>NC_135580.1:82839384-84089384 GCF_965152235.1 Eretmochelys imbricata
GTTAATAAGAAAGAGAAAAATTATTCTTTGTCAAGGTGCATCAGCATGAGGCCCTCTCTTCCCTCAAGGCAGTGGTCATCTGGGAAGCTCCTGCCTCCTGGAGAGGAGGACTGAAGGTCTGTTTTCTTCCCTGGTCTACCAACAAGTGAGCTGCTCTGCTTCCCTTTTAAGCTCCCCCTACAGCTTCTGCATCCCTTGAAGGTGTGGCAGAATAGAGCTGCCTGCACCCAGAACAGATCTTTAACCACTTCTTGTCCCGTATGGAGTTTGTATATCTCCGTAACAATACCTTACACAGCAAGAAAGGGATATACAGTGTTCTTTTCCTCTATCTTTTAAAGGTTCTGCATCTATAGCCACCTATTAAACACAATGTTCATATCCACAACTGGTTCCTCATTAACTCATTGTACTTTAAAATGAAGAAAGGCTGTTGTCGTCTCTGTTCAAACTTAAGTGGCTTCATAAAGCAATTCTAATTTTCTGCTGAGCTCTCTAGTAGGCCAGTGAAGAGTCAGAGAGTTATATAGACATTGTAGGTTTCAGAGTAACAGCCGTGTTAGTCTGTATTCGCAAAAAGAAAAGGAGTACTTGTGGCACCTTAGAGACTAACCAATTTATTTGAGCATAAGCTTTCGTGAGCTACAGCTCACTTCATCGGATGCATACTGTGGAAAGCACAGAAGATCTTTTTATACACACAAACCATGAAAAAATGGGTGTTTACCACTACAAAAGGTTCTTTCCCCCTACTCTCCTGCTGGTAATAGCTTATCTAAAGTGATCACTCTCCTTACAATGTGTACGATAATCAAGGTGGGCCATTTCCAGCACAAATCCAGGGTCCAACAAGAACGTCGGGGGGGGGGGAGAGGTAGGAAAAAACAAGGGGAAATAGGTTACCTTACATAATGACTTAACTACAATCCATCAGTGATCTTCCTGATAACACCATCGTGTCCACTATGGATGTAGAAGCCCTCTACACCAACATTCCACACAAAGATGGACTACGAGCCGTCAAGAACACTATCCCCGATAATGTCACAGCTAACCTGGTGGCTGAACTTTGTGACTTTGTCCTTACCCATAACTATTTTACATTTGGGGACAATGTATACCTTCAGATCAGCGGCACTGCTATGGGTACCCGCATGGCCCCACAGTATGTCAACATTTTTATGGCTGACTTAGAACAACGCTTCCTCAGCTCTCGTCCCCTAACGCCCCTACTCTACTTGCGCTATATTGATGACATCTTCATCATCTGGACCCATGGAAAAGAAGCCCTTGAGGAATTCCACCATGATTTCAACAATTTCCATCCCACCATCAACCTCAGCCTGGTCCAGTCCACACAAGAGATCCACTTCCTGGACACTACAGTGCTAATAAACGATGGTCACATAAACACCACTCTAGACCGGAAACCTACTGACCGCTATTCCTACCTACATGCCTCCAGCTTTCACCCTGACCACACCACACGATCCATCGTCTACAGCCAAGCTCTGCGATACAACCGCATTTGCTCCAACCCCTCAGACAGAAACAAACACCTACAAGATCTCTATCAAGCATTCTTACAACTACAATACCCACCTGCGGAAGTGAAGAAACAGATTGATAGAGCCAGAAGAGTTCCCAGAAGTCACCTACTACGGGACAGGCCTAACAAAGAAAATAACAGAACGCCACTAGCCGTCACCTTCAGCCCCCAACTAAAACCCCTCCAACGCATTATTAAGGATCTACAACCTATCCTGAAGGATGACCCAACACTCTCACAAATCTTGGGAGACAGGCCAGTCCTTGTCTACAGACAGCCCCCCAACCTGAAGCAAATACTCACCAGCAACCACATACCACACAACAGAACCACTAACCCAGGAACCTATCATTGCAACAAAGCCCGTTGCCAACTGTGCCCACATATCTATTCAGGGGACACCATCACAGGGCCTAATAACATCAGCCACACTATCAGAGGCTCGTTCACCTGCACATCCACCAATGTGATATCTACCATCATATGCCAGCAATGCCCCTCTGCCATGTACATTGGTCAAACTGGACAGTCTCTACATAAAAGAATAAATGGACACAAATCAGATGTCAAGAATTATAACATTCATAAACCAGTCGGAGAACACTTCCATCTCTCTGGTCACGCGATTACAGACATGAAAGTTGCAATATTACAACAGAAAAACTTCAAATCCAGACTCCAGCGAGAGACTGCTGAATTGGAATTCATTTGCAAATTGGATACAATTAACTTAGGCTTGAATAGAGACTGGGAGTGGCTAAGTCATTATGCAAGGTAACCTATTTCCCCTTGTTTTTTCCTACCCCCCCCCCCAGACGTTCTTGTTAAACCCTGGATTTGTGCTGGAAATGGCCCACCTTGATTATCATACACATTGTAAGGAGAGTGATCACTTTAGATAAGCTATTACCAGCAGGAGAGTGGGGTGTGGAGGGAAAGAAAACCTTTTGTAGTGATTAACACCCATTTTTTCATGGTTTGTGTGTATAAAAAGATCTTCTGTACTTTCCACAGTATGCATCCAATGAAGTGAGCTGTAGCTCACAAAAGCTTATGTTCAAGTAAATTGGTCAGTCTCTAAGGTGCCACAAGTACTCATAGACATTGTAGTAATGGTTTCTCTTGATCCACTCAGCTACAAAGCTCTGTAAAGCAAAGCAGTTTAAGATCACCTAAAATGTCCCACAGATGAATGCGGGTTTTTTGGTTTGTTTTTTGCTGAAACAGAAAAATAGAAAGACTATGAGACCAATTCTACTCTCACTTACACCAGTATAGATTGGGAGTAACGCTACTGAAATAAATGGTGTTATACATGTGTAAAACTGGTGTACTTAAGAGGAGAGTCAGCCCCCAAATCTTGGTTATTTGGGGCTAACTGAGGCACACATTAATGCCTGATTGCACATGAAGTTGCCATCTGCCACATGTTGTATACTAGTATTAAGCCATATTGCTTCTGAAAAGCAAAAGCACTTGCTAGCATAGGTTTTAGCCAAAGGATTTCAGATAACTACACTTGATAAAGGACTGACTCTTCAACAATAATCAGCAAATCCACATCTGTAGAATTGTTAACCCTTTTATATAAGATTTGGCTGCACAGGTAACTCTATTCATTAAGTTGGGCTGTCTAGCAGCTAGCCCAAACCTAAAGCAACTTCCATCCAAATTAACATAAGCTGAGTCCTCAGACTAGATAGAATATTTACGTATGTTTTGGATAGGATTCTACAGATGGTAGGAGGATGGTACAAGCACTGTGGCGTTGATCAGTTAGCACTGTTTGAATCATTGTCAGGTTAGTAGTAGTTGGCAACGCTAAAGAAATGTACAGAACTAAAAATTCTCTTTTTTCGAGGGGGCAGGGGGGGGGTCTCCTACCTTCCAGGAATTACATGCACTGGTTGGAACTCTGGCTGTGTAGTTATGAGTCATAATAAACCATGCAAGTACAAGCAGTCGTTATAGGTGTCTTCAAGTTACTGGCAGCCAGTCTGCTTGAATTTCTCCACTTTGCATGTACGTTTCACAGACGCCTCCTCCAGTTCTTTGAATTTCTAAGAGTTCTTAGAGTTAAGACGCTTGCCAGTAGAATACTTATTATATTCTGCCTTATTTTACATTTTGAAGGAAAATAAGCTAATTAACAGCCCTCTTTCTGAGCTTGTTCAAGAAAGAAATACCAGATTAGTCAGATGTCATGATATCTGCTTTTAAGGTAGATATCATGAATCAGGCAGCATGCAGTGTTGTTGTAGCAGGCAGATCATTCCCACATCCAAAGAAACTGTTCCTGTCTCATGTATAAATAATGGGCTAAATTAATCCCTTCTTTAACTCCAGTGAAGTGATCAAAGGTGGCTCTTTTCTTCCTTTCACACTACACTTTTTAAATGTAGAAATGTCTTTAGAGGAAGACACACTCCAAACAATCAAACTACCCAGAAATATTTAAAAGTAAAGGCCAACTAGGATACATTTGATCAAGAGAGGGCATGGCATGGCACCAGAATGAACATACAACTTGAGTCATTAGCACAGCAGCTTATTCAACTTGAAAGATAAAATTCATAAATAAACTAAGAATCAGCTTAAACAATACTTCCTCTTGAATGTTAGTGTTTTACAGTGACTGTTACAGGTTGCTCTACTCACTACTGGGTGGCACCCCCTTCTAGTGATTAGCTCCACCCAGTTCAGCTCCCCCTTTCTTCTCTTCCACTGTTACAACTCTCCTCCTGCTCACAGAGTCACAGTACAGCATCTTCATGACTCAGCCCTCTGGTCAGGTCACACTGTGATTCCCCTTCTAGGGAAAAAGAAAAGGAGGACGTGTGGCACCTTAGAGACTAACAAATTTATTTGAGCATAAGCTTGCGTGAGCTACAGCTCACTTGTCTTTCAAAGTCTCTCTGCACAAGCAGTCCTCACACCTGCTTCCCTGACTCCCACAGTGACTCAGGCAGTCTTCCCATTCACTGTCCCAAGCAATACCACTCTGCAGTGGATGGTAGGGAAACTCGGGCCCACCCTTTACTCTGGGTTCCAGTCCAGGACCCTAAGGTGAGCATTTAAGATCTGGTCCTTCATCAGCCTAACTTTACAGAAGCAAACCAGTTCCCTCACAAGTAAGCTTCCTTCTAATTAGTGCCCTCCACACAGCCTAAATGTCCCCTGTGTTTGCAACTTAATTGGCTGATTGGGCCTATCCAGCCTAATTCATCCCTTTCAAGGCCAGAATGGGGCGCACACCCCATCACAGTGACCACACAAACCAATGTGATATTAACATTACAGAATCTGGAAAAAAGCAGACCGGTTAACATTGCCAACCTATAATACCTCAACGCTCCCTTATGTATGCAGTCGCGACATTAAGAGCACTCATTACAATGCCCACAACATCCATCATCCCATGCCAAATGAGCAAGTATCAGTCCTATTGACATGTCATCTTGTACCTAAGAAATAATTTACATTATATGCTTCATTGACATAAATAGGTTTTGAACAGAGAAGTATGTGTGTTGCAAAGTTTGGATATGGATTTCAAAAACTTCAAAGCTCCGAAGTGTTCAGATTAGTGGCAGGGTCCGGGCTGATTAATTTCACTTGCTTTTAAAATCCTCAAATAGATTATTTATTTTTACTTTATTATTAGAAAGAGAAATATCACCTCTAGTCATGCCCTTTATCCATCTGTGCTTTTGTCTTCTTGCCATCAGATGTAGGACACATTTTTGCAAACATTTTTATGACCCTCTCTTCAAATTACAGAATACCATGGAGGCTGCAAGGTTTCAAAACATAGCTGAGAAGGAAGTTGTTTTAAGGCCAGCCAAGTTGTGATACTTTATTTAATCTTTCACAGGGGTGAGCTCATCTTCCATTACCAAACTAATACTATAATCAAGACAAGTCGTTGTTCTAGGGAGACTATGGCTGATGCAGTCCTTCCTGCTGCCTTAAGGCCCTGATCCTGTTGTCATTGAATTCAATGAGAAAAACTTAACGAGGCAGCATCCTTCCCTAAATTATAATCTCTGCAATATTTAGAAAAAAATATCAAAAAGAAACAGCCCCTTTCTACTTTATCTGAAAATTAGCTCCAGAAATAATGGAATGAGGAAGGAAATCAGGCTGGTTTAGTTGATAAAGGATCCCCAGGAGCTCCAATTCAAATCTTAGTTCCAGTGCAAACTTCTAATGAGTTTATTCCTCTGATTTCCACTATGGCCCACTTTGCACTAAACTCAGCAGAGCTGCCCCAATACACAGAACAGGATAATGAAGTTCAGGATGTCTTCCAGATTAAGACTTTAATCTGGCATTCTATGAGGAATTTGCACTGCAGATCTTTCCACCTGATTTGTGGATGTAGTTTCCAGGTTTTCCCAAACAAACACTCACCAATCTGCACAGAGAGAAATATGGTTGTAATTAACAAGCTCATCTTACTGTATATAAATCAGGAAAAGGGAGAAATTTTGTTAAACAAGACAACTACCAAAGGAATTATTTTGCTTCCAATTAGGTAAATAAGGAAAACCTTTTCAATGACTGGCTTCCATTAGTTTTAACTCAATGCTCTAGTTTGTTTTGTGGAAGCCTGCAGATGGTCCTTTGTTAGTGCTGAGTTTAGTGCAATGGCTAATTTAAAACTCACTTCCGTACTCCATAGATTTTTGTCTTCCTTTTAACTAAAATGATTTGCTAGTACATCTTGGTCTTCTCTGGCAGCTGTTGCTGTTTAACTTCTGATCATTTTGCTGAGCACATACACTCTGCAAAGATACAGGATTGCGAGCAAGGTTTATGACCTGGAAATAAAACAAAACTACTGGCAGTTTGAAAACAGTTGATTTTTTCTTAAAAAAAACGTTAACTGGACATATCCTATTTTTCCTGTGTTAGTCTTTAGTAGTTACTTAGCTCACAGTTACATTTGATATCTGTTTCCCCTCCCACATTTCAACTTTTTAGTCTTATCTATCAAGTCTAACCGTTATGGTTAAGTGATCTGACAGGTCTCACAAACTAAGGACAGTCATGTCTAGCCAGTATTTGAAGAAGGGCAGACCTCCAAGAAGCACTGGAGGATGTTGTAGAAAATGGCACAAGCAATTCAGTGTGCGGTGCTCTGCCCTCTGATTCAGTACTGACCAAAAAGGTGCTGCTACAGGTGTCACCTTTAAGAGCAGATGTAATGGCCCTGACCACTTATGGTCATTAATGCAATATGATGTTATCTGGTACGCCATCTTTCATACAACCTGCATCTCAAAATGCTTTACAGAACTAAACAAACCAAAAAGATGATCCCAGATCACTTTTTGCAAATGGTAGACAATTCCAAATTGCATTTGGAATAATTATGTCTTCTTAAACTTGCCTTCTTAAACTTGACCCCTGTAATTTTATTTTAATAAAGTATTCTAAATCACTACATAGTTATTACATATGAGCAAGACTAGATCAAGGTTGCGGGGCAGGGGATAGCGGGAGAAACAACAAACAAAAAAACCCAGCTAAAGAGAGTCTGGAGCCAGTCAATGGCCTTTGAGTCAGCAATGTTCCGTTTGCTAAGACCTCCAAAGAGCCCAGCACAAAACAACCAACCATCGAGACTGCATGCAGCATTCACCACAGACTTGGATGGGTTGTCTTGGATACCCCAAGCATGGATGGTCTTGGCACAGCAAAACATGCCACATCTGAACCTGTTAAGCTGGCTCCAGAGGTGGCATGGGAGCCCAAAGCCAGGTAGTCATGCATCTGGTTTGATAATGATCTGGAAGTTCCTGGTAGTGGCAGAGGCTTGTTCCCATTCTGCCCACCATTGTAAGCTGATGACATTATTAGTTAGATGGAAAGTATGCAACATTATCCAGACAGAATTTCTGCTATGCAGTTGGTGGAAAGGTGCATCCCATATATCCCTGAAGTGTATCATTTTCTGTATCTTAGTGATCAGTTTGTTGGCTACATTCAGACACTGGATATTAGGCGGAGGATTATTGGCCAGGACTGGGAACCATAAAGTTTGTTGTTGGCTTTGGTGTGCCTGTGATAATACTTATGGTATGAGTAAGACATGATGTGTCTACTAGTCTAGCGTGGGCAGAAATTAACCAAACTGGGGCATATTATTCACCAACTGAATAGCAGAGAGCAAGCCCCAAACTATACAGTGTTGGCACATTTGCTCCCCAGATAGACCCCACTAATTTGTTCAGGAGAGGTTCGCTCCTGATCTTTTGAATAACTTTAGTAAGTTGGTATTTGTATGCAAGTGCGCATTTTAGGGGGACCCCTAAATACAGCATCTTTGTATCCTGTGCCAAAAAGATAAGTTCAAGCTGGCTCTGAGCATGGTGCATGTTGGCACAGTTTTGGATGTACCTGGTTTCAATCATCATTTCTTGCAATAGTCACCTATGGCAACCATATCACAGTTCAGGTTCTCTTCAATCTTTTAGAAATCATGGTCTCTTAAGGCCAGATTTCATTGTGTATGTGAGCTGTCTGGAGATGGTGTTTGGTATGTTATTGGTTAATACATTATATAAATAAAGCTGGTGCCAGCGCAGAGCCTTGTAGGAGTCTGTTCTTCTGGAATCTCCAGGTGCTGGTTTTGTGGCCCAGAGCCACCTGAAAATCTCTACCTTGGCACATCAGCTCAGTTGCCATGACAACCCATTGTAAAGAACTGCTGACATCTTGTAGAGCAGACCAGTGTGCCAGATAGTGTCATAGGCTGCTGTAAGATCAAAAGAGACAGCTCTAGTTTTCTGCATCTGTTGATATGTACTGTCGATGTTCATAGAAAGTGCTATCGCTGGATCACGGGTGCTTCAATTTGTTCAGAACCCTGCCTGATCATCATGCAAAAGTTGTTCTATCTTGAGCATAATTCTCTGTAGGATTATCTGCCTGTAGGAGTTTGTAGCTATAATTCAGAAGTGATATTTGGGCAATAGTTGGCTCCTAAAAAGAGTGGGCTTTACCAAGTTTTGGTTAAGCTATAACCTCAGATTTTTACCGTATCTTGGGTATCATGTATGATGCATCTGTATGATGCGGTTCAGGAAGGTCACCACCACGAAGTCCATCCCATGTGGGTGCCAAAAATAAACTATACACGATATCTGGATGAAAAAATGTGCAGGCCTCCTTAAACAGGAAGAAAAATCCAGCGACCAAGAAATAGACAACCACCTCCTAGAGAGCCTGAATGTAGCCCAAAGAGCACACTGGAGAAAAGCAATCTCAGAAGTGGATATGTCAAGATCTATCATGAAAGCCTGGACACTCATCAGGAAGTTTAGTGCAGCTTAGAAAATCCAGAAGATATGCAGCAACAAAGGTCTTCTTTTCTCCCATCCTGAACTGCTAGGAACTGAGTGCTGTTAAACAACTCCTGAATTACCACACAAAGGTGACTGTATTTCAGAGGTGACTGGTGCGATACATCTTTGTAGGTGTAAATTGCTTATGGATTGATCTAGATCAGGGGTGGGCAAACTATGGCCCGCGGGCCAGATCTTGCCTGCCAGCCATTTTAAGCCAGCCCTCTAGCTCCCACTCGGGAGCAGGGTCTGGGGCTTGCCCTGCTCCGGCGCTCCAGACGGGGAGCAGGATCGGGGGCCGCTCTATGTAGCTCCCAGAAGTAGTGGCCTGGCATGGCCCCTGTCTGGTGCTCCAGCCAGGGAGCAGGGTCAGGGGCTGCTTCATGCCGCTCCCAGGAGCGGCAGCATGGCCCCGCTCCGGCTCCTATGTGTAGGGGCAGCCAGGGGGCTCCACTCTGCACACTGCCCCTGCCCCAAGTGCCAATAGGAGTTGCAGGGGTGGCACCTGCGGACAGGGCAGCATGCAGAGCCGTCTGGCCATGCCTCCACGTAGGAGGCAGAGTTGCGATATGGCTGCTGTTTCCGGGAGTTGCTTGAGGTAAGCACTGGCCAGAGCCTGCACCTCTGAGCCTCTCCCCATGCCCCAACCCCTGCCCCAGCCCTGATCCCCCTCCCAGCTTCTGAACCCCTCAGTCACAGCCTGGAGCAACCTCCTGCACCCCAAACTCCTCATCCCCAGCCCCACCACAGAGCCCGCACCCCCAGCCGGTGCCCTTACCCCCCCCCACACTGCCCCATCCCAGCCCAGAGCCCCCTCCCGTACCCTGAACTTCTCATTTCTGGCTCTACCCCAGAGCCCCCAACCCCAACCAGAGCCCTCACTCCCTCCTGCATCCCCAACCCCAATTTTGTGAGCATTCATGGCCAACCATACAATTTCTACTTACAGATGCGGCCCTCGGGCCAAAAAGTTTGCCCAGCCCAGATCTAGCTGAAGCTATTATTGTGTTAATTAACATAGCCAAGGCTGTCACACTTAATGAAATGATTCAACTTCATTACTTATTGTGTTCTGTAACTCCACAGTGTGGACCCAAACAGCCTATAATTAAACATTAGTTCTCTTCTCCAGCTTATATTACGTGGGAGGAAGTAAGAGGGATTGTTTTACCAAAGGAGAGCACAGTAAGAATTTTTGGATGTTATTTTGCAGCTACATTCTATTTGGTTAAATCCCCATTTATTTAGTTAGATTAGTACCAATTTTTCAAGGCTCTGTCACACAGCTGTTTAGCACTGGGTTTGGAAATCTGTGCTGAGCCTCAAGAAGCTAGTGCCCTGACAGTTTCTGCCTTACAGAGGCAAGCTGAGACATGCCCTTTGTGCGGCACCTGCTGAGGGCATGGCACCTTTTACTGCTTTCATAACATGGAACAGAAATTTGGCCCCAAGGGGATACTGCAGCTATAGTTATTTGCTTACCAATTAATTTGTTTCCTGTGGGAGTTATGAGCAGGCCAACTGAGAAAAATTTGGGGCCCTGGTACATCATGTTGGCTGGGGCCCTCCCTCCCGCCACCCCCACATTTCATCCCAGTTACAGCTTTTTGCAGGGCAGGGCCCTGGTACATTTGTCTTCCCTTTGCCCCCATCCTCGTCAGCCCTGGCTATGAGGAGGACATCTTGTGAACGGAAAGATTCATGCTTTAAGATGTGAAAAACTTTATGATATTAATTAAATACTATGTAAGTACATTATTTTATACTCTCATCATGCTTTTCATCATACACCCCAAAACTCTTTACAAACGTCAGATAAAAGTATCATTATCCCCCATTTTACAGATGGGCCAACAGAGGCACAGACCAGCTTGACCATGATCACATAACAAGTCAGTTGCGGAGTCCATAAGAAAACCCAGGTCTCCTGACTAATCATACTATGCTCAGTCAGCTTGACCACAGTTGCCTCGGTTTGTCCAGGTACAAAAATTCAAGAACTTATTTTAACGTATCTTACAAAGGGGTATTGGAAATATTAATTCTTGGAAATGTTCTGAGTTTTAGAATGTATATCACTCCTTGATGAATTACCCATAGCTCATTTGAAAACTCTATATGATACATTATCCAGCATAATCCATTGGCAGCACCTGCAGCAACAATAAGATATTCCTTTTATAATTAACTCTAAGGGGGGGGGGGAATCATTAGTAATATAAAAATGCCTGAAATAAAAATTGTCCACTAAATACATTATGTAATGCTCAAAGAATATTTCATACAGGCAGCACACATGATGTAGCACATACCTACGAAGTGTTAACCTCTGCTACTGTAATAAAACTGTCAGCCCTGATTATTTAAAAGGTGACTACCTGCAGGCTTTGCTTTCATTCTTTCTTGTAATTAGTACATCCCACATGCCTGAGCTGACTGGCTAATGCCCCATTGCGCTCTGTGCATATTGCACTTGGCTCCTGCTCATGATTCATCAGCCATGCAGAGACAAAAGTTTGGCTTCCCTTTTCTGAACAGTGATTTATTCCCAAGGGCATCCCTCTGCAGTCAAATAAAATTAATGTAGGCATTCTTCATCAGAGCAGAGATAATGCCCTAAACATCAATCAGTGCTCCAGCTAATACAAAGGATCATTGTCGTGATAAAAGACACACGATACAACTCTGTTTCAGTTGAGTTTGCCACATCCTATGGATATTATATTGCATGGTCTTTTGTTTCAAATCCTGTTTGTCCTTATCCACCCCATTCCCCTTTTTGAGATAAAGATTTCCTGTATTCTGTTTTTGGGCCTGATATTGTGATGGCCCAAGCAACTTCAGCTTCCACTTGACTTTATGTCTAGCCAGTGTTTATTTTCTTCATCACTGAGAAAAGAAATACCATATAGTCAATCCCTAAATTAGAATGAAACAATTAATACTGTTTTCACCTCATGGCAAGAAGTGGGAGTAAAGAAGCTGTATGCTTCCATTAAAGAGTAGCATGAAATAAAGTGGGCTAGGTTCTGAGTTCAGTTTATATGGTGTAAATCTGGAGTAATCCCATTCACTTCAATGGAGTTACTCCAGATCTACACTAGAGTTACTCAGCTTTGTCTATATTACAGGGAAAAGTCGATCTAAGTTACGCAATTTGAGTTACGTGAATAGCATAACTCAAGTCGACGTAGCTTAGATCTACCTACCGCGAGGTCCACACTACGCGTCGTTGATGGGAGACACTCTCCCGTCAACTCCCCTTACTCTTCTCGATCTGGTGGAGTACAAGAGTCGATGGAGAGTGATCTGCGGTCGATTTAGCAGGTCTTCACTAGACCCACTAAATCAACCACTGATGCATCGATCGCTACGCATTGATCCCCCAGTAAGTGTAGACAATCCCTGAGTTCACAGTCTGGCCTGTCATACACACTCTAAGGGTTTTAAAGTTTAAGGGGACTTTTGCTGATTTAACTGTTAGTATTAAGAGCTCCTTTAGACTCAAAATATGTTCTAAAATAAGCATCACATTATCTTTGAGTTTAAAACTTTTATCTTTTGTCATTTTGATTCTTTAATGGTCTGTGGATTGATTAGTTTAGACAATTTGCTTTTAAAAACCCACAATTTTTGCATTTTTACATAAAGAGGGATGCCAGGATTTAATGCTGTACATATGAGCCATTGCCCACAATGAAGTTCTCCACTCTAATCTACACTGAAGGTTTCTGTTGCATATTCCATACTGGTTTTGCATTAGGAGCAGAATCACAATAGTTTACACTTATATAGGGCCTTTTACCTAAGGATCTTGGAGCACTTTACAAAGGTGTGTGAATATTATTACTTTATCTCCATTTTAAATATGGAATAAACAGAAGTACAGAGAGTTTAAATGACCTGCACAAGGTAAAACAGCAAGTCAGTGGCAGAATCAGAAATAAAACCCAGACCTTACAACTCCCAAGCCCCTGTTCTAACCACTAAGTTGCATTATCCCTTGTTTCAGAGTAGCAGCCATGTTAGTCTGTATTCGCAAAAAGAAAAGGAGTACAGTGGCACCTTAGAGACTAACAAATTTATTTGAGCATAAGCTTTCATGAGCTATAGCTCACTTCATTGGATGCATTCAGTATCCCTTGTATGTACATGCGGTTGAGATCTGTCACGCTGAGAGAATTTTTCTATTTGAACTAATAAGCCACATTGGGATTTTGTTCTTTATATATATATATATATATATAAACACACACACACACACCCACGCGCATGCTGTCCTCCCAACCCAAACCTTTAGGGAGCTTTTACATGTCACAAGAGAATAAATGCCTGAGACATTATCTTCCCATACTGAGAGTTCAGAGAATTTGCATGACATCATGGGCATGACCCCCTCACTAATCACATTATATGCTGTTTAACTTAACAGTGCTAAGCTTTGTCTGATAACATTGTAAATACCATTTTATTGTAAATTAGATTATTCAAACCTCCTTGGCGTTTAGGTCAGTTCTTGTGTGAGGTCCTTGCTCTTCCTCCCCCTTTCCCCCACCCCAAATTAAATCTTTTCGCTCTGTGAGCCAGGGCATTTCTTCAGCAGGAAGCACAATAAGAAAAGAAGTCTAGGCTATTATCTGCTTCTAACTCAGCACTGCTGATTGCAGTTTGTGCATGGACAGAAGAACGCATGCATCTGTTCTTTTTCTCTTTCTTTGCTTGGACTAAAATCAGTAGGTTTTGTTTTCTTTCTTATAGCTGGCTGGGTCTCATTACAATCTTCCTGTGAGGTACTGTATACCTGAGACCCTATTATTTCCTTCTACCAAACCTAGACCTAGCTCTTCCAGTTGGGCATCATTGTGCTGTTATCAAGTCTGTTTGCAAAGAAATGTGTCAACATGCTTTGTTTGCATTTGCTTTTGTCTTCCATAAGGAAAGGAAATGGTGCAGACTAAGATAAATCATCATCCCAACATCAGTCATGAGTCACAGCTGTCACTACATCATGTATAAAGCATGGCAATGTTTCCAAGGATCTGTCTACCCAGCATTTTGGACCAAGCGTCTCAGTCGACACTCTTCAGCTAGCAGGACTAGCTTTCTAAAAATAGCTGTAACTTCAAAGCGCTATCGATACAGCTGTTTGTAGAACACTAGCATCACTCTAGGAGCACAAGTCTGTTGACCTAGGCTGGGAAACTCACTCCTGCTGGGTCCAAAATGCCATGTCGATAAGCCAAGTGTCTGGAAAGGGGCAAGGGTTACTTTCACTTTCAATTTTTGGTACATTTATTGTGAGCTTGAGGGAGACACAATGGGAGGTTTCTAATCTAGAGGAGACCCCAGCAACAGGATTTTTCCATCATGTTCCGATATGACTATCTGAGAAGATCCTCCTCTTCTCCTTCCCTTATTGAAGTCTGTTGTAAGTGAATTTTGCGGTTTTCAGGAGTGGACTAGGAGTTAAGATTCCTGGGTTCTAGCTCAGCTGTGCCACTGACTCTGTGTCTAAGTTAACATGAGCTCTGACTTGGGTGTTGCTCCTAAACCTCCTCCCGTCCACATACAAAACTCTCTCCCCCAACTTTGGTGGTCCTTTCAACCCAGCTTATCTGGGGCTTGAGGGTCAAACCCAAGTGAGACTTTAATTGCAGATGGTACATCACCCACTTCTCAGTGCTGAAATTCCTCCAATGCCTTCCCACAATTCTGTGTGTGCCCAGAAGGACAAACTATTGTCCCACAGTTGACTGGGGAAGAATCATATAGCTTCTGCTTACTGCAGCATAGGATATACCCCCAGAAGTCCTAGGAGACACTCATGGGGGAGGACACCACAAGTGCTGGCACAGTAACTAAGGGAGGGCTTTGCAGTGTGGCTGCTCACATCCAGGGTAGGCTAACCTGGGGTGCCAATCACCCAAGTTCGCTTTGCTAGGAAGACATACCCTGTGTGTCCTTGACTAAATCACTAAACTTTTCTGTTCCTAAATTTTCCAATCTGTAAAAAAGTGATAATAATGCATAGCCATCTCTAAGAGATGTTGTAAGACCTAGTTAAACATCTGTAAAACATTTTCAGATCTTGAAACTCCCCTCTAAAAGTATAGTCGTTACTGCATGCTGCATTTATTCCAGCCTTGATGACTGTACATTCATTTGGCCGTTTGTTCTGACCTAGTTATTCCCCCCTCCCCACCCCCAAATTTCTTTTTAAAAGATGTGTAAGGATGATTGCAGAAACTGGAATCCAGCACACACAGTTATGGCCTTGTATGATGTAAGAGCGATACATGGTATCAGCACCCCATATTTAAAAAAAAAAAAGCCTGTTAATTAATGGTCACTTAAAACTCATGTACTTTTCACCATTTGTGTGATTCATTCTCTTCACTTAGGCAGGACAATGAAACTACATGAGATTATTTCATTTTAAATTTCTACTTAGGTTCACTTTCTGGTCCTCATAAATTAGTCCAATGTTGTGGTGTTGGGGTTTGCAACACAGCAAATGAATTTTTATATTAAACTATTTAAATGAAGAACAATGTTTCCTGAAATTATTTTTAATTAATTTTGTAAAAAAATGTTTTGTAACAAAACATGACTTTTAGGTTTTCATTATCGAAGAGTAGCTCTGTATATCTCCATCATATATAGCAGTCAAAGAGAAACCTTGTGTAAATAAAATGAGAAGGATTTGGTCCCATTGCATAGAATGTAGATTTTCCTTTGAACTGAAGCACGGCACTTTGTTCTTTGTCCCCTTTTTCCTGCAATGTTTCTTTTTAAAATTTTGTCCTTAAACTGAAGTGGGGGTGTTTTTTTTCCAAAGTTGGCTTCAGCGGAACACTTTTAAGGGCAATACAGGATTCAGTCTTAAATTAAATTCCCTATCCACTTGTCTGGTAGAATACACATTGCTCTGCAACTGAGAAAGTTTGTGTCAATGTATTCATTTCTAATTAATATTTATTAGGACCCCAGTTCAGCAATGCACTTAATTTAAAGCTTGTACTTAAGTCCTATTGAAATTTAGTTTCATTTAAGTCAATGCAACTTAAAGCATGTACTTACGTGCTATGCTGTATCAGGGCCTAGAGCTGAACAGCGCTGAGAAGAGTCTACATTTGTAAATTATGCAGTGTCATTGATTGATCCTTGGTTATGCTTACCATTCAGTATGACACAAAAAGAAAATGGTTTTGAATAAGTGCAATTTTAATTGTTCTATTATTATTCCCAGTTAGGAGCAGTCCTGGCCATTTTGCAGGCCAGGGTGGAAAATGTTTTCAGACTTCCTCACCCCAAAATGGCATAGGAAAAAAAAAAAAAAAAAAGGCAGTACAGAGCCCCTTGGAAATTGGCGCCCATGGCAACTGCCCTGCTCATCCACCCCTAGAACTGGCCCTGAATAAAGAATTCTCCCCCAAATCTTAGTGGGAGGTAACAACCTTCCTGGATGTTACAAATTGACTTCACTCACTTGTATTGTCAGATGAGATATAGGGAAATATTTGCATTACTATTTCTTCTTAGCTTCTCTTTCCCATTTTTAACCGGCTCTACTAAGGTGAGCCTCGTGTTATAACAGAATTCATCTTACACTAATTTCTCACTGTTCTGAAAAGGAACCTATCACATCTTGCAAGGGGCTCGATCTGGACTTTATTGGGAGTAGAAACAACTTGCAAGATCAAGCCCTCAGTGTAGGGCAAAGGTGCAGGGCCTCCACGGAATATCTTCCTCCCTATCCATTGGCTTTTTTCAGGACTCAGCACAGGCATGCCTGTTTGGGTTGGCTTTTCATATCTATTTAACTCCCCTCCGCACAGATATGGTGCTGGGGCAGAGTGGGAGCTGGGCATTTGATTACTTACCATTAATGGTTTAAACACAGATTTATTTTAGTTTCAAAAGTGCCCAGGTGCCTTTTTGGCAGTGGGAATGCAATACATTATTTAAGGAAATATATTAAAGAAAAGAACTCACACATTATTTAGAATTCTAGAAAGGAATGTACTTAATAATTAGCAAAACCAAGAATCCTATTTACAGAGTTTTAAAAAACATTTTCCTTAGTATAAATGTGTCACCTTGTAATTATATGGGCCAATCCTCCATGAATGCATGTGAGCAATTTTACTCATGTGAAAACAACAAGGAGTACTTGTGGCACCTTAGAGACTAACACATTTATTTGGGCATAAGCTTTCGTGGGCTAAAACCCACTTCATCAGATGCATGGAGTGGAAAATACAGTAGGTATATACATAGTACATGAAATATATACTTAGTACTCTTGTGGAATGTTTGCAAGGTTTAGCCCAAAAACTGCAGTGTCATAAGCATAAGATCAAATTAACCTGCAGAACTGAAAAGCTCAGAGAAGCCTGCAGATGCCCACACATGCTTGTAGGTACACATGCTCTCAACTGTAAAGGCATACAAACTCAAACATGTATGTTCACATCCCAGCATGCATTCTCACTCTCCTCCCTGTGTCCCCCCATGCTCATTAATAAGTGAAAAAAGAAAGCTGGGAAAGATTTAAAAAAAAACAAACATGCTCTTTGGTTCCTTTCCTCCTTGAGCTGTGAGGATCACTTAACAGAGACATCATCTGCATAATGTACAGGTCAAGACAGAATAAATGGCTTATTACCCTTCCTTAAAAATCACATAAGCCAAAGCAATAGGTGAGCAATGACAAAATATGCTTGTATTTTTGTGTCATTGCACAATGAATATAAGCCTAACAGTAAAACCACAATGGCAGAGAATCATGAAAATAGAAACTGCAGTGTCTCTGTTAATTCCTTCCTAGCAGGAGGTTTCCTGTTGCCCAAGATCTCTGAGCAGCAAGTTGCCAACTTGGCCATAGAGCAGTGCAATGTTAGCCTTCCAGATTTTTAGCTACGTTCAGTCTCTGCCATTTCCGGGTCCCGCAAAGAACACCATCATGAGTATCTCAAACTGCATTTTATTACTAGGACCCACATTCATGGCATTTAAGAATACTCAGGCATTCACTTTTCACTTTCTTATCCCCTTTTCAACTACCCTTTATTTCAAAATTTCATATGGGAATATTAGTACTACCCATTTCTGTAGGGCCTTCCATCTGAGGCTTTCAAAGCACATTACAAAACATTGATGAGTTCAGCTTTACAACCCTCTGATGAGAGAGACAAGTATCATCTCCATTTTATAGATGATGAAACAGAAGCACAGAGTGGTTCAAAGCAAGCTTTGGCACGGGCAGATATAGAACTCAGTTCTGACTCCCAATCCTTTGCCTTAATGGCAACACCATCTATCAACTAATATATTTACTGTACAGACATGCTCCCAATAGACATTTCTATGCATATCTGAAATAGGAAAGGATAGAAACTTAAGCAGAAAAGAAGAGTAACAATCATACAGGGCAACACTCATCTTATTTGCATTGGAATAGAACGTTCTTTATGTTTCTCTGGGATTTCCTCATGTATTCTCTCACCTGCAGAGAAATTAGGATATTAAATTCTGTTTTGTTATATGTCATGCATATTAGCAATAAGGTCAGGTGAACCCACACAGAGAACTAGATCCAGCCTTGCCCCAGATTCCATCTTTAAACCAAAACACCTGGGTGAGCAAGAGCTTCTTAACTTGATGCACTAAGATTGGGTATTAAAGTAACCATCAGCCTTGCTGAATGTGGCAACACTTACAAGCATCTGCACAACACAAGCCAAAACCCCTCAAGTCTTGCCCTAGCATACAACAAGGCCTAGAGTAAAACTTGAGGTCAGGGGCAACCTTACGCACAAACCAACCAAGCAACCTCTTGAGGCCCTGTTTCACTGGGACTTTTGCAACCTATGCATGCTTTGCAACTCCGAGGCTATCCTTCTCCCTCTTCAGCAGTGAAATCAGAGAGGGAACTGACTCACTTGTAATTCAGCACTCTCTGCAGCAGTTTAGGTTCTCATGTGTCATGAGACACCCTACTAGAATGGATTATTTGAGGCTCTCCCTTCTTAGTTGTTACTAGGCTTGGTCAAGAAACTGGAGGGGATTTTACCAGGACACTACACTCCTACCATCTACCAACACTACCCCAGGTTGAGCAAGTTAACAATGAACCACAGCTACATTGGCCTGGTATTATGCGATAAACTCATAGTAGGTAGATATGTGAGTTACATACAGAGGGAAAGCATAGAAAATAAATTTTTTCCTTTGTCAGAGCATAAAAGCCAGTGCACATATTCTACCAGGAAATAGTTACAAGATTGGATGCAGGCTGGTACAACGAGGAAAGAAGATACAGTTTTTTCTTTAATAATATCACCAGCTTCTGAACTCAGGCCACTGGCAGGTAGAAAGATCCTACACAAGTCTCCAAAGTCAGGACATATCAAAGTGCTAAATCACATTTTTAAACGCCTTTAAGCAACAGAGCTCTGCATGTTTATTCAACTCCTCTTCACTTCCATAATTCAGATACTAGAACAAAGGGGTCACACTTTTACTGGGGGCTTGTCTACATGGGGAAATTTTCCAGCATAACTATAGTGGTATAATTATATCAGTAAATTTCCCAGTGTAGACAAGCCTGGCCTATTAACACAAAAGGCAGTCTGTTACTTGAATTATCAAGGCTCATGTTATTCTAACATGGATAGCACTAAAACACTTAGAAATGGAGCCCACTGTAACATGCAGTGCTCTCCGTTAGTAAAGAAGCATGTCCCTTTCCTGACTGAGATTCTCATACCACACTAATTATCAAGGGGTTGGAGCAGGGGAGTTTGGATATACAGATCAAAGTCCTTTAGGCTCCTGAGGTATATTAGCTTGAGTGCCTCAAGCCAGATTTTTAAATCCACATTTACCCACCTAAGAAGCCTGATTTTCAGAGGTGCTGAGCACTTGCAACTCCCAAATAGAGTGGAACTAAGAAGGAGCTGTCATTCATAGAATACCTCCTTCAGGAGGATGTAGATTTCCTAGTCACCAGGTAGCAATAATTCCTCTTCACAGGGGAAATAATAATATCATGGCTTCTGAATGAGCTGTGCTACCTGGCGAGTTGAGTTTCCTAAATGTTAATGCCACTATTTTAAAACTTATCCATTTCTGGGTGCCTAAATAAATGAGAGTGTGGGCGCTCATCACCTGTGAAAATCAGCCCACTTAATTAGGTGCCTAGTTACAGATTTGTCTCCTAAACTTAGGCACCCAAATGTGACAGGTTTAGCACTGGATTCTAATCCTGGCTCCGCCACCTACTCTAACCATAATTAAATAAAATATGAGGTACTCACCTTGTTCATGTCATGCACATCAATAGGACTCCTTCCCCAAGTAAAGTCCCCAGGATTCCTTGTGGCAGGGGCTGTATTTTTGTTTTGTGTTTGTAGAGGATCTAGCACAATAGAGTCCTCATTTGAGATTGGAGCTTTTAAATGCTACCACAATAATTACACTCATAAATTAAACAACAAATTGAATCACAGTCAATTAAAGGATTTAATAAAATCTCCCCATTAAGAAAATCTGTTTATTCACTACCTCACAGAATGGGGTTGTGAGTCTTAATTCAGAAAAATGTGTACAGTGCACTAAGATCCTTGGATGGGTGGTGCTGGAGAAGTGAAGGTATTATTATAATACATTGAAAAGGGTCTCCATGATGTTTCCTTATTCTCTAAATTGTCTTGTTCCTCATATAGCTGATTTCTTGTATGTGACCATAGCTATCAATGCTATTAAAAATTTTTTATCCAGGCCTAGGTAGGGTTGCCAACCCTCCAGGATTGGCCTGGAGTCTCCAGGAATTAAAGATTATGTCATGTGATAAAATCTCTAGGAACAGATCTAACCAAAACTGGCAACCCTACCTGGATCCTTTATCAATGGCATTGTCTTGGGCAGAGGATCTACAGTATCAGGGTTTGATTATTCTATTCATTTTACTCTTTTCTAACTAATTTATAACTCTGACCCCTGTCCTGCAATTTGTTGCAGATGGGTGCAGTCCTGTGCCTGTGAAGAGTCAATTGCAGCATCAAAGCCTTTGATTTTACAATTAGTAGGTGAGATATCAAATGTTGCTGTTGCCTATGAACAGTAATTATTAAACAAATAAATGTAATTAGGAGTTTTACTACTGGGCTAAATGTGCATTCCCACAATAGATGGTAATGGCTCTGAAAGGTCCATTATGCTCAAATAAATATAAATATTGCGGCAAACTTGTGTAAATAGAAAGAGAGATTAATTTGGCTGTAATCACTCTAATTCTCCCAGTAGACAATATACACTTTAATCAATGCATAAACCTGGGGGAAACTAGATGGATTATAACATATATGCAATGTATTATATAGAATTATAGTTTTCCCCTGTATTGTGGCATGTTGTATATAATTTTCTCCTGCATTTTAAGAAATAAATTAGTACAAAATTATATTCTATACAATACATGGGAAAATAGCTAACTATGTGTTCCTCCTTTAAAGGCGTCAATCCAGACCCACAAATTTAAATTATATATATTTTGTAACACTGCAGGAAACAAAATTTCTCTACTCTTTTTTTCATCCTCTTAGCAAAAAAACAGGAAATTAAAGATAAAAAAGGAAGTGAAAGCTACCTTCCCCTCACCCTATTGTGCCTAAACATCCTGCATTGTTGTAGTGGGCTATATAATTTCCTACAGACCGTATTGCAGACGCTGCAAAAGCTAACCATAATCACCAGAGTTAAGAGAGGAATGTCAGCCTGGGCTGGGGATTTCCCTGCTTTTGTTTTACATTAAGCATGTAGGTTTGTGTTTTTTATTAAATCCTGGATTTTACTGTAATGTAATTGAACCCTAGTACCCCTAGTCAGTTTCCTGAATGCCCCTCTAGGTCCTCCTTTGGATTTGGTTGATGGATATTGGACCTGATCCAAAGCCCCTTGAAGTCCATGGAAAAAGATGCCTATTACCTTCAGTGGGGTATGGATCAGGCCCATTATGAAGGAGTCTCTCTCTCTCTCTCTCTCCTTTTTCTAATACATCTAGGCCCTGACCCTTTAAACACTTACTTCCAGACATAAGAGGAAATCCTGGCCCCAGTTAAATCAATGACAAAACTCCTATTAACTTCAGTGGGGCCAAGATTTCATCCACAGTGTTCTCCATTGTGAGTATCTTGTTGACTGTTAGCATTACACCTAGTAGAGTTTGCACTATTAGACCTTAATGATTATTTAACTTGATAGGGTTTGTTTTTATCTTGGACTTTTGCCATTTTCACCCTGTACAGTCTATTCTTCAGTCATCCACCAACAGATTTTTTGCCCACCAAGAGAGAATTTCTCCAATGTAAGAACAGACAGTGAAAGGCAATTGTTAAATTTCTGTTAAATTCCAGGAAGAGATTTTAAAAATCAAAATCCTTTTATGCTTCAAATATCACTGTTAACATCAGCCCAAATTCCAGTCATCCACTGACAGCCATATCTCTTGGACACAATAGCCCTCATTTAAAACCTGCTTCTACCTTGGCTCCAGACAAAAACTTGGGCTGTTATTTCACTTTTATTGTTAGTGATTTATTATATTTCACATAAGAAAAGACGGGTCTAGGGAGGCGTAGAGCAGCAGACTGCCAATCAGGACTCCTGGCTTCTGTTCCTCTTGCTTTTTGTCCTTCAGCAAGTCGCTGCACCACTTTGTGCCTTGGTTTACCCCTCCATACAATGGGGATAATGCCCCTCTCCCCTCACAGCGATGTTGGGAGGTTCTAGACATGTCTGTTAAGGGGTGTGATGGGCTTGGCTGGACAGTGGGAGAGGAAGGACAAAGAGTTATTGGAAAGAATTATTTTCCTCGGAAAAGCTGACATTGAATAGTGGGGGGGGGTTGGTTGATGGGGGGGTTGTTTTAGGGACATTAATCTCCCAGCATTTTCAGCTCCCTGTAACTATTGTTTCTAATCCCCTTTGCTGTGTCTCCATGGCAGGCTGTCTGCCTCCCCTGGCTCTAAGCGCTGCCCTGCTGCTCTCCAGCGGGCGGCGGTAGAGAGCAGATCGCCTTGTCCCTCCCACTCCAAGCCGACTCGGGGAGGGGGACGGCCGCGTCCCCTCACCACACACAGGCCAAGTGGAAGGACAGGAGCGCGGATACCAAGCAATACAGCAAGCGACAGCGCCTTCTAGTGGTCAAGAGCACAGACACGCCTTGCCTTTGGGAGTCCTCTGCTGTCTGCCCGTGCAGCCCAGAAAGTGGGGGTGGAAGGGCTACAGCGCGGGGACGGAGAGGGGAAAGGAGCTCTGAAAAAATGTCCATTTTATTGCATCAAAGCAGGGTTCAAGCTCCCCTCCGGGGAATTTTTTTTTTCCACGCATTTTCTGGTCCCCATGTCTCCCTGTGCCTGACTCTGTCTGTCTGCAGCTCGCCCAGCAGCTGCTGTTACAGATACAGTGTCACAGGGCAAGAGAGAGCTAGGAAACACCTGTTTCCAACATGAAAAAGGTGGGGAGAAAGCCCACAACAGGCTTGGAAACTCCTTCCATATATTCTTCTCTCAAGTGGCTTGTAAAATCAAGTAATAAAATCTGAAGTATCATTTTTCAAAAAGATCTCTTTCAGTTTTTACATATTTAGCTGAAAAATGCTTCTAAAGTTTTCTCCTTACATGTTATCCTCCCTCCCCCACTACCCTTACCACTATGTCTGTTGTTCAGGGCAAAAAATTACAGATGGGTCTAATGTTGCAAAAAAAGTGTCTGAAATATATTCCCCTTCCAAACCCCAACCTCAGCCCCACAAAATAAAACCTTTGACTGAAAGACAGAGTTCTGAATAGGAAAGGGTTTTTACTGTGATTAATTCAGGGTTGGTGTGAAAAATAGGAGATGGGGGATGGGAAAGTTGGTTTCTTTGTGAAAGTACTATGCTTGGTATAACTAAACAGACACACTGAACCGAAGGAAGGGGAAAGACAAACTGCTACACGCGCACAAAGTGTTTTGGATAGCCAGCAGCAATGTGCAGTCTGTGTATCAGTAGGGTTGCATACACAGGGCTCCATGATTTCATCAGCAGTTTTACAAGAACCTGCCAAAAGCTGTTATGCCTCAGTGCAATGTGTAGCCTTTTCCTGCCATTTTTTCATAATAAAAGAGGGAGTGAAGCTTTTTTTCCCTCTTCTCTCTCTCTCTCTTAAAAAAAAAAAAAGCCAAATGGATCAGAGAAGAAGAAAAAGGGAAAAAAAAAAAAAAAAGCAATCGCCAAAGGGGATGCCAGTGAGGTGTGGCTTGCATTTAAATATCCAATATGTCAATGTAAGGGGAGTGTGTATGTATATAAAGTGCAGTTTGCATCTGATAGCTGGACATATCCAGCTATGAAAGGCAAGAGGAGATCAATGCAAAGGAAAAACAATACTTTTATTCAAAGCAAGGTCAGGCGTTCAAATCAGACACCGTGAGAGGGTAGGGAAGTTACTTGAAGGCAGCCAAGCTCACAGCTGGTTAGTTATATATAATACACACACACATTTTTAAAAAGAGACCAGCAATTTTTTATTGTTTGCACAGACATTCACTATTCTCACTCTCTCACACATACACACACGCTCTCTCTGCTATTGCGATGGCTGAGGTAGGGGGCTTTCTTGGATCTCTGGATTTGGATTTGCATGGATTTTCCTCCTCTCTTGGGAATGTTGCTTTAGCTGATTCTCCTGGTTTTTTGAATGAGAGATTGGGACAGATTGAAGGAAGGCTCCAGAGGGGATCTCCCACTGACTTTGCCCACCTTAAAGGTATCCTCAGGCGGAGGCAGCTTTACTGCAGGACGGGCTTCCATCTGGAAATCTTCCCCAATGGCACGGTGCATGGCACCAGGCAGGACCACAGCAGATTCGGTAAGAAAGGAGCTTATATTCTTTATCACTGATTTTTCCTTATACGTGTGGGAGCTGCTGGGAGATGGGGTGGGGGGGGAATGCAAGGGCGGGGTGTTCTAGTCTCGCTTTTCCACTGATTGCTTAGGGTCTGGTCTGAGTTTCCTGCAGTCCCAGACAAAGCAGGTTGAGGATCCTGAGTTCACCTCCATTTGCCTCCACATTCTTTTTGCATGTGCCAAATATGCTTTTTGCACTTCTTCCCCCTGCGTTTGAGCAGAAGACAAGCTCCGCATTCTTTGCATTGCTACAGGCGTATCAGGGAATCTTCTCTGCCTGCCTGGTCCGACTGGGGTTCACAGATTCAAACGCCTAATCAAGACTCCCACACTGGGAAGCGGAGGAAAGAGGGGGAGAGATGCAGTGAGGATTCTGGGGAGAGGTCTGTCCTGCCTGAACACAGCCAGGGAAACTGGGGAGGGTGCAAAAGCTTTTTTGGGGCAGGCTAATCCCTCGGGGTTTCGGTGCCTGGCTCCGAGTCCTTTCCTGGCTGTGAGACAGTAGGTGAGGGCGCCTTATCTTGCGGAAAAGTTCCCTGGAGTCGTGCAGAAGAATAGAAAAGTACCCACGAGTCACCTTGTTAACACTGTTTACAGCCTTAAAATCCCGAACTTGGTTAGCTTCCAAACCACGTGTTTGCCTCTGCTTATTCCTTTTTCTTTTAGACCTTTTATAAAATTCCTCATTGAATCCGATGCAATGCATCCTTGTGATCTCCCCCCTCCGAAAGTGAGGGGTTAACCCCCTTTTCTCCCCCCTCCAAGTGGGAGAGTTGTCTCCACATCTTCCCCCATCCAAGAAACAGGTGTCTTTTCTCTGCTCAATACACGCGATGGCTCTGAGGCTGCCTGTTTTCTTTATGAACTTGTTCAAAGAGCCCAGCCGCCTGTCTCACATGCAAAACTAATTACACTATTAATATAAATCATCCCTGGAATGGATATAATTAGAATTCTAAACAAATGCGCTCACTCCCCAGAAATTTGGGCATTTTTATTTTCAATTTCCTATTCTACCAGTGCTAAGTCATTCTGCAGGTGCACAAAAACATGATTTTTTTAAAAAAGCAACTTGCTGGCTACTTCAGCTCTTTTCGAACCTCTGAAGCTCAGCGTAGCTGGAAAGGCAAAAGAAAGAAGACACAGCACTCTGGGAAAACAAACAAAAACAAACCTTGTGGTTTTTTGCCTTTGCAGAGTTTGTGGACTAAAGTCTTTTCTTTTGCGTTACTTGCATAGCCATTAAGAATGTCCCCAAAGCAGAATCAGCAGGGCAGAAAGATTTTTTTTTTTTTGAGAAAATATTTGTGACCTTAACCTTCAGGAGGAGGAAAAATGAAATGAGAATAGACAGAACATTGCTGATTTACCTAGCATCCAGGGCAAAGATGGAAAAGACTTCAGAGTCTGTATTAGTATCACAGAAACTCACAGATCTCTAATGAAACTGTTATGTAATCTTTGAAAAATGCATCTCAAGCCACAGGCACAGAAGTACAGTAAGTCTGAACAGAGTTAAGAAAAACTCCTGCTACTTTGGCAAATGGTGCAGGTGTCTGTGTAAACTATCAACAAGTCCCAAGTTGGTGATCTCAATTGTACAGTCAACAGGTTGCAAGAAACATTCTTGTGACTTTTTGTGGCTTGCAATAATTTAACTCCTCACTGAAAGGATTTCTGTTCTGTCTTCTAAGCTTTGTTACTCATACATTTTATCTGAGAAATAATAGTTTATGAATATTTTTGTTGTTATTGTTTGAAGGCAAAGATTTTGAATTGATTGGAATCAAACAAAAAAACCAAAACCCCTGACTGTGTACTGTACCTTGCATAAACACCAGGTGCAGGTAGCATGTCCTTGCCTAAATCAACAAAAAAGTCATAACCCACAGGTCAGAGTAAGGTAGTAATAGGCTCATGGGGCAAGTGCTCTTTAATTACCTCCCGAAAGACACATACCTTTTCCCTTTCATCTCACAACATGTGATGAGTTCCCATATTAAGAGGAACTGAAAGAAAGTCCTTTGTATCTATTGTATATTTTTAATCTACTTCTGCCACTTTATTGCTACTTTTCTGCTCACTTTTTACACATCTTTAGACAAATAAACGGTCAGCATCTAATGACAGAACCTCACCCAGTTCCACTTTTTGAAGCTTAAGATAAAATAAATTGGTCTCTAAACAAAGTTTGGAAACTGCACATATTAAAACAAGCAAATACGTTTCATTAGTTTTGCAAGGTTAAGATTAAGAGTTAATCATAGTGTGTGTGCAATAAATTGAAACGTTAGCATTCCATAAGTGTTTTACTAGTCAGCATCCAGCTACGTAAACTAGACCAGACGTCAGATATAAAATATTACAGATTTCTCCTTCGGGGTTTTCCCAAAGGCAGCGTAAAATAAATAGTTATTTGTTATAATTGCAGGGCAAGACCCCAGAGGATTACACTGGAATCCTCATGTTCAGATAAAGTTGGACTGAGCTTAGCTGCAACAGAGATGCAAAGTAATAATGTACTGGCACACTGTATTCACCATCTGCATTCAGTAGCCATGAATATTTAAATTCCAATGTAACTGGTCTGGTTTGCATTAGAATTTCATGTACCAATGCATTCCTGAATTTTGCATGCACCAGTCAGAAGACAATGAATTATTACAGAAATAGGCTCACTACACAATTCTGGGGAAGTGGAAAAGCATGGTGAAGGACCTAGATTACAGCCAAAGATGGGGTTTACTTTAGGGTACTAAGTTTAATGTGGCTAGATTTAGAAACTCCTGAGATTTGGGTGCTAGCTTGACAGGACCCATAGACTGCGAAGATGCACCCTGACCTCCTAAGCAGATAATTAGATCCACTCCAAGGATAACACTCCGGGACACCACAGCCGTGGCATCTATCCAACTGCAGCTGGAATAAGGGGTGGAACTGGACTTGTTATCTATCTTGTAATGTTGGATGGGGTTCAGGAAAAAGTGTACTGTGTCTGCACCATCCTCTGTTGATCCATCCCCAAAGTGCAGAGTCTAAATCTGTACAAGACTTAAAAGTTTTCTTTAAAGTAAGACAACGAAGCAAAATGCTGTCAGAGTAATATGATGGGGAGCTCCTAGCCTCTGGGGGCGAAGGGAGGGAGGCCTAGTGTGGGATTCAAGAGATATGTCCATAGGAAATAAAGACGGTAACAGGGTCATATTTATGGAGAATACTGTAGCCTATAGGTTGAAGCACATTCCTCTTTGAATAGGATTAGCTCAGGATCCTGGAGAAAGACTCTCCAGGATTTGTAGAGCAAAGCTAGGTCTCATGTTGGAGAAGTTCCCAGATGTCAGCACAAAACTAGTAGCCCTACCTAAAGAATCATAGATGAAACTGGAAGAATTTGAAACCATATCTCAGTTATTACTGGTCTGCCAAGACCTTTTCCTATACCAAAGAAATGGATGATTAGCAGAAATCTGGAAGGGATTTTGAATTGATATCAGTTCTCCAGGAGAAACACTCCTTATGTGAATGCTAGACCTACTGGGGAACTCCTTGCAACCAGGGATCAATTCTCTTCTGACTTATGCCAGTTTTACACTAGTGTTACTCCACTGACTTCAACAAAGTTACAGGTAATCTAATCTATAAGTGTAGCTTGAACGTGGCTTGTGTGGTCACAGCGCAGTGCTGGGAGAGAGCTCGCCCAGCGCTCTAAAAAAAACCCACCTCCACGAGGGATGTAGCTCCCAGCGCTGGTGACTGTCTACACTGGTGCTTTACAGTGCTGAAACTTGCTGCGCTCAAGGGGGTGTTTTTTCACACCCCTGAGTGAGAAAGTTGCACTGCTGTAAATTTCCAGTGTACACAAGCCCTGAGAAGAGAATCAGGCTGTCGAAGTTTAGACTGAAGAGTAATAAGGACAGCAAACAGAACTCCCCTCGGCACAGATCTAAAAAGTCTGTATTGAAGTTTTTTTTTTTTTTTTTTTTGAGGGGAAGCTAGTGAAATCTGTAGAGGAAGCTCCTCTGAAGACTTTGACATTCATACTTTAGTGCACCTGTTCCCAAACAGTTGTTGAGGTTTTTAGCTGAAGCTTTAGATTTGTAGAGATCAGTACAACATCTGATATTTCTACACCCAGGCACATGGATATAGTTGTGCAAAAAGAGACAGGTGCAGCCAGCTGAACAGTTCCTTAAACATTCATTTAGTAATGTAACAGTGAGTGGGATCTGGCCATTACAAAGGAGGCTAGAAGGATTATTCATCCCTTCAGTGTTTACTTCATCCAGCAATAGTTCTAGTCAAATCTCTCTGAATATTATGTAGAGGGACTCAAAGAGCAAGCAGAATGAATAATCAAGCAACAAAAGAAGAGACAAGTGTTGGAAAAGAAAATCACGTACTTTCATAAACACACCCCACTACAGTTAGAAAGTAAATTCTTGATCTAACCCCAGTGGCCACTCCCTGTGCTGGTGGAGATCAGAGGCATAAAGCTGCAATTTTGTCTAGCAATTGGAGTGAGTTAAGGACAAGATGGATGTCCGCCCACATTTTTTTCAGCCTTCACTCTCTCTCCCGACTTTTGTGGGTTTAAGTTACACTCTTAATGTTATTTCAACATAGTTGTCTTTGGTTCGCTTCTCTAAGTGCCACTCGAATGATCAGAAAAGAAGAATATTACAAGTGACATTGTCAAAAGAGATTGTCATGAGTATACCGGAAGAGAGTTAAGTGCCTGCAAAAATAGAGGTAGACATCTACCCCAGAGTAGGATAAGTATTTGTTTACCCATCCATTTTAGAAAGGAGAAGGAGAGTTTAGTGCGTAAGATCTAGTCTACGACTTGGGAAACTATGGTTCAACTCCCAGCTGTGTTATAGTCTTCCTGTTGTACCTTGGACAAGTCACTTAGGCTTTCTGTGCTTCACTTCCCCATCTGTAAAGTGGGGGTAATAGTACATCTCTCACAAGGGTGTTATGAGGCACTTAGATGCTATGGAAATGGGGGTGGTGGTGGTGGTATAAGTACTTAAGATAGATTCACGGTTCTCAAACATTTTCAGGCATTTCTCACACAAATAAAAATTAATTAATCTTACTGGGTGAGAAAGAGGCTCCTAGTTTCTAAGATAGTGCTATATTCCTGTTCCCTTATGTGAGCCTCATTCAGACTTTGCCCAGTCAATTTAAAACTCCTCCCCCCACCCTTTTATTTATTAATCCCCTTAGCCTCATGTCCCATCCCAAATGTTGCTGATTGTGAAACTGCAAGAGGATAAATGTACTCAACACAAATGCAATAAACTCCCAAAGTATTGTAAATTGGTGAACTGAATTTGTTGCTTCAGCAACAAAAAAATAGAATAAATAAAAATAGTCTCATTCAGTATGGTCTCTACGTCTAGGAAAGGGATTCTTATGGATTAGAGGTCAATATGTACAATAAGAAAACAAAATGGTGTAGCATAATAGTTAACAGTTATATAGCCCTTTACACCCGGACATCTTAAAGCACTTTGCAAAGGAACAGAGGTTAAGTAACTTGCCCCACGTTACAGAATTAGTGACTTGCAGAGGAAGAAATAGAAGCTAGGCCTCGACTCCCAGTTCACTGGACCGTGCCACCTCCCAGAAAACATATCAGTAGTGAGCAGAAAACCTCCGCAGTCTAGAGCACAAGCCAGTCTGTGTCCAATGGGCCTTCTAAAAAGCCCCCCTGCCCTTGCTGAGTACCAAAGGCCTGTTCTTAAAGAGTCCCCTGTATTGCCCCAGACTGTCTGACTGGGACTTTTGTCTAAGGTAGGAGTTAACTCCCTGCTTGCTAGAAAACAAGTACTGGTAATTTCTGGATCCTGCCACATATCCCTTTGTAGAAAGCACAGAACGTAAGGAAACAATTTGTATTCTTCCATTTTTTTGTACTAGAGTCACAACAGGGTGACTCACTTCACTGGCAGAAGCGAGTCTGGGGTCATAGGAAGGATAGGTTTTCCCAGACGGAATATGGCTGCAGATTTAACCCTCTAGAAAATGTGTGTGCCAATCCATTAAGAACATTTAGGTCAAGATTTTAAAAAACAGAAGTCTACATTTTGGCTCGGAAGTCCATATTTCAGCTCCTAAATAAGTGACTGGTTTCCAAAAGTGCTCAACACCCAGCAGCTCTTGCTAACTTTATTGGAAATTTGATCGGGTCCATGGTATGTTAGTCAGTAGGGTGGAGAGATTAAATTGGGACTACATTCACAGCTAGCACGTGTAAAAGAAGGGCACTAAGCTACCAGTCTTATAGCTGCTGGTGGAATAATTCTAACACCACACAAGTGTCAAGGCACGAGCTGGGAAGTAAAACCAAAAAACAGCTTATCTGTGGGAGCAAAATTTAAGTTAAACTAGGAAGTCTACCTTGTTGCCACTAGTTTAACTGCCAGCATAGCTGAGTGAGAAGGCTACCTACCCTACGATTGAGGGAGTGGAGGGAAAGTGGGACATCTGTCCTATATTTAGCCATAATGTCCTTGCTGTATGAGCGATGCACCTGACATACTGGAAGGTACATTTCCAAAGAGTCAAAAGCAGGTGCGGCTGGAGAGGTGGGTTTCAAGCCACGTGACTCCCAGTAAAGTCAGCAGGTGGCAGATGACCGAACTCACCCCACGTGGTGCACTGAGAATCCCGGGGCACACGCACATGAGGAGCCGTGTGAGGTAACGTGAGCGGGGTGGGGCAGGTGTGCTCATCCCGGGCTGGATGTTCTAGGAGCTGGGGTAATAGATTCAGAGCTGTATGAAAGGTTAGAAGGAGGGAGATGTTCGCTCAGTGGAAATTTCTCTCCCATCAGTTTAAACAGAAGCTTGGACTAGGGGAGTGAACGCACTCTTCTCTTCCATGCCATAGCTCCCAGTGAATTCGTTGAGATGCCTGCGCACACACACGGACACAAGTACATAACTAACCTCCGAACTAAGAGAGAGGGAAATCGTCCATAGCCTTGCCGTGCCGTCCCTGCAAACCTCCAAAGGGTTTTCCACGGAGCCAGTCCCCTCAGACTGTCCACAAACAGGAAGCATGGTGGGGGTCATCACCACCTAACTTTCAGTGGATGATAAATATTGTTACTATAGAGCCTTCCAGAATGTTAAGGACAGTTATCGGACCAGGCACAAAATATTCACCTGTCCCGTCCTGCAGTGACTGGCAAGGAAACTAATGATACTTTACTAATAAAGGATTACTCTCCCTGAGGAAGTTAAACTTTGTAAGGCTATAGTAATGCTTCACAGGTGAGGATTTCAGAGTGCAAGTCAGTGGGTTACATTTGTGTGAGCAAGAGGAGAGTCAGGGCCCTGTAAACAAAGAGCTCTTCCAACAGGCAGGGGAAGGCTGATTTATTTTTGTCACTTGTACCTGGTGTCAGTTCTGTTCTCTGAATGATCTGTATTCCTCTTCTTTAGGGATTTTGGAGTTCATTAGCCTGGCGGTGGGGCTGGTTAGTATCCGTGGGGTGGATTCAGGACTCTACCTCGGAATGAATGAGAGAGGAGAGCTGTATGGGTCGGTAAGTTTGAGGTTTTATAATCATTGTAATACTATAAAACTTACACAGTGCCTTCTGAGAGCTGGGCTAGCCTGCGTACTGCCCATATGAGAGTCCAACAGGGCACCACATAAGCTGCCAGCCTTCCCTAAGGACATGGTCATCTGCAAGCCTGTTACAACCAATCAAATGATTCTGTACTGCACCTGTGGATGTCATGTAGCTCCACGCATATCAATTATTCCATTGTTGTCATAGTTGCAACCAAAGTTGAAGTAGAAAAAAGCAGAGAGAGAGACCAATCCAGCTCTAACAAAACCTGACAAATATTTGGGATAAAGAAAACAGACAAGAACATGATGGGTATAAAGCTTTTATTATTAGCCTTTGTTTGGGAGCTTTGTGTAGCTCACTTGTGGTTCTGCCATTCAGGGATATTGTGGTGATCATAAACTAAAGGCCAGGCAATAAATTATAGCGCACCATCAGGGTGTGTGTTTGTGTTCTCTCATCTGAACAGTGTGTCACTTTGAATGATCTGGGTTCACACAGGAATATATATTTACGTCTGCAGATGCATACATTTATATTATAGCTTTTCAATAATGAAAGCTGTACTTAAAGTTATGGTGGAACTTTCATTATAACTCCTGTGTTCTCATAACCTTCTAAAAAATGCCCCTTTGGCACTGACATTTTCCATGCTTGGTCTCATCCCATTGGAAAATCACTTCAGCCTGTTTAAAACTGATGAAGACGAGAGACTTGTTTTGCTTACCAATAACTCCAAAATAGCTGGAAAATCCCTCCAAACAATGCTTGTAAATGGTTCTTACAGAGGAATCAGGCCTTGGTAGCACTGATTTGGAGACAGGGAAGGATAGAAAGTTCTGTGATTGAAAAATCCTTTGGCACAGACATCAGCTAAGACTTTTAGTGGAAGTTAATGAAGATCCACCCCCTTTGTGACATTCTCATACTGTAGTGTCTCTGCCTGATGAAATAGGCCCCTGGGCTGCTGCAGAATCGAGACTGTAAATGTCTTACTAAAATACACCTAGCACAATCCATCAAAATTAGACTGAGTCTACATCAGAAAACTGCATCAATTTTAACTTAAATCGGGTTTTAAACTGATTAGTTAAACCAGTGCAAATCTCTTTGTGGATGCTCCAGATGATAACCTAACTCCGACTGAAGTCAGTGGCAAAATTGCCATTGACTTCAATATGGCCAGGGTTTCAGCCTTTAATTTCAGTTTAAGAGTGTGTTAGTTCAGGAATTGGTTTGAGCTAATTGACTTAACCTAAAGCAAAATAAATCCCCTTCAGGCCTTTTCTACACACACAAATTTGCACTGGTTTAGTTAAAACAATGCAAACCTATGTGTGGACACACTTATATTTCTGTTTAAAAGGAGCTTATTTCAGTGTAATTTAAATCCATTCCTAATCAATTGAACCCAAATTGAAGTAAAGCGCCTTCAAACTGAAACAGGACAACCCAGCTTTTTACACTGATTGAACCAAATCACTTTAGAATCACACCGTACATTAAACTGGTGTAATCCGGATGTACAAACCTTCATAGAAAACCAGCCCCCACACACTACCACTCGCACAAACCCCATTTCTCTTCATGAGGTGTGAACTTCAAAGCCTAAGAGAGATAATTTAAATGCTTCTGTGCATAGGCAATTTCCCCTTTTCCCCCTCACGTCCTTTAAAATACTCCTCCAAATAAAAAAAACCCAAAATTTAAATGCAGAGAACTACGTGTTAAGTTTACACATTTAAACAGAAAAAAGGCAGTTAAGGGTTAGTAGTAAAATTAATTCACCTATATTGAATATATTTAATTGACTGATAAGCTATTAACCGCATGTCTGAATATATAGGGCATATGCAATGTAGGCGATCCAGGGTGACATGGTGATGCTCAAACCTTAGCCTTGTTTCTCAAAATCAAAACCTGCCACATCATCATTATTATGAGCCATTTAAATCATCCTAGTGAGCAAAAGCCTCCATTAGGATTGGGGCCCCATTATGCTAGTCTGCATCCCTGCACATACTCTCTGCTCTGAAGACTTATCTAATTTGAAATAAAATGCACCAAATGAGTATAACAAATAAAAGGAGGAAAGATGAGAGCAACAATGTTCAGATCACACATTTATGTAGGTTAGTGATGAGCACGACTCAATGGTTCCAAATTACTGGCAGTATGGGTTGTTGGTTTTTTTCTTTTATAACCTATACATTAATAATTATCTGCTGCCTTCAAGTGTCATAGAATATCAGGGTTGGAAGGGATCTCAGGAGGTCATCTAGTCCAACCCCCTGCTCAAAGCAGGGCCAATCTCCAATTTTTGCCCCAGATCCTTAAATGGCCCCCTCAAGGATTGAACTCACAACCCTGGGTTTAGCAGGCCAATGCTCAAACCACTCCCTCCCCCCTTCAACCTACTGAGCTATCCCTCCCCACTTCAACATACCCCACCTTAGATGGCTAATTTTTGGTAGGCATCTTGGTGGAAGTGAGGATAGTGTATCAATGTCCTTCATGGCATTACACATGCATAGAGTAGGGCAAAAGGGAGAAAGCTTCTTCTCTCAATTGATGTGCTGCATGTTCACAGATTAGGCAGACAGCCCAGAAGGATGGAATGTGCAGTTACACTTGTGGTAAAAGGCATATGCAGAGCCCTCAGGGGTAATGTCTAGGGAAACATTATGAGATCCTGTTGGAGTCTATTGGCATATAAGTACTGAGAAAAATGTTGGTTGAAAAATTTAAACCACACAACAGCAGGGACCCAAAATCTGCATTCTTGTCACTCTTGTTTTCCATTTGGCATTAATTTAATTTTAATTTGAACAACAATTGTACCAGGTAACAGAAAGTGAGATTGTACTTCAGGAAGGAGTAGGGCTTGCTTCTGAAAAGAGTTCAGCTACTACCACTCCTATTGAAGTCAGTAGGAGTTGGGTGCTCACCATCTCTTGGTGTCAGAACCTTAAGCTGTACTATTGAAACGTAGGAAACTAACCTGCATTCTGCTTGTTTTGCTTTGAAGTGCTGTACTTGCAATTTTAAAGCAACAGACAGTCCCACAATCAGGCCAATCAAACTACAGAATCCATTATGTCATGCCACAGAAATGTCAATATAATAGCATATAATCTTAGTTGGTAACAAGAGTTAATTTCAGTACAATATCATTGGAATTTTCCTTTCTGCCACCACTGACCTGCGCATTAGAAAATGTTCTTCATACTGGCCAGGTGGCTGTAACAGCAATATCATCAAGCCCAAATGTTAAAAAACATGAGAATTTAAAACAAATAATACATAAAATATTTTTGTATTAATTTTATTTGGCTTCAGGGTACAACTCAGGTCACATTTGCAAGCTTTTCTGTGCAATCATGAAGGAATAGAAACTTTCTTTAAAAAAAATAATAAAAAGAAGGTGAAAACAGATTCTCTTGAAATCATAGGATTCCAAGAGCTAGGGCTTTAAGAAAAACACCAAATATTGGAAGAGGTGTCAACACTTTGACCAGGATTCCCTTATTAAAAGGTATAACAGTATTCTACAGTAAAGGCCCATTAAATGATACCTTGTACTGGCGGTAGGGCCATATTTTGGGACGTTGCTGTAGAATAGTCTAGTGTTTTTGTAAGGGTTCAGTAAGGAAGTCATTTTTCTCTGTGCTAATCTTGCATATATTTGTGTGTGTGAATTTAACAGCCCCAAAGATCAAAGCCATCTACTCCCTCAGTGCTTTCATTTTTTCTCCATTTAATAAATCTGTATGTTGCTAAATGTAGAAGGTTGATTGCAAATCTTTTCTGTGACAGATCTAACCTGTCCTTTTGCAGTTAGCAATATACTACTCTCCATGCAACGCTGTCAACTTGGTGCATGTCACTTGCATGTTGTTTAACGTCAATGCCAGCAGCCAAAAGCCCCAAGATGCAGTTATGGCAGACAGAGATCAATGGGAGAGAGAGAGGCCGCAGATGTCCCCTATGTCCCAGTCACTCCAGTGACTCTGTGTCACCTGAGAATTTCCCTGTGCTGAGATGATCCTCCGATGGCTGATTACACTGGCTCCATGCCCAGACTAGAACAGCCTCCCAGTAGGAGTTGTGGGGGCAAACAACTTAAATAGTTTTAAGAGAGAGCTGGACAAATTTATGAGTGCAATTGCATGATGGGATTGCTTGTGATGGTGGAGCAGAGGCTCAGCAGTCCTAGGGCTCACTTCCAGTTTACCTCTTATGTTCCTAAACCTCATGCTTCAGGGTTTTAGTGGACCACCAGCAGGAGTCAGGAAGGCATTCTCCCAATGTACTCTGGGAGGTTTTTTTTGTTTTTTTTAAATCTCCTTCCTCTGAAGCATCAGGATGGCCACAGCTGGAGATAGGACACTGGAAGGGAGGACCGGGGCTCTGAGGTGACACTGAGTATTCGTGCTCTCAAGTGCTTAGCTGGCTATTTCTTGCTCCCTGTCTAACTCAGGGGTAGTCAAACAGGCAGACCGCAGGCCAAATCTGGAGTGCCACATTCTTTTGAACGGACCCCAAAATCTTTTTATTTACTTATTTTTTCTATTATTATTTTCTCTGGAGTCTGGACCTTGACTATACCTTGAGCAAGAAATTTGGACCTTTACAAAAAAATAATTGACTACCCCAGATCTAACTGATCAGCATGTGTGGCGTTGGGAGGAATTTCCCCCAGGTCAGATTGGCAGTGACCTTTGTGGGGAGGGGGTTGCTTTCTGCACCAAGTGGGTACAAGTCACTTGCCAGGATTATCTGGGTATATCTCACTTAATCATTTCCCTGGGACCTCAGTCCCTGTTATTCTCTGCCTGGGGCACAGAACACTCTAGTCTCCTGTGGGCTGTAATACTTTCGTCACATTTCGATTGTTGGGTTTAATGTGCAGTTGCTGATAGTGGACTGTGATATAGAAGAGGTTCAGTCTAAAGGATCAAGTGGTGCCTTCTGGCCTTTGACCCTATGACTAAGATTTGGCTGGCAGCGTGGGCACACAGCAGCCACACTGTGCTCCAGGGTCTAGGCCCCAGTTCCCATTACAAACCATTATTGGTTGGTGTCCTGGCTGTAGGACAATACTATGCCGCTGAGCACAAAGACCTTTTTCCATTACGTTTATGGCCTCAGACCACAGTTCGGCTTTTCCAGAGATTATAGTCCTTTCATTATTGTATTTTATATGGTTGTGTGCTCTGAGAGTTCAAAGTGCATTTCAGGGTTATTTAAACCTTTGAAATTAACTGCACCCCTTTCCACTTTTAATCGCTGGTCAGCTAGAAATATCTGTACGTTTGACAAGTCTTGTGCTTAAGGTGACAGGCAAAATCTGATCTCCTTGTAGCAGCCCTTAATGCTGTGTATCATGCAGCGTACAAAGCACAGCGATACCATCTTAGGCCTGAACCTTGCCCTGTGTTAATTAAAGATGTAGCCAAGCTACAACATTCAAATACAGATCTCAAACACTCCTTATTCCAGGGGTGTTCAGGTTTTGAGCTTTGGTTCAGCCTATTTTTAAAACAGCAAAATTCAGATTCAGATCTCAGGTTGGATTTTGCTGCCTTCCCTCTCAAAGTTCAAGGGTATTTGAATTGGGACTTTTATGATATTGGGCTTAGCTCTAGAATTAATGAATGGGAAATGAAGCATGTTGCAAGGGTGCACTTTACAGTCAGCAGCAGCCAGCCTTAGGGGAGCCAAAATTAGGAAGCCAAGAAAGTTCAGGAAATTTTGGTGCAAGATGAGGAGGAAATGGAATCTATAAAGCATTACAAGTATAAAGTTCATGCGTGTGCCTTTTCTCTCCTTCTCGTCACTCCCCAACACAGAAGAAACTTACGAGGGAGTGCGTTTTCCGAGAGCAGTTTGAAGAAAACTGGTACAACACCTATGCCTCAACCCTCTACAAACATTCCGACTCTGAGAGACAGTATTATGTGGCTTTGAACAAGGACGGCTCACCGCGTGAAGGATACAGGACTAAGAGACACCAGAAGTTCACTCATTTTTTACCCAGACCCGTGGACCCTGCTAAAATACCTGCAATGTACAGAGACCTTTTCCACTATAGGTGATATTTCCTGCCGCTGTCCAGTCAATGTACATACTTGGGTTCCAAGCTTTTTCCTGGAGCACTATATTAATAGTCATTCCATCATTCCTATAAACTTAGATAACATAGAAAAGCACTTACCTTGAATTCAACACTGCCGTTCCTCATTGTTTAAAGTGTATATCAAAGCTGGGTTATTTGTGGGGGTGGGGTATAGGGTATGGGGAGGGAGCCCTCCGTATAATCTTTCATTTTCATTCACTGTCTTTACCTGGAGGTTATGAAAGAGGTGGAATGTTCACATACAATGATGATTCAAAACAAAAAAACCAAACAACCCACAACAACTTGATTACAGGAAAAAAAAAATACCACAGAACTGATACAGATGCTGCTGGTAAGCTTGGAATGGTTACGTTTTAAGAAGATGCCCTTCAAATGGTACCCTGCTGAAGTGGCCCTGGAATTTGCAACATGGATTATTATGGACTGGTCTTGATGTGTGTTTTTTTTCCTGCTGTTGAGGGTGGGAGTGAGGGTGGGAAACATTATTAAGATGTAAGCATGGATACTGTGCATAAGGACAAAACTATTTATAAAATGTATATGATATTTATTTTATATATTTATTTATTTCAAAATAATTTTATTTTTAATGAGAGATGTTATGACCGGATTTTCATCAGGAAGAATAAGGTCCTACTGAAACAGGAAAAAAAAGAGTTTTAAGAGCTTATTGGCAATAAAGTTGTCTTTATATTGTGGATTTCTCACTAACTTTGTTTTGTTCACTTACCATGAGAACGAACAGTACAGTGTTTTGGGTTGAGGTGGAGGCAAACAAACCATGAGACTCTTGTGACGGGCAGCACAAATCCATAAAACCCAGTGCTAATGAAAGGTGGCACTCAAAGGCAGCACCTGATCAGGTCAATATAAAGTTTTGTTGGGGCAAAACTCCCAATGAATTCAGTGGAGCCAGGATTTCACTCAGACATTTCTCAGTTGCAGTGATATAGGCAAAATAAAATGATACACTGGGAAAGATTTAGCTCCAGCAGAGGCACAAGGATGAGGAGCTCTCATTCATAACTGAAGTTAAGGCAATACGATGTTCAACACATCTTTACCACTTTTAGTATTTTAGCAGTCAGTGCTTTGCGTCTTCAAAGTACTTTACAAATGTTAACTAACCAATGCTGCAGGATAGCAAAGAGCTTGAAGGAATTCAAAGGAGTTTGAACACATATGCAGTATTTACCCATGTAGTGTTAATGAGACTCCGGTACACATAACAGGATTAAGGAGTGATTACAGGTCCATTCTAAAAACTAAACAGAACATTGAGCAACAACCTTCCTGACTAACAAACCAGCCCAGCGTTAATGCTGCAAAAAAAATAGTCAAACATGAGGACAGGCAGAGGCATTGCAGAGAGAAAACACATAGCAAAACCTAAAACAGTCATTCCAGAGTATTTTGAAACATTCACCTTATCATAGTAATGACAATTTCATCAACGGGCATTGCTGGAAGAATAACCTGTGGCCGGCGTTAACATCTCAAGAAATGGGCAGCTCCTTCCCAGTCAACCTTCATTGCTACTGCTAAAAGGCCCTAATTCTGGGAAGCACTGGAGCACATGCTATTCTGACATGCTTTCCTGAATCAGTGCCAAGGGTGCCCTCTGTGAAAACTGCCTTATGGGATGCTTTGTTAATTTTATCCCATCGATTCCATGTCAGATGTGCTCAGTCTTCAAGTTAAGACTCTGATTTAGCACAGCACTTAACTATGATTAAATGCTGCACTGAAGAGAGCTGAACTTATTGGCTCATGGGCTAAAAGGTGGTTTTTCTACCTGCTAGACCTGCAAACTCAGCCTTAGCTCTGGAAAATTAAGTTGGTCTCTCTCTAGCTCTTGTCCCCCACCCACACTATCACTGATAAAAGTTTTACAGTACAAATTGCCCAGTGTCCTCTAAGCCCTTGATAACACCTGTGTAGTATTATACCCTCAATTGATGGAGAGTAAATTAACAAATTCTGCTGATTAAGCTCAAGATTCCAGCTCCCTTTCTCTTCAGTTGTATGGCCTCTATAGGGCTAACAGTCCAATTGATATTCTGACATTAACATCAGCAAGTTTGACTCTGAATACACATAGGGAGCAGGTCTGTTGAATAAGAATGTGCCATTTTTACATGGTCACTTTGTCGAGCTCACCTGCACTTTAAATCCAAAGAGCTAATAATGTCTGAGACACTTATGTCTCCATATGTAAAAGAAAATCAAGACCTGTAGCTTTAAAAATGTTTTGCTTGCAACCTCATCTTTTAGTGTTTTTCAGTTTTGCCTTTAAGGAGCTGTATGAATAGCTATGGGGAAGCACAAACTCCTGTAGGTCTTAGCCCGCCACCCTTACTTTATTCCCACGTTAGTTTTACCAAAATAAGGATGGTCAGATCAGTTGTTTCATGTGTATTATATTGTTAACACAGCTCTGTCTGATGCACACAGGTTTTTTTATCTAGTATCATTTCCCCTTCTTGACAATCTTGCCAGTTCCTTGCAACAGTACTCTGCTCTCCCAAACATTTCTGTCCTTGCAGCTGAGTGTACGCAATGCAACCACCACTACGGACAGCAGACTTCAAGTGGCAAGGTAAAGATTGAAAGAGCTTTACCCGAATGAGCTAGACATGAAGGAATTTAATCCAGTGTTTGAAATAAAATGTTTTTTTCCTTTATTCTCTGAGTCATCACTGAAACATCTAAGTCTCAGTACCTATATCAGAAGTCAGAGTCAGGCTCATTTATGAAAAGTGTAATAAAATGGACCTTTTACACTTGTAAATGTGTTGGAAATGCTAGTATTTTACATAGTGTCAGTAGTTCCTATAGCTTGTAGTCCTATTGACAAGAATTGCAGATGGACTCTGAAATCAGTACAGTAGAGCAGCATGAAAGGCATTGGGTGAAATGGTTTTCCTACAATCATATAATTTCCATAATGAAAATTCCACACACCAATTGCACTGACAGACAAGTTCCAAGGCTGCTGTGTAGCCCATGGTCCACAGGAAAAAATGTTCGCAATGCTTCAACTTGAAACTTGTTTTGAATTAGTGAAAGAAAAACTAAATGTATATTGTATTTTGGTTGTTTATATTGTTTCCTTATGTTGAAAGTTTAAACTTCTCATCTTAAAATCTCTCTGTAAAGTAAAGGCAGCTGGGTGGATGTCATCAGATGGGGGCTCCTTTCTCACTGCTCCATTTGAGCAAAGTCCTGAGGAAACCCACCTGGACAGTTACAGGTGCTACAGATAAACCTTAAAGAGATTATTCCTGCCGACGAGAGCTTCAGTATCAAGTGCCTCCCCCAACTAATGCTATTTTGCATGTAGAGCACAGCAGATTTGAAAATATTATAGTACCATGTAAGGAAAATGCTGTATTTTACATTTACAGGAGCAAATGTTGGCACAGAGAGGTTAAAGTACTTGTTCAGTCACCCAGGAAGTAACAATTCCCAGTTCTGTTCCCTAATCACAAGACCACCCGCCCTTCTGCACCAATTTTAGCCTGACTTGGTTCAAAGGGAGCTGCATTTCAGAAGGTAGGGCTCTTCCCTGTAGGCTAGGGAGTGATGGAAGAGCCAACCTTGCAGTCACAGTAGCCCCTGTTGCTGTTCTCCTTCTGCTTCATAGGGGACATCCATCCAGTAGATTCATATAGCTAGGCTCCATAGCACCCAGAGAATACAGACCTACTGCCTAGGCTCCAGAAAAATCTGCCTTCTAACCCTAACCTGTGTAGTACAAAGGCACCAGTTCCATTGGGTGGGGGGCTGTACATTACCCTAACACTGTTGCTAATTTCTCTAGAATCCTTAATTCTAGATTCACATGAATAGATCTTACACTGTTCCCCTGCACTTCTGCCTCACATGCATTTTAGCACCACTCTGAAAAAACAGTTGACTTCCCCTTTTTCAGCTAATCACTGAAGAGCTGGACTTTTCACTGTACAGCTGTCTTGAGGATTTAAACTCCTCACATTAGGTGATTTGGTCTAACCATACTGACTGACTTCGGCAGGCACAAGTAGTAATGGCTGAGGTGGTCCTGGGTGGGGGAAATATAATAGGACTGAAAGAAGGGAAAGTCTATGCATGGTATTGCAATTATTTCAACTCCAAGTCTGATCTGCTTCAGTACAGTTTAGGAATAAATTAATCCTGATGTCAAGCAAAGTCAACTCCAAGGAGAGTGGAACTATTGAGGTCACAGGATATATCATGAGCAGAAGAATGGGGATGATGTGGACCATATAAATACTTATATGCACGTAGCTGTGTCGGTTCCAGGATATTAGAGACAAGGTGGGTGAGGTAATGTGTTTTATTGGACCAACTAACTCCTATGCTAACTACTTAAGCTAAACAATCTGTTCCACCTTGCATTTTGCTTTGGCTGGGAGTTGCTTTCCCAGACCTTAAGAAGAGCTCTGTGTGGCTTGAAAGCTCGTCTCTCTCACCAACAGAAGTTGGTTCAATAAAAGATATTACCTCACCCACCTTGTCTCTCATATACTTATTATCATAGCACCTAGGAATCCCAGTTATGGACCAGGACACCTTTGTGCTAGGCACTGAACACACACAGAACAAAAGGACTTACAATCTAAATATAACACAAGAGACAGCCATGGCTACCTCCAGGTGGTGGAGTACAAGGAAACAATGAGACAATATTGATTTGCATGACAGGCATGTAGTCTCAGCACACCAACTGCTTTTGTGTTTGTTTTGTAGTTGTGATGGCAAAGGAGTTTTTCGGAGTAATTCTTACAGTATGTACAGCACAGCCTTCCAAAGTTTTACTCACCTACAGCAAGTAACTGATTTTGAAAGGTTACACTTTTTTTCCTCCCATCATGGAGGGAAGAGGGTGAGGGACGTAGATTTTGTGCCTGCGTTGGAAAGTTTGCATAAAAGATTTGCAAGGCTGGCTTAATGCAAGATTTAAGAGTCTCAGATTTCTTCTTAACTACATCCCCAAAAAATTACCAAAATGCAACAAGCAGCATCAGCAGATCAATATACTAGGTACAGCAGACACCCGGTTCTACCTGCTGTGCTGTTAACATGTATAGACAAGGGCCAGAAGAAAATTAAGATACACATTGTGAGATTCTTTGCTATAATAAGTGGTAATTGTTATTGGATTAGGCTTTGATTAAAGTCACATGGATCACTTAGTATTTAATAGTTGGTATGTAATAAAACATGACTCTATATTTGCAGTCATCAAAACAAATATTAAAAACATACAACTTCGAACACCAAACTTAGAGGCCTAATACTAAGGGGGGGGGGGGGGCCTTGGGAGCCTGCAGCTCCCATGAAGTCAGTGAGTTTCAGGTGTTCAACACCTCTTAGCATCAAGTACTTTATCTGCTACACTTCCCCCAAACTCAGTTTGAAAAATGTCTCTTTATATTACAATTTGGTTTATCCGATGTTGGGCAAAAGAGATCACTCTTGCACTCAGATCAAAATCCCAGGAAGCTGTAATAGTTCCATTTGCAGAGATTCTTTAGATCAGTGGTTTTCAAAGCCGGTCCGCCGCTTGTTCAGGTAAAGCCCCTAGCACGCCGGACCAGTTTGTTTACCTGCTGCGTCCGCAGGTTCGGCTGATCACGGCTCCCACTGGCTCCAGGCCAATGGCGGCTGCGGGAAGCAGCACGGGCCAGGGGACGTGCTGGCTGCCCTTCCCACAGCCGCCATTGGCCTGCGGCGGCGAACTGCAGGCAGTGGGAGCCGCGATCAGTCGAACCTGCAGACATGGCAGGTAAACAAACCGGTCTGGTCCACCAGGGACTTTCCCTGAACAAGCGGTGGACAGGCTTTGAGAACCACTGCTTTAGATGATGCATCATAAAAGGAGGTTGCAGTATTTTCTCTTCCAACATCTGTGGAACTGACCAGGATGGTGGTCATCTGGCACTCCACAGATCCTGAGTGTCAAATGAATCTCTGGGGAATCTCCAAAGGCAGGGGCAATTTATGTAGATGCTAATACCTCTGGAACTATCTCCTGGGTCCCCTATAAGTATTTTTCCCGAATCCTGAACTAAAAATGTGGAGAGAGAGATTATACCAGAGAGATGTCAGTTAAATGCGCCACTCACAACCATTACTTCCTTATTTCTCAAATAACAAATTCCTCAGGGGCTGTAAACAACGTGGATCTAACAGCATGTTAAAAATGCAGCACTGCACATGTTTATGTATTTTGGTCACTTTATTAAATGAGATATTAAATAGTTTAAGTTTCAACTACTAAACAGCACTTTGAATGGTGAAAACACAGATAGTATATTGTCATACTTGAATGCTGCTTTTCTTTAAAAACACATTTCCAGTCCTTATATATATATTACAAAACAGCCTTATAGGACGAGGTGACATCTTTTCTACAGTACTGAAGATATTTAATACAGAACTGAAAAGCCGTCTAACAGAAACAAAGGCAAGTCTTCACAGCTGTATGATTTCAGCAGCCAAAGCTGGTTGATGGACTGAAACATTACTATACAACTGGGACAAAACATATACAATATCACAATACTAAGCAAAAACGCTTTACATCCAAAGGAATAAACAGGTTACAAAATGTGGAGAATTTAGCAGGCAAAACTGTATTACAAGCAACATTTTTATTTGTCATCTTAAGCCATTTCAACTAGTTAAAACATCTAAAACAAATATAAAAATGAGCCTTTTATTACCTTATTGATGTAATGTTCTGTCTTTAAATATTTGTTAAAGCTTCATGTTATACACACATTATGCAGCTAAAATGTCAAGTGAGGAACATGTATACAAAGTGGTCCAAGTTTTATTTCAATGCTTCTTATCTTTGATTAATCTTCTTATGCATTAGTCTTCTGTTATCCATAGTTTTGTCCACGGTGGAAAAAATGTGCCTTTAAATGTTGCCTAAAACTTCCACATTTAAGTCTTTGAGTGAGTTATCGTAGAACTCCACTGAAAATTCCCAGGTCTGGTAGAACATATTTGTCTTATTCACAACATGTAGGAATATCCATGACAGTTGTCCAGAGTACATTTGCATTCAAATGCTTGTCTCACAAAGTCTAATTTTTGTAACTTCTTCTAAAATGAATGCACCTTTTCTGGCTCCTCTCCCCCCTCAAATTAAATAAATCTGATTACGGAGCTGGCAAAGGCTTAGAACATAGAGGGTTTTCTTGCGATGTCTTGTAACAGGAAAAAATCCAAACCAACAATTTTGTTAGCTGGTTTTGCAGCAGATCTAACAAATTCTACACATATCACAAACCAAAATTCAAACCCCAAATGAAATATCTCACAAGATTTGTATATTTTAGATGTGGAAACACTTGTCTTTTGAGGACATAAAAACTCAAAAAAGTCCTTCAAGAGTGATTCAAGAAGCCAAAACTCTTCTAGTTGATGTCAGCAAGTCATGTGAGTACAGCAATATCTACAGCAAATCCCTCCATCCAGCTTTCGTTTCTCAAAAATTCTGTTTTCAATACCTGATACAGTATCACCTCAAATATTCCTGTCATTTAATTTGTCTCACACATTCTAAAAACGTTTTCCTTTAAAAATAGTATCAGCCAAACTATATGCAAAGAAAAGTCGTGTGTGTGTGTGTAACTGGATCATCATAAGCACAGAAAATGTGTTACTATCCCATTAAAATGTTGGGAACGTAGGTATTAATGACATGTAACCAATCAGAAATGTACCTTGGTCTAGATTATTACAAAAAAAAAAAAAAAAAAAAAAAACCACCAAAGAATCAAGGTCTTTTTGGACTAACTTATATTCTTACAAAAATGAAAGAAGGGGTAGGGAGAAGAACATGGTAGGCAGAGATCCTTATCTATACAAGGAGAATTATTTCACAATTCTGGCAGAACTGGAAATTGTTAAAGCACATTCAGTGTATGAATTCAAAGTTGGCAATGGTTCTGCCATTGTGATGTTGTTTATAAAACAGGGAGTGACCCTAAGAATCACCACTATCTTAACCTCCAAAATACCAGTAATTTGATTTTTTTGGTCCCTATCCCATTGCCAGCAAAGGGAAGAGACACTAGCACCAGCATCAAGGAGTTAACAGAAATGTGCTTTGTATCAGAGTCAGCGAACAGTGAAATAATGTGTGAAGGATACAAAGCTGTAAATTTAAATTTACCAGTTATTCCATCACATAAAACTGAAAATAACAACAAGTGGCAGAAGACTGGAGAAGAAAAAATTCTCTTCTCAAGTCATGATTTAAGGCTGTATACACGGTTTCTATATAACTGCATGACAACGTTTTAGAGCCGTAGTATTTAAGAATATTGCACTCAATTTTGTCTCAAGAGAATTTTCAGTTCCTATGTTTTATTCTGCACAGATGATATAGTACAAGTCCAGACTTCAGTCAAAAGGAAACAATATAATTTTTCTCTGTCTTATCACACTCACTAATTTCAAGAAATGGATAAGTATAAAAGTATCCCATAATTTGAGGAATCAACTCTAATCAAGAACTCAGCTGTGTACATTTTATATATGGAATACTGAAACATACAGATCTGTATTCTCTCCTAAGTTTCTCATGTTTGATGATGGTTTTATGGCTACTAAAAACAAGCATAGGATTTTAGACAGTAAACCTGTGGAGCTGCTACTATTATGGAAGGGCTTGTTTTCACTGAAAACAATTTGATATCTCCTGTATTCAACACATGTAAGAAGATTCTAGGCAACATCACTGACATGAGAGGGAAAAATGTTACATCCTATTTAAACACAGTTGAAACACTAATATGGAACATGGCATTTAAGGGATCCAAACTATTTATGCAGTTGAGTTCTGTTAAGCCATTGATTCCTAAAAAAATAAAAAAGTTCTCTCTGATTTTAACAATCCGTTTAGTGCAAAATCACATTTATTTCCCTTGGGAAGGTCCTGGATTTTTGCCTCTCATTGGGGGTGGGGCACGCTGCAATGGCGGTGGCTGCAGACCACCAGAAACTGCCTGATACATTCCTCTCATATCTATCTGCTGGTAGGTGGAAGGGTTCATGATTAAATTTGGAGGCTTTGGCATCATGAGATGACTCATTGCTGCTTGCTGATAAGACATTTGCTGCTGCTGCTGCTGATTGTACTGCTGCTGTAGTCTTCTGTTCATGAGTATCCGCTGAACACAACTGATTAACTGTGGGGAGGGAAAGTGGAGCTGTTACAAGTGCATGACCTGTCTTACTGCAGCAAGTATCAAGTTTAGAGTTAAAAATCAATTTGCTAGGGGTACCATGGCTGAAGAAAAAAACATTATTGTTATCCCCATCACTAACGTGATGGCATTCACAAGCGGATTACAGTAGAAACCAGTTAGTAACACCATGTAGGACTAAGGTCTCCTAATGACTTGCCTATTGTATTGCAGGCAGCATTTATGTTAGTTGCCATGGTGATATGCATTCTACTGTGAAATTACTCCCCTGTATTAGTTACAGCATTTGTTGTCAGGTACTATTTAACATCCCTTTGAAAATCCTACAAGTTGATGGGCAAATAAACATTTAGTGACAAACACCAAAGGAGAAAATACTTCCAGTTGGACTAGCACCTATTGGGAAAGTTTCAGATTTCTCAAGATTACTTAGAAAGTCCTAATGAGTTACGTGGTTTTAAGTTATGTGCATTCTGCATAAAATAATTCCTTAGTGCCAGGAGTTAGAACTTTCCAATACAAAGCCTGTGAATGGTAAAGGAATACACCAGGAAAGGGTGATGAGAAAGGTTTCAGAAAGAGCATTGGCATGGATTATTTTGGTTTCTGACTTGTTTTAAGGAAGATTTAATGCATGGAGGAGTGCTGTTGATTTGTTTTCCCATGGAACTAAACTGCTGTAAACAGAACTATCCTGAAGAGATGCAAGTTCCTATATATAATTAGAAAGTTAACATCTTTAAGGAGACTGGGTCTTGTGTAAAGGTCACTGTATGCTACATGCCTATTACCACTTTAGTATTTGGTTTTTCTTAAGCCACTTAGTCTTCAAGCACTTCAAATACATGAATTAATAGCAGAATTTAGGAGATGGAATTTGCAATCTACTTTACACATCTCCCTAAATGAACAATGCTAGTCCAAAACATTGTATAACTCAGCACTTTCTGGTGTGGAGGAGCAAAACACACTGTTGGTAATTACTGGGCCCAAGGGATTGATAAGAAGCTGGCATTCTACAAAAACATCTTTAATATCATGTGCTAGTCCAGGTTGGTATCACTCATGCATCCCAATCCAAATAAACATAATTATCTAAAAGGCATTCAGAATTCTTACCATCTGTTGTTTTGTCAAGACATCATTGTAGATGGCTTCTCGGCGCTTAACATCAAGCTCCTGGCTTGCCTGTCTGCTTAGGGCCAAGGCCTGCACTTGGGTCTCTGTCAGGGTCAGATTTTCCTTCCACTGAAAAGGAAAAAAATACATTTTATTAGTCACTCTGATAGAAAAGTAAGGGCAATCAAGTTCTCGCAATTTTTTCAGAGCTGGATGAATATAGTTGGCACTGACTGACCGCCCAGTTTCCAGTAAATATTCTGGGGAAGTACAGTTTTATAACTATAACCAGAAGTTATTAGATCTTTATATTGCCAATAAAAAACATGTTTTTCTAAATTTTCTTTTAAAAGGGGAAAATGTATGGAGAAGAAAACAGGGGGAAAAAATACTCAGCTGAGCCAATCAGTCTCATTTGCAGGGAGCCAGCATTTTCACTGTCTGGGAAATACTGACATGGAGCTATGGACCAAATTGTTGGCACTATAAGATTCTACTACCCACACAGGTGCTATTACCCAACTACATCATTAATTAGCTGTTATTACAAATTGTGGTAACAGAAATCAGCATTAATTAAAAATACTGCTTTATTAATGAAGAAGAAATAATATGACAATTAACTGGATGACTATTTATAATCAGTAGTCGTCACTTCTTTGCTTGACACTGCTTCTTAACATTTTTCCAGCTCCTGACCAAATGTGGAATAATATCTGTTTTACTTACTATAGTTGAAATTATATCTTCAAGGGGCTGAATTCTCACTGCAGTTACACTGTTGGTTGCTTCCACAACTTTTTCTCTTCCTTGATTAATGAGGTCCTGAGAGAATAGCAGACAATGAATTATAAAGGATAGGTGCAAAGCAAGAAATTAAGTTGTCCACACATTTAGAAATGCTTTTCTCCATCTCCAATTTATGTAACTATATTTGAAACTTTTTCACACAAGTGAACACACAGAGTTGGGTAATATGATGGAAATAAATTCACACACAATTAGACTTTGGAGGTAAGTAAATGAACAGAAAATACAAATAAGTCAACTGAAAACAATCTGCTCACTCAGTGCTTTTTAGATGATCAAAACTGTGTTAGACCAAAGTGACAAATTTTGCACCTAACAAACTTTTTGCAGTTGGCATTGTAAAATTATTACAATTGTCACATTCATACTCACTATGACTGTGTTCAACATTACTTCTTGTTTTAAATTATACTAGTACATTCCTAATATTATACAAATGCTACAGTGATCAGCTTCCTATAATCAGAATACACTGTTGCTATAAACATTTCAATATGCACACACAAGTTAATAGATTTCAACTAAACAGACATATCATAAATCTACTTTTAAAAAAATGTTACATTCAACTAGAAGGTATTACTTATCAGGACGTTAAAAAAATTTCAGTAATTACTGATTTGTAACTTAATTTGAATATCTGAGACATGCTCAAAGCAATGCAGATACACTGTGCCATTTGGATTTCACTACCTACCTCTAGCTGTTGGTTACTCATTGCCGACAATGCTCCCAAATTGAACGGAATATATGGAGTTTGAGAGTTGAAATTGATAGGGGGCATATTAGTCCCAGCTGGCATGTTGAAGCGCATGGTCAGACCCTTAAAAACAAAAATTGTACTTAGGTTTAGCGACTATGAATATTCCTAAGTGCTATAGCATGCCACTGCTGTCAATTCTAGGAAAGAATTGAACACACACACAAACAAAACACACCCTAAAGAGAAATCAAAGATCTTATAAAGTTTTAACCCTTAGAAGTGGAACCATCTGAGTGTATTGAAAATTCTTTCCAAAGCGTGGAATCAAAATGATTAAGTTTCCAACTACTTAGAGAAGCCTCAGTATGTGTCTTGAGATTTGAGTCTAGTTCATCTATAATTATTTGGTATAAACACAGTAAGAGAAGAAAATCCTAACAATATCTTCAATTTGTCTAGTGATACATACTACACTAATGTAAAAGTGTGTATGTGATATGTATATAATCTGACAAAATACATTGTTTAAGGTTTATATGATAACTGATTTTTAAGCACATGCTGAAGTACTGCGATATGGATACAGTAGTACACATTTGTGTAGCCAGACACCATTACAGATACATTAACAACAGAGCAAGGACTTCAAAAATGAATTAATCAAATACAGAAAAACTAGCTGAACAGGGTTAGCCTGACTTGATAGAAATGCAGTATGCAGAGTTTTATTCACTGGAAGAAAGAAATACAAGACCTCTTGCAAGGAATAATTCTCAAATACACAAGTCCATTGTTGAAATAAAAGTCAAAAACACCAGTTAGATCACAAAAGTTATTGAAGCAGAAAAATAATTCCCCAAAATATTCAAACAAATTATATCACAAAGCAACTGAGAGGCATGTCAGATTGCACAAAGCCATTAGGATATTCTGGCAAACCTGTATTTCCAAAATGTAGGGACACCAATGCCTAAACAGGTGTAGTGTAACCACCAATGTTCCTTATAAGAACAAATAATCCCACCCTCTGCAAAAAGCAAAGATGAATACTTTTGCTGTAAATAAATTTGAATTACAGACACCAATACAGTAAACCCTTTCCTTTCGGACTGTTAAAAAAGCAGCTATGCCAGGCAGGTATAAAGCTATGCCTTTGCAACAACTAAGTCTCCATAAATCAACCCTATATAATTTTATCTTGGATATCACAGAATCAATCCTGAATAGGTATTATTCTTTTTCTCTTAATCAGAGTCTGATCTGAAGTGGTTAACTTTCTCTCAGATTTCAAAATCTGGTATTTATATAATGAAGTTGGACAACTCTGAGGATGCTTCTTTCAGACTCTATACGTATATAAACTGTTGCTCTGTTTTAGGAAGGGTATGATTTAAGTATTAAGAATAGTGGCAATGTGCATTAATTAGTAACATTAGGAGTTGGTAACTAGCTAGGTGTATTAATAGCACTTTCAGCTTTGCCATAAACCATCCTGTGTTTGTTAAGGATTCTCATATACTGTAATTCACATATAGCCTAATTTTTTAAAATCGAAAAAAGGTCTTTTTACTGCAGAATTCCTATTAAATACCAATGAACATAGAATTCTCAAAATTTTGGTAGGAATTACTCAACAATCTTCCAAAAAATCTAAATTTTGCAGGGCTTCACATTTCAAACGAAATAGAGAAAATAGATTTTCAATTGCTTGATCATTCCAGTCCTTAGATTCTAACCCCCATGCATAGAGCCCTGCACGATACAAAATTTAGAACCGCGGATATAAATTGCTATCCGCAGAGCTGAAGGGCTCTAGCAGGAACCACACTAGCAAAAGTAGCAGCATGTCGGGCCGCTGGCAGTTCCTCCAGCATGGCAGTACCTCCCCTCCCCCCACCGCCCCACCCACTGGGGTGGGCACTAGAGTTACTGGCATCTGTCCCTGGTCATGCTAGTATGTACAAGCGGCTTGCAAGCTCCCAGACAGGAGTTGCACACCATGCAGGGTTGTACTCATGCATGATGTTCTTGTATCCTTCAGGCAGGTTGTTTTGTCTACTGGAAATGGTACTACTTTATATGTTTTTAAAATAAATGTCAAGAGCAATTATGCACTATACAAGATGATAAAACTGGAAAAAGACACTTGTAACAGGAAAAGAATTATTCAGAAGCCTTTCCCGCTGCCCAGGCATGAATGAAAGGGTTTCTTGGGTAATTTTGTTCTAGGTCCTGTTCATAATTAAGTTTGGAAGACACATGAAATATAGTAAATTAAGGGGTTTTAATCCCTTTTGAGGGGGGACGGGACTCATAGGACATTTTCCTCTGATCATACTCCCCCACCCAGATTGGGTATGGTGTTCTTTCGTGAGAACTTTTGTCCTCAGGACAAGACATTAAAAAAAAAAATTAAAAACAGATGACAGAAACAAGAAACAGTTCAAGACATGAGTTCATGGTCCATTTCTGGCCCTACACAACTTCATACAGATGACTGTTAAACTTATCCACTTGGAGCCATCCAGATGTTTTAGTGTCATATCTCACACAGTACTTTGGTTCCCCCAGAGAAATTACATTGCTACCAAAAATCTCCAACTACTCTTCATATCTGCGAACTCCTGAAATTCTCCCTGAGTCAGATGCCCACTTAAAATCTTCAGCAACTTTCCATATTTCCCACTTTGTGAATTCAAAAGAGAAAATATCTTAATCATCAGATCTGATCACCCAGGTGCAACATCTTTCAGGCATTTTTCACTTCTGCTGCCTTTACATCCTTTAGAGGAGTACTCTAGCAACAATACTCCTATTTACACCAAACAAACCAATACTTAAGTTCTTATTCTCCTTGTACAGTATGATAATGGAGGCTAGTTTCAGTTTTCTCTGTTCTCCCACTGAGTTAAGTGAAATATAATTATTTTCAAGACTTTTGAACTAAGTCACAGATTTATAAGCATATTTTAAGAACAAAGATTTTTATTGTCTTAAACACTAGAAAGTTCGTTCTACTTATTGCAATGACCATTCCCACTAAAACTTTCTGTCTTTCTGTTCATAATTCAAACCAAAGTAATTACGTTACCATCAGTGGGTATCTCCCTTTCTGACAGTTTATAAAATCCTTGTTATGCACTCAATTTCCTTCTCCCACTTCTTTTTGATCTAGTAATTCCTGGGTTATAATTAAAAAACAAAACAAACAAAAAAACTGTCTCTAGTTTAAGAATCTAGGACTTTGGGAATGAATGAACTGCAAACTCTCAGGCCAATTCCAGTATTTACTTATGCCTCAACTGGATTATATTTTCTGGGGTTGGGGGAGAGGCGGAGGGCTTGTTTTGAAATGAGATGCCCATTTTTCCATTAAAAAAAATCTCAAAAGGTAGAGATTTTCCATACATTTTCAGAATGAAGTATACTGAAGAATGTCAGCTGGATGTATAATATAAAATGTGAAAACTACAAAGCTAATTATTAATAAAAAAAGTAACAAACACTAAGTAAAAATATCTTGAAGCAAATACATACAAAAGTCCACCACCAAAACAGCATCTATCTTTTCATTTTTCATAGTCTGTTTAGCTTTTATAGAGGTGATATTTAAAATTACCATTTTACATAATATTATTCAGAAGCCCATTTCCAAGCCTGTAATGGAGCTATTTCTACAAAGATTCATTATGCTTACAGAACAAATTATAATTTTTTTTTTTTTAAACTGACGGTTATTTTTTACACACACGACACCCACTTTACGTTAGGGCAGACATCTTTACCTTTTTTTCAGCTTCATATTCTGCCCAAGCTGCCTTCCTTTCCTCTTCGGTCAATTCTTCCTCCTCTTTATGGTCTAGGAGGGAATCATGCTCATGATAGCCCACTATATGTTCTTTGTGGATCTGAAGCAATTCTGCCAGAATTGTATCCTGTTTAAATGAAAAAGTACCATGAAATGAAGGTCACTTATTAAATATTTTTATCTGTAATAGTGCTACAGTATATTTTTGTTGAGCATGTGCAAGTCATACTTCTTTGACCTGACTTTCACAATAGAGCTCAAAGCACTTCATATATAAATAAAACTAGAAGAAATTTAAAAAAAAACAAAAACAAATGCAGTTTTCCTGATGGGAAAGGTAATGGAGAAACAACCTCATGCAACAGATAGTCAAATCACTTAGTGGACCACTACAGTATACCCAGATTCCACAATGACTGATGCAGTATAGAACCTAAATAGAATGAAAGGTGCCAAATAATTGCTTCTTTAAGAGATGCTTGCACCCTGCTCCTGACGGGAGGCTATGATAATCTCCTTCGGTGATGAGGTAAAACCTCCCTGTTGGATTTTATGAGTTGGAAAGTATTTGAGCCCAAATTGCATGTTTCAACCTGAAACTCCAAGAACAGTTTCACTACTATACCACCAATAGCCCCTGCAGGGGGCCACCTTTTTCAAAACGGCAAAATGCATGTGTTGGGATATGTAGTCTCCACAGCTCTATATTAAAACGTCATGTCTGGGTTCCATGTGCTGGATTTGGCCAACAGGCCATGCTTTGGACACTCACATTCTATACTATACTAATACTTTTACACTTTTATAATAACTAAAATATTTAAATGACCTCAGTTGCAAATTGTTTTATTCAAAGTCCTGAATATTAAAGGTCCTATGGAGCTGTGTTAAAAACTATTCCTATTTTTCAAAAGTCAGTCACTAACCTAAAAAACCCTAATTTATTAATTAAGCAAATAAAAGAGAGAACGTGGCAAGTAACTAACGTATTTAGGTGCTTTGTCCTTGATAGGAATACAGATGCCACGTAATGAGATCATGTTATCTCAATTAAAAAATGAAATAAAAACAAATGGAGGGGAAAAGAATGGTTGGAACAAAGCTGCTTGTATCTTAAACTAAAGTTAAAGGTTTAGCAGTCTTCATTTTTACTGAGTCAACATTTCCTTCTCCATGGGCACCCAAATGATGGTGTTGAAATGAAAGCAATGCCTCTAAGGATCAACAGAAACAAGGCCCATAAGATTGCTAGATCCCGCTCCTGTTTGGACCACAAAGTTCAGACTGTGTTCCTGCTCTGAAGAGCTCACAGTCTATATAGACCTAAGATGGGAGAAAGGGAAACAAATACAAGTAGAAGGTATGGAATTGATCCACAGAGAAAAAGTGACTTGTAGCCAAGGTCACACAGGGAGCCTGTGGCAGAACCAGGAAGCGAACCCAGGTATCTTGAATTTCAGTCCAATTCCTTAATCACAAGTGACAACTATCTGCTTCTACACTTTATACTGCTACACAAGCAAAAAACAAACCATAATTTTGAGTATTAAAGCAGTTAACATCTTTTTTTAAAAAGTCAACCTCTTTGTTTCATCCTTGTCCTATCAACTGGCCTCTTCATGTGGGAGCCACCACATTCTCCTTCAGCCCCTCAGGAGCAAATTCTGTGATATATCCGTGTGACTAAAGGGCACATGAATCAAATAATGGGATTTAGCGGAAGAGAAAGGATGTGGTAATAGGATACACAGAAAACATTTAAGGGAGGTGGGTGAAAGTCCAGAAGAGATTACAAAATGAAGTTAACACAATAAAAGCTTTCTCAACATACTGTAGCTGTACATAAGTGTGTGGAGGGTTCTTATACATGCATATGCATTAGTTTCCATGGTAACACTATTACTGAAAACAATACTGGAATATAATCCACACTCACTTGGCCAGCAGAGTCATCAAAATGTGGTTTAAATTACATCCAACTGTGTATGTTTGCTTTTCTTTGTCTAAACTTTATTTTGTATTAAATAAAGCGATGACGATTGAAAGCTAAGTAAGATACCGCCATTACATTTTCTTAAATGTTTTTACACTGCAAAACTAATTAATTCAATTTTATGTGAAATTCAGCAAAAAAGTTTATTGATTTGCATTAGTATACTCTGAAATTTAAAAAAAGCATTTAGCAATATGGTTTATAGGTTTTTAAAACGATACTGAAATGCAATTTTGGTGCTGAACTGAAAATTTGCTGGAAAATGTGTCCAAACTTCAAAAATGTTTCTCCCAGTTGTCATTTTCAACTTTTCATGGGACTAAATGCAACAGAAGAATTACATCTAAAAGAAGACTAACCCAGGAGGGCACACAGCCTATATACTGAGTCATAAAATAAAGACTTTTTCTCAACCAATTCAGTGACTGATAGAAAAGGAGCAGAGAAATTTACTATTCTGGAGTTAGCAGCTTTTTAAGAATCCACAATTTTTCTCTTAGACTACAGTGAAAAAGCAAACACTTGCTAAATCCCAGACAACTAATGATCATATATTGCAAACTACTGCTAAAGAGATACTATGCCCAACTCAATCAGAACTATTAGTTTTATCTGACTTTCCAATCTGCATTAAATGACCTTAACTCAGCCAATCCTATATTTAACAACATAAATACTGTAGCATTAAGGCAGGAATAGTCAATAGGTGGACCGTGGGCAAATCCAGACTGCCAGATGCTTTCAAACAAACCCCAAAATCTTTTGATGTACTTACTATAATTATTTTTTATTATTTTCTTTGGAGTCTGGACCTTGACTATATCTTGACAAAAAATAATTGACTACCCCCGCATTACGGCATTGCTTGCTTTTGCTGATAGGGGGGTGCTGCTGATGGTATTGGGGACATGACGACGACACAAGAATAAATGACAGGGTACACGCTACTGGATGCTCCTAGGGACACTGTTTCATAGAATATCAGGGTTGGAAGGGACCTCGGGAGGTCATCTAGTCCAACCCCCTGCACAAAGCAGTACCAATCCCCAATTTTTGCTCCCTGATCCTTAAGTGGCCCCCTCAAGGATTGAACTCACAACCCTGGGTGGGCGCACAGGCTTAAGCAGTACCTCTCCCCACCTTGCCTTTGGTCTGCTCCTGCAACACCTCTTTGGGAAGTCTAGTGCCAGTGGCCATAAGCGGTAAAGTGACAACTGCTTGAACTTATCACTTCGAACATACCTGTTACAAAATGAAAAAGCCAAGCCAACAATTGGGGAAAAATATTTTGACAGTGACTTTAACATGCGCTAAATCAGGGGTTCTCAACCTTTTTCTTTCTGAGCGCTCCCCCCCCCCACGACCCAACATGCTATAAGGCGTAGCTTGACTTCTATTTTGGGGGGCAGGGCCCAGCGGGGCTTGGGTGGCGTCCGGGAAGAGAACACCACCTCTATCGCCTGACTCATCTTCTCAGCAGGCCACCCGGCCTGTCTCGGTTGGGAGGGGCACACAACCAAAAATTATAACTCAAAGGGGGGAGGGGCTCAGCTCAAAAAGTTTGAAAACTGCTCAGGGTGCAGGCAGGAGGCAACTAGGGGCTGTGTGCAGGCAAGGGGTACCTCAGGGTGGAGGTAGCTGGGGTTTCGGCCCCGCGGGGGATGCTGGGGCTCTGGGCTTCAGCCCTGTGGCTCCCGGCTTCAGCCCCACGGACCCTGTAAAAGGGCTTGTGGCTCAACAGGGGGCTGTGGACCCCCCCTCCCCCATTGAGAATTGCTGTGCTAAATCTTTCCCCCAGCACATAATCCTGTGGGAGTTCAGTGTAAAAATTTGTGGGAATCTATTTAAAAACACTATAATAGTACTCATAAGTCAATTTATTTAAAGCACCCACCTCCATTGCTGAAAAGCCCAACGCAAAGCAAAATATAACATCTGAAATATAATAAAAATATGGTAAACTGAGAGAGTTCTGTTTAAACTATCTCTTCCAAGGAAAGATAATAGGTCCAGTGTGCCTTCTAACCTTATAATCTGCTGTTCTACAAAACTAAAAACGCTTTGAAGTGCCTAAAACTTCAGTCTGGATTAGATAACTAGTCACCAGCATAACAGAAATCTACACAAAGCCCACTGTATATACAGTAATTATTTCTATACTTACATCATCTAAATTTGAACCACTGATTAATCAGCCATAGTGCACCTTGTATGCTTTTCTTGGACTAACAGAGATAATTTTTAATGCAGTCTTATTTGCAAAGATGCAGAGATAGTGGATTAATAAAAATCTACTTTTAATCAGTGAAAGTTAAGGCTAATTTAACAATTTTTGTGCACTTTTATATAGAACTTTTTACTATATAAATAGCCTTTTAAACACAAAAATCAAGAACTGAATCTGCCTTCGTCACGGTTCTTTTTCTTGTAATAGCACTATTAAAAATAAACTAGTATCTATATAACAAGATTCCAACGTTATTTTCTGCATCACTCTGAAGCCACAAATGTCAACTGAGGCAGTGTAAAGCAAAGGTCCCCAAACTGTGGGATTTGCCCCCGCCCGCCCAGGAGGGCACAGCTAGGTCCCGGGCCAGTCCACACACGGGGTGGGGGGCACCACCCAGCTCTGTTCCTGTCCCTGGCCACATGTGCCGGCTCCACTCCTGGTCCTGTCCCCAGCTGTAGCACCAGCCTTGGCCCCTTTACCCCATCTGCATCCTGCTCTCCTGGAGCCGTGACCCCGCTCCCCAGGGTGCGTGGGGCGGATGGATGGGACATGGACACCGGCAAGAGGTGGGGTGCGAGGTAAAAAGTTTGGGGACCACCGGTGTAAAGTGATGGCCACAGCTAGAAGCATGGCTGAGAGCCCTTTTTGTTTAGAATATCACCAGGTTCAATCATCAATGCATGCTGTGAGAACAAGACAGATTTTGGTTTTGTGGAGGTTGGAATATGACAGTTGATCAGGAAAGATGGGAGTAACAGCTATGCGAGGCAAGAGGTGACAGTGCCTCCAGCCAAGGGGCAGCTCTGTGTACAAACTAGAAACACTGCTCACTACAAACACAGCGCACAGAAACAAGAGCTCAATTTTTAGCTTTTTTTACACATGAATTTATGAATTATACCTGTGTGACAGCGGGGGCTTTCAGTAATTAGTGTGAAATTAAAATCCTAGCGATAGTGCTCTGCCTTACAGAGAACCAGACTCTCAATCCTCAAGCTGACTAGGAGTACTGAAGAGTCAATGTATGTGTTCCTTGGAAAACATATTATACCACAACAGCAGCCTGCCTGTGTGATAAAAAGGTAGTACTGATGGGGACTGAAGAAGAATATAGTCCACCAAATAATTGCATAGTAGCTACATGTTAACTCTTTTGAAGGTGACGAGAGTCACACAATCACTAGCATACATACTACATCATAAACAAAACACAAGCAAGTTCTAGCAGTCATGCCATCTTTAATCTAAAAGAAACACAAATTGCTATGCAACAGTTAGGTCAGTACTGTTAAGTGCTAATCAAAAAGAAGATGTAGCAGTATAATTATATTTTAAAAAAGCAATATTAATGGGCATTAACAGCCTAAATACCTTTAAAAATCCAGCCTTATGTAAATAAGCAGTTCAAATACCATGCTCACCACACTATTAATTGCATACACCAGTGAACTGAAAATGTATGTTTTGGGCAATCATCTTAACATTCTCCCTGTAGTGCCATCTGCCTCTAATCTTTCTTTATTATATTTCATACCAAGGATCTGAGCCTTCAAACCCTTATGTGATTAAGGGTGGTAAAATGAGGCTATGAGTGTAAGTAGGTCCTTTTTCTAGTAGCACTTTACAACTATAACTATAGCTCAACTAAGTTTTTTGTCCTGAATTTCTATGATTTTTGTAGGCGCAATATGTTTTTGGATTACACATATACCTCTCATGAAATTGAAACCAGCTGAATTTTTAAAACAATTCAAATTACACAATCACTTGGATGATTTCTTAAAAAAATCCAAAAGACTAAAATTTTAGAGACAAATTTCCACCTCCTTCCAGTTAACCTCTGAATCATGTAAATGTTGCTAGCTATGTTAATGAAACATACATGTTATATATGCAAATTTTGCATAAATATTTCCAATGCCAAGTATATGCCTAGAAGCAGTGGTTATATTTCAACTTGTAAGTGTCATTGCTTTTGTTTAGTGAAAAGGCTAAAAATGTACGCAAGTTATGACAAATGCCTTGATATCCATCAATACAGAAATCTGTAAGATGGCTTTCCCCCGTTCAATATTTGATTAAAAGAACTACTTGTCTTGCCTTTGTGAAAGTTTTGTGATTTTTCTTCATTTTTACATAATCTAAATGATAAAATTTTGCACAATAGAGCATGTGTACACTGCAAAAAATAACCAACAGCGAGTCTTATAGTCAGGGTCAACTGACTCAGGCTCGAGCTACAGGGCTAAAAATATCCCTGTAGATGTTCAGGATCGCGCTGGAGACTGGGTTCCAAGGACCATCCCCCTCAAAGGGTTTCAGAGTCCAGGCTCCAGCCAGAGCCTGAATGTGTACACTGCTAATTTTAGCTCTGTAGTGTGATCCCCAGTCAGTTGACTCAGGTTCTGAGTGTTACTGGCATGGGTTCTTTTTAACAGCATAAAAATCCCCTTTGTTGATAGATGTTCGGCTGCATGAGTTCTTTTAGCATGGTGTCCCAGCTCTGCGCAGATAGCAGATTTTGACAGACCTGCCCAATAAATTCAGACTCAGTTTTCAGCGAAGGAACTTGGTCAGGTTTATTGCCGATGAAGCACGGTGCTAATGCCCTTGCTCAATGGTTACAGGTACACTAACACATGTATGCTTGAGATAATGGCGGGACTTTCCATTTTCCCCTCGGCCAGACAAAGACACTTCCTCTGAGATACATTTTTATACACACACAAACAAGTTATGTGTTGCCCCCTTGACATGGCTAGTTACTGCCCTCTGACATACCTAGAGACCACTCTCTGACTTACCTAACTACCACCCATTACCTTGTACCTGTTGGTTTGATTAAAACATTTCTATCCATCACGCTGTTATCCTGACCTTATTTTTAAAATGGGTCAGTGTGTTTTTGTTACCTTTGGAGGATGTATTGGTATTGAGGTGCTCTGGTACCACCCTTCTGGAATGTGTCTGTGTGCGAGCTTTGTGCCTAGCACCTTTTAGGAATGTGTGGTTTTGCACACCCTATTTTTGCCAGATTCTGTGAGCAGGCCCTGCCTAGCCACAGCCGGACTTTTCTTTATATCAGCAAAGCTTTGACTACTACTTTAGCCCAGGCCTCAAGCCTCATACCAGGCCTCTGATACAAGGGCTTAAGTCTCAGGCCCTCTTACAACTACACACATAATATCCCCCAAATATTGCTCTTTATTTGGAAGCAATATTGTTATATTAGAAAATCTGACATTAAAACATTCCTTGTAACACTGACGTTTTGTGCTTTTATTATTGACGATCTCTTAAAATGCAACACCCAAGTAATGAGATATTGTAAAAGCCCATTATGGTGAAAACAGTAAACACAGATGTATTTAACTACTAGTAAAATTTTACATGGCATGATGTTTAAAAATGTAAATGTTAGCTATATACAGATTACTTTTGCTAATTGCCAGGCAAATGTATATACTCCTGCTTTTTTAGCATGTGGATCTGACACAATTACAATTTTTTTTCCTCCAGTAATTACTTTATAAGGAAAGTGTGTGTGTGTGTGTGTGTGTGTGTGTGTGTGTGTGTGTGTGTGTGTGTGTGTGTGTGTGTGTGTGTGTGTGTGTGTGTGTGTGTGTAAGATATACATCTCAAATTTAGAGCACAAAAAACAAGCCAAAAATTCACAGACATTGAGAATATTAGAAAACAGGCAATTTTTGTTTATCTAACATATACAAAGTCTTTAATGATAAAATTTCCAAAAGCACCAGAAAAATCCTATCATATTTAAAGCAAAAGAATTTACAAACAAATTAGCTGCTCAAATCAAAAGTTGGAGGTGCTAAAGATAAATTTTATATAGGAAGTCCAGACTCAACTTAACTATGGAGTTCTGAACAACTCCTTCCTAATGTAAGCAACTCCTCCTAGCAGAGATGAAAAAGCCCTGCTATTGGGCTTTATGAAGTCAACAAGTGTGCTGGGTCTGCACTCAACTAGCAAGTAACCTTTTCATGAGGAGACCCGAGAGAGAGAAAGATGGTTAATCTATGCTTAGATGGTTGTAAAGGAAGCTGGAAGAGAAAACACACCACCCAATTCACAATCTACCCCATTTAAAGAACTAGCCTTAAGGGTCTAACTATATATTCACTTAGATTCCAAAATCAATGTTTTCAACATTCGGTCATGTATTGGGGTTTGGGGGGGGGGAGGGGAGGGTGTTGTTTTTCTGGATTCTAGCTGTAGTTCCACATATTGCTTCGAGTACATTTGCATGAGTACTGGTGCATTTCTTGCCAATGCCAAGCATTACAGAGGCAAAAGTTCCTTATCTTACCATCTGCATGGTAATAAAATTGCACAATGATATCATTGTTCAGCAAACTATTCTTTGAAGAAATAAAAGCTGAAGGGGCCTGAACAGAAGGGGGAAAATTATACCCCAAACTTGTAAAAAACAAAACTAAAGCCTCACGTTAGCTTACATGCCTATCTTGCTTTTCTGATAATTACAAAGGAACAGTTCTGTCTTTGTAAGAAAGGTATAGGCAGTTCAGTGTCAAAAAGAAGAAATGCAGGTAAATGTTTGTAATAGGTTACTGGCCTTTGTTCCCTACTAAAGGCTGTAGAGATCAGATTGTGTATGCTAAATTTATCATCAGGAATAAAATATCTAATTACGCAACATGACTTTGACCAAGATTTTCCTCTCTGATTACTGTGCAATTCATGATTATAATAAAATGTTTTCCTAAATACAATTAATATTAGGTGCCTCTTACTTCTATTTTGATTTTTGCAAAAGACTGAAGCATGAACCAGATACTGAATTCGTCTCATTGTTAATATTGCAGGTATTACAATTATAAAGCCAGAAATAGGTATTGCTATTAAAATTACACTGAAATAAGGACAACACCAATATAGCAGGAAGGTAACAGAGAAACTCTAATGCTCGTAAAGTACCTGAATTCAAACTATTAAAGAAAGAATTATAGAATCCTAAAAATATAGGTCTCAGAAGGACCTCGAGAGATCATCTAGTCCAGTCCCCTGCACTGCAGTAGGACTAAGTATTATCTAGACCATCCCTGACAGGTATTTGTGTAACCCAGCGATGGGCAACCTGTGGCCCGTCAGGGTAATCCGCTGACAGGCTGCGAGACAGTTTGTTTATATTGATCGTCTGCAGGCACAGCTGCCTGCAGCTCCCAGTGGCTGTACCTGTGGACAGTCAATGTAAACAAACTATCCTACGGCCCACCAGAGGATTACCCTGACGGGCCGCGGGGTGCCCACTACTGATCTAACCTGTTCTTAAAAACCTCCAATGACAAAGATTCCACAACCTCCTTGCAGTAAGAGGCCCTGAAACATAAACCCTTGCATCAGAGGCCTGGTCTGAGGTCTAAAGCCTGAACCAAAGTACTTCCAGGCATTGCTAAGCAAAGCTGGGCTGTGAGCCAGAGGCCGGCCCTAATTGCAGAACTTGGCAAGAAAAGGGTTCCTAGAAAGCACGTGCTAATGATATAAGTAGTAATCAGAGGAACGTGTGCCAAGATGGCACTTGGACATCCTGATACGAGGACACTTCACAGATATAACAAGGAACAGCCAGGTGCATCCCAAAGACAGGGTCCAAAGGACAGCATGATGGACAGATCTGTTTGTTTGAACCAACATGATCAAAGGGGGAGACAGCACCCTAATGAGTCAAGGGGCTGTACCTCAATGTGTCAGTAGGGATGAGTAATCTGTCCTGCAACTGTATAAAAATAGGTCCGGGAGCGCATATCTTTGTCCAGCCTCGGGGGCAGTGGAGTGTCCCGCACTGACTGAGCTGTGTCCATCGCCAGGGGGCACATATTCGTAGTATGTCCTGTAGAGTCTACAGGAAACTATTAATTACTGTGCTTCGTTGGACAATAAACCTGGCCGGGTGCCTTCATACCTTAATAGAGTCTGTGGCCTTTGGAGGTTCTCTCAGGACCTGCTGTGTCAGCTATGTGCGCAGAGCTGGGGCAGCACACAGAGGGAACACGCACGCAGCCGACTATCATCATCATCGAACCAGAGCAGAGCACCTCACCAGTAGCTACTGACAACACTCCTTAGGTAATTTGTTCCAGTGCTTAACTACCCTTACTGTTAGGAAGTTTTTCCTAATGCATAACCTAAATCTCCCTTGCTGCCATTAAGCCCATTACTTCCTGTCCTGTCCTCAGAGGATAAGGAGAACAATTTATCACCTTCCTCTCTATAACAACTTTTTATGTCCCCCCTCAGTCTTCTATGCTTCAGACTAAACAAACAATTTTTTCAATCTTCCCCAGTAGGTTGTGCTTTCTAGACTTTTATCATTTTTGTTAAAAGAAAAGGAGTACTTGTGGCACCTTAGAGACTAACCAATTTATTTGAGCATGAGCTCTCCTCTAGACTTTCCTCAATTTGTCCACATCTGTCCCAAGTGTGCTGTCCAGAACTGGACACAATACTCCAGTTGAGGCCTGCTGAGTAGAATGGAATAATTACTTCTCGTGTCTTGCTTACAACACTCCTGGTGATACATCCCAGATTGATGTTCATTTTTTTGCAACAGTATTGTACTTTTGACTCATAGTTTGTGATCCACGATAGCCCCCAGATCCTTTTCTGCAGTACTCCTTCCTGGGCAGTCGTATCTCATTTTGTATTTGTGCAAATTATTATTCCTTCCTAAATGCAGCACTTTGCATTTGTCCTTATGGAATTTCATCCTATTTATTTCAGACAATTTTTTCTGTTTGTCAAAATCATTTTAAATTCTAATCCTGTCCTCCAAAGCACTTGCAACTCCTCCCATCTTGTATCATCCGCAAATTTTGTAAGTGTACTCTCTCTGCCATTATCAAAATCACTGAGGAAGATACTGAATAGAACCAAACCCAGGAAAGATCCTTGCAGGACCTCACTCAATATGCCCTTCCTGCTTAACTGTGGACCATTGATATTTACTCTGATTACAGTTTTCCAATCAGCTGTGCATCCATCTTATAGTTAGTTTGTTTAGGCTGTATTTCCCTAGTTTGCTTATGAGACGGTCGTGTGAGATTGTATCAAAAGTCTTATGAAATAAAGTTGATAAATATCACATTTACTCCCTCCCTCCCCCCATCCACAAGACTTGTTACCTTGTCAAAGAAGGATATTAGGTTGGTTTGACATGATTTGTTCTTGACAAATCCATGTTGACTGTTACGTATATTATCCTCTAGGTGCATGCAAATTCATTGTTTGATTATCTGCTCCATTATCTTTCTGGGTACCAAAGTTTGCTGACTGGCCTATAATTCCCTGGGTTGTCTTTATTTCCCTTTTTATAGACGGGTTCTATATTTGTCCTTTTCTGCTGATGGGCTCTCTCCTCTCCTCCACGCATTCTAAAAGCTCTAACTCCTGAGAGATCTCTTCAGCCAGTTCCTTAAGTATTCTAGGATGTATTTCATCAGGCCCTGCCGACTTGAAGTCATCTAGCTTGTCGAAGTAATTCTTAACTTGCTCTTTCCCTATTTTAGCCTCCGATCCAAAACCCTTTTCATGGACGTTTGTTAGTCATCCGATAACTGCTAACCTTTTAGGTGAAAATTGAAACAAAAATGGCATTTAAAACTCCGGCCACTGCTGCATTTTCTGTTACTGTCTTTCCCTCCTCATTGAGTAATGGGCCAACCCTTTCCTTAGACTTCCTGTTGCTTCTCATGAACAACAATAAATTCATAGAACACCAAAAATCAGATATTAGAAGGAAAACTGGTGAAATTACAATAATTAGGAAGTACAGTTATTAGGATTGAAGGCTGGTGCATCCTATGCTACCTTTGTATAGATTTATGTTGATGTTTGTCTTTATGTTAAAGATGCCTAGAGCCTGAGATATACCTTATTTTAAAAAGTGTCTCATTCAAAAGAAACAAAAAAGACAGCCATAAGTAAGACACAATCAACAATGACATTTATATGCAAAATGTATGGATCAAGAAGCAGTCAAAATGGTTATTGGACTACTCAAGGATTTGTAGGTAAAATAACTCAGTGCTGGAAAGGATGGAACCAAAAATAATTAATCAATTTACAGTGAAAAAATAAATACAACTAAAAAAAGCAAAGTGAACTGAAGCCAAAAGAATTAAAGTAAAACTCCAGGGATTCATCTTCAATTTTTTCCATAGTAAATGAAAAAAAAAAAAAAAAAAAAAAGAATGTATTCAATCCCCTAATATAAAACTGTACCTGAGAAATACCTGATGAAGTTGGAATATTCTGACTGATGTTAGAATCGGTAACAAATATCAAAAGAGGTTGCCAACTTGTGATGGCAAAGTAGGACAGGAACAAAATCATTCTCCGTTAGTTTTAGTGAGAGAAAACAATTCAGTTTGAATCTTAAGCAATTGTTTCTCCTATGTGTAGTTTTGTTTTCTTTAACTATATATATTTTTGTAGGCAGACAGTGTCCCGGACTTTCAAGAGATGACAAGTAATTTGCATGCCCATATCTAATGGTCCTGTAAAAACAGTCTTCTTTCATTGCACACCTTAGCCCAATCCTCCTCGCCCTCTCCAGTGCTAGGCTGCTTGACTAAGTCCCAAAATTCTACTCATTGTAAATTTATAGCTACTTCCAGTTACTCACTGACCCTACAGCAAGGGTTTTGGAGGCGTGGTTGCTGATTTTGGAAGAGCAAAATATAGACTGTTTGTTGGTGGGAAGAAGAGTGGTGGTTGAGGAAAGCTATGAAAATAATGCGACATGCAGGCAAGGAACCTGGCACTTGTGAGAAAAAGATTAAGCAGAGGAGTGTAAGGAAATAGCTGGTTTTGGAGGAGCATCCAGTTTGGAGAAAAGAGATCACCTGATTATGGGAAAAAAATACAAAGTTAAGGCATAAAACAAAGCTACAGAAAAAATGATTGCAGAATCCAAAGTAGCTAAAAGTAGCAAACTGCCCAGTTTCTCCCACTGAATCTAATGGAGATGGAATTTGATTCTGTCCTAATTTGTGGACAGAAAAATGTCTGGCTCCATGTTCAAAGTAATTTTTCTTTTTTATGTTTAATTTTGAAATAAGTGTCAAATTAATTGTACTTGAAAAAATATACAATTGTGAAATCATGGAAATACACACGAGTTGCTTTTTAAGAAGGACTTGCACAAAAACTAATTTTTTTTAAAAAATGGTTTATACTCCTCAAAACTTCACATTTTAAAACAGGGTTTGTAAGGCTTCAGCATAAAATGACCCATGATACAAAGAGACAGTGGGTATCATCTCTGCCAGGGGATCTCAACCTTTCTTTCTTTACGCCCCCAAACATGCTGTAAAAACTCCACGGCCCACCCGTGCCACAACAACTATTTTTCTGGGTATAAAAGCCAGGGCCCATGTTAGGGGGTACCAAGCAGGGCACTTGCCTGGGGCCCCATGTCACAGGGGGTTCCACAAACCTAAGTTGCTCAGGCTTCAGCCCTGGTTGACAAGGCTCAAGGCCTGGGGCTTGAGCTTTCTGCCCCAGTGAATATAACACCGGCCCTGCTTGGCGGACCCCCTGAAACCTGCTTGCTGCACCCCAGGGGACCCTGGGACATTGACTGAGAACTGCTGATCTACACCACACAGTGCTGTTTGAAAACATACATTAAAAATTATACACCTCCTTTGACAGATTCATGATTTGTGCAAGTTTGTGTCCATTGTGCAAGGCAATGAGTGTCTCCAGGGAGGCTCTGAGCACCCTTAATTCCCAACTTCAGCAGGAGCTGAGAGAGCTCAGCACCTCACATGACTGGATCTTAAACTATCCTACCCAAAAATCTAGTTGAGGAGGAGGGAGAAAAGGAGAGAAAGGACAGATGCGTTACACGTTAACAGATCACCAGTATTCTCAGTTAGTGTGTGAGGATACAGGAACCAGCACACAAGGAATTATTCTGTGCAAGCCAAATGTAGAAGCTGCTAAAACAAGGAGATAATTAGCTGATAATGTATAGCCTCTCAAGTGAAAAGTTATAAATACTTAGAAGTTTGTACATAGCATATAATGAAGTGTACATCCTTAAAGAACACCAGACTGGCAACTGGACTGGAAAGAGAACCAAGGCACAGCCAAGCAGAATTACAATATACAGATATTTTCTTTTTTCTAGCAGCGGGGGACTTGTGTATGAGCAGGAATTCACCCCCGGCCCATCTGTCTCTATCTGGATGATAGGAAGATAACTAATGTGTAAAGTTTAATATTTAAAACTAAATGTTGACACAAATTGTTCTGATATTAAAACCAGCCCTGAATGAGGACGAAAACTGTTTGCTCTCAAGAAAGACTGCCCCAGCAAGCAATCTACTCACGTATAAATAAAAAAACCTAAACAAATATTTGAAATTAAGCGTTTTCAACAAATGAATGTTTAAAGTGTTGTGCTGAGTTAAATCAGTACAACTTTCCTTTGAAATAGATATACAAGACGTCTCTAGTTCCACATCCCATATGCTGAATGGGAAATGTTTACCTGTTGTGTAAAGGCAGATAACCTAACCTCCTGTTCAGTCTGTCTCTTCACAACTTGCCTATCATCACTTTAGTGGGATGAGGAATTTAGTTGATGTTTGCAAATTTGTTCTGAAGTATTATATCAGTTTGTCAACTTGTATGTGTATCTTTTTTCTACACTCATGTTTCTCTGTCAAGATATCCATTCTAATGACACAGACTTTATTTAAACAAATCTATATTTTTGGAATTTATTTCCAACATTTAACTCCTTAGTGGTATTTTAATATTCACAACTGGATAGACTCTTGTGAGCATTACTAAAATTGTACGTTAGAAAAGACATAACTTTCAGAGTATAATTACTACAGAAGATGGTTTGCTCAAAATTCCAAAATCACTAATCATAATCAGATCATTTCATGAAGACCAAAACCAGTCCAAATTTTACTGAAGAGGCATTTTGATATATTATGAAGAACTATTCTTAAGAATATACAAATATCCTGAGATGTATCAACTATTCTTTGTGGAGCTATCAACATACAGTAAATAAAATAATCAAAATAGGATAATATATTAACTTTATAAATAATTTTCTTTTAAAGCAGATGTTAATTCTAAACTGGAGAAACAAATTAAATAACGAGAGAATTTAATTCACTGACGAAGTTACAATAAAACCACTATTAAGAAAATGATCTATGACTTACTGCTTGAATTGAAAAATCTCATAATAAGAAGGGTTTAGATAGAGTCAATAAAGTTTGTTTTCAACTGTTTTAAAATGACCATGCTATAGTGGCTCTGTACTGGGCTAACATCGCCTAAAGCCCTCTGACAGCTGCATGGCACTCTAGGTGGTCTAGTAAAAATCCATCTAAAAAAATGTCTGGCCTAACAATTCAAGGAAAACCAGTCTGGTGTTTAACAATAATGAATCATATTCTAGTAATCTAAAAATAGATTCTTTAAAATGGAGAATATGCCATCTTTCATTGAAAAAGAAACAGAGTCACGATAAAGCAGGAGAAAAGCATTTCTCCCCCTCCAGACAGTTTACAATCAATTAAATACAATAGCAACCAAGTCATTTAGAAATATCTATATTTTCCTCACATGTATGCTTGAACATTTGCTCTTTAATTGCTTACAACAAATTTAAATTAATACCAAATTACATGATTTTGACATCATTTCTATTCTATTGTATTCTTTTCAGGAGTGCCTTCATTACTGTAGTATCTCAGTGCCTAACAGAAATATATTAAGTTAAATGAGTAGCTTCTACCATGTGTGGTTCTTTCTTTCTCCCTTCTTTTCCTCAAGAATTGCATGGGAATAAAAAAAAATTAAATAGTACTTTTTTTATTTGTTAATATTAGCAAATGCAAAATCAAAACAATGCATCTTGCACTTGGTGGTGGGCTTTGTGGTGCAGAAGTTTGGTCCACTTTGCTTCAATATTATGAAACCATTCAATACTAATTCAGCTGAAACTGAAAAAAACCTACCTAAAAAGCCCTAAGTATTTTCTCCAAGGGCCAACTACAAAAGTCTTACAAATAAAACTGAAAGAAATATGATCACTTTACTACATAAAGGATCTACTTAGGTTATTTTATACATGGAAAAAGTGAAGTTGTATGAAATGATTGTTATAGTAAGTGAAAGACTTAATTTCACAACAGGTTGGTTACTCAGGAATTAACCTTTATCAGACTACGTTTAATGTTAAATTTATTTTTATTAACTGTGATCTTAAACGTACTACAAACAATAGCTATCTTACACTTACCTTATTTTCAGATCTGTTTTGAAAACAACGAACAAAACAAGTGCTCTGTATTTATGGCTATAACACACTTTCTCTACTTGAAGTTACCGTAAGACTGACATAGATTGACTTAAACCAGGGGTGGGCAAACCTTTCGGCCCGAGAGCCACATCGGGGCGCAAAACTATATGGAGGGCCAGGGTAGGGAAGGCTGTGCCCCCTAAACAGCCTGGCCCCTGCCCCCTATTCGCCCCCTCCCACTTCCAGCCCCCTCACTGTCCCCCTCAGAATCCCCAACCCATCCAACCCCCCCTGCTCCTTGTCCCCTGACTGCCCCTCCTGGGATCCCCCACCCCAAACCGCCCCACACCCCCCGGGATCCCACCCCCATCCAACCTCCCCTGCTCCCTGACTGCCCCGACCTATCCACACCCCTGCCGCCTGACAGGCCCCCCAGGACTCCCACACCCTATCCAACCCCCCCATTCTCCGACCGCCCCAGAACCTCTGCCCCATCCAGCCGCCCCCTGCTCCCTGTCCCCTGACTGACCCCCCCAGAACCCCTGCCCCTAACCGCTCCCTGACTGCCTCCCGGCACTCCCTACCCAACCCCCCACCGCCGCCACCACCGCCTCACCATGCCACTCAGAGCGGCAGGAGCCCGCGCGGCGGAATGGGCAGAATGGTCCCGCAGGCTGGATGTGGCCCGTGGACTGTAGTTTGCCCACCGATGACTTAAACCCTGAAGAACAAGGTTTAATAGCCGCTAAAAATTTGTCATCATTCAGTGTGATAACTCTGAACATTCCTGACATCCATGTAAATATTCAATCCCTTTTTGAATCTTGGCCTCAATGACTTCTTCTGGCAACAAGTTCCACAGTTTAATCACATGTTGCAGGAAAAATCCTTCCCTTTTTTGGTATGAATTTCCAACCTTTTAAGTGAATTGAAGGTCCCCTTGTTCTTGTGTTGAGGGTCAGGAGGAACAGAAGATCCATTCACCTTCTCTATATCATTCATTATCTTATATATTTTTATCATGTCCCCTCTGATTTGTTTACCTTTAAAAGTAAAGGATCCCAATCTTTTCATAACACTCTTTCCCTCCTAGGAAAGAGAGCACTGTCCACTTGAACAGGCTTGAAGATTTATGAAAGATTTGTGAATTATGTTACCTTTGGCAGCATGGGTGTATCCCTCTTCTTTTTCTTTTCTGAATTAGGGTCATCCAGCAAGTCTGGCTCAAAGGTATAGAGCTCTGTAAGCTCATTCATGGTAAAGTGACGCTCAACCTGCTGCTGGTCAACTACTCGGAAAGACAGTGACTGCTTTGTTACTTGACGATCATATATCTTGTCCTCCATTGTTCCCTAAAAAAAATCCAAATATTTGTTTTTATAAATCTAAACACACAAATGGGATCAAGTTATTCTGTCACTGAGAAAAACAGCAATGATAAGAACAACACTATCATATCATTAACGTTTGTTCAAAAAGATAAAGAACTTTACTCCAGTACGTCTCCCGTAGTTTGCTAAATTGTTTAAAAATGAATGTAGTCCCTGAATGAACCACCACAAAGGAACATGAACTACCAATGCAACTAATGGTGCATGTCTATTTATTAGTGTAATCAATATATTTTAATTTCTTTAGCTCCCTGAAGAAATCAGCTTTTGCACAACCTCCCGAAATTGTAGTTTTTAAAATATGAATATGAAAAAAATTGATAATTCTGTTGCATCGTTCACCTTATTTTAAGTTAAACAAAAACAAAAATCACACTAAATAAGAAACAGATGGGTTACATTCAATGACAGCTTTTAAAAAAAAAACTTAGGGGACATGGGACTAGGCACAACTGAACATGAGTTCTGGTGTGATATGGTGGGTAAGAAAATGTAATCCTTGAATGTATAAGCAGGAGAATAGAGAGCAGACGTAGGGAGTAGTATTCGCATTCTATATAGATTAAATGAAAATAGCATGTGTAGTTCTGGTGTTCACAATTTTAAAAAGGATGTGAAACTGAAAATGATTCAGATAAAAGCTACAAGAATGATTTAAGTTCTGGAAAAATATCTCACAGTATTCAGAGTAGCAGCCGTGTTAGTCTGTATTCGCAAAAAGAAAAGGAGTACTTGCGGCACCTTAGAGACTAACCAATTTATTTGAGCATAAGCTTTCACGAGCTACAGCTCACGTTGCATCCGATGAAGTGAGCTGTAGCTCACGAAAGCTTATGCTCGAATAAATTGGTTAGTCTCTAAGGTGCCACAAGTACTCCTTATCTTATAGTAAGAGACTAAAGAAGTTCAAGCTATTAAGATAAATAATTAGAAGATTAAGATATGAATTGAAGACCTATAACTACCTAAACTAGAAAAAAATCTTGTAATAGAGGGCCTTGAATCTATCAGAAAAAGGCACAAGATCCAATGGCTTGAAGCTGGAGCTAGACAAATTCAGACTAAAATTAAGGCACATATTTTTAAACAGTGAGGTTAAACAAAAACAGGAACAAATTACCTATGGATATGGTGGATTCTCCATCACTTGGGAGTCTTTAAATCAGGACTGGATGTCTTTCTAAAAGATATGCTCTGGCTCAACCAGAAGCTGTGAACTTGATGCAGGAATCATGAGTGAAAATCTACGGGATGTATTATGTTGTAGGTCAAACTAGCTGATCTTACTGGACCCTTCTGGACTTAATATACACAATTTTTTTCTTTTCTAATGGTCTGACAATCTTAAACCCCAATTCTACTATCTGATCTACACCAGTGGACCCCTTTTCCTGTGTAGCCCCCCCGCAGACTTCAAAAAGAGTCCATAAGGATGTAAGGGTCCGTCTTTACAGATAAGACATCAGGATCTGAGCCTGAAAGGATGAATGAGAAGCATCCAAATCATACGTACCTGAGCCAAGAACCTGTACACAAACACAGGTTTGTTCTGCCCAAAGCGGTAAACCCTAAAGATACTCTGAATATCATAGGATGGATTCCAAGAGGCGTCAAAGATAATCACTCTATTAGCAGCCACCAGATTAATTCCAAGGGATCCTGCCTTAGTGGAAATAATAAACAAACGACCTCTGAAACAACAAAAAATAAAATTATGAAATGTAATATTTTACAAACGGACTTCTCTTACCTTGGATTCCTTAACTGTTATAAACATGAAGTTTTTGAAATGCTGTAACCTAAATCCTCTGGGGTCCTATTATGAATTATTCATAAATTATAATGATTCAAAATCTTCTAAAACCATGAAGTTGTAAAATTTGCAACTTATGTTCTAAATAAAAGGGCAAAGCTGCTAACCAGCTGTCAGAATTACAGGACAGGGACTTTAAGAAGTCATTTGTTACCAAGAATTGTTCTGAGAGGAAAAAAAATCTTTTTCTTCAGACATTTGAATTCAGGATCAAATGTAAGAAAATTAGTTATGCCAAGTTAAACCATCATTTAAAAATGAATACATGCTGGTTGGTGTCATTGGAACTATTATCTGGAAAGCAGACTTTAAAAATTCCTTGGCATGAAACTGTTTCTAGGACATTTTTTATAAAATAACGCACCTTTGTTTCTTTACATGTCACTATCACCCAAGATTAACTTTAAATTAACAATGCAAAAAATCTCATGTAACGTTGAGATTGACATTTTAAAAAACACAAAATGCAAGGATTCTAAAGTTATAACAACAGTAATTGTACCTTTTTGCAAGTGTGTAATATTCTTATTACTGCATAAGTTTTAACTTGCAACTTAGCATGTAAGTAGTGGCAGAATTTGGGGAATATAACTTAAAAGTCATTGATTAGTGCAGTTTTAACACTGCATGAATTAAGTTTATTCCATTTATTGCTTTTTAAATATACAATTGGCTGCATTACAGATATTAATTTGAATGTTGACATATGTATTTGGGAAAATTCATGAAACAAAAGAGCTTCAATTAATATGTACAATTGCATATTATATATATACACACACACACACACACACACGCACACGTATATCTATCTATCTGAGAGTAGAGGTAGCTCATGAGGCACCAGGGCTTGGCGATGCACCTTCTACCTTTACTCCAGATATGAACTTCCAGTGCTTTATGGAAACTCTGAATCCTTATTAAATTAAACAAACAACCATAATGCCTAATTCAACTGTGTTAACTAAACAGATGGACTCACAGAGACCATCATCAACATACCTGAAAAACTCATCTTGAGTGAAGTGGACATTGAGACAGGTCAGACCCAGTAAAGCAGTAATTTGGTAAACTTTCCATTCTCAATCCTGAAAGTTCCCCAAGTCCAAGACATTTGGGATGTAGTGAGCAGGAAGAAAATATTAGAGAGAGGAAGACATAAGTAGGACAGAAGCAAACTGTTTCCCCTTGCCTAAAATGGTATTAATCTATTTTGAGACAACATTGTTTGGAGACACTTTTCTGTCTGTACTGATATATAAAAGTATCCATGGATGACAAGGTGGTAGCTTCACAGATTTCCTCTGTGGTAGCTGATGTTCTTTCTGACCAGGATGAGATTGTGGAATAAGTTGAATCATGTTTTTTTTTCCTGTGGCTTAATATGCTTCAGTGATACATTATTTGATCCACCTAGCCACAGAGTATTTGGATCCATTCAAGGCTAGACATTTAGGGTAAATGGAAATGAACAAAGATGACATTTTTCTATACTGATCAGTTCCACTTAGGAATATTTTAATTGCTGTTCTGACATATGCTGTACTTATCCTTTCAGGTGTCGAAGATTCAAAGTAAATGAAGACAAAACAATTTCCTATGAATTAACCTTGATTACCAATAACTACTTTGTCATCACAGAAGATATAGTAAGAAGATGTATATTCCTAAAAGCAGAGATTTCCAAGACTGTTCTTGCCAACCTGGTTACAACCAAGAAGAAAGTTTTCATGGAAAAGAAATAAAAAAGGGCATTTCAGGCCATTGGATGGTTCATAAGAACTTGTACCACTCTGGGCCAATTCTAGATAAGAAAGGTACACCTAATGGTTGGTTTGGACAGTTATACTACTATAAGCTACTTTGATGACATCAGGTATTTAGATAAGCATGAGTTTATGGCCTAGTTTAACACCGAGATATAAGACACTGTGGAAGGAAGTCTAAGATTCAAGTCAAGGCCACCGCAAAGAACTCCAAAAGAGCTGGAATGCCTGATTTCCTGGTGCTGATTTTTGTATGTTAACATCCTTACGGGCATTCAGTTCAAAAGCTTGCATAGGCAGAGAATAGGACAGCCTGAATGAGGTTAGAAGAGTATACTTTGGAAAAGTATCCCATTTTGTTCAGTTCTTGCTACTCAAAGCCAAAGTTTTAGGCTCGGTCAGTCTGGAACAGAATGCAGGAGCAGACATCTACTTAATGGAAAGACAGAGCAGGGACTTTTGCAACTTTTCCACTAGGTCTAAATACCTTCTTGGCCAATTTGCAGTGACAAGAATGATAGATTTCAGAGTAGCAGCCGTGTTAGTCTGTATCCGCAAAAAGAAAAGGAGTACTTGTGGCACCTTAGAGACTAACCAATTTATTTGAGCATAAGCTTTCATGAGCTACAGCTTACTTCATTGGATGCATGCAGTGGAAAATACAATGGGGAGATTTATATACACAGAGAACACGAAACAATAAGTGTTACCATACACACTGTAACAAGAGTGATCAGGTAAGGTGAGCTATTACCAGCAGGAGAGCGGGGGCAGAGGGAGGGGGGAAACTTTTGTAGTGATAATCAAGGTGGGCCATTTCTAGCAGTTGACAAGAACGTGTGAGGAATAGACAGATGTTTCCTCTTTTATCTAATAAATCACTTTCTTCCTAGTGGCAGAAGGAGGGGGAGAAGGAAAGAAACCAATCTAGCTATCAGAGTCAGTGTGGCCTCGCTAATTTGTGGTCTGCTTCCCTGCTGAAGAAAAGCCACACCTCTGAGTTTCATCTGGATGTATATACTTGAACCTGGCTCTGTGGATATCAGAAAGAATACTTCCTGATTCAGGGACCATATAGAATATTGACTGTCTGCAGATAGTTTAACCAGTCTGGTTATGTGTTCAGTGACTTCTTTACATGGATCATTTTAATGGAGGCCAGCTGAGCTTTTGTCCAGGAAAAAAAAATCTGTATTGTTTCAGCATTTAGACTTGAAACATTTGTACGCCACTACTGATTTATGCATGCCACAGTTGTGGGGTTTCCTTTTTTGTCTGAACTAGGACATACTATTTCCCTTAGTGCTAATAAAATGCCAAAGAGCCAGCCTAACGCTATCTAGATCTCTTTCAAGATGTTGTTCAGGAACCTTTCTGCCTCTGACCTTTTTATCCACTCTTTGTATTCTGATGGTCCATGTGTGCTCCGCAATCTGAAATACTGGTATCAGTAGACAAGATTCAGGGACTGGGTAGTGGAAGGAGGATCCTACCATCATATGGGTTTTTCTATCACCATGGAATCATAGATTTTAAGGCCAGAAGTAACCACTAGATCATCTAATCTGACTTGATGTACATCACAAGCCTCCAACCCCACCCAGCACCCCCATACTAACCCCAACAACAAAATTAGACCAAAGTATTACAGTCCACAGGAGACTAGACTACTATGTGCTACAGGCAGAGAATAGGAGGGACTGAGGTATACCATGCGCAAAGCCCCTGCAATGGCAGGGAAATGATTAACAGTGGGATTGTCACTCTTCTCTTTCCTTTATATCATCTCGTATTGGGAATGGTTCCAGACCCCAAGAGGAATCCCTGAAGCTCTGTCATGTACGGTCATGTCTCTTGAACACTGATTACTCCTCAGACAGAAGATAAATGCAAGTGACAATAGATGGATGACCTTCAGTTCTGTAACACCTTCCAGAATAGTGCCTGGATCTTTTCAATCTGTACTGTTTCAGGAAGACTCTAGTTCTCCTTGGGTCTCCCTAGGTGGATGATCCTCTTGAAGAACAGCTAAGTTTACCAGGAACCCTTATGCTTGAAGTACAGAAAGGATCCTTAATGTAATTTCCTTTGTGGCCCCTGAAAACGATGCTATGATGAGTCTGCCTTTAATGAATGGATATAGATAAATCCCTGGACTCCTTCAGTAAGTTAGTGTAACTAAATGGCTTTGTGAATACCAAAGGAGCAGAGGATAGATTGAAAGGTAATGTTATTTATTAAAATTGGTGATTTTTGTAGGCAAAATGAAGAAACTGGTGAAAATAGGGCCTGCCTAGAAAATGCACATAAGGTTCTGTTGAGGCCATGAAGTCCTCCGAAGAGATTCCAATGGTAGCAAAAGCTAGAGTCTCCATTCTGAACTGTTTTCTTCGTCAACCTTTTCACTCTCTTGAGCTTGATCTCCTCTAGTTCTTTTTCATACTTAGAAAAATCTGGAATACCACTTTGGAAGTGCTTGCTCTTTCTTAAGGATGGAGAGGTGATGATGAAGGTGCTAAAAGTTCCAGAGTAACTAAGTATTCATCTTGCACTATCGCCTGTATCCACCTGTCTGAAGCTGATTAAAATTAGATGTCTGAGAAGTGGAACAGCCTGTCACTAAACCAATTTGTGGATGGAAGTAATCCTAGTTGCGTTAATACATTAATGTTTGGATTGGAAAGAGGGATTGAACCCATTCTCTGATCTGGACTTCCACTTGGCATCCGTTTTCTGGTATTTTTTTGGGGGAGTAGGAATGAAAGGAGCTTATGCCCTTATATAAGGCTGTATTCGTCCTTTACCTTCATTGGACTTCTCACCAGCCAGAATTCTATCCGCAAATTTTGAGGCACAGAGGATTTCCTTTGAATAGTTATCTGCTACTCAGGAACTAAGCTAGAGTCAATGCCAGGTCACTGCATTTACTTCCATGGCTCTTGTTGCCAGCTTCCTGATGTCCCGTGGATGTATTCACTATGAACACTCTACTTAGCATACCACTTGAATCAACCATGGTTCTGGGAGTTAAGGATTTGTAGGTCATCTGCAGCATGTGGTTGCCCTGTAAGCCCTTATGGGCTGCTGAAATAGCTTCAGGGTTCCCTCTGTGGATGGCTTCTATTTTTCCATCTAGGGAAGAAAACCCCCTCACAACAGATATTGACATATACTTTAACTTTGATGCCACTGGTGCATGTGTCTTAGAGAGTTTAAAAAGAGAATATTTATGTTCTAGATCCTGTAGATTTTCAAAACTGAGGCAGAGGCTTTGGCACGAAAGCAGGAGTGTGGTCACGCCCAACGGCCTCACTGACAAATCTGAACAGCCTCCCATATATGCAGGAAGCATGACATGGCTCAAATGTCTCAGACTGGGGCAGTATCAGGATCCAGAAATGTTAGCTTCCTGTATATTTGATATGTAATTTTCAAACATGTAATAAAAAAAATTCAGACAGAAGTTCCATAACTGCTATTGTTACAAATAAAACTTACGATGACTAAATTAGACTGGAGGAAAAAAAATCCGTTTTTCAGTTTGCTTTATTCATCTGATAAAAAACTTAGTGTATGGCTGGTTTCAGTGTATAGCCAGTCTTCTTCCCCATTTGTGTAGGCCTTTCCAATTGTAACAGAAGGAGAGAAATTTTAATAAAGAGGAAAATATAATTATAAAACCAAAACCAAATTGACAGAGAAATTGAGGGACAGGTTTCAGCTGTATGGTTTAAGGTTTATATTTCAAACTTATCCATGCACAACAAGGGGCCTGAAAAAAACAAAACAAAAAAAGCCAGCTATATTTTTACTAGAATTTCTCCACAAAAACCAATGTCAACAATCACGAAAAATATCAGCCAACGATTAATATTTTCAAACTGTTATATGCATCTGAAAATAGTCTTTTCCAACCATAACTAAATTATCCATGAAACAGTGCTACAGAAAGAGAACATTTATATTTATGAAAATTCAAAATTGTACACAAATAGCTGTGAAAATGCAATACAAAGCATACCTGTTACACTGAGAACTGTTTATTGGAGAAAACCTAACCTTGTTGAGGAGATATAAGGAATAACCTTTTCATTCATTTTAAAACTAATTTAGTAAATAAATATTAGTGAGATGCATTTATTGTCAGGTTAATGGACCAATGCTGCAACAGAGTGATTCCCATTTGTTCCATTCAGAAGTTGGCTGAATATATTCAACATGTGCAAGGGATAGTAAGCTTGCCACATCAAAGGACAAGGCATGTGGCATAGAGTAAACCCTATAATCAACCAACTTAATAGGAAACCTTTAACAAAATGACAGAAGTCCTTTCTTCTCAAATAAAATCCCAACATCAAATGCATTTCTCCTCATTAAGGGCGGAACTACACACTATCAAACTCACAAGTCAAAACTAAAAGTTGTTTTTCATTATTTCACTGACTTAACTCAAAGTTAAGAAAAATGAATATGAAAGCTTATTTTGCTACCCCTTATTTAATTCATTAATTTTTGCAGTCTGGTCATCTCCATGTTTAGCGTAAATAATTGTCTTTAAAATTCATTCACATTTGGCCAGTATTGAGAGAGAGTGTCTAGAGACAAACTACATTACTAATTTAAACGTTAGCAGGTTGGTGCAGTGGCCTTGCACATGCATAGTTTACGTTACAAACACACAGAGACACACACTCACACACACACAAAATTCTCTCCTGGGTAAGACTAAAATTCCCAGAAAAAAATTACATGAAAATAGAGTTAATGTTAAGAGTACATATTAGTAATGTAGGGTAATGTACATTATATGGATTTTGCAATTATCCCAAAGCCAGGTGTATATACCCATGAAATTCAGAGTTAATATTAAACTTAAAAGAAAACAAAAAAATTAAGGTACAAAAATACATAGTTAGGGTACCGAAATACCTTAACTCTGCCATACAGTGGCACCATGTAATAATCTCATGACTGAAGTTTAACATCCCCATGAGGTGCAGTGGTATCAATATTTTTTACACAGGGGGAGCTGAGACAAAGACTAAAGGCAAAATTGTCAACTAATTCTGGGTGCTCAATTGGAGATACCTAGAGCCTACTATTTCAGCATAATTAGCATTTAATAGCACTTTATATGTTCAGAACAGAATTCCCATTCACCTCTGTTGCAATTCTGAGTGCTCAACCCTGCTGCAAATCAGGTGTCAAGTTGGATACTAAGAAAATGAAGGAACACAATGGCTACCTGTGAAAGTTTTAGTTTACATGACTTGCCTATAATCAGAGGCAGACACCCGACATAGAAAATTTAAATTTAAATTACGTAGGTCAGCAAAGTTATAAGCAACTGAAAACAGGATCTCATAACAGAAAGTGCTGGGACACTTAGCTATAAAATATTAAATACAATCACACACACACACACACTACAGAGGAAGAAGGGGCAACAGTACAGGTACAAAACCTATGTAAAATATCTTTAAAAATAATTAAAGTTCTATCATTGGGAGGATATTTTGGTATCTGCACTATCTTAAAAAGAGTTCATAAGTTAGTATAAGTACAAAACAGATGTAGGAAGAAAAGAGGAAATAAAAAGCTACATAGAATGATCTTACCTCACATTAGTTTCATCATTAAATTCTTCAGCCCATTTCTTTCTTGACTGAGCCGTGGTTGAACCATCTAAACGATAGTAGTCAATATTTCTGAACCATTTTCCTTCACCTAGAAATTTGAAGGTAAGGTGATTAAATGACACCAGCACAATATGAAAATATTAGCAGCACAATAATTTAAATACTGATCATTCAGGGCCAGATTGAGACTAAAAGTTAAGGGAGCAATCATACAACCTCACACGAACCAGCTATTCTATAACAATCAAAATATTTTATACCCAAGGAACTTGATCTCTATGATGTCCGTGCCCCAAAGTACACGTACACAAATAAATGAAGAACCCATAAGGGGGTACCTGCCATTGCTGCTCGTCTCAGTTGAGCTGTGAAAATGATGCAGTGTAACCTGAATTATGAAATATAATCCACAGAAGGATTACAGAAAATAGTGGTAATCATAATTCGGGACAGTAAGTATCCAAAGCCTTTACTCTAATAGTTCATATCTTTTGTGATACTCCCCAATCCTCAGGTAGCCTTGCCCAAAATAAGAAGTGCAGAATTAGAGTTAACCAAGAATGAAATAAAATTTATTTTCTGAATAGGATTCTACCCCCTATGTAGGGTCCAGCAGTATTGTCCTCTTCCCAAGGAAAAGTCTCAATTTAAAAAAAATGAACTAAGTGAAACTTCCACAAGCAGCTTTACACAGCCTGCAATTTAGAGAGATTTATTAAGATTTATACACTGAGGGAAAACTTTAATTGCAATATTTTCAGTAACCTTTAGTTAGCTCTTCTAAGATTCATGTGTTTCCCCCTTTGTCATATCAAATTTCTAGAGGTCTGGACACGTTTGCAACAAAATCAGTCGAGTTTCTTGTTTAACCTCAGTGCAAAAGTTAATTGTAAAAAGTAACTACATTTAACCTTTAGGCATTATGCCAGTAACCCTAATTTTCTAATTGATCTTTGGAGTCTGTATGTTTCCAATTACTCTAGGCTGCAGTCTCTCTTATACAAATTGTACCCCTTAGGTAAATGCTTGAAAGGGGATTTCAAAAAGTCAAGGTATAATCATTCTGGAACTGAAATTTAGAGCAGCTGCTTGAGTTTAATTAGCCAGTGAGTTATGGCTACTTCTTTCCAAATGTAAAAAAAAATTACAGCTGATAGAAGCAGATTTTTCTGTTCCCTTTTAGAACTAACCTTTTATTTTTTCTGGAGGTCAAGGTTTATTTACACAAAATGAACCCCACCGGGCCATCGATTAAAATCAGAGCAGCTCTTGTAGGAAGTAGTAATGCTGAGTGACAATGAATTATGAGAAACTGCATGCTAAATCATGACAGAGTTGTACATCAACAGAACCATCACAAACAGGAAAAAACAAAGACCATGTAAAATTAGCTCAGGTTATATGGACAGGCTATAAAGATATATACAGCTCAGAGGTCACAGATGACCAATGTTCTGAAGCAAAATACTGGAAATACTCTTTAGACGCTTGCTATATGGACAACAGAGTTCCGGGTAATACAGCAGCAGTGAGCAATAAAATAAATATATAAATAGACAGCAGATGGAGAGCTATCGATGTCTAGCTAGCTAACTATGATATTGATATTTCTAAGTCCCTGTATTACTTGGTATTTAATTGCTCAACACCATGCTACCAAAACAAAAATCTTTTAAGGAATGTTATATGAATTCATATAAAAAATGGTATGAAGGGTCTTTCACTGCAAGATTACAGAGATGTAAAACAAAATGCTACAGTACACATGTACATCTATGGTTAGAGAAAAAAGTTCACACTATTGACACATTACTAAGAAAATATGATCTAATACAATATACCTTGTGCCATGTGTGAGAATATGAAAAAGCCTATTGCAATGCAACACAAGGGAGCAGGTTTAGAAATGTGTGGTTGATTAAAATCTCAAAATGTTAAATTTTTCAGCACAGCCAGTGTCATTTCCTTTAATAACCCTCTCTTAAAAATGAGGATCAGACTCAGTGTTTTTCCATTTGTAAAAACTGTTTTCATTTTGTATGGCCCCTGACTAAACCTTCCTCTCCCTGCTTCTAGAAGAAAGACATCCCATCTGCTTGGAATATAATAAATACATGAAATAGAGCACACGCCTGCAATCAGTAGCAACAGCCTAAGATCCACAGCAGGTGGGGTAGACAGCATGCAATCAGACCAATAGCCCTCCCATATTTGGTGATATTGGGAAAAGAGTAGCAACTCTTCTGGTCTGAGAATGAATTAGCTGTTTCATCTCCCTTCCATCTAGAATGAACAAAGAGCTAAAAAGGAATAATTAGCTTCACAATTTTGAAGTCTGTTGTGCAGGTGAGAAGTTGAAATGTGAAGGAAACGTGAGCATACTGTCACAGGAAAAGGGTGATAAGCAGCGTTCAACCTGAGTAACAGATCCATACTCTAAAGAGGGTTAATAAACTAGCTGTATAATGGACTCCTTCATTTGGACAACCCTAAATGATCAGGAGAAAAGATCTAGAGTATCACATTCTGGTTTCTATTTGCAAAGTTTAAGAAACTAATCTATTGTTTCTATTCAGAATGCTCTCTTCAAATATTCAGAACTTTTATTTCAAAAACAATGTTTTTTCAAACAAGACAAAGCACACAGCCCTTATTCAAGAGTATAAATGTGCCAAATTGAAAGATTTAAAAAGGAGCCATTTTTGAGATAATCAAATGCAAAATAATTAAACATCTGAACTTTTTTTAGATAAAATATAGCCTCCTCAACATGTTAAATAAATTTAAAAATGAGGCACACATTTGAAACCAAGCCTGAGAAATGTTACCAGCGAATGTATGTTTTTGGTGTTATGCATAGCGGACCACAGGGTTTAGGTTCAGATGTTAGTGCCATTCTAACAATATTTACTTTTATATTTTACATGTCTGATTAATGTCTGTGCTTCAGTTTGATTCTCATAATACTCATGTGAGATAGGTATTATCACCCCCTTCTTTTAGATGAGGTACAGACAGACAGGTTAAGTGACTTGCTGAAGGCCACCCAGTGAGACTGTGCCAGATGTGGGACTAGTATGCAAGACTTCCTGGCCCTTGAGCCCATATTCAGTCCACAAAACCATAATACTTTTCCAACTACAGAATTAGCATACACTTATTCAAGAACAAATACATTAAGGAGTTTAATAACTAATTTCCTTAATGACTTTCATAGGCAAAAAAGAATTCTTCCTTCTGCAGATGCCTCCATCACCAAATTAACTTTACAGAACAATTGTGAGGTGGAAAGATGGAAATATTACAGATGCTACACCAAGTTATACAATGTGTTGTCCCAAAAATACAAAAACTAGCTAAACATCAACTTATCATATTGGTTTTGGCATGTCATCAGGAGAATTAAATCAATTTTACACAAATTTATCCTTTGAGAGAATGTTACAATAATCAAACAACATCTTGCAATAGACCCAATGTTTCACTTTTTCTTTAAAAAGGAGTTTGGACCACAATATGTCAAATATTGGGTTTTCTACAGAGATAGCCCCAGTGACGAGCAGGGAAACCAGAGGAATTGGCAATGGGTCAGTAAAGTGAAAAAAAATCACTGTACCCTGGATTGGATTAAAATTCACACCTATACTATCTGTAGCAGGAAATGACATTAAGAAATTCTCTCCACTGTCACTGTTTGTAAGATATAGAAATGCTATACTAACCTTTATAAATAACAGGTTTATCTTTGTCAGTTTTGTCCCTGCTTGCCAGTTCCAGAAAATCTTCTATCAAATCCAGTGATATTAGAGACTGGCTAAAAACTAGACTGAAAAGAGAAATACGGAAATATACAACATTTTCCACTAAAATTCATTCAATGCATGTAATTATTGTATTGTTTTGCTTTACTTCTCTTCCTTCACCCTGAATGTGATCTTTAAAATGGAGCGAATGTCTTTGGTGGAGTACTGGACAAGCATGGAATGCTCTTCTGATAAAAATAAGTTAAACACACACATCTCTAACACAAATTGAGCTACAGCTCTGAGCGCAAAATAAGTGTTAACAAAGGGTGGACAATAAAGAATGGTAAGGCAGAATAATATATTTAAACAATTTAAAAAATTTCTACAAATCTATATATTATTTAACATGACTTACACTTTATCTCCAAGCTCTTCCGCCATGCGAAGAATTTCAAAGAGAAGCACCATTTTCCCAGAATGTTCCAACACTTCAGCATCTGCATCAGTGACAAAATCTTTGTACCAGTCTGGAGCTGGGCTGCCTGGGTTGGAAGAGGATGTGGCTTTACCTGTATAACAAAAATAGTATTAAGCTAAAAAGAATCTCCTCAAAACGAAAGCATGAGACTTTTCCTAAAAGGCAAATATTTAAAAAAAACTCTTAAGACGCCAATTTTTAAAAGTGACACAAATTTTTAAAAAAGGCTCCAGAGGTGATCCCAGCAGTAACAGGATGATAAGCCTGACTTCAGTACCAGGCAAACTGGTTGAAAATAAAGTAAAAAACAACATTGTCAGACACACAGTTGAACATAACTTGTTGGAGAAGAGTCAACATAGTTTTTGTAAAGGGAAATCATGCCTCACCAATCTACTAAAATGCTTTGAGGGGGTCAACAAGCATGTGGACAAGGGGGATTCAGTGGCTATATTGTACTTAGATTTTCAGAAAGCCTTTAACAAAGTCCCTCACCAAAGGCTCATGAGCAAAGTAAGCTGTCATCATAAGAGGGAAGGTCCTCTCATGGATTGGTAACTGGTTAAAAGATAGGAAACAAAGAGTAAGAATAAATGGTCATTTTTCAGAATGAAGAGAGGTAAATAGTGATGTCCCCCAGGGGTCTGTACCAGGCCACGTCCTTTTCAATATATTCATAAACAATCTGGGAAAAGGGGTAAACAGTGAGATGGCAAAATTTGCAGATGATACAAAATTGCGCAAGATAGTTAAATCCCAGGCAGACTGCGAAGAGCCACATAAGGATCTCTCAATACTGGGTGACCGAGCAACAAAATGGCAGATGAAATTCAATGTTGATAAATGCAAAGTAATCCACATTGGAAAACATAATCCCAACTATATGTATAAAATGATGGGGTCTAAATTTGCTGTTACCACTCAAGAAAGATCTTGGAGTCATTGTGGATAGTGCTCTGAAAACATCCACTCAATATGCAGTGGCAGTCAAAAAAGCTAACAGAATGTTGGGAATCATTAAGAAAAGGATAAATAAGTCAGAAAATATCATATTCCCTCTATATAAATCCATGGTACGCCCACATCTTGAATACTGCATGCAAATGTGGTTGCTCCATCTCAAAAAAGGTATGTTGGAATTGGAAAAGTTTCAGAAAAGGGCAACAAAAATGACTAGGGGTATGGAATGAGGAGAGATTAATAAGACTGAGACTTTTCAGTTTGGTAAAGAGATGACTAAGTGGAGATAGGATAGAGGTCTATAAAATCATGACTGGTGTGGAGACAGTAAATAAGGAAGTATTCTTTACTCCCTCTCATAACACAAGAACTACAGGTCACCAAATCAAATTAATAGGCAGCAGGTTTAAAACAAACAAAAGGAAGTATTTTTTCACACAACACACAGTCAACCTGTGGAACTCCTTGCCAGATGATGTTGTGAAGGCCAAGACTATAACATCTACTTTTTTCGAAGAAAAAAGAAAATCCTAAGTTCATGGAAAATAGGTCCATCAATGGCTATTAGCCAGGATGGACAGGAATGGTGTCCCTAGCCTCTGTTTACTGGAGGCTGGGAATGAGTGATGGGATGGATCACTTGGTGATTACCTGTTCCGTTCACTTCCTCTGGGGCACCTGTCATTGGCCACTGTCAAAAGACAGGATACTGGTCTAGATGGACATTTGGTCTCACCCAGTATGGCCATTCTTATGTTCTAAGATACAGAAGGCTTATCCCTTCAACCAAAGGTCCTGCCAGTTAGTGGTATGGAATTAAAGAAAAAATTCAGAGACTAGTGTGTTATCCTTAGAGGGTCACTATCTGCCACACACTTTTTCTGTGTTACGTACTGTTTTAACACACAGTCCTGTCACCTTCCATTTTCCTAAATTAGCATTCAACTTCTTCACCCACAACTAATATTTGCTTCCTAAAACTCAATCACAGATTTTACAAGAATGAGGAGAGATATAACTGCTTTTAAAATACTGATCTTAAATTCCAAGCAAATATCTACAACCCTTAGAAAGGGCACTGTACTTGGGCCTTGGGGTTATCTAGTTCATCAAACCAGAGCTATGCAGGATTGTTCCCAACAATACATTTTTTTTTTTTTTTTTTGCATTTAGGGGTTAAGGGTCTGGGAAAATAGATTTAAATTATCTCAGTGATGAGAATTTAAAAAAAAAAAAAAACTCTTTGAAAAAGGCACAATATACAGGAAGTACCATCAAAACTAGAGTTTTGGATTTATTTCTTTTGCAATAGTTAACATTAAGTGCAAAACACCATTATTTTTTTAAACACATTCCTGTTAATGGTGTCATCCACATTTGCCTACAAAAGGGATTCTAATATTTAGTAGTTTAACAAAAAAAGCAAAGGAGGAGACAATTTTCATATGATTATTAAAAATCCAGACTGAGGTAATACTCAGAGGCCTTCATCAGGAAAGATCCTTTGTACTAGGCACCGTACAAGTACACACAGAGTCTCTCCCCAAAGAGTTTACATTTTGTTTTGGAATGTAAATGTATTCCTAATTTAAGTCTATATAATGTTATTGACTTGAGATCATAAACAGCTGTCTAATCTGCTATTTACATAAAACTTTTAGTTAACTTGCCACTTCTATACCCTAATAAGCTGACTTCAGTCAAACTTCAAGCAAGTGATGATACTTTATATCCGAGTCACTCCTCCTAAAAATGTAGAAGATTAAAAGTGGTAAACCTGACAAGCTAGAGAGAATTAGGAAAGTCTGTATCTCACTGTACTTCTATGCCAAAATAACTGAATACCCAACAAAACAAGCAACATTTGTTTAGCTCTAGATTTGTCATTCAACAACACCTGGTTGTGAACTATTTGAAATACAGCATGCTCTCCTTCCAGGGTATTAGTATTCTCTTTATCTATTGTGAAACACTTTTGAATTCAAATATACATGTAGGCTTTTTTGCAATCTCATCATTTGATCCTGAAATGTAGACAGGAATCAGGAGCTGACTTTATTTATGTTACCTAAATTCATTTTACAGGGTTGTATGTTTCTGCCTTTAATCTCCTTTGCGTTAGCGTGATAAATATTGATTTATTAGAATTACAATACAAACCTTCTTTCACTTAAAAACTTTGATCTTACTGAGGTATTTACTTATACAAAATATTTTTCTCCTATTATCTTACTATTAATTCAAAACATTCAACTTTTAAGACCACATATAGCAAACTAGCTGAAAGGCAACTTCATCATGACAGAATAGTCATCCTCAACATTTCTGCAAATACCTCTTTCAGTGCCGAGGAAGGAATTAACCTGCAAAAGAACTCTCATTTGAAAATTTCTTTGCACATATTTTTTTAAGCATACTTTTAAATGAATGCTGAATTCTGTCCCTAATGTAGGCTGGTGTGACTGTTTAAGTCATGTTAGTGACGTTGTTTGGTGTTAATACCTGACAATGCAGCATGTAAAGGATGCAGGCTGTGCATGCCTCAACTACAAATTTCCTTTTTTGAAAGTATTATCACACAACTTTTAGTTGTACTGGTGCTATATGAATTTTATTTAAAAGGTTAAATAAAACTGAAATTGGCATAAGTGTATGAAAGAGCCATTGTATAGACCAGGGGTGGGCAAACTTTTTGGCCCGAGGGTCACATCAGGGAATAGAAATTGTATGGCGGGCCATGTACGCTCACAAAATTGGGGTTGGGGTGCAGGGCAGTGTAGTGGTGTGCGATGGGGCTGAAAAGTTTGGGGTATAGGAGGATGCTTTGGGCTGGGACTGGGGGGGTTCGGAGGGCACGAGGGGCATCAGGGCTGGGGCAGGGGTGCAGGAAAGGGTGCAGGTTCTGGTTGGGGATGAGAGATTTGGAGTGCAGGAGGGTACTCTGGGCTGGGATCGAGGGGTTTGGAGAGCGGGAAGGGGATCAGGGCTGGGGCAGGGGAGAGACTCAGGGGTGCAGGCTTCAAGCGGTGCTTACCTCAAACGTGTTGCGGCCCCCGACCCAGCGCCCCGGCCGGAGTGGGGCCGAGCCACATGTTGCGGCCCCCGACCCAGCGCCCCGGCCGGAGCGGGGCCGAGCCACGTGGTGCCGGCCCTGACCTTATGCCCTGGCCGGAGTGAGGCCGTGCCACGTGGTGCAGTCCCTGACCCAGCACCCTGGTGGGAGCGCCAGAGCGGGGCCGAGCTGCATCATGCAGCTACCAGGCTGGATCTGGCCTGCGGGCTGTAGTTTGCCCACCCATGGTATATATGGTCAAGAACAAGAGACAAATCAATGTCCTACCAGGCCATGGAAAGAGTGCCTGCCTCTCAAAAATACACACACACTCACACTCACACACACCCCCCCCACGCAAGCCAGAAGGTCAAACTAAAGTGAGTTTCAGTTTACACTGGAGACCCACTGAAATAGGTCCACTGCCGAGTGGGAGAAAAGGTGGTCTATAACCTCAAATTGCAGGAGATGATCTGAATATGATGAAGGGGAAATGTTATTGTTTATTATTTATTTATTGGACCAGGACCCCATTTGTGCTAAGTGCTGAACAAACAGAAGAAAAGGATGGTCCCTGTCCCAAAGAGCTTACAATCAAAATATAAGACAACAGAGGGACAGACAGACAGGGGAGCACAAACAAACAATGAGACAATATTGGTCAGCATGCTAGACAGTGGTTTCAACACAGCAGCAGCCTAACCGTCATTAAGCATTTTGCACCCACGGCAAAGGAGCGTTTAAGCAGGGTTTTGAAGGCGTGTGAAGAAGTAGGTGTTGAAGATGTTTACAGGGAGGTCCTCCCAAACATGGGAGGATGTATAAAAGGTCCTTGTTTGAAAATTTAACAAGTGGGTGATGGAGGCTGGCAGCATGGGCTGACTGAAAGCAGGAGTTGGCATCTCAGTAGTGAATGAGTAAGGATACGTAGGGTGAGGATAGGTTGTGAAGAGCCTTGAAAGAGAAGACAAGTAGCTTATGTTTGATGCAAAAGCATAGAGCGCTAGTGGAGGAATGCAAAGATGGGGGACATGGTCAAAGTGATGGGCTAGGAAAAATAGCTTTACAATAGCATTTTGAATGGATATGAGAAGGGCAAGATTACATTTATCACTGCCACAGAAAAGGATGTTGCAGAAATCAAGATGTGAGATGAGGCAGCCTGGATTAGTTTAATTGTGTGGATGGAGAGGAAAGGCCACACCTTAGAGATGTTATGCAGAGAGAATGTGCAAGATTTAGATACAGCTTGGATGTGAGAAACTAGAGGTCAAATCTAAGTGAAAGTGAATGAGAAAGGACTTAGTGGGGAGGACTTGGAGGAGGGGTTCTGATTAAGAGCTCTGTTGAGCTTCAGCTGAAAGACATCCATGTCAGAGAGGCTGAGATTTTAGTTTTGACATAACGAGGCAGATCTGGAGTAGAGGTAGATCTAGGAGAAATAAGGTGTAGAGGGAGAAGAGAAGGCGAACAAGGACAAAGCCCTGTGGAACACCACAAAAAACTGGGAGGGCGGTGGGGGTGAGGAGAATTTTCCAAAGGACATGCTGAAGGAGCAATCAGAGAAGGAGGAGAACTATGAAAGGACAGAGTCACAGAAGCCAAGGGAAGATAAGATTTCAAGAAGAACATGGTCAATAGTGTCAAAATCAGCTGATAGCTCAAAGAGGACAAGGATGGAGTATTAGTGCAGAGCTCTGGCTGGAAAGAGGTCATTAGAGAGACTTTGGCAAGAGTGGTTTCAGTGGAGTGCAAGGGTCAGAAAGTAGACTGGAGAAGAACCCCAGAGACTGACAGTAGACAGCACATTCAAGAACTCAGATGAAAGGAAGAAAGGAGAGGGGGCAGTAGTTGGAGAGGCAAATGGATCAAAGGTGTGGCGTTGTTTTTTAAGATGAGAGAAACTGAAGTATGCTTGAATTGTGAGGAAAAAAAAACAGAGGAGAGTCAGAGTATCGGAGAAGAGTAAGGAAATGGATGAGAAGGAGGGTAGGTGAGCAGGAGATGGGAGGACATGGGGTCACTGGGGAATTAGAGGAGGACAGTAGATGAGAAACATCTGTGTCTTTGAGAGAGGAGGAGGGTAGAACTATAGGAAAAGAAGAGAAGGGAAGGCAAGCCTAGCGGAAGGAGAAGGTCACATTGTATTTTATCAACTTTTTCTTGGAAGAAATCAGCAAGATCCTGTGTGGGAAGAGAAATGGAGACACAAAGGAAGGCAGTCTTCATCCCTTCTGTTACTGAACCCCATCCTTTCAGACAAGACCTGGGACACGATCCAAGATCCACCAATAAATCCAGATAAGTCAAATACCACTGAACGAGCTACTTAGTTCAAAATGATACCTGCATGTGCGAGGGAACAAGCCTATACTTATATGTGCGATGGGATCACATCTATTCCCATCTTAATCTCATTCCAGGACTTGCACACAGGAGACATACTCACAGCAGTCTACAGTGCAGGTGGACCTTTCATATCTGAAGCAAGATGGAAACAGGGCAAACCCTCTTCAAACTCACACTGTACCAAGCATCCATTTTAAAACTATGTATATGAAGTTAGATGAGGTCATGGATAGTAGAATCTATCTACCCACTAACATTGTAGTGATTTGTGATTAGTAAGAAATGGTATGACAGATTGTTTCCTTTTTATTATTATAAATTAATGTTGATAATATATTCCTATATATATTATCTATATATAAAAGGACCACCACCCTTTTACAACTATATTTTAATCACAACTGTTTATAAACATATAAACATATATTTACAAATGTATTTTAATTATGAATTATGAATTCAAATTCATTGTCATAAGAATAATTTATCTAGGAAAGGTTATTAAACCCATAAAATGAACCTGCCAAAACATTTACCTACAAATGATTCCCATCACTCAGCAGAAAAGAAAAACAAGATTATTTAAAAACAACCATTTGAAAGTGAAGTTTACAGATGTATGCAGCTGAACAATAATCTCAAAACAGCCACCTTATTCTAGATCTATTACAGCCATCTGCTAGCTCAACATCCAAACAAAATTCCAGATGCATCAATGCATTATGTAGAATATTGTTACTAATCTTTCTATTCAGATTTCCTCATAGACCCCATTTAGAAGGTGAAAAGTAACACATTTATCTATCATCCAGCAGCACTGTTCACCTCTGAATTCTACTCCAAATCGACCTTAAGTTTTACAAGAATGAAACTGTTGGTTTGTGTCACCTGAAGCAGGCTTGCAGGGTATTTTGCTCAAAAATAAAAGAAAAACAATAGTTAGTTGCTCTGTCACAACACAAACTCACCCTTAGGCTGATTCTCCCTTTGTTTTCTAAAAGTATATCTATATTAGGGTTTGTTTTGTGGGGAGGGGAATTGGTGGGGAGAATGGCTTTATTGAACTGAGGACTCATCAGTTGTAACCAGGCATAGTATAAGCATGGACTGCACTAATTCCCAGCCTTGTCACGATCACCTTTTTCAACATGATGCAGCATCATATCCCAGTTTACTTGTGCATTACACTCACTTTCGTCTGACTTTACAGCCGATGGAGGGTTGTTTGCAAGTTCCTCTGTATTTCCTTCTCCACCCCCACGAGATCTTGAATTCCAGACTTTAATCACTTCAACATCATTATCACTTCCACTTCCACTTGAGCTACTCTCTTTCTTCGCTTTCTTCCCCTTGGATTTTTTTTTCCTAGAAACATAACATTGTATGTTCACTATTTAAAAATCTGCAGGTGAGAGAGCCAACAGCTGTAACAGTAAAAAAACAAAAAACCCCACAAATATTGCTTAAATTTTTGTAACTTTAAAAGAAAAGAAATCTAACAGAATTTAAGTTAAGCACGTATGTTTCACACAGAAAAGCTCAATTTACTTAGCATAATCATCAGAGCTTAAACTCATTGAAGTTTCATCTGAATCTGAAGCTATGAACTCATCCAAACTGTCTTCATCAAAGTAGCCCTGAAAAACAAAATTAATATTCTTAGAACACAGATTTTTATTAAGTACCATCATCTAGACTGAAGCCTCTATTAAAACACTTAAACATCTGTTTATTCTTCATTTAAACAAACCAAGAGTTCAGTGAAAGATCAACATTTCAAAATGTTTTAATGATGACAAAATTTCTGGGGCGGGGAGGGGGGAGAGTGGCCATAAGTGAAATGGCTGGCAAAATCACTGTGCCCCACAGCAACAGAGATTTCCATTAATTTGCCAAAAATCTACCTATCATTTGTCATGTCTTATTTGGAAAGCTTTCAATAGAAGCAGAAGTATGTATTTTGATATATCTAATTTACCTTATTTTCTTTACTAATATAGTCCAGCTGCAAACACCAAGGGTGAGTCCAGATTCTGCTTAACATCTGGAAGTCCTGGAAGAGCTTAGCTCCAGCTTTGCCTCTTCCACCTTCACTGCTACTACCTACACCTGACAATAAAGTTCAGATTATAGAATGAAAGCTTGAATTAAGTTTGCCAAATACTGTTCCCCCTTTGAACAACACATTTGTTTAGTATAGAGTGTTCTCTCCAGGTGCACATCTCACATTGTAATTTCTCTTTTAGAGGGGTCAAGTTACCTAGTTACAGGATTCTTTTCTAGTTAAAACAGTCAAAACTAGATTTCTGTCTTTTTCTTGATGAGTTACACGATAACATTTTTACAGAGGAGTGCATTCTCTCCTCAATGGGAATTCATATAAATCCCAGCGAAGGGGCACTCAGGTTTATTCAAGTTTGTAAAAGCAATTATTTTTAAAACCTAAGATTAATATAAATGTTATGATTTTGTAAAGTTTCAGTTAATTCAGATCATTGTTTAATGTAACTATTTCCTTGCATATTTTGTAACTTTAAAACTGTGCTAATGTAAAACAGCCAGAAGGTGTTAATACCTTGTCTATTTTCATTGACTAAGCTGAATTTGCTGCAAAAAGTGAACAGCATTTGTAGTGAACGACTGGATTAAAAAAATTCTTTTATTTTTAATAGCCTAAAGCAGGGATCCAACCCACGGCCCACCAGAGCATTTCATAAGGCTTGCGGCCTGCTTCAACACAATATACTAACAGATGATTCATTAGCGTTTTGTCATCAGGTTTACATCATTTTGTGTGCTCTTTGCTGTTTTTTTCCTGTTTTCTGTAATGCTGATGCACGTTTTATGCACTGGATTTCTTTATTTGTTTTTAAATAGATAATACTGTACATAGAAACAACCTATCTAAATACATACAAACCAGAATCTGTTGGCTCTCACAAATTTGTGCTTAGGTTTATGTGGCCCTCTTGTGTAATAAGGTTGGGCACCACAAGCCTAAAGGGTTGACAAAGAAACAATGTCAACTTGAAGTTTTTGAAACTGACTTATCTGTACAGTGAAGCCTGTTTAAACAAAATAACTGGAAAAATCATACATTTTCTGAATCACAAAAATAAATGCCTGTGGGTGAACCAGGCCAAAAAACTTATTCAAGAATTTCAGTCAACAGGCTATAGAAAGAAGACTAGTAAAATGAAGGCATAAGGGAAAGTATGATAGCAAGCTGCTTTTTGCCACATTATAAAGAGTTACTCTACAGTTAGCTCCATGTAATAATTATTCCTTTATGTTCCTAATAAAAGGTAAAAATAACACTGTGGTAGCTGGGATGGCTCTTATGGATTTGGAAGGGTCCCTACAAAAGTGCTAAGTTCAGATGCCCTAACTCCATGATACAGAAACAGAGAAGAGACCACCTCCTCTAAAATCTGTCATGCAATTAAAAAAATTATTACAGATGATATAATATTTTCTACATTAATGAAAAGTAGAAAAACTATTTTCATATTTGGAGTAAAGACTAACTTTCTAAGATTATGTATTCTAGTGGCAACTTGTACCACATCTGAAAGTACTTCAATAAAACACTGAACTTTTTATTTTTATTTGTATTTGCGGGTAAAGAGAAATTTCTTCTACTGGAACTTCAGCCTCAGTAGTAGGATTCATTTTTCAGATATTTAACTAATACAAATCAGAAGGTACTTTGCTTAGTTGAAACTGCTGGAATACCAAATGCAGAAAGTGGCACTTAACTTAGGGACCAGTCAAATGGCTTAGAAGATAGCAATATGGATGGATATTAACAAGGAAGACTCAAGATCTAGACAGATTTGTGACACTGTCAGTCCTTGAGTGAGTTGGGGAGATTTAGTCTCAATAAAAAAAAAACTAATGACTTATCACAGAACATTGTACATCCCTGGGGTGTGAGAGACTCAAAGCCCATTAAAGTACATGAGAACCTTTCTATTGACTTCAGCGGGCACTGGATCAGGCTGTTTGCCTTCTATCAGCTACAAAGTAAAAGGTGTGCAAGCAACTGCTGTCCAGTAAACGAATAGGGAATTCTTCAGTGGCAGCACAGAATAAGAACAAAGTAACAGCACTAAAAGATTAGTCACACTGGGCTAATTTTTCAGTCAGTATGTGCCCCAGGTGATACTATTTTTAAGGGTATGTTGTTTGTAGCATGGTAGGTAAAACACAGTTTATACCAGAAAGCCTAAAAATTTCAGCAGACAAACACACACATATAAGAAGCCAGCAAAAGTTTTGAAGACTTTACAAAACTACTTCTATTGCTTTGATAAAAAATAGTTGTTCTGAGGAAGCAGTGTGTTTTCACCTACTGAGCTGTTTCAATGAAACTTACAGTTCACTTATTTTTAAGCACACGGATAACTTTAGGAGGATATGCATTTGGAATGTTGTAGTAATTAACAGAATACAAATATATTTTTCTTCAGTGCATTTATATAGGTGAGAGCCAATACTGAATAAAGGTTTCAGAGTGGTAGCCATGTTATTCTGTTTCAGCAAAAACAATGGAGTCCTTGTGGCACCTTAGAGTCTAACAGATTTATTTGGGTGTAAGCTTTCGTGGGCTAAAACCCACTTCATCAGATGCATGGAGTGAAAAATACAGTAAACAGTATATATATTACAGCACATGAAAAGATGGGAGTTGCTTTACCAAGTGTGGGGCCAGTGTTAACGAGGCCAATTCAATTAAGGTGGAAGTGGCCTATTCTCAACAGTTGACAAGAAAGGGTGAATATCAGAGGGAAAATTACTTTTGTAGTGCTAATGAGGCCAATGCAATCAAGGTGGATGTTGACCAAAAACAGTTGACAAGGTGTGAGTATCAGCAGAGGGAAAATTACTTTTTGTAGTAACCCATCCACTCCCAGTCTTTATTCAGGCCTAATTTGATGGTGTCCAGTTTGCAAATTCATTCCAGTTCTGCAGTTTCTCATTGAAGTCTGTTTTTCAAGTTTTTTTTGTTGAAGAATTGCCACTTTTAAGTCTGTTATTGAGTATCCAGGGACATTGAAGTGTTCTCTACTGATTTTTGAATATTACAATTCTTGGTGTCTGATTTGTGTCCATTTATTCTTTTTCGCAGAGACTGTCCGGTTTGGCCAATGTACATGGCAGAGGCGCATTGTTGGCATATATCACATTGGTAGATATGCAGGTGAATGAGCCCCTGATGGTGTGGCTGATGTGGCTATGATGGTGTCCCTTAAATAGATATGCAGAAAGAGTTGGCAACGGGGTTTGTTGCAGGGATTGGTTCCTTGGTTAGTGTTTTTGTTGTGTGGTGTGTAGTTGCTGGTGTGTATTTGCTTCAGGTTGGGGAGCTGTCTGTAAGTGAGGACTGGCCCGTCTCCCCAGGTCTGCGAGAGTGAGGGATCGTCCTTCAGGATAGGTTGTAGATCCTTGATGATGCTGACCCCCTACTTGGTAAGGCAACTCCCATCTTTTCATGTGCTGTAATATATATACTGCTGACTGTATTTTTCATTCCATGCATCTGATGAAGTGGGTTTTAGCCCACGAAAGCTTATGCTCAAATAAATTTGTTAATACAGAATAGATTAAGTTATAGGGTTGATTAGTGATGAGCTCTACAAGACTATTAAAACACTGTATGTGTTCTGCTTTGAAACACACTCAGGTGGGGGGGTGTGTTTAAATAAAGGTTTTACTCCTTATTAAAAAAAACAAAACAAAACAAACAAAACCTGAAAAAGAGCTTTCGGTTTTTAGACCTGCAATTTTTATAAATGAAATTACCAACACTGGTTCCGGATGACTGGTTAGATTAGCATCTTAACTGAAATAAAGGAAACAGCCCACACGAAGTTTGAAAAAGAAAACCTAGCTGGCAATTTAGCTAAGACACCACAAACTACACCCAGCTATAATCCAAGCAAGTAAGACAACACTCTGAATATCATATCCAAGTTGAACATCTGCTGTAAATCACAGTTTGATACAAAATGCAATTAATCTTTTATCATCCTTTTCTTGAATTAAACTTGGGAGGGTAACTGCAACAGCAAAACAAACCATGAACAGTCACTGCGGCAGCTATATACAATCAATTTAAACTGTGCCACATACTTCAGTCTATCTAATGCTAAAAAGATTAAGTTAGTACACATTTGCATGATGGACTAATTTAGTAACAGTTCTAAAAAGCAAATGTATGCTAGGTTATTCATTAGATAAAAATATGATTGTATCATCATCATGACCCCATGTATTCTGCAACCACAGAATTTAACATGAAGAATATTTCATTATCATAGAATAAATTAGTGTTGCTACAGAGTTTAGGGATAGTTGCTGTAGAACTTTAGAGCTGCTGCTGTGGAATTTGGTCCAATTGTGCCACTGAGTGCATAAGGCCTTTGCTAGCTTCTTGAGTTACCATTATTGATGGTAAATACAACACTATCACTTTAGAAGTGCTGCTGACACTGGCAGGTTTTGCAAGATGCTGAACTGCAAGCCCCAAGAAAACCACCAACGTTTTAGAGTCAAGAGCACAGCAGTTCTCAGCATTTGAACGTGCCTTTGTTCAAGCTGTAAGATTTTTTAAATTCAACAAGTTTGTGTATGGCCTTGCTTCTTCTAAAATGCTAAGGAAGTTAAAAATTAGAAAGGCAAACTGGTCCTGAGACATCACGGAAATCTAATGACAAACTTAAATCTTTTCACTACCTGACCAGTGGGATGTGGAATGAGACAGAGGGGGCAACTCCATATCACGCTTGCAAACGAGTAACGTGAAAGATTAACCAGTACTGCCCTCAGAACAAAGGCACGCTGAAAGATTCTGAGGACAAACCAGGTCTAGGATGTGATCAAATCAACTAATTTCCTCTTGAAACAAATGTGGGTCCCCAGATGTAAAAGACTTGTGTAATAATCCAAAGACCGCTTGAAATAACGGGTTTGCTTAAAGAGTACCAGCAATTAATCCACATAATGTATGAATTACTTAAATTATATTTTTGGGGAGGAAGAGAAAGGAAAGGAGTAATGAACCACAAACAAGAAAAGTAAGTATTCGTATTCTTCAGTAAATATTTAGTTATATGTAACCATCTGCGCCAAAGTGGATTTCTACAGCAAACCAAAAGGGACCATTTATAGCGTGTTATGAAAACATTAAAAAAAACTGATTAAATGATGATCAATCACATTACCTAAGTGTACTTTAGTTACCTACCTGTCAAGTGATCCAAGTAGTACTGATACAGCTTACACTGAATAGATGTCATTCTAACTGCTAAAACATATTCATATTTTGGTGGCAGGAACTTCGTTAATGCTGTGTAATCTTTCCTCTGTTAATTTACAAAAGGATGTTAGTCAAACAGATAAGTGTGTATAAAGCAAGTGGATTCTTACTCAGAGTTTAAAAACCTGTGGCACCTTAAGAGACCAAATGTACCACAAAAGCCACCTCTAGGATGTTTTCTAACCACAGAGAAAAAACTATAATACACAATGAAAGCCAAATTATACCAGCCCATCTGCACAGGACCATTTAATCTAGTACAGCTGGTTGCCCACTATACATATCTCCTCTATGCACACATTTTACGCCTCTGCTGTGTCAAATGCAATTTCAATAGTTGTTTCCAGTGACTGCTTCTCTTCAGCATAGTTAGGGTGAACGAGCCCCAAATGACAGTGTTTGTATTATGGACACTGAATGTGACTCCACAGGAAAGCCACTCATGATTTTGGAGGGTGGGTGTGATTCATGATTTTTGAATGCTTGTTTGGCAATGCTATTTCTAATCCCTTTCCTCATTCACTTGCCTACAGTCTCTGCTACTCTTCATCTGCCTCCTCACCCTCCAAATGGTGGGTGTTGACAGTTTAGGGGCTGACAAAACTCCCCACGGTTTGTCACAGGGCTACTCCCTTTGTGGCAAACCAAGAGAAGTTTGTTGGACTCAGGGACTAGTTTAGGACATCTAATAATGCTTAAATATTAAGTTATTTGTGTATTAATTAAGATTTTCATAGTTGCTGCCTTCCTTCTTTCTGATATGAGCAGGAAAGCTCAGTGGGAATGGCTTGTTCTCCAGTACTGTACTACTGTATATTTAGCTTCAGCTGGGTAAGGCCCCTCTTGCTACTGTGTATCTTCAAGTGGCTTTCCATTTTCAGATGTATTGGTGCAGGAGATACCAAAAAAAAATTTCCAGTGTGGACCATTTTTATTTTTTATTATTATTATTTCTTTAAATAGAGACACTGCCTGATGGTCCAGCTCCCTTCCCTATTTATGACCACATGACTCACCATCACACCCCTTCATAATCATTTATAACATCTCTGTGGCAATGATAGCAACTGCCTAAACATGAAAAAGTAATATTGGGGAAGGATTTATGTATTTTTAGGTGTCTTTCAGGCAACAGGTGTTTCGTCCTTTTAAAAAAAGGAAATCAGTCTTCATCCCCGCTTCCTCCTCTTCCATCTGTTTTGATTCTCTCAAATGGAAATAGGAGAGCCAGCTTCAACAGTTAGACAGTTCTCCATGGACCACCATCTTACCATACATTTTAGGAAACAGTAAAAGGCAGGCTGGTTTTTAAGTTTAAATTCAGAATATTTCAAAACTGAAGTACTGATATCCTATCTGATAATATAGATTACTGGTCCAGTAAGTCAGGAAAACAATTCTCCAAGTTGTGTGTGTCCTGCCTAAGATGCACTGACAGGGTTTGTAAAGACTGCGAAGCTTTTACAAGATTTTCTGTTTATATGGAATTTCTGAATTATTTACAATTCAAACTACTTATGAAAACTATACATTGAGTCAAAATGATAACGAAATTACTGGACTATGTATGTAGCAATTGTAGATGCAAATTTAGAGGACCCAGACCATAACATTTTTTTAATTCAAAGGAAAATAGATTACTATAATATTAAGTTGATTGAGTTAATGTGAAGGTAAAGTATTTCCATACCTGAACACATCCAGCTAGCATCTCATACAGTATGTGGGCACGCTTCTTCATTACTCTAACATCTACCATGGTGGAGTCTGCACACTGACCATTCTGGATTGGATTTATAAACCGATTTCTGAATTCCTTAATTGACCCAAGCAAATTTTCCTTGATAAAATTAACCATGCAGTGATCTGGAAGAGAAAGATCAACTCCAGTTCTTTAAAATTAAATAGTTCCTATGGAAAAGTTTGTTTTAAGGAAAGCAGAGAATGGGTGTGTGTACACCTTTCATAAACTCTTTTCTGTTAAGCAAGGTAATGTAAGGCCAAAATTTTCCCAAGTGAGTCCTTAAAGTTAAACATCTACCATCCATATTTAGGTACCTATGTACTTTGATTTTCAGACGGTATTAACCATTTTTGAAAAATTGGCATAAATGTTGATCTGATGCATTGATGTAAGACTTACTTGGAATGTCGTACTGCCTGTGAGCTTAAACATGCAGGGAAGCAATGATATAGAAAAATTATATTTACAGTAGGTTTTGTAGTAGTTGAAAACAAAATTATGGCAGTCAGTAGAGGCACGCATTACTGGGGGATTTCATTCTAAATTAACTAGACTTCCAAGAGTGACTTAGTATGTAAGCATCAGATTTCTAAAGCAGTTTACATAGCTAAAACATCTCCAATACATTTATCCAGAAGGTAAACTAAAAAGTAATGAAAATTATTCTACTAGCTGTAAGGTGTGGTCTGGTACCACCAGGAACAGATTATTTTCTCCTACTTCAAAACTAAATAATATATTACTATACTGGCAGAAATGTATTGAAGGAAACGTTTTCTGCACTGACTATAGAAGCATTTACTTACATTCTATAAGATTATTCTGCAGGGGTGTTCCTGTAAGAATTATTCTCCTCCTGGATCGTATAGAATTCATAGCTTTAGAAACAGCAGAAGCTTCATTTTTTAATATGTGCCCTTCATCACAAATAACAAAGTCAGGGCCTAGAAGAAAATCAAGATGTCTAATGCAATTAACTTTATTTTCTGTAACCACGAGGACGCTCGTGTCTACAAGAGTCTGACTTTGCTCTATTAACAGGCAACCATATGCTGTTTTTAAATAAAGCTCTCTAGATTTAAGGGCATTAAAGCCCATACCCTTGGCTTGCAAATGCATTCACAGTAGTTGATTCTTCCAAGATACATAACATAGTGCACAATGTATTAGTGGGCAGAATTAAGCAAAACGTTTTACAGTACATTCCTATTAAAAACATCTAAACGCACACTATAGAGACAAGATGAGTGAGGGAATATGTTTTATTGAACCTAAGGAAGAGCTCTGGGTAGCTCAAAAGCTTGTCTCTCTCACCAATAGAAGTTGGTCCATTAAAAGATATTATCTCACCCACCTTGTTTCTCTAATATCCTGGAATCAACATGGCTACAACCACACTGTAAAATGTATATTAGTAATGCACGTTTTCCCTGTCAAGTTTCATAAGCACACATTTTTAAAGTCACATTACACTGCCATCTATTGGTAACTGATAAGAAGTTATAAAGAGAACCGAAGTCCAACAGCAACTTTCTGTATGAAGACAACAGAGCAGTATGCAATATCCTACTTGACAACAGATAGAGCTGAAAGCCTGATGAGTTATCCAAGTGGTAAACTTGATTTGCCCACTGGTAAAAGGCAAATTTTATTTGATGTTAAATAATATCAAAGGCCCACCTCAAAGTTCCCCCAAGCTTTTTTTTTTTTAAAAAAACATTAATTTCAAGCAAAGCAACAACTTCATTTTTATTGGGTTTATAGCCAACACATATAAATCACTTCTTGATACTTAACTTACACAAAAATTCTTAACATTTAAATTTACAACTACCTCTATAAATTTGGATGCCAAGATAGCAAGAGAGAAAAAAATATATGAAAACTTCTTTTAGAAAGCCAGCTGCCTGATCAATCCCTCATAAAGATAGTTTGTTTCCAATACAGCTTTGCAAAATTCTACCTGCCCATTCATCCACGACAAGCAGCCTTTTCTAACAAGTAACCATACGATTTGTTTCTTTTATTATCACAGTCAAAGCCAAATAACTAGGTTTTGTGCTTAGACTAGTACTTTTTCATGACAAATATGCATGTCTAATCTAGGCCATTGTAGAATAGCTCCTCATCATTCTCCTAGAAGCTAATGCTGGGATCAGAGACCCATCACTCAAGGTGTACCTATTAAATAACACAATGCATTTATATTGTATTTTCCATCAAAGAATCTCAAAGTGCTTGAGAAGTATTAATTCAGCTTTACAAATGGAGAAAACTGAGGCACAAAGAAGCCCAAAATCAAATAGAGACAGATCTCAGGGCTACTAATCATGTGTTTTAGTCACAAGACCATTCTTTCCTCATCAGTAAGAATAAGCTAGCAACTCCTTTATGACTAAATGCATCTTGCCCAATGCACCTTCATGAAGCCAAAGACTTAGAATTTAAAATTAATTTGTCTTGCTTTGTGGTCATTGTCATTTGATCAGCCATTAATTTTTCCCATTCTGCTGTGAAGGACCAACCCAGAAAAAGGACATGAGTTTCGACATGATGGAGATGGAGTCAAGGCAGAGCACAATGAGCCATCAGAAAGCCAAGAACTATTTAGGGTCTGCTCATCAGAAGAGCGGTGCAGGTCACCTACACTCAAAAGACAATACCACTATTCTTAATGACAGGTTTCAGAGTAACAGCCGTGTTAGTCTGTATTCGCAAAAAGAAAAGGAGTACTTGTGGCACCTTAGAGACTAACCAATTTATTTGAGCATCAGCTTTCGTGAGCTACAGCTCACTTCATCGGATGCATACCGTGGAAACTGCAGCAGATATTATATACACACAGAGATCATGAAACAATACCTCCTCCCACCCGACTGTCCTGCTAGTAATAGCTTATCTAAATTGATCATCAAGTTGGGCCATTTCCAGCACAAATCCAGGTTTTCTCACCCTCCACCCCCCTACACACAAACTCACTCTCCTGCTGGTAATAGCCCATCCAAAGTGACAACTCTCTTCACAATGTGCATGATAATCAAGGTGGGCCATTTCCTGCACAAATCCAGGTTCTCTCACCCTCCACCCCCCTACACACAAACTCACTCTCCTGCTGGTAACAGCCCATCCAAAGTGACAACTCTCTTCACAATGTGCATGATAATCAAGGTGGGCCATTTCCTGCACAAATCCAGGTTCTCTCACACCCTCACCCCCCTCCAAAAACCACACACACAAACTCACTCTCCTCCACAGACCATCTTTTATTAACTAGCCCATAACTCAAGGTAAGATCCATATCTTTGCCTTAGCTTCAGCTGAAGAGAGTTCACAGCTTTTCTTCACTCGTGTTATACTTCAGTGGCCACCCTACTGGATGAAACAGGGAAGCCAAGGCTGTCTGTAGCAGGGAGATTACATATTAGGTAAACAGTTTTGCCCTGGCTCCCCATGTTAGGCAGCTGGCAGCTTTCCAGACTCACGACCCGCACAGAATATCTAGTTCGTTGTTGACTTCTTCCCTCCCACAGATACTGATTTTTCCTTAACTTTTAATTTCCCTACTCATAGGAAAAAAAAGCATTCAGGGATCTGAGTTTCCCAATTAGTATAACTGTGCATTAATCAAACACTGGGGATGCACATAAGTTTCATCAGTATATCTTTAAATTTCTTTTCACTGTTTTAGGTTTTTGAAGGTTTAGATCCTCCTTTCCCTCCCCCCCCAATTCTCTTGTGTTACCCATTCATTTAAAATTGTTGGAGGAGGAGTCTCTGCATGGCGACCATGGAGGAGTGGCTCCCACTGGTGCCGGTGACCAGTGCCAGGGTGGGGAAGACAAGGACTGAGCCAACAGGGCTCGTTTCCCTTTAAATGGCACTGAAGGCCCCGGTACCAAATAGTAGCCAGTGGCCATATGTTCCCTTCCACCAGCCAGCACCACCACCACCAAACTCTTGTACTGTCTGTGACTCTGGTACCAACAGCGAGAGCAAGTTTCTGGCCGAAGCTAAAGCCTCAGCCGTGGACGGCATTGCAATAATCCCGGCACCATGCTGACCTTCCAATGCTGACAGTTCGGCTGGTACCAGACTCAAATGAGCCCACATAGGGGCCAGAATCAAAGCATCAAAGCACTGAGCTGCCAGAGCCAAGAAGTGACCTTGGTCACAGGTCACACTCTGCTCTGGTCTCCATGTCTGGCCATCCTTGGGGTCGGAGAACATCCTCTCTCGGTCAGCAGCTTCTTCTGTTTCTTCCTTGGTATTGGGGATGTCAAATGGCTCTGTGACTCCTGGACAGTGGAAGGAGCACTCCTCACTGATGCTGAGGTACTCGGTGCCAAGTCCGAATGGCACGGTTCCAAGGAGGGTCTCACCTCTGCTTCCATTAGTTCAGTCTAGCCTCTCCATCCTTTTTGGTATGGGGCTTAAAGTCTCTGCAAATTTTGCAGAAGTCCCCAATATAAGCTTCACCCAAGCACTTAAGACAACCGGAGTGCAGGTTACTCCGGGGCACAGCCTAGTTGCAAGAAGCACAAGGCTTGAAGCCTGGCGACCGAGGCATGCCTTGGTACTGAGAGCGGACGCTAAACAGAGAGAACTAACTGAACAAACTACCAAGACGTAACTATCAACAGCAAATACTGAGAAGACAAAGTCTACTGAGAACTTGCAAGAGTGAGGGGAACAGTCCCAGCACTGTCATGGGTGGTAAGAACGAACTCAGGGGATGTGGGGTTGGCAAGGCCCTTTATACCGGTGCAATGGATATGCAGCACCAGAGCCAACCCGATGGATACCACTGAAGAAAAAATTTCTGGTGACTCTGCTCAGGGCGTGCACATACCTGCACTGGAATGGACATGTGCAATCACTTGAAGAAAAAAGGTTGACCAAAAGGGATATTTAAGAGATGAGGAAAGGTCATCGACATATTTTTTGTACCTTGTATCTTTTTTCATATGAGTACATCTCATTCATATCCACAAGAGAGTCCTAGCTTAAAATACTCTGAGTCATAACTGAACATTTTTGTAATATAGCTGTGTGTTACAGAAATCACCCATGCAGAAACTAAGTTAACTGTAAATAAAACAGCTTAGTGGGTTCATTAATACATCATTAAATGATTTTCCTAAAAGTATATGTAAAAAGAAAAATACTAAAACATTTCCCACTTGCAAGAGTTCTAAATTCAGCCCATACCCTTAAATGGACAGCTTAATTGCTACTCTGAGTCCTTACATTAACAACATTCACTTACCTGGATCAACCAGAGCCTTGTTAAATATTTCCTTAAGTTTTCTACTTTTCACATTCCTGCCTTGTGCAAGATTACGGTACATCTCATAACCTATGATCATAACTCCTCCATCTTCCTGCCATCGCTGCAGCATATAGGATCTTTCTTGAGGGCGTTTTACAGTTGCTAATTCAGAAACCTTTTGAAAGAGAATACTGGATGTTGGACTCTGCTTTTAACCAAGACAAAACAGGAGTCTTGCAGAGTACTACACAACTTTACATACCTAGATCACACCTACTACATCAGTACAAGTAAATTTTCTGTATACATAAAACACAATCTCTAGTGTGCACTTTGAATGGTGTAATTTTGTCATAATCACTCAAACTGTTCAGCTATATAAGGGACTTTTAAAAAAAGAAAATTCTTAAAAATGAAATACCTCTAGTTTCTCATCATCTTCTAAACCTTCTTGCCATTTTTCAAACTCATTCAGCCAGTTCAAGGCAGTGTTCAGTGGACACACCACGAGAGCTGTGCTGAAATCCAGTTTATCACACAACAGAACTGTATGGAGAAAACTCACTACCTGTAAAGGGAACCAAGCAAACTACTACTTAGTAGGAGAATACTTAAGGAAAAAAAAAAGTTGCACACAGACACACACAGCACCACCATCATTACACACACATCCATGTCCAGTCTTCATTTTCTCCAAATAACGTATAAAAGTTTACAAACAACAATCTTCCTACCCAAACAGCCTCACCCTTTTTGGGGGAGTAGTAGTTAAAACTTTGGGAAGAGGCAGGGCAGGGCAGAGCAGGGGCGGGGGGTTGGGGGAAGGGATGGAGTGGGGGCGGGGCCTGGGGTGGAGTGGAGGTTGCCCCAGCCCCACATCCCCCTAGGGACCGCCCTGTGTGTTTGAGCCTCCTTTCTTCCCCATTGAGAATAAGCCCAACTCCTTAAATTATTTATAAGGAAAGACTGGAGTTTCTTGAAACTTGGCACCAATCTTGCATTACATGCTTTCCAAGTTAACAATTCCTTCAGTATGGTGACCAGTTCTGTACACCATATAACAGTTCATTCCAAACTTCAGGACTGTGCTGCAAATATGCAACGTTCAATGGAAACTAAGCTGCTTTTAGCCCTTGGAACTATCCTGCCATCACCAGGTGGAGAACTAGTATACTTGCTCTTATTAAGATGAGAGCTGCTGTTAACATCTTATGCTAAAAATACTCAAGTGTGAAAGGAAAGAGTGCCCAAAGAAACTGGTCATTTAAGCCATCCTGGAGACTTTGACCACTCATTTTACTTGACCTTCATCTCCTTGTTATTTCAAGGTATTACAGAAAATCTCTTAAAACCTGTCTTAAATCTACTTCTTACAATGGAAATAAGTGGAGGACAAAAGAACACAGAAGCAGCCGAAAGTTAGAGAGGAAGTACTGAAAAATAATTGTAAAGGGGGCAGGGGGAATCAATTGCGATTAGATTATAAAGACTATAAAGACCCATGAAGACAAAATGTATGTTTGTTACTGGCCTTCTGTCCAATAGGAGAGTTACACCCATTAATTCCTTAATCATATGAGCAGTTATAGGTGACAGAGCAAAAGAAACCTTCTGCTGTGAAAATATTTCGTAATGATAGAAAACTCTCTTCTTTATCATCTGGATTATCAGATGATCCAACTTGCACATTTGTCATATTAACAGATTCCAATATTTTCCAATGTCTAGTATAAGGTACTAAAGGTTTGCCTAAAAGTCAGATTATGCCAATTCAGAATTGTTTTAGGAAATACTAAAAGGTCAATTTCAGGATTTACGTGAAACCGTAACACTTCCTATGATTTAAGATTGACAAAATAATCGTTTGTGACATCCATAAATGTTGATACTCTTAGAGGCATCATATCATCCAACAGGATGCTACTTCTAAAGACAGCAGTCTCTTCACACTGGAGATGAGACTATTTTTTTAATATATTAAAACCTATACTGCATCTGCGTTGCCTGATTTTAATACAACTTCCCCTTGAGAAAATAAGGGCTAAATCTCTACAGAACTCTGCTATAGTAGAACTACAAATGAAATCACTGACAGTGAACAGACAGGTATCTCAGACATGACCAGGGGATAATCTGGAGCCACTGAGGAAAGGAACCAATTTAAATAGTAAACTCACTGAAGAAGGAATGTTTCAGAGAGCACAGCCTACTTGAAAAATAAGAGTAATGTTAAATAAATTCAGAAATATGGGTTTCAGATGAACATAACAGATGCTTGTTCATCCCCCTGTAGTTACGTATTATTTTGGAATGCAAAGAAGTTGTATGTATTAACTCTATACAGATCATATGCTTTTAAACTAAGACCAAATTTATTATCTAATTTAGTTATTTTTAGGCAAGTATAATATGCACATTGATAGAGCTCAGGGTGCATGAACATATTTTATAAACGGCAAATACATATTAACGCCAACTCTTTCAGAAAAGAGGACCAATCTCTACCAACACGCACTTCCTCTTTTTAAGCAACCTCATCATGCCATTGCCTAGAAGAAGGGGTGGGTCTTACACTGTGTCCTGAAAGTGATTAAACTTGGCCTCTGGTTGGACCAGTTGAGAGAGTGGGTTCTAGAGTACAGGATGCCTCACCAAAAGTCCTTTGCCACTTACCTGCAATGTTTTTCCTAGACCCATGCAGTGGGCAAGAATGCATCCAGAACCTGCAGATTTCTTTGTTTTTTTCAAAGATTCACAACAGCAATCCCACATGAACTGAACACCTGGAGAGAATTTTTTTTTAAGAGCTCCTTTAAAAAGTATTAAACGTTTTAAATTTACTAAAGAACTTATCTGAAAAGACATTTTTATATAAATTAGCAATCAGATTAAGATATTTCCAACACAATAAAACAAAAACTCAAAGTTAACAGCATTTCCCAAGTAATCGTACATAAGACACCAGTTCAACATGTAGGCCCTGCCAGCACAAGGGGAAAAAAAAAAAAAAAAAAAGAGTTCAATTAACATAATTGTCTTTATATTTTCTTACCATCTACTTGATGTGGTTTCAGTTTGGTAACTATGTTTCTGTGAACCTGTACTATAGGTTCTTTGGTTTCTTCATCTTCATCTAAAACCAGTTTAGTTGTGATCGGACACTTCAGAGGTGAAGCATCTTCTATTTCTATCACCTGGAAGCAAAAAACAATGTATTATAGGAATGCTTTGCACATGACTAATTCAGGCCCTTTTAAACACACAAGTTCAATGAAATAGCAAGGCCCTATTTGCTAAATCCAAAAGGAAAGATTTTAAGCAATCTTCCCCTTTTTATCCCCTAACATCTCAGTTCAAGATTTGTCTCCACAAAAAATAATTTAAACAGTTGAGACAAGAAACAATAATTCCTTATTTATTGATCATTAACCTTAAACAAAAAAGCTTTATTCTGCAACAAATTACAAGTTTAAGTATGAATGTGTGATTTATGGTGTGATTGTCCCTTTAGGGGAGATCAGTCAACACCTGGTCTCTGGTGTGTCGCTTTAAGATGGTGGTTCTCAACCCATGGCCCACTTGCGGCCCAATCAGCACGAGCTGCGGCCCATGCGACATCCTCAGGGCCAGAGAGGTAGTACATATATTGTGTGGATGTGGCCCCATAACACAGAGAGCTGCATCTGAGGCCCACAAAGGTAAATAGGTAGAGAACCAGCACTTTAAGATGCCTGACCACTAATCCTTACTATCCTTAAGGGGATTGTCATCCTATTACACATGGTTCCACAAATCTATAATTTCTAAACACTTAAAATTCCTTACCCGCAGCTAAATTTATGATGTCTTTAAACACCATCAGCAACTAAACTTTCAATCAATATCTCAAGCAAAAGTAAAAATAAATAAATGAGATGTACCTCTCTTAACTTCTCTCTCTCTCTTTCTCTTTCTGCAATACGTTTTCTTCTCTCTTCCTCCTCCTTCAGTGCATTTTGTGTTTCTGTTCTAAGCTTATCATCTTTAAGAATCTTTCGTATTTTCTTCCGGCCTTTTCCAGGAGATTTTGAATCATTGTCATCTTCATCCTCAGAATTACTCTATTACAATTCAAACCAATTAATCATTAGTATAAAACCTGAGACACGAGGACTATTATAATCCTGACTTTTGAATAAATGATCGAACTTTGTGACACAGTTCTTACCTAAACAGGAAAAGGAGTTTTCAAATTGAATTATCCAGCATAATTTGAAAGATCTTTTACCAACTTGTGTTGACAGTTTAACACATTTAAAAAACAGAGGTTACATTATTTTAAATTATGCCTACACAAAGATATTAAGGGGTGTTTTCAAATCATATTGCTAAAAATGAAAAAAGCACTCTTTCCCTCTTCAACTAGACATACCCATACCTGGACCTAAATCCACTTCTACCACCAGTAATTTCAGTTGTGACAACACAAAGGGAAGCTTATAATAATTTCCTCCCCATTACTGCTATTCAATATGGTATAACCAGAGAAATCCTACAAGACCTGGTTGACTCCTCGCTCCAGCTATTGCCACTGGTCAGGTGGATGATGACTCTTCTGAGTTTGGTTAAGAAATTCCACTTTACTTAAAAGTAATAGCTGAGTGTCTTCACATAACTCCAAAACGCAGCTGGTTTTAGTTTCTATGAATGGAAATTTTATCTAGTCTAGTCAACAGTTTTCTTATTTAAGAAAAAATAGTTATGTAAAAGAGTTCTGTTTTGGCTTTTTTTACTTAAAGTATTTTTTTTTTACTGTTTGTATATTTTCCTATTTGGTCTGTTTTATGGCTTGAAAGAATATAAATCAAATCTAAAGAGAAATCAAGTATGTCCTAACTCAAATAGTTTATCAGTAGGAACACCTAATTTTAAAATAAAGTCTGATATCTGAAATGTCCTTCATTCACTGGGCTAAGCAGCTATTTCTAAAACAGAAAAAAATCAACCATTAGAAAGTCTAAGGACAATGAAAGAAAAAAAATTCTTCCACTGTATAATCCATATGTTTAAAATCTGAGTATTCTGTAAAGCAGTTAGAGAAAAAAAGGATTATTCTGATTGAAAAGTGATCTCTATAGATCAACAGGTTGGAAATCTGCAGGCAAAATCAAAAATTGGGAAGAACTCTCTCACTCCTTCACTGTAATGGCTGCAAACTGGACTGTTCACTGTAGGAAAACAATGTTTCTTTGAGCTCTAAATGTGAATCCTTGGGAAATATTCTGAAAAATAGAAATGTAACAAAAACATTGGATTTTTCCCCTCACAAACAATATATTGAGACAAGTTTTAACTGAGATCTGAAATAATAATCCAATTGACAGACCCTTTTAAACCTCCATTATGGATATAAACTAAAAATATCTGGATCCTGAAGTAGAAAATATGCCAGCTGAACTATTCTCTTCAGACACTAATTCACACAAGTTTCATTATTTCCAAAGTGAAAGAAAGTTGTAAGGGGTTTATTTAAAGTTGTGAAATACCTACTAACTAGTCTAAACAACACTACATAAGGGCGTTACTGTCAATTCCCACATTTTAAAAAAATACCATCAGAGTTACTGTGTGTTATACTCTGTTAAATTAAGGGACAAAACTTCAAATAATAAATCTATTTAAGTTTTTGACCAAACAAAATATTTTCTTGATACAACAATTATGGAGAACAGCTTTACTAAAAACAGCCAGGACTCTCTTTGAGATGGTTTTGATGGTTTAAACAGCCTATATCTATCCCTTAGACAGCTATACAAACTATTCATCAGAATAATTCCTTTTCCCTTCTATTACCTAAGATTTTGATGACCTCTAAAATAGCTGGCAATTATAACTTGTGTGCTAATTAATTCTCTGTTTCCGTGAATTAAATAAAGATACTAAACTCAACAATCTGCTTAGTACTTATTTAATTTTACACTATTGCACCTGGAAGAAATTAATAGTTTTTTTTTATTTTTTCTTTCCACTTGAATAAACTGAGGATCTTTCTGCATATACGAGACAAACATATTTGGTGGTTTCCCTTTTTAATCTTGAATATTTACTATTACTGCATGCTTGTATCTTTCAGAAAATGTCCACTGATTAAACAAAATGTACATATTATTCTATAGGTAGTCATATACAGAAATATATTATCTGTGCATTCATAAAGAGGACATTCCAAAAAAAGTAAGACATTTTAAATCATCTGCTTTACATTTTTTCTCCACGCTGTTCAGAGTCAGACACTATAATTGCACCTATTGTGAGATATAATGAAAGGTGTTCAACTGTTACCGAATGTGTGTTTTCGAATTTTGTCTAAAATGCAAAATATATGTACTGTTCAACATTTAAAAGATCAAAACCATTGTCTAGAATCTGGCCTACTGCAGACAGCTTCTCCCCACAGAAGTCTGCCACTGCTCCTCAAATTGATTTCTTAATAATCCATATCCCTACCATTCCAGCACAGGGTCTCTGACTAAAGGGTAGAAATAAAACAAAAAAAAATCAAGGGTATAGAGGTTTATATTACGTATTGTTAGTATTAGAATAACATTCTATTTGAGGTTGTCTGGACATGCGATAAGAATGGAAATGGGAAAAGAATGACCAGCAAAGAAAACGTGGGAGGAAGTCTGAAGAGAAAGGGACTGGAATGCGAAGACCTACAAACAACTGCCATGGACCAGAAGGCGTGGCGAAGAATGGTGGGCACTTCCGACCCCATGTAAACAGGAAAAAGAATCAAGAAGTGAAGTTTATATTAGAATAGCATCCAGAAGGTCACCCAAATCAGGACTGGTGTCCCAATGCACTGGGATTATACAAACACCTAGGAGACCACCTCTAACCCCAATGGATTACAATTTAGTTTAAAACAAGATGCAACAATGGAAATATTAGAGGGATGGGGGACAGAGGATGTGAGTGACACTGACAAGAAAATATGATTATAAAAACAAGCTGCATGTAAAATTAACAGGTTTTAAGTATTTTTTTAATAAAGAAGGAAGGAATAAAGTACTGAATTGATAGAGAAATTATTATTATTAATATCAGTAATTCTATTAGGTACCTATTATCAACTAGCTATATATTGGAAGTGTCACAGAAGAAGAGAATCTCAAGTACGAATTTGAAGGCTGCCAGAGTACTGGGCTTTATGGATTAGTTTGTAGTGTATAAAAAAATGCCATCAGCAAGTAGGATCATTTAGACCAAACTTTTTTACTGTAATTTAGGTTTGGACTGAAGTTCTGCCTCATGAGACAAGTGCCAAAAATAAAGACTCTTGAAAGACTTCAGAAGCTTAGGTATACAGTCATCTGCATTTGAAGTTTAATCTGGTTTGGCAGACTCAATCACCTACTAACAGTTTAATGTAAAAATGTAATTATAATAAAGAGAATGTGTGAGTTAAAAATTTTAAAATGTTACAAGACATACAGAAAATGAAGACTCCCTAATTGCACTTTGCAAAAGCAAACTCTAGTTATCATTAAGGTTACAATTTTTTCCACGAAGGTCACGGAAGTCACAGAATCCATGACTTCCAGCGACACCAGTGACTTCAGCCCGTGGTGGCTGGGAGCTGTGGGCTACTGTGGGGGTGGGGGCACCCGGAGCTCCGAGTGGTCCCCTGCAGCTGCCTAGCGACTGTGGGTGGTGTAGGGACCCCCAAACTGAGCTCCCCATTTTGTCGTGGATATTTTTAGGAAAAGTCCCAGACAGGTCACAGGCTCCTGTGAATTCTTCTTTATTGCCCGTGACCTGTCCGTGACTTTTCATAAAAACGTCTGTGACAAAATCTTAGTTATCAGTTTCAACAATTTGGTCAGAACATAAGGCATTGCTATATGGTACCTTATTATTGTTTTCACTAGAAGAATCCTCCTGAACCTTTATGCGTCGTCTTTTCTTTTTCTGCTTGTAACTCCGCTGATTTTCTTCTGCCTCAGCTTTCTTAGCAGATCTGAGAAATGGGAAAAAATTTCATTGATAAACAGGAGAACACTGATGGATCAAATGTTTGTTTTCCTCTTATAAAATACTCTACTACTCAATACAATGGTGTATTTCTCTCTTTTCACCCTATAGACTAACTTCCTCTTACAAGAGGAGCATCACTATTATATCAATTCTCTAGATTAACTGTTTATTCCTTAACAGAAATGCAAAACAATATGTTCTTCTGTAATGTGGACCCCTTTACTATCTTCAGATATGCAATAATGATGAATTATTGACTTTATCAGGCAATAATGGAGTAGATTGCACAGTTTACCAAGAGGGTCCTATAATTTCTAAAGGGGTAAAGGAAAATGCCACATCGTAGTTTTGCATTGAGTATTGTGACACCTATATTGTAACTGGTTTGTACACACATCACTTCCATAGCAAAATAGTATCAATATTAGTGGTTTATTTTCCACCTGTCTCTTTCACACTACACAAACAAGAAGATTACATCCTAGACAACTTCCCATAACCTCACTAAAACTCAATCCTTAATTAGAAGCCATTGTTCCTTGACTGCAGCAAACGTGTTAGAAAAATACCACGTTTTTTTAATGGTCTTATCTTCTCGTATCCCAACTCTCCTAATTATACTGAGACATAAACGAGGAAGTTCGAAGTCTCACACTCAACTCAACTTCCAGGCTTTTGAAATAAATGAAATTGCAGATACCGAAATTCTGTAACAAACAACTAAAATTTGTTTCAACTCAGATGAAGTGAGCTGTAGCTCACGAAAGCTTATGCTCAAATAAATTTGTTAGTTTCTAAGGTGCCACAAGTACTCCTTTTCTTTTAACTAAAATTTAGTGTCTGATCTAAAAACCATTGAAATCAATGGCAGTCTTTGGATCAGGTTCTTAGAACACATCTAAACATTTCAGACATGACATGTGACAGGATTGTACCTTCCCAATAATCAGTTTTTAAAAAGTTCACCTGAGATGACTAGAACTAAAGTTTATTTATACCTTGTTCTAGGACGTTGCTCATCTTCAGATTCACTGACTTCTTCACTAACTCCAGATTCATGAAATTCTGAGTCATCTGAATCATCACTGCTCACTTTAAGAATAAAAAAAAACATATCTACCTCTGTTGTAACCTAAAGTAATATCAATATAACTTTACTAATAATACAAAAGTAATTTGTTTGAAATTAATTTCTGCTGCTTGTAGGACTTGTAAATTCTTGGTCAATAAATGCCCTCATGTGCAGGTAATAAAATATCTCAGTAAGGTAATGCAACAATAGTTGTTTCAATAGACCGAGCAGATAGCATGAAACGCCTGAAATGCAATTGAAACATATATGGCTTTGAACTGCTACATATTAAAAATCCAATGCAAATTTTTTTAAAAATAACTCAAAAGGTAATAAAGAGGTCTTTTAAAGGTATATTGTAAGTAATATGTTTTGTTAGAACCCTAATATTAACAGTAATATTTTATGATTCTTTTTAATTCACTAAACAGTTTTGTTTGGATTTGATTTTCCCTTATTGGTCTAGTACAGTGGTCACCAACCAGTCTAACGCAATCGACTGGTTGATCCTGGAAACTCTTCCAGTCGAACGCGCTCTCAGGCGGTGCACCAGAGCTGCTGCTAAGGTAGGCTCCCTACCTGCCCTGACCCCATGCCACTCCCATAAGCAGCCAGCATGCCCCCACGCGGGTGGGGATTGGGGGAGATGGGGGGGAGGAGAGAGAAGGGATAGAGGTCTTCTTCTGCGTGCTGCTCCTGCCTGCAAGCACCACCCCCACAGCTCCCATTGGCCTGCACCCAAACTCCTTCCTAGAGCCCGCACCCCCTCCTGCACCCCAACCCCCTGCCCCAGCCCTGACCCCCCTCTCTGAGAAAGCACCCCATATCCCCTCCTGCAGCCCAGCCCTGACCCCATTCCTAGAGCCAGCACCCCCACACACACCTCAACACTCTGCCCCAGCCCTGAGCCCCCTCCTGCACCCCAACCTTCTACCCCAGGCTCAGCCTGGAACCCCCTCCTGAACCCCAACCCCTTACCCCAGCCCAGTGAACATGAGTGAAGGTGGGGGAGAGAGAGCAAAAGAGAGAGGGGGGACAGAGTGAGTGGGGCGGGACTTTGGGGAAGTGGCAGGGCCCTCAGGGAAGGGGCGGGGTAGATCCTGGGTTGCCCTTAAATTCAAAAAGTGATCTTGCGAGTAAAAAGATTGGAGACCATTGGTCTAGCACATGAAAACAAAAAAGTGAAAACCAACTGACGAGAATCACACTTGATGAAAAGCAAGGCTTTGGTTACAGGAAGCAGCAATTCACACTACAGAGGTATGTTTTCTAAAGCACACTAAATGTGGTGTGCTTTTATTGGTCCATGTAGACTCTGCTGGTGTGCACTAAAAATTCCCTAGTGTTTTATAACACTGTGCTTGGGATAGGTTAAAGCGCAGTAGGACACTTTTAATGAGCACCATGAGGATCTACACAGACCAATTAATGTGCAAAACATTAGTTCACTTTAGAAACCACACCCCTGTACCATGCATTACTCCACCATATAGACAACCCCTAAACTAGATTAAAATATGAACAGTCTACACTGTTAGTAACATAGATAATAAACTGTTGTATAAAAAAAAGTGTATGAATTTTTTGCCCGACACTGCCCATTCAATGGAACATTTCTTGAGAATTACAAACATGAGGATAGTTTCACATTTCTCCCTTTTCCCCACCACCAAAATAAAAAGCTTTACAGATGGCCTTCAGCTATGTCCCAAATAAGATTTCCATATTTCATTAAATTTATTCACTACCCAAGAGTTGGACCTCATTGCTTTAAAGTTTCAGACCAATTTGGATTGACTTTTCACACATCAGACCAAAGAATTTATTGGATATAAGCTAACTGTTGAAAAAGGATTTAATATATATTTGCAACGGATAGAAAGTTGAACAGTTTTTCCTATTAAAATGGGAGACGGGGTAGTTGAAATGAGGTGTACGTAAATAGATACTTATTCAAAACAAGTAAATACTCCCAGAGATGTTGAAGGCATTCAAGGTTCCCCAACCCTGACAATGACAATGCAGATTCAGGGTGCATTCAGAGGTCACAGCTGTTACTCGAGAGCTAGAAGAGCAGGCAAAGAGGATCTACAGAGCCATCCTGCACTGCTTCCAAGGACCGATAGTAGTGTTTTCTTCAAGCACTGTACAGTTCCTTATTTATAGCCATTGTAATCATGCTTCGTGCATATGAAGTGGAATATAGTATTTATCCAATTCATATTAAAGTAAGTACTACAAAAATCAAGTTAGTGGTGTAGAAAATAAATTAAGACTTTTCTATCTGAAAGGAGTTATAAACAGTCAACCATACCACCATTAAAAGTTGATATACATAACCAAGTTTTAAAATATACACAAATCTGTGTATTTTATACGAAAACAAGTGCTCAACCCAGAGATACTGTGATTTTTGGTGAAGTGTGTGGATTTAATATGCTGACGCAAAGACTAAGTTAGAATACAGTTGCTTTACTCAGTCACACTAAACTTTCACTGCAAGGGATAGTTTGTTATCTCCTTTGTATGGATGTCAGTGTTTTCGGATAATAGCACTGCCAACGCCAACGAGCATTGTCTGGATCAGCAACTTCTACGAAAAAAAAGGCAAATCTAAATCCTTTGTGCTGAGAGTTCATTTCATTTCTCCCATCTCATGCAAAGTGTGCTACCTCTTTATACCAGATTGCCATCTTTACTGATTTTATCATGAGTTCATTATGTTTAAGTCATGAAGACTCAAAAAGAGGCCAGTATCTATAGTTCATAATTTTGGGGGGCCTGACTCATGATTTTTTAAAGTCTGACATTTATAAGCAGCTAAAAATATAGTATGCTATTCAGTCCTATTTTATCATTTAAGATTAATTTTGAATACACTGGAAAGCTATACGAGTTTCTTACTAAATGGTATATGTTGCAATAAGTAAATAAAATGCTACTCAGTAAATAACAGAATATAAGTAACTGGGAGTTAGGTTTTTGTTTGTTTTATGTACTTGGAGAGGTATAACAATGGAGGACCAAGTCACTGAGCTATTTGAAGTGAAAGAAATTTTACTGCTCCAGGTCAGGGTTGAGGTAATTGAGGAGACTTATGACTAAAGGGTTCTGGAGATTGGTCCGGCCATGCCTTGGTCTGGCATTTTATTTGCTAAAATACTGTAAAAGTTACAACAATATCACAGAAGATGCAAAAATGAGACTTTTATGGGGGAACACTGTAAATATAATACAATACAGGATAATTTATCCTTAGGTACATGGAAGACTACACATGTATGGTATCCTGGCATTACTGCAACACTAAAAATATAACTATACTTTCAAATTGTGCAATAGGGATAATTTTGCTTCCAATGTAAATAAACCATTTACACTCTGAAATGCCATGGTTACTGGAGTCTGCAGTGTTGCTATAGCAGTGTTGGTCCCAGTTGGTCCCATGGTTATTAGATGTAAGAAATCTGCACTAACAGTCATTCCTTTGCTCCTCAACCCAGAAAAAGCTAGAAGAGCTGCATTCTTAGCTTCTTAAGACAAGAAAAATGAGAAATAAACCCAAGTTTTCATTTAAGAGTTCCATCTGCCGTCCCATTGTGAACCACTTTAGAAGAACTTGGAGGGATGTAGAGTTTAACTCTCTAGGATGAAGGAAATTTCTGGTGACACAAGGGCCTATGTATAGTGTGAGGAAGAGATAGCAGTTGCAGGAGGAAGGAGGAGGAAAAATTGGGTTTTCCTGAATTATACCTATTTGACTTGGTATTAAAATTTCATGACTCAACCAGATTAACCCAATTTTTTAGAGGGTGGGGAGAAGAGAGGGAGGGAGATTAAATAAAGAGAAGGGGATTAAATAAGAGTAAACTATCCTGGAATAATCACTGTGTTATAATAAACCTAGTAAATGAACAAAAACAGACAACAGTCTGGGATGACAGCACAGGAGGAGATGTGTAAAAAATATATTTTAAAACTCCTAGTTCAAAATCTGAGTTCTTTCCAAATTGTTCTAGTTTTAGATATACTGATTTAGTTTAAATGGACTTTAAGAAAATGTGTTTGAGTTAACATCATTATCTTTGAATTTGCTAGCTTTTGCCCCTGTAAATAAATATTTCAAATAGTTTCAATGATAGTTAGGTTTTTTTAATTATTATTTCATCAAAAACTTACCAAATAATTTCATGGGGAGTTCACTGTCCCATGATTAAAGATTATAATTAGAGTATTTTGAAAACAAACACACACAAACAAACAAAGAACCTTATTGACAAAAATTCAGTGACAACAACACTGTTTTCCCTTATTTGCCTGTAGAGAGTTGATGGCACTAACTTCCTCAACCTCAACTGCAAAACAAGAAACTATAGGTGTGAAAGAGTGAGAGGAGGTGTGAGGAAGACAATTTGGAATTCCGGGAAATCTTTTGTTCACTGGAAATCTCCATTACGCCACATAACTGAACATATTTCATCCAATAACAAATACATTCTGCCACACAAACATTTAAATTTTGTACCTTTCCTTCTATTTCTGCGTTTGCCTTCTTTTGCGTCTTTAGATTTTCCCTTTTTTTCTTCTTCAGATTCTCCATCACTCATACTTAGCTTGTGTCTCAGCAGTCTGTGTCTATATCTAGGCTTCTTAGACTCTTCATCATCTGAATCTGATTCAGAATTATCTTCTTTTTCATTCTCCTCTGTCAGAGAGAAGAAAAATCAGCACAGAACTCATACAGGTAGCTATTTGCTCATTTAAGTTGCATTTCATCTATTAAGTATTTCCAGGAAGATGTGATCGAACAAATGCACATATGCACTTCCCCCCCTCCACTTTATCTTTGCAATGGAAATGGTTTGATCTTACAGTTATCACATGGATTATCAACTGAAGCAATTTTGTTTTCGTCATACATATCTCACATACTTTACTCCTGGGGGAATTTTACATCACTGAGCGTGCACAGAATTCATATCCCCGACAGATTTCTTTGTTTCCCTGCGGAAAAATGAATTCTCATGGGGAAGCAAAGGGAAGCTACAAGAGTGGTCACACGCCCCTCCCAGGCAGCGCAGGCAAGTCAGTTTGGGCTCCTGGAGCAGCCAGTAGAGACATCAATCACGGGGGGGTGGGGGGGCGCCTGGCGTTCATGCCTGTGAGAGAAAGAGAGACAGACAGACACACTGTCCCTCTCACTTGTATTGCGGCATGCTCAGCATGGAGGGACAGGCCATTGGGATGTTTCTGAGGAGGTAGGCGTGGGGCAGGCTCCGTCCCCTAAAGCAGAGCAGAATGCAGCAGCCGGCCTGCTTAGTGAATTGTTCCCATTGTCTTTGTGAATTCCCCCAGGAGTATAAAAGTTTTAAGGCTCCTTTACACATTGCCAGAGTGGTGTAAAGGACCGTATGGCCTTATTAAGAGCTTATGGTGCTTTAGTGATTAGAACTGAACTAAGTTTTTGGACTGAAAAAATTTCCTATCAAAATGTACTCCATGAACTGTTTGCTACTGACCTATCTGGACACGGTCAGTAGCCAACATAAATTGTGAGTTTGATTCCACAGCCCTCACTTGCTCTTCAGTTGCCTATGATGTACCACTGAGCATATGGCTGCATATATTTATTTCTAGTTATTAGACAACAAAAGGTCAAACCTAGTTACATTACTATTAGGCAAGGGGGTTTAGGGATTTTCTCCACTGCTCCCCACTCCCATTCTCCATCCATTGTATTGTAGTTTAAATAAATTACCAAAATAATTGAAACCAGCGTGATTATCTTGCATTATTTTGACAAATAAAATATGCAGAATTTTAAAATGTTGTAAACAGAATTTTTAACTTTTTGGTGCAGAATTCCTCCAGGAATAATACTTGTATGTCTTATTGTCTTTTATTAATCAAATATTGCTTAGCACATACTCGATTCTAAATTGGTTATAACGATATGATCATAAAGTAAAAGTACACTTTTACAGAAGTCAAACAGAGAAACCCACAGAACCATACTGACTGAGTTCAGTTTGGCAGTTGGTATAAAAAAATGCATGATGTTGTTTGGGGATTGTTTATTGATTTTGCTGTTATCTTTCCCCGAACGACTTCTGAAATTATGACAGATTCTAAAGCACCACTTTTTTCCTGCCACATTTTGGTGCTCACCATCATCTTCTGCGTTTTCATTTTTCTTTCCCGTCTTCTTTTTTCCTTCATCTGATTCTTCATCTGAAGATGCATCCTCATCAGAGGAAAGATTGGCTTTGATTTCTTCTAAAAGCATTTTCTTGGCAATTCTTTGAAGTAAAACAAAAAATACTATGTATTCCATCGCTTACACAATAGATCAATGAATGACAAATGTAATCTTATATAATTCAGCACTTCAGTAACAGGGTTGTGAGCTCAGAAAGAATTAGGAATGGAGAGCAATCATGGTGGTATTGAGAGGATATTCTAACTGACATTTCATATGTTCAACATGGTAATCTGCTTTGGAAAAAGTTCTTTGCAGTGCTCCCAAATAAGCACTTTCCAATTTTAAACCATGTTTACTGCAGATTTTGCTGAAATGTGTTTTTTTTAAAGCAACATTTAATAACTTGGGCCCATTTCATTCCTTCCCACCTGTCCCATCTTCCATGTCACTCATCTTTTCTAATAAACTGTGATGCAATATTAAACTGAATTTTTTTATTATTTTTAATTTATTTATTTATTTATTTATTTTAGTTCTAATTGCCTCAGGAACACTAAGTGTTTTGGGACAAGTCTCTAAATGATTAGAGACAAAAAACAGTATTAAACCAACAGTCAATCTCTGGACACTCTCCTCTATGAATTTAATTCGTGGTAAAGGCAGTATGCACTGAACACCTTAAATTCTGAAGATAAAGGATATGCACTAAAACAATTTTTTATACTATAACTCCACATTTTGCTCCTGACAGCTGTTCCTGAGGTATATGTTACAATCCTTTATGTCTGTGCCCTTGGACTTCAAAGGAGATGCAGCAGGAATAAGTGCAGTGTTTTATAGGGCACACACGGTTTCTCAAGAAGATGTTGCAAATGGCTGGAAAAATCTACATCAGTAGAAGACCAGAGAAAAAGGATGAGAGCAGTCTCACATCCCCTCAAACATCTGCCAGCAACCCTCTTAGGCACAGTGACCCACAGATGAAGAAAACAGTGATTTGTCAAAAGTTACGGGTCTATATAAACTTGCAGAGTCAGACTATTATCCCACTTCCTGTGGAACAAAAAAAAGGTTGATCAACTTCTCATAGCCTCCCATTCCAACCCAAAAATATTTTCAGTTAAAATACAATAATTTAGACTACGAAAAACGCATTATTTACAGGATCTTTCAACAAAGGAAAATCAAGTATGAAAATACATACAGGGAAAAGTGATGTACAAATGGACAAGAAAACTGTGGACTTAATCTGATACTTTACTTCAAGGGGGAAAAAAGAATTGTCCCTCATAGGGGATCAGGTCCTATGGAACTGAGGAATAAAAATAATAATATTTTGAATATATTTCTCCTGTCTGCAATGTTAACTGCAAGATTTCATGTATTTTCTCGATCAGATCCAATCATTTTAGCAGTAATGATGCAAAGCATTTTATTGTATATATGTAAGTAAATAAGTAAGTACGTAATTCAGGAAAGGGAAGTATATATACCTCATCAGAAACCCAGTTCAAAAGCCAGGAATTTGAACAGTTCTATTCTTCATTCGGAACTGGCACAGAAATAACTGACCCTAATGTGTTGCTTTTTATGTTACACAATTCAAGTAATTAGTAGTCACATTGAACTATAAAATATATTTTATTCTATTTATACTTTATTTAATTTTCCAGGAATTAATTTGTGCCCCCAAAACAATGCCAAATTTTCCAAGACCACTATTTTATTTTCCCCACGGTTTTTGCAATTACACTTCAATCATACAATATTTTCCATCTTTTAATACACTTTAATATGATTTCAAATAAGAATTCAAGACAGGCATATGTTCAACTGTTATTATTTAAAAGAAAAGAAAGGGGGGGGAATTAAAAATTATCCAAGAGCATGAAGATGTTTATGGTTGGTGCACTAAGTCACACTGACCTGCAGCATCCACAGTGGAAATATTAAGACATTAAAGAATTATCTGACCCATATATAACTAGATGAGTCATGATATAAAGCTATTTTTTTAAAACAAGTTTACCTAAAAAGTTGCTTTTAATTACTTATATCAACAGACTTCATTTTGTGGACCTGACCCAACATTTATTGAAGTTCATATGGACAAAGTCCCATTCATTTCAATTAGCTTTGTATCAGTCCGTGTAGGAGAAATAAGAGAAGAGAGTAAATTTTAAATATTAATGAATGTGTATAATATCTGACCGGAGGAATAAATAGTTACGTGTATTTGAAAATTAAATCTTCCCCTTTTGTAGTTTTTTTGAATACTGTACTTATTTGCCCAGATCAGTTGTAATTTTCTTCAGAATACAATGGTTTGGATTCCCAAAAAAGGGGAACTATTTCCTTATTTTTAATTATTTTGTAACTTTCATATATAAGTTATTTTAACCTTAAAGTATAATCTAGGTCATGTGGACATCACCAGTAGGTTTGCTAGCTTTTACATAAGAAACACACTCAACACCAGGAAAGGAATAAGGTACTGATGAAAAAACCATTGCAAAACTTAAAATTAAGTTCACAAGTCTCAACATACTGCCCTGTACTAGTGCACCTAAATGATTTCACATTATCCTCAATAGTGCTAAAAGAGTTAATAAAACTTGAAATTGGATAACAAATTCTTACCTGCATTGCAAATCATCTTTTAAAATATACATATATTTATATATTTATTTAAATAAAGTGGATTTTGACTCTTAAAAGGAAGGGTTTTTTCACATTTACAGAATAATGTTTGCTGAGAGAAATCTAATTCAGCAGAATTTCTTCACAAGTACAAACTTGAGTATGCACACATAGAACACTATTTCTTCTCTATTCCAGCCTGCTCCTAAGGATACCCAGGTCACTGTCCACAGTACCATCATCATCTGAACTTCCTCAAGCTGAATAATTTTAATTAAATAATACTAATTAATAAGCATTTCTGAAATTGGCAGATTAATAACTAAATACTTTTATGTTCCACAAGACATTAATAACACTAATTTTTCAGCTAGTGAAAGAAAGTTCAAACCCTGCTCATCAACAGGGGATGCAACTATTTATTTAGTAGCAATAAGATACAAATTATGGTCCTCGAAAACTAGATTTTCTCTAGTATGTTCCACTGAAGTGGTGCTCTAGTCTGAAAATGTAAAGCATGTTTAGAAATTAGGACTATTTTTCCACTTTTGGTGTAATCAAAGGATTATATATAATGAAATTGGTAAACAATACCGAAAAGACAGTGCTGAACAGATCAAACCCTATAAATGCTTCTGATAAATATTTGGCATAACAGTATTCACATCATCATGTGAAACTGGATGTTTAGCTCTTGAAATCAGTTTTATTAAGTTAAATTATATCTGACCTCAAAGTAAAAATCTACTCCAACTTCAAGTTCAACTTCCAAATTTTTAGAAAGTAATTAAGACAGAAGATCAACAGTTACCTACACTGACAAACTTTTATTCTTTTCAGCACTTGTTTAACCATCAAACTGTAGAAGCGCCAAGACAATACAGATTATGATAGTGTGCAAATCTGTTTCCCCCAACAAATCTCTGGGGGATTTTTATTTATTTTCCTGGGATCGGGGAACTGAGGTGGATTCTTAGCCAACATCAATTACAATTAAATGCTATAAAATTTTTAAATAAAAATAAAAACAAAAAACACTGGGGCCATGCGATCCACTCAATAGTATAATGGGCTGCAAGTGAGGAGACCTGGATGCTATTCCCAGCTCTGCCACAGACTTGCTGTGTGATCTTTAGCAAGTTATTTCACATCTTTGTGACTCTGTTCCCCACACCCTCTAATGTCTAAACAGGCAGTAACTCTTTGGCAAGAACTGACTCATTTATAGCTTTTCAAACATCTTGAGGATACAATGTTGCCACTGTAAAACAAATTTAGCTGAGAATTTAACTAAAAATAATGATTAACACGATGTGTTAACATTCTTAATTAAATTAAATCAACTCACAGGTGGTGTCCATAAACACATATTAGTTGTATGTATAATCAAATTGTCCAAAATAAGCCGCTAAAGAGACAAAACCATAAGGCTTCGCTAATAGAAAGCAGCATCCTTTAAGAGTATCAGAAATTTAATTAAATTTCACCTTTAGCATATTTTTAATATTTAGTTGTATTTGTATTTATAGTTTTATATATGTATGTTTGACTGACATTTAGTACACACACAAAAATATTTTCCTTCAGATTAATAATTTACCAAATACTTTGTTCTATAGACTGTATTATGCCTTTGTTTCAACGATCTGATTTTCCATCTCTCAGAGGTATTACAATTAAATTAAATGCTTGGACAAGAAAAATGTTTTACAAAAATTTATTGCATCCATCAAATACTTAAAGGCATTCTGCATTAATACACTATTTACCTCTTAATAAACAAAACTACTGCGAACATATTAACAGTACCATTTAAAAGATCAGAAGGACCAACAATAAACAAATACACAACATAAGATGACAGCATACAGCACTGCCTGTCATATTGTGACCAACTCATATATTGCACTTTGGCAAAGATGATTTCAAGACTTATTAAAAAAATTATTCATGTCATTCACATTCAAATGTATTCAAACAATAAAACTTCTAAACTAGAGACTTGCAACCATGAGTGCCCACACTATAAATATTTCATTGGGTACTAGGTACCCTCTTTGGTCTGGTAGAAAAGTGGCAGCTTGTCTGAGTAACAGAAAATATTTTTCTAAAGTTGTGTTGAGTAAAGAAAAAAAAATTTTTTTTAAATCTTCTCAAAATGTTTTCTATCTTTTTACAATTTTGTACCAGTGATTACGGTACAAAGTACAATGAGTGTTGAATGTAATATTAGTGAGTTCAGTTATCAATTACTTCCTGAAGGTTGAAAAGTGTATTTGGTAACAAATACCTCCCCCTACACCTCAGAAATGTATATTCAGAATATTTCCTAGATAAAAATTTAAACAATGATTCAGTTTGAAAAGTTACACAAACTGATTTTAAAACCTAAAAGAAAATATAATATTATTTAGTGATCAAATCTATTTTGTTCAAGACCTGTAGGGATTGTACTGAGAAACACGATAATCCCGTCCACACTAACAGGTCAAATCTACCAGTTAATATTTGTACTGTAAAAAGCTGAGCTTTCAATGATAAATATTTGCTTTAAATCAGCTGAATCATCAACCAGAAATTCTTAAAAACATAACAAAGGTAGAGTGAAATTAAAGTATATTTAAATAAAAGTAAGGTTAACAATGTTTAAAATGTTGTGCTTATGGACCTGTGCTGTCAGTCCCTTAAAAGTTATTTTTTAAAAAGTGAATTAAAATGCTTAAATTTTAAAACTGAACATACAGAAGAGCTAGATTAGCAGCAATATTTCTGTACCCAACTGAGGTCCATATAACAAAATTCTGTTTTTAAATTCACTTCAGCTATGTAACAAAATGCAGCTACTTTGTGGAACAGACACAATATTCTATGCTAATAAGGCTCAGAAGCAGAAAAGCAGACTCCATCAACAGTTGTGTTGCAAAGTTACAAAGTCGGTCCCACATTTACTACAGGACAAAGAATTCAGTTTCAGAAATACTGTATAAAGTTTTCTTGGAAAAATTTAATCTAACTACAATAGCTTCCAAAAAGAAACTCCTGCTCATAATTGAGTGTTTAGCATAGAGTCCCTTTAAATTAATACTTTGTTTATGCTGTTACTAATTCAAAAGCCAAAAACTTTTACATTTTATTTCATTCGCTATCCAAGCTACTTTTTGAGGACTACATTGTAATAGTAAAATATAACATACGTTTAAAAAAACAACCACCTAAAAGTAAAATTACATCTATTAGTTTTTATAAATTTAAATTTTAAAACTGAATAATATATAGGCCCAGATCCTGAAATCACTCATTCACATGCTTCACTACGCATGTGAGTAGTTCCCTTCATGGCAAGTAAGCCTATGTATGAGTGCATGTAGCATCAAGACCTTAACCATCACGTAGGTGATTTCAGGTACTCATCAATTTATTAAACCTCAATTTCATTAACAGTCCAGAATATCCATGAAAATCTTTTCTCCATAAACGTGTTCCCATATTTTTGCTTTATCTTTCTAATGAGAAAAGGTGTTTTAATAAAAAAACAAATTGTGTAGCTCTAATAATCAAGATCCACTATAAAGATTTTGTCATTGTATATTGCACAGATGCCAATTTTTATCATCTATTCATGTAAGTAGCTGAAATTCACATTTATCAAAGCAGGCTTTTACTTGTCTCAATGAAGAGCTTATCACAAAACCCACATTTTACATAGGAATATAAAACAGACAGTGCTGCAATGCATTTATAACACACCCTATGCAAGGTGTGTTAGTTAACACTTCTAAATATTTTCTTTACATTTCTGGATTTTGGCCTCTGTTTTCTGGCCTCTCGTTCAAACTTGCGGGAAGCCTGTGAGCGAGTCTTTACAAGGCAGGCAGTCCTGGTTTTTACAACCTGCTTGCTGTTCCGTTGCGCCGGTTTGCGCCCACGCCTAGGGTGTGTTATAATCTTTTTAAAGTCCTTATGGATGGAATCATACCTATTCTCAGGATCGTCATCATCCTCCTCCTCTTCCATTGGAACAGCCCCGGATTTAGTATCCCCTTCATCCCCTGGGAAAAAAGTCAGAGATTTGACATAAGGATAAAACCAGCAATGCACATATCAATTTTCTATTGTATGTGACCTGTTGCAGCACACACTCAATTTAAAGATAACTTGGTACTAAATATCACAACCCGACCTTTAAAAAAATAAAAAAAGCAATCTTGAATAGACAAAGTATTCCCCCATACAATATCTAATAGTAGAAAACTCTTTGAAGCAAGAGCCTTGTTAACATCTATATCTACTACTGTAATTTTCAAGCAAATCTTTAATACCCATATAAAATGAAGCCATAATCTGTATAGATTTTACTTTAAAATGCACAATAATTGAATGCTCCACTCTTCAGGTATCTTAAAAATGAAAATTTTAGATTTTCCTGTCCACTTCACGACTGGATTCTCATCACCAAATTCACAGAGACTGAAAAGATGATAGCAAATAAGCTACAGTACTATCAACTTCCAAGTATACAAGAGCTTGCTTACTCATAACTGAGCTGCCTGGTCTTCACAAGAAATATTTCAGCAGGAAAAAGTTTCTCCTGCTGCTCTACTTCCCTCTCTGTACTACTAAGGAAAACCACGCAACATCCATCCATTTTAGAGCATGCACATTTATGTATGAAGACTTGTATTTTGAGAACTATACTGATTAGCCTTAGAGCAACAATATCAAAATTCAGCTTATTATATAACATACTTCACAAATGCAGGAAGTTAATATACCTAATTTATCTATTAAAACCAGAAGTCAACTTAAGCAGGAGGAAATTTTTTCCTTCCTTAAAATTACATATGAGAGAAGGGAGCTATACATTCTGATCTTGACCCTGCCACCTACCTTTTTAGTTCACACACTCTATTTTTCCCTAAAATGTTTTTAACTTTTAAAAGTTGATTTGCAAATGGAATTATAATGACACGAGAGTATCCGGCAATGTGTGCTAAACTACTTCCAGTATAGTCTATGAACATTCAATCTACCCACTGAAAATTCATTTTTTAAAAACAAATTTCTGATTGTCCAGTGATGTCTAGCCAATGAAAAGAGAAACTGGTCCACAAGTGGTCAAGTAAGTATTCTTTGTTGCTACTTCATATGGCTTTCAAGGTTCTCTAGTTGATGTAACATTGCCATAGAATGGGAGCTAGCCAGCAATCAGCAGTAGGACTGGGTATCAGGGGACCTACTAAAGAAGGGTGAAGCGTCAGTAGTTCTCGCGTTCAATACGTCCCTCTGCTTGGTTAGTAGGGACTCTCAACAGATATTGCTAGTATGTTGGTGGATTACTTTTGTTACGAATTACACCTGGTAGGACACGCACACAACTGCTGCGAATTACACCTGGTAGGACACGCACACAAATGCTACGAATTACACCTGGTAGGACACGCACAGTTCGAATCTAGGCTGAGGCACAGAAACAAAGTCCACAACTGCAAAGTTCCCAAAAGACACTAAGTTTATTACGCTCGAGCGTGGTGCCCCCCTGCTAGCCGGGGGGGACCCTGAATACAAATTATACAAAGGTTATATACTTTTTAGCAAAGCATGTTGCCCTCGTGCATCGGAAACCTTAGCCAATAAACAAACCCTTGTCTTATCTACCACCTATCCCTGCTTGGTGCATTCCTCGTGCTATACCAGTATGTTAATTACACAGCATGGTCCTAAAGCCATGCATCAGTAACTTTTATTATCAGAATGGGAGGCCTCACATCAAGGCCAAGAGACAGGGAGTTAGAGACTGACAAAAACCAGATACTGTGAGTCAAGGCAGACTGGAGACAAGGAGGAGGATTTTCACAGGGATTCAGTATCTAAGGATCACTCCTCCTGGTGTATGATGTGCTCGCATTTAAACAATGGTGGGCCCCAAACCAAAATGGAGTCACATGTGCTAACTTTTCCTTAACACTTTTAAATTCCACTTGTAGGTCACCTTTAATAGTTGAAGCTTCTCTTCCTTTAGAAGTCCACCCCACACACAAATTATTTTCTCCTCTGCTTAAAGTCCCTTAAGGCCCAATTCTATTCCCATGGGAATCAAAGGTGTAAAGAAATCCAAGGGAGCAGGACAAGTTCCTTAGTACCCAATTCTTGTAACTTCATGCCATCATGTGCTTGTGCCTCATCCACCATTTCCATATGATTCAATCTCTCCCCCCACCCCCACCTCCAATACCCTTTTTTAATCCACAGGTATAAGCTTCAGACGCTCTCTCATTCCTATTGTTGCCTGACCCTTTTTAAGGTTGATGTTTAGATTAATGACCAATTGATCTGACTGCAATTAAGTTCTTCCCCCCAGAATCAGACTACACAGAATTCACACTATGGAGTTCAATATTTTGTGGGGCGTCTTGGTGTGAGTAACAAGGATACTCACACTGAGGGCAAAATAAAACCTTAGATACCTTTATTAAAATAATGGAGAAAGCTAGAAATGATCCAAACCACATAAGGAAGATAATACAGGATCAGGGTAATCTGCGGTGTCACTCTATGTATAAGCTTTAGAATTGCATGCTCACACCCTTAGTTGGGGACAAAAGGACCAACTCTGTCTCCGTCATGCAGTGTCCAATGGTACAGGTCCCCCAGTGAGTTGAATGGTCAAGTAGAAAAGAAGCAGATGGCAATGGAAGAGGCCCAGAGAAGACCAGCCCCGGGCCACATGGTGACTGCCCTGTTACAGGGCCTTAGCATCATCTGTTCATATGCCCACATGTAGCCTTTTTACCAGTATAATACCGAGGTGTACTTATTTTATATGTTAACATATTGATCTGCATGACTACCATTTCAGCGCATGATCATACCATCATCCCTTGCTTGTGGATTTGCAGTTATTACTTCCATGTTCCTTGTAGTAGCACTTACTGGAACATTCTAGCTCCTACTGGTGAGCAAACTCTTCTTAGTTCCCCAAATCTAAAGGTAACCGCTGATCTGTGCTAAGGGAGACGGCCTACACACTTATGCTCCAGCTAATATCTTACAGGATATAGGCCTAATGGTTTCTTGCATTACAGCAGAATAGAATAGAAGGCAAGCCAATGCATATAATGGGGTGAATATCATTGGGCAAACTTGCCCTATGCTACACTGCTACTTACTGCTTTACAATTCTTTGATATCATTTATGCAATATGATTCACAAAATGATGAATCATTTTTCTTATAGGGTATCACTATTCGATTAATTGATGTAATTTTATGTAAGGATTTGGGGAAGAGGAGTCTCTCTTTAAACTGTATAAAATGCTTCACCTTGCACTTTCGTGAAGCTGCAGAAATGATGTTATCTTGTACATTACCATTATGGTTTGTGGTATACTCCTCTACTATATATGTAAGCTTGAATTCCTAAATGCTATCAGACATTGAGATAATTAAGTTTCCATTTGTCACCAGTAAATCCTTGTCTGAGTAGTGTCTTGAAGTTTATGGCCCATTTAAGGAAGAAAAACATTCTATATCTTTAATGCTATTCTCTTTACATTTTTATATTAAATGGCATGAACTTGTGTAAATTTAATAGCCCACTGAAAAATGGACTAATAGTACTAGCAAAAGTCAGGCATAGTGAAATCTTTTATTAATGCTCCACAATACTGAGCTATATATCAAGCACCTTCTCCTTTGAACCTCTACTTAACAAAGACTGTATATATCATGTCAAATTGTGTAGTGGTTTTGCAGTGTAAAAAAATACTCTTTTGGAGACTAAGATTTCCTACTAGTTAGGTAGATGACTGGCACGATAAGAACTGTTGGGTAGAATAATCAGTAAATGTAAATTAGTAGCAACTCAGGCACCGTTGTTCAATGTCACTGCCATGGGTGGTAAGAGGAATTGAGGAATGGGCTGCAGCTGCTTCACCCTTTCTCCCCGGCACTGTAGCATAGTAGACGAAGGGCACATACATGGCTCCAAAAGACATTTCTAGTCCAAAGACTCCAATCTCACACGTATGCGATGCATGCAAAACTACACTGGAATCCATACTTACACATACTCGAAGAATTGGTTACCCTAAGATGACCTGTTGAATTTGGATAATGGCTCAGTGTTAAATAACTCTTATAACATACCAAATCTTCTCTAAGGTATTCTTGAGGTGGAACACAAGAGAGCGGTACAGAAAACTTTGTTAGATCTTCTGCTTACTGCATATTCAGAGCAGAGTTAATTGCACTGATTCCAAATCAAAGTAGCTTCAAACAGGGAACATATCTTATAAATAGAACAAGTCTCTTGAACTATCTGCAGTTGCCAGACTTCCTGAACAGTCTAAATTCTTTATATAAAGAGACCAGCAAAGAGCCTTACATTTTTAATTTAAGAATGGTTAAATTAATCCATTGATCCTAGCTAGATTAGAAGCTCCTACATTAACACTGAGCATGTTATCATCTCTCCCTAAAGCAGAAAATTTAAAAAACAAAACCCCCTAGAAGACCGAATCTTCAGATCCATTACACCACTGCTTGTTAGGTAAATTAGCACGTTCCAGTTCCACTCTAACTGTACATGAAAATCAACCTTTTTACAAGATTTCTGCATAACTGTTTTAGATTTTGACCCTATTATAATTGGAATAGTAATATATGAACAAGATGTATCAATAACAACTACTCTAAAAACAATAGCTCAATATATTGTTAACAAAACTGTGCTCTTTTATAGTGCCTTCTATCCAAAGATCTCAAAGTAATTTACAAACATTAATGAATAAAGTACCATTGGCAAGTATTCTCTCCATTTTACATACAGGGAAAAACAAAACACAAAGGTTCAGTAATTCCCCTGAAGTCAGTCTGTGGCAGAACCTTGAAACAGAACTTGGGAGTTCCTGAGATCTGTGCTTTACAGGAATACTGTCTACTTGAATTTTCTGAATTATCTAATTTAAATAAATAAATAAATACATTTTCTGATTCAGTACCCTTTGAAATACATTTTCAATTTTTTTGTTTTTGTTACTTTTTGAGAAGGAAGACCCAGAAGCAACAATGCCCTCTTGTCCCCATCCTTTCCCTTTCTGTACATACTCCTGCGTACTCAGGGGCAGCTCTACCAATTTTGCTGCCCCAAGCAGCCGCTGCCGAATTGCCGCCGCGCCCGGAAGAGCAGTGGGGCTCCGCCGAATTGCTGCAGCGGGACACGGACTGCCGCCCCATTCTCAATGCCACCCCAAGCACCTGCTTGGAAAGCTGGTGCCTGGAGCCGGCCCTGTGCCTACTGAATCTTCTGTTTCAGCTTCAGTCTCACAAGCCATGGGGAAGGGTGTGCATCAACTATAATGCAGTGAAATCAAGTACAGAAAAAAAGTACTGTAGAATGTCAATGGAAACAGTCTGAAAAAAGTTTCTCTCTCAGAGTAATCTTAGTAACAACCATAGATATAAATTGTTCAGCTGGAAATGAAACTTGATAGTGCCCTTTTAACCTCAAGATCACCCTTCCTCTTTATTTTTAGGTTCTCTAAACCTAGAAGTTCCAGCTGTGCTGCTCTGAATTTTTTAAAGAATAAAGGACTAATCAGATGCTGATCAAAGGGGGTCCTCCTCTCAAGTCTGGGCAAGAAAAAGAATTAGCCCCCATGCTCTCAGAAGCACTTTTAAAATGCATAAAAATCTGCTCAAATAATAAATAGCAGCCTGATAGACTTTAGCAACAGATGTCATTTTAGTTAAATAAAATTACTAGAATCTATTTCATGGGACACACAGATAATCTGGCCCAATATAAAAAGTGCACATGCATAAACTATAGCTAATTCTCCAAAGGACACATTATACCACAAGGCTTGATACTCTTCTCCATTACATGACCCAAAGCTAGAAGATCTGATGTGAGCTCTCCTGTTCTCTACTACCTAAACCCAATTCATGTTCTGTATTCATTAGACAGACGAAAGCAACTAAGAATAGGCATAAAAGCCAACCTACAATGGTATTACAGACTATGGCTCCAGTTTCTCAAATACCTTCTTAGAAAACGTATTAAAATTAAATAAAAAGTCCAAGGTGATTTGTAAATTAAGTTAAATGGCTGTTTGCCGAGGTTAGCACAAATCAAATGGTAACTGGTTGCAAGTGACATCACAAAACTTCTGAACACATCACATTAGAAAACAGGTTTTAGAAATATGGCTTAAATTTTGGAATGCACAGTCACACTTACAGATATTTTCACTTAAGCATTTGGACTACTAGATTATTAAATTAATATGACTACCCAACTCATACTATCGACCTCCCTGTATTAATATGCTAATCAAATTGTAGACCTTTGCACACCTGAAGACTGACAAAATCCTGTGTTGGAGGACAGTATTAAGCTTTCAGTCACGGGCTTAATCTTCTGCTCATCACTGCTTCCATCGCCTGCTGAATTCTGGTCCTCATTTTCTTCCTCATCTGATGAGGAGGAACAGGTGATGTCATCCTTCTGTTTTTTAGAAATTCTTTTTTCCACTTTTAAGTTACCCTTTTTATTCTCCTTAGCTGAACTCTTTTTACTCTTTTTTTTATCGTCTTCATAAGGCTCCTCATCAGAAGAGGACAATGAATCATTCTGTTCTTTCTTGGAAGTTTTCTTTTTGTGGCTTACTTTTTTCTTTTCTTTAGCTTCTATTCGTTTTTTATTCCGTTTAACATCTTCAGAAGAACTCTCCTCTTTCTTTGGGGACTTCTCAGCATCTGAAGAGGAATCATTCTGCAACTTCTTCGATGTTCTCTCTCTCAAATTTCTCTCTCTCTTTTCCTCAACAGCCATTTCCTTTTTACTCTTATTTTCAGAGGAAATGTAACTCTTTTTCTCTGGGGATGATTTATCTCCATCAGAAGAAGAACCATTGTGTTCTTTCTTATAATTTTTCTTTTTCAAGTTTTCTTTTTTGTTTTCTTTACCTTCTGTTTCTTTTTTATTCTTGGTTTTGTCTTCTGAAGAATCACAATTCTGCTCCTTCTCTGCAGGCTTCTCAGTTCCGTCCAAAGAATCATTCTGTATCTTTCTCTTTTTCAAATTTCTGTTTTTCTTTTCTTTTGCTTCTGCTCTCTTTTTACCATCAGAAGAATGACAACTCTCCTCTTTCTCCAGGGATGATTTCTCAGTATCAGACGATCCGTCATGCTTCGCCTTCGAAGTTCTTTCTTGTAAATCTCTGCTTTTCTTTTCATTGACTATTTGCCCCTTCCTAATTTTTTTATCTTCAGAAGAATGACTAATCTCCTCTTTCTCTGGGGATGACTTCTCAGCATCATCAGATGATTCAACCTGCTGTTTCGTCAAATTTATTTTTTTCTTACTAGTAGATCCTTTTTTATTCTGCTCATCTTCAGAAGAATCATAATTCTCTTCTTTTCTGGGGTATTTCTTTTTGGCTTTTTTTGCAGACTCTATTTTACTCAAACTCTTTATCTCTCTTTCTAACTCCGAGTCATAATTTGAAGAATCTGAAGGGTTCTGTCGTTTCTTTTTTGCAGAAGTGGAGCCTTTAGTTGATTTGCCTTTTTTGGCAACTAAATCTGAACCAGAAGTGGAGCTTTTTCTTTTGCGCTTTCCATTCTCATACTTCACTGGTTGTTTCGTTAGATCATTTAAACCATTCTTCTGATTATTGGATGTCTCACTATTGCTGTCAATATCTGAGGAACTAGGACTCATCATGGCTACTTCTTTAAGGACTGCTGGCATCTCATCTGAATCCGAACTTTGGTCCAATATGTCTGCTTTTTTTGATTTAGAAAGCTTATTAGGTTTAGGATGATCAGTAGTACTGTCAGAAGAATTTCTTTTATCTTTTTTTCTCCTTGACTGGGTTGATGATTTTTGCTTGCGCTTCTCACAGTATGCGTCATTGCTGTCCTCTTCTGAATTAGATGTTAAAGGATTCATGTCCGTTTGACGCCTCAGAGGTGTAGTCTTCACACGTGGAGACCTCCTGAGATCAGATTCCTCTACCAAGAGGACAGTTTCATTTTCAGGTGAGTGTTCATTACCAATGTAATGATTTTCTTTTCCAGAATCACAGTTTTCTGCCTTGGGTGTTACATCAGCATTCTGATCTCCCTTTACTGGATTACTGTCTTGATCTTCAGCTTTAACTGGAGAATCAGAAAGGGAAACAGGAGTCAGTTTTACAAACAATTCTTTTCTTACTTTAGCTGATGCTTTTAACTTGGTACCTCCTTTAATTTCTTTTGAAGGTGTAGTACATTTTATATTTGCATTTACTGTCTCCAGCTCTGTTGCTGTACTTCCAGTGCCCTGTTCATCTGCTGCACTCTGAGTTTCCATAGCCGATTCTAGAGTCTCAAAAATATCTTCAGGGACTGATGAAGGAACAGACACAATATCCATGTCTAAAGCCTCAGTACTATTAGGTTCATACTGAGGCTCTTCATTTGTCTCAGACTTTTTATCTTCACTGCTAGTATTCTTGTTTTCTGTTTGTTGTGTTGCTGGAACATTTTGGTCCATGGGCTCATTGTTAGGCTGTTCTGACACAGCTTTTTTCACTGACTTTACAGCGTCCTCTTTCAACTCTACACGTTCCTTTCCTTCATCTCTTTTCACCTCATTTTTTTCTAGTTTAATATCTGTTTTTTTCTCTTTGGTATTTTTCTCTTTGATTTTAACATCCAAAGCTTGAATCTCTTGATTCAGACCTTCTTCTAATGCTAAATGAGCTTTTTTTATGTCACTCAACACAGATTTAAAAGCTTTCAGCTGACGTAGCTGTATGGTAGAGTTTATTTCTGAATTTTCTACTGCCGTTTTCAAAAAACTTACAAAACTAGCGTTCATATTAGTTGTGGTCTCAACCAGTTTTTTTGTCTTTTTAAGCATGTCTTTTGGCACCATTAGTGCTTTATAGGAATAGGTTAAAGAACCAGAATACGAGTCATCTAATTTCTTTTCTTCTCCATTACAATTTGAAATATTTCTCTTTGGAGAAAATTTGAGTGTGTGATCATATATTTTACTTTTTTCACTCTCAACTCTGATCTTCTTCTTGTTTTGTTGCAATAACTGTTCTAAATTTTCAAAAACACTGTCACATGCAGTGACCAAGTCCAACAAAGGTTCTGGGTGGCAAATGTAGCAATGCCATTGGTTATTTTCATCCATTATGGCTGACAGCTCCTTTCGACCCAGGTTGCGCAAAATGCACTTTTTGCAGAAGGCATTATGGCAAAAGTCGCAGCAAATTAAATTTCCACCTTCAGCACACCATCTGAAATGATGATTGGAAAATGTTAAAAATGATACCCCAAAACAAATTACATTAATTGTTTAGACAAAGTTTAATTGATCATTTTTAAAGTTCGATTTAAAAAGTTATAATATTTTAAAAGTTACTAATCAAAGGCAAAATTTTCATTTCAAAAGATGGCAAGCAGATATCTACTAATTTAGAACATTACTGAAACACAATAATTAACAAAAAAGACACTGAAAGGCAGTAGATTAAAACGTTGATTTAACAGTTCAGAAAACCAGAAATATTCAAGTACAGCTCCAAAAACCCTTGCCTAGCCTCCAGGAGAACTTGCCTGACAGAAGAATGTAAAAAATTGCCACATGAAAGAAACTTAAGTCTTCCCTGTTCAGTACGAGAATTATAAGAGTATGGTCTTTTGTAATACAATGATACAAACTGCATCTCCCTTTCTGACCCATATCACAGGTACAGGGCTACTGAGGCCCATTTTGCAGGGGTTCATGAGGTACTGGATGGGGGGAGGAAGGTGTCCTGAACTGTGCATACTCAGTGTATGTAGGAGAAAATTTTTCTTTTTGGAACGTGTCTGGAGCACACAGTCTGACAAAGACCAGAAAGTGAACAGGATAGAATGAACCTATTCTTGGTTTACTGGACAGATGCAAAGTTCTGAGTGGACCATATCTGGATAGTAATGAGAGACAATGTGGCCTCTGGTTGATGACATAAGAGTGAGTGAGGGTTTTAGCTTCTACCTCTTACATATATATTAGTGGGTTTGCAATTTACAGACCAATATATCAAGTTTTCTCTGGGAAAGTGAGCTTCAGTGGCCCACCTGATAAATGCTATTTATGGGATAATGATCAGAAAACATATATAAAGCTGGTGTTGGAAACTTAACTAAGTATACATAAACTGATGTTTAGGTTTTAGGTCATGTGATATTCAACTTTTAACTAAAAGGGCTAATTACTTGATTTCTTTATATTTATGTTTTCCTAGTTTGTACTAAAATTTAAAATTGAAATACCAACATAATATTATGGGTCTGTTGGCTGGACAGTGGGCATTTCATTATTGTTTTAATTGATGTGGGTAATATTATAGTGGTGTTTACATACTTACCTACACTGTTCATCCATTCCATCTGAATCACGGCTAATGTCATCACTCATATAATATTTGTAGCAAGTCTGCAAGGCAAATAGGTGGACAAGGAATTTTTTTTCAATTAAAGTGAGATGGAATTTAATAAATCTTTATGACTTAATCTAATGAATGCATTAAAGTCAGACTCTTAAAATGTTCTTAGAACTTCAGATCGCTGTCTATAAATGAAAACTAGAAACCCCTTTAAGATGTTCTCTCTCTCTCATTTTCACCTGCTGTTTACAAAATTGTAACTAATCTTAACAACACTCTAAAGACACAGCAGCTCCTACACAATGACTTTTCTGAACTGAATGGTACAAGCCTTATTTGAAAATTAAATATGTTTGCCTTCTTTTGAAGACCACAGGTTTTTTTTATTCTAAAACTTCCAAGTTGACTATTATTTTTTATATTCAGTATTGGTCTACACTTATCTTCGCATAGCTACATTGGTCAGGGGCGTGGAAGGAAACAAAAAACAAAAAAAAACCACCCTGACCACAATAGCTAAACCAACAAAACCCCCAGCGTAGTTGCAACTATCATTTCAACCTCATGTTGTTGTTGATGTTAGCAACGCAACAATTTGTACAGGAACAGAGTTTATAAAATTAAGTCTAAAACTTTTTAAATAAGATTTGTGCACTACCAAAAGCTGCTAAACATTAAGCCCACTTGATTAATAGTAATGACTGCGGTTCCTGAATTGGTTAGGTCAAATTCTGAAGTCTTTATTCAGTCTTTTTTTAAGTAGGGCTCCAGTGACTTATCAGTTTTCCTTGAACAAGAGCTGACAAAAGACTGTAGACCAAATGCTGCCCTCACTTGTACCCACTGTCATCACAATCCTGAAAAACAGCTTCAGGATCTATCCACATGTGGTGTGTATAAAGTAATGATGCACCCTCGCCTGGAATACAGAGTTCAGTACCTGGTCATCCTATGACAAAAAAAGTTATAGCAAAAACATGATTCAGAGATAGACAACAAGAGTAGTTAAGAGACGTAGGAAAACACCCCCATGATGAGATATTGAAAAGTCTGGAACTGTTTCTTATTTGTCTCTTAACTAAGGTAAAGGAAATGACACAGGGATAGAAAATAATGAAAGGTACAGAGAATTCCTGATCTGTTCTCCCTTCTTATAATATTAAAAAACAAGGCAGCATTCAATGAATTTAAAAGAAAGGAAATGTAAAACTGATAAAAGTAAATATCACCTTATAGTAGAACTCACTGACACAAGGCATAATTGAGGTTAAGAGTTTAGCAAGATTAAAAAAATAGATTGGACGCATATATAAAACTAGTTTCAGAGTAGCAGCCGTGTTAGTCTGTATCCGCAAAAAGATGGAAGTGAGCTGTAGCTCACGAAAGCTTAAGCTCAAATAAATATATATAACTCGACTATTCAGAGTTACAATGGGACTGGAAGCAATGTTCCTTGTGGACTGGTTATTCTGTACCTACTTTTGTCAGAGATTTTGTAATTTCCTGAGAAGCAGCTGGTATTGGCCCATTGTCTGAGTCAGGATACTGGACAAGATGGACCTCAGTTCAGATCCAGTGTGTCAATCCTTAAGGATATAGTACTAGACCAACTGAAAAACCTGAAGACCAAATACAGCCCACATCACAGACCCTACATGTCACTCCACCCATAGGCGCCAACTTCCCTCTTCCCAGTGCGTGCTCAACCCCTCCCCTGGCCCTGCCCCTGCCCCACCCTCACCCTGCCCCCATTCCACCCATTCCCCAAAGTCCCCATCCCCTTCCCGCCCCCTCCCCCTAAGTCCCTGCCCCTTCCCCACCTCCTCCCCTGAGCACTCCATGTCCCCGCTCCTCCCCCTCCCTCCTGGAAAGTCTTAAGCACCGCCAAACAGCGGTTAGGTGGTAGGAGGGTGGGGGTGTGGCCGGGAAGCGCTGGGAGGGAGGGGGAGGAGCGGGGATGCAGCATGCTGGGGGCGGGGGGGGAAGCTTGGCTACTAGTGGATGCAGAGCACCCACTAATTTTTCCCTATGGATGCTCCAACCCTGGAGCACCCACACAGTCGGCACCTATGACTCCACGAGCTTAAAGAATTGACACAACAGGGCATGGGTGAATTCCCCAATTGCAGGCACAGCATTGGGCCAACATAGGCCACCCTACACTGCCTCCTTCAAAGACTTTAATGTAGGGGCATGATGGAATGGACATGGGTTGGAGGTGATCTACCCACAGTGGTCAGTGCTACAGAATTCTGGACTGTGGTGCTGCCCATACACAACCAGTGGGAAAGTTGCCATAAGTTAGGGCGGACCCTGTCATTGATCTAATTTATATCAGGGGCTGTTTGAACTCCAGGTAGCTGCCTAGTTCCAAGTAGTGCAAAGGAGTCCTTAAAGTCACCTCTTCTTCCTTACCTTGGTGCTGAGCCTTTTGTGCTATGCCTCTTGGGAGAGGCAAACTGATATGGAGCCCTATTATAGCATATAAAACCATAAACACCAAAATGAGAGTAGCTTTGTGATATATTCCAAAATTATTAACACTTTAAAACTAATTCCAAAGAAACCACAATAAATTAAACATTTGTGGTGTATAAGCTTTATCAAAGTAACTTCATATTTTAATACTTGCTTTTCCCTTTTCTGCTATCAGTTTCCTTGTTTATGTACATTGCAAAGTTTAACAGGCTAACAAGAGAAAACAATACACAGAGAACACGTAGTGACAGATCACTTTTTTTAAGAAATGAAAAGGCACATGGAGGCACAGTTTATTACATACCTTACAGATAAGAACTTTCAGTGTAGGATGTCTATAGATTGAATCCTTTTGAAAATGGTTCACTTGTTGCCCACAGGCTGTACAGCTTACAATTCCATGCAGACCTTCCTCTATAGGGGATTATAAATGACATATTAGTTTTTAAAAGAAATCTATGAACAACTACTGTGTTTCCTTATCACAACATTTTGGTTTGTCAAATTATTTGTTTACTTCAAAACCCACTCTAATGCTTTACCACCCAGCTTTAGAGGAAGCTTTCTATAACCACTCACCCTTTTTAAAGGCTAATGAAGAAGAGGTTTTGGGCCATTATCTGCTTTCCAGATAAAATGTATCGAGGGGAAAAAAAATTCTTCCTTGGTGAAGTTATATACTTGGATTAAATTGTTATTTTATGAGGACATACTTGAACTGTCAGTAAAAATACATTTAATCATGGTCCTGCATTGTAAAGTAAAATCCCTCAACTTTCAGTTATTCTTCTTCATAAAATACCACGGCAGTTTATAAATAAATATTTTAATATTTCCTTCAGATTTTAAAATTTATTTCTGAATGAGAAATAAGGAAAACAAGTCTATGAAAAGTTAAAAATATAAATAAAATCTCTCTGATTTTGTGTGAAACGTTATATAAGATCAAAAATAGATTAAGGCAATATTTTGTAGCAATTGTACAGGACACCTCCAGACCATTCTCCTCAACACACTGTCCTGGAAGTTCACATTCATTTTGTCATCTATAAATGTTTTCTGTATCTGAAATGACAGTTTGACAAAATACACTTTGACCATCCTATTGGTAGCTACTACTCCAGTTTTCCAGTTGGTTTAGTCCTGTTTGCTGTGGTGGGGCTTCCACCTGTAGTGTGGTCTTTTAGTACAAACTGTTCCATTTAACAACTTTTATTCTTATTTATAAGCAGTGATGCTGTCAAGAAAAGAAGGGAAGCCAGCTGAGAAACCCCACAGCCACTGTTTTAAGTTGGAATCAAGCAGTAAAGCAGAAGGCTGCAGGATGACTTATGTCAACTGCAACCTGTCTGCCTGTATCAATTCAGGAGGCTGTGAATCCAAGAGATGAGACTTCGTTTAAAGGCTTTAACACACATACACAGAATCAGGCACAAATACCAAAAAGAGTTCAGGAACCTACTGAACTTTTCAAAAACAAAATACAGACTATTGGCAAAGATTCAGAGATTTTGAAAAAGGAGACAGAGCCTTAAATGGACTCAGAGTCTGTTAGGCTTAAGTAAAGAGGAAGAAAGCTTTACAAAGAAAGGTGAAAACAACAGATCTCATTCAGAGTCAGACATTTTCAGCTGCTGGGTACATCAGTGTGTGTTAACAGACTTGAGAATATTTTGGGATTCTTAGAACAAAGTACTTGATATGAAATGGAAAGGGCATTTCAAATCCTTGAACCAACTTCAGGCTTAAGATGGGTTTTGTAAAATAGGTACAGCAAGTCAGCTTTCCGGCCAGCCCCTGTTATATACTCGTGGCTTTTCCTTCCTTTGGCTAACAAGAAACACATTTTTGACATTGAAGGAAAATAAATTATTTTATTCATGGAAATCTCTATGCTAGTACTTGAGTCGAACACCTCACAACAGGATATACAAGTTTGACCTGCTCAACCCCATTTTTTCCAACTACTAGTCTAAAAGCAAAGATTTATGGTGTTTTATCTTACAGAACTGTAGGTTATATTTCGATCAGAATCAGTATATTATCCTTAATTTTGACAAAATGTAAGATGTCAACTGGTAATTCAGCTTACCAGGAAGAGGACAAGAAACATTTGGCTGGTATTTTCACTTTATATTCCTGTTCAGCACCACATCTATAAAAAGAATAGATGAAGACCTGACCGATCCCAGGCCAGTTGCACCATTTCTGTAATTCCTCAAACATTCTGAAGATTTTATCCCTCCCATAGTGTCTAAACTAGTTCTTATAAAGGTCAGAACCAAAGAATAGGAAAAAAGCTGTAGTTTTATATTATATAATATAATGGTATTGGCTTGAATTCAAATTTCTGGCAGTAAAATTCCAAGGAACTCCATGTCCACTCAAGCCTCATCCTTTAGGACCTTAAGCTTGGTTCACTAGATTGATATGAATACAAACTGTGGAAAGCAGCTCTTGACGGAGTGTGCCACTTTGAAAATGGTAATTAAAATCCTGAATTTCATCTAGAAGTTTCCTGGCTGCCAAAGCCGAGTATGAAGTATATGTTTAATATTCTCTTGCTCAGAAGGTAAATAGCCTCCACTTGTACTAAGGTGTGTGCCAGATACAGCCTATTTCAATACTGTAGACTAGTAGTATGGATGACCATGACAAGATCTGAATCAAAGAATATTGTCATTAGTATATCTGGCCAGTAATTTTATACTACATATGCTATTATAAGTGTTCTATTTTCATGAATATCAGTGTGTTCAAAACTCTGTCTATCCTGACAGAAATTTCACCAGATTTGCATGGTAAATAAATACCTGGTTATATCAATATTCTGAATGTTATGCTAGTTTTTATTCAAGCTATACTGCAAGGTTACAGTATTTTTTTAAAATAAAGTTACAAGGTCTGTTCTTGCTCAAATCGTTTACATTACCATTACTAAAAATATTTCAAGATAGAAAGTGAGGCCATGTCTATCAGTACATCTGCAGGCAGCAAGAGTCTCTGAAACATTCAGTTTAACCAAAACTTGTATTTTAGGGGAAAGGAGGAATAGTTAAGGAAGACAGGAGCTAGATGGTTATGGGGCAATCACTAATGAAATACAACGCCTTCGACAACTAGGTCACAAGACCAAATGTGGCCCAAGATGATAGTTGTCAAAAGTCATTATCAGCCAATGAGTGCTTGGTGTTTAATGTAAGATGAGTTGCTAGTCTCTGTCCATTACACGGTGGACAGGAAACAACACACAAAACATTACCAAAACTGTCACATTTAGAAGACAGCCAAAGATACATTGGACACTATCTAGAGGTTAAGAGGCTAGTGCAGACATAGTCCCTCCAAAATATGGTGGAAGCATACTACCATGTCAGCGTGGGGAAAATCTGCACTGCTTCAGCCTATGCTATGCTTGTTTCATGGATAGAATGAGGGTTTTCACCTCCAGGGGTACCAACTTGGCAGTTTTCACAAGTACTATATTCATTTAAATATGTTAGAAAAATACACAATTAAGTTTCCACAAAGTAATGAATGCTACTCACTATGTAAAATTTTACATAACACCGCACTGTTTTTATAGTGTTTTGCAATCAACACAAAGCAATCACTGGCCCATCAGCTGGACAGTAGAAAGCACCAGCAAAGAACACAAAGGCTCTCTCTATACACAAAGTTGCACCATTTTAACTAGAGATATGACACTGCACCAATTTATCATCATCTCCCTTACAGACATTAATATCATCACACCTTCAGTTAAACCCATGCATCATCTTAGTTCATACAAGATTCTGAGATAAAATAAATATCTTTTGGAATCAAAACCATGAAGGAATTCCAATGTGAAACCATACAGGATTTCCAGGAAGACACATGAAAAACTGTAGAGTTGCTGCAAAACTATCCTCTCCACATCCCACTCACCCCTTGCATGTATTAGACCTTTAGATATTTCTGTAGGAACAACTACCACCAAACTCAGCCGTTTGGAGGCATCTATTTAAATATATCATATAAAGAGAACATGAAACATTGCAAAACAGAAGGTTACTACCCCAAAAACTGAGTTGTCCAAACGTGTTACCGCTGCAGAACCACAGTGCAGGAACTGTATATCACACTCAGGAGCCAAGAAACCTTTAACTGCATAACTATTATGGGGTCCTTGGATCTGAGCATTCTAGAAAATGGTACTATAAAAGGTCACATAACCCTTCTATCCACTCTCTGACCTTTACTCTTCTTGAGTATTTATAGACTCTGAAGAAGGAAGGGCTGATATATGAATCTTCAGAAGCAATATATTAGGAAAATTCCATTTAACAGAAGGTAACCTTCTGAAGGGAGTGCTTATTTTACTCCTGGGGGAATTCTGCACCACTGCGCACATGCAGAATTCATGTCCTGCGCAGAATATTTTTTCTCCACAGAAAATACATTCTGCCGGAGAAGTCCTGCAATTACGTCTTTCACCGACCAGGAGCTGCTGTGGCGCCGAGAGAGCAGCCTCAGCTGCACGTAGGGAAAACAGAAGAGACTGTGTTCCTCATAGCACCCTGCCTGTGGGGCCAGGTCAGGAGGCATAGGATATAGGTGGATGGACAGCATTGGGCACATGGGGCTGCTGGGGGGAGGGAGGGGTGTCACAGACTGCAGTTCAGAAGGGCTGATGGGGAGAAGACTGAGGGGGGGGGGAACTGAATGGGAGTGGGGGTGCAGGGACACGAGGACAGGGGAGGGGATGGATGAGTGAAGGTGCAGAGACACATGGAGATAGGGGGAGAAAGTGGCTGAGTGGGGATGCAGGGCCACATGGGAACAGGAGGGTAGAGGGACGCATGGGGCAGTGGCAGATGTGCCTGACTGAATTAGAGGCTAGGGGTCAGCCAGATCCTGCAGGGGGAAGACTTCCTAACAATCCCTTTACCCCACAAAAAAACTCAACTGTTCCATACTCCTCCTACCCACATCCAACAACCCTCAAGGTTCAATCCCAAGCTCCTTCCCTCTTCCTCAGCTCCTCCATTACCCCTGACTCCCCCAAGCCTTTAAACTGCTTCTGAAGCGTGTAGGAAATACGTTTCTGTATTATAGTTTAAATGAATTATTCAAAGTTTTGTATTAATATGCCTAGTAAGGAATCTATTTGTCAAAAAATATTTCCCTCAATCTTACTTATTGTCTGTAACAGTTACAGACATACTTGTTGGCAGGTATTGTGAAATAAACTACCAAAGTAACTGAAACTGGCAGGACTGTATTGTGATATTTTGACAAATAAAATAGCCAGAATTTTGCAGAATTTTAAAATGTGTGCAGAATTTTTCATTTTTCGACACAGAATTCACCCAGAAGTATTATTTAAACAAGGACAGAAGCAATCCCCTACTAAACCAATCTTTTGATCTTGCTCCAGACTCAAGAGAATAATGCTTTGTGAACTGAACACAAAAGAGCAGATTTTTTTCCAGTGGAAGCTGCAGACACTCCGTAACTCTGAAAGGTCACTTCTATTTAAGTAGCTAAGCAAGAATTTAGGAGCCTAACTTTAGGCACTTAGGTTTCAAAATTTTGACCTAAGCCCAGGACAAAACTGAATAACGTGGCCTGCATTCTTATTAAATTGATGTAAGCCTCCCTTTGAAATTTCTGGGCAAAAGTTCAACATTTTTTCTTCAAAGACTGCCCCCCTGTTAACCACAACATCAGAAAGTGATGTTAGCAAGGAAGAGGGGGTTATGGCTAATCCCCGTTACACTGTATTCCACAAGGATGGTGGAACTGCCTGAAGTAATAATATGTAATAGTTATTTAATATCAGTATATAATGCTGCCTGTATTTTTTCCTAAGACTTATAACTTGCTAGGAAATGGAAGAATTTTTTCTTGGATCAAACTAACAGGCAATCAGCTAACTAAACACCATTATAAATAGCAATCTAGATGCTCCACAAATGTTTGTTACAGGACACAAAGTTGCGTCATTTACCCATGGCAAATTAAAACAGGATTACAAACTCTAGTCCAGACATATTCTCTGTATTTTATGGTGTAGGTGTGAGGGCAAAAGACTCTCCAAAAAGCTCAGAGGTCAGAAAAAGTAGAATCACCTCACCATTGGTACATGGCAGGCAGAAGATGCTTATAAATGTATACATATTGATGATACAAACTTTTCTATTTTAAAGGTAAGGGGATTGAACAAAGCTTAGGTTTTAACACTGTTAAACCACCTGCAAACTCTTGAAATTTTTAAAGTATATGTTTTCCTTGGTTCCTTCATTCTAAAAAGAAATTTCTTAACTCTAAAGAGAAATGAAATAGTTTAACCTGTAAAGTACTCAGAAACCAGGATGACTGATGAAAAGATTAAAAAAATTGATGAAAATGGCTGCTGTTCTTTTAAAATAAGAGATGTATTACTAATGAGAAAAAAGACAAGACATTGCTTGTAAAGGGCATTGAATACCTAACTGACCCAGCTTGAAGAAGTCAAATTAATCTGGTCCCTGCCCTATCTTTAAGACTTTTGGAAACTAAATGAAACAGGGAGAAGGCATGTAACAGTCCTTTCACCCACAACATACCAGGAAAGCATGCAAACCCAAATCTTGGTCCTTGGCTGCCCTGAAACAAGATAGTTTACATTTGCTGATCTTTTCTCCAGGTTAAAACAACTATATCTACCCAATGTTTGCTCTGGTGAAGAAAAGCAGACCAAGCCATGGAAAGCTTCATAGATTCCAAAGCCAGAAGGGACCTTTGTGATGATCTAGTCTGACCTCCTGCATAACACAGGCTACAGGACCTCACTGAATTAGTTCCTGTTTCAACTAGACCACATCTTTTAGAAAAAGATACAATCTTGATTTAAACATTTCCAGTGACGGAATATCGACCAAAACCCTTGGCAGGCTGTTCCAGTGGTTAATTACCCTCACTGTTAAAAATGTGCACCTTATTTTGAGATTGAATTTGTTTAGCTTCAACTTCCAGCCACTAGATACTAGTCTGTCTTTGTATGCTAGAAGGAAGATCACTCTAGTAACAAATGTATCTTCCTTATTTAGGTACTTACAGATTGTGATCTAGTTACCAGTTAACCATCACTAAAAGCATGATTCCTTTAGTCTCAAGTTTTCCAATCCTTCAGTTATTCTTATGCGTCTTCTCGGAACCCTCTCCAATTTTTCAACACCTTTCTTGTATTGTGGAGACCAGAACTAGACACCCAGAATTCCAAGAAATTTTGCACCAGCACCAAACACACAGGTAAAATAACTTCTCTACTCCTGGATATTTCTGTTTGTACATCCAAGTATCACATTAGCCCTTTTGGCTACAGTCTCTCACTGGGAGCTCACATTTAGCTGATTATCCACCATGACTCTCAAATCTTTTTCAATGTCACTGTCTCCCAGGTTAGAGTTCCTCATCCTATAAGCATGGCCTGCGCTCTTTGTTCCTAGATGTGTGACTTTATATTGGACTGTATTGAAAAACCGTATTATTTGCTTAAACTCAGTTTATGAAGCAACCCAGATTGCTCTGTATCAGTGCCATCTTTATTATTTTACCACTCCCCTAATCTTTATGTAATTTGCAAACATTCTCTGTAATTCTGTTTTCTTTCAGGTCACTGATAAACGTTAAATAGCATAGGGCTAAGAACCAGTCCCTATGGGACCCCCGGTACAAAAAACACCTGCCTGATGACAGATTCCCACATTTACAATTACATTTTGAGACCTATCAGACAGTTTTAAATCATTTAACATCTGCCATGTTGATTTTATATCATTTTAGGGGGTTTTTTTAATCAAAATGTTGTACAGCTCCAAGTCAAATGCCTCTCACAGAAGTCTAGTACATCAATACTATTACCTTTATGAACCAGCCTTCTAGTCTCACCAAAAAAAAAAAAAAAAAAAAATTGATAAGATTTATTTGCAATACGAGGAAGTTACATAAATGTAACTGGAGGTTCTTCAAGATGTGTGGTCCTTCTGTATTCCACTGAGGGGTTATATAAATGCGCCATGCATCCAGAACCAGAGATTTTGAAAGTAGTAGCGTCCGTTGGTCCATGCATGTGCTCTTGTTCCACCTCATAGTTTCGTCTGAGGCAATAAAGGGAGAGGCGGACCAACCATGCCCTCAGTTCCTTCTCCACTGCAAACCAAGAAATCCACAGCAGAGGAGAAGGAGGGCAGGACTGGAATATAGATAGGGACCACACATCTCGAAGAACCTCCAGTTACACGTAAATAACCTCCTCCTCTTCTAGCAATGGTCCCTAATGTATTCCACTGAGGATGATTAACAAGTAGTACCTAGCTAAGAGGAAGGTGTGAAGAAGATGATGGAACCGTGGAACGGAGAACAGCTGCACAGAATGAGGCATCCGTCGCAGAGTCTCACATCAAAGCGTAATGGAAAGAGAATGTATATACTGAAACCCATATGGCCTCCCTACATATGTCCGAAAGCAGTACGTCATGAAGCACAGCTGTGGTCAATGTTTGAGCTCTCATGGAGTGGGCTTGTACCCCAAGGAGTGGAGACAGTTCTGATAACTGATAATAGGGCATAATGCACCCTGAAACCCACTTAGAAGCCCTCTGAGCGGAGATCACTTGCCCTTTAATTCTTCCCACTCCAGCGATAAAAAGTCTAGTCCTCTGCAGATAGACAGTCAGGGCCCGGCAGATCTCGTCCTCTGCAGACAGACAGTCAGGGCCCGGCAGACGTCGAGGGAGCGAAGGCAGTATTCTTCCGGAAAGAAAGAGGTTAAGTGTACGAACTGGTTAAGATGAAAGCAGGATACAACCTTTGGCAGAAACTTAGGGTGCAAGCTCAGGGAAATTTTGTACTTATGAATATGGTAGAGGGGGGAGGTCTGCCATCATGTCCCCTAGTTCATCAACCCTTCTCGTGGCAGTAATAGCTACCAGGAAGGCACCCTTCATGGAGAGGCGAGATAGGGAGCAGGTTCAAAGAGTTCAACACCATCAGAACAAGACTGAGGTGCGACTGGGGAGCGATGCGTCAAACAGGAGGATAAGTCCTTAGGAGGCCCTTCCAAAACCTGGTAATCAGGAGGGATGAGTAAAGGGAGTGCCCTTCCAGAGAGGGGTGGAAGGCACTGATAGCGGCTATGTGCACCTTGATGGAGTTGAGAGCGAGACCTGACATCTTCAGGAAGAGGAGAGAGTCCAAAAGAAGGATGTCCACATGTTCAGGAGCAATACCCCTCTGTTGGGCCCATGAGGTGAAATGCTTCCACGTGGCCTATAGGACCACCTTCTGGGCTTCTGTCTGCTACTTGAGAGGATTTCTTGTACTGCTGATAAACATTCCCGCACTAGCAAAGATGCCCATCCAAAAACCAAGCTCTGAGATGAAGTCTGTATATTGGGATGGCGGATCCTCGTGCTGTGTTGAATGACGAGTTCCAAGAAAGTTGGCAGCGGAAGTAGGGAACATGCTGATGTGGAGAAGAAGGGGAAATCAGAACTGGCAAGGCCAGAACAGGCTGATCAGAATGGCAGTCATTCTCTCCCATCTGATCTTGTGTAGGACACTCCACAGGAGCAGTAGGGGAGAAAAGGTGTAAATAGATCTGGTCTAACCAGAGGAGGGAAAGGGCATCACCTCGGGAAAGGGAGCAGAGTCCCCACACCCAGAGCAGTACTGGGTGCATTTGCTATTGATGTGGGAGGCAGAGAGGTCCAGATAGGAGTCCTCCAGCGGTCGAAAACATTGACGACCACAGAGTCATGGAGCTCCCATTCGTGGTCAGTCATGAATTTCCTGGTGAGAAGTCCGCAATTACATTTTGAGTCCTGGGAAGGTATGCTTCCGACTAGGGATGTAAATATGGTTTAAAAATAGTAACCGTTAGAACTATTAAAATTCTATTTGTTAAACAGTTAACCATTAAGGATTTCACATACACGGGGAACTAGGGGTGCGTCGGGTGCTGCAGCACCCCCACATCTTACGCGGAACCCGGCTGCCGGCCCCGCGCTCACAATGGAGTCTTGGATGCGGGGCGGGCAGCAGAGCCCCTGGACTCTGGGCCAGCAGCCAGGATGCCGGGCAGCAGCCAGGATGCCGGGTGGCAGCAGAGTTTAATCGTTAACCTAAACCGATAAGACTGATGCTTATTGGTTAACTGCTTAAACTTTTACATCCCTACTGCCGACAACAGGATCTTGTGAGCAATGCACCAATCCTAAAGACAAACTGCCTCCACACAAAGTGTAGGTCCCATGTAGCAAATGGTGGTGGTGTTTTCTGACATGATAAGAACATAACAGGAGTGGATGGACGGGAGAAATGCACGACACGCTTTCAGCACTGCCCGAAGTTCCAAGATGATGATGTGCATCCAGGATTCCAGAGCAGTCCAACTCCCCTGAGTCATGTGCTTACCCATGTGGGCACCCTATTTGACAAGCAACACGTCTGTGATGATTGTCGTGCTTGGGGAGAATGGAAGGAATGGTATCCTGGTGTAGACCTGTCCTGGGTCCGTCCACCACTTGAGGGAGGAGAGAACTTCGTGGGAAACGGTCAGTAGGAAGTCTATGGTGTGGCATGTGGGAGAAAAGGGCCTCTGGAGCCACAACTGTAGGCAGCAAAAGTGGAGATAAGTGAAGGCGGTACCATATGTGCAAGCCGCCATGTGGCCAAGAAGAGAGAGATCAGTCTTGGCCTGAACAGAAGGACTCAAAATCACCTTGGAAACTCAGCTCTTGTAGGGTCTGGAACCTGTCCTCCAGTAGGTAGGCGCATGCCAAGATTGCATGGATGTGGGCCCCAATGAATTCCAGGGACTGTATAGGATCAAAAGTCAATTTTTCAATCTTTATACTCACCCCCAAAGAGGAGTGGAGTGTGAGCAGCATGGAGTTCAAGGCGCAACCCTCCCCTTTTCATTGTGCTGCTAGCAGCCAATCATCAAGATATGGGAATATAAGGATCCCTTGGCACCAGAGGTGGGCTGCCAGTACCGAGAAAACTTTGGTGAAGACCCAAGGAGCAGTGGTGATTTGGAACGGTAAAATGCTGTATCAGAAGTGACAGAGGTCTGCCATGAATCTCAGAAAATGTCTGTGGGTAGGATGGATATCCACGTAGAAGTAAGTGTCCTACAGATCAAGGGTCATAAACAACATGTCTTTTTCTAACAAAGTAATGGTGGCTGCTATGGTGACCATATGAAACTTTGGCTTGCATATGAAGCGGTTGAGATGACTGAGGTCTAAGATCAGTCTTCTTCTTCAGCATGGGCAGCGGGTGGAGCCCCCCTTCAGGAAGGCCAGCCCCCTGCTCTGCCACTTCCACCTGCGCTCCCCCAGCCCACAGCTGGAGACATAAGTGCGACCTCCCCACCGCCCAGAGAAGCCCTGAGCATCATCCCTCTGCTCCCCGGCCAGAAGACCCCTGGGCTGACTAAAGCTCCGATCACTCTGCCCCTTGGCCGGAGGAGCCCCAGGCTGGCCGAAGGCCAGAGCGCGTCCTCACCCCCTACATCCCCGGCCGGAGGAGCCCTGGGCTGGCCAAAGCCCTGAGCGCCCCCCACATTCTTGGCCAGAGGAGCCCCGGGTGGGCAAAGCCACGAGCATCCACCCCCCCTTGGCTGAAGCAGCCCTGGGCTGGCTGAAGCCCCGAGCCCCCATCCCACTTGCTTGGAGTGCCCCCACCCAAAGAAGCCCCAGGGCAGCTATAGCTGCACCTTCCCTCCCCAGACCGCAAGCCACCCCAGGGAAAAGCGTCTCTCCCAACGCTTTTGATATGCCCAATGCAGGTTCCGGGGCGGCTCAGATGATATTTCAAATTCAGCTTTGTGGGTTCCTCAGTAATCTCTCTGGAGTCCAGGGATATTACCGATGAACCTGGGAAGCTGAATAGCACATACCACCTCCTCAGCCGCCCCAGAACCTGCATGGGGCCTAATGAAGCAAAAACTTTGTCACCAAACATCACAACCAGGGTCTGGTGGCCGCGACAGGAGAGACAGAGCCTCCCCAGGCCTATTATACCCACCGCCTATGTTCTTGGGGACTAGGAAATAAGTAGAATAAAACCCTGTGTCCGGACTGGTCACAGGAACATGTTCTATCACTCCCCTCTGCAGTAGGGAGACCACTTCTAGAGCAAGGATACTGTCGTGAGAGTGGTCCCTGAGGCAAGGCCAGATGACGTGGATGAGGTAACGTCACGAACTTGATCATATAGCCATGTCAAATGACATCTAGGACCCATTTGACCATTGTTATTGCACTCCAAACTGGAAACAAGTGTCATAGACGCTCCCTGAAGAGGGGACTCAGAAGTATAGCATGAGGCAGGATGGTTGCCGGCTCTCTAGGTGCCCTCAGAAGTATTGTTTCTGCAAAGACTGAGTACGAGACGCTGTAGGTTGTGATGAAGAACCCAGAGGGTGGGGCCATTGGGTCTTGCCATTTGCAAGGCAGCTCACAGGACTGCTGGTGGAAGAAATGGGGAGCTCTAGAATGTTGACTGGTTGCGGGTGGTAAAACTTGGTAAAACTTGGGTGCTACTATGTAGATACCCAGAGACAGCAGAGTGGCGCTGGAGTCTTTAAGGGAGTGGAGGGACTCATCAGTCTTCTGACTGAAGAGATGAGATTCATTGAAAGAGAGGTCCTCTATGGCAGTGGTGCCCAAACTTTTCCTGTTCACCCCCCTTACCAGTAATGGAATAGGTCTAAGCCCCACCAACACCACCATTACTGCATAATTGGCTCACCAGATGAGACTAGGCTGAAGGCAGAGCTGGAGGCAGAACTGCGGATGGGGGAGGAGCTGGCCTGGGGCCAGACCTGTGACTGGGGCTGGAGCTGCAACTGGGTGGTGCTCCCTCCCTACCTAGCATGGGGGCTGATCCAGGCTTCATCGTGCGCCCCCTCAAACATTCCTCCATATCCCCTCAGGGGGGCATGCCCCACAGTTTGGGGACCACTGCTCTATGTTGTTCTGGACTTCCCTTGGGAAACCTGACAAAGGCAGCCATGACTCCCTCTGCATAGCAATTCCATAGCCATCATCTGTGAAGAAGTGTCTGCTACGTCCAGGAGTCTCGTTCTCACAACTAGTTTCCCCTCCTGTAGCATAGCCTGGAAGCGAGCTCAGTCCTGCTGGGGAAGTTTGTCTGCAAAGTCTCCCAGCTTCCTGTAGGTAAGGAAATTGTATTTAGCTAATAGAGCAAACTAACTGGAGATACGAAATTGGAGGCTGGCAGAGGAGAATACCTTGCGACCCAGGTCCAGTTGCTTGCCCTCTTTGTCTGCTGGGTGAAGTATGCATGTTGTTGCTGGGCCTACTCCATCGCTGCCTGTATGACGAGGGAATTGGGTGGGGGGATGAGAGAACAGAAACTCAGACCCCTTTTCAGGTACATAGTACTTCATCTCCACCCCCTTGGGGGTGGGTGTGCAAGTGGCTAGAGCGTGCCAGACAATATGGGCTGGTTGAAGAATGGCATTTTTGATCAGTAGAGCCACTCTGGCTGGTACCGAGGTACATAAGATGTCAAGCAGCTGGTGCTGTTTGTCCTGTACTTCCTCCAGTGGAACGTGGAGAGCAGCAGCCACCCTATATAAAAGTTCCTGGAATTGACAGTAGTCATCCAGGGGTGAGGAGGGAGTCAAAGACACTGCAGCGTCTGGAGTTCCAGCAGTACCTTTGGAGTCAGACTAAGTGGAACAGCCTCCAACATTGGTTTGGAATGCCAGCTTGATGATGGTTGAAGAGACAAGATAAAAAGACACCTCTCAAGTGGAGCAGGAAGGTTCTGAAGGTGGATACTGCAGCCACAATCCCCAGTAGGACCAACCAGGCAGATCCGGCAGCTGCTATGGAGAGCCCCGAAGAGCAGAGTACCAATGGCTCCATTGCTGGGGAAAGAGAGGGTACTGCCACTGAGTCAGCAGAACCTTGGGGTACTTATATTGGCAGTATGGGAGGGCCAGACCCTACACTCTGTCAGAGTCCTCCAATGCTGAAAAGTCAGGCTGGTACAAATGGTGGTGCCATTGGAACCAGCGGACCCACAGGAACCACAGAGTAACAGGCAAGTCTAATGTAAGAGAGCATACTCCCCTGGAAGGCGATGGCACTTGAAAACATGGAGACCTTACCTCCTCCATGACAAAGAGCTCATAAGCCAAATCAGGTCTCCCTGGTGTCAGCGATACGCACTGTAGTCAGAACCAGAGCCGGAATGGGAGCCAAACAGAGGACTGCCTCAGAACCGAAGATTCCATTGACTTAAGCAGTGCCAACCTGGAAGGACTATGTGGCTCAGTGGATGGAACTGGCGATCCAATGGTCTATACAACTTTTTATCACGCTTGTGAGCTTTGGAACATTCTGCTTCCCTGTGAACAGAACTCGTGGACAGGGCAGTATCCTTCTTGGGCTTGGAGGAAACTTACTGCCGCGCTTATATTCACTCACGACTAAGCCTTGGCCTGAGGTCCATAGCACTGGTACCAGCAGAACCAGACTGGAGCTCCATGGTAGGAGGCACACTCCTTGATTGCTCAGACCAATCTATGAGGGGGTTCCCTGGTCTGGATCCTACTGCAGCTTCATGGCAACCTCCATGAGGTGCTTCTTGAAGTGGAGAGCACAGCCTTCTCAGGTATGGCTTGGGAAAGAGAGGCAGATACTTCACTTGGATGCAAAGTGGGCTTCCCCCATGCAGTAAAGGCAGCATTGGTGCTTGTCGTTGACTGAGAACAAGCAAGGGCAGAAAGAGCAGATCTTGAACCCCAGTGTCTTCAGCATAATCCAGTACCCAGGAGGGAGTCCAGCAAAATGGCGTCCCAAAGACCTTAAAATCCTAAAAACTAAAACACACACTAAAACTACTATAAAAACAACAAAAAGACCATTTACAAGAATAAAAGTCTTTTCGAAGGTACATCACAAGAGACCATGTGGTGGTGAGCAGGAACGACCTCAGTGATCGCACTTTATCACTTCAGGCAAAACCATGAGATTCTGTCCTGAATGTAACATCCAATAATATAATTAAAAATGAACCACGTGGCCCTTCAATTAGCCAATATAATTAGAGGAGAGATCAATGTTAAAAAAAAACCCTAAAACACCTCACACATGCACACACAAAAGAGTAAGTAAACTTTTTCACGGTCATTATTTTTGATTCCTATTAAATACCTAAACTACATATGAGGGAAAAAAAAAGTTATTTATATCAACTATTATAACAAACAAAGAAGTAACTAGGCTGGAGTAAGCTACTGATTACTATTTTTCGTATGTAAATTACAAAACTGCCTGCACTATAAGGGGAGGAAGGAATGTACAGTCACTTATTTATATTTTTTCAGAGTAGTTTATGCATGGCCTCTTGCTTGTTCTTTTCTGTTTTCCAAGTCCATAAAAGATGAATTTATATTATCCATTAGCATCTATGTACTTGCATATCAATTCTAGTAGAGGTCGAGAAAATTGGCTGGCATAACAACTTTCCACGGATGACCTAAGGTATATAACCAATAGCCAGGGAAGTGCCAAGAAATTAAATTAATCTGGGATTTCAAAACAAAAACATCTTCCTTACCAACTAACGTTCTGTCTCTGCTTACATCTGTATGGATTTCTTGGAGCCTCAGAAAATACATTCAGTGGAGTTCCAACATCATTCCCTAGCAGTGGCATGCATGACATTTTTAATAAGGCATGCAGTTATACTTGCATGCCTTTGGAAGTCCAAAATGGCACCCTCCACACAATGACCTTGGATGCACCGTATGTATAAGGTCACACTATGCGGACGATGCCATTTTGTTCTATACTATGTGTTCAGGGGCCAGACGAAACTATCCTGCAGGTGAGATTCAGCCCACAGGCTACTAGATCGACCATGTTTTTTTTAAATTCTGGGGTATGCAATGGTATGCCACTATTCCCTAGAAAAGGATATGGCAAAATAGCAGAATGGAATCAAACTCCTGGGAATAGAGTGAAGAAGATTTACACAGAATACCTAATGAAGCATGCTATGGCTACCCAAGGCAGGAGATTAGTTTCTGTAAAATCTTAGCTTTCACTGCTGCACTGCAGGGACAGCAATGGAGGCTAATTTCAGCAGGACAGAACCCTTAGTGAACTAAAAGCCAGAAGAGTGGAGGTATTTTTAGGAAATATGTACAATTTTTGGATGTACCAAACGTGGCTATAAACAGCAGTTTAAACCCATTTTAAAACATGTTATAAAATGTATTTACCTCCACGCTTTTTGGGAGCTTCAGGTTTCATTTTAACGATATTTCTGCTTCTAAATTCAGGCCCTTTAAAATCATCTTTGTCTTCATTCAGCACTGGCTCTGGTTGTACAACCACTGTACCTAGAATAATTTCATTTAAAAGGTGGAAACCATTACATATCCAAGTGACATTCCAGTGAAGTGCAAGACTCCTGTTTAAACAAAAGCCAACATTGCATATAATTTTCCCCCAACAAGCTATATGATGACTGACTGATAAATATATCCTACTGCACAGGTGTCCATATTACAAATATCAATATCACACACCTCAAACTGGCACTGATATTGCAATTGTAGGACAGAGATCAAAGACTGAGTCGACCCTGGAGAGCGAACTACCCTCTCTAGCCCCAGATGCAGTACATGAAGAACAGAATAAAGCATAACAGTGAGACAATGTGGGTGAGCTTGCAATGCAACTGTTCCGTGGCACCTGGAGTTTTAGGACAGCTAACTGAGCATCTCTCAAAAGCTGTAGAAATTTCTTCCCTTCCCCACCAACAGGGCAAAATCTCATTTTCCTTTTTTACAAAATTATTAAATTTACTAATGTTTTAACAAAACCGAACAGTGCTAACCAAAGTTACGTGAAGAAAAAAAGTGTAATTTCACATTTAGAGCTGGGTTTCAATCCTGTGTCTCCTGGGAATTTGCAGTAATACGTTTGTGAAAATAACCATACAATGACTGCTTCTGGGGTCTCTGCTATACTATGGCTTTTATAGAGCTAAGAAAGGCAAGCTTTTTTGTTGTTCTTTTTAAACAATGCTAAAACTAAAAATATCATAGAATCTCAGGTTTGGAAGGGACCAGGAAGTCATCTAGTCCAACCCCCTGCTCAAAGCAGGACCAATCCCCAATTCTGCCACAGATCCCCAAACGACCCCCTCAAGGATTGAACTCACAACGCTGGGTTTAACAGGCCAATGCTCAAACCACTGAGCTATCCCTCCCCCCATGGTGTAGAGGGTGTTTTAAAAGTATTGCATTTAAAAATAACCCAATAATGACCAGCTTTTTCTGTTTTGTTTTTAAACATATTTCAAGATCTGGCCTAAACCTCTAATACTTTTAAGCAAAGGGTACAATTTTCAAAAATCAGTCACTTACAAGAACTAAATCCCATTCTCAAATGGGACTTAGGTACTTCTGAAAATTTTACCTGGAATGTTTACAAAAGAACAAAAGCAAAATACCATTTCCTGTTTTATGTTGTCTTTATTTCCACAAAAATATGGATTCCAATGCATATTTTGAATTAAGTAATCAGTGCATCCTGGTAGATCCAGTGATTTATGTATGTGGGGTTCAAAGTAGACATTTAAAAACAAAATATTTTAACCTTTTGAATGCTATAATCATAGTAGGGCCTCAATATCCTGCTTGCTAAGGTTGGCACTTTACAAAAAAAATAAAAATAAAAAAAAAACAGACGAAGTATACAACGTTTCCCTTTGTGGCTATTACGCATATTCCATCATATAATCTTGACACTAATTCGCAGAATTCAGACACACAGAAAATGCATGCTCTACCTTTAGGTAAGCTTTTCATATCAACATCATTTTCTGAGTTTTCATTTGAAACATCTTCATTTACAGTTTCAGGTAAGGTTTGTTCATCATCTGATCCAACATATTTTGTTACAACTGTAGGTTTCCTGTATGAACAGAAAAAAAATCCACATTTGTGATAAATATTTTATAGCAATTTAGGTGTATATGGTGCTTTGCAATCAAACAATCTCCCTTGGGTCAGGAACCTGGTAATTTTAAATTCTATTTTTCGATCTAATTTAAACTGCATGAGATGATGAAGCAGAGAGAAACAGACTGGGCAAGCATGACAACAGTAAACAGAAGAGGAATTTTGTTCTTAGAGATACATAATTTTTTTTTTTATTCCCCCTAGAGAAAAGATTATATGTTGTTTTGTTTTACATATTTTAAAAGGATCTGAAGGACAGAACCGTAAGGTTTACCAAAAGATGGCAAAAGACAAGAAGGAATGTGATCAGTGTAAGGTTGCTAAAATGCAGTTATTTTTGGCCACACAGAGAATGTGTTTTCTTTAGGCACAAACTGAGAAACTATTACCTTAGTGCATTACTTCTTGAAAGAGAGCAAAAAAAACATGAATAAACTGAAGTGCATCAGACTGGCAGTGTTTGTCTGAAACATCTCATACTGTTACCAAGTCTTGATTTTACTGGTAAAGTATTGATTTTATTGGGTATTAGTGACTCACTAAGACAGGGTAAACTGATTACCCCACTTGGACACATAGAAATGACTTTTCCGAGGGAAAAAAATCCTGGGTGTAGGGTGATAGTCCTGAAGGAAGAACCCAATGACCATTTATGCCTGATGAGCCTTGAGATAGAAAACAAGATACCATCAAGACTTTGTTAATAAAGCCATACTCCAGGAAGGGGGTAAATTTGAACTTGACACAGTGAGCCTCCTCAGCTGGTGTAAATCAGCCTGAAGTTACATGGCTCCATGCCAATCTACACTATATAGTTATCTGGCCCTGCGTAGATTGTTTCTGTAGACCAAGTTAGGGAAGGCACCTAGTTACAAATAGTATTATTCACATTTTCCTTTTCAAACTAACCTTTTCGAACGTGATGATCCTAAAGATTTGGATCTTTCTGAAGAGCTATTGCCCTAAAAACAAGGAAAAATTTTGAAGTCACAAACATCTGTTAGTGTGTGACCAGAACATACACCAACAAAAAATTATTTTCTTGGATTCTTAGGTATACAGCAGCAACTCAGAAGTCAATTTCTAGCTGGGTTTAAACCAATCATATCCCATTTCTTGTTCATACTACATTTCATATCAAGGGTAGCAGAACAAAAATTAAAGTTTTGCTTGTAAACGTAGTGTTGTAATTAGCTGGATTCAATTATGAGACTTTTTCGTTTATAAATTACTACCTGGATTAAGATCTCTTAAAATGAATATATATTTTGAGCCCCACCAAGCACACACTGCATCAGAAATTATAAAGAAATATTATTGTGATCTGAGAAATTCACAGAATCATACACCATATTTCTTATGCACCAATTTGCAGGAAATTGAGGAAGTATTAAAAATAGTAGAGGACCCCTTCAGAAGATTTTATTTCCCTGCAATCCTCCATTCCAAAGGGTCCATTTAACAGTTACGGCTCGCACTTCACAACTTTCTGGGCTAAGGACTGGGTGTGGCTCACTCAAGAGCATATCATCAATATTCGTGGGTCACTTGAGGATGTGATTAATTGCACTGTTAATAAAAGAATACCAATTGAAATGATAAATATTTTTGCTTTGTATTTACATTTTCAAATATATTGATTTCAATTATAACAGAATACAAAGTGTACAGTGCTCACTTTATATTATTTTTATCAGATATTAGCACTGTAAAAAAGGTAAACAAAAGATACTGTTTTTCAATTCACCTCATAAAAGTACTGTAGTGCAATCTCTTTATCGTGAAAGTGTAACTTACAAATGTAGATTTTGTTTTGTTATATAACTGCACTCAAAAATAAAACAATGTAAAATTTAGAGTCTACAAGTCCACTCCATCCTACTTCTTATTCAGCCAATCGCTAAGACAAACAAGTTTGTTTACATTTACGGGAGATAATGCTGCCCGCTTTACATGTGAGATATGCTAAACCTTTGAATGTCCCGTCATCCTTCGGCCACAATTCCAGAGAACATGCTTCCATGCTGATGATGCTCATTAAAAAAATAAAGCATTAATTAAATATGTGACTGAACTCCTTGGGGGAGAATTCTGTATCACCTGCTTGGTTCTGCCATATATTTCATGTTATAGCAGTCTCGGATGATGACCCAGCACACTGTTCAATTTAAGAACACTGCAGATTTGACAAAACACAAAGGAAGAATCAATGTGAGATTTCTAAAGATAGCTACAGCACTCGACCTAAGGTTTAAGAATCTGAAGTGCCATCCAAAATCTGAGAGGGACAAGATGTGGAGCGTGCCGTCAGAAGTCTTAAAAGAGCAACGCTATGATGCAGAAACTACTGAACCTGAACCACCAAAAAGGAAAATCTACTTTCTGTTGGTGGCATCTGACTCAGATGATGAAAATGAACAAGCATCAGTCCGAATAGCTTTGGATCATTATTGAGCAGAACCCGTCATCAGCATGGAAGTACATCCTCTGGAATGGTGGCCGAAGCATGAAGGGGCATATGAATGTTTAGCATATCTGGCACATAAATACCTTGCAATGCCAGCTACAAAAGTGCCACACAAAGCCCTGTTCTCACTTTCAGGTGACACTGTAAATAAGAAGTGGGCAGCATTATCTTCCATAAATGTAAACAAACTTGTTTCTCTTAGCAACTGGCTGAACAAGAAGTAGAACTAAATGGACTATGTTGGCTCTAAAGGTTTACATTCTTTTGTTTCTGAGTGCAGTTATGTAACAAAACAAAATCTACATTTGTAAGTTGCACTTTTATGATAAAGAGATCGCACTACAGTACTTGTATGAAGTGAACTGAAACACACTATCTTTTGTTTCTCTTTTTTACAGTGCAAATATCTGTCAAAAATAATATAAAGTGAACACGGAATACTTTGTATTTTGTGTTGTAATTGAAATCAATATATTTGAAAATGTAGAAAAACATCCAAAAATATTTATACAAAATGTCAACTGGTATTCTATTAACAACAGCGCGATTAAAACTGCAATTAATCACAATTGTTTTTTTAACCGCGATTTGTTTTTGTTTTTAGTTAATTACATGAATTAACTGTGATTAACCGACAGCCCTAATACTTTCATGAAAAGGGGTATTACTTAGCGTTACGTAATTTGCCACTTCCCAACCATGATAATTCACAAAATTGCAGCAGCTCCCCACTTCTCAGCAAAGACTTAATAGTGGGTAGAAGCCTCATGATAGTACAATGTGATACCTTCCACAAAGTATACATTTACTCATGCATTATGAAGTACCATAGGAAAAATACGAAAGTAGTCAAAACTATGAAAGTACATTGAATTTATTATTTTACTTTTTATTTTTAAATTGTGATTGCTTGCCTAGGCATAATGGATGTCATTCATATCCATTTAAAAGGTTATATTGTGGTTTTTTAATTCAACTTTTAGAAGAAGTTCCCTAATCAACTTTCACATTCAGCAGATATGGTAGTGTAATCCAGTACAGATTTTAATTCAAATTTAATCAATCTATACCAGCCATTTTTGGATTACCAGCATTACTGTAAATCAAATGCACCATATACTTTATTCCTACCTCTTCCCTGTTATTTTCCATTGGAGTTGGACTATTTTCAGGCCCACTACTTTTACCTGTACAAGGAGGGAAAAAATGTAATTCACTGAATGGTAGAAATCACTAACAATTCTTTAAATTATAAATGATGGTTGGTATAAACTTTTTTACAGCATTATTAAAACATTACTAAATGGACAATTAGTCAGTGGGGATGAGGAGTGAGTTTTATATAGAATCACAATAAAACCTTTGCATAACACCATGGCATCATCTATTGCACACATGCTAAATAATTTACAGAAAATTTTATTTAGATTTTTTTTAAAAATACCACTGCTACTATTTTTCAACCTTTTCCCACCAATAAAGAAATCATACTAGAGGAGCCAGAGTGCAACTACACATGCTTCACACGAAAAGCAGTAACAACCAATACATTCCTGAAACTTCTGTACATAACATTGTGATTTTAAGGACTGATATATCAAGGACCTAGCTAGCACAGCTAAAAATAAGTGATGTATCCCATTTGATATTGTGGAGTCTCCTCTTTCAAGATATACAGACCTCCTATTTCTAGCCCTAATGGGTTGTGGGATATTAAACCTTAAACATGTCATTGATCCAGGACTGAACCCCCATCAAGTGTAATTTTGAGAGAAATGTTATAGGTTTTTTGAGGGGGAGAAGGGAATATTTCTGTTTCAGTATTCTTTATAATGCAGCTATATGAAGTTGCTCAAAAGCTTAGAATGTTAGAAGGAGCCTCACAGGAAATGGATTAATGGAAAGTACAAAAATGCTATTTTTCATATGGATATCACGAGTATTATAGATTAGGCTCATAGCACTCTTTACATTATAAGACCCTATTTTCAGTTGCTTATAATTTTGCAAACTGTTTGGGCTGAATTTTTCCACACTGGCTGTGTCTGCCTCAGGCTTAATGTTGTTGTTTTTGTTTTTTTTTTTTTGGAAAATTTCAGCCAATACAATGCAGATGTTTATGAAAATGACAGTAAGGAAAAATGTTTTCTCTGTATTAAATTCTTCAGATCATTTCTCTGAAGTGCTCTCGTGTCCCTCTGTTTTGCAGCAAGATATTTAGCCGGATTTTCCTTGCTAACATCCTCAGGCTCTGATCACCATGTGGTGTCAGGAAGGAATTTTCCCCCAAGTCACCCTCCTATTCTCTGCCTGTGGCAAATAACCATTTAGTGTCCTGCGGGCTGTAACGTTTTGGTCACATTTCAATTGCTGGGTTTAGCATGTGGGCGCTGGGTGTTGTTGGTGGCACGTGACATACAGGAGGTCAGGCTAGCTGATCTGGTGGTCCCTTCTGGCCTTAAACCCTGTGACTATTGTGACAGATATTGCAACCATATGCAGTGTCTTTGGGGGAACATATTACATTATGCTTATGTATCACTGTGGCTCAGGAATTATATGTATGATTGTGTTCTACTCCATGGGGGTGAATTACTACAGCTCCTTCAGGAACTAAAACACTGTAGGGTGATTAAGGAGAATCACTCATTGTACAAGACAGGTACCACCCATTGGGGTATTTGCATATAGGGACTCAAACTGGGTTACAAGAGACTAGGAAAACCAAGAAAGGGCTTTTGGCTTAAAAAGGATGCATTTAAACTGACTCAAAGCCTTCTTTCTGATCCAGCAAACAGACAGGACCTTCTGTCCAAGCGGGGCCGAACCCTTGTGGAGGGTTGGAAAGACTTTGGCCTACTAGGGCCCTATAAGAATAATGGGTGACTTATTGTAAACTTTTAGCATGGCTGAAGGAGCTTTTGTTTTGTTTTCTCTATAATGCTTTTACCTTAAGAATAAACATGCTTGCTTACAAAGAGCAGTATGGTAACTTGTAGCTGATGGTTATATGCTGTTCATAGCCTTTGGGGAGAAAGCAAAGCACAGATAGACTGGCCTTAGTAGACTGGCTTGCTAGGGATATCAAAGTGCAGGGAGTTGGGAAGGGAAGCCTTAAAATCCCCATCAAGAGGAAGAGAGATGCATGTCTCCCCTTAAGAGAGGTGATGGCTGAGTACTGAAAACCTTAAGCGGGTGCCCTTAAGAGACCAAGGGAAGGGTATAAAGTACACTCATGCCAAAATTGTGACAACTAATTACTTGAAATTTGGCTGAGGGGTGATGTGCCAAGGATGTGCCTCTTGGCATCCTCATTAAAATTCGCCTAACTTTGGTTAAGTTGTAACAATTTCAGTTTGCACATGCTCAGTAGAGAATACTTTGATTTTAACAGCTAAAATTTCAGAAGATTCCATCTTCACTGGGCATGCTCAAATCTCACTGCGCCTACGTGTGACCAGACTGTCACCATACCCACAAACTGACTAAGCATGTTGTACCCCCTCGTATCACAGTCCTGACCAGACTGAACATGCCGTCACCACACAGCAACTGAGCATGTTCTCTCCAGTCTAGGGGTACAGAGCTGAGAGAACACCAAGATGGGGAATTGAGAGCAGGGAGCCTGTCTTTCCTATGCTCTCAATGACACCTCCACTCCCTTGTAACACATCCACACAGTGCAGTATGAAGGAGGAAGCTGTCCGATTCAAATACACAGGAGACAGAAGCCAGACTGGTCAGGAAGGAGAGTATATTGGCACACACAGTCTGGTGAGACTGAGACAACAGTTATGCAGTTGGAGGTGAAGAGGCTGGAGCAGGAAGCTGCGGGGGGGGGGGCGGGGGGGCAGACTTGCTGGGCAAGAAGACCAAGAGTCACGGTGGGGAAGGGGTAGACTAAGACTTGCTGGACAAGGAGAATGCAGTGAGGAGCAGGAGGGGTAGGGAGGACAGATTGTGGGCAAGGAGCTCAAAAGGGAGTGAAATCAGAACTGGCTGGGAAGAGACCATGACTAGGTGTGAAGACAGGATGAGAGAATGATGAAGTCAGAGATCCGAACTATGACAGCAAGCTTGGAGGGGGAAATAAGAACTTGCTGGGCAAAAAGACTGAAACGAGAAACTTGAGTAGAGTCTGGGACTGGGAAGATAAGGATATTAGGACTGGTGCAAGGAGCTGGGGGGGGGGGGGGGGGACGGGACGGGACATGACTGGAACACCTTGGAAGGGATGAGGCAGAAGGGGGACAAGTCTGGAGGAAATGAGCCGAAGTGCTGTGACCACTAGAAAACACTCCCCTCCAGAGCCTGGAATGCCAAATTCCCGAGTCTCACTATTCCTCCTCTGCCAGCAAACATCTGCGAAAATCACTGGTTAAATGTGTGTCTGATGTCCCTCTAGTACTGATCCACATAGAGGATAACAACTTACTATTGCTATCAGTTAGTCCACTAGTTCAAGTGGCAGAAGTCTGTGTAGTGTATCTAAAGGTTCCACCCATGTGGTGTTGTGATGCCACATGACAGCAAACTGAAAAAACAGAAGTTCTTCTTTAAAAAAAAAAATGAGAAAGTTACACACACACACAAACTATGTTAAAAGACCACTAAGGTTGCATAATCAGGCACACAAAACTTAGGAACTTTCAAGATTAAGGTTGCCTGAATAAGCTTCATTCAGCCCCCTTGTGTGTATGCATTGCGATACAGTGTTAAGTTATATGATCACATAGTATTTTTCTACAGGACTGCAGTCTTATTCAGTGCACTGGATAAACAGTGATTAATGAGCAGCTATTCAATATTTTGTTTTCTCCTCATTGTTCAATTTATTGTAGACTGTTCAAATCCTGTTATGAAGAAAAAATTATTTCCACATGGCTTTTTTATGGTGCTCATCACTATAGTAAGCTGAGTGCTTCAAAGAAAAATTAATTAGTCTTCTCAAAACTTCTCGAGATGAGGGGGAGGTATTATCTCACTTTTACAGATGGGGAACTGACGCACAGAGAATATGGTCAAAAGCATTCACTAATTTTGGGGAGCCAACTTGAAAATCCTAGGACCTGATTTTTCAGAATACTTTCAGAATATGTTCTAAGGACAACTCCCATTGATTTCAATTATGAGTGGTCAGCACTTCTGCCAATCAGACTTCAAGATATCAAGCTAGGCCAGGGGTTCTCAAACTGGGGGTCAGGACCCCTCAAGAGGTCACGAGCTGTCAGCCTCCACCCCAAACCCCACTTTGTCTCCAGCATTTATAATGGTGTTAAATATATAAAAAAGTGTTTTTAATGTATAAGGGGGGGGGTCACACTCAGAGGCTTGAGGTGTGAAAGGGGTTGCCAGTGCAAAAGTCTGAGAACCCCTGAGCTAAACACACAATTAGCGAGCACCTCAAAGGTTTGGTTTAAGTGACTTGTTTAGCATCACACAGGAACTCTGTGGCAGAGGCAGGGCCAAAATCCAGTTCTCCAGGACAACAGTGAAGACCATGAGACCCTCCTTTCTCTTTCTGCAATCCTCTGCCTCATTCACTCGACACCTTCCAACAAATGAGGAGGGTCTTTAAAGACAATCTTTTTTATTACACAATTCATCCCCAGAGCAGGGCATTGCATGAGGCAGAGGTCCTATGGAAAAATAGCATGCGACCAAATGATTAAAGACTATTATAGTTCATACACACAAAGGGACAGTAGTTTTTTGTAATTATATATAAATGTATATGTGTGTGATATCACACACATACACCCTTGAAATTTGTCAAAAGGACTAAGCAATTGGTGTATCTCTGCTCCACAGTAATTCTCTTTCACGGACAAGAGCTAGAGTCACATTTGTAACTACACAGGACTGGGAGAGAGGTACTGCAAACAGTATCCTCCCCAAAACAACTTCACAATGACAGATATCTGTTTATCCATGTCACAGTTTGGTTTTGGCAAAGGTGCCCTGAAATAAAGCACTGAAGCACCAAACAGGAATTGAATCGTACAGTCAGTGTTGACACTACAATGCAGTAATAAGGGGACAATATTGTCAGAAATGCTATACTTAAGATGAAATTTTAAGCAGAACTCCAGTTAAATCAAAGGGATATTATCAAGTATAGCAGAAGTTTGTGACTTTAACAGAAGTTTTACATAATCCAATATGAATATAAAGATCTTCAGTTGATGTAAATTGTCTTAGCTCCATTGAAATCAATGCTGTGTATCTGACAGAGCACTTATTTTTTTGTATAAAAAGAATATTTCAAATATTCCTAAACATTAGAAATGCAAAACAGTTGCATCCTGTTATATAAGGAGAATAAGAAAGCTGAAGTAAATACAAAGTGAAAACGACCAGTCTTATTTCACTATATGATCTGAGAAATATAAGAAAAAGCACAGGTGATAATCAAGTAAAATTAGATTTTAAATTTCTGTCAATTTTAATAAGGTAATGAGTTGTTAGTGAAAAGTTAACTATTTATTTTGACAGCATCCTTTTAGCGATCCCATGGATCTGTCAGAAAATAGAACAAAATACATTCCTCGGCTAATACAATCCCAACTTTCCTCACACAGTCACTTCATTGCTATGGAAAGCGTTTTAGGAAAGTTGGAGTCTGAAAAGTTCTATAACAAATCCAGATTCCTACTATACATTAGATTATAATTTTCTGCTGTGTGTTTATTTTAAAAGCCTTCATTATTGATAGTAGTTAAAATGAAGTTGTTGTTTTTTAAATCCAGTACTTACCTACTAGATATTTTGGAGATACCAATAATTTTCCAGAAGAAACCTAATCATTTGCTTTAGAAAAGCGCTTTTGTTTTAGTGGTTTCTGACTTAATTCACAAATTGTTCCCACAATTAACATGAAAACAACTCCCCCACACTCTGTTCCACAGTTGTGAGGGTCAAAAGATCTTAACTTCAGCAGAAAAACAAGATGTGTCTATTACACACTGTTAATATAGGGAACCATGAGAAATCTGAACCAAAAGCATCCCAGAGGAGATACAAACATCCCCCACCCCAAGGACACACAGATAGTTTAACTTCCATGAAACGGAATACTGAATACTTTGTTGGTTTAAAAGTGTTATAACATACAGAACATTTATATTCACAAATGAAAAGCAATTTATACCAAGAATCTACTGTATATTTATCCAGATATCTCCACTTAAGAAGGAAACAGCAAGAACAATATTGCATATCTGTACATCAAAATGCATTTTATTGCACTACATTCCAAGATGCTGAATAAGAGTGTACATTTAAAAGAGAGAAAATATATATATATTTTACCTATACTTTTGCTCACAGATAGTCTTGGAGGCGAGTTTGCGTCCTCAGATTCTTCAGAAGAGTGAGCCAAAAAGTCATGAAGCTTCTGCACCAACGTATTCAACTTGCTTTCACTGATAAAACACAGAAGTGTCACTTGAAATTAGTCTCACTATCTCATGCTACTTTATTAATTAATATATAGTGCAAGCTTGAAATGAATGCTGCTTGTTCTTAAGTACTACGTATCAATAAAGGAACTGAAAATCTTCCAAAGCAAGGCTTTTTTTTTTTTTTTTTTTTACCAAAACATCTATCTCAAAAAAGGATACCAAAATATGCAAAAATAACCCCCTTGTAATTTTGAAAAAAAAATCTGTAAGTGCAGATTTGGCACTGAAATATAAGCATTTAGGACTACATTAGTATAAAGTTTACAATAAAGCATGTCACATTTTAAAAAGCCGTATTTCATGTAATTAAAAAAATGAAATATTTACAGAAGCCAAGAAAAGTGCACTGCTATTCAAAGAAATTAAAAGGAAAGAACATAGCAAAAACATTGTGCATAACTAAGAGAGTAATTAAATAATAGCTAAAAATGTGAATCACTTATATTGGTCTGTCTGTGGATACATAACCCAAACAGAAATTGCAAGCAGTTTCTCTACATGGCCTAAAGAAAAAAAATTGTAAAGACGCATGGAATCAGACATTATTTTAACTTACCCATACAAAGCTTACATCAAACCAGCCATCCAAATTATTTACTGAGTGTCTCAGAAGATAACCAGCAACATGTGTATCTTGTCAAAAGACAATTGTGTAGGAGCAGATGACTGTCTGATATTTTTATTTGAATTAGTTTACTGATACTATTGCCAACAGAATTTTCAATTAGCCAGTTTTATAGAACAGGAGCCTTTGGTCATTTCTCTCCCATGTACACAATTTTTCTTAAGAATAAGACAAGGCTCTAATTCACCAGTTACCTTCTTAGCACTACTTTTTAAAAAGGTTTCTTGTCTCAGGCTCTCCACATATTTTTCTCCCACCTCCTAAAGCAGTGGTCACCAACCAGTCAATTGCGATCCTGAAGCCTCTGCCAGTCAATCGCTGTCTGGCGGCGCAGCAGGGCTCAGCAGGCTGCCTGCTTGCCTGGGCCCCACGCCGCTCCTGGAAGTGGCTGGCACGGGTCTCTGTGTGCTGCCCGCGCCCACCGCCCCCATTGACCGCAGCTCCCAGCCAATGGGAGCTGCAGAGTCGGCGCTGGAGGGCGGGGACAGAGGCAGCACACAGAACAGCCTGCTGGCCCCTGGGCCGCAGAGACACGCCAGCCACTTCTGGGAGCAGCATGAGGCCAGGGAAGGCAGGCAGCCTGTCTTAGCTCTGTTGGTCCGCCGATCAGGAGCTGCCTGTGGTAAGCGCCTCCCAGCCAGAGCCTACACCTTGCACACCCTCCTTCATCCCAACCCCCTGCCCCAGCCCTGAGCCCGCACCCCAACTCCCTCCCAGAGCCCACGCCCCTCACCCCCTCCTGCACCCCAACACTCTGGGTGCAGGAGGGGGCTCTTGGCTGGGGCAAACTCCCTCCCAGACCCCACTCCCCAACCTCCTGCCCCAGCCCTGAGCCTGCACCCCTCATCCTCTCCTGCATCCCAACCCCCTACCCTAGCCAGGAGCCCCCTCCTGCACCCAAACTCCCTCCCAGAGCCCGCACCCCTCACCCCCTCCTGCACCCCAACCCCTGCCCCAGGCTCAGCCCTGAGCCCCCTCCCACACTCCAAACCCCTCAACTCCAACCCAGTGCCGCATCCCCTCCCATACCCCAACGCCCTGCCCCAGCCTGGTGAAAGTGAGTGAGGGTGGCGGAGAGTGAGCAACGGAGGGAGAGAGGGAATGGAGGGAGGGGGCAGGGCAGATCCTGGGTTGATCTTAATTTCAAAAAGTGATCTTGCACATAAAAAGGTTGGAGACCACCATCCAAAAGCTTTCCTGTGCTCATATGTCTTTTTCCAGCTGTTGTACAGTAACTGAAAAATCATACATCATCAACTAGACTAACCCCTGTGTAAGATAATCCTTCAACACTGCCACTAAAGGGGCACATCCAAATTGTGCTTTTTAAAACTATTTTCAAGACATCAAATTTTCTGATAGTGCACACTTCAAATAGTAATTTTTAAAAATTTCTTAAGAAAAAAATCAGAGATAGAATAGAACCATTAAGTCCTACAGTCTATTCCTTTGCCATGTAGCATTGTTCCCTACAGTATATTTGCTAGTGACCTGCATTCACAGCGGTGTTGTAAGTCTTAATTCTATAAGCGTAAAATAGGATAGGATAAAACTTTTTTTTTTTTTTTAATATCAATTAAAACGTTTTAAAACCATAGCGTACACAGAGAAAGTTAAAATAAACTAGGGTTTTAAAACTAGTTAAAGTGCCTTACAAACATTTAAGGTATATCTAGACTAAGATAAATGAGTAAAAAAATTTTCCTAATCTAGATATACTCCAAAAATTTTGAGATCCTTAGATGGAAGTGCTTTAAAAATACAAACTATTAATTTGTTACCTTCCAAATTGTATTATTTAGAATTACTTTCCCCATGCATCTTCAAAATACAGGTATGGACTACCTCATAAAGTAATTAGTTATTCTAACCATAAAAGTTATCCACATATATAACACATTGAATTTTTAATGGTTCCTGACAGTCAATGGTGTAGGAACCACTGTAAAATTAAAAATCTTTCAAGAACATCTCTGAGAGCAATGTTTGTGTTCTTCATTAGTTTACTTTTTCAGAGCACTAGCTCACGTCTGCAGATTCTTTAGTCAGTTGTAGCTTTTTTTTTAATATTTACTTAAAGTACACAAGATTTTCACTACCTTTTTAGGCAACTATAAAATGTTAAATCATTATCACTTTCCACTTTAAAAGGTAAAATGGCGTCTTGCAGCATAACGAGAACTCAGTGGCCACAATTTAAGTAACCCTTTACTGATTGTAAAATCTATGCAGATTTTTTATTTTTTTTTAAATTGCAGCCAGATGTTAGGTAAATTGTTGTAAACAGGAGTATTAATTTACTTTACTCTTCCATCCTCTATAACTTCCATTTCACATAACAGAGAGACAAGGTGGATGAGGTAGTATCTATGACCTGAAAAAGAGCACTGTGTAGCTCAAAATCTTTGTCTCTTTCACCAACAAAAGTTGGTCCAATAAAAGATATTACCTCACCCACCTTGTCTCTTTCATATCCTGGAACCAACATGGCTACAACACTGCAATTTCACACAATTAAAATTCTGGGGAGCTGGATTGCTAAAGTGATTGGTAACAAGAGTAAAAAGAAAAGGATTACTTGTGGCACCTTAGAGACTAACCAATTTATTTGAGCATGAGCTCTCGTGAGCTACAGCTCACTTCATAAGTGAGCTGTAGCTCACGAAAGCTCATGCTCAAATAAATTGGTTAGTCTCTAAGGTGCCACAAGTACTCCTTTTCTTTTTGCAAAGACAGACTAACACGGCTGTTACTCTGAAACCGGTAACAAGAGTGATTTTCTTCTCCTCAAAATCACTACTGCGTATAACCTATGTCAACAGTGACCAATGTCTGTCCAGTATTAAGTACTTACAACATTTAAATATGTTTACTTCCAAAAATGTCAGTTAAGTGGTAAAGCCAACTATAATGTGATGGATTTTGCATCTGTGAATTCATATTTCATCTACAGCTGGGATTCTGATAAGATGGAATGACTAAGAGAAATATAACTATTTCTTTAAGGGGCTGAAAATTAACTGATTTCAAAGTTAACACCTTTGGTTAAGACAAGCACACAGGGGGACAGAGGAGATGCAAACGAGGGCTGAAAAATCTATTGTGGCAGGAACGCACCTTCCAATAAATATATGAAAAAGAAAGGCAAAGTAAATAAAATAAAACTCCTCGAATAAATTTAAACAAGACCAGTGGACATTAGAATGCATGACTTTAAAATATACAATTGTGATTTCATAAAAGGCAATGATGACCCCATCAGAGAGAACATTTATGTAAATAACTCTGAAGTGTACCTGGTATGATAAGCTAGCCATAGCCAGAGTGAAAGGAGAGAGAGGGAAAGTGAAAAAGACCCTGAGGTTATGTCTCCAAAATGTTCCCTGATCTAAAGGATAGCAGACAAAAATTGAAAGTATTCTTATTTCATTGTAAGTAAAACCATAGTGAGGCTACCTAGTTAAGGTTTTCAGTTTTAAACTGGACTTTATGCATACAGTTATTGATTTTTCTCTCTAGTTTTTATGAATCTTTTTTTATGAGACCATTACTTTCAGACAGTTGTTTCAGAACTTTCACATAGGTAACCCTGAAGAGACACTACACCCAGAAGAAAAGATGTCTGGAGCCTTACCCCAATTCAGAAGTCCCCCATCAAAAGGCCAGAGACTACATAGTACTCTCCTATAAAATGTGTCAAGGCTGTGGTCTGATAGTTGTACGCATGAAAAATGACTCAAAAACATGGAACAGACAAATTGAAAGGGCTGAAGTAGACAATGTATACAATTAAATATATTTTACTCATTTACTGATAAGCAGTCATAGCAGAAGTGAACAAATCTGCCTTGTACTAAGTACTTAACACATCATACAGTATACAAACAGTAGTCCAAAATACACTATAAAAAAATCAAACCATCCTATAACATTAAAAGTATGTTTTTACTACTATATTTTTATAAAACAATTTAAGTTATGTCCTTTGTGGTAGTTAATGTTCAAAACTCATTAACAGTTTTCAGCTGGGGCGGCAGTTATGTGGTAGCTCAAAATATTGGGCTAAAACAGAACATTTTTGTAAATGATTTCAAATGTATATGCTAATTAAGCAATTTCAAGTCAGTCCTTGCTTACATCTGTTACCAGGACAATTTAAATTACCATATATACTCGTTCATAAGCCGAATTTTTTTAGTAAAAAAAAAAAAAGGAAGCATCAGAGAAGGGGGTCGGCTTATGAACGGGTATAGATAGGAAGAGGTGGGACACAGGCCCTCCACACAACAGAGGGAGCAAGGAGAGGCAGCACAGCCAGCAGAACCAGAAGGGAAGAGGCGGGGCCAGAATCTCTCGGCTTCTGGCCATGCTGCTCTCCCCACAGCCTCCAAAGCAGCTGCAGCTCCGGGGTCCCACTGCTTGGCCCCGCCCACCAGAGCAGGCTGTGGCCGCACCACCCAGCGGAACACGCTGCAGCCGTGCCACCCAGCCCAGCCCACTGGAACATGCTGAGGCTGTGCCGCCCGGTCTGGCCCGCCAGAGCTGGGCCAGCCAGGCCAGAGACATCCTCCCCTGGCCCTCCCCAAATAAGGTGGGAGAGGATGGGATGGGGAGAGTGTGGGGGGCTAGTGGTGGGGGGTCCCCTTACCCCCAGCTTCTCCCCACAAAAAAATTTCCCCACCAGTTGCTGTCCCAGCCCATCAGGGTAAGCAGCTAGCACGCTGGGACACTTTGTTTACTTAGGTTTACATCCGTGCCTGCGGACACTCGAGGTAAACAAACCATCTCGGCCCGCCAGCAGCTTATCCTGATGGCCCAGGAGCCAAAGTTTGCTGACCCCTGAATTATAGGGTTGGCTTATGAATGGGTCATAAAAATTGTCCATTTTTACTTATCCATCGGGGGGCGGGGGGGGGTGTCAGCTTATAAACCAAGCGGCTTATGATCGAGTATATACGGTAAGTTTAGTGTGGTAGCAACCTGAAAATTCAAACTATGAATGTCCTCAAAAATAGCAGACTATCAAAGTACTCGTTTTTTAAAAAAGACAACGCAGGCATCGTGTCCCATATTACTGTATTATATCCTGAGGTGCTATTCTTAGATTTCATTAACTCATTACTTGATTAATATCTTATTTTGGTAAGAATTGACTTTATAATCACAGGGGTTTAATCAAAGGATACCCAGCAAACTTTAGGACATTTGGGGACATGCATGAAATGCCCTCGGAGTATACTGAGTAAGGAAAGCAAATATCACAAAAGACTCTCTAGAGAAACTAACTGCTCATAAAAAGGGAAATGGAGAACAGGTGGACAAAAGTTCACTAAAAGAATCTGTACTCTGTTCAAGGAAGATTAAACAATTTAGTTTTATTCAAATGGCATCCAAACTATCTGACAATAGCCTGGGTTTTCCTGAAGGCTGCACTGTTGCACTAAAAGGCTAAATATTTTTCTTTTCAAATAACCAAGCTGAGAAGTTGATAACTAGGAAGACTTCTTAGGACAAGCTTGAGAATAGAAAAAATAGGTACTGGAGAACAAGTAAAGGAATGTTAAGCATACAGAGAACTTTGATAGGTAAAAATACCATATGGCAGTGTTTCTCAACCTGGGGGTTGTGACCCCACAAGGGCTGGTGGAGGGATTGGGGTGGGGGGGGGGGGGAGTGTCACAAGCAGGGCTGGTGTTAGGGGGTAGGAATCAGGGCAATTGCCTGGGGCCCCACGCCACAGGAGACCCTGCAAAACTAATTTACATGTTGCAGCCCCATGCTGGGCTGAAGCCCTCAGCTGTGAGAAGTTGAAGCTGAAGCCCCAAGCTTAAAGTATGTGTGGGGGGGGGGGGAGGCGAGGAGGAGGAGACCATTTTTGTTTTTTAAATGTCCAAAGGAGGTCACCGGCACGAAAAGGTTAAGAAACACTGCTATATGGTAATGCTAGATTCCCCCAACAAAAGCATAATCAAAGCAAAAGTTTAGCATGAAAACACAAACAGGAACAGACAGGCAATAGTTATTTTCATGTAAAACAGTTTTAGATATACAGAAGCAAGGATTACATTCAATAACAGATAAATACTTCACTGCTTTAATACAAAAATTGCTTTTATTATTTTCTGTTTTTTCCTCTGAACTGTTTACAACAAACTCTCTATGATGCTGCATCATTACCTCATTTTGAACGAAGGCCTCCCTATGACGTTGCCAAATATCTTTGTCATGGACTAGCGACAGCCAAATAGGTCCGGCAAAGGTTCCCAGGTTAGTGTTTCCTCACATTAAAGTCTAAAGGTTGGTCTGTATTTCATTTATGCCTGCAACAAGGACACACCAGTGCTTAAGATATCAGTTGTCTTGGTTTGCTCTATTTTCGCTCCAGAGTTTTGCACAATTTTCATTCCTGCTCAGTTTTCTTGGTAGCCCTATGTTTCTGTTAAACGTGCAACTGCTGATAGTAAACGAGCAATAAAAACTGTTTAGGCAGCGGCACCTTTGGTCTAGATAATATTTATTTCACAGTCTTATCCAGGTTCAAGTCTCTTCACTTCACCTTTAGCTTGGATAATATAAACTGACCACCACAATTCCTCCCTCCCTCCCATGCTCCCCTCCCTAGCCCCAATCTATTTAAGTCTTTAATACAGTACACATTTGTACTGAGCTTAATTTCATCCTAAAACCACACATACTCATACCTCTGAAGAGTTTCATTTTTCAATCAATGCTTCAAAAATTAGCGTTTCAGCAAAAAACAAAAAAATTAATGGTAACTAAGGCAACTCAGATACTATTTTGAAGACTTCTTCCTATTCAGAGTTTCTGAAGATGTTCCCCAAACAAGATTAAGTTTATCCTATCACATTCTTTGTGGAGACTGTTACTGTTAAATTCATTTAGGTATATGTCTGAACTGATCTTGTTCTCCTGTCCTCATCCAGTGCTCCAGCACTGCCTGTTTCCACAAAGGTGGCAACCAATTCATAGTCCACAAAATAAATATATGACCCCTTTCTCTCAGCTGCGCATTCCTGAGTTTTAGTTATCATTTCACTAATACATATATGACTAAGGTTTGCTTTCGGAGTACAAAAATCAACATTTGAGGACTTGTAATTCTTCTCAATATTCAGCCTGTTAAAAGGAAAGGGGGAAGCTAAATGGACTTAGAAACAAATTCTGGATGTAGAAGTTATGTTCTTATACTTAGTGTGCCTTTATCCATCTGAATTGCCTTGGTGATATTGTGCAATTCTTTCATACATACCATTCTTCCAGACTTCTACTTTCTCTTCACTTCTTTCAAGTAGAGAAGCACCTCTTTTCTGTTAAACTGGGTGCAGGCTGTACTATATACATTCACAATTCCATCTGATGAATGGACCTGCTTTGCTGATGAATGATATTTCAGACAAAATGGAATTGGGGCAATACAATTCTACTTCACTTTCAATAGACAGGCAGTTGTGATAAAAAAAAATTGCCACTGAAAAGAAACCTGACTTACGGAAATAAGGGATGAAGGTGAGATTAAAATTTCCATGGCTTCTGCAACTAAGGAAGGCTGGCGATTCCTTCAGAAGACAGACAAGTCTATGGAGTTTCTGCTAGAGAAAAGTTAGTTGTGGGTTTTGGCCCAAGAGTGATCTGTCAGTTTGTTTTGCAATGTTTTGCAGTCAGCATCAACACCACCAAGGGTAAACTTCTTTCCACAACTATGGGACAGTAGAAAAACAGTCTAATAATTAAGTCTTAAGTTCCCTTCATAGGTGATTTATGAGTACTTGATAGTCTGATAGCCTCCTAAATTCCTTCAAAGAAGATAAAAATGACTGTGATGGGATCCCTGGGGTGCAGCCTGGGACTGTGAGACTGCTGTGCCCCCTAAACTCTCTTCAACCTGGGCTGTCTCTCATAATGCCTTGCTAGTAACCAACAGCAAACCCCTCCGGGCGCTGTGATCACTCAGCACAAACACATGTGGAGCCCCACAGCCAGCTAGATTGCATGAATGCTCCCAGACCAACTTATGAATCACACAGAGGAAAGCACCAGAGCCAAACCCCCAGCTCCCAGCACTGTACCTCAGGAATATACTGTCTTGCACTGCTCAAGATGAGCAATGCAAATTTATTAATTGGTTCATCAATGGAAAGTGGATCTACACCAGCCTTTGCAAAACCTGAGCAGATTTGCCACACATTTCATACAAACTCACTGGTAAAGATAAACAGTAAAGCAAATGTATTGACTACAAGTGATAGATTTTAAGTGATAGGCAAAAAGTCAGAGTTAGTTACCAAAAGAAAAGAAAATGTAAGCATGCAGTCTAAACTCTCAACCCTATTAGACTGGGCAACATCTAGATTAAGCAATTTTTCTCACCCCACAGTTCATAGTACAGAGATTTCACCCTTGAAATCTGGGGCAGTCCCCTCAGTTGGAGTCTTCAGTCTTCTGAACGTCCTTGTTGCTTGCAGTACAGGTGGGTGAAGGAGAAAGGCCAAGCATGAGCCCCCTGTGTTCGGCTTTATACCCTTAGTCCACGTGCTTGGAAAACACAAGTCCAGGCATGTCTGGGTGGGCATTGTTGAGTCTCCAGGCAAGGTTGAGCAATTCCCCTGGTGTGGCCTCATGCAGGTAAGTCATTGCATTGTAGCTCCCTTGCTGGACAATGGCTGGTGATGGGTTGACACCCCACCTGGGTGTTGGCTACTTTCCTTTCTGTTGCCTCTGGGGAGCTAGTATCTGACTGATTCCCCAATTTACAGCATGTTTTAGTGACAACCATACAACACAATTCTCATAACTTCATATGCATTAATGATATATGTACACCTCTACCCCAATATAATACTGTCCTCGGGAGCCAAAAAAATCTTACTGTGTTATAGGTGAAACCGCGTTATATCAGACTTGCTTTGATACACCAGAGCGTGCAGCCCCACCACCCTGGAGCACTGCTTTACCATGTTATATCCGAATTTGTGTTATACCAGGGTAGAGGTGTATATGGATAGAGAAATTACTTTCAGCAGACCATAACCTTTCCCCCGATACTCACAAGGCCTGCTTTATATGCAAAATCACAATCATATATAAATGAGGAATATGGGAGTTACAGGACACTACCCAAGGTACAGAATGTCACGACTCCAGGTTTTCTTTGCACTTGGGAAGAACAAATTTTCTAAAGAATGTTTCTACCCTGTTTGTGCAGGCAGAATAATTCATATTCTGCCCTGAAATAAGTGTTCAGTGGGTTCAGGTGATCAAAGATGTTAACAAGGTAGGCTAAATATGCCACCCCTATGAATTAATTAGAGTGTCAGCAAGGGGAGTGTAGGAGGTTGGGTTCATCCCTCCCCGTCCATCTGGGAGGGAGGCTACGTCCCCTTGCTGTAGGCGTCAAGTTCAGGAGGAATTAGCACTGGCCGCTTGAGCCTCCGGCAGGACAGAACACCAAACAGTTAAGTAGCCATGCCATGCAGTCAGGGCAAAGGACTATAGGGACCCTGCCCCTAGGCAGGGAGGAATACCAAACAGTTAGGGGTTCAGCCCTCTGACTGGGCAGACAGCAAACAGTCTGATGTCCTAGCTCTGGCAGACAGCAGACCAACGCAGGCCTCTTGGCCTGAGGTGGGGAGGCTGCCACCCCAGGGGTGGAGTGGTAGGGGGACCGAGGCCCACACAACTCCATCGGGTCCCAGCCCAGGGCTGGGCGGAATGTTCTGTCACTGGTCAGCAGGGATCTGCCCGAAACATACTGACCTAGTTTCGAGTCACAGTACAACCGGATTATCACCTGGTTCCCATGGGCTACTTCCTACACTCCCACTGTGCAGTACTCAGGTCTCAAGATCATCATCAGTCTTCCTGGGGTAGACAGCTAATAGCAGCCCCTACAGCTCCTCTGAGGCTTTGGTGCTGTAGTGGTATCTGTCAGGCCACCTGCTGCTAGAGCTTGAAGAGACATCTTGCAGCTCTGGCCCAACCGAGCTTGAAGACCCACCCATTATATTCTGGTTCCTGTCCCGCCCTTCTATTTCCAGGGGGATGGGTGTGGATGCCCTGGCTCTGCCCACCAGGGGGTGGGTGAGGGAGTTTCCCTGTCCATCTGGGAGGGAGGCCACGCCCCCTCACTACAGGGAGATTTATTATTATGGGAAATCTCCACTTTTGCTTGTAATTAAAAGAATTAAGTTAACACTTTACTTGTCACTACATCTCTTTCCCACCTGTGAGACAGGAGGAAAATAGTCTCACAACTCTTCAGTTTGAAACCATTGTTGGTAGTTACAGAGCAATGCAAAAGTTCTGAATTAATCTATGACATGACACAGACATTCAGGCATTTTCTTATCATCAAGAGTTTAGCAGTTTATGAAACAGTGAGGCAGGGATGTATTTAGTGTGATGTTCTGGATCAGTGGACTAGTATACTACCCTTATCTGTCACCACGTTGGCACTATGCATCCAGATTATCATACACAGCTCCTACTAAATGTGGAAGACTAAACACGTTTTCAAATGTCTTGAAGAGCATTCTGCTGTTGTGCTTTACAGAAGATCAACTCTCCAACAGAACCATCAGAAACTTACCTCACAAATATTAGCTGTTGAGCACTAGAGATATCAAACAACCCCTCAGATCAGGCAGTATCTTAGGGCTTGTCTACACCACGCAGCTTTTAGCAGCAAGGCTATGTCGATACAGCCATGTCATTAAAAGTCAGCGTGTGTAAACGCTCTTTGTCAGTACTTTGTTGGCACTTTTGCCCTCAAAATACTTCCAGACTCGCGAGCAGCGTTAGCTTTGTCAGCAGGAGACAAAGCCATGTTCACACTGCCACTTACGTAAGCAAAGCTTTTGTCTTTTGCGCGCGCCGGGGGGGAGGGGTGGGGGGGGCGGCTTTAAGTACCCGTGAAAGACATCTTCTGACTTCTTTTGACTCATCAAGCTGAATTGCCAGCTACAGACTTTTCCAAAGTTATAAAAGCAGTTTGTCTCATATATCATTACCCATGTGACAAACATGAGAAACCATGTTATCTGGTAGGTGTTTCTAACCCTAACAAAATTCTGAAACAATCATATACACCATATAAAACTGTGTGATCTGCAGTTTGCAGACGCACCAAATAAGTCACCTGAAGGGCACTGGTATTGACACTGCTAGTCTGAGTAATCAAGCCCTGAGGATTTTTCAAGGCTTCAAGCTTTCTCTGAAAAAAAAAAAAAAAAAAAAAGCCTTCCTTTTATCTTTAAGTGTCAGCTGTCTGTCTCTAAATGTTACAAGAACTTTGAAGGCACCATATACTCCACAGCTAGAACTTCAGAACACACTACATACCATGGTTTCAAATCAGTGTAAAACAATACATCGTGTTTGCCATTATATTTCTGTATTCTTTTTCCCTTTCTGAGCCATCATTAGAACAACTTGCTACTGCCCTATTCACAAACCAGTTCATCTTTCTGTATCACCCATCAGCCAGAACTGAGGTCCAATAACATGAAATATGGTCAGGTGAGGCTCAGCAGCACACTAAGGCCTTACTGCAGATACATCCAATATTCCAATTCAGTGACATGTTTTGTCATGGACTATGTGCATTTGCACCTGCACTTTGCCTCACACAAAATACGCTTAATAAAGACATACTGTTTTTCCTAAGATAAATCCAGGTACAGATAGATACAGGTTTCATACTGTTTTTTCAGCAGAGAGTTAACACACACTTATTCTGCAGTAGTCTACAGTGAAAATATGCTCCTCTCCTTATTTGGGCTGCTACTGTTTCTATCCTTTGTTTTTCTTCCTTTTTTACCCTTCTTTCTCTGTTTCTCTCCCGCTTCCTTGTCTTTTTGTATCTCCTCTACTTTTTCCTCTGTCTTTCCTTTCCTGCAGCAACTTCTATTCTCTGTACCCCTCCTGTGAGCTTCACTCCCGTCCCTTTCCATCTGTTAAAATGATCAGCAGTGCAACAGCTAGTGTTCGCATTAAAATGTTTTTGTTACCATTCCACTGAGATTAACAGGGGATACGGGAGTTCACTGTTTGGAACCATTGTTTTAGGTTGTTTGCAGATTCGGGAAGGCATCACTACATCTCTTTATTGTTGTTTTTCACATTTAGAAGGTTTTCTTCAAAACCAGGAGGGCCAGGAACATTTTTTTTTTAAATGAAAGCTGGTATTTTGCACAATCTGAATATCACGTAGGCTACATAAATACATCAATTGGGCTGGAACTGGCCCATTGCCCATATGTTTGATGCCTGTTCTAAACAGAAAGAAAATAAGTAAAGTCATTCGATGCCCAGCTCTGATCCACTTATTAACTCCCCTTCTCAGCCTGAACTACCTGCTTTTCATAATCCATAGCCCAAATATATTTCATCTTGAACAACTTGCAGCCTTTGTTCTACAGGTGAGTAAGGCTGTGTATGAGGCATGAGGCTGTAGGGCACCATGGGAAGTAAGCAGGGAATATGATTAAAAAGTTGGGCTTAAGCTGACTTGAACCAGGGGAAGAGGTGGAGAGGAGAGCTGGAGTATGAGGGTAGCCCTTGATGTAATAATGCCTTGGCACAGAAACTGTGCCACAGATGACTCTTCCTTTAATCATCCCTGCTTAACCCCATTCTCTCCCACAAGGACCATTCTCTCTCCCCGACTCCTGCATCTCTGCTCACTGCCTGATATCACCCCACAGTCCACCCCAGCGCCTACTGCTGTCCAGCAAGCTTTTCTGGTTCATCTTTTCTGGTACAGAGCACAGCTGGCAAGTCAGGGATAGAACCGATTGGAAACCCAGACAAAAATGAAATTTTATTGAAAATAAGACTTTTGGGGGGTCATGATTTTGGAACCCAGGTTGCCAGTGTTTAAAATGAAAGTAACTGAGCAGTTCTGTTGCTAATCTTGGAGGGACTAAGGTTATGACAAATAAGGAGAATAACTAACTAGAAGTTTAATGTTAAACATTCAGAAGTGGCCTACATCCAAGATATTACCAGAACAGATGTGAAGTTTGAGTGGACTATGCGGAACTCAAAGAAATATGAAGACAGAGAAAACTTTGAAAGGGAGTTATTTTAAAATGTTTCTTCTGCAGTTAGAAGAGACTTCATACAACATCTTTGTAGAAAATTCACCTGTCATCTGCTGAGTAAAGGGGCCTTTTTCAATGCAGCCTTAATGATGCTATAGATGAATAATGCATAGTTCAATAGAACTAACAACTTTGCTTTAGCTTTTAAGTTAATACATTCAATATTTGTCTTGTACAGAGAATATGTTGACAGATTTGCCCTAACATCTTGGTGGGAAACCTGATCTCATTTTTCTTTCTTAAGGTAACCTGCATCCGTTCACTATGAATGAGTGATGTTGCAGCATGACATGATACATGTTGTGTAATGCAGCAATAATGTAATTTGAAAGAAGCCAGTAGTAGATATTTTGTACTCAAACTTTTTGTAAATATTTCTACATACATTCCAAAGTTATCAATCTTTCACGCCATACTACCAGCACAGAACAATTTCCTAATTTCTTCCTCTAGGAAAGTAACTTCAAGTTTGTTACCCTCTCCCATACCAAATCACCCTCCCGCCCAAACCAGTGTGTTACCATTACTCATGAAGGTAACCCTTTAAGACAGTGATTCTCAACCAGTCGTCCGGGGCCCCCTAGGAGGCCGCAAGCAAGCTTCAGGGGGTCCGCCAAGCAGGGCCAGCATTAGACTCACTGGGGCCCAGGGCGCAAAGCTGAAGCCCCACCGCATGGGTCTGAAGCCCAGAGCCCTGAACCCCGTCACTGGGGGTTGAAGCAGAAGCCTGAGCAGCGTAGTTTCATGGTGGCCCCAAGCAACTGCCCTGTTTGCCCCCTAATGCTGGCCCTGGCTTTTATATGCAGAAAAACAGTTGTTGTGGCACAGGTGGGCCGTGGAGTTTTTACAGCATGTTGAGGGGGCCTCAGAAACAAAAAAGTTGAGAACCCCTGCTTTAAGAGGTAATTTGTTCTAGTGACTACACTGCTTCTGTTTTATATTCTCACACTGAACTTTTCAACCCAGTGTTTCCCATACTTTGGAGATCATGACCCAAAGGGTCATGGAGGGTGTCTGAGGGGAGGACTGGGGGGTCTGAAGAGATCGCTTCTTCTGTAAAATAATCAATTAAATTAAAATAAAAAATGTATATACAACAGACCCTGTGATGGTTTATCTGTTTAAGGTCACCCTATTTTATGTTAGGGACAGCTTGTTTGTTGTAGTTTCTCCTCCTGGATTTGATCAGCCTGTTTTATGTTAACTTTATTAATATTTTTGTTTACACTGCTAGAGGCCTTTAGGCACAGCTAACTAAGAAATTAAAAGGCTTTCAGGGCCGGGAACATATAAGGGGAAAAAATTACCATTCCTATCAGTATTGGCAGAAACCCTACTGGGAGTTTATGGTAAATTACAAACTACACAAACAAGGGAAAGCAAAAGGAAAAAATCAGCCCCCTCTTTTGTTTTGACTGAAAAATAATACAAACAAATAGAAATGTAATCAAACCCAAACTTCACTAAAAGGATGCTGTACTGTTAATGTGCTACCAACTGCAAAGATGCCATAAAGAGTTTAGAGCCACAAAGGAAAAAAATCCATGTAAACAACTATGATTGCTTAAGAATCTTTACTGAGGATCATAATACAAGTTCATGTGATGCTACTTTTCCTTCAATTTTTGTTTTGATTTTGTGAACAAGGCTAGACAATGTCCATGAAGGTTAACTGACAATCGTTTATTATTCATATCACATCTTAAGCATTCAGAGTGCTGTGCAGTTGATGGACCATGCTCCTTGGTCACCTTCCCCTGAAATGTCTGTATGTTGGAAGGCACACAAAACTAATTATGTATTAATGGTAAAACATAGCACCTGTTCGTCAGCACTGAAGCTGATTTCTGGCCTGGCATAGCATAATTTACTGTATGCAGCAAAGAAATGAATTTAACACAGCAGACAAGAGTAGGTCCTAGAAAGCAAAGAACTGCAAGAAGCCGCCCCTGCTGGGAGGGAGGAGAGAACGTTTCCAGTCTGCAAGCTAGAGAAAAGTCTGCCTATAGACTAAGATGCTTAGGGTGAACACCTTGTATGAAGATCAGCTTTCCTGCGGTCGCAGACACTTATTGTGATGTAAAAATAGATCCTTTACTGTGGAGGGCCAATAGGGGAGAAGGAACTTTCACTGTGGATAAACACGTTGGAGGAGGAGGAGAGGAGAGGAGGAGGGGAGAGGCGGCAGCACCGCTATGGTACCAAGACATTTGCTGACGCAAAAACTCCATCCAGGGCTGGGGGTCAGGAGAGGGCACCGCCCCTCAACCTGGTCCGCCAAGCCAGGTCCCGCTCCGGCTCTCTCCAGGCAAGGCAGAATGGAAACGAAGCATCAACGCCCCCAACCTTAAGAAAGCGGGCTTCGGAGCTGGGCCCCCTCCGCCCCGCGGCGGGACTGGCCGAGGAAACAGGCCGTGCGCCTGCCCCGGCCGAACCGGGGGCGCAACACTACCCCCGAGCACTCCGGCGAGGGGAATATAAGCGCCCACTGGCCACTCTCCCTCAGCCCGGCCGGGTTAAGCCCCGCGCGCACAGACAGCAGCCAGACCGCACTTAACCTCCGTCCCGCCGGTCCCCTCCCCCTGCCCGGCCTCTCGCCCGCGATCCCTTACTCTGCCCCGCGGCCTTCTCTGCCGATGCCTTCCCCAGCCTCCCCTCCATCCTCCTGCGGTACCGGCCCGCAGCGGGGAGCGGCGCTGCCGCCTCTACTCCCTGGGTGGGAAGAAAGTGATTACAGGATCCCCAGCCGCCTCTCCGCAGCGGAGGCTCGTCAGACCCTAGCGGGAGAGTGTTTCGGTCCGTACCTCATGGGCTCCGCGGTCATGTCGCCGCTGCTCGGTACCCCCGGCCAGGCCGGAACCGAGCTCAGGCGCTGAAGGGACACAAAGCCGTTAGTGCCGCCATCGCCAGCACCACCGCCATCTTCTCGGAGGGAAGATGAGGGAGACGACCGGCCTCCTGCCGCCTTCCTCCCTCGCCGTCTCCCATTGGCTGCCTGCCACCCCCATCGATTTTCTAATTGGCCCGCTCGGACTGGGCCTGTTGCTAAGGTCGTTTACGTCATCTTTCTAGCTGGGATTGGCTGTATGAATGGTTACGTCATCCTCGAGGGCTTGACGTCAGACATGGAATGGTATGACGTTACCCATGAAAGGGAGAAGAAAGCTTGTTCGCTTTGTCTTCTCCGCGCCTACATTGGTCATTCGCCCAAGCAAAGAGCTAGTGGCAGCTGCCGCCACAGGCACTTAGCAAGGCAATAGTGTCTCTGTCTCTAGCTATTTTTTGTACAGGATCATCACCATACTTAAACATACTGTCACTCATGACCGAAGGAGAGAACGTCCTGTCAAAAAGCCATCAGTGTACTAATGTGTCAAACATCAATATAGATAACGCTTGTGCACTGCAGCAGTTGCAGATTTAAAAATTAAAACTCAAAATAAAAAAATGGATTGACACTTCAAGTCATTACATCACTCTGCTGCTATGTTATGTCCCTTTCCTCACACATTTTGCATAAATTAGGCCCTGATATGACCACTTACGTACACGATTAACTTTACTATTGTACAATCAATGCAACTACTCACAATAGTAAATTTAAATGAGGAGACACATAGAGAATCAGGACCTTAGATTGTCATCTATTCAGGTCACTCTTACTCTTTGTATAGGACCTAGCCCAGTGGATCTTCAGCACAGTTAAAGTCTCTAGGCATAATTGTAATATTAATAATTTCTTGGGAACACAAAATATTTTTGGGGACTCATTAACATGCCACAAGTTAAGTTCCCAAGAATTCCTGAATTAAATCAGTTTGAATTAATGGACTATAGAAATATGGCATCTGCAAGGGAAATCCAAATGCCACTTTACTCACCTACTCACTTACTGGAGATGTCAATTATCTGGCCTCAGTGTTAACTATGGGCATCTTTCCTGTCAATTGAGAAATCAGTGACAAAGAGCAAAATCATGGAAATAACATGAGTCAATAATATATTTACTCACAGTAATAATAACTCATGTTATTTTCATGATGGTCTATCCCAGTAGTTTGATGCCCTATCCCATTTGATGGCCTATCCCAGTAGGTATAAGTATATAAGTATGTTTATAACATTTTAAATATTCAAAGATCATAAACAGAATCCAGCAAATACCCAATACGCTGTATACAAAAGCACCCTTGCTAAAATATTTGCCCAGCATCATTAACTAACTTCAGCTAAGATAACACTTAAAATAGAGAGTCAGCTGCAGCTTTGTAACTTTTGATTTGCTGCCAGCCTCTCACCTTTGATGAGAGCAACAGACTTATTGCCCTGATTCGGTATCCGGGACAATGCTCAGTGGAGGACTCCATCCTGCACCTATTGAAGTCAATGGTGCAGGATCAGGCCTTAAAAGAACTGATGATTTTTCTAAAGCTGAATAAAAATAGTTGAGAAATACAAGGGGCATAAGCCTGTGAGAAACAAGTAATAACCAAGTGTGACGGGATCCCCGGGATGCAGCCTGGGACCATGGGACCGCTATGCCCCTGAACTTTCTCAAGCCTGGTCTGTCTCTCACAATGTCTTGCTAGTGAACAGCAGCAAACCCCTCCAGTTGCTGTTATCACTCAGCACAACCACATGTGGAGCCCCACAGCCAGCTAGATTGCTTCAATGCTCCCAGAGCCACTCATGAATCACACAGAGAGGAATCAACTAAATCCCCCCAGCTCCTAGCACTGTACCTCAGGAATATACTGTCTTGCACTGCTCAAGATGAGCAGTGCAAATTTATTAATTGGTTCACCATTTCATCAATGGAAAGTGGACCTACACCAGCCTTTGCAAAACCTGAGCAGATTTGCCACACACTTCATACAAACTCACTGGTAAAGATAGACAATAAAACAAATTTATTAACTGCAAAAGATAGATTTTAAGTGATATTAAGTGATAGGCAAAAAGTCAGAGTTAGTTACCAAAAGAAAATATAAACACGCAATCTAAACTCTCAACCTTATTAGAATGGGCAACATCTAGATTAAGCAGTTTTTCTCACCCCACCGGATATTGCAGTCCTTAATGTATAGACTTGTCCCTTAAATCTGTGCCAGTCCCCTCAGTTGGAGTCTTCAGAGTGTCCTCATTGCTTGCAGCATAGGTGGGGTGAAGGAGAAAGGCGAAGCATGGGCCCCATGTGTTTGGTTTTATACCCTGAGTCCATGTGCTTGGAAAACACAAGTCCAGCCATGTCTGAGTGGGCATTGCTGTCTCCAGGCAAGGTTGAGAAATTCCCCTGGTGTGGCCTCATGCAGGTAGGGGCATGTCTTCACTAGCAACGTTAAAGCGCCGCCACCGCAGCGCTTTTAACATGGCTGTGTAGTCGCAGCACCAGCACTGGGAGAGAGCTCTCCCAGCGCTTTAGAAAACCCACCTCCACGAGGGGAATAGCTACTAGTGCTGGGAGTGCAGCTCCCAGTGCTGGTGCACTGCCTACACGGGCACTTTACAGGGCAGAAACTTGCAGTGCTCAGGGGGGTATTTTTTCAGTTGCAGCGCTGTAAAGTGCCAGTGTAGACAAGCCCTAAGTTTTTGCATTGTAGCTTCCTTGCTGGACAATGGTTGTTGATGGGTTGATTGACACCCCACCCAGGTGTTGGTTACTTTCCTTGCTGTTGCCTCTGGGGAGCTAATATCTCCTGATCTCCCAACTTAGGGCATGTTTTAGTGACAACCATACAACACAATTGTCATAACTTCATATGCATGATATCCATATATGGATAGAGAAATGACTTTCAGCAGATCATAACCTTCCCCCTGATACCTTTACGTGTAAGATCATGATTATATAAAAATGAGGAATATGGGGATTCCAGGATGCTCCCCCAAGGTACAGAATGTCACACCAGGGACGAAACTGTAGGGAGGAAAAGAAAAACCACATGACGTGCTCCACCTTGTTACACTACTGTAGTATTTTAATATATATTGAAAGTACTGTATGTTCCATGGCAAACTAGATCTATTTTTTTCCCCTTCTTGCTTTAACAGTTTCTCATAAGAGGGGTCCCTGAATAGAGACAGGGAAGCAGATAACTTGGATGGAAAAGGACTCCGATTGAATGGAATATTCCAAGCTTATTAATTTCTAAGATCCAGTGGTCTAAAGTAATGAGGTTCCAGGTGTTTTTAAAATAAAAAATGTTGTTGCCAAAAAGAGGTTGGGGGAGAAGGGCATAGATCTTTCAGACTTTCTGTGCAGCTCTTGATGATGGTATCAAACTTGCTGTCATGAGGTGGACACAGGGTGTGCAGTAGAAGAAGAGTTCTGTATTGGAACATCTGCTCCTTCCTTGGTGGCTCTAATGATCTTTAGGGGTTGTAATAATTTAATAATAATATGTAATACGTAATAATAAAATAACATTGTTACCTGTCCTGCTTTCTCTTAGGAGCTGGCATGTAAACTCTCAAGGAACAGAGACTGGCTCTCACATCTTTCAGAGAATTCAGGACTTCATCAGTTTTGCATTAAGCAGATCACACCCTTTGAATGGGAGGTCCTCAACTGTTGTTTAGACCTCCTTTGTTATTTCTGAAGATTAAAGCCAGGAAGTCCTATGCATGGTGATGGAGGTGGCCACTGAGTATGCTGTGGTATCCAACACATCAAACGCTTCCTGTAGCAGTGTGTGAGCTACCAATTGTACCTCAGATACAATACATTTCCGTTCCTCCCAATGTTCTTGAGGGAATTTCTCTATACACTGTGATACCTTGTCACAATTAAGGTAATCATACTTTAACAGAAGTGCCTGGTAATTTGAGATGCAGACTTCATTATAAGTAAATTTTCCTGCCAAATAAACCTATTTCTGGGGAGGAATCCATGTCTCCTGAAGTAATTTTTTGAATCCTTGCTATCTGGACCTTTCGTGCACTATCAGCATTACCAGAGATCAAGGAACTAGATATGTCTTTAAAATATTCAAAGGGAGTTTCAAGGGAGTTCTATCTACCAATATCTATCTACCATTTTTAGAGGTAAATGCCAAAGATGCTGGAGTCTGCCACAAATGTTTTTCTTGTTCTAGTAGCCCCTCATAAATGATCATGGTAATCTGTCCAGGCATAAGAGGAGTGCAGAATATCTAGTGGTTTATGCAGTTTTTCTTGCACAAGCACCACAGGAATTTCTAAAGTCTCTTCTATGTGACACAAAAAATCCTGAAATATTTTAAAGTTATCTGGCTGAGTAGGAGTGGAAGGTGTCAAGGTGTCCTGCAGTGGCTCAAGTCAAGTGTGAGTATCAACCTCAGGACAGACTGTTAAGAAGCAGGGCACAAACTCCAAATTAGTTGTGAGTTCTATACTTAGATTTCAACAATGAATTAGCAAGTGTAAACCCCTCAGACACTAAAAGAGCCCTTACATGAAGTCACAGACTTGGGTACTCTGATCTGTTTTGCCACCCAGGTAAGCCTACCTTTGTGATAGATGGTCCTTTACACCAAGGATCACAGCAACATACTGGTTACTCCAAGTCCCAAAGGACCAGTCATTGCTTGCTCCCAAACATGTGGAGGCCTATGCAGCCACAAGGGACCTTCTAAGCTTCTCAGTACCGATATCCTCAGCAGCACAAGAAGTACTTTACACTCAGTACCGATGCTTGCATCAGGAACCCATAGTACCTTTACCTCCCAAGCTTCTGCAAAGGCTGGTGCAGTCCAAGGGCAAGCCTCGGATGATATCCCTGGTACCAGGCTACCTATTCCCAGTCCCAGCTGTTTCTGGCCCCTGTGCCCCATTGTCCGACATTTCAGATTCTTCCTCATTGGACTCAGAGGTGCATCCATCTTTATGACATCCAAGACAGAGGGCATACCGTTCATCAGAGACGGGGACCATAGGACATGCCACAGTCACAGCACTGGCTTCCTCCTAAGGAGCAATTGCCCAGTCAAGGATGGGTCTCAGGTCCATATGAATGGCCATTCTGGACACGTGGGGTAGCCCTCTTCCCACTAGACCCCTCCTCAACCACCTAGTTCTTTGTCATTGAGACTGCTCTCAGGGCATCTGCACCAAGAGCATCAATCTCCAGTACCCACTACTGAGCAGCCAGAAGTCATTTAGGCAGCTTCCCCCAGCACAAGTCACGGAGCAGCCACCACCTCAGAATCTTGTGTCATCCTCTTCCTCATCATCAGATGAGGCTATTGAGGCAGCAAGCAATCCACCACCACCAGAAGACCACAGAACTCATCTAGATCTATTGAGAAGGGTGTCCTCTATTCTTGACATTCAGGCAGAGGAGATGCGTGAAAGCTGTCTCAAGTTAGTGGACATTCTTCCAGAGTGACTCTCCCAATTAATGAAGCCATTATGGAGCCAGTCAAGGTACTGTGGCAGAACCATCCTCCTTACCCCCACAGCAAAGCAAGCTAAACAGAGATACTATATCCCCTCTAAGGGGTATGCCCATTTGTACTTTCTCCCTTCTGCAAGTTCCTTGGTGGTGGCAGCTGCTAATGAACAGGAGAGCATGCTAATGAACAAGGACACCAACCATCAACAGTCAAAGGCAAACTTTTGAAGAGGCTGGACTTGTTGGATGCAACCTTTCTTCTACAGGGAATCTGCAACTCAGGATTGCAAACCAACAGGATTGCTCACCTACTGTGACTTCACCCTTTCGGATAGCATTATAAAATTTAAAAGACAAGTTACCAGAGGACTGTAGGCAGAATTTTGAAGTAATAGTCGATGAGGGCAAGTGTCAGGGTTCCTTTCCCCACTCTGCCTCTAGGGTACAGATGTGGGGACCTGCATGAAAGACCTCCTAAGCTTATTCTTACCAGCTTAGGTTAAAAACTTCCTCAAGGTACAAACTTTGCCTTGTCCTTGAACCCTATGCTGCCACCACCAAGCGTGTTAAACAAAGAACAGGGAAAGAGACCACTTGGAGACGTCTTCCCCCCAAAATATCCCCCCAAGTCCTACACCCCCTTTCCTGGGGAAGGCTTGATAAAAATCCTTACCAATTTGCATAGGTGAATACAGACCCAAACCTTTGGATCTTAAGAACAATTAAAAAACAATCAGGTTCTTAAAAGAAAAATTTTAATTAAAGAAAAAGTAAAAGAATCACCTCTGTAAAATCAGGATGGTAAATACCTTACAGGGTAATCAGATTCAAAACATAGAGAATCCCTCTAGGCAAAACCATAAGTTACAAAAAGACACAAAAACAGGAATACACATTCCATTCAGCACAGCTATTTTACGAGCCATTAAACAAAAGAAAATCTAACACATTTCTAGCTAGATTACTTGCTAACTTAACAGAAGTTCTGAAGAGCATTCCTGACCTGGTCCCGGCAAAAGCATCACACAGACAGACAGACCCTTTGCTCTCCCCCCCGCCCCCAGTTTTGAAAGTAACTTGTCTCCTCATTGGTCATTTTGGTCAGGTGCCAGTGAGGTTATCCTAGCTTCTTAACCCTTTACAAGTGAAAGGGTTTTGCCTCTGGCCAGGAGGGATTTTATAATTCTGTATACAGAAAGGTGGTTACCCTTCCCTTTATATTTATGACAGCAAGCTAGTTGGCAGAACTGCTATTCGGGACAGTTTAGATGGCACAAATGTGGCAGCTCAAACCCTGGCATTACCCATTTCTATGAGATGTTCATGGTTACAGTTGTCTGGGATCTCCTCAGAAGTCCAGCAAACCATTGAGGACCTAGAAGCCTAAAAAATTCCAGGGAAACATTAAAATCTATAGGATACTATACTTAGGCAACGAAGAGGAAACAGTTCAATCCTCAACCGCCATGCAGATACCAGGATTTTGCTTCCAAGCCTCAAGATCCGCTGAGGAGAAAGTACAGGGGTTATAGAAGACAACATCCACTGCCGCTCTTCAGCATCAGTGGGCTCATCCTGTCGAGCCCCCTCATCCTAACAGACATTTTGATGCATTGGTCAAAGGCGGTGTACCAGTTCCATTTGTTTCCCACCTTTTGTTTACAAATTGTTTATCCCACTTCCTAAGTGCTTGGGCCCAGGTAACATCAGATTCGTGGGTCTTAAGCAGTGTTCCCTCTAATTTTTTACATCCATATGCGGAATGAGTGTTGTTATATGCACCAATACAGAGGTGATGTGTGATGGGGCCAAGGGGTTTGCAGTCTGGGAGGGGGCTCAGGGCTGGAACAAAGGGTTGGGGTGCGGGGGTGTGAGGGATCTGACTAGGGGTGAAGGCTCTGGGGTGGGGCCGGGGATGAGGGATTCAGGGTATGGGAAGGGGCTCAAGGCTGGGGCAGAGGGTTGGAGTGCGGGGGATGTGGGCTTTGGGGATGAGTGTTTTGGAGTACAGGCTGCCCTGGGGCTATGGTGGGAAGAGAGGACTCCCCCCAGCCCTCTCTCGCTGCAGCAGCTCAGGGCCGGGTGAGAAGCACCTCTCCCCAGCCGCGGCTGCTCTGGTGGGGCTGGGCCAGGCTGAGGGAGAAGTACCTCTCCTTGGCAGTTCTGGTGGGGCTGGACTGAGCCAAGGTAGGGGCTCCTCTCCCTGGCAGCTCTGACAGGGCAGGGCTGGGCTGGGCTGCCAGAGGGGCTCCTCTCCCTGGCAGTTGTGGTGGGCGTGGGTAGGGGCATCTCTCCCTGCCTGCACAGCCCTTGATAGCCTGCTGCACGACTGCACAGCTTACAGGGAACTTAGGTCTTAACCATGGTGTTGTTCTTTGAGACACATTGCAACTGTCCATTTCACAACCCACACTCCCTCCCCTCTCTCTATCAGTGTCTATCCCGTATGAAAGAAATGAGGGGGACTGAGGATGGCTCCATCTCTTATACTAGCACACGTGATGAGAAAGGGTGCTCAAGACACCCCAAGAGGTACCTCTGAGGGAAAAAGTTCTCCAACAACTGTGCACAAGGTACGCATACACCTATAGTGGAACAGATATATGCAATATCTTGAAGAACAACAGTTATAGAAAGGTAGGTAACCATTTTATTATGTATTTGAACAAGTTTAGAATGAGCTATGCTATGCAACTGGATATGTCTTCTATTCCTTGGCTGGGAGCTTCTATTCTTAGATCATAAAGCCCTTGGGACAGAGACTGTATCTTTTACAAGCACAATATTATTCAACAAGCAAATCTCATCTATGCATTAATCTTTACATCTTACTGATGTGAATTGGAGAGGTTTGTTTGGATAGAGCCAATTTCCTGCATAACTGGGAGGAGGAGGAAATGTTATAATATTTTAGCCCCACACAAAATTTCACAATAGGTAGGTGTTCTTACTGAAACAGTCAGTGACATAAATGTTAGGTTTCAGAGCAAACATTCCATTAAGAGGATTGGGGAAGACAGGACTTCAGACTCTGGAAGAGAGCATTTAATTGACTAATGTTCAGAAGATTATCTTCAAAAGCATCCAACCTAAAACATTAACACTTAAATTTTGGAGAAACTGATAGGGCCAGCAGAGGTCCTTGTTTGTGACCCCCATGTCCTGGTTCATGCTAGTCCCTGTCCATAACTGGTGAAATCCTGGTCCCATTGACTACAATAGGAGTAGGAATTCACTTTTTTCAAAAAATGGAAGTTTAGGTTCTATGCATTGGGTAACTTTTGCTACACAAGCAATAAAAATAATGGGAATCCAAAGTTTGAGCTGATTTTTTTTAACCTATTACTATCTTTAATCATAAGGATATGCATCCGATGAAGTGAGCTGTAGCTCATGAAAGCTTATGCTCAAATAAATTGGTTAGTCTCTAAGGTACCACTAGTACTCCTTTTCTTTTTGCGAATACAGATTAACACAGCTGCTACTCTGAAAAGGGTATTATAGTTGCTAGTTAAACTTCACAACACTTCTGTAAGTGAATTTCTAATGGTCTCCATTTTACAGAAAAGGAAATGGAAGCAGTACTCTTTGATGGCCATTGAGACAAATGATCCAATTTTAGTGTTAAAGCACAGTTGCACAATGGTTTTGTCTTGCTTGTGTAGATGGAACCAGATTTAAAGTCATTTGGATGCTTCCCTTTTTGTAGGACAACCACCTACCTTAGCACCCAAAGGGCTCCCAAAAATTGCATTCAATTACTATTATTCTAAAAGCAGTGGCTAGCATACACAAAGAATTCACACTCGCTCATTTCTTCAAAGGAGGAAACCAGCAAGTTCTGTCATCTGCCATACTGAGGAATCACACCTTCATTGTCAGGTCTTGTTTACATAAACAAAATCACTCCAGTTGTTCATTTTCCACTCAATTTCCTATTTCATTAGAGAAAAAAACTGCTCTCCCTCCACTTTTCTACTTTAATTTTTTTTTTTAATATAGTGAATTGTTCTCTTAATTGCAACACTTCCGCTACATAAAATGCTCTCACTTTGGTTCATGGGCACAAACTTGCTCTGTCGGCAGGAAATTTAATTTATAAAAACTCTCCCTTCAAAGCATGACTGTCTTGATCTCCTGCGAAGAGGAAAAGGTAACGTGAAATGTGGCCACCGCTGTATTACACGAGCCCAGTGATGAGCTACCAAAATCTTAACAACGGGTTCCCTCCTCACCCCACGAGGGGGTCGTTGCCCACCCCCACCCTCCGGGACTCCTGCCCCATCCAACACCGCGTTCCTTGACGCCCCCCCCCAGGACCCCTGCCCCATCCACCCCCCTCCCCTGTCCCCTGATTGCCCCCAGAACCGGGCAGGAGGGTCTCGTGGGCCACCGTAGTGGCTGCAGCACCCACGGGGAAAATTTGGTGGGTGCAGAGCACCACCAGCAGCTCCCCACCCTGCGCCCAGCCCCAGATCACCTCACCTCCGCTCCGCCTCCTCCACTGAACGCGCTGCCCCCCTCTGCTTCTCCGCCCCCTCCCCCAGCTTCCTGTGAATCAGCTGTTTGGCGGGAAGCCTGGGAGGGCTGAGAAGCAGGTGGCGGCTTCCCGCTCAGGCCAAGTGTGGCGGAGGTGAGCTGGGGCGGGGAACAGTTCCCCTGCATGCCCCCCCCCCCTGCAGGTTACCTGCTGCGGCACGGGCGGCCCTCCTCTCACCACCACCCCCCGGCCCCAGCTCACCTCAGCCTCCCTTGGCCTGCGCAGGAAGCTGTGGCCTGCTTCTCAGCCTGCCCCAGCTTCCCGCACGAACAGCTGATTCATGGGAAGCCTGGGGGGTGGGGTGGAGAAGCAGAGCGGGGCGGCGCGTTCAGGGGAGGAGGAGGAGGAGCAGAGGTGAGCTGGGGCCGGGCGGGGAGCTGCCGGTGGGTGCTCTGCACCCACCAAATTTTCCCCCTGGGTGCTCCAGGGCTGGAGAACCCATGGAGTCAGTGCCTAAGGCGCCACTTTTGGCCAGTTAAATTTAGAAGCCCTTTTAGAACTGGTTGTCCCTCATGGAACAACCGGTTCTAAAAGGGCTTCTAAATTTAACAACCAGTTCTAGCGAACCGGCTCCAGCTCACCACTGCATGAGCCCCTATGTTCACTGCTGCTGCATTACCCAGATAAAGCTATTTGATTTCTCTCCACCTCCAGAGGAGAAGTGGTTTTATTTGTTTTTTTAAAAGAAGCAGAATTAAATTTTAAGACTAGAAATGCTTAGTCTGACAGTCTGGTTACATGATTTGGTAAACCCAATTTGCATAGCAGTTTACAGCCAAGCCTACTATACTTGCCTTATGCTGTCTGCATAGTTTTACACTTACACATAGTCTGTAATCCCAAAATATTTAAATGTATAGCTACCACAATAGCACAACGGAGGGCAGCAGTGCTGGAATTGGAAATTTTTGCTGAGAAGGCCAGCTCAGAGCCCCTCACTCTTCTGAGCAGCATAATGGGATCTTTAATGTCTGCACAGAACAGACACAACCCTTTGGTCTAAAGGCATACACAGAGGGAACTGATGGTGTTCAGTTGATCTAGATGGATTGAAGGGGCAAGTGGAATCTGCTAAAATTCAAACTAATGGTTCTACAGAGTGTAGGTATTTCAACCCTGACTGTTCGATCCCTAAGCAGATCTCCTTGGCACAAAACAGGGACCTCACAGGTCTTTATTAGAGCACTTTGTTTGCTCTATTTTAATTCACCTTGCCTTCAAGTCTATGCATTGTATTTACAGTCTTGGTAGAGAAGACAGAGAAATGGTGTGAGACGTAAAACACTATCCCCATTTTATAAGTGGGGCACTCAGCCACAGAGATTAAGTGGCTTGCTCAAAGTCACAGAGCAGGAGAATCTAGATCTCTTGCCTGTAAGTCCACTGCCTTAACCATAAATGCCATCCTTCCTCTCTACCCACTAAAATGATCTGGTCCACAGGTTTCCTACAACTGCTTGAAAGCTAGTGAGTCATATAAACTATGTGCTCCTCTGAAGAGCCTATAAAAATGTACCTCGTGTATTTAAAACTATTACTAGAAACAAGCCTAACAACATAGTTAAAGCAACAAAGATTTTACCTTCTCAGAAACAGAGTCCTAAGTGGCTATGGTCTGGATAGCTTAGACATCATGACTATGTTCCCAATAGTTGAAGTTCAGCAAGTTTGAAAATAACTAATGGCAGCATTCGTGGAGTATTGATGAAAAAGCAACAGCTAAAGCAATTCATAATTGCATTGCAAACATCTTCAAAGTTCCAGCACTCAGTGCTAGCTTGCTTCTTCCTAGACAAAATGCCATACTGCATAAGACCAGTAGCCCATCTAGCCCAATATCCTCTCTCAGGACACTGGCCAAATGCATCAGAGGGAATGTACAAGAAAATCCATAAGACCAAGATAGAATTTCGTAGCCAGAAGAGTCGTTTTCTCCTAACACTGTTGTATTTTGGGACTATATTTTCTGTCCTAGTCCAGTAGGCCCCAGACAGTTTATCTGATCATACTGCTGACAAAAAGTCTATTAGGTCAATATACTGGAGTGAGAAAAATTAACTTCACTTTCAAAAGGAATCACAACTTTCTATTTTATTAATAGAATATTTTATAATATATGTTTAAATTTCAGACGCAAGAACAAGGATCAGACTGTAAAACATTTTATTGAAAGTTGTCCAAAATCCAGTCAATCATGTGCTTATCTGTGCCACTAAGGCTCATCATTCTGAGCCGTACAAAAACATCTCAATATTTAAATTGAACCATTACCAAAAGACTAGATTAGTGTAGTTAAGGCACTTGAGATGTAAGTTAATTTAGCGAACTTGCATAACAGTTACATTCTAGTTTGAATGAAGCGGTTATTTCTCATGTACTCTTCAGTCTAAAGAAAACTTCCATAGCCCTTGCCCCTTTGGGGCAGAGAAGAGGACAGGAGGTGAGAAATTACCTATTTATAACATCCTCCATGATAAAACTACCTCCAAACATTTGTTCTGCCCTGCAGCAGGTAGCACTATCTAGTCAAGCTGAAAGAGTTCCCACTAGTATAGGTGCTGGAATTCCTAGTCATGGAATTTTAAGACTATTTGGGCTGAAGCACAAGAAGTCAAGTCTCCTCCTTCTTAGGGATGGGATGGAGAAGGAAGTGTCTCAGGGGCACACCATTTTCTGCTCTTATTTCCTCTAACAAGCAGAAAGCAGAAAGGGCTACTATAAAACTAAGATTCTCCACTGGGATAGTAATGTTTATCCTAGGATCATACCCGTATTCCCCCCACCCAATCTCCCTAGTAAGTAAGGCTGAAGGAAATTAGAACAAGTTAAAGGAGGTGGCAAGTTACAGTTCCAAGTGATACTGACTGAAAGTGCTTGCATGTCTGCTGGTTTGGCAGGACTATGAGAATATTTTTAAACCACATTTAGGATCCCTCTGCTTTATCAGCTGAAACTGGCTATCTTTTGGGCTATGTTTCAGATTAGTTTTTCAGAATCAACTATTTAGAATGAAGAAAAGGCTAAGAACATTCCTGACCTTGGGCTATGTAGACTGGACTCACTGTGCCAGCATTTATTGCATACAGGGGAGTTTCAGTCTTAGGCAGTCAGAGAGTCCTCACTGGCCAATTAGTAACAGGACAATGTGTTCAGAAGAGAAGGGGGGGATTTCCCAGACCTATCAGACAGCTCAGGATAGCAGAGACTGCAACAAATGGTGATAATTTTATTAAAAAAATATATCAGTGTCTTTTTGGTAATGGGGAGTGATGAGCATTGAGGGGAAAACTCAATATTAAACCACTCTACGTAACTTAATTCAAGATTCCACATGCATTCACCAGTGCTATATGTTGATGACTTTCCTTTACTCTATGGGGGTAATCAGTTGCACTGCATTGCAGTCAAATACAAGAGATTCAAGTTGAGGACTGTAAGATCTGCACATTTGCCACTAGAAGCTGGAGAGCGTTCCAGAAAAAAAGGAAGAGGTTTCTAGGTACATGCTGAATTTGGCCCCTTCATTCGTGAAAGGGTATGACTCAGGCATCAGAGTTATAAAAAAAGGGAAAGGAAAAATGCCAGCGAGAGTAGCAACAGGTAGACAGGAAAGAGAATGCAATTAAAAAAACAACACAAAAAACATACCACCCCCCTCACCTATGAGGGAGCAGAAAACAATGAGGCAAACAAATTATCAAACTGAATGTAAGTACTGTTTCTAGTTATTTCAAAGAAACACTAGTAGTCCATAATCTAAGTTTTGAATTCCACTAGGTTTAAAATAAAATGGTTTAACATGATGTAAAGCTTATGAAAAAAGACTGAATCTTAATACTCCATGTCACGTTCAGAGCATACTGCTTGTCATATTAAGGCACTACACATTTTCTTTGGTTCAGTGTTTAACTATCTCATTCGCTTTAAAGAGAGGTAGCATGAACCATACACATTTAGCTCTTCAGTTCCATTACACACAATTTCAGAGTTGATATCTTTCAAATGCTCCCAGCTTGTGGAATCCTTTAACTCATCAGGAAACTGCAATAAAACATAGGATATTTTTAAAAAAAGAACTGAATTAAAGTAAGAAATATTCCATTTAGTTTTCTAGACGGTTTCATTTAGAATGATTAGGGGCATATGGGAGAATGTAACATGACATGAACTGGGTATATGGTACAGCTGAGGTGGAAGTAGTTGGGGAGAAGTCCCTTTACAGCAAGTCCTATAGTAACTCATAAAGTTGATTGGCTCTGGAGGGAACCACATCCATACCTCCTGGGCTACAAAGTTGATTAACATACAAAGGTCATTGATGGTAGGAGAATTAAAAGCTGAAAACGTGGGGGTTCTGACAGTCTCCTTCCACATCAGTCACTAGAAAGAGCAGTGATCCAACTTTGTCCATTGCTCTGGAAGCACGCCCTCATTAGTTCCAAAACACAATATGGATTTTAATAGAATTTTTTTTGAAAGAACGATTGCCCTGGCAGAAAGATGAAAATATCAGCCTACAGAAGCAAGGGCAAATCATAAACTAGCAATAGAAGAGGAGGTCAATGGGAGCTGGCTTCCTAACTCCCATTTGAACTTTTAAAAATTTTCCCCCAAAAGGATAAAATAGTTACAAATCAAAACCTGGTGTTATATAGAGTCCTATTGATTAGGACTTCAGCCCCTCAAAAACTGTACTAGATGCTCCATATAACAAATGCAGAGACACAGACAGCTTTGAAGATCTCAGCCCAAGAAATGTAGAACTCCAGGTAGAATTTGGGTTCCAAATCCCTGAAGCAGCTTTGAAAAAAATCTCATCTCTAATGAGGTAACGATTAAGAAAGAGGTGACTTGGAAAAAAATATAGGAAAAAAGCTTTAAGGTCATCAAATGCTTCACTCCTATTACTGAATTTATGGCGAGTAATGACAATGGGGCATTAAAGATGTTTAATACTAAGTAATCTTTGGGTTCTTACTTACTCTATACCTGTCAGATTATAAAAAGTACCGTACCACTTTTTCTTTTGTTTTGAATAGGATAGAGGAAACAGGGACTAAACTGTTGACCACAACAGGTAAAAGTTTCTGGTCATTACTGCAATCAATTCACTTTTACACCCTTAGTTTCACCAAAAAAAGGGTCTTTAGGACAGTTTGTTTTCCATTTTTCTTCTGAAGTGAAGTGGACTTCAGGCAAAGTATTGTTTTTTATAGTCACCCACTTTTGTCAAAAAACTATTGGGAAGGGAAACCCCAATCAGAATGAATGTAAGGTAACAGTTTATTGATTTTTAGTTACACTGTAAACCATGCAAGTAGCACCCCTATATTTTTATAAAATCTCAAAGTTTTAAGTCACTGTATGTTTATTTACTAGAATATTCTGTTCTAATCAATATAATATAGCTACATCAACACCTATGTATTAAAGCACAATAATTTAAACAGCAAAAAAGCCATACCTGTATGGGTAGCCATGGTATTTAGATCTGAAGACAGAGAGCAGCCAGCTGAAGAATAATACCACCAGGCCAACACCAGCTACACACATTACTGTAGATAAGCAACAGAGTGCAGAATAAAATGACCAGACAGGTAAGTCTACCCTGAAACCACCACTATGGATAGGGCTTTAAAAATGCTCAATAATAGCTAAATCTCCACCTGCTGCACTCAATGGGAATTTAACTGTGGATGTCAACAGGAGCAGGATTAGGCGATTGCTGGGTCCCTTTGAAAAAAATCCCACCCTGTGATGCTGGCAGACCAGGTGCCAGCTCTTGTCAAGGCTTTAGACCTCAGCAGAGCACTGACAAATTCACTGCTGGAAACCAGTCTGTTTTTTCCTGTGTGTTAGTATGGTTAAGAGGGTACTGAACTTACAACCAGGTGTTTAGACTTTATAAAATGCTTGCAAATTGCTGCATGCATTAATCTCACTTATAATATGTTTATCACGTGCTATCAGGAAATATTTAAGTGTTTGCTTTGCAACTGTAAAAAAAAAAAAAAAAGTTTGCTCTGAAACTCTGAGCCCAGTCAGGAGGGATCATCTCCTGTTTATCAAGAAGGCCTATCAAAACTAAATGGGCCATTGTGGGACACCACAATACAAAGGCTTTGGCTATGTCTACACAGCACACCTTATAACGGTACGGCTGTGCTGCTGCAGCCTCGCTGTTGTAAGGTGTGCTGTGTGTGGCTCTCTAGCTCTCTCCCAGCGACAAAGTAAAATTACCCCCTATGAGGAGCGGTAGTTCTGTTGACAGGAGTGCAGCTCCCGACGACAAAGTGCTGTCCGCAGCAGCGCTTTTTGTTGCTAAAACTTGTTCCCGGGGGTGGGGGGAGGGGGATAGGTGGCGGGGTGTTTCACACCCGAGTGACAAAAGTTTTAGCGACGAAAGTGCAGTGTAGACATAGCCTTTATTAATTGCCCCTTCCACTCTTGAAGAGGCTACATGCAAAAGGGCTCGTCCCATCAGCTTGAATTCAGGAAGAAGAAAATACAACTAGCTGACAAGAACATTTTTCATCTCTTTTGCTGTTTGGACTCTCACAGGGCCAGAGCTATGAAATAGAAGCAGAGATCTGCAGGGTCAACCTGGGTTAGTCCTAAAAGACATTCAGAGCTGACATATTACAACAACTCTGTCACCTTTTGAAACCATACACTAACTCATTTGTTCATATGTGTTTGCCTGCTTTAATCTTGTAATAACTAACTCTCATTTCTCTTCTTAATTAATAAATTCTTAAATAGTTTACTATAGGATTGGCTACAAGCATTGTCTTTGGTGAGACGTAAGGTACAAATGGACTTGGGTAGCTGACTGGGGTCCTTTGGCTCCAGGAGTAACCTGAATACAGTATTGTGTGATCTTTGGTGTATAGCAACCACTTATCACTAAGTCCAGCTCGCCTGGGTGGCGAGATAGACTGGAATGCCCAATGTGACTGTGACTCCATGGTAAGACGTATAGTGCTTTAGGAGTTCACACTTGTTACTGGGTTGGTGATATCTAATTATAGAACATACAACCAGTTTGGGGCCTTTGCCCTACTTCTTGACAGTCTGCCTTGAGGTTGGCACTCATGGTAGCGGGCCACTCCAGACAGCGTGACACACCCTATATAGATAATGCAGATCCAGTATAGGAAAACAAGCCCCTCCATCTCTTTTAATTAACAAATATTACATAGCACTTATGAAAGTCCATATAACCCAGAATGCCTTTTTTTCTCTCTTGCACCTCACTAAGCTCCTCCACATGCTTCTGTAGAAACAGAAAGTTCACCTCTTTCAGGGTATACTATGCACAACAGTTCAACTGGGTAGAGGAAAGCATCTCTCTCTCTCTCACACACACACACACACACACGTACGTTGTGGAGCAGCAGAATAGGGGAAGGTAATTTCATCCCTAGGTTGGGAAGTAGTAGGGCAAAGGAGACAAAGGCTGGTGTCAATAACTCCCTGCTCCCATCCACAGGGCTGAGTGTGCAGAGGGAGTTTGAGCAGAATTAACTGTTGTAGATAAATGAGAGGAGGTAGTGCACGGCCAAATAAGAGTTCTTGCACATTATAATATAGAAGGTTGTGGTTGGGTCAGCGTATACTTTTCTGCTGAACCAACAGTCATGAACTGTAGAGAAGGAAATGTGCAAAACATTTCTATAAAACAGACAACAGAGATGATATACAAGCATTTAAAAAAATCTGAAGGTGACAGTGTCCCTTTAAGAAGCAGCCTACAAATAAATGTTTGAGAACCTCTGTGATAAACCATAACTGCCACAATCTATTAGGTCAATAATCTGTGAACTGACAATAGACTGAAAGAACATTAGTCGTCTTTGTTACACAAACCAAATGTACATAATGTTACTTGAGGTGTACATGCTTTATCAGGTTCTAAAATAGAACTGTGGAATGTGACAAGGTAAAGGCACCCCAGTGTGTAAAGGATTAGCAGGTTGCTGCCTGTCACATTGCTATTCAGGATGAAGTATAAAAGGAAGGGGAAGGCGAGTCAAAGAAGAAAGCTGTATCTTCTCCCCTCCTGGCTGGTTAAAGCAAGGAAAGCCTCCGAGGAACTATTGCACAGTGTTTTCCAGCTGATTTGCTCTCTGCTTCATGATAATCTGTGCATAATAAACAAATAAACCCCGAGGAAAAGACTTTAAAAGGACTAAGGCCTGGAGCTTTATGTCCATTTCTTGGATGACGACTAATCTGGATTTTTAGTTAAAGGCCATTTTAGAAGATCAAATATATATTTGACAACCTGGAGCTACCCCAGTGCTCATCCCTCAATTATGAGTTTAATAGTTGAGCTTTTATTTTTTAGTAGTCTCTCACAGAGAAACGAGACAATAGCGAGACACTATCTTGCTTCTCTCCTCTGTGCTCCAAGTCCACTCCAACAATTGTATGAATAAAAGAGGGAATGTGAATTAACTTTGAATTTTATGGTTTTGCTAGATTTCAACAGTGAACGAAGAATTAAGTGCAGAGAACCTAAACACCTCGGGGCGGGGCGGAGGGGGGGAGCTAATAAGAGTGCCAGCACTGTCGTAAACCATCATACTGGAAACATTTCCTGAATGCATCTTCCCTTGATGGAGATTCAATTAAGCAACAAAATGCACTGCTTGGATTAGAAGTAGTACTTACTTTTTCTTTTCCCCACCTCCATATCAGAGGTAGCAGCTTCATGCAGGAGTACCATTCCTAAAGTAACACCACCATCTGAAAAGCTGTTTAAGGCTAAACTGACAGAGACACCATGTACTTATTTTTAAATTTAATAAATCCAATCATAATCACATATGTGGCACATACAAAACTTATTAGAAAGATTAAAGACTCCCCAGCCAAGATAGACACTGTAGAAAAATTACAACTAACATGCAGTAATGGTATTATTATTCCAGGAAACACAGAAGAGCAAAAACCAGGAAAATGTAAGGGATCTGTTTAACTGCACTAGCTACAAATCATAATTGGACTCAGCAAGCTTGCAACAAATAGTACTTTTCCCTCAGAAAGAGGGAGGTATGAATTAAGACCTTGCCTCTAATTCATATTGATCTACCTTGTTCACCTTCCCATTCCTGATGAGAAGTGATTCTCAAAAGCTTGTCCATGTTATTTAACTTCTGTTGGCCTAACAAGATGGTAGTTAATATATTTCTGTTTTTGTTTAATTTGACAGACTATAACAGGCACAAACAGCAAAGTCTGGACTTTTCTGTTATTCAGTTTGAACTATTATTCACCAGTAAAAATACTGCTAAAATTAAGGTAAGGATTTATAAGCTGGTTATGCTGTATTTGACCACAAGGAAATCTAACATAGTGAAACTCTTTTGACAACAAAACAGAACGCAAGCCCTACATTGTTTAATTGCATTCTAGTATGTACATTTCAGGCCTAATCCTGCTCCCACTGAAAAAGAATGGGTTTTTATCATTGACTTATAGACCCTTCAATTCCAGTTGAAATGACTCTTCAGTTAGTGAAGCTACATGAAAAGAATGACTTAATTATGAAATGATACTACCAAATTGTGCCTTTTTTTGAAGAGCTTTAATTATTAGAAAATTTGGTAGGTACACGGAGGGAGTGGAGACACAGACACACAAAATGAGAGCACTTTAAAGCCCCCAATTTGTTTTAACATCTTGTCATTGCAATCTGCCCGACACCTCTTGATAGGTGGAATTTGACTAGATTCAGAACCAATAGAGGAGAGTAATAATAGCTAAAAAAGGAAAGAAATTCCCTCTGCCCCAAAACTGGTCTTTATGGCAACATTTTTGCCTCAAAAAATATCTCCCATGCTGTTCAATAAATGCACTGACATTTGGAAACCCTTTCAAAACACAGAGTCACAAAACACTATCACCAGCTTAAAACAACCAGAATAAATCAAAAGTGCAGTGAAAGAAAACAAAGATTCCTGGTGCTTTGTATCAAACTTAACATTAATTTCTTCATTCACCTGAACTGACAAGTTATCATATATTGTGGCTACACTGTGATATTGTAAAGAGACAAAAGACTGAGCCTGTCATTTACTGAAATAAAAAGAGACTCTGGGGGGGGGGGAAGAAAAATAATTCACACAAAACCCATTTTGGAGCCTGATGAAACCGGATACCAGCTGAGAATTACAAGGTCAACTGTAGTTTTTTGTTTTGGTTTTAAAACTAGGAATGTGAAACAATGAGAAAGTTAACGCGATTTTAAGTTTTGTATCATTTATATAATGTGTACCTCCAAAATGCTTAGCAGAATTAAACTACAAAAAGGAAAGGAATTGAGGGTGGGTGAGTAGAAAAAAGGTAGACTGCATTTTCAGAGGAGAAGAGCGCTTGAGGTGGAGACACCCTAGAAAGTCTGCTCCAGATGGCAACAGCTGTAATAGAGAGGCTCATGCACCAGTGACCTTACTACGGGAAAGGAAAGGTCTACAGGATGGCTGCGGTATTTTATGTAGAGGTTAAAGGAAAAGGGAAGGGAATTTTGTACTAGATCTTAAAATGAACCAGTAGATGTGGAGCCAGTGCACTAGCTTGATGTTATTATGGTACATTTTCTGCTCTTTGTACTTTGAAAATGCAGGTAGGGGTATCTGAAGAGCGGGGACTTTGAGGCTGTAGAGAGGTTGTTGCTATAGAAAAGGCGAGGAGACAAACACCTGGACGAAGATTTCAGTAAGGAGATAAGGCAGTGGCATACAGAAGTGATGTGGAGGTCGGAATTGGTGGATTTACAGAAACACAAAAGATGCTTCAGGAGGAAAGTTCAGAAACAAGGACAACTAAGGTTACCGACAGTGGAAGGAAAAAAGTTGCACATCTGAGCTGAGGAAAAATAGGAGAGAGGAGTTGGATTGGAAGATATTCCTCTTGTCCAGAAGAAAAACTTTAAAAACATATGTGAAGGCAGTGGTGACAAAGCTATAAGTTTACTCTGTCAAGACAGGAAAACAAAAGGTGTGAAACATTAGCATAATAGCTAAGGTTAAGATAATAATAGGAGAACTTAGAAGTATGCAGTAGCCCATGAATTAAGCATTTATGGGATTTCATTGGACAGGAAGTCTTAGTACAGAGGAAAGGCTCCACCAACAGAGAGAGAAAGGATGATTAGTTCTGCTTCCACTTACCTATTGCCAGACACCAACACAGGCTGTCTCAAAGAATGCAGTCGTCCATGGCTTCATTTAAGGACATACGAAGAGAACGATACCTAATCCTGTTGAATTGGCAGATTGTGGGCATAAGGAAATGTTAGCTGTTGACATATTATAAAGGCACTGCAAGGTTTTGGTCACCAATATCGGTATTATGTGATCAGTTTGAATCTTAGCAAACTACTCCTGTAGCGAGGGGAGAAGGTATAGGTTTGGCAGAAAATTAAATTGCCATCAGATATGTATATTTCATTATAAAGGATACTAAACAGTAGAACAATGTGTGTTTCAGCCACAAATTGGGCTTGGCTGCTTCCATGAATATAGTTCTGTAAAAGACAAAATTCAATTAAGAAAGAAACTTTGGAGCAGAGTTTAAAGTAATTAGTAATGGATATAAAATCTGGCCATTGAGAACGAGATAAACAGAAAGCAATAGCAAAACACAGGAAATGCAGATAAGAAAAATATTAAAAATGAAAATTATTTTCACTCAATGTGGCTTAGACAATAAAATATTAAGCATGGTTTGTTTGATATTAAAAGGTTGCAAACTGAACAGGTTAACAAACAGCTTAGACTATATGGAGAATAAAATTTTTACTGCTAGTCAGTTACATATGGAAAGCTTTGTGTATGCGGGGCTATGTTAGATCCAAGCACAACATTTTTGACAGCAGCTCAGCAATACTTTATAACACGCAGAGAATTAAAAAGGAACATGTGGTTTGAAAGTGTATGTGTCTGTCTGGGTAAAGATCATGATGTAATTTCACATTTTACTCACAAGTTAATTTAACGATCTGTGAAGCAGCTTTCAGTTCAGTGTCAATATCTGGGGCACAGGCATCTCAAGAGATGTCATGTGCCCAGTACAACTGAGAAGCACTTGAGTTGCATCTTGCCTATCTGATATGCAAGGCAGAACTGAAGAGGACAAGACAGGCTGATATAACTTTTTAATAAGTCACAGGATTAAATTATTATAAAAGTTCAGTAAAACATTGCCAAAGAGAACAAAAGCATGTCTGAATACATACAAATAGAAATAATGGTTTTACGTACTAGTTACTGGGTATGTGGAGGAGGTGAGGAGAGAAGCTGTACATGTTAAAAAAAAAAAAAAAAGGAAGGCCAGGTTCCAGGAGGCAATAAAACGGTTTAACACAGAACCTGAAAGCAGCAGAAGAAAGTTGCTTAAAAGTCCAACTGCTGTCACTTCTCCCACTGCCCGGAGAGGTCTTAGTTTCATTTTTTAAAATGTGTGTATGGAAGTGACAGAGTAGAGCAGCGGGGGGCATATGAGAGATGGAATTAAAATTTATGGAACAAGACAAAGAAGGATGGATGGGCTTGAGATAAAAAGTAGATTAAAAAAAAGCCAGTTCTGTTAAAATAATGTACCTCCAGAGCCTAAGCAGACAGTGCAACTGTTGCACTTCCTCTAAAATAGATTAGTAACAAGAATATATTCTAGAAGAAAGCAGTTAGCAAAATATCTATAAAATGTAATTCCAAGTTTGGAAGTAGAAAATAAAACAGGTATCATTTCTGATTCACCTAACACGATCATTTGTACTTATCTACCCTAAATAATTTTTTTGTATCTTCACTTAATTTTGATATGTCTACAGCAAGAAATGGAAGCCTCCTCTTAAAATGCAGCATACTGAAACTAAGAAGTCCCTCAGCATTTAAAATGAATAAATGGAACTATAGACAATGGAGTTCCCTCTTCTGAATTGGTTTTCCCTGCTCCTAATACAGGGTTCTGTCTAGACCATTCCCTTTTTAGTATTAGCTATTACATGCAATCTAGTCATGAATTAGAGTGATTTATCATACTGAGTTGAGCATGGCATGTTACCAGGCTGGTCAAAATGATCATTCTTAGTCTGATTAGTGACTACATTTCTAGTTTTATTTTTATGTATTTTATTGCACACAAGAGAAATAGCTACAAAAGACAAAACACTTAAACTGAATCAGACATTAAGCAGCCTTTGTTCTTGGATCATAGGGTTAATAGCACCATTCTTGTGGCATTGACACTAAATTATAAGGCACTACAGCAAACTGCAGTCTGGTTGTAATGAACTTCAAACCAATTTAGTATATACTGTCACATTTACTCTATGTTCTCTAAGTGCTAACAACTATGTAGTAAACTTGATTGGCAAATTCTGACTTCATTGCTTTGTGATAACATCCAAAATATTAATCACAATCCATAATAAAAAGGTCATGTTTCTTTGTCCTTCTTAGTCAAAAGAATGATAGGACCAGATGTTGGTCCCTCTAAATCCATGCTGGAGCCCTGAGGAGCTTCCTGTTCTCACATCTTACTCTCGAGGCCCTTCTTTCATGATTCCTATATTTCTGGCAGAGGATAAACAGGTATTCCTTCTAAACCAGTTAATACAACTCCTCAAATTTGCCCACTGACTGCTCAAGAGCTCCTTCTGTAGTATTCCTACTCTTGCTGACACAGGAAGCAAGAAGTCAGAAACAAAACTTGCATCCTGGATTTTGTGTTTTTAACATGGATCTTTTCACTGTAATCCTACAAAGATAAAGATTTACCACTTGTCCTGTATGGGGATTCTTATGAGCATATGGTGGCCCTCTGATGTGATTCCACATTTGGCCTGATGTCATTGCTAGCACAAAACACTAGAAAGAAAGAAAGGAAGAACATAAGACAAATTAGTATGGACCTCATATGTCTCTCTATTCAGTTTTCATCTTTGCAATTCACTTCACCCAGGAATGTACAGATGTTGATGTCGCCTTATACAACGCATAGCACAATATCTATTCTTAACTGATAATGTTTCTCACAGTTTGAACTGAAAAGGTTGCAATCAAGTAGTACTACCAGACAACCATGAAGAAAAGCTACATGAACCTCATCTTCACTCTAACCAAAAGTATGGACTTTTCCTTCCAGAAATCATGTTTTTCAAACATCATCTGCACTCAAACCTGAAAGTCCGTGGCACAAATAATCCTTTATGTAAAATATGAATACTGTAGTAATATGATCTGCATTACACCGAACTCTTGGTCCCTGTGCTTCTGGATTTTGCCATTAAGATGAAAAGACTCTTTACAGTGTACTACGTTCTAGCCAAGATGTCCTCTCTTCTTAGAGGAACAATAAGCTCCCATTTCAAGGAACACTGGATGTGCCAAACTAGATCAGGCCACTGTCCCATCAAGTCTGGTATCAACTAATAGCAAACAAAACCACACCAAAGCCGTATAGCAAGGAAAGATTCTTTCTGATCTTCTGAATGCTATCAACATATGCCCTGATATATACCATTTGATTGACTGTATCTTGAATAACTTCAAACACTGTTGGTCAGTGCTTTTTATATACCCAGCACCTGTACCAATACTTAGGACTTTAAGCTGCAATTCCAGAGGCCAAATAGCAAATGTTTGAGTCTGAAGCCTGTATTTTAATATCCTGAAAAATGAGTTTTACTGAATTAGACTAGGGATAATCAGAGCCTAAGTATAAACTGGGTACAAAACTCATTTTAAATAAAATTCACACTAATAATCTGTGTGGAGGGATGTGGCATGTAGTCTGGCCTCATCTGTTTGGTTACAAATGCTCTCCTAAATTGCTCATGTTCAGCTTACTCTGAGGTCAGTAGGAGAATCTGGTTTATAATACACCCAGTTGACGGAAAAAGGTTATTTGTTTCACCACTAAATAGTTTCCCACGCAGGAGAGGTAACAAAGCAAATGCAATATTTCCTTCCCTTTCAATTCAATCTGGATCAAGTTGAAACAGGGAGAGGTTAAAGAAAGTAATTTTGCTTACCAAAGCAGCAAAAGCCCAGCCAGTTTTGTTATAGAGAAAATCCAGGTTGCTTCTCCGTAAGTACACAAGGCCACCAATGACTGCCAGCAGCAGACCCAACATCAAGGGACCAGCATAATTCGGAGGTCTTATCACTCGAATCTATGCAAGCAAACGGTTATCTTAAAAAAATTCTTTTTTTAAAAAAAACAGGATGAATATGGAGAAATAAAACCATACCAACGTACACAACACACCAACTTAATATTTCTTTAATAATTCTAACTGTAGTTCAGAAATGAATGCCTTTCATCTTTTGTTTCAATAATACATACTATAGAGCAAAATCTGTTAGGCCATATTTAATATTCTTCCTGTGATAATGATTTATTTCCATGGAGGTGGATGCTTTTACTGGTGGGTGAATCCACACAAGTTTGTAAAGGGATTTGGAATCATTCTAGGTGGAGAGCATTAAATAAATGTAAAATATCATAATGTGGCATATAAAACAAGTTGCCTGTTTTTAAGAGATACTTCATCTCCAAAGCTCAGCTAGACACAGCTGGGCTTAGGACCTGCTTTGAACAGTGTCACCGAGTAACCAATTAGAATAGATTTCCTTCCCCATTGTGTATATCTGGCAAACAGACTCTCCATAGCTAGATTTACATCGCAGGAAGGAAATGAAAGTCCATCTGTACTTACATTGACATCAGTCCTATCAGCTATCCAACGAGCAAGCTGCTCGGCCGCAAAACCTCGCACTTGCAGCTCATATGTGTCACCCCTTTTAGGTTTCCCTTTAGCTGGGAAGTTAATGAAGGTTGGAGCCGAGTTCATGTTTAGCTGCATTAAAAAGATTAATAAATAAAAGTAGAAGTGAAGCATCAAGAATTAAAGTTATTTAGCCATTTAAACTTTTCTTATTTTATTGCACGTTTCTCATTCATGTTTTGTCCTGTAGCTTATTCACGTAATTAAACAGAAGGGCTATTCATAAAATAGATCTCATGGGTATTTCAACAAAAAATGGTATTGTAGCTTGAATGTTTTTTCTCATAAATGGTCTAGGATATGCAAAAATCCATGACACAAAATTATGTATACAGTACATTAGTCAGACACATTCTTCTTGAATGCTCCATACTTTCTTCTCTCTTTAGTATCGAGAATGTCCTGAGACACCCACAGTTATTCGATACCCAATGCTAACAATAATGCACATCTCAGAAAGCAGTTTGAGACTGGGTATTCTCCCATTAGGTTTAACACTGCACTGTTTAATTTCTAATATAAACAATATTCTCATGTCTTCAATACTGACGTCTGTGGTCAGCAAAGAACTCAAAGGCGGCTGTACAGTTAATACATGTACCTGAAATCAGCTGAGAGATAAAGCTCCTGAGAGTTGTCTATATGGTAAAGTACTATTCTTGCCCTTGCTTATAAAGGAAGGTTTTTTGAATCTTTGTATACAAGTATATCTATAAAGAAATCTATACAGTAGTGTCTAGAGTAAACGTATTGGCATCAAAAGATAATCGCATACATCTTAATGAATATTGATAAGCCTTGTCTTAATGTGTTCTAGCATATTTCTATAGCGAAGCAGCTATTTCTGTGATAAAAGACCTGCATAAAATTTCCAACAGCATGGCTTCACCAAAGTTTCACCGTGAGCCTAAACCTCAGATAGAGTGTGTAAACCTTTCAGTGACCCTGGACTGAATTATGCTTTCAGACTGAAACAATCATGGCACTCAAAGCTTGGCAAATCAGCTACAAAATCTGATTTTCCTTTTGAGTTGCTTCAACATGAAACTGAAATCACAGTTTTGTAAAGGTCCAACTGTAAATCTCCAAGATCAAGATTTGATAATTCTCTGAAAACAAATTAACACAAACATAATGTACATTCCGGATCAAGTACTATCCTGAATAATCTGTATGATTGAGCTGCACAGGTTCCAAGTAACTTGAAAGAACGCAAGGAGAGTGGCATTTCTAGTTTCTTCTGAGGATTTTGCACTTCTTTCAAAAACAGATTTTGTGTGTTAAGAGACAGACCACAGATTGTTTGCCTATAACTAACATGTACTTTTATTTTTAGGAAAAAATTAAGTGGACATTTTAAAGAGTAATTTACTGTGCATTCCTAGTAACTTGTCACATTTCTGAAAATCAGATGGACATGAAAATATTTTCAGTCAGTTAAAAAAAAAAAATCAGTTTTCTGACACTGCTCCTTTAAATGGGACACCGAGTTTCTTAAAAATACCTTTATAACAAATTAAAGGTTCTTCCCTCTCCCATCACTGTTTAGAGTTAGAAGTCTTTTGCAAACTGCCATAAACATTTAAATTAGTTCCAGTATTTTACAAGTCACTGTAATTCCATTATTACACTGAATGGCATTACAAGAGTTAGACATAAAAGACCTAATCAGGTCATCCAGTCTATCACTCATGCCTATACAGCACTGTTACCCGCGTATTATTAGTAGTTTGGCCTATTAGTGCTACTGTCACATTAGCAAACAAATCTTGCATATTTCTCATGGATTGGAGGGTTGTTGTGGTTTTAAAAAAAATCTGTGCAATTTCTATTTTGCAGCAGTTTCGTTACAGATTGGCCAGCATCCCTCATTATGGTAATACTGTACCATATCTTTTGTATTGTATATTTCTTTATCACTACCCCCCAGTTCTCCCCAAATAAAAATCACTTTAAAAAATGAAAGATATATTACCATCTGAAATACATCCGAGCCTTCATCAAAATCCACCATGGCAAAAAACACCTTATTGGTAAATGCACTGGAGTATCGCCAGGAGTTTGCCAGAATCTGGTATTCTTCATCAGCTTGCCTGAAGAAAAAAACCAAAACAAAACATATAAAACCAGATGCTATACTCATGAGGCTATGTCAAAAACAGAGGGACCTGTGAACATCCTTCCAGCTCTAACATCTCACTGGAAGTAACATCTCTCAACCACACCAAAACTCCTTTCCAGTTAAGATTTTAAAACTAACAAGATGTGTCATGCTTCATTGCTCATTCCTCTGTTTTCAGCCTTGGGCACACAGAGTTTTTTGTTTTTAAGGTGTGGGGCAGATCTTCTGGACTGGTCAAGCTGCACTAGGCCCACCATCAGGAAGCAGGGCATATGAAAAACTGATGCTCAAGGCTGTTTTTCATTGTGCCCAGCTGCCTGTGCTTCAAGATGCTGCTGTGACAGCTGAAGATCAACAGAATGCAGCAGAATTCAAGGTATGCCCTCTTCCCCCAACATGCTTCTGTACATGGAAGTGACCCAGAGATTTCCCCGACTAGCCATTAAAGCCATCCTCAGAGTCCCTTTATATCTCTGGAGCAATACAAAGTGGCAGAAACAGAACCTAGGATCTGATACAGTATAAATGTAAATAAATACTCCAGATATGAGCAAAATCTCAAACTGCAAGGCTCAACAGCAAACTCTAAAAAAAGTGTTTAGCCATTCACTCAAAAAGATTAATGTTAACTCCTCCAAAAACTTCCCTTTTTCATTCTGCACAGCTGCAATTATTACAGCACAGAGATCAACACAGTTAATATGACTTTAGATAATCTGTGCATGTGCATATATAAGAGATTGCATTAGAAAAATACTATTACAGTTTATTGTGTCTTAGTAGCTCTCTCCCACTCTGAATGAAACTGCTCAAATTCAAGAAAAAGGTACTGCAAAGTAGGTCGGTACAGCTTTTACCCACTCAGAACATATGGCACCTTTTACAGTAACCATTAAATTTAAGTTCTTTAGAATTTAATTAAGTCCATACTTGCACACGGCACACTGTCTGTGAGGCTGAAGAGCAGTGAACATCACAACCACTGAGTAATTTCTTGGTGGTGCCTTTACAAGGCGACGAAACTTGTCTCCATTCATTCGGATAACAGCTCTTTTGCTGGCCCATTCCATCAGCTGGCTAACTTTTTCAGATAAAACCATCTAAAAAATAAAGTCACAAATGTTTATTTTAAAAACTGGACTGACATTAAAAAGATTCTTGTCTTTTGATCCTCTGAACCGTTAACAGTCTCATGGTGATATTTCAACAAGATGACTGAAATCCAAAAGAAAGCAAGACACACATTATGTGGTCAGGTTGAGAGAGTCCACAGTTTTTTATTATAACAATGTTCAATGGGAGTTCTGAGTGTTCAGTACTTCCAAAAAAAATCACGTCAAAAGCCAATGATCAGGCATTAATGTACCCAGAAAACAGATCCTAATATAGTCCAGTAATATTAAACAAGCCTACTGATTTAAATTAAATTATAGATTAGTTTTGGATCACTTCCTGTAACTTAAGAACATTACCTTGTTCAAAAAAATAACTGCTCAGTTGCAATGATTTCTCTATTGGTGATACTGTTAATAGGCTCCATTCTCTTTAGCTAATCCAGACAAACCCATACACAAGTAGTGCAATCATTTTCACATATAAAAACACTTATCTGTATGTAAGCTTGGACACATCTTAGTGACAGCAACTAAGTAAGGTCCACAATTCTTCCCTACCGATGACCACAGATGACCTCGTCTCAGGCACGACCCGGCTCCCCACGCTGCTCCCCTCCGGGCGGACGGCTCCCCACAGGCTGGGGCCCGGCTCCCCACACTGCCCCCCTCCGGGCGGACGGCTCCTCAAGGCTGGGGTCCGGCTCCTCAAGGTTGGGCAGCCCAGGATATGGCCGGGCTCCCCCAGCGGAAGGTAGCCAGGCAGACTATGGCCCTTATAGCTCTGGGAATCCCAGGCCGGTTTCTCCCTCAGCCCAGCTGGTGGCGGGGGGCCCTCACCTCCTTCCGCTTCTGCCCTGCAGTCCAGGGTCCCTCGCAGGCCATCAGCACCACCAAGACCCCCAACATCAGCACCCGCAACGCCGCCATGTCCGCTCCTTCCACCGGCACCCGCCGCTGATTGGCCCTGCCGCTTACTCAAGCACCACTCTATTGGCCGAACAAGGAGGACAGACTACTTTCCATTCACGTCCTTGGCTCCAGCTCATTTTGTATTGGTCCAACGTCCTCATCGTCAGCCAATCGTAACGAGGCAAGCTGTTGTAGTGCGATTGGTTGTTTGATGAATTGGGAGGAGTCGGTTCGGAGGGCCAAGGAGCGGAACTACTAGTCGGATGGGCTGTGATAGGGACCGCAGGATCCAGGGCGGAGCTAAACTGGCCTGGGTGTTGGAGTGCGATGAGCTGAGGCAGCAGCGTCACTGCAGTTAAATAGTTGGAGTAAGGACAGCATTACAGCCAGGGCACAGGGCAGCATCAGCAATGCAGAGGGGGGGTGCCTCGTGGTACCGAGGTGTCCAGTCTGGCTTGCACATTATTCTAGGTGCTATTTCAGCTATTATTTGTCTGGGAGTCTCATCCGCAGTTCGCATTGCACTGACAATCTTTTCCTGTCCTGTCACATTGTAAATGTGAATCTTAATGTGCTATCCTCGTGAAGCATTTTCAGCGTTACTGATGACTAACCAGTACTTCTCTTCAGCTAAAAGTCCGTTTTCCAGATTGCTTTCCTTGGCTTCCATTTTTCAGAGCACTGTCCATTACGTCTCTGGTTCTCCATTTCCAAGCTTCATTGCTCCACGGGTTATGGTGCAACTTTGAACTGTTTGCCCCTGAAATTGTTACTATATTAACTACTAACCATGTTCTTCAGCGTCTATGAAAAGTCCATGAGATCTGAAGGCGCCGACCCTCTGAAGGAAGATGGGTCTGTTAATACACAGAAAACACTTTTATTATACATTTATACATTTTATTATACATTTATATTCGGTTAGACATAGGATAGCAGGAGCAACCAACAGGATGGCTGGATGCCTCTGAAGAAATAGTGCATGCCGGGAGTATTATAATTAGGAAAATAATCTTTATAGTAGATCCTCAAATACCCCTCTCATGCAGCTACACAATCCTATATTCCTATTCTTGGTGTTTATTTTAAAGTATCATCTTGATCCGTCAAGTTTTATTTCTTGTATCCTGTCATACTTTGTGCAGATTTGGACCCTCGTGCTGTAACTGGGTCTACCTAAGAAGACCCTTGCATGCAAGTGGAACCTCGTTGACCTAAGCAGAGCAGTTTCGCGGTTTGTCTCTTCATGGATCATAAAAACTGTCTGGAATATATCAGTATAGCTATAATAAATCAATATCGATAACATACATAGTTATATACGAATAGAGATTTCCGCTATACATACAGGAATGAACGTTCTTTGTATAAAGACAAGGCACTATCATGCATGCATCTATATCACTATCAAGAAAGAGATGGAATGTACTTCCATACCTATATCTTTCGATGTATGACATAGGTATGGATTTAAATTCTATCTTTCTCGACATATTCTTACTGAGAGATTTTAATTCGGTATCCATTACATATGCAAGAGTTTACGTGATTTAAGTAATTAAATATGCACCTGTTTGTATAGATATAAACTGTGATCTTTCAATCATATAAACTACATGCTTAATTTTACTCATATGGACATGTATTTGTAAAATCAGAGCCACAGGGATTTTACATTATTAAGATCGATACATCAATGACCAAGTTAGATCATGCCTATGAATCAGTAAAGGCTTTCTCTGAGTATATAGTGTAAATCCCTGTCTTTATTTAGTAATTTTTATAATGTAAGTCCCTATTTAATGGGCGCCACAATGTATATTGATATTATGTAAATTCCTGTCTGCGTGAGGTGATCCTTACCCTGCCGCGTAGTAAAACGCTTCCTCGGGTGCTTATTACAGTTAAACTCGGTGTTTAACTCGCACAAATACCGAGAAGAAAAAAAAAAAATGTGTCAGAAGTGGGATTCGAACCCACGCCTCCATACGGAGACCAGAACACCCAGCCCTCGACAGAGGAAGGCACTTTAAGCCTTGAGTCTGGCGCCTTAGACCACTCGGCCATCCTGACACCGCTGTTAAAAAGGGCAGCTGGGAGATCCTTGTTCTTCACTGCAGAGTCAGCGCCACTAGCATTCTTCTCCTGACTGATTAATTCCCATAACAAAAGCCATCACTAACGTAGGGAGTGTGGGGGAGCCCGTGGGAGTCCCGGGCCCACAGCTTCCCGGGTACAGCGGCTTCTTCCCACATGGTTGTAAGAGCCCCTCCACGCAACCGCAGAAACTACATTTCCTAGAATGCCGTGGGGCCGCGCTCAGGAAGAGGATGGAATACAAAACGGGGCGCATGCGCAGCGTTCGGACTTCCTGGCTGGCCACCATTTTGTTTTTCACTGCTTGCAAGGGTATAAGGCGCAGAAGGAGAAGGGCAGAAATTATCCGTCCGAGACGCCAGCATGTTGCCTCTAGCCAGAACCGCGGTGCGCCTCAGCGGTGAGCTGTGGAGGGGTCCCGAGAATCCCAGTCCCCTCCGAACCGAGAGCTCTTGAGCCGTGTAGCGCCCCTTCCCCGCCCCTCCGCAGTGACCTGGTCCGCACTGGAACCGAGCTCCTCCCGACCCCTGCAGTCAGTTGCCTCCGCGAGCCCGTTCTCCGTCCGGGTAGCCTCCGCCGAGGCGTGGGGAATGGCGTGGGCACAGGGGTCTGCTCGTATGGATGCTGTTGTAGGAATGAGACCTTGGATTGTGACTTTCCAAGGCAGAGTGGGCGCGATATATACTGGAAGCCTACGGATTGATGGGTGATGTCTTGTGTTTGAGCACATATGTAAACGTTTGGCAAAACGCTTAATTTAAGCTCAGTGGTTTTTAAAGTGGAAGCTAAAAAAAGGGCCTGGGGTTTAATGTTAGGGAAATCATGTTTTAGTGTGTGACTATTTCAGTGCATTGCCTACGTAAAATGCTCTGGAAATAACGTCAGGTTACAGCCTTCTTGAAGTTGGTTGTCTGGGCCTTGGTCTTACCTGGTACATTTAATTTCACAAGAGTAAGTGCATACAAAATTTTTCAGCTCTTGGGATTTATATTTCAATTAGCATTGTCTACACAGTGCGTGAGTCTTTTTCCTGGTTGTGTGTGTGTGTGAGAGAGAGAGATACCATCATAAGTTTTCTGGCTTCTTTGCTCCTTCTGGAAACACTTGGATTAATCACAGACATTCTTTGTGGAAAAGTATGTATTGATAAGTCTATAGACTAACCATATATCTTAGCATTTGAGGAAGTGATTGTACCTAGAGTGGCACTAGAGATTTGAAGTTGAGTGAACAAAAGGTCTTCATTTCTGTGGGTGTATTTTATAGTTACCTACCTAGTGAGAGTTGTAAAGTAGCTTGCCAACCAAATAAAATAAAATGTTAACAAGTCTTTGATGGATTTGTCTAAAATTTTCTCTGTTCCGGCAATTGTGTGGCTTTGTAATGCTGCCAGAATGTTACAAGGTCTTGTGTCTAGCTCTCTGTTTTAATGAAGATCATCCTTATTCTTAGTGTTCTGAAGTACATTTTTTTCTAGGGGATGCAAGGGAGGATTGCCAGAGACTTGAACAGATGTGTATATCAGTCCATTGGTACATCTTACATTTTGACAATTTCTCTTAGCTCGGGGCACTCAGTGGATTGCAGCAAGACAGAGTCACCACAAACATGCATCTGACTTCCATGATAAATATGGCAACGTTATACTACTTGGTGGAGCCCTATTTTGTGTCTCCATTTGGGGATATGTAAGTACTATATGATTGGTACTATCACTAGTGTCTGCTGTAACAGTAGCCCTGAATTTGCAAGTTGTTATGCACCTTTATAAGGATTTGCCTATATGAAGCAACTCGAAGCGTAGAGCTTTGGGGTTTCCTGAAAGAGTAATTTTGTATGCATTAATACCCCAAAGGGAAGCGATTCATTAGTACAGCTTTAAATGTAGGGCTTCAATAGGCACTTATTTTGAATATCAATTTACTGCAAGTCTTCAGAACTGTTAAACAGCTTGATTAAATATAAGCTAAGCACACTTCCTTTGTCTAATAATGCATTTCCAAAATGGGCAGCTGGATGAGTGAGCTATTCAACTCAAGTTTTCTTTTTATGTTGGTGAAAATATTGTGTGGCTGTACTATAAGAGCAAAATATTGGACTGATGCTGTTATCCCCCGAATTTCACAGTATCTGTTTTTAAATGTTTTAAATATAGATTTCTAATACAGTATGTGACATAAGTCTTTTATTTAGAGTTTAGTAAAAGACAGGTGTGGATATTGAGTTATTAATATTTCTGTAATACCAGTTACTGTTGTAAAATAGGATAAATGTAATACCAATTGAATCAGTGTAAGGGGCTGAATAAGATCTCAAATCTGAGAGTAAAAATAATTCTGATAGAGAATGATGCCCCTCAACTGTGTTCTTTTATTTTAACTTCTTGTTCTTTAACAGTTGCATAGGTTAAAGATACTATAAAACTGTCACTCCTAAAAGGAGACACCTAATATGCGTAACTTTTACTCTGTATAGCTTTATTGGATTTGAGGGCTACTAACTATTAATAATGGTTAGGGTCCTATCAAATTAATGGCTGTGAAAAATGCATCCCAGACCATGACATCTTTTGTGTACTTTCACCATGTAATAGGGTACTTTTTTTATAGTTAGTATCCTATGCTACAGAGTAAAAGTATGCAAAAGTACACAGGCTTTCTCAAACTGGGGGTCCCCACCCAAAAGGGGTTAGCAAGGCTATTATAGGTAGCAGTGCTGCTCCTGGTGGCAGTGTTGCTTTCAGAGCTGGGCACCCGGCCGCTGCTTTGACCACTCGGCTCTGAACGCAGTGCAGAAATAATAGAGGCAATATCATGACCCTCCTACAATAGCTTTGTGACCACCCTTTTGAGTCAGGACCCCCAGTTTGAGAAATGCTGAATCTTAAGGGCTTTACATGTTTATATTTTACCATTTTTAAATACATACTCATGTTTATTTAAAATTTAAATATCTGAAACTGTGAAATTCAAGATTTTAAAAATGCTATAACTATGAAACTTAGGAAAATGAACCATGAATATGGTAGGTACCTAATGGTCTCTTCAGTGTAGCAGAGCAAGGTATAACATGATCCAATAGCTGAGAGTTGAAGCTAGACCAACTCAGACTGGAAATAAGGCATAATTATTTAACAGGAGAGTAATCAGCCACTGGAACAACTTACCAAGGGTCATGGTGGATTCTCCATCACTGACCACTTTTTAAAACAAGATTGGATGTTTTTCTAAAAGATATGCTATCCAAATTATTTTGGGTAAGTTCTATGATATACAGGAGATCAGCCTAGATGATTACAGTGGTCTTCTGGCCTTGGAATTAGACAAACTTGTTCTTATGTAACTTTTTAATCTATTACAGGTGGCAACACAAACTGGAATTGAGTGGAATTTATCACCTGTTGGCAAAGTTACCCCAAAAGAATGGAGAGAGAAATAGCCTTTCCTTATTCTGGACTGAAATGTGCAGTAATCCTGAACTGGTCTGAAATTTTCATTTCTGCCATACGTGTAATGGCATCTGTTCACTGATTATTGCTATCTGTGATGTGGCATTATTGGTTTAATAAATATATTTAAAAATTCTTTTGTTCATCTCGGTCTTATTCCTGTCCCATGTTTCATAGCTTGCTATAAAAGTATAGTGAGCAATTTTAAGAATATTGCTTGGTTATAAAATCTTGAATTTTAGATACATGATATTCCTTAAAAACCACTGATATGAGTTTAGGATAGATGCAGATGATGAAGTAACTGAAGGCAAATGAATCTTTTTGCAATAACCAGACATTTAAGAGCATGTGGACGACACGTCTACTTGTGTAGACTTTATTCACTTCAGCTGGACTCTGCATGCAGACTTACTGCAGGGACACATTTCCATTCTTAAATCATAGTTCTTTTAACAAAGAAGCATTGTATTTTCTTTTTTTTTTCACTTAGCAGTCTTTTTAAGGGCTGCAAGGGGCACTGGTTTATCAAGTCTCCCTTTCAGGAATCTATCATCCCCAGCATCCTCTACTTCATACTGGGCAATGGAAAGTGAACTTATCTGAGTACATTTTAGAAGTACCCATTAGCCAGAATAATCATAGTGTGGAGATAGTAGCAAGAAGTATATGCTTACAGTCTGCAAAACTAAGTACCAGTAGCTAGTGACAATACAGAGGGGAGGCCAAAATGTTCAAGAATAGATTGCCTGTATAAGAGGGCTGAACATGGCTTCTGCTTGACATCAGGCTCCTGCTGAAATGGTTCTTGAACTCAGGAGGTCGAAGGGAAGTTGGTAATGCCTGCCTTTTCGCCATCGGTGGTGCTGTTTGGAGCCACGAACGCTCTTGAAGGTCTGACTGAGGCTCTGGCTATACCAGAAGCATTTTACCAACATTGGAATGCTGGATGCTATACTAGAAAAGCACTCCTAGTTTGGATGCAGCTGTGTTGGTTGTGCTTTCCACTGGTATAGTGAAAGCCTATACTAGTAAAAGTGCTTTGGTGTCAGTGAGGATGTAGATGCAGTTATACCAGAAAATCCCATTAGAGGCTTCTGCCAGCATAATTGTCAGGGATCACTTTTCACACACCTGATCAACATACCTATGCTGGCAGAAGTCTGTAGGTTGAACCTGTTTTTAGACTGAAAGGCAGAGGCACTGGGTGAAATCCTCATCCCAATTGTCTATAGAAATTGTCATTAATTTGCTGGTTCTTTGTATATTTAAGTAGTGCCTAGCACAATGGGGTATTTTTTGCCATGTAAACCATACACCCTAGACCAGTCTGAGGAACCAGTTGCTGCCTTATTTCCTGTTGCAGCACTTGTGCAAGGGCTCCTGATAACTCTGGGGTGTTCTGACCATCTTACTTCCTAAACTTATGTTGACACTTAATACTTAGTCCTGTCATGAATGCAGGGGACTGGACAAGATGACCTCTTAATGTCCCTTCCAGTCCTGTGATTTGAAACTCAAATGTATCCTGCCATATGAGGCTGAAGACTGACTTTCTGGCCTAATTGGATGTGGGAATATTACCTCTGGTGATTATAGGGCCCTTTTTCACTTTGCAGGTATATGACATTAGTGGTTTAAGACTTTGATACCTGATCCCTTCTGATTTTTAAGTTATATCCCAAAAGGAGTATTTTATAAACATTTTAGTAGCTCTTAATATGTTTACTCGTGCAATTCACTGCACTAAGATCACTTCAGTTAGAGGTGTGTAGGGCAAGTGCCCGCAGTCTTTCCCCCACCCTCAACTGTGGTGCTAAAATACATTAATATAGTTTTTGGAGTAGCAGCTGTGTTAGTCTGTATTTGCAAAAAGAAAAGGAGTACTTGTGGCACCTTGAAAGCTTATGCTCAAATAAATGGTAGTCTCCAAGGTGCCAAAGTACTCCTTTTCTTTTTATTAATATAGTTGTACTGCTTCCTTTTTGGGGTATCTGGTAAAGGAACCATATCCATGTGCATATGAAGGTCAAAACACAGTACTTAATTTAAAAGAAATTTGTATACACTTCTGTGGAAAGGTGCTAAAGTGAAAACTGGGAAGAATGGAAGTGCCTGAATATAGCCTCTTCCTAAGACACCCTTCTCTAATGGGAGTACTATATGACACCCACCCTCATATGCTGAGGTTACAGTAGGTTTCTGAACTGTAATCACTTTTAGAAAAATAAACCAGGGCAGCAATCTGCCTTAGTTACCACCTCCTCCTCCTCCTATGTCCTGTGCTGGGTTCACCCTCCTTGCCACAGAGTTCCACTCCCACTTCCTTTAAAAATTTGAACGAAATGACCTTGTTCCCCCATTGCTCCAAGAGCTTTGATTTTGTAAACGAGATCCTTAAATTAACCTGTGATGTTTCATTCTGCTTCAAAAAAACTAAACCACAGCCACTTGACCAGAAATGGTATTGGGGCGGAGGGAGAGAATCAAACTTCCTCTACAGTCCTGTGACTGCGATGTCGCCAAGGCCTTGCTGTAGCAAAAACGCTTGACTGAAAATGTTCCACCCTTCCCCTTTCTCGCAGGGTTGGGGGACTGCGGGTCATGGGGCCCCTTTCCCTTAAGGCTCCGGTACAGCTTTAGTCACTCCCTTGTCACGTGATTGGGGGACTAGCCCGAGCTTTGTCACGTGGCTTTCTGCAGGGGGACGGCGCAGAGTGGCTGGCAATGGTAGCGGGGCGGGGCTGTCAGGGGGCGGAGTCTCCGCTGCCGCGCTGAGGGGCGGGAGTCGCTAGCGCAGCTGTTGGGGAGCTGGAGCGCTGCTGGGTGAGTGCGTGGGCGCGCGCGCGTTCGTTCCCTCGCCCGGCGCTGAGGGGCCCGTCCCCAGACAAGCTGGTCATCGCGCGTATCTCCTTCCCCAGTCTGCCTTGGTCAGTGCTGCCCCCCGCGCTGTGGTGGGCTTCAGCCCGGCTCCCCGGGCTCTGGCGTGGGGTGGGGGAAGCTGTGACTGCGGGCAGCGCGCTCCTCAGGCCCAGCAGCCCCGGGCTCTGGTGACATCTCCTCCCGCCGCCCCGCTCTCTGGGTCGCTGAGCTGCTGGCCGTGGTGGGGGCTCCAGGAACATGAGGGGGGGGGGGAAACAGTTTTCCCATCCCGCAAAATGAGCTGTATGTATGTTGGGGGAGGTCGGGAGGGAGAATGCATTAGACCTGCCGCTGGTGTGAGGGGCTATGCCAGCAGGAGAAGCCTCCCCTCTATCTCTCCTTCGCATCCCCTACAGGTATGTGTGACTAGGTATGGCCAGGATGATCCATGCAGGATTGTTGAAGCTGTTGGTCCCAGGGTATGAGGGACACAAGGTGGGTCAAGTAATATCTTTTACTTCCCTTGGTGAAAGAGAAACTTTCTAGTATACACAAAGCTCTATTTCAGTAAGAGCTGAAGAAGAGCTCAGTGTAAGCTCAAAAGCTTGTCTCTTAACAGAACTTGGTCCAGTAAAAGATATTACCTGATCCATCCGTCTTTCAGGATGATCCAGGTAATTTCAGGAAATATAAGGTGGTGATTAGAAGGTTACTCCTGGCTTAATAACATGCCATAATCAAACATGACTCTTCACTTTTATTGGTAACACTCTAGATTATTAAAGGGTTCATAAAATCTGTACATCTCTTATGCAGATTTGGATGGTGTATTTTGTTTTATTTTCTTTTATTTCTCCCAGCTTGGATAGTGAAAGTCCACCTGCCTCTCCCGCAGGTGGTGAACAGGCAAAACATGTCATTTACTGTTCTTACTGTTCTCATATTTTTATTTATGCTTGGATATTTAATTATGCATTGTTCTTGTTAGTATTTTGAGACTAATCTAAAAAATAAGGCGCCTCTGTTAGTCTTATTATATACCCACATAATTAAGACGCATTCTATTCCTTAATGTTTAGAATGGTCCTGTTTGGGCTATATTCATATTGTCCAAAACCCTCCATTTGCTATTGTCGGCAGTGGTTGCTGGGAAGGATAGAAGCAAGAAACAGGATTTGCTATTAATTGATCTCAAGTTTTATTAAGCTCTTGTTTGAACTGAAGTAAAAATGTTTGTCATGTATACTTTCTGATGTGCATCTTATAAAGAGCTAGAAGCCCTGAAGGATTTTTCATAGTTTGTATAACTCAGGCAGGATTTGTTAATATCTGGATTTTTTCAGTTTTTAATTCAAGCAATGTGAAACATAACCAGTTGAGAGTCTCACAAAACTTAGATGTGCGTTTAGGATGAGCTGTTATCCCTGGACTATCTAGTTACATTACTGCATAGATAAGAGCAGTGCATGTAATCATTTGCCAGTAAAGACCAAAAAGTTCAATTTGGCTAGCCTCACTGGCAAGCTCTGGTGTAACTTTCCCTCCAGACCACTCAAAAAACTCCACTTCTGTAATTTTACAAAGAAATGCTTTAACAATTAGAAATAATAAATTACAACATAGCTGGCAACCTGGTCCTAACAAGACATGTGCCTGTTACCAGCCTGATCATATACCTTGTGTACTATACGCCTTTTGCCCAACCTTTGCCTGTTTTGTATCTTTGCAGATTGTAATGTCTTTGAGGTAGGGGCCACATATTTTTTTTTCATGCAATTTCTAACACGTCTTTCATGCTACCATAATACAAATAATAAATATGAATACGTATAAATGAGGAATCACTGGTTTATAAACCCAAATTTATCTCCAGCAGTAAACAGAATACTAGTGTAATACCTTTGGGATTCTGTTCCTACCAGCTGTATGATTTCAGATAAATCCACTGACCTCTCTTAATTTTTGCCAGCTGTAAATTGAGGTGTTGACCCTCCCAAAGGTATTTTGAGGATGAATATTTGTACAAAACTTAAAAAATGGTCGGTGTTGTATATGTGCTATGTATCATTATTGGTCACAAGGATAAAACAGATAATACAAGCCCTTAGTTTATTTTAGGTGAGACACCCAGTTGAGAGTCTAGGATTTTAACAGTCTTGCAGCCTTCATTTTACATGACTGACTTTTTTTTTTTTTTTAAATGTCCACATAGTAACATGCAGTTGAGTGATTATATTTTGGACCCTTCAAACTTCAGTTGATGCCATTTGTGATTTTTCTACGTTCAAAATTCACTGTTTGCACGTTAGAAAGGGTGGCTTAACTGGTTGTGGCACTGTATCTCTCTGTTATCTTATGCCAGATTACAGCTTCTTTTCCTCTTCTACAGGGAAAATTGCCTTTGAGAAATATAGGTTCTTTCCCTTCATGTCTCCTCAACCACTTATTGCAAACACTTTTTAGTGAGTCCCTTGGAGAAAATGTGGTATTTGGAATCCAACCTCGAGAGACAATCAGACCAAATAATGAAGCCTGCAGTACCTCAGTCTAGTGGCAAAGATCCTGTGGAGTCTAAATATTTACGATAAACCTGCTACTCAGCCACTGAGAGCATCTTCACTATTTGGTATTCTGCAATTGCAGAGCCAGCCTCTTTCTAGTATTGTGCTGACTTCATTGATGGTGTTGATGTACAAACAAGGAAGTAGTATTGTTTTGTGTTTTGTAAAATACAGGGAGAAGAATAATGGGAAAGGATAAAAACTGGCAGAGAAAGGCATTTCTAAGGATATTACATAGTAAAGAATATAATAAAAAGTACAATAAAAAGCTATCGGGTGCCTTACAAATGCCATTTGAGGCCAATCTTGTATATGAGGTGGTGATGCTTTTGACTTTCTTCCAGCACAGCAGCAATGGATTGAGAACCTTTTGGTTTCTTGCATCCTAGTTGTTTCTATTTAAATTAATGGTAGAAACTGCCTCCCTTAGATTGACATGCTGCTTGTTTGTGATGGCAAGTCCTAAATCCTCTTTGTTTATAGAGGGTCTACAGTTGGAACAATACCTTGGTTTTGAGTTCAACCATTTTTTATCTCTAAAACAAAGTCTGATTAATACAGTTTTATAAATGTGTACTTGATAATCTTGTATTACAAGTTACTCACTAGACACTGCTTGCCTGCTGGTGTAATGGTTACAATCTTAAACTTTAGTATATAATTATATATGCTACTTGGCATACTTTTCAAATGCTAAATAGGATTTTGATTTACAGATGACGCTTCAGCCAGATCTTGCCTCTACCATCATCAGACTTTAATCATTCCTTGTAGAATGAGCTTCTTGTCTGAGCTACTGCAGATAAAAAATGCCCTTGAGTTTATAGGTAGCCTGTGTCCTTCTAAATGTATCAATAAGACCATATTGTAGTTTGACCCACTACAGTCTTGCTACAGGAGATAATCCTTCAGCCTACATTCCACAAAGTGGAAGGTACTTTTCAGATTTATTCCATCTCACAAATGACCATGATTTGGAACTTAAGATGGCAACAGTCTGTTGCTCTACAAATGCTATCTATTTTCTGAGTTTCTATTGAAAGGAAGTAAAGTAATGTACAGCATTGGTCCCACAGAAGCCAAGTTCAATATTCATGGCGTGCTGCAAGACACATCTGTTTACAAAGGTATTTACTGATTTAGTTGCTTAGGAGAACTGGTGTCTCTTTGGTCAGAGAGGTAACATATTTTAGGGCTTGTCTACACTTAAAATGATACAGCTGTGCCCACTAGAGCACTTCAGTGTAGACGGTGCCTATGCCAACAGGAGGGATTCTCTTGTCGCCATAGGTAATCCACCTCTCCGAGAGGTGATAACTGGGTTGACAGAAGAATTCTTCCTTAGGCCTATCACTGTCTACGTGGGGACTTAGGTTAGCTTTATTATGCTACTCAGGGGTGTGGATTTTTTATATCCCTGATTGACATAGTAAACTGACCTAATTTTTTTTGTGTAGACCAGACCTTAGTTGTTTTGAGTAACCATGGGATAGCAGTTGTTTAGCGCTTATGTGTTTATGGTTGTTTGAATACATCTAGAGATTAGCAAATCATATTAATGCAAAAAAAAACCAAAAAACATAACATAACATAAGCCAGAGAAGTTTTGAAAACCATCTGGGTGGGCCTTCTAATTCATTAGAATGGTCCCTTCTTATGGGAGTTTAAAAATACCCCAGGACGGTTTTTAAAAATTAATTTTCAGTATTGTTGCTTCTTATAGCTGGTAGAATATGTCCTACCATATGGATTTGAAGATGATGGGGTGGAACAGTTCAATAAACAATGGTATAGTGATTGACATGATTGGGAATCAGGAACTCAAAAGTTAAAAGCCTGGCTCTATCACTCTCAACTCACTGTAAAAACAACGAGGAGCCTTATGGCACCTTAAAGACTAACAAGTTTATTAGAGCATAAGCTTTCGTGGGCTATGACCCACTTCTTCAGATGTATGGAGTGAAAATTACAGTTGGCAGGCATAAATATACAGCACAAGAAAAGATTGGAGTTGCCTTACCAAGTGAGGGGTCAGTGATTCAATCAGGGTGCATGTGTCCCATTCCCAACAGTTGACAAGAAGGTGTGAATGTCAACAAAGTAAAAATTACTTTTTGTGGTGCTAACGATGCCAGTTGCATCAGGATGGATGGCACATACTTCACAGTTGATGGGAGATTACTTCTTGTAGTGACCCAGCCATTCCCAGTCTTTATTCAGGCCTAATTTGATGGTGTCAAGTTTGCAAACAAATTCCAGTTCTGCAGTTTGTGGTTGAAGTCTGTTTTTGAAGTTGTTTGTTGAAGAATGGCCACTTTTAAGTCTGAAATTGAGTGTTGAGGGAAGTTAGAACGTTCTCCCACTGGTTTTTGAATGTTATAATTCTTGATGTCTGCTTTGTGTCCATTTATTCTTTTGTTTAGAGACTGTCCTGTTTGGCCAACGTACATGGCAGAGGGGTATTGCTGGCAAATGATGGCATATATCACAAACCAGTGGGAGAGCATTTTAACCGCCCACTTGGTAAGGCAACTCCCATCTTTTCTTGTGCTGTATATTTATGCCTGCCCACTCTAATTTTCACTCTGTACATCTGAAGAAGTGGGTCATAGCCCACAAAAGCTTATGCTCTAATAAATTTGTTAGTCTTTAAGGTGCCACAAGACTCCTCGTTTTTGCTGAAATAGACTAACATGGCTACTCCTCCTCAACTCACTGTGTGGCTTTGGACATGTCATTTAACTTTGGTATCTGTCCCCACATGTGAAATGAGGGTAAGATGTATCTTGAACACAGGAGTATAAGGATTAATTATTAATATTTGTGCTAGCCAAATTATATAACATAATTAGCATGTTGCAGGCTATTTAATGGAGAGTTTGTCTTCATTTAATATTATCACTAGGAAGAAATTGTGGTCACAAAGTTCCTTTTCAGCTTCAACCAGACGTTTCTACCCTTAGAAGTAGTACTGAGTGTAGAACCTTGTGACTTAGGGCACGTCTTCACTGGCAATGTTAAAGCGCTGCCGTGGCAGCGCTTTAACGTGGCTTGTGTAGTCGTGGCATAGCGCTGGGAGAGAGCTCTCCCAGTGCTCTAAAAAACCCACCTCCACAACGGACCTGGCTCGCAGTGCTGATGCAGTATGTACACTGGCACTTTACAGTGCTGAAATTTGTAGTGCTCGGGGAGTGTTTTTTCACACCCCTGAGCAAGAAAGTTGCAGCGCTGTAAAGTGCCAGTGTAGACAAGCCCTAATTCAGATGTAAATTTGTGTTTGTTTTTTGCTTAAATTAGGTTCAAACTGTTGTTTTGGCCATACGTGAAGAAGAGAGGAAGATGGTATCATACCCTATCCTAGGATTTTTATAACATCCTTATTCTAACAAAAGGGTACTTATCACAAGAACAGTTTCAGTTTCATGACATCGGAAGTTCCTACATGATAGGATAGATGAGTGAGTTGTCTTCGTCTCTGGTCGCTCTGCGGGAAGGAGAGAGTGAGCTGTGAGTGGAAACTGCATAGGTTCCCAAGCTCTTGCTTATCTTGCTGTCTTTAAGCATGACCCCACCCTATCAGAATAATTGCTATCTGAACTGGCAGCATTTTCTGTCTGCCTTAATTTGGATTTTATACCAAGAAACCGACTCCTTTTCCTGATAAAGGAAAAGACTCCTTTTCTCCTGATAAAGGAAACACAGTTTAGCAGGATACAGCATAACTGGAAGATATCTTCAAAAGTCAGAAAGTAATTTCTTTTTCCTGGTCTTAGCTAACAGGCATAGATGAGAGGAAAAATAAAATGAACTGCTTTCAAAGATGACTCTTCTCCTTTCTTTTTCTGCACATCTCTTGCAAAAAGTTTGATGTTGCAAAAATATGCCTCCTACTTCTCTTGGATATTTACTCTAAAAGAATTGTCATTTCTTTTCATATATTGTCTTGTCAAAAATCGAGGTCAAAAGTGACATCCAAGAAGCTCCATCCAGTTAGGAGCTGTATTTTCCAGGAACCAGCAGATCCTGGTTTGTGTGCACATCTCATTTTCAAACAATCTAATGCTCTTAATTAAAAATAATTTTATCATGCTTCTGATATCTTTTATTTTGGTAGGTAGAATCAGCTAGTAGTTAAACGTACTGAGTTAGGAACTACCAGGTTCTGGTTACTGATATGCCATATATTGCTGCATGACATCCAGCACCTCACATAATGTTGTGTTTCAGTTTTCCCATTTGTAAAATGGGGATACTTCCCTACCTGACAGTGGGGTTTTGAGACTGAGTTAACGTTTTTAAAATGTAGGCCTACATTTTCAAAATGGATCAGTGACTTTTTTGGGTCAGCATTTTTGGTTGTCTAGTTAATAACACCTTGAAGGGGCCTAATTTTAAGTACTAACACTTGTTCTCTGAAGATCAGATTCCTTTAAAATGTCTCAACATGAGTATCCAAAAAAGTTGGCACCCCAAATCACCAGGCACACTTGAAAATTTAGGCTATACAAATTATCCAAGTGCGAAATACAGTATTTTGTCACTACCTGTATTATCTTTTGTCATTCTGCCTCAAATAGTGTGTGTACCTAATGCCAAGAGAATGATCAGGGTTTATGAAGAATGAAAATTTGAATTGTTACAGTCAAGGATGGCCATATTGTGTCATGGTGCAGCATGATCCACTAATTTCCACAACGTTACTTGCTGCTAATCAATAAGGAGGTGCACCCTATGCAGATTCCAGGTCTCAGTGTGGAGTGCTCCATCTAGCATTGGAGTAAATGAGTAGTGGCACAACGTGCACAAATACCTGTAACTGGAGGTGGTGTAGTGGTTAGAGCATTTGGTTAAGAAGCCAGGGGCTGATGGTTCGCCACCCCACCTGCCCTGCAGAGTTACAGCAGCTGGGTACCCTGTGCAGGGGATTCCACCCCAGTGGGTGTAGCAGCTCTGACAAAATAACTACATGAAACTGGAGCAGAGAGTATGGCTTTAAGATCTGTCTCAGTAAAAACTGTGGCTCTCGGATTAGGGTAGACCATGCCATGCAGAGCCCTGGGAAACTCTTCTCACATAACCAGGGGTCAGACAATGAAACTAAGAGGCAGCCGATTTTGAACAAAGGGAAGTACTTCTTCACACAACACTCAGTCAACCTGTGGAACTGTTTGCCAGGGGATGGTGTGAACGCCAAAACTATAACTGGATTAAACAAATAATTAGATAAATTCCTGGAGGTTAGGTCCATCAGTGGCTATTAGCCAAGTTGGTCAGGGATGCAACGCCACACTTTGAGTGTCCCTAAGCCTCTGACTGACAGATGCTGGGACTGGATGATTGCCTGTTCTGTTCATTCCCTTTCAAGTATCAGGCTGGGCTAGATGGACCATTGATCTGACCCACTATGGCCATTCTTATGTTCTTCTTGCATGTCAGAAGTATGGGATGTCAGACTAGATTATCACAGTCAATCAGTGTTCAATAGACATAACTTTAAAAATCAGTTTTATTTGAAAATGCTTCTTTACCTATCACCTTTAGATTTGGGTGCAAGTAAATCAAATAATAAAAATAATCAAATGAATGTTGTCAACTATTTGCAACAAGTCACATTAACCCTTTTTGGTTGCAGGCCTCTGATAAATACTGTTCTTATCATAAATATCTCTTAACAAGGGAATGCATAACAATAAGTACGTTGTAAAGATCTAATAACATTGTCTAATCTAAACTTCTGCCCTTGGGTCTATATATGACTTTAGCACCCTGAAATTGGAGAACCTAAATGAGAGGCTGTATAGTCCAACAGATAGGGCATTGGCACAAGTGAGAAGACCTGGATTCTATTTGCAGTGCTGCTGCTCACCTGATGTGTAACCTTTGGCAAGTCACATCCCCACTGTTTCTGCTCCCACTTGTCTGGTTGGATTGGAAGTGGAGTGCTTAGCACAATAAGGCCCTGATGTTGATTTGGGCCTATAGGCATTACCTTCGTACAAAAAATAGCTTTTTATATATATATATATATATATATAGATATATAGATATATATATATATCAATTTCTGACAAAACTTCAGCCAACTTAGCAATCCATATCAGGAATGACTAGAGCTCTTAAAAATTCTTCAGGATTTTTATGTTAGGGAAACTTTTTTTCACATTAACTGCAGAGCAAAAATCTTGTGCTTTTTACTAATTAATTATGGTATACGAGGAAGGCCTCAAAGTTTTAACAACAAAAAAAGCCTGCCCTTCGTGATAGAATTTGTGAAAGTCCTAACAAATCATTGGAGATATATTCTGCTCCTGGTGAGGATCCTTTCTGGAGGAAAAGTCTTTTTCTGTATATGAAATGTACGCCTTCAAACCCATCAAACTGGAGTGACATAATCTTGAGATTAATTTATTTAGATATTATGCTGGACTGACAGTATGAAAACTAGCCGTATAGGTGGTAGGGTTGCCGGGTGTCTGGTTTTCAACCAGAACACCCGGTTGAAAAGGGACCCTGTTGGCTCCGGTCAGCGTCACACTGGGGGCCCAGGGCTAAGGCAGGCTCCCTATCTACCCTGGCTTTGCGCTGCTTCTGTAAAAGTGGCTGCCAGGTCCAGGTGGCCAGGGACTGGGAGGCTCCACCTGCTGTCCCCGCCCTGAGTACCAGCACCACAGCTCCCATTGGCCAGGAACCATGACCAATGGGAGCAGCGAGGGGCGGCGCCTGTGGGCGCGAAGGCAGCGCGCACTGCACAAAGCTGCCTGGCCGCCTATGTACCTAGAGACTGCAGGGATCTGGCGGCCGCTTCCTCGAAGCCGCGGTAGGCACCACCAGGACCTGCTTTAGCCAGGAACCCCTCCTGCACCCCAAACTCCTCATCCCTGGCCTCATCCCACTGCACCCCAACCCCCTGGCCCAGCCCAGAGCCCCCTCCTGCACCCCAATCCCCTGGCCCAGCCTGGTGAAAGTGAGTGAGGGTGGGGAAGAGTGAGTGACTGAGTGGGGGACTGGAGTGGGGTGGTGCATGGATGGGGCCTCGGAGAAGGGGCAGGGCAGGGGTGTTCTGTTTTGTGTGATCAGAAAGTTGGCAACCCTGCTAGGAGGTCATGATTGGGTGCCTGGCTGTAATCAAATTAGTTCCTTCCACATCTGAATGTCTCAAAGCACTTTACTAACATGCCTGTATCAGACCTTGCTGCACCCCTTTATGGTGGGAAAGCTCACTGTTTTTCTTTTTCACCCTTTGTCCCTGTTTTAAAAATAAGGAAATGCAGGTTGACTTGCCACACATGAAATCTATGGCAAAACCCAGAATAGAACACAGATCTTCTGACTTCATCATGTGTTTTAACTGTTAGAACATGCTTCCTCTTGATATGTTACTTATTTGTTCTTTGGTTTGTCATCTATTTTATCCTTATTTGAGATAATATTGACTACAAGATATAATAGTCAGATACTATTCAGTATTAATCTACCATCACAGCTGTTACTGTGAATGTTCATGTAACAATTCCATACTGTAAACTCTTGCTTTTCAAAAACTGATATTGTGATTTATTTTCAGCATTTTTTATATTTATTGTTACGCAGCTTTTAAGCTCTAGGAACTTTTTTATAAATTATTTAATGGTTATTAAATTTATTTTTCAATTACTTAAAGTAATGTAGTCAATTTTTAAAATAACAGGTGTTTTTAGATAGTGCTATTATAGTTGCTTTTCAAGTGTGAGGTGAAGCGACAGCTCCCTCTTGGCTAAAAAGAGAGTTTAGCCATTGCCTCTGTTAGAGCTATCGACAAATAATTGATTTTTTCGGTTTGGTGTCTGCACCAAGAAATCTCTCAAACAATTGTTTTTGGGTTAAACAAAATATTAAGTTCAATTAGAAACAAACATATTTTTTTAAATTCCATGTAATTTTTGGATGTTTTTTATCCTTTAATTTTTTCAATAAACCAAGGTAAATTTTGAACTGAGTTTTGAAATAAGTCTTTTTTGGCCTTCAAGGGTTTTTTTTTCTTCTTTTTTTTTGTCTGACACTATTTGCTGAATTTGACCTAAATTCACGAATAATTTCGGTTGACGCCAAATTAGATTTTTTGTTTGGTGAATTTTACCCACCTCTGTTATCAATAAGGGTGCTAACTGAATTGGTTGTATTATATAATGGTTTTGATAAATAACATATTTTATAAAGCATTAAAATAATACTGCTAGTTTGCTTGTATCTACATATAATGCAACTTTACAGATTTATACTGAACAGCCTAAAATTTAACTTTAACAGTTAATATTTCCCCTGATCCCATAATTCCAGGGAAAAAATCATGCCTGTGGCATATGTGCAATTTTGCAAACTAACTGCAATCCAGAAGTCCATAGTGTTGTTTACATAACACAACTTCCTTCTGAGTATCAGTCCTATGTTACTGGCATTTTTTATATATGGGCTTTTAAAAAGAAGGTTCAAGAGGTGGGGGGTTTGGCTGGCTGATTGGCTGACATCTGTGTTGAAGAGTTGTGACTGAGCTTAACATTTTCTAAACCAGGCAGCTGTTTTAGGCTTTGAAATGCTGGAATTCCCTTCTCTTCTCCCCCCTCCCCTCCAAGAGATATAGCTATGGAAGGCTACGCGAAATAACTTGGATTGAAAAATTCAGAAATAAGGCTGTGGCTTATCAGGAACTCATGTCAATGGATTGTAACTCCTTCATGCCTCTTGGCACGATTCTTTATGTTACCATATCTTAACACACTGTTCTGTTTGCCTTTTTTTATCATTCTAAATGCACAGAATCTTTATTAATGGATTAGCATTTCATTGCATAACAGTTGTGGAGAGGCTACCATGAAAGAAGCTTATTAAGCATCATTAGGCATTTTGACTTGTGTTAAAAACACGAGCAGACTCCCCATAGCTAAAAATTACTAATGAAAAGTGAGACTACTCGATGAAAGATGAGGACCCATCACATGGGGTGCAGTCAATAATTATTGTGCCAGTTGTGATTATACTGCATGTCAAGCAATATATCTGCTGACTATCATTTGTGTGCATTGTTCTTATCCCCTTTCACACTACTGATCTCAGAATTCTTGTTTTTTTAGTAAAAAGAAAAGGAGTACTTGTGGCACCTTAGAGACTAACCAATTTATTTGAGCATGAGCTTTCGTGAGCTACAGCTCACTTCATCAGATGCATACCGTGGAAACTGCAGCAGACTTTATATAAACACAGAGAATATGAAACAATACCTCCTCCCACCCCACTGTCCTGCTGGTAATAGCTTATCTAAAGTAATCATCAGGTTAGGCCATTTCCAGCACAAATCCAGGTTTTCTCACCCTCCACCCCCCCACACAAATTCACTCTCCTGCTGGTGATAGCCCATCCAAAGTGACAACTCTTTACACAATGTGCATGATAATGAAGTTAGGCCATTTCCTGCACAAATCCAGGTTCTCTCACTCCCTCACCCCCCTCCAAAAACCCACCCCCATACACACACAAACTCACTCTCCTGCTGGTAATAGCTCATCCAAACTGACCACTCTCCAAGTTTAAATCCAAGTTAAACCAGAACATCTGGGGGGGGGGTAGGAAAAAACAAGAGGAAATAGGCTACCTTGCATAATGACTTAGCCACTCCCAGTCTCTATTTAAGCCTAAATTAATAGTATCCAATTTGCAAATGAATTCCAATTCAGCAGTTTCTCGCTGGAGTCTGGATTTGAAGTTACTTTGTTTTAAGATAGCGACCTTCATGTCTGTGATTGCGTGACCAGAGAGATTGAAGTGTTCTCCGACTGGTTTATGAATGTTATAATTCTTGACATCTGATTTGTGTCCATTTATTCTTTTACGTAGAGACTGTCCAGTTTGACCAATGTACATGGCAGAGGGGCATTGCTGGCACATGATGGCATAAATCACATTGGTGGATGTGCAGGTGAACGAGCCTCTGATAGTGTGGCTGATGTTATTAGGCCCTGTGATGGTGTCCCCTGAATAGATATGTGGGCACAATTGGCAACGGGCTTTGTTGCAAGGATAAGTTCCTGGGTTAGTGGTTCTGTTGTGTGGTATGTGGTTGTTGGTGAGTATTTGCTTCAGGTTGCGGGGCTGTCTGTAGGCAAGGACTGGCCTGTCTCCCAAGATTTGTGAGAGTGTTGAGTCATCCTTTAGGATAGGTTGTAGATCCTTAATAATGCGTTGGAGGGGTTTTAGTTGGGGGCTGAAGGTGACGGCTAGTGGCGTTCTGTTATTTTCTTTGTTAGGCCTGTCCTGTAGTAGGTAACTTCTGGGAACTCTTCTGGCTCTATCAATCTGTTTCTTTACTTCCGCAGGTGGGTATTGTAGTTGTAAGAAAGCTTGACAGAGATCTTGTAGGTGTTTGTCTCTGTCTGAGGGGTTGGAGCAAATGCGGTTGTATCGCAGAGCTTGGCTGTAGACGATGGATCGTGTGGTGTGGTCAGGGTGAAAGCTGGAGGCATGCAGGTAGGAATAGCGGTCAGTAGGTTTCCGGTATAGGGTGGTGTTTATGTGACCATTGTTTATTAGCACTGTAGTGTCCAGGAAGTGGATCTCTTGTGTGGACTGGACCAGGCTGAGGTTGGTGGTGGGATGGAAATTGTTGAAATCATGGTGGAATTCCTCAAGGGCTTCTTTTCCATGGGTCCAGATGATGAAGATGTCATCAATATAGCGCAAGTAGAGTAGGGGCTTTAGGGGACGAGAGCTGAGGAAGCGTTGTTCTAAATCAGCCATAAAAATGTTGGCATACTGTGGGGCCATGCGGGTACCCATAGCAGTGCCGCTGATCTGAAGGTATACATTGTCCCCAAATGTGAAATAGTTATGGGTAAGGACAAAGTCACAAAGTTCAGCCACCAGGTTAGCCGTGACATTATTGGGGATAGTGTTCCTGACGGCTTGTAGAAGAATAAAATGTCTTCTGTTTGTTCTACCTATTTATTCATTTTTGTTGTTTGGCTCTCTGAGGTAGTAGCTCATGATTATTCTAGTTCATGCAAGTGTTAATACTGACTTCTACACTAGCCCTAAGTACAAACAGAGCCAGTGGCTGCTTGGGGCCCCACATTCCCTGCAGACTCTGCAGTCAGCACACGGACCCTGTCTTCTCTAGCAATGAGACCAGGAGAGAGAGAAAATAGCTTCCTGCCTGACATCATCATCTCTTCCCAAACCAATCCCCAGCAGCAGGACCAAAGGCAAAGGTAACTTTTGTCATTTCTGATCCTCCAACTTTGAGCAGTTTGGAGTCCTGCTTCTGCCTGTTGCCCTTGCAAACCAGTCTTGGTTGGGATGAGAGGATGAAACCAGAATAATCTATTTTAAATGATTTTTGCAAGAAGCATGTGGTATAAACACTGTACAGTTCTGGTGAAAGTCTGAGTAAATAAAAGTAGGAGCACGGCTCATACCCACTGTTGACGTCTGTGGCAGAAATGTTAAATCATAGAGCCAGGTTTTTAAGGGTCTTGTGGCTTTTAAGATTTTTCCCTGCCTCTTGGCTAACATTTGCTGAATGCGGCTCTGAGTTTGGCAGATGCCTTGATCAAAAACTGCGCTGTTAGATACCTATCATGGAAAGTTGGTGTTAAAGTTTAGAGAGATTAGCTAGTCTTAATTGAGGATTTCAGAGGAAATGTAAGGAAAGCAAATCCAGAAAGTCTCAACACTTCCAACTAGTTTTTATGCTTGTTGTGAAAGTTAAATATGGGTCCTATTTTGACCCATAAACACCAGTAGCAGGTGACTGTAAAGATTAATTTTCTTGTATCTTTCTCACATTCCAAAAATACTAAAACCCTAATATAACTAGAAGTTAATGTTACAGGTGATGTATGTTGTGAGCAAAGGGTCTTGAGTTTTGTTGCATTCAGTTTACCTAACCTCACTCTCTGCCAATCCTGACCTGAGACTGGGAATTAGCCCCATCAGAAACTAGATGCAGAGTACTAAATTCAGGGAAATTGTGCTGTACCTAGTTTAGAAATCTGTTCAAGGGCATTTGTTCAGCAGTTTGGCATTCAGTGGTTTGTGGCTAGTTTTGCTCTTTACTTTTTCATTTCAGGTTGTATCTTTTAACTAGTAATCTTGCAACTACAAGGAAGCAAGTAACATACACAAACTGGACAGAATATAGTTACAAACCTCAATGGTGCCAAGGTTCTATTGCATAAGATCACACTGATCATAATCTTCTATGCAGAAATAATGAGCAGTTTGTAAGTTATGGACAAACTCAGATCTGATTTACCATTCTGTTTTGTTGAAACTGAAATAGAGCTTCGGCAAAATTCTAGCTTGAAGAATTTTAAGAATAATTTGAATCTATAGATCTGTAGTTTTTATAACCTTTTTTTATTTATAGACCTCTAAAAAATTTCGAATGGCAGTACGAACCCCTTTGGAAATCTTAGACGTAGCCTGTGGACACCTAGGGGTTTGCGGGTCACAGACTGAAAACCACTGCTATAGATTTTTAAAGGAAATTGTGGCTGAAAATGAATACCAGAAAATGTTGCTGATGGTATTCAGACAAGGCCTGATCCAGCCCCCCTTTGAAATCAGTTCACTGACAAAAAGAAGCTTGGTTAACATGGAGTTAAGGTTGCCTTTTGGTATCTCCTATCCTTCCAGAATGTCTTGTTCAGCAAAACCGAACCTCTGAAAACCAGGAAATATAAAGTTAAGATACATGTCAATGAGTCTTTAACTCTGACTCTGGACCTGGCAATAGCCACTGGGAATTATGTGTATTCACTCACGCTGTGAATACAATGTGTTGTGTAGTTGGAGGAAGCAGCTTGGCATAGTTGTGATTGTGGTAAGAGGAGATCTGGGGGTCTCTGCCCATTTGTGGGGGAAGGGATCTGAACCCCCCCCCCCCCCCGCTCCGCATTTGTGTGATCAAAGTCAGAAGATGCGTGTATTCCTTGAGAAATTAGCATGCCTCATTTCAGAGATGATCTGTAGGATCAGAAAGTTCTGTAGTTGTCTCAGTAGCTTAGTGTCACTTACCATGGGGCTTATGAGCAGCGAGGCCTCAAATGAGACTGCTCTGTGGGTTTAATGATAAATATGGTGTTAAATGGCATCCTGTGCATAAGGGTGAAGGGGTTATAAAAGGGAGTGAAGGTTTTTAAAAATTTAGCAGCTGTGGTGGTGTTTCTGTGGGCTAAATGTTTCAGTGTAGGGCAGGTGTAGGAAGCTCCTGTTCAGTACAGCTCACCTAAACATGAGTTTTGTCTTTACCAAAGAGAAGGCATTGTTACAGGTTTCCCTCCCCTCCAAGGTGCTACCTGGGATTGGGGTACCACTGAGCCTGCCTGACCCACCAGCCTGGGCTCCCTTCACTCTGTATTTCTGAGGCAAGTTAGCCAAGCCCTCCCTCAGGCTTCAGACTGCACTTTACCAGCACACATACAGGTAGGGACACAGCCAGCTGCAGAAACACACACACATGCTGAGATCAGCTCTGCATGAAAAGACACAGGGAAGGAATTGCCCAGTACTCAAGTACATGCCCCCCTCTAGAGGTTAGACCCAAAATTGTACCATCTTGCACTGCACAGAGAACTATACAGCGTAAGCGCATGAAATTTGCCCCTCCCTCAATGTGGAGAGAGATATGCAACAGCTTTTTGCATCCCAGTTATGAATTCCACACACTGGGTTTTAGAGAAAACAAAAACAAGTTTATTACTGCAAAAGAGATTTTAAGTGATTATAAGGGATAACGAACAGATCAAAGCAGATTATCCAGCAAATAAAACAAAAATGCAATCTAAGTTTTTAAGATACTAAAGAAACTGGTTACAAGTAAAGGAGGACTTGTGGCACCTTAGAGACTAACAAATTTATTTGAGCATAAGCTTTCGTGAGCTATAGCTACCACAAGTCCTCCTTTTCTTTTTGCGGATACAGACTAACACGGCTGCTACTCTGAAACCTGGTTATAAGTAGTAATTTCTCACCCTAAATAATGTTTTAGGCAGGTTGCAGAGATACTTGATGGCCAGCTGCACTTGCCTGCAGCTTAAATCTTCAGATATTTCATTTGCAGTCTAGACAGTCTTCCAGCCTGGGCTCAGTCCTTCTCCCCTTATTCAGTTTTTGTTTCTTATATGTTTACAGCAGTCATCTTGGGCGGAGATGCAATGAAGAACCAACCCTGATTATGTTACTCCCCTACCTTAAATAGGTTTTACATATGTTGGGAATCCTTTGTCTTCCAGTGTGATTCCCGCCTCCGGTCAGTGGAAAAATACTAGTATTATCATGGAGTCCAGTATCAGGTGACTTGATCACATGACCCTGCAGCCTTAGAGGCTGTTTGCAGCATCCACAGGAAGCCTTTCTTGGAGAGAGATTAGCATCTTCTATGACCTATTGTTTTTCCTAATGGCCCTTTCCAGCCATCAATTTAGACTGATTGCATTCTGTCTAATGACTATTCCCCAGCTGTAAACATATTTGTAATAGGTGCATAGATAACATTTCTAACTTCAGATACAAAAATGACACATGCATATAAATATTATAATCATATTCAGTAAATCATAACCTTTCCAACGATATCTCAGGTGCCTTGTCTTGCACAAAATACATCATAATTATGCCATACTCATATCATAATATTACTATGAAGAATATGGGGCATAATGCCACAGGCATTAGACACTGTCCTATAGTGGTCATGTACCCTTTTCCCTGAGTGTTCTGCAATATCTGCAAAGGCAGAGTGCAAGTATGCGTTAAGAATGTACCAGAATATTGCTCAAAGAGGTCAGAGTTAGGGTTGTCTTGGAGTATACCTTAACTTTGTATTTTCTGGTTTTCAGGGGTTTGAATTTTGCTGAATTTGACATTCTGGATGTGCATAAGATACTATCCGGCAACCTGAGCTCTGCATTAACAACAAATTACAAGACAATCTGAGTAGATGTGCATATTTTAGAGCACATAGGAAAGTCAATCTTTAAACAGAGGTTTTCTTAACTGTAATTACAGCAGAGTGCCAGAAACATCCCATTGTCTTCAAGAGGAGTTGGATTGAGCCTGGTGCCAGGTTCTAGTCACTTTGTGCCCAAACCTGCACATTTTTCACTTATTTCAGTTGCTGTTGAGGGCACTCAGCACCTTGTTGTATGTTCTCAGCTCATTTCAAGACCAATCCCTTAACCTGCAGTAGCAGAAGTCTTCCAGAGAATTACTAAATGCATTGAAGTGTGGTGACTTTAAACTAGGTTGTTCAGGTTTTGTAAGGGTATGGATCGAACAAATCGGAGAATCATCTCTAATTAAATATTTATAAAACTTTTGAAATGTTTGTACTAAATGTCATGAGATAAGTAAGTGCTTTAAGTAGGACTGTGCCCTAAAAAGTGATTGTTAAATTGGTGTGTGAGGCTCTATAATCACTGTGTTCTGCATCATCATCAGATGAACTTTTTTCTAGCAAAGTTATGCCATATGAAAAAATTTAGTTAGTTGCCATAAACTTTATAATTTTTCCTATTACCAGCTTTGCACTTAAAAACCTTTCAATAAGTGAAAAATGTTTATGCTTTTGTGCTGGCATTTCATCATTACTCTGTTTTACCCTTTAAAAAGGCACTAGATTAATTCCTTTACATGTAGAGTTTTTCATGTTATTAATTTTTTGTGTGGCATTTATTAGTTATTTATATAACTATACAAAGCACTATATGTTTGTGGGGGTAGAGGGGTCTATGCCAAGCAAATAACAGGCACCTTGCCCTGTCCAGTGATGCAAACTAGTACAATATAGAACAATAAAATAACAAAGACTGAGTAGTGGGGGTTATTGTGGTTGGAGCACATCACAGGATAGAGGGTTTTAAAGAGATTTTTGGAGGAGAAGGTGGGAGGTTGGCATAAATTAGTGGAAAGAAAAGGAGTACTTGTGGCACCTCAGAGACTAACCAATTTATTTGAGCATAAGCTTTCGTGAGCTACAGCTCACTTCATCGGATGCATACTGTGGAAAGCGTAGAAGATCTTTTTATATACACACAAAATGCTTCGTGTGTATATAAAAAGATCTTCTACACTTTCCACAGTATGCATCCGATGAAGTGAGCTGTAGCTCACGAAAGCTTATGCTCAAATAAATTGGTTAGTCTCTAAGGTGCCACAAGTACTCCTTTTTCTTTTTGCGAATACAGACTAACACGGCTGTTACTCTGAAAACTGTCATAAATTAGTGGGAAGGTCATTCTGGGGGCATACCAAAGTCATGAGTGCGTGAAATATAAAGGGAGTGTAGAAGTACACCTTAGAGGGAGTGTGTTGGAGAAGATAAGGGCAGCGAGATAGGCAAGATCCATTGTAAGCTAATTGTAATGTGAACAATAAATATGTCAAGCTGTATTAATGTATTACAGAATTAATATTTCCATTACTGGAAATCCCAGCATATGCACACGCTATGTTAGTCACTGATATCTAGGGAAAAAAGTAGAGAAAAATTCTGCTGATAAACATATATAGATTATGAAGGATGTTTGGATGAAAAAGGCCTTTTGTTTGAGTTCATGTGCAGCTGCTGCTTATTCCTCACCTGAAATCCTTTTTCTCTGTTTGTTGTGGAAAGAAATAATCTTCACTGAAATTATTTGTTGTGTAATAAACCAGGTTCTGAATTTGGGTGACAAATAAGCAGCAGGTGCAGATGAACTTTTAAAGATCCTGTTTTCCCTATAAAAATTTTCTAGAAGTAATATAAAGAGGAGGGGAGAAAAAAACCTGAAATTTGTACTAATGATGCTCCCCCACTAATTAGGCCATCTCTTTTCTCCCGACTGTTGTAGAGTATCCACAAACATTGATCCTGATTCAGGAAAGCAGTTATGAACATGTTTAAATCTATTTTTATTCAGGAGAGCGCTCAAGAGTGTACTGATTCACTCTCCTGAATATGAATAGGGATGTATTTTTGAACTGGGAGCATGTTGAGTACATTTCTGCTCCCTTTCATTAAATGACTACCTCCATGAAGAAGCCAAGTACCATCTGTCTCTTGGGTGGTCACGTTTCACTGTATAGCAGCAGCATTATGTGGAAAGTAGGATGTCTTTCTGAATATTCCCTTAGGGTGTCAACAGGGCTATAAAATGGCAGGAACATTCCTGTGGTTGACCTTGAAAGAGCATGAGGAGGCAAGAGTAAAGAGGGAAATAGTTGTTAAAACTTCAAGAGTTTTATTAAATAATCAAATTAAGAAATTCCCATATTCCTTAAAGTTAATTCATTTTGTGCTGCATTTATGGAGCTGAAAACCACCAATTTATATAGCAAAAGAAGGAAGCTAAGACACACATTTATCATGTTTCAGAGTAACAGCCGTGTTAGTCTGTATTCGCAAAAAGAAAAGGAGTCCTTGTGGCACCTTAGAGACTAACCAATTTATTTGAGCATGAGCTTTCGTGAGCTACAGCTCACTTCATCAGATGCATACCGTGGAAACTGCAGCAGACTTTATATATACACAGAGAATATGAAACAATACCTCCTCCCACCCCACTGTCCTGCTGGTAATAGCTTATCTAAAGTGAGCATCAGGTTAGGCCATTTCCAGCACAAATCCAGGTTTTCTCACCCTCCACCCCCCCACACAAATTCACTCTCCTGCTGGTGATAGCCCATCCAAAGTGACAACTCTTTACACAATGTGCATGATAATGAAGTTAGGCCATTTCCTGCACAAATCCAGGTTCTCTCACTCCCTCACCCCCCTCCAAAAACCCACCCCCATACACACACAGACTCACTCTCCTGCTGGTAATAGCTCATCCAAACTGACCACTCTCCAAGTTTAAAACCAAGTTAAACCAGAACATCTGGGGTGGGGGTAGGAAAAAAACAAGAGGAAATAGGCTACCTTGCATAATGACTTAGCCACTCCCAGTCTCTATTTAAGCCTAAATTAATAGTATCCAATTTGCAAATGAATTCCAATTCAGCAGTTTCTCGCTGGAGTCTGGATTTGAAGTTACTTTGTTTTAAGATAGCGACCTTCATGTCTGTGATTGCGTGACCAGAGAGATTGAAGTGTTCTCCGACTGGTTTATGAATGTTATAATTCTTGACATCTGATTTGTGTCCATTTATTCTTTTACGTAGAGACTGTCCAGTTTGACCAATGTACATGGCAGAGGGGCATTGCTGGCACATGATGGCATAAATCACATTGGTGGATGTGCAGGTGAACGAGCCTCTGATAGTGTGGCTGATGTTATTAGGCCCTGTGATGGTGTCCCCTGAATAGATATGTGGGCACAATTGGCAACGGGCTTTGTTGCAAGGATAAGTTCCTGGGTTAGTGGTTCTGTTGTGTGGTATGTGGTTGTTGGTGAGTATTTGCTTCAGGAATTTTCCTCCAGGGCAGATTGGAAGAGGCCCTGGAGGTTTTTCGCCTTCCTCTGTAGCATGGGGCACGGGTCACTTGCTGGAGGATTCTCTGCTCCTTGAGGTCTTTAAACTACAATTTGAGGACTTCAATAGCACAGATATAGGTGTGAGGTTTTTTTTGTAGGAGTGGTGGGTGAAATTCTGTGGCCTGCGTTGTGCAGGAGGTCAGACTAGATGATCATAATGGTCCCTTCTGACCTAAATATCTATGAATCTATGAATCTAGGTTGCGGGGCTGTCTGTAGGCAAGGACTGGCCTGTCTCCCAAGATTTGTGAGAGTGTTGAGTCATCCTTTAGGATAGGTTGTAGATCCTTAATAATGCGTTGGAGGGGTTTTAGTTGGGGGCTGAAGGTGACGGCTAGTGGCGTTCTGTTATTTTCTTTGTTAGGCCTGTCCTGTAGTAGGTAACTTCTGGGAACTCTTCTGGCTCTATCAATCTGTTTCTTTACTTCCGCAGGTGGGTATTGTAGTTGTAAGAAAGCTTGACAGAGATCTTGTAGGTGTTTGTCTCTGTCTGAGGGGTTGGAGCAAATGCGGTTGTATCGCAGAGCTTGGCTGTAGACGATGGATCGTGTGGTGTGGTCAGGGTGAAAGCTGGAGGCATGCAGGTAGGAATAGCGGTCAGTAGGTTTCCGGTATAGGGTGGTGTTTATGTGACCATTGTTTATTAGCACTGTAGTGTCCAGGAAGTGGATCTCTTGTATGGACTGGACCAGGCTGAGGTTGGTGGTGGTTATAACATTCATAAACCAGTCGGAGAACACTTCAATCTCTCTGGTCACGCAATCACAGACATGAAGGTCGCTATCTTAAAACAAAGAAACTTCAAATCCAGACTCCAGCGAGAAACTGCTGAATTGGAATTCATTTGCAAATTGGATACTATTAATTTAGGCTTAAATAGAGACTGGGAGTGGCTAAGTCATTATGCAAGGTAGCCTATTTCCTCTTGTTTTCTCCTACCCCCCCCCCCCAGATGTTCTGGTTTAACTTGGTTTTAAACTTGGAGAGTGGTCAGTTTGGATGAGCTATTACCAGCAGGAGAGTGAGTCTGTGTGTGTATGGGGGTGGGTTTTTGGAGGGGGGTGAGGGAGTGAGAGAACCTGGATTTGTGCAGGAAATGGCCTAACTTGATTATCATGCACACTGTGTAAAGAGTTGTCACTTTGGATGGGCTATCACCAGCAGGAGAGTGAATTTGTGTGGGGGGGTGGAGGGTGAGAAAACCTGGATTTGTGCTGGAAATGGCCTAACCTGATGCTCACTTTAGATAAGCTGTTACCAGCAGGACAGTGGGGTGGGAGGAGGTATTGTTTCATATTCTCTGTGTATATATAGTCTGCTGCAGTTTCCACGGTATGCATCTGATGAAGTGAGCTGTAGCTCACGAAAGCTCATGCTCAAATAAATTGGTTAGTCTCTAAGGTGCCACAAGGACTCCTTTTCTTTTTACATTTATCATGTTTGTTTCCAGAGAGCTGGATGAATATAGCCATTCCTACTTCTTAAAAACTGAATTTTGATTCCATTTACTCTTCTCCCATGCTATAGTGGCTGCATGACAGACAAGTTCCTTAGAGAGACAAGCTTTTGAGTTTACACCAAGGTGTTTTTCAGATATGTTCATCGTTACATTTCCCCTTCACTTTGAAATCTTCTGAGGAAAAACATATATTCTTAGTTTGTTGAAATGGATGCTAATTAGACCAAAGTGTCACTCACCTTTCATCTCATTATGAAGCATTCTTCAGAAGAGTTTCAACTTTTGTGTTTTTTCTTGTGATAGTCATGTATGTGAGTTCAAGATAAGAGATAATCCTGATAGTAAAGTGGTTGCTTCACAATCTTTGTGCTGTTCTAGTAGATTTCAAAGCAAAACCAGGTATTTTCATGCCCTTGTGTCATGGGGAGGAAGAGCATATTCATTCTGAATGAAGTCTCTCTGCAAAACCAGTTTTATGAAACATTTTGAATGTTATACTGTAGTTTAGTTTTCTCACAATAAATTCCCATTATCAGCAAAGCACTTAAGCTTGTGGTTTGCTTTAAATGCATGAGTACTCCCGTTGAAATCATCTATACACTCTGCTGTTTTCATTGCTATCAGACATTAGGCAGTTAATTACCTTTTTCTTCAGCAATTGCTCATACTCTTTCCTGGTCAAATGTCCGTTGTAATTTTTATTTGTAAAAGACATAAATTCCTTCCCTCTTTTTCTCCTTGTTTCAAAGCTTATTCTTGTTTTCTATGAGTTAATTTTTTTTTTGCCAATGGCTTACGTAATCTAAATATTTTGCATCAAATTCTGCTTTTGTTTGTTTACTTCTCCTAGTTTAATTTTCAAACTTGAAAATATACTTTTAATTACCTTACATTTAATTATGTGGTTCAGTACATTTTAGCATTTACACAAACAGAAATGAATGCAACATCCTGCTAAGTAGTAGTAAGTAGAGCTACCTCAAGGACATGTCAGAAAGGCCCCCTATCTTTTCCAGTTCGTTTCTTAGGACTGCATCCCATATGGCTGCTGTTCTTGTTAGTCACACAATAATGTGTAAAACAAACAGATCTATGGAAGAATTAATTCTCTTCTTGTGCATTCTTCTCACCTTCAGATTTCACCCAGTGCCATGGTAATTGACATTACCAAAAGCTACATCTTACTGGGTTTTTTTTAACTCCTTGCTTGGAGGTAGAACACTAGTGATTCAGAACTGATACATGCAATTAAATTGTCTTGGCTATAGCATAGAGCAAGTTTTAAATGTATGAATTCTTTTCTTCCCGAATACTTAATAAGTATATATTCAAAGGTAAAGGATGTATGTAAGTGGTTAAAGGATTCCTTTTTAGACATCTGTTTCTCTGCAGTTCCTAGCCCCCACCAAGTTGTTACTTGTACTTAATTTATATGTTCCCAGTTACAATATCTATTTAATCTTATGCGGGTCACCTTGTTTTTGACCTTTAATGCAATATGAGGTTGGATTGCTTTTTCTTTTTAATTCATGTCTCAGTATTTCCTTTTGACTGATAGGAATGTGAAGACTGAAGCAGAATGGATCCGTCACTGGGGGCAAGATCCATGGTAGTCTCCGTGGAGGGGATGACATGCAATTCTTGTGTTCAGACCATTGAACAACACATTGAGAAAATGAATGGAATTCACAACATCCAAGTAAGTAACTCTACCAAAGTCTCCTACATGATATGGTTCTGATGGGAGAAGCCATGATAAAGATTGATCTGAAGTATGCAGCAGAGGAGGAAAGGACTTAAAAACTACATAGTCATTTTATTATCTGTGGATTTGCTGTTTAGAGTGGCTTTGGAGTATTTCCAGTGCCAGAGAAATGCAGAAATATACTTTTCCTGCAACTGATGACAATTCATTTCATGTTTTTTCTAAAGCACCTTTTCTCTCATACTTAACCAAGTACAGCAATGTTATGTATAGAAAGCAGAGGAGAGGACATTATGTAAAGTCCAAAAGAAGAGAGCAGATAGAGGTCAAACTACAGGAAAAGTGGTGGTGGTCCACTTTTAATCCCAATAAAATAGTAGTAGTAACACTTAGCTCCTACGTAGGGCTTTCCGTTAGATATCTAATAGCACCTTTACAAAGGCGGTAAGCATCATTATTCTCATTTTACAGATAGGGGAAACTGAGGTGACGTGACTTGCCTAAGGTCTCCTAAATCACAATCCAGTGTTCTGTCCAGTTGCCTTCCTGTGGCTGTTTTACCCTAAACCTCTTCAGGTCTTTTCTTCCAGACTTGCAATGTAGTGAGGCAGCTTGTATAGCCTGTGAAAGGAGAGTGTGCCTTGAGTTGCTCAGTGAATCCCAAACTAATTAACCATGGTGCCTGTCACCAGGAAAAGGAATGTCACTACGATGTGGAACTTGAGAGTGGGGATGGGGAATAATGCATGGGAAAGGGGAGATTCTTGATGTCCCTGCCAGGCATTCAGAATTTCCTTTCCTTTTTACTGTGTTTATATGGGAATGGGAGGTGGTATTAGCTGCATTGTGCTCTTTTAAGAGAAAAAAGTAGTTCTTTTTCCTTATTAATTTAACTGTTACTATACAAAAGTGTTTTAAAAGAGGTTGAGCTTTTAGTAGAAAAATTTATCTACTTTTAATCAAAACTTCATGTCTTCAGAGATTCTGGCTCAAACAAGAAATCCAGCTTTTGTAACATGGGCTATTCTGGAAAAAAAAAAGAATCTGTCTAACTTGAAACAAAACTGTTTTAACAGGAATATTTTTAGCAATGTAAGCTGTTCCATTCTAACCAATACATCCATTTTACAATATGTTTATAAATAATAAAGCAATTTAACACCTGATCAATCCATTCTAGTCTTGTGACCTGTTATTTGGTGCCAGAAAGCATATTTAATCCTACCAATTACAACAACAGTGTGCTGTTAATCCCAACTGTTTGGTGCATAGGTGAAGTTTTCCCCTGCAAATGAGGTTTTAACATTCTGTGGCAGTTAAATGATCCTGCATAAAACAATGTACCCCTGCTTTCTGTGGGGAGGTATTTCCATCTTAACAGATGTGGTCTAGACAAACATTGGGCTTGCCAAAACAGTGGAGCTTATTTTTTGGCACGCGGTCACTATAACTAGCTGTGATGCGCAGCTGTTTATCAGAGGATATGATGCAATCAGCTAGTACAGGTTACTTCTACCTAAACAAGGAGTTGGTGCCAGCTATAGAGATCTGTGAACAACAGTGGTATTTACACTAGATCCTACTTTTGATCTCCATTGGTGACTTAATAGAATTTGAACTTGATTGATTCTGGTAACAAAAAACAGATCCTCTGGCAAAATCAATAGTTCATTGTTTTTAGCAAGGGTTACTACTTTAATAGTAACATTGAGAGATCAGACCAATAAATAAGCCTCCACCAAAACTAAGTAAAATGAAGAATTGAATGAATGAAAAATACTATCTGCAAAATAAAATTATTTTAGTATCCTTCTCTTGGTGCCTTTGGAAAATTACCTGAAAGGTTTGACATTCTAGAATCTAACATAGTTTAAATTGTTCCACCCTCCTCCTGAAAATTGTACTCAAAAACCTGTGCTAGGAATGAATGATTCATGACCTCCCTGAAGATAACATGCTCTGTATAGCCCCATTAGTAGCACGTACACTGTGAAATGGGTGTTTTAAAAAAAGGCATTAACCACTTTGTTTTGAAACAGTAGGCTAGAAATATTATTCTAATACAGCTCTTGCCAAGCCATATTTGGCCAAAAATATATTGTAGACACTAAAAGTTTAAGTGGAAGAGGCTTATAATGAAAATCAAGAGGTCATAGTTAATACTTAGTCCACATTACAGAAACAAAACTTTGAGTTAGGTGGACAGATTTATTCTCCCCTTGGCCCATGCGTAATCTCTGTAAATAATAAGGCACTGCTGTGTTTAAGGGTTATCAGATAGGCCAGCAAAGGAAGCATATGTTGGACATCTAATGCAGCCACACACAGATTTAATTTGGCTTATTTTGTTTTGTAATTGCAAGAAAACCAATAAACTATGGTATCCTTGTTATTGATTCTGCCAAAGTGCGTAATTGATGACAGAAAAGGAGGAAGGTGGTCATTAAAATGATTAAACTGATGTAATTTGATCACAGCAATGGTCTCCTGGTTGTTTTTTGCCCAAGGAAAAGATAAAATTGGAAGATAATGTGTTGGGCTTCTGACTGGTATTGGTTTGCCCTTTTGGAAATGGAAATAATAATGTTTGATTCCATTCCAGTTGGGAGCAAATTAAATTGGGGGTATTTGTATTGTATGACGTGAAAGAGTAGGATGTCTGTGAACCTCTAAAAGTTGTTGTTCTCATGTTGAAATTCTAAAGCTGTGTCTCATTCAGTAGAATTTGATCCTCGCTATCCCTACTTCTAAGATGCTAGTCCATGCTCTGGTGTTATCCTACCTCCAAGTACTGAAGTCTTCTCTCCAGTTTGTCTCCTCCCTTATATTTCAAATGTTGATACTAACAACACATTCTGTTCTGTCCATTTCTTTAATACACAACCCTGCTCTTGGCTATTTGCATTAACTTTTCCTCATAAAATTGAAACTTCTCCTGACTTTCAAAACTCCGTCTGGCACATCCACCATTCCTACTTTATAGCCTTCTGCATCTCTGTGCTCCACCTAAACTTATCTCCTAACCATTCCACTTCATCTATGTCATCTCATTCACAATTCTTCTGAAACCAACCTGTTCTGCAAAGATTTCCAGCTATAAAGATTTACTATTCTGTATTGCATTAATTTATGCCTTTGAATTGCAAGCTGTGTCCAGGTTCCTAGTGGGGAGCCAGCTATGGTCACTCAATTAGGCTGAACCCCAAAGAATGGGGCAGACAATCCCCATAAAGCTGGTGGATATTCAATATCTAGATTTACCAAGACAGCATAAAACAGCTTCTTTATTACCTCACTGGTTACTCAGGAGTCCAAACAATACAGTTCCCTTAAAGTGATCCAGCCTTAGGCTTCCATCCAGGTACCTACGTCAAATATGATAAAAATTTCTGTAAATCTTATTTCATCATATAAAAGAAAAGGTTCTACCAATCCCAAAGGACTGGACACATTACCTCCCAGGTTAATGAATGTTTCAGATCTTACCCAAATAGACGCTACACCTAATTCTTATTAACTAAACTAAAATTTATTAAAAAACAAGAGAGAGAGAGTATGGTTAAAATATCAATATACATACAGACATGAATTCAGTTCATTGAGGTGCAGATTCATAACAGAGACGGTGAGCTTCGTAGTTCCAAAGAGTCCTTTTAGAATTCAGTTCATAGGTCAAATGTCCAAATCTCATATTCAGGGCATACCAGCATAACTGGGACCTCAATCTTGCGACTCAAACTTCCCCGATGAAGTGTAAGCAGATCTGAGATGACAGAATCAGGACCCACGGGTCTTTTATACAATTTAATGTTCTCTTTGACAAGTTGGGATTTCCTCAGGGAACAAAAGGTAATAGGATGATTTTGAAGGAGGTCCATCACTGGTGCTTAGCCATATGAATTAACATATGGCCATTTGCTTGTTCCTCCACCATTCACAGTACATTTCAAGGAGATGAATACTAAGATATCCCATGTTTACAATTCATTTAAATGATAGCATCGTCCTTTGGCCTCTGAATTATCAGAATACAGCATAGACAGGGACTGTTGATTACATTATCGACCCTACTTATACATATGTAAATACACAAAAACACAAACATTATCTCCCTCCCTGTCTTTTGAGGGTTATTTATTTTGCAGGATGTTTAACCCTTTCTAGCCATGCGTCACACAAGCTCTTTTGATAGATACCCTGTTTATTTGGCAGAATTTAGCTGTCATACTGCACCATGTACGACTGTAGTGCTATATAAATATGAAACACCCTTATAGAAAAGGTTTTTCATATGTATATCTTTTCCATTAGATTGTGTCCTTGTAACCAGTTCTATTCAGAGTGCACTGACATTAGGGATGTAAATAATGTGTAAAAACAGTAACCATGTAACTAATTAAAATTCTATTGGTTACACAGTTAAATGTTTACCCAGGGAACTAAAGGTGCAGGGGTGCTGCAGCACCCCCATGTTTTACATTGGGATCCAGAGTCCTGGCCACGAGGCTGGCAGCCTGGAGGGACCCTGGGTACGTGGGGCCGGCAGCTTGGAGGGATGCTGGGCACGCCTCACGGCAGCTGGGACACTAAGCAGACTTTAATCTTTAGCAGAAACCGATAAGCATCAAGCTTGTCGGTTAACCGGTTAAACTCTTACATCGCGAACTGACATGTTTGGAATATAAGTAGGATGTGACAAAGTTGTTTCTTCTATTGTATGTTGTTCTAACAGTTGACATGCATCTCAGGGTAAAGTCAACAGAGAGTTTTTGTACTTTGGTTTCAGTTTTCAGTCTATATGTCCTCACTCAAGATCATCTGTGGGAGTATTTTATGCCATTATATTATTTATTTGTATTGTGGTAGCACCTAGGAGCCCTAATTATGGACCATGACCCCATAGCCCTAGGTGCTGTACAAACACAGAACAAAAAGATGGTCCATTCCATAGAGGCCTTAAGGAACCATATGAAGAACTGGAAAGAAGGTTTCCTATACAAGATATCTGTTTCTTCAATAAACAGTTTATGCAAACTTCCTTATTTCATTTTAAATTGGATTTAAATTATGACCTAAAGATTGTTAGTTAAACACGACATCACAGAATGTAGCAGATAAAATTTAAAAAGAAAACACAGTGTAAAAAATTTGTCCAGTACCACTCCGGGAAGCTGCTAATTTTCTCCAGAAATGTGTAATTATTGCAGGGTTTACTGCTAAGTACGCACATAACAACAGGCATGAAAGAGAACATCCCTTAAGTACTGATGGTGAGGAAAGGGACATGCAGAGAGAATTACATTTGCAGCACAAGCAAATGTGAAATGTAACTCTCACCAATATGAAATTATTGTAGAGTCTGTACAAAGTCTAGTAGAATAAGCATGGTTTTCAGTAATTATAGGTCAGCATCAGGAATTAACTGCTGATATGGGGAAAAATTACACTAAAGCTAATTCTTGGCCTAGCTGTAAGAAATGATACACCTTTTATGTATAATTTTTAGAGATTAGCAAGCAGGCCCTATGTATTTCTGCTTGTTATAATGTGAATACTTGTTTGTAGTTTAGATATTTTCTCTCTAATGGGTAGCCACCCTCTTGAACTTCTCATATGCTAGCAGCCTGTGTATGCAAAATAATTCCCCTGAGTGGAATTGTGCTGCATCTCTACAAGATCACTGGGCCAGCACCAACCAAACACTTCTTAATTTGATTTATTTGTTACAGCAGAACCATACAGAAAATGGGAGGGTCATTGCAAATGATTGAATTTTGCAAATGGAGGAAGCAAATATAATAAAAAGGGAAAATACACTGCAAAATGTTTATTTGTTTTGACATTTGTATTTTAGCACATTATGAAGTGTTCTCAGTAACTGAAAGTTGTAAATATAAAGTAACAAGAAACCTTACTCCAAGACGCTGGTTTTAAACCTTTGCTGCAAAGAAGGGAGGGTCATATTTTTTTGAATATCCAGATTATAAAGTGTGTGTGTGTGTTAGTAAAATGAGGCTTAGCAAAGTTCTACTAATGTGATTTGGTGAATTCATACTAGGAATTTACAGCTCTTTTGCTTATCGTAAATAATAAATGAGGTTATATCACCTTCAGCGTTGGTTTACGTACTAAACAAACTGGCCTAGGTTGGAAGTGACAGAAAATTTACTGTCTGATGATGGTGTAAAATGAGTTAGTGGTCACCATCTAGTGCATAGTGGACAGGTGTTGGCATCACAAAAATATTGACAACTACTCCGGGGTTCCTCCTGCCCCCTGCAGCTCTCAGCCACCGTGAGAGACGGGGGGACCATGGAGCTCCCCGCAGCTCCCAGCTGCCACGGGCAGGGGGACCCCGCAGCTCCAAGCCCCCATGGGCGGTGAGAGTCCCAGGGAATCCTAGGGGGTCTCCATTTTGTCACGGATATTTTTAGTAAAAGTCAGGGACAGGTCATGGGCTTCCATGAATTTTTCTTTATTGCCTGTGACCTGTCCATGATTTTTACTAAAAATATCTGTGACAAAATCTGAGCTTTAATAATGAGGAGCTGACCAGGCTGAGGTGTCTAGGCACTACTGCAACATACATTTTAAATAATAATAAATAAGTCTTGCTTTTGCAGACTTACTTTTTCAGCCATCTGCCCATCCCCTAATGCTTTCCCCGCCCCCTCCTGTTTTCTGTAAATAATCCATTTGGTGTTCTAAAACAGGCTGTTATAGAACACACAACTCAGATTATATGTAAGGCTCTGTTTGAGCAGAGAGCTATAGTCACAGATTCAACAGATGTCTGGGAATGTTACAGAGTGAAGTCCCCCACATCTCTGGTCTGTTTCCTTCCTTTTTCTTCTCACACTCCCCTAATCCATCACTGCACCATTGTATGACAGATCAGAGTTGTGCCTTTAAGATTAGATTTGATACATTTGTTTGCAATGACTAATCCAATTCAACAGACCTTCACTTTAGGGTTTTAATATGTACTGTAAAAAGCATTGAAACAATGTATGAAAGTTGCTGTGTGAGAGCAGTGTATGCAGTATAATAGAGCATAAGATTCTGAAATTGGCGGACTGCTTCTGTGGTAGAGCCTCCCATATCCAATCATGTTGTTGTCACACAGGTGAACATAAATTAATTTATGGTTTTCATAAGTAGAGTCTCAGACTTTGTCTTCGGGTGAGCCCTCAAGGGCAAATGATAATGGAGAAGTGTCACTATGGTAGGTGTTGGAATTATTCATATTTGAAATTATTAGTATGGGAAATGAACAAACACTAATTTAACCATACATTTTTCTATTAAATCCAAAGGCCAAATGATACTTATACAATTGCTCTAAATAATAAGCAATTTACTACATACAAACAATAACAAAACATTTATAAACATTTGATCAAGATACTTACAAACAGGCTACACCTAGGGGCGCTTAGCAGAGGCGATGTGTGTATGGGCTTGTGGGGCGCTTAGCAGAGGCGATGTGTGTATGGGCTTGTGGGGGCATGTGCCCCGTCCCATTTGCTGCTTGGCTTGTATTGAGCATGCTCACATGGACTGAGCATGCTCACTAACACTGCTGAAGCTGGCTGCCCTCACTCTGCCCCCTCACTATTGGCAGGCCTGGGTCACCTCTGGTGCTTAAACCTGTATTGGTTGGCTCCAGTGTGGTTAGGCAGGTATTAGCAATGAACCCTTTAAGAGTTTACTTTTTTAAACTGTTCAGCAGAAAAGTGATGTCATTGCCAATTACTGACTTCAGCTAAAAGCCAATTTGAGACCGTTCACGCTTATTTCCATTCTTAACCCAGATAAGATTTACAAGGCCATTCCCCTTTCCCAAGGCCACTCCTACTTATCTCCTCCCCTCCTTCTTGTGGACCAACAGTTTTTCCATTGCACCGGGTTCACATAAGCTTTAACACTGGTATGTGGTTGGGAAGGCCATGTTGTCTCATTTTAAGACGGATACTTTTTGTCTTCTTTAAAACCATCTGCAGTCACCCCTAACAATTAGAGGCATTCTTTTTAGCAACTTTCCCTTATCTCATTAGTTATTCTTTGAATTGGACATCCTCCCTATTTTATTCCTTCTGGCTGTATTATTTTCAAGGCCTTCCTTCTACTTGTTAATCAGGGCCTTTCTTTATAACGCGTATAAGAACATAAGAACGGCCATACTGGGTCAGACCAAAGGTCCATTCAGCCCAGTATCCTGTCTACCAACAGTAGCCAATGCCAGGTGCCCCAGAGGGAGTGAACCTAACAGGTAATGATCGAGTGATCTCTCTCCTGCCATCCATCTCCACACTCTGACAAACAGAGGCTAGGGACACCATTCCTTACCCATCTGGCTAATAGCCATTAATGGACTTAACCTCCATGAATTTATCTAGTTCTCTTTTAAACCCTGTTATAGTCCTAGCCTTCACAACCTCCTCAGGCAAGGAGTTCCACAGGTTGACTGTGCACTGAGTGAAGAAGAACTTCCTTTTATTTGTGTTAAACCTGCTACCCATTAATTTCATTTGGTGGCCCCTAGTTCTTATATTATGGGAACAAGTAAATAACTTTTCTTTATTTACTTTCTCCATATTACTCATGATTTTATATATCTCTATCATATCCCCCCTTAGTTTCCTCTTTTCCAAGTTGAAAAGTCCTAGCCTCTTTAATCTCTACTCATATGGGACCCGTTCCAAATCCCTGATCATTTTACTTGCCCTTTTCTGAACCTTTTCTAATGCCAGTATATCTTTTTTGAAATGAGGGGACCACATCTGTACGCAGTATTCAAGATGTGGGTGTACCATAGATTTATATAAGAGCAATAAGATATTCTTCGTCTTATTCTCTATCCCTTTTTTAATGATTCGTAACATCCTGCGTGGATGTCTTCAGAGAACTATCCACGATGACTCCAAGATCTTTCTCCTGATTAGTTGTAGCTAAATTAGCGCCCATCGTATTGTATGTATAGTTGGGGTTATTTTTTTCAATGTGCATTACTTTACATTTATCCACATTAAATGTCATTTGCCATTTTGTTGCCCAGTCACTTAGTTTTGTGAGATCTTTTTGAAGTTCTTCACAGTCTGCTTTGGTCTTAACTATCTTGAGCAGTTTAGTATCATCTGCAAACTTTGCCACCTCACTGTTTACCCCTTTCTCCAGATCATTTATGAATAAGTTGAATAGGATTGGTCCTAGGACCGACCTTTGGGGAACACCACTAGTTACCGCTCTCCATTCTGAAAATTTACCATTTAGTCCTACCCTTTGTTCCCTGTCTTTTAACCAGTTCTCAATCCATGAAAGGATCTTCCCTCTTATCCCATGACAACTTAATTTACGTAAGAGCCTTTGGTGAGGGACCTTGTCAAAGGCTTTTTGGAAATCTAAGTACGCTATGTCCACTGGATCCCCCTGGTCCACATGTTTGTTGACCCCCTCAAAGAACTCTAATAGATTAGTAATACATGATCTTCCTTTACAGAAACCATGTTGACTTTTTCGTAACAATTTATGTTCTTCTATGTTTCTGACAATTTTATTCTTTACTATTGTTTCAACTAATTTGCCCAGTACTGACATTAGACTTACCGGTCTGTAATTGCCAGGATCACCTCTAGCGCCCTTCTTAAATATTGGCGTTACATTAGCTATCTTCCAGTCACTGAGTACAGTAGCTGATTTAAAGGACAGGTTACAAACCATAGTTAATAGTTCCGCAATTTCACATTTGAGTTCTTTCAGAACTCTTGGGTGAATGCCATCTGGTCCCGGTGACTTGTTACTGTTAAGTTTCTCAATTAATTCCAAAACCGCCTCTAGTGACACTTCAGTCTGTGACAGTTCCTCATATTTGTCACCTACAAAAGACGGTTCAGGTTTGGGAATCTCCCTAACATCCTCAGCCATGAAGACTGAAGCAAAGAATTCATTTAGTTTCTCTGCGATGACTTTATCGTCTTTAAGTGCTCCTTTTGTATCTCGATTGTCCAGGGGCCCCACTGGTTGTTTAGCAGGCTTTCTGCATCTGTTGTACTGATGTTCTGATTCTTCTCATGTACTTACATATTTCCTTAACTAAACTTAAGATAACTCTAATACTTTAATTCTTCTTCGAGTGATTGCTCATGTGTATTCCACAATAGGTGTGCGTGCTCGCCACGGGCACCGGTGCCGGAAGTTTTTCCCCAAGCAGTGCCCGTGGGGGGGAGCGCCCCCTGCAGCCCCTGGAGTGGCGCCTGCCTGGCGTGGTAAAAGGGGAGCTGCACGCTCCCCCCCACCCTCAGTTCCTTCTTGCTGCCAGTGAAGGTGCGTTGGAACTAGTCTGCTCCAGCTTTGCTGTAGCTCGATCCCCAGTACTGTTTGTTTGTTCAGTGTTAGTATCTGTAGTTAGTTAGCTGTTTAGTTAGTTTAGTCAGTCAGTGAGCCTGGGCCGGGGCATGCCCCGTGGTTTAAGTCGTGCGGCTCTTGTAGGCGTTCTGTGCTGAGAAGTGACCCACACGCAGACTGTTTGCGCTATTTGGGAGAAACCCATATCAGTGAAAGGTGCAAGATTAGTATGTCGTTTGAGCCTCTGACCAAAAGAGAAAGGGACATTAGGCTCCTGATGGAGTTGGCGCTGGCCCCATCTCCAGCACGCCGTTCCAGAATGGTCCTCAGCACCACGGCGTTGGTACGTGGCGACCCTCTGGTTCCATCGACCAGTCGGCACTGTTCCCCGTTCACGGGGCAAGCCAAGAGGGCCAGGAAGACTCCCTCTTTGCAGCGGCATGGAGGGAAATCCAGGACAGAGGCTAGACCCATGTTGGGCAGTTGTCACTCCCCACTGGGCCCCAGGACTCCGACTCACATCGAGCGGAGTAGCTCAGCCCCTTCAGAACAGGCCTCTCTGGATGTCCAGATGCCTTCCATGCCTGAAGCCCTCCAGGCGGCCCGGGACGTTATATCCATACCGGTGCCAGGAGCGCCGCTGATGTTGGCCCCACTCTCCAGAGGGAAGCCGCTGCTGGGATCTCCACAGTCGCCTCCGGCTCGGTCTTGGTTGAGGGAATGTTCCCGATGCAGTTCACTGCCCAGCGACCGCTCGGGGCAGAGTCCAGGTGGATCGCCCTCGACGCCGACCAGACTGTCTGTCTGGGTTCCATATGGCCGGGACTCTTGGCATCGCTCGTCCTCAAGGAGTGATTATCGACGCGACCGCGGCAGGCACTGCCAATGGTCCTCGTCTCAGAGCAGGTACCACAGCCAGTCACGGCATGATCGTCGACGCCGTTCCCGCTCGGACTCCCGCTCCAAGTCTCCAGCAAGACATCGCAGTCCCGGGCGTCGATTGCTGGCGTCTCGCTGTTGCGGGTCCGCCCATCGAGGCCATTCGCGGAGCAGCTGCTACCGTCGGTACCGATCCTTCACATTGAGATTGTGGTCTCATGGCCGATGTCGATCCCGACACCGCTGCTCCTCCCGGTCCAGAGGCAGCAGCAGATCATACGCCAGCTCGGCCTCCATTCGTAGCTGTACTTCGATGGGCCAGTCCAGGCCAGCCAAGCTGAACAGCTGGCCCCACTGGTGCCGCAGCAGGTGCAGTGGCACCGAGCATCGTGGCTGGCCCAATGGTACCAGTGGGCACCGTGGCCTCTGGCGCAGCCCCCAGTGGGGGCTCGCTCGGTGGCCAGAGCTTCGAAAGCACCATCGGCCTCCCTCTCCAGACCCCCAAAGAAGAAGTCGGTGGGACATACGTCCTCGACACTGTTCCTGGAGTCCAAACAGGTGATGGACCCTCCAATGCTGGCTGATACCCAGAGCATCGCACTGGCCTCCTCTCCCCATCCAGAGGAAGCGATTGTGGTCCCGCCCCCCTGCGCCTGCAGGAGGACTTCAGGGCCCATCAAGAACTCGTAAAGAGAGTGACAGCAAGCCTCCACCTCCAGGCAGAGGAGATGGAGGAGCCCTCAGACTCCCTGTTTAACGTGCTGTCCTCATCGGCACTGGGTAGGGTGGCCTTGCCTCTCCATGAAGAGGTGGCTAACATTTCAAATGCCCTGTGGCAGACACCAGCCTTGTTGGCCCCTATCTCTAAGAAAGCAGAACACAAGTACTTTGAACCCACCAAGGGGCATGCGTACTTGTATATCCACCTGGCGCCCAACTCCCTGGTGGTCGAGTTGATCAACCACAGGGAATGGCAGGGTCAACCAGCCCCAAACCCAAAGAACTAAGAACTCTCGGAGATTGGACTCTTTAGCAAGGAAAATTTATTAGTCTTCGAGCTTCCAGTTGTGAGTGGCAAATCATCAGGCTCTCCTGGGCCGGTACGAATTCAGTCTGTGAGGACTCCCTCCAGGAGCGCGATAGAAAGGAGTTCAAGGCGCTAGTGGAGGAGGGGGCAGCGGCCACTAGGGCATCCCTGCAGGCAGCCTCAGATGCTGCAGATACGGCCGCACGATCCATGGCCTCTGCGGTGTCCATGAGACGGGCGTCATGGCTCCTGATCTCTGGGCTTTCCAGCAAGGCGCAGTCCTCCATGCAGGATCTCCCGTTTGACGGGAAAGCCCTGTTTGCGGAGGAGACAGATACAAGGCGTCACGTCATGAAAGACTCCCGCACGACCCTCCAGATTCTGGGCCTATATGTACCGGCTCTGGCAAGACCTAAGTTCAAGCTGCAGCAGACGCCCGTCCAGGTCGCCCTCCCGAAGCATGAGGCCGCCCACAAGAAACACCGAGACTATAAGAGATGCCTCAGAGGCAGTCTTGATGGCCCCCCAACCTGGCTCTTGTAAGGGCAAGCAGGCCGGGAAAAGGTGCTTTTGATGGGATGCTTGGGGGCACCCCACCAGTCCTCATCAGGGATCCACCCTCAATAAAGCTCCCCTTCTCCAACTGGTTGTGTGCTTTCCTCCCGGAATGGTCGCGGCCAACCTCAGACTGATGGGTCCTCACACCATCTCCCGAGGTTACACCCTCCAGTTTACTTCCTCCCCGCCCAGCCACCTCCCGCTCCCGTCCCTATTGGGGGACCCCTCGCATGAGGCTTTGCTTGAGCAGGAGGTGGGGTGGCTCCTAAGACTAGGAGTGGTAGTGGCGGTGCCCAAGGAGTTCATGGGCAAGGGATATTACTCCTGATACTTCCTTATCCCAAAGGGGGGCTCAGATCTGCGAGGTCTGAACCAGTACATGGTGAAACTCAAGTTCCGCATGGTTTCCCTGGCCTCCATCATCCCCTCCCTGGATCCCGGGGACAGGTATGCTGCCCTCGATCTGCAGGACGTGTACTTCCACATCCACATATTCGAGGGGTACAGGCGCTTCCTCCATTTCGTGGTGGGACAGAATCACTACCAATTCATCGTCCTCCCATTTGGTCTGTCCATTTCCCCCAGGATGTTTATGAAATGCATGACAGAGGTAGCGGCCTCAGACGGTGGGGGGTCCAGATTTTTCCCTATCTGGACGACTGACTGGTCCAGGGCACCTCCCAGTCCCAGGTGAGGGATCACGTGGCGCTCCTCCTGTCCACGTGCACTGCCTTGGGCCTGTTGGTAAACAGCACCAAGTCCACGTTAGTCCTGGTCCAACGCATAGAGTTTATTGACGTGCTCCTGGACGCAGCGTCGGCCACAGCCTCTCTCCTGCCAGACAGATTCGAGACCCTGAAAAGTCTCATTGACTTGGTCTTAAAGTTCCCAGTGACAACAGCCGGGGTTTGCCTGCAGCTCTTGGGTCACATGTCGGCATGCACGTATGTGGTCCATCTGGCCAGACTCAGGATGTGGCCCCTCCAACTCTGGTTGGCCTCGAAGTTCTCCTAGGCCATGGACAGGATGGACAAGGTCTTCACTGTGCTGGACTCTGTGATCACCTCCCTACGGTGGTGGTTCACCCCAAACAACATGTTCCAAGGGGTCCCGTTCAGGGACAGAGCCCCGTTGTTGGAGCTGGGTTGTGGGACGCGTCAGACCTGGGTTGTGGGGCCCATGTGGGGAACTTTCAGGCCCAAGGCCTGTGGTCGGCCCAAGATCTGACCCTACATATAAATGTCAAGGAAATCAGGGTGGTGCGGCTGGTGTGTATGGCCTTCCGCTTGCACCCGGAGGGCAAGGTAATCAGGGTCCTCACGGACAACACAGTCTCCATGTTCTATATCAACAGGCAAGGCAGGGCCTGATCCTCTGCCACGAAGCCCTGAGGCTGTGGGACTCTGTATAGCCTACGACATCCACCTGAAGGCCTTCCACCTACTGGGTGCTTGGAATGAGAGAGCTGATTGCGTGAGCAGGGACTTTTCCTTGCAACATGAGTGGTCCCTCCACCCGGAAGTGGCCCACCGGCTCTTACGAAGGTGGGGAACTCCCTAGGTGGACCTATTCGTGACTCGACAGAACTGGCGATTTCCCCGGTTCTGCTCCGGGGAGGCCTGGAGAGGGGCACTATCTCTGATGCCTTTATCCTTCCTGGTCAGGCCGGCTACTCTACGCCTTTCCCCCGCTCCCTCTAATCAGCAGGGTCCTGGAGAAGATAAAGACGGACAAGGCCTGGGTCATCCTGATTGCTCCGACGTGGCCCAGGCAACATTGGTACGGGACCCTCACGGGCCTGGCGGTAGCTCCACCGTGGCCGTTGCTGCTCCTCCCGGACCTGCTCTCTCAGGACCAGGACCGCCTACTCCATCCCAGCCTAGCGGCTCTTCACCTCATGGCGTGGCTGACCAGTGGTTAGGCGGAGAGGAGAGGACATGCTCAGAACAAGTTCAGCGTGTCATCCTTGAAAGTAGACGGCCCTCCGCTTGCCGCGCTTATTTGGCCAAGTGGTCCCTTTTTTCTAGATGGGTGGCGGACCATGGTGTCTCTCTCATGACCGCCCCAGTCCAGCTTATTCTTGACTACCTTCTCCACCTGAGAGCTCAGGGCCTGGCGCCTTCGTCAGTCAAGGTGCACCTGGCAGCCATATTGGCCTTCCATCCACCGTTGCAGGGGCACACGGTGTTTTCCCATTCTATGACTGGCCAGTTCCTCAAGGGGTTGGACCGTCTTTTTCCGTATTCTAGACCCCCAGTTCCGCAGTAGGACCTAAACCTGATGTTGACTCATCTTACAGGGCCCCCGTTTGAACCATTGGCCACGTGCTCCTGGTCTCACCTCTCATGGAAAGTGGCCTTCCTGGTTGCAATCACGTCGGCCAGGCGAGTCTCGGAGCTCAGGGCCCTGACCTCCGAGCCGCTGAACACGATCTTTCATAAATATAAGGTCCAGCTCCGCCCACACCCCGCATTCCTCCTGAAGGTGGTCTCTGCTTACCACATGGGTCAGGACATTTTTGTACCAGTCCTCTGCCCCAAGGCCGACGCGTCCAGTGAGGAGCGCCGTCTCCACACACTCCATGTGCAAGTGGTTCTGGCTTTCTACCTTGAGCAGACCAAGCCATTCAGAAAGTCCTTGCAACTATTCGTCACCTCAGCTGAGTGCACGAGGGGCCAGCCGATTTCCATTCAGTGGCTTTCCAATTGGATCACTTTGTGCATCTGTTCCTGTTATGAGCTGGCGGGTGTCCCCCCCGTTGCCCATTGTGAAGGCAAACTCGACTCGGGCACAGGCCTCGTCGGCTGCCTTTGTGGCCCACGTCCCCATTCAGGACATCTGTAGGGCCGCCATGTGGTCTTCGGTTCACACGTTCATCTTGCACTATGCAATTGTCTCCAAGGCCAGGGATGATGCCAGGTTCGGCAGGGTGGTAGTCTGTCCTGGGAACTTGTAAACTCCTACCCACCTCCAACAGATATAGCTTGGAATCACCTATTGTGGAATACACATGAGCAATCACTCAAAGAAGAAAAGACAGTTACCTTTTCTGTAACTGGTGTTCTTTGAGATGTGTTGCTCATGTCTATTCCACATCCCACCCTCCTTCCCCTCTGTCGGAGTTGTCTGGCAAGAAGGAACTGAGGGTCCGGGGGAGTGTGCAGCTCCCCTTATACCGCGCCAGGCAGGTGCTACTCCAGGGGTCGCAGGGCGCGCTCTCCCCCTACGGGTACTGCTAGGGGGAAAAACTTCCGGCACCGGTGCACATGCTGAGCGCGCACGCCTATTGTGGAATAGACATGAGCCACACATCTCGAAGAACACCAGTTATGGAAAAGGTAACTGTCTTTTTCATGCTTATCCTACAGTAGATAAAAGCTATTTGACATTAAACTAGTGGGTGGTATTAGCTCTAAGTCATTTTTTTTCCTCTTCAAGGTATCTCTGGAAGGAAAGAATGCAACCATTATCTATGACCCCAGACTCCAGACTCCAGAATCCCTTCAGGAAGTTATAGTTGACATGGGATTTGATGCTACCCTGGCTGATTCAGACCCACAACCTGTTTTACTTGACACTACTTTTCTAACCATTCCTACTCAGTCACATGTAACATGTGAACAGATCTGTAACGCCCTACTAAAGAACAAAGGTATCTTAGGTGTTAAAATTTCCTCTGACCAAAAAACTGCAGTTGTGACATTCATTTCTTCTATTATAAATTGCAACCAGATTATTCAAATGGTGCCAGGCATAGATTTAAATACTGCAGCACCAGAGAAGACATCAGGGACTGGTGAAGATTCCATTTGGTCCCAAGCATGTGATGTTGTGCTAAGGATGAAGGTAGAGGGGATGACCTGCCATTCTTGCACCAGCACCATAGAAGGAAAGCTTGGCAAACTGCAAGGGGTACAGCGGATTAAAGGTAATGCTTTATTTTAATTTTACATGTAGATTGTTAATTGATTACTCTGTCCTTTTTTCATATCTGTTGATGCGATCTGTCATGAAGTTAGGTCGTTCAGTAGGATGATTCACCTGTGTATCAGTGGAATCACAGTTTCACGTTTTAGAGCACAAGTGAAAATGAGTTTGATCCGATTCTAGTTTCTAACAGGAGCATTCTAGTCTCTTTCCCTTCCCCAGTGAGTGAGCACTTGCCTACTTTACAAAACCGTTTTACAGTTTGGTAAGGTGCATCATCTTTGCTCAGGAGACTGCTAGGCCTAGAGACAACAGGATGCAATTAGTATTGAAGTTTGTTGACAGAGTGTCATAAAGAAAATAGCCCAGTCTCTGACCAAGCTATTGGTCTCACATGATGACTTTACGTTTTGATTGAGACCAGAGTAATAGACCTCCTCTTTCTTTCATAGCTCTAATTATATTTAACTTTAAATAACTAATAATGTTGTATGTAAGGTAGTATCATAAATGGAGATGGCAGAAACACATATTTAATTGTCTATAACATAAAGAAAATGACTTGGGGGTCTATTATGGAAGAGTTTGTTTAGCATTAATGTAAGAAATAACTAACACACTGTTGGGCAAGGCATGAACTTTCTAGGAGAAGGTCAAAAAATGATGCAACAGGAGATTAAGACCTGTTGCAGTATTAGGCACCAAAGGTAGAAAAACTAGATCACTTTGGGTACAGTTTTCAAAAGTATCTAAGTCCCCTTTTCAGTGATTTAAGCACTTAAGAGCCTAAGTCCATTCCATTGACTTTCGGTGAGACTTAGTGATTAAATCACTTTTTAAAAATTTTACCCCATTGACAAGATGCGCTGTTCATAGGACTCTCTATGGTCAGTGATATTTAAATAGAATGTTATGAGGAGAGGATGGGGAGCAAAGACACTAATACATTTTTCTGTTTAATTTTTAGTTTCCCTGGACAATCAGGAAGCTGTTATTGTGTATCAGCCTCATCTAATTACAGCAGAGGAAATCAAAAACCAAATTGAAGCTGCAGGTTTCACAGCATTTATCAAAAAACAGCCCAAACCCCTCAAGCTGGGTGTTATTGAGGTGGAGCGTTTAAAGAACACCCAAACCAAATGTTCACAGGGAACACTTCAAAAAAGTCCAAAGCATATTAATGACTTAAAGGCCATTGTTTTCAGAGTCGATGGCATGCACTGCAATTCGTGTGTCTTAAATATTCAGAGCAGCATATCAGCACTCCCATCTGTAGCAAGCATAGTAGTTTCTTTAGAGAAGAAAACAGCTACTGTAAAGTACGACCCAGACTTCATCAGCATAGATGCGCTGAGAAGAACCATAGAGGCAGTATCACCGGAGACGTTTAAAGTCAGTCTTCCTGATGAATGTGAAAGCGTTGAGCTTTTCGATGCACAGATATCTCCAGTGAAATCTTCTCAGACAGCTTTAAACAGCACAAACCAATCCGTTACTCAAGTTACTGTGGTAAATATTGAGGGAATGACTTGTAATTCTTGTGTGCAATCTATTGAGGGAGTCATTTCCCAAAAGCCAGGTGTAAAATCAATATCTGTGTCTCTTGTGAATCATAATGGGACTATAAAATATGACCCTCTCCTAACTTGTCCAGAAGACTTAAGATCTGCAATAGAGGACATGGGATTTGATGCTTCCTTATCAGGTAATGCCAAGCTACATTTTTTGTACCGAGTTTGTATAACTAATTCACTTCCCTTCAGCATATCATACTACCTAGAATTAAATGTACAGACGTATGGGGTACAGACTCAACTTGCTGAATGAGGTACCATCTGTATAATTACTTTTCATGCTAATGGGGCTTGTACATGTGGAGACCCACCCCTATAGTGTGGAGACTCATTTCCTTAGTCCTCTGGATTAATTGAAGATTATTACAATAGTGGGTAAGGTGTAAATACAGCGGTGCTTGGTGTCACAACTAGGGCAGGTCTACAGTGCAGTGGCGCCGCTTCGGTGAAGACGCTACCTACACTAATGGGAGGGCTTCTCCCGTCCATGTAGGTACTCCCACTCTGCGAGAGGTGGTAGCTGTGTCTACGGGAGAAGCCCTCCTGTCAACCTAGCACTGTCTATACCAGGGGTCAGGTCATTTTAACTGCATTGCTCAAGAGGGTACATTTTTCATACCCTTGAATGATGTCTTTATGCTGACCTAATTTCCTAATATAGGCCTGGCCTGAGTACTGTTCAGACATATAACAAGGAGTCATTCCTTGCCCCAGAAAGCTAACCATCTACATAACAGACAGGATACAACAGAAGGACAAAACAGATGATGTGGGAGGGTGAGTAAAAAAGGTAACAAAATGAACACAGCTGAGCAGAAAAACAGAAGTCACAGTTTGTCAGTTACCTAACTAGTATCTAAGGGAGTGGTTTTTAGGCATCAGAGCAGAGGTAGGCTTAGTTATTTGACTTCGCACCCACAGAGCAAATACATGCATCTTTCTGATAAGGTGAGTGCAATTCAGCTTCTCAATCGGGAATACTACAGTAATGTGCAGTCATGCTATGTTGTGTCTGGGTCATAACTTGTTTCAGAGGTTGTTAATAAATTCACGATTTATGATTTTTTTCCCACTCCCCAGCAAAGACAGAACCATTGGTATTAATAACTCAACCTTCACTGGAAGTGCTGTTAGACTCTCAGGATAATATGCTTTACAAAACAGCGCTGCGCTCCAAAGTGTCACCAGTCCATGATGATAAACAGGAGGCAAGGACTCCATCGAAGTGTTACATCCAGGTCACTGGCATGACCTGTGCTTCCTGCGTAGCAAATATTGAGAGAAATTTGAGGAGAGAAGATGGTGAGATATACTTCAGTAAAACCTGTTAAATCTCTAAACGTGTTTTAGAGATATCTTTACAGCTGTCGTAGTGGAATTTTAACGTGGGGTTAGAGGGAGAAACAACCACCCGTTGAATTTTGATTGTTTTACAGTGTACATCCTACACACTGTTGCATTACTGGGTATAAAGTATGTGGTCCTGCACACTGACTGTAAAGCTCCATTGCCACACTTGATACATACTACTCTAAATTGCACTCTCAGCAAATTTGCGGATGATACTAAACTGGGAGGAGTGGTAGATACGCTGGAGGGCAGGGATAGGATACAGAGGGACCTAGACAAATTGGAGGATTGGGCCAAAAGAAATCTGATGAGGTTCAACAAGGATAAGTGCGGGGTCCTGCACTTAGGACGGAAGAACCCAATGTACCGCTACAGACTAGGGACCGAATGGCTAGGCACCAGTTCTGCGGAAAAGGACCTAGGGGTGACAGTGGACGAGAAGCTGGATATGAGTCAACAGTGTGCCCTTGTTGCCAAGAAGGCCAATGGCATTTTGGGATGTATAAGTAGGGGCATAGCCAGCAGATCGAGGGACGTGATCGTCCCCCTCTATTCGACATTGGTGAGGCCTCATCTGGAGTACTGTGTCCAGTTTTGGGCCCCGCACTACAAGAAGGATGTGGATAAATTGGAGAGAGTCCAATCAACAAAAATGATTAGGGGTCTGGAACACATGACTTATGAGGAGAGGCTGAGGGAACTGGGATTGTTTAGTCTGCAGAAGAGAAGAATAAGGGGGGATTTGATAGCTGCTTTCAGCTACCTGAAGGGGGGTTCCAGAGAGGATGGTTCTAGACTATTCTCAGTGGTAGAAGAGGACAGGACAAGGAGTAATGGTCTCAAGTTGCAGTGGGGGAGGTTTAGGTTGGATATTAGGAAAAACTTTTTCACTAGGAGGGTGGTGAAACACTGGAGTGCATTACCTAGGGAGGTGGTAGAATCTCCTTCCTTAGAAGTTTTTAAGGTCAGGCTTGACAAAGCCCTGGCTGGGATGATTTAATTGGGGATTGGTCCTGCTTTGAGCAGGGGGTTGGACTAGATGACCTCCTGAGGTCCCTTCCAACCCTGATATTCTATGATTCTATGAAATTGCCTTGGCAGTAGTGGAATTATAGCACTCAAAGGATTAAACACATTGTAAAATCAACTTTCTGATTTCTAGGGAGATTAAAACAGTTTTATCGGCTGCAGCCCCAAAGCACAAGGGAGAGCATAGAGGGTGACATAAAGTTGAAGCTTCTCATTCATCAGTACATCACTCCCCTGTGCATTGGGGCTGCAGCTTATAAAACTCTGATCTCATACTTACTCCTAGGTACATACCCTCTGTTTGCCTGTCCCACCCATAGCATGGTATTAATTAGCATTCAACATGTGCAACACATTGACAATGTACAATACAGAGAGTCTCCTGCATTTTGAGAGTAAACCAGTTACTGATGTACACAGTGGATCTTTAATCCTTAAAAACTCTGGTCAGTACAAAATGAATTGTTTCAACTTTTTAGAGGGCAAGTAATTCCTTTTAAAATGGCACTCATTTCTCCATTCAGTTTTTGTATTCTCTCTATTATTGCCCTTTTAGAAGCTAGACAATTGCATTTTGTTTGTTCAGCACACTTAAAATGCTTTCCAGATTTTCAACTCAGTGTTAGCTAACTCTCCCCATTACACAGACAAGCCCATACTGAGGCCAAGTTAACCATGCTTTACCTGCTTTACTTCCTTGTGGTAACTACTTTCTCCCCTTCACTCCTCCCCGCCTTAGGTCATCAGTGGGGATGGAACCCAAGGTCCCCGGAACTAAAAGCAATGAGCCTTTACTGTTTGACCTAAAGGACCAGATAGACCTGGTAACTTGGAGGCATTGGCAGACTCATAAAAACTGTTTGTGGTCTAGCAAGTAGGGAGGGATAAAGAGCCAAGCTCTTACACCGTTACATGGTCCAAAATGTAATTCATAGTTATGACCATAATTTTGTGCTCCCTTTGCTAACAGGATGAGGAGCTCTGCAGAAGCAAAATACTGCAGGGTCAAATAACAATGGCAAATGAAGGCTATACTTAATCAGTTTAAAATAATATGAAAGTTGGACAAATCTTGGACTATTTGATGCTTTAATCCTTTGGTGCTGGGAGAAACTGGAAAGTAGAGAAAATTCTTTTGTTCTGTGTTTGTCAGGACTGTGTGTTAGTTCCTTTCTCTTTCCCACATGTATTCAATCAGTTTATTTCTTACAGAAAAGGCCTTTGGAAATACAAATAGTGGGGAGCCCTAAAACCCTTACAAAGTGTGTTTCTTAAATTTCTTAAAAGGAATTTTTGAAAAAAAAAATTGAGGATGTTTTCGAGCTCCCTTAATGTATCATAAACTGGAATTTTTGAAATTAACCAATTTAAACAAGTAGTAAATCTGGCATTTCCCTCAGTTTTCATCGTCTTCCTTTACCTCTAGACTTAGATTCGTCCAGTACACATGTTCTCTCAGAGCCTACCTTTTATTGCTTGTTCTGAAAGTGCCCCCACAGTATGCTAGGTGCAGACTACCTGTTTCACAGTCTTAGTGAATGTGGGTAATTGCTAGCCTCCTGTAATATGGTGATTGAGGTGCAGTATGTTTACTAAACTAAATGTGTTTGCACATTGTTCTAATACAATGTTTAATTAACACTGTACTTTCTGGTTGTATATTTCTAGGAATATGTTCTGTGCTTGTTGCTCTAATGGCAGGGAAGGCAGAAGTGAGATATGACCCTGCTATCATACAGCCATCACTCATAGCAGATCTAATCCGTGAATTGGGATTTGGAGCTACTGTTATGGAAAACTATGATGGAGATGGAATTCTAGAACTTGTTGTAAGCAGATCATTTTAACAAATAAACCATATCAATAATTTATATTTATATTTATTGTTCAATGTGCATGTGTAATGTTTTTACTTCCTAGAAAGCTTTCCGTACAGATAGGATTGTCTGATTCAAAGAAAAATAGATATATTTGTAAAATAGCTGCATTTGGCTGTTACCATGGGATAAAATCTATAGTTAAAATGACAGTGTAAACTTCTGTATTGATTGATTAAAAGATAAATTCAAGATTCTGATAAAGCACCTTTAAATAGTACAGAGTTAAAAAAATATTTTAAAAATTTTAAGAGTTCTTACGTTCCTCTGTTGATGTTTATAGAAGACTTATGGGCAGATCTGAGAATAGCAACACCAAACATGGTTTTACATATGTCTCTCTGTCTTAATGGCACCCATTACCAATAGTACTTGAATGCCTCACAATTATTAATGTATTTATTCTAACAACACTCCTGTGATATACAGAAGTAGAGTTATCCCCATTTAAAAAGCTTGCCCAAGGTCACACAGGAAGCACCAGGGAACTGGTCCCAGGTCTCTTTAATCCCAGGCTAGCGCTTTAGCCAGTAGACCATCCTTATTCTCCAGTTGCCTCTTCCCCACCTTCCTCTTCATGCATACTCCTGATTGCTTCATGTGTCCTCTTCGGTGTCGGTTCCAGCTTTGCTGTTGCTAATAAACATGCTCTTCCAGAGCTTAGGGATAGTGCATGTGAGTACCCCTAGAGGAAGACTTGAGAATGATGTCATCATGCTAAGTGTGAGACAGAAAATGTGACTGACAATCAACAAAACAGCTGAAGTTAACTTTTCACCCAGTGCAGTACAATGCACAAACACCTTGGTCTACACTAGGAACTGGGTAAAAAGGGGGGAAAAGCTGTTTTTCCCCTCTAATCTTTTAATCTTTGTTAGAGTAATCTTAAAGATTGCTTTTACCAAAAATACGTAGACAGTTTTTAGCTGAAAATATGACTTTCAAATAGAATATCTGCTTCTATAAGGTTAAATGTCAGTGGAAAGCTATGCACAGGTGGTTTAGAAACAAACGCAATAATACATGTCAAATAGCAACAAACCTCCCAAATATATGACAAATGTACCTTTTCCCAGTGTATTCAATCCATGCCTTTTATTGAAAGCTTGAAATATTAGCAAGGATGCAAAAAGCTGAAATGCTGATCTTTGTACCACCTCTTCAGTCTTTTTAAAAATTGTATATTGACTATAAATGGAAAAAAGTAGCATTCGGAATTTTTCAACCTTCTGTGAAGATGTGCAATTTATATGCCTCCACTAGAGACTTTGTTGTTGCAATTGACTTGGTAGGAAGTTGCTCATGTACTGTGGTGATGGGCAGCAAAATAAAACCTAAAGATAGATAAATATTACAAACTATATGTGGATTTGCTAACCTACACGTTATTCAAATATCAAGCCACAGTGCCACCTGCTGGTCAGATAGCTGTATATTCCAAAAGGGTTTTTTGTTCTACCATCTATGGATGCTATGACTCAGATAACAAAAGCACAGTTTATGGTTTCCTAATTTTTCTCAGATTCTCTGTTTGTAATAGATGAAAAAGTATTCACTAATATTTTAAAAAATCAGTCTTTGGTTTTGATAACAGGCAAGAATTTGTGTTTAACAGGTGAGAGGAATGACATGTGCCTCATGTGTACATAAAATAGAATCCACCCTTATGAAGACTAAAGGTGTGTTATACAGCTCAGTGGCTCTTGCAACCAACAAAGCACACATTAAATATGATCCTGAGATTGTTGGTCCTCGAGATATTATACAAACAGTAGAGGTAAGTGCTTACGTGGTATTAAACTGTTTCATTGGGCCACTGAAAATCTTATAGAATATCCAATATGCTTCCCAGAGTTCTAAACCCTGGAATACAAGAACTCTTGGTATGTAATGGTTATGGAACAGAGGTTTATCAACACCAAAATCCTGTCCCCTTTCTCTTCCACCCACTCTTCTCACCATCGGTGTAGAGAAGTCAACATAAAGAACAGGTGTTCTGGCAGTCAGGGAAACTCCATATGTCAGCAGAACAGTACTCCTTGGTGACCTTGTCCATGCCCTGCAAGGAAAGGCTGGAAGAGCATTTTAGAACAAGTTGAAGCCTAAGTCTGACAGCTATTTCTGAGGTACCTTTTGACATAGAAAGTGAAAGAATGACCTTATAAATGTGCTAATGAAGCAAGTTGAATGCATGGCCTGCTCTACCAGATAACCTACAAATATCTCTATACAGCACAAGATGTCTTAAAAAAAGTAGAAATAAGTTTACATTGCCCGCATAAGTATGTTCCAATTGTCTGTGCCAGTGGGCAAATTCCTTTTTCTAGATGGCAGGGAATGGCTTTTGTGTACTGTAGAGCAGTTAACACGTTCATGGTATAAATTGTATAACTATAATATCACAGGTGATATTTACTTGCCTGGACAAAGAAATACAGTTGAAGGTGTTTTCTCCTTGTGCAGTATTGATGACTACCTGCAAATCAAGATGAAAGTGTATCTTTTGTGATATTAATCCTCTGTATGGTAAAATCAAATCCTTGCTACATTTCTCTTCTAGGATTTAGGTTTTGATACTTCTTTAGTCAAGAAGGACAGATCTGCTAGCCATCTAGACCACAAACAGGAAATAAGGCAGTAAGTATTACTCAGTCTGTTTTAAATTCTACTTAAATGTTCATTGATTCTTCTTATAAAATTTGAGGCTGTTTTTGAACCAGTAGTGTAGTTTTCACAAATTACTTTGTTGATCTCTACAGACATTGTAGCTAAAATGTTATTATCTGTGTCATGATTAATTATCTGTTACTTGTGAAACAAGTCAGATTTTCATAATTTTTTTCCCTTATCTAAGGTGGAAAAGATCTTTTCTTGTGAGTCTGGTTTTCTGCATTCCTGTAATGGTGCTGATGATTTACATGATGATTATGGACAGTCACTTCTCAGGTGTTCACCAGCATCGCAACATGAGCAAGGAGGAAATGGAGGCCTATCACTCTTCTATGTTCTTGGAGCGTCAGGTCCTGCCAGGATTGTCTGTAATGAATTTTCTGTCTTTTTTATTGTGTGTCCCTGTTCAGGTAAATAAAAACATGGTGACTTTCAGTTTGCTGTCATTAGAAATTCACAAATAGAAATTGTCTTTTTATAAAGGAACGTTAAAAAAATTAAGCACAAAAGATCACTTTGTGAATGCTTTCATTGAAATCAGTGGGTATTTTAACTTAAGTGAGAGCGGGATTGGATCCATCATCTTCTATATTTTAGCATTGTAATTATTAGTCTTTTTTTAATTTGAGCTCCCTTGATTTGCGGTAGACTTATTAGATGTTTGTTCTTCATATCAATTGAAATATTAATATTTAAACTTTTTTAACCTGAACTTTAAAAAAGGATGCACGGAAAAGAACCCTGCACCTTTCACTTTCAATAAAGTAGCTTTAGAGCAGTAATTTTTGCTTTTGTATTTTCAAGTGAGTAAAGTACAGTTGTGGTTGTTGTTGTTACAGTTATTTGGGGGCTGGTACTTCTACATTCAAGCATACAAAGCACTGAAGCATAAAACTGCTAACATGGATGTGCTCATTGTTTTGGCAACCACCATTGCATTTGTCTACTCCTTCGTTATTCTTCTAGTTGCAATGGCTGAAAAAGCAAAAGTGAATCCTGTGACTTTCTTCGACACACCTCCTATGCTATTTGTGTTCATTGCATTGGGCCGGTGGTTAGAACATATGGCAAAGGTAAAGCAAAATAAAAGTACCTGCTCATGTGGTTGACATGAAATAAAATACTATAAAATGTTTGAGACAGGTTGCACTAGAAAGCATGAAAGATTAACTTTTTAGTGAGATACAGAGGCAATACTTAGCAAGCAAAATCGCAGCTTGTAAGAAAACAGAAGCAAGACTGAACTTTATATTTTTATAAATATTTGATGTAAAGTGTTACATCTACAAATTGCAGGAAATTACATGTGTGTAGTTATAGGGTGTGCATGTTTTAAAATGAAATCACATGGGAAAGTGTTATCCTGATTGCTTATCATTTGTTCATGTTGCAAAACGGTTTTCAGAATTGCTGAAAATCATTTAAAATGTCAAATTTATTTTTTCTAGTCAGTTTGCAAGAAGTGTTTGTTTTAAAGGGTGAATTGTATTGCATGTAGCTGTTTAGCCTGTGATTTATTTTTTGTTGATAGCGTGATCAAAGGGAAATGTGTCAATTCATATTCTAGGGTAAAACATCGGAAGCCCTTTCAAGACTAATTTCACTACAAGCTACAGAAGCAACTCTCGTTAACCTAGGACCAGACAACATTCTTTTGAGGTATTTTGCTTTGTCCTTCCTTTCTTTTCTTTGTTTTTGAACTAATACTTTTACCTTGCTGAAGATATGCACAACAAATAACTTGTTCAACTTAAGAGAATTTGCCAGATGTAACATTAAAATGTAATAAAATTGATACCATTCTGATATCCCATAGTGGAACCTTGCTAATTTGCACTTTGAAATTGAACGGATTTTCTGAATTGGCAAGTACACAAATAATAAATAATAAAAAAGTATAAAGCATCACAAAATGCCCTTTGTCAATTAGCAATGTATGAATTGGTGAGATTCTGCTGTATATAATCCTGAAAAGTGCTTTTTGACTTGGTAACATCACTAACCATGTTTTATTAAATGTACTATACTCCCTTCTCAGTGAAGATCAGGTTGACGTTGAACTGGTTCAACGGGGTGATGTTGTCAAAGTAGTTCCAGGAGGCAAATTCCCAGTTGATGGCTATGTTATTGAAGGACAGTCTATGGTAGATGAGTCCCTCATCACAGGTAAGCTGTTTGCTTTTAAAAAAATTTAAAATATTTCTTTGCATCAAATACTTACGAACAAGGGAGATTAAAGTTCACTATTTTGCTTGTATGTTTTCTAATTGTATGTTAGGACTAGAGAGCAGTAGGAAAAATAACACTGTCAAAATGAGCATTTGCCAGCCTAATGTCTGCTGTTGGCCTTTTGTAGGTGAAGCAATGCCTGTGACTAAAAAACCTGGCAGTACGGTTATTGCAGGTTCTATTAATCAGAATGGGTCACTGCTGATCTCTGCAACTCACGTCGGAGCTGATACAACTCTCTCTCAGATTGTCAAACTTGTGGAGGAGGCACAAACCTCAAAGGTACTTTTTCTGAAGAGTGGCATTCATTTAAACTATTAGTTTCTGCCTCTTCATTTAGGCCTCTATTCAGCCAATCGCATAAAGCTTGGAGTCTTTTAAACCTCAGGATAAGTCTTAAAATCAAGACACCAAGCAACGTCCACATATCAATCAGAGAAACTTTGAACTCAAAACTTCAAAGTTCTGAGTCTCTTAATTCTCTAAAGTCATGTCAAAATGTCAAAACTATTGAGAGACTATCTAGGTTTTATTAGAAGTATATGTTGAATATGCTGAGATACTCTGTTTACACTAGTGCTTAAAAGCATGGAAGAGAGTATCATGTGATTAGAATTTATGTTTTTGTATTTTCTCTTCCGTAGGCTCCAATCCAGCAATTTGCAGATAAACTTAGTGGCTATTTTGTTCCTTTTATTGTGGCTGTCTCTGTGGTTACCCTTTTTGCTTGGATTGTAATTGGGTTTGTCAATTTTGAAGTTGTGGAAATATATTTTCATGTAAGTGACTCTCTTAAATCACTTTCTTAAATGTTATTAAATAATAGGTGTAACAGAAGTCTGTTTGACTGCAACAGTTCCATCCTAGAATATCCTCACAGTCATTTGTCTAGTATGTTGTTCACATGCTGGAATGTTTTTCTATATTTTTGCTTATGAAAGGAAAAGTGCAAAGTCATATAGCACATGATAGTTAACTAAGTCTTTACAAAATATTTAAAACTACTTGGAAAGCAGCTATCTTAGCCCTGGTCTACACTGTGTGTGTGTGGGGTGGGGGGGGTCAACCCAGAGTATGCAACTTCAGCTACGCAAATAGCATAGCTGAAGTCGGCGCATCTTAGGTTAACTTACCTGGCCGTGAGGATGGCGGTGAGTTGACCACTGCCACTTCCCCGTCGACTCCGCCTCTCACGAGCTGGAGTTCTGGAGTCCAAGGGGAGCACGTTTGGGGATCGATTTATCGCGTCTAGACGAGACACAATAAATCTATCCCCGATAGATCGATCACTACCCGCCGATCCGGCAGGTCGTGAAGGCCTGCCCTTATTAGTACTACTTAGCAATGGCTCTGTCTGATACAAATTAGGACTGAAAGTGTCAGCTTCTCTACTAAAAAGACTCAGAAATAGGAACTTTATTTTGAAAAAGTATCGAACTTACAAACCTGAAAGAGTTCAATGATTAACAAAAATATCTTGTTTTTAAAAATATTTTAATTGGTTAACTTAATTATTAAACTAATTATTAACTTTTTAAAACAAACAAAGCAATAACTTGACATTACAAAAACCTTGAACCTTCCAAATTTCCTTTCCTTTGGGAAAGATGATCTCTTCAATATAGGTCCCAGTTCTGCATCAGGATCTGCTGGCACAGCCCCATGGAGAATCCAGCTTGAAATCAATAGACTTTACACACTGGTGGATCTCAGTATAGGACTGGGGCCCTAATTTGCACCATCAGACAGTTAAGATGGCAGTTTCTTGCTTGATTATTTTTTCTGACAGAGGATGCAGATGAAGAGTCTAGTGGAGAATGTTTATAGGCCATTAATCACCATCTGTAGTGATTAGAGTATTGTTTATTATGGTACAGTTTCAGGGAGTCTCATGGCTTATATTCTTTAGTTTGAGAAAATAAATAGAATGAGGCAGGTGTCTTATGGGTAAAATATAGCATGTGATATGTATATGCAATATAGGACAGAATAAGGTTGCGTGGGCAATCAGAATTCTGGTACTTACTAACTTTCGAGTGCTTTACTTTTCAACTTTAACATTCTTCAAACATAGATTTTTTTTTTATGTAATTACAAATATGCCTTTGTGACTAAGAAAATGTATAGTTGACTACATGGTTTACAGTGTTCCTTACTCTGTTACTAAAATGTGTTTCTGCGTCCACAGGGTTACAATAAAAGCATTTCCAAAACCGAAGTAGTAATCCGCTTTGCTTTCCAAGCCGCCATCACAGTTTTGTGCATTGCCTGTCCTTGTTCATTGGGATTAGCAACCCCAACAGCTGTGATGGTGGGTACTGGGGTAGGAGCTCAGAATGGCATATTGATCAAAGGTGGAGAACCACTAGAGATGGCTCATAAGGTAAAAAATGTTATTTATTTTTCCAAGGCTTTAATTTATAGTAGGACTCTACATGCCAGTATTCTGCATTTGTTTCCAAACACAGAAGTTATCACTGCATGTTGTCTGTAAGTGGCTAGGTAGTAACTTTGGACAGTAACTTTGCATCTGAATGATTCTGCAGTAAGACCTTTATGCAACAATGCAGTTTTCTGTTTTGCTGCAGGTAAAGGTGGTGGTATTTGATAAAACAGGAACCATTACCCATGGAACTCCAGTAGTGATGCAGGTGAAGATTCTAGTGGAGGATAACCAGATGCCACGTAATAAGATTTTGGCAATAGTTGGGACTGCCGAGGGTAACAGTGAGCACCCTCTGGGGACAGCAATAACAAAATACTGCAAGAAGGTATGGTACTGAGACTCTTTTAGATGGGCAGAATATTTTGCAGTGATAGAGATCCTCTCCTATAGAGCTTTGTCTCAATATTGTGTGTGCGTCTGTGAATAACCTTGCACTGACTAGAAAGTGGTTGGCTTATTGAAGTGGCCTTTTACTTGGAGAGTTCTGAAAGTTGAAAATGATGAAGGCATGAGAGTGATTTGGTACTGTTTACACTGGAGCCTGACACTTAAACTTCTGTTTTGATGATTGCATTTTATCTGCTTATGTTCTAGATTTGGGTTTGGGTGTAATTTACTGTCAGCACGCTTATAAATGCAACTGGTTCTGTATTTTTCAGAAAATGTTTGACCTTTTATCTTAGGAACTGGACTCAGAAACCCTTGGAACCTGTACAGATTTTCAGGTAGTGGCAGGCTGTGGCATTAGCTGTAAAGTCACCAATATTGAAGCATTGCTGTACAGGAGGAATGAGAAGGTTGAAGAAAATAATATTAAGAATATGACACTCATAAGAGTTGATGAGAACATTGAGGAGTCAATGCAACCTGCCTTGATTATTGATGCCAAATTGCCAAGTAAGCTGACACATGCATGTAAAATAAAATTTGTGCCAAGAATGATGATCTGGTTTTGTCTGACTTTTGTTGAGGATGCTGGGGGAAGAGGCTGCCATGGGTCACTAACCTTTCCCCTCTGGAGAACTGGGTCTGCAACCTCCTGGAGGTACAAAGGAGTTGCTCTTTACTTAATTAAATAGCTATGTATTTTATTCATCTGTGGAATGGGGTCATTGATGCTTCCATATCTCAAGGCACGTGGGCTAAAAGGAGCTCTATTAAAGTGGGACACAGAGATTTTAAAGTTCTGTGGTAAAGGTAATTCGTGTCAGAGCTGGAAATAGAACATGGGAGTCTGCTCCCACTGCCCTTCTGTGTTCTCTTTAAAACTGTGCTTCTTCCCAGATGATTACTACCCAAAATCTTCATGTAACTTACACTCTTGACCAGTCTTTGCTCAAAAGAGGCTCAGCTCATGGCTTTCATGTGTATTAGTTGTCCCATGTTACAACTGTAGGTCCAAGTAAATGCTATCAGCCTCCTATTGCAGAACAGTTAATTCATTTACTTATCAAAAAAACAGGAAAAGAAACGTTTGTGGGCTGGGTAAGAAGAAAACAGTTCCTAAGCATTATTTAGATTTTGGGTAATGATGCTACTAGTCTGTCTGACCAAATGTATCCACATGACTGTAGGATTGTATTTTCTTTCTTCAGCTACTTTGAATCATCAAAAGTATTCTGTTCTCATTGGAAACCGGGAATGGATGAATAGAAATGGCCTCCTTCTTAAAAGCGATATTGATAATGCCATGATTGAACACGAATGTAGAGGTTGCACTGCAGTCCTTGTAGCTGTTGACGGTAAGATTGTTGTCCCTTTTCTGTGTTATTGGATTTGACTTGTGAGCATTTAAATAGAAAGTGATGAGGGAAACAATTGACCTTGAAACTATTAATAATTAATAATAATTAATAATACCTTGCTCTTGTATAGAATCATGTGACCACAAATGAGTCTCTAGCTTTCAACTTTTTGTAACGTTTTGAAAGATAGAGCCTCGTCCATTTCTCCTTTACTGCACGGATGTTTGGGCACACTACAAGGACTTTTAAGGGTTAGGAGACTAATAAAGAAGGAGAGAGAATCCTTTGGGCTCTGAGAGGGTCTTCTAGGACCCACTGCCTGCTAAAGGTGGGGAAAAGAACTTTAATAGGAACACGTTCATTTTCATGCTGTCTGTATTAGGAGTGCTGTGTGGCTTGATAGCTATTGCTGATACAGTGAAACCTGAAGCTGAATTGGCAGTCCACATTTTGAAGACTATGGGTTTAGAAGTTGTTCTAATGACTGGAGACAACAGTAAAACAGCGAGATATATTGCCTCTGAGGTAAATTGCTGAATATCTAATTGACTTACAATTTTCTTCATGGTATTCTCCCTACCCCACCCAATGAACTCTGTTATGCTCTACTCCAAGGGGAGGGAATATCTCATTTCATATTTTAGTGTGTTCCCCCCCGCCACCCCCCACACTCATACATAGCAAAATTGGTTGAAGGTGAAAAGTGCCAACAGTGTAAAAAAAAATCCAAGATGTTAGTAACTAGTACAGAAACACTTGTAGGTTTTTTATAAGCAGCTATAACTCTGACTTCAGTGTATTGCACTTCTTACATCGGATTTGGATCAGGACTTTTAGCCTGATGATGTCCCTTTTAACCCTCATAGTGCATAATAAAATCAGTTTATTATTGAATGATCCTCAAGCAATTATCTATGTAAGTATCTCTACTTAAATAGCTGGCATGAAAATACATTGATCATTGGAGAAAGATTACTCTTCTTGAAGATTACTCTTCTAGATCTCCTTGGTTTCTTTGAGTTGTTATAGCAATTAGTGTCTTCTCAGCAGTCTGTAAATTCTCTGCTAAAAGGGTGAATTAGGACTGTTTCCTGCTTTATATCTTCCTATTAACTTTTTAAATTTCAGCTTTTTTAATAGAATTGGTCTCCCTTTGCTAATCCAGTAATCACAATTACTACTTTTCTTGCTAAAATCAAGTCACATCCCTAAAATAGACTAGGCTCTCCCTTGTGCCAGTGACCTCATTGGGGAAATGATAAAATAGTGTGGCAGTGGAGGGGGAAGTCTCCAGTGTGGTATGTTACTTAAAGTGAAATTGGATTGTATTTTGTTCACTCAGAGGGATACTGTGTGCTCCTCACCAGAGAGAACAGAAAGCATATAAATTCAGAGACAGAATCTTGGACAGCACATGGAAAAGTTGTAATATGGTTTTATTCTTTCTCTTCCTTTAGGTTGGCATCACCAAAGTGTTTGCTGAGGTTCTTCCCTCGCACAAGGTAGCCAAAGTGAAACAGTTACAAGAGGATGGCAAGCGGGTAGCAATGGTGGGAGATGGTATCAATGATTCCCCCGCTCTTGCCATGGCTAATGTTGGAATTGCAATTGGCACAGGCACTGATGTAGCCATTGAGGCAGCAGATGTGGTTTTAATTAGGGTGAGTAATGGAACTAAGCTTGTTTCGTTAAAGAAAAATGGGTGGGGCCATGCCAGAGGCAGTGAAGTGAAAGCTGTTGTTTGGGACCTGTGCTCAGTCCCTCACTCCAACACTGGCCTGACTGGGACAACTGCAGAGATGATGTGCTCCATCCCTACAGACCAATGGAATTGGAGCAGGGAGGAAACTATGTTTCTCTGACTCCTAAAGGTGTGATGTTCATTGGCTCTGGAAGGAAGCTGCAGCCAGCTTTCTTTTGCTGGATGTATTGTGGCAACAGTGCCAAGTTTGAGGATGGGTAAAGGAGGGGGAATGAGGGTGACCTTTGGGGAAGGAATGGAACATTGAAAATTAAACTTTATTTTGGTAGGACGCTATAACACCTAGATCACACCTAGAACATCTGTTGATCACATCTTCCTGCGTGCTAAGTTGCACTTAATAATGAATTTTCACAGCCTGATTATAAATGCCTGAAAAACAGAGTTTGATAGGAACCCTGACAAATGACTGTATCAACACTAACGTTGCTGTAAACATATTTATTTGTTTTGCATCAGTGCCCAGGGACTCTAAACACGTATTGTGCTGGGCACTGTACAAACATAAAATAGAGGAAGGACTGACAATCTAAAGACACCTATTAGAGAGACACTTGCATCTTTTAGAAATGCTCAGTGCACAGTATTTAGCTTTGAAAACAGTAATATGATAACATTTCATATGTGACATTAGTTTTCTTTGACTTTTCCTATAAACACTTTAATTTGCAGAACGATTTGTTGGATGTGGTGGCAAGTATAGATTTATCAAGGAAGACCGTCAGAACAATCCGGTTCAACTTTGTCTTTGCTCTAATTTATAATCTCGTGGGAATTCCTGTTGCTGCTGGTACGTGAGTGTTCTGTTGTAGTACTAACATTGTGCTTTATTAATAGATGATTGCAGTGGGTTTTTTTTTTCCATAAAATGGTACCCATCGTTCTTGTCTGTGAGTGATTATCAATAGAAGTTCTTTACCTTTAAAGAGATGGTGGTGGAGTAGCAGGGAGCTATCCCCTATTATGATTAATATAGATATGGTCTGTACATCGACATATATTTAAGAGAAATGTTTTGTTGAATGAGGCATGAAAACCCATGGTTTTGACTTCATGAAGAGAACCATTTACTGCAGGGAAAATAAGCTATGCCTGCACTTGAACTTTCTGTTGTATTTTAACACATGCTAGATAACCCATTTTAGCTAATACAGCTGTAAATTTTAGTATAGAAATGACAAAATGATTATTCCTACCTGTGTTTCTGTTTTGCATACACTAGAACTTAGTCATGTTTGTTAACGTTAAAATGCAACTAAAACTTCATGTATAGTCATCCATAGGGACACTTGCTTGGTTGTATACAGTGCATTAAAGGTACTGTATAAGGATTATTCTGTTCTTATATGGTTTTTCTGGAATCAGTGCTGGTTTCTTTCCTAGGTGTCTTTCTGCCATTTGGTATTGTTTTGCAGCCATGGATGGGCTCTGCTGCAATGGCTGCCTCTTCTGTTTCCGTTGTGTGTTCTTCTCTGTTGCTAAAGCTGTAAGTGAAAAATTCTGTATTTATTTTGATTTGCAGTCATAGGTCTCTTAGTTTAGAAGCAGAGGGGTCTAGTGAACTGAGCACAGGATGAAGAGTTAGAGATTTCTAAACTCTAATCCTAACTCTGGAATTCAGGCAAGTCCATCTTTAGTAGTGGCTGTCTTCAGGATGGTCACCTTCTCAATACAATTCCTTCTTGGTTTCTTTTTTGTCCGTTTTGCTTCATCGGTGTAGCCAGTTGATCCAAAATATGTCAGGCAGTTTTGTTAAACATGTGAGTTTGAACTGCAACCACGCCAGGTGTACATGATGGGAGCTATAAAAATCAGTAGTGCACTTAGTATGTAATAACTCTTGTCACTGAAAATCTGTGGGAAGTTTTGTTGCCATGCTGGCTTTTCTACAGATTCTGTGGCTATGATGCAACACAGCTGGGAACACCACACCTGCCGGCATTGAGGACTTAACAGTATGAAGTAATACTGTTAAATGCTATGGCTTGTGTTATTTCTTACCCCTCAGCCAACTTCAATGGAGAGCTGTGGTAGATGTGATACCATATAGTGTGGGAACCAGCGAGTGCAGGCGTCAAAGGGCCATGGGTAGAAAAGGCGATGATTTCCTAACCATAGTAGAACACTGACGCATGCCTCTTCCATTAACAAAACCTGTAGATGTTGTCTACCAGGATGTACCTTGGAATTTTAATACCCAGTCAAGCAGTTAAATATAAGAAGTGGTACGAATCTGTTTTGCTCTCCCTTCCCCTTCTGTTTATTGTTTTAAAATAAAGCTCTCATTTGGTATTAGAATCAACCAAAAGATGAGAAATTAGAAGTTTTTAACACTGCACTATGTATTCAAATTATGAATGGCAGTGGGTATTAACTGTACTGATTTGTACATGAGCATCTGCAGTACAGTTTCTTTCCACATCGGGTTGTCTCTATTCACAGTTACTGCCAACTAATTTATACTGGATTTTTTTTCCTTAGCTACAAGAAACCAAGTTATGAGAAATATGAGCCCCGTGCCCATGGCAATATGAGACAGAAGAGTCGTTCGGAAATATGTGTCCATGTTGGAATTGAGGATACTGGGACAGCTTCTCCCAAACTGAGCCTAATGGATCAAATCATCAGTTATAGTAGAGCCTCACTAAATTCCCTGTTCTCAGATAAACGCTCCCTCAACAGCATTGTTCTCAGTGAACCAGATAAGCACTCACTTCTAGTGGGAGATTTCAGAGAGGAAGAAGACACAGCATTATGAAAGGCTCTTAAAAAGATACAGTTGGCTAGAATTCTGTACGCACTGATAAGTTCCAGAGGTCCGACTTATTTTAAGGATTTTCCTCTTATCTTCTCTAGGTATTAATTGCCCAATTGTACAGGAAAGAAAATATTTTTTCATGTTTTAAACACTGAAGCTGGTGCATTTATTTGCAGTGACCTTCCAGTATTTTTTACCAGACACAGCAAAGAAAGAAAGGGCAGTGGTGGCTGGAGCCTGCAGGTGAAGCCAGGTAATGTAGCTAAGAAGCTAGTAATGTCACACTATTTTTCTAGAAGATGCTGAAATACAATTAAGAGAAAACACAGGGGAACCAGAAATGGAGTAGAGGACTGACCAACAGGCAACTGGGGACAGTTTCTTGATGTTTAGCATGGCTGATATGTTTGCTGTATCAAAGATGTTGATGACCACAGCTATAAACACTAAAAGTGCTCTTCATTTGCAAATGGATGTGCCTTATTGCATAACTTGGGATTTCTCTCATGTATAACTTATTCCATACAAGAAATTGTCCTGCAAAAGCTTAGAATGTTTTTTTTGTTTGTTTTTGTTTTTAAACCAAACCCCTTGCCATCTCTTCTCCCTTGATCTGGATCCTGGTCACATATAGAGAGAGAGAACTGAGGGAGCTTTGGTTTATTTCCCTCCATCTTCTCCCCGCTAAACTTCTTTCCTTTCTCTGTATATCTGTGTCCCAATACACTCCTGCGACTGAGATTGTCTGCTAGAAAGCACATTAAGTACACACAGAATGGGTTGATATGTCTTGCCTCTCCCAGCCTCTGCTAGCTCAGAAAACACACCACCTGCGATTTCTCCCATGCTCTTCTGAGGAAGTAATAGAGTATGCTACTACCTGAATTATTGTTTATTTTTAAAAAGCCTGTTAGCATTCAGTGGAGTTATTATTAGTTACCAGCACCTGCCAATTCCCTTTAAATGAATTGCGGTGATTCATACTGATGTTACAAGGTCCACCATTGTAATCTTTACAATTACGCCTTCACACTTAAGTAATGTTACCACACAGTGTTTGCTCCATTTACTACCTACTGAGCTAATGTCAATTGCTTGTAAAGATGTTAATAGTGTACCAGAGCCCTGAACCAAAACCTGGGTTCCCAACCACGTCAATTTGGGACTATCCAGATCCAGACTATGTGAATTGGGCCCACCTTCACTTGTTATAATACTGAATTCTCAAAATTAGATTTTTGATCGCTAATCATAAATATTAAAAATGAAATTTCTCACTGAGAAAGCAACTAGGTGTTTATCAACCATTTACCTCCCTGGAATATTGGCTAATCTGCAAATCTTATTCTTGAAATCCTTTGCTGAGAGAGCTATTTACCAGTTTACTAGGTAAATAATGATGAGGAACTATACCATGAAGTCTAATCCATGGTGTGAGAGTTTAATTCTCATTTGTGTTTTTCAGAGAGGTCAGTCCATCTGTCAGAGAATAGACACAGAGAACAATAAATCTTAGTGTTCTAGTTTTTAAATTGAGAATCAGTGGTTATGCACAGGTTATGTAAAATGTCAAAAGCAAATGTTTAATGTATTGTATAATTTTCACTACTGAAATGACTGTCGCTTCACAAGGGAAAATATCAAAGTCTGAAAACAGGAAGTTTTGTGCAGCAGAATACATTGTCCCTAGGGTGTGATGAGAGAGTATTTTACACATATCGTAATGCTGAATGCAGTATATAACTTTTTGTTGTTTCCACATTAAAGAGAAAATGAGGAGTAGGAAAACATCAAATTTCCATTCAGGAATTTGGTTTCATGAGATCACAAACTGATAAGATTTTAAGAAATATTTCAATCTAGATTATATTTGTCCTTTTTAGTGTCAGGAAACTTTAGTTTATGCTATAGTAAAGCCATTCTATTAAGTGGTATTCTCAGTCTTGAACAACACAGCTATTTCTGATTAGTGGATGAATTGTTATGTAGAAACCAATAAAATATTGCCATGCAGCATTTATTGCTTTAAGATCACATACGTTGCTTCCATGATTCCAGTTTTGTTTTTCACCTACCCTCATTTTCAGAGGCTCTTTCTGGCAAGACTCAGCAGGTGCAATGGGGAGTATTCTGCCTGATTTGTTTTCTCAAGGAGGAATTTTACATGGCAGCAGCCTGTTTATACAAAAGAACTGGTTTTGAATTATGCTAGTAATTGGTCATCTTCTGCCTGATCTTGCAACAAATACAACTGGGCCCTGTCCTACTCAAAAATGGGAATTTTGCCACTCACTTATGTGGGAGCAGGAACAGGTTCATAATCCTATGCTTATCACATCTGTTGCATGGGAAAAAATATCAAAATTAAGACTTTTACTTCAGGAATCAAGAATGGTCACTTGGGACAAATCCTGGTTTTAAACTCTTGGTTGGTAGTTAGCAAACATACGGTAATGAGAACAATTTATTACTCAGTGTTTAAGATGAATAGATGTGGTTAAATCTGCAAGTTTTCCTTGTATGAAAGTTCCTCTTTAATTATTTCTGCATCATTAAAACCAGTATTTGATCCAGTTACTGCACACGCACAGTGGTATCCAATAACAAGGAGCCTCTTATTTTAATCAGGTGACTGAAAATTTGTTTTGCACTTGAATGAAGATACACTGCATTGACATACTCTGTATTGTACATCTGGTGCAGAAAATCTGAGTCAGTCTTTTTGAAAACAGGGTTTTTTCCTGGTAAATGTCGGTATAGGAACTTGCTGACATTTTAGAATGTTTATGTTGATGCTTTGTGAATAAAATATTTCATGCTGTGCTTGAAGTTAAAAAACCAAAATGTTTTCTAGTTTGAATGTACAGTGCAGGTGAAGTAGCATAAAAGGTAAAATGTTTGAACACATGTAAATGTGATAATTTTTTTCTGTAAATATACTTTACTCCTGTCTATGGACATCTTGAAATCCTGTGATTATGTGTCATCAAAACCATTTTAAAATATTCAGTTACAAATGAAACTATGCATCAAACTAGTTTATTTATTATTATTATTTCCTGTACTGTCATTAGATAGATGTAAGACCTCTGGTTTATTTAAAAAAACAAAACAAAGTCCTGAAAATAATCATTGTCTGAAATTTTACACTGGATTTACCAGTAAACTTTTACAAATGATACAGGCATGCCTCTTATTACATGTAATCAATTTGATACCAAAAGGAGCTGTAAGACCAACAAAATCAGAACAGAAGCAGGGCAATGTTTAATTACATGAGCCGATAAGAATATTTTGTTTTCTGGCCAAGAAACCAGAAGTTCCAAGTAAATATTTTTAACTTTAGAGGAATCTTTTTTTATTAAGTTTGGTATCAGAAAAGGAATGGTGAACAATTCTGTGAAATACTAATTTTAGGACTGTTCTGTCTGTTTAAATTTACACCTATAAGTATGTAATATTACACTATAATTCTGTCAAGATTGTGCCTTCAACTTTGTAATTATAATGTTGTCAAAATGTAATGTTCAGTGCCTGTTTTTTAAAGTGCTTTCCAGAATTCCATTCTAATACTCCTGTTGTGAAGCTGTATTGTTGTGCTTCACTATAAAGCTTAAAATGTATGGCTTTTAGAAAGGATTCTTTTTCACCTAAGTAGAGTTGCTTTGCAGCATATTTAAATAGTCACATGTAGTGGGTGGGCATTATGGAACCATCTGTCTGGCACCACATGCTGTTTCAACCTTGCTCCCCCTTTCCATTTTCATAGATGACCCTCTTATTTGGGAATGTGATTTACTGTGAATTGGGATTTTTTTATTTTTATTGTCAGCTCTGCTATTGGTCTGCTACAATATATGATCTTTGGCAAGTAATTTCACTTTTCTGCCTCAATTGGTCCAGCTATAAAATGGGCTGGGATGCTGTGGGCATGGTCAATTAATGTTGGTTATGCACACTTTGAGATCTGTGGGTAAAAGGTATCAGATGGTATTATTGCAGAATGGAACCTTTCATTCATTTAGTCACTCCATATCCAAAATAAACTGCTAACTAGCATAAAGTTGTACTTGAAGCATCCTAAACAGAGAAGAAATTTAACCTGAGGGCCCCGTGTGAGGTCATGGCACCCTTTGTTCTGACCAGAGTTTAAGTCTAAGTCCTAGATCTCTGCAGATACTGTGCATAGCCAGAATGATTGCTGCAATAATTCAAAGGGCTCAGAATGAAAGATGCAAGGACACAAAAATGACAGGCAGTGGGGTGGGGGTGTTGCTGTTGAGTTCACTGGCTAATCTGTTGACTTCCACAGTATAATCTCCCAAACACAACATTTAAAATAAAAACAATAGTAGAACTGCCTCTAACATTTTGCTGTCTGCAAAATACATCTCTCCACCAAAGCAATTCTCTTACCAGCATGTTTGCTGAGGCTTCTTTCTGTTCCCCTTCCTGTGATTGCTTTTCCAGCATATGCACACTTTATCCCTGTCTCTATGAATGTATAAGTAAAGGCATTGTTGGCTGTGAAGTATTTCTGTCTTTTGTGAAAATGTCACAGTTGTTTAATAAGTCCTCTCTGTCACTCTCAGGCTCTGATTCTGAACAGATCTACATAGGTGCTTAACTTATGCATGGTAAGGTCCCATTGATTTTGTTGGGACTGCTTACAGTATAGAAAGTTAAGTGTGTGTGTAAGGCTATGTCTACACTACACTTTCGTCAGTAAACTTTTGTCAAAAAGTTTTGTTAACAAAAAGTGTCAGTGTGGGCAGCACTTTGTTGACGGGAGCGCTACCGCCTCTCGTTGCGGGTGGTTTTATTTTATCAGCAGGCAAGCTCTCTCCTGCTGACAAAGAACGGCTACGCTGCACACCTTACAGGGGCATGGCTGTAAGGTGTGCGTGTAGACATAGCCTATGTCTTTGCAGGGTTGAGTCCTTAGCTTTCCTTTAAAAAAACCATTAGCATGGGAATCCTGCAAACAGGTCTGCAGGTGCAGATCCCCATTGAAAGTAATGGGGTGCCACACACATAGGTCTGGGAATTTTAGTGCACGGATGAGACCTATGTTTCTAGCCATTGTGGTGGTGAATTTAGGGGCTTGTTTACGCACAAACTGAAACCAAAATAGCAACATTTGTTTTAATTCACACCTTTAGCTATTTTGGTGCAAGTCTGTGTGTGGACACACTTATTTCAGATTGAGTGTCCTATTTTGTTGAGGTCTATTATTTTTTACCAATTTAAATTAAAGTAGAACATTCTTATTCCAAAAGAAGTGTCCACATAGATTTGCACCAAATTATCTAAAGGTGGGGACTAAAACCAATTTTTAGTTCATTTTGTGTGTGTGTGTGTACAAATCCTAATCTTTCAAATATGAACTAAGGAGTAACCCCTGGAGGTCTAGTGGTTTGGAGTAACCTAGTAAGATGAATTTGGTCAGAGAGGTGTGTTCATCTCTTCATCTTCATTTGAAACACTGAAAGACAGAATAGGTAAGATTATGTGGTAGTAGGATCTAAAGAGAAGAGGCCAGCAGCACTGTGACCACTGTGGATTGCTGTTTATAGAAGAGGAGTAAGAGAAAAAGCAAGAACTCTTTGCTGTTAACAAGAATGCTGGGAGCTGCCTGAAAGCCACCAGACGAGAACTGCCTAGTCTATCTGTCTACTTATATGGCTGTTTTGACTGAGCGTTTCCCCCTCCGTAATGGATTTCATCCTCACAGAGTTGGACAAATGGACTTTACATTTGCTTGCATTTGTGAAAAATCAGAAAATAAATCCCATTCCTCCTGTAACAAAACCAAAAATTCTAAAAAAAAATTCACCAAATTAAAATAGTTGTCAAAAACTTAATTGCAAACAGCCATTTTGTTCAACCTGAAAAGAACTGTTTCATTTTGTTTCTTCGCACTTTTTTACCATAAAAGCAAAGAAATTCTAGAAATGTAGGATTGAAAGGGATCTTAAGAGTACATCTAGTGCAGCCCCCTGCACTGAGGCAGGACCATGTAAACCTAGATCATCCCTGACAGTGTTTGTCCATCCTGTTCTTAAAAATCTCCGATGATAGGGATTCCACGACCTGCCTTAGAAGCCTTATAGTTCTTCTTTCATATGGCTTGGGTAGGTAGCAACAACTACAAATTTATATCTAAGTTTGATAGCCAGCACATTGCTGCAGCAGTGACCTGGTGAATGTCCTTCAGGCCCCGTCAAAAGAACAAAGGGGACATTCAGATACGATGTGCTCTATTGTTTGTGCCTGGTGACCACAGTTTGCATACAGGTGTTTGCCTCATTTTCTGTTTAAAGAGGGTTTGTCTACGTCTCCCATGAGATGTCCTGATGTGATTCAATCTGCACCAGTCTTTCCGACATAAATCAAAACCCGGTGGTTCCTCAACAGGATCAATGATAAGTGGTTTGTTTTGAGTGGTCGAAGTGCTCCATGTGACTCTCCATTGAGCCTCAGCAGCAAAGTTGGGCGTAAGGATCTTGATACGGTTCCATAGAGGGTTGCAGGATTTTAATCTCGTCTTTGGTGGGTTCTGCAGGTCATGATGCATTGGGATCCTCGTATTTGCATTGACATGATTAAGAAAGCGAGATGTCTGAGCAGCTCTTCTAATCTGTGGAGGTTGGATGTGCGATAGGAGCGGGAGCCAGTCAACTGGAGTAGATTTGAGCGTCCCTGACACTATGTGCATAGCATTATTGAATTGAGTGTCAAGGAGTTTAGTGTGACTTCTGTGAGACCACACTGGTGCACAATATTCAGCTGCAGAATATACCAAGGCAGTTGTTGCGGTTCGTAAGGTCCATGGACTGGAGCCCCATGATGTTCCGGCCAATTTTCTGATAAGCACGACACGAAACTTCACCTTATTGTGGGTGTTCTTGAGGTGCTGTCTAAAGATCAAACTCCAGTGTAACGCCAAGATACTTTGAATTAGCTTCTTGGCTGATGCTTTCACTACAGAGCTGCACATAGAATCCTAGAATATCAGGGTTGGAAGGGACCTCAGGAGGTCATCTAGTCCAACCCCCTGCTCAAAGCAGGACCAATCCCCAATTTTTTCCCCAGATCCCTAAATGGTCCCCTCAAGGATTGAACTCACAACCCTGGGTTTAGCAGGCCAATGCTCAAACCACTGAGAGAACCCTCCCCCATAAAACACCTCTCCACCTGCCACCCCATTGGCCATGCCCCTCCACTAGCTGCCCACCAATATGTCTTCAGGTCCCCTCTACTTAACACAGCTCTCAGTGATCTCAGCTCTTAGTAGGGGAGCCTCACTGCTGGTGCAGCTGGATAGTCTTCTTGCATCAGAACCACTAGCCCAGAGTAGGTCTAATGCATAGACCCAAATATCAGCAATTTCAGCTCTGTAGCATATAACAAGACTCTTACTTGAGTTTGATATCAAGTTTGATATTAGCCATTTTATAGTTCAGATGGAAAGCAGTTACCACGTTTGTTTGGGGTTTTTTTGGATTAGGCCTACGTTTCCAGCATTGGAAATAATCAGCCATAGTGCTAAGATATTGGGTTAGGGTGCAACCGATGGTATGAAGGCTTGGCAATATGATCCGCATACATGAATTTTCTTGAGTCCATTGCTGGTATATAGCCTTATAGTCAGGTTAGATAATAGGAAAAAATGTTCTAAATCTCCCTTGTTGTAGATTAAGCCCATTCTTGTCCTACCTTCAGTGGACATGGAGAACAATTGATCACAGTCCTCTTTTAACAGCCCTTAACATATTTGAAGACTGTTATCAGGTTCCTCCCCACCCCACCCCCATCATCTTTTCTGAAGACTAAATATGCCCAGGTTTTTTTTAATCTTTCCTCCTAGATCAGGTTTTCTAAACCTTTTATCATTTTTGTTGCACTCCTCTGGACTCTCTCCAATTTGTTCACAGCTTTCTTGAGTTGTCGCAACGATAATTTGGACACTACTTCAGCTAGCGTCTCACCAGAGCCAAGTGAAGTGGGACAGTTATCTCCCTTGTCTTAGGCCTGGTCTACACTGGGGGGGAGGGGGGATCCATCTAAGATACGCAACTTCAGCTACGAGAATAGCGTAGCTGAAGTGGACGTATCTTAGATCAATTTAGAATCACTTACTTCGCGTCCTCGTGGCGCGGGATCGACGGCCGCTGGTCCCCCGTCAACTCCACTTCCGCCTCTCACCGTGGTGGAGTTCCGGAGTCAACGGCAGAGCGATCGGGATCGATTTATTGCGTCTATACTTACACATGACACTCCTGTTAATACACCCCAGAATTATATTAGCCTTTTTTGCAACCGCATTACGTTGTTGACTTTTATTCCATTTGTGATCCGCTATAAACCCCATAACTAGTTATTCCCTGTTTTGTATTTGTGCATTTGATTTTTTCTTCCTAAGTATAGTGCCTTGCACATTGCTTTATTGAATTTCATTTTGTTGATACCAGGCCAATTCTTCAGTTTGTTAAGGTCATTTTGAATTCTAATCCTGTCCTTTTGAAAGTGCTACTATGCAGTGTGCACTCCTTCTTGACCTCCAAACAAGTATATACGTTCTTGATGAATAATGCAACACCTCTTCCCTTTTTTCTTTGCCTGTCCTACTTGAACAAGCTATGCTTCTCTATACCGATATTCTAATAATGAGATTTATCTCCTCAAATCCGTGATATGAATTGTCATAATTCAGTTTATGTACTAATACTACCCGCTCTTGCTGTTTATTCCCCATGTTCCTTGCATTTGTGTATAGACATCTAAGATGTTGAGCAGATTTCCCCCACTGTTATCCTTCTTGTTTCTATGACCCTACTGTAATTTTCCATTTCCCTGATTAAACCCCACCACCACCACAAAAAAACCCATCTATCCCTGTTTTTGGTCACCTATTTACTACCTGGGTGTGGGCTTTTGTCATCTTCCCCCTTTGAACCTAGTTTAAAGTCCTCCTCACTCAGTTGGCGAGTAGGTGATTGAAGATGTTCATCCCTTTCTTGGTCAGGTGGACCCTGTCTCTTCCCAGCAGTCATTTTTCTCAGAACAGAATTCTACTATCAAGGAAGCCAAAGCACTCCTGTCTACACCAACTGTGCAGCCATGCATTCATCTTTAGGATGCATGTGTCCCCTGCCTGGGCCCTTATTCTCAACCTGGAGGATGGATGAAAACAAAACCTGTGTCCCTAACTCCTTCACTTTTTGCTCCCCGAGCCCTGCACTCACTGCTGCTCTGCTCAGTATCATATTTGGCAGTATTATCAGTGGATGATTTGGATGTGGATGATTATCATGGGTAGTGGTCAGAGAGATGGATGAGCCTTTGCAAGCTTTCCATAAGGTAGTGAAACACTTACACAATGCCCTTATCATACAGAATTGGATATAAATGCATCACAGTAAATCTACTGTGGTTTAGGATCATATTGTAAGGAGTAGATCTCTCCTTGGGAGGCTCTAGGTATATTGTGAGTATGGTTGGAAAATATGTGTGTGTACACATTTCAAATGTTACTGTTTATTTTTCCTTGTGATGTTCCATAGACAGGGCAGTCTGTGGCTGTGTGCGTCATCAGCTGCCCCACATCGTAAAAGGAGTCAGCATCCACTGTCAGTGTTCTCTGCTGATTCATCTTAGTTTCCACCCGAGGACTGAAAGAACATGATTTTTACAATGCTTAGAATCCTAAAAATAAATGACCACTAGGTGCTCCAGAAACTGCTGTCTAACACATAGGACAGAGCATATGATCAGTGGATCATTATGTGCATATTTGGACAGGGCTTTGAACATGTATATTTAGACAATCCAATACTTAAAAATGTGACATGAATGGAAGACAAGATTATCTCAGAGTATATATGTTTTCAACTCTATCTACAGAACTGTGGACATATTAATGTGTAATACACTAGGACTTGTTCTGCAATGAACACCTCTATCTAAAGACCTGCAGAAGAGCTTCCCCGAAGCTTGAAAGCTTGCCTCTTTCAGTAATAGAAGTTAGTCTAGTAAAAGGTAGTCCACCTTGTCTCACCCTATCTAAAGACATTTATTATTATGTATTAATACTTTTACATAGGCCATGCCCATAGTAAAAAGAAGTGGCAAAATTAGTTCTATTGAGTTCTCTCACACAGCATGGAACATCAAAGAGGCTAGAATAAATGTTTCAGAGGGGTCTGTGTGCCTGTGATTTGTCTGGTGAAAGGACAGGGTCTTTACACACTCATTACCCTGAGCGGAACACCCCTTGCCCCCACCTGTCACTGGCATTTAGTGTGTTATTTTTATTTAGTGTGTGCATAGTCGTCTAGCCAAGCGATGGCATCTTCAGGGGCGTGATGCATTTCTTCTAGGCCACCGCTGAACCGAGTTGGCAGGCATTCATCGACAATGTGTGTCATCATCTGTGTAGTGCCCTAGCTGCGCAAAGAGCTGTCATGAAGGTTCCAGCGATACTGGTTGGCTGCACAGAGACCTTGCCCGGTCCAGAACCTGTTCCCCAGGGACCATTGGCGCTGGGGCAGGTCAAAACCAGGCGGACACACTGTGGGGTCAGCGCCAAGGGACTGGTTGGGGATTATAAAACATATCCATTCCTCTCACCAGTGTTTCCTCCCTAACATCCTGGCGTGGCAGATGAGAGCATAATGGGCAATGTGAAGGCAAATGTGCAGCTGGTGTTTTAAAAAGGTCATTGTGCAGCGGTAGGCTTGAGTTGGCGCGTACTTTCTCCAGTAACCTGCCACTGGCAACCTCTGGTCTGATAGGAGGAGGAGCAATATTGCTCAGAACTGGAAGCCATGGGAGGGGAGTCAGATGCAAGGGGCCAGAGGTGAAACGCATGGCAGCATGTAACTGCCTATCCTCCAGTGGCTGCGTGGGGATGTTACAAGGGGTCCAGGCCTAGCAATGCACAGAGTAGGCCGCCACAGGGTGCACTTGAATCCCCATTTTCCTAAAGCAGGGGAAAGGGGCGGCCCTACAGCCCGCGTCACCGAGAGCCGGACCCCCCGCGCCCCACCCCTCAGGCGGCCATGTTCCCGCCCTCGGTGAGCTAGGGCTTCGTGCGGGACGTGACCGCCCAACCCAGGCAGGCTCAGCCTCCCGAGGAGGCGGCCGCTTCTCGCTGATTGACGGACGGCCCGGCCAGTTGGCTGACGCGGCGCGGCCGGGTGCCCAATGGGCTCCGGGCGGGGGGCGGGCCGGTTCTGCCACCACCCCGGGGTGACCCAGGCGCCGGGCAGAGCGTGAGGGGCTGCGGCAGGGAGAACAGCGGGCGGCGGGTCTGGGGCGCGTTGGGCAGGACGGAGCCAGCGGCGGGCACGATGTCTCTCTCCACCAAGCTCACCTTGGACAAGGTGGATGTGAAGGGCAAGCGGGTGATCATGAGGTGAGGAGCCGGGCTGGGCACGGCGCCGGCTGCGGCCCGGGCAGGGCTCCGTGGTGGAGGCAGCCGGCTCTGGCGGCAGGGAGTGAGTGGGGCCCGCTTGGATGAGGGAGACTCACCCCCATCCAGCTCCTGTCTGGCCAGGCCGGCCCAGGTGTGAGACAGGGTCTCCTCCGGGCGCGCCTGCTCCCGGGCAAGGTGACTGCGGCCGGCCTTCTCCAGAGGGCTGCCTTGGTAATGTCACTCGCCAAGCCCAGCCGGGCATTCAGAAATCAGGCGTCACTCCCCCCTCCCCCCCATGAGATTGGATCAAAAATAATGAGCTTCTGAAATACAGAGTCCAGATTCTTTTTTCTTTTGGGTTCTGGTGTTTCAGCTTTTTACATGGGTTCGGGGCACGTTTTTCTAGGTTTTCTCCACAGCCACGAGGGCCAGACATTTTCTCTCTCTCTCTCTCTCTCTCTCTTTAAATTAAAGTAAGGTTCTTAGGACTCCAGCAGCTGGAGCTTTACGTAAGGCATCAAGTAGCACACGCTTTGGCAACAGTCAGTCGTTCTTCACTCTCCTTTTTTTTTTTTTTAAATGTTACCCTCATGAGTGTGCCAAAAATCTGTAAAAGGTCTGTGTGTGATTTGAGAATGAGGTTATGGCTCCAATCAGCGACCCAGTAAATTTCAGGGATTTATTCTAATGGTCTCAGTACACGTTCCTAAAAAAGGGAGGGCATTAACCCCCCCCCCCCCCCCCCAATCTAGCAACCACGTGTTGGTTCATATTTTACTTGGGCCCAGCTTCATGAAACTGTAGCAGCTTGTGTGAGTGATGCGTCAGTGAGCAGACTCCTCTCTAGGGCATGCGGTGCGATGTGTGCCTGTGATGTGACCCCCATAGACCCAATGGGATCAGCTTTAGGAAAGGTGGATAGGGTATTTTTTTTTTTTCCTGTTAGGATTGTATTCAGGAGGCATTTCAAACTGTATAAGGACATTTTGGAAAAATAAAATTAGGTCTAATTTTCACTCAGGCTGTTCCTGGGGGTTTGACATAAATTGCACTGGTCTGTCTTTGTCAACTGTCTAAGTGGGCCATCTTGATTATCACTACAAAAGTTTTTTTTCTCCTGATAATAGCTCGTCTTAATTAATTAGTCTCTTACAGTTTGAATGGCAACTTCCACTTTTTCTCTGTGTGTGTGTGTGTATAATCTTCTTACTATATGTTCCATTCTGTGCATCCGATGAAGTGGGCTGTAGCCCTCAAAAGCTTATGCTCTAATAAATTTGTTAGTCTTTAAGGTGGCACATGTACTTCTGTTCTTTTTGTGGATACAGACTAACACGGTTGCTACTCTGAAACCTGTGTTAAAAATGCATCCCGTTTAACCAGCAGGCAATCATCTACACGCTTTTTTTTTTTATTAGTCCAACAAACTTTTTTCTCTGGCTTTTCTTTAAATGCCCTTTATCAGCCTGGTGATGGAATACTGTGAGTTCTAATCTGAATAAGATGGAATGAAATAGATATGTTTCCTTTTAGGAAGTTTATGATTGACAGACAGGGATGTGAGTTCACCTGGCAAAAGTTTATGGGATAGCCGTCTGATGGCTCTGAATATCCATTCTGACATAGGAACATGTATAGATCTTGCACTGCTTACCCAGGGGACTGAAATTTCAGGCTATAAATGTATGGATATTTACTTAATACGCACCCCCCCCCCTTAAACTAGACCAGTTGTTCCAATAAACAACTGAAAATGAATTCATTGCTGTTAACTGAATAACGGTGATTCCTGTTAGCACAACTAGAGAGTCTCATTGAATTGTTGGTGCATTGCACTTCCTGATATCAGACTCTTAAACAGGAAATTCAGTTGGCCTTTATAGAAATCAATTTTAAGCCTGACCTGGGAATTGGTACACTAGGCACTGTGAACTCTTTTGGTACACTAGTGCTTTAAGGCACATCTGCATGCACGTAAGCTTTAGATTTTGTTCTTTCTAGGGCAAAGGCTTTTCCCAAGGTCATCTCAACATAACAAGTGCATACCACTTAATTTGGTGCATGAGTGGCAGGTGGAATGTAATGGCCATACCACTAACTTTTTGTGCCTGCTCCTAGTCTGTAAAAATGATTTTTTTTTTTTTCCCCTCTGTGAAATACCTTGTGTACTTCTGTTTTCAAATAATTCAGCAAGATTTTGGCTGTCTGGAGGCTGGTATTGCCAGATGGACAGAAGAAACTCAAGCAAAGAGAACCCAAAATGCATCCTGGTTCATTTCCCAAATACAGAAGAACAAGAATTTCAGTCTTTTTTTTTTTTTTTTCTACTTACTATTTGACCAGTTTTTCCTGTGACGTGTTTTAGGGTACAACCCTGCATTGGCAGAAGATGGACTGGCTGATAGAATCTAGTAAAATCAGAGGGTCTCCATTATTAACTTCTGTGATTTAAGAAATAACGTGTTGTTTTAAAAGTGATTCAGTTGGTACCTTACGAAGAAATTGACTCATTTGATCAAAGGCTTGCATGTTTACCAATTTAGTGTGGTACTTGGTCTCTCCTTTCTATGTCCACTGTACCAAAGGCTTTAAATGTCTTTCCTACTTCTCTCCCCTTTGAATTGTGAGGTCGATACAATCAATCAACCGTCCAAAGTCTGCTGAGTGATATGCATTCATCATCTGAGGTGAAATATTTCAAGTCACCCAAATAATTCCTAAACTCACTTTAGTTTTTGCTTGATTACCATCCTTCTAACACAGTACTGCTGCTAATTTTTTAAATATATCTGTACCATAACAAGGCTGCTAAATGGAAATACAAAATTGCAGACAAGATATCAGGGTTGATCTGTGTTTTTTGTCTGAAGCACATTTCTCTGAAAAGAATTAGCTTGTCTTCTAATTGATACTGAATTTAACAATTGTTTTTTTTTTACTCCTGTTCACTCAGATAATTTTTGGTGTATGTGTATATATACCCCACCCGTCTTTCAGTGCTAATGCAAAAGGGTAGGAGCCCTAAGCAAAACTGGTGGTTTAGTGACTTCCATAAGTCTTACATTTATTCGGTTTAAGGAGCAATCTGGTTTCTTTGTCTATTAGCTGTAAGGCTGCAGAGGGAGGCAATGGTGGACTGGAGACTTTGCTAAGCAAATTGTTCATTTGCTTAATGATTGTAAAACAGTGACAGTGTTACGGTGGTGGGCTTTTTTTTTTGTTTTTTTTTATTAGTCTGTTGTACCATGGGCTGCCAGTTCAATTCTTTCTGCTCAGCTACTCCTATTTTGCTTGGAGCTTTTAAAGATCTGGCCTCATGCATTTTTTACTAAGCACACTGCAGAGAAAAATGCATGCAGCCTGCTGGATTTTGGGACCATTTCATATTATGACACACAAACTCCAGGGTAATATCTCATTTACTCATCCAGATGCTGGGATACTGCTTTTACAGAGTAAAAGTTACCGTTTTCCCCAAAATTAAAAGGCTTTGCTCATTAGTCATCATGCTTCAGCAACGTTTTCCTGTCAGAATTGCTGAAAGTAAAAGCAAAGAGAGGGCTGCTCTCATTAAGTTCAAACATTCTCTGTCATTCTGGCATCCTGTGAATAAGTTCTCCCTTCAGTTATTATGCAACACAACTTCCTGTCACGCCTTAGCTTATGGGTACTAGTATGCTAGACAGAAATGGCAGAAACTCCTCCCTTTTCTCTCACCATCTGGCCAATGTGCTGTTGGGAAATTACCCTCCAAATCCACATGAGATCTGCTGAAGAGAATGCAAGAAAGCTCAGGTAACTAACCACAGAAAGACTAGGGATAATTAAGGAGCTTATAAATAATAAATTAGGTGCACAGCACAGTACACCAATGGGACCAACAAAAATCACAGGCCTCTGCTTTGAAAATCCTGTGATTGAAAGACCTGAGTGCATACAGAATAAATGGAAGAGATCAGAGTTGCAGGCAATATCTGGAATACTTCATGGAATCCTTCTGCTTTCCACCACTCACCCACAGAGGTATTATAGAGGCCCTAATGGAGTAACCAGGATTGTTTTATTTTCTTCCCTCTCTTTACCCTGCAGTATTAAGGCCCCTGGTCGTAATTGTTCTGGGGATGTGGTTTCCTAAGGATGTTTTATCATTGCTGCTGACTTAGCTGGAGAACTGCAGTCTGCAGAGCCAATTAATCTTTCATATCAGCTCACTAGCTGAACATCAACTTACCTTTTCAGTGGGCGCCAGAGCAAAAGTCTAAATTGGGCAGGGAGGAGGAAGTAATGGTACTCTTCCAAGCCCTGCCCAGTTGTGTTACCAAAACGTGATGCTACTCTCAGTACATTGTGCAGGTCCTAGTAAGGAGGAGGGATGATTGTTGTGTGACTTGATCAGTAATAAAATCGTAAGCGGTGTTTATCACATAAATGTAAACAATAGGCTTCAGAGTTAACACACTGAGATGAGTGGGGAAGGACACACCATTCAAAGCTTCTATTTCAGGCTGACTGCAGACATAGGCAGAGATAATAAATTAGTATATATATTTTTTTTTTGTTAGAAGATGCTTTATGACTAACTGTTGGGTCTGGAAGATTCTGAGAGAAGTAGAAAATGAATCTTGGCATCCTGCTGGAGAAACGGAGTTTTCAGAGCAATTTTCAAAGGCGCCTAACTTCCGTTGAAAGTCAATGGAAGCTGGGCACCTAGCTTGCCATTCGTCTTTAAACATCTCCCTCTTTACTTGTGCCTGCCTCCACTTCAGTGGAGGAGTCTGCATAGTAACTTCCAAAGAGCAAGAAACTAGCTGATGTTTCATAAAGCTTTTTCCTCCCTATTGAGAATAAACTGTGTTGTTGGGGTTTCATAACATGGGGCCTGATAGTGCATATAGTACTCTTGTTGATATCAAACCATCAGACCCATGGGAGTTAGCTTTATGGAAGGCTTGCAGGTTTGGCTCTAATGCTGCAAAATATTCAATGCAAAGTTAAATATATAATAATATTATTATTATTATTACAATAATATTGCATAATTTTGCAGTCCTCTTTTTCCTGGCTCAGATGCAGTCATGCCTTTACGTGTAGTCACATTGCATGATTCTTTTAACCACGTTCATGATTTTTTATAACTAAACATGGTGATGACATGCTATAGTTTACCTTAAGCTTCCATGCTCTTTTTTTCTTTCTCTTATAACAATGTAATTTTCATGGATACTAATGTTTACTCACAAGTGGCAGCATCCATTGAATCCATAAGAAGAGATTTAATCTAACTTTTTTTTGTTCCCTTCCTGCCTTCTACACCCTGGCTACTGTGACCTCACTATTCCGATGTTTTCAGTCACATACCAGTTTCATGTTGAGACTTGCTGTACATTAGGGTAGAAGTGAAAACCTGGCACTTCAGTGAGCTCTTGAATTGCTTTCCTAATTAGCAAGTTCCCCACCTCTTTTTAAAGGAAATCAATTATTTGCAATTGAGCTTAAAACATTTTTTTTTCTTTTAGGGTTGATTTCAATGTTCCAATGAAGAACAACAAAATAACAAACAACCAAAGGTAAGACTCTTCTTAAAATCCAAGTAGAAGCCTTGGTGGCCCTGTCCATACTAAGGACACATTATACTATACAGTTCAGCTCCAATGGTATTAGCAATGATGTGTTAGTGTGGTTAGGCCACCAGCTGCTACCACTATGTCATCTAAATTGTCCTGGAGAAAGCCTAACTCCGAAACATTAATAAAAATGCCTGTGGCTGTCAACAACCCATCTATACTAGAGATCAGATTAGCCACTGCTGGTGTTAGCAATAGTGGGACATTTGTAAAAAAATTTCCCTAGCAGAGACCAAAGCCTTTGCTTCCACGCTAAACATGGTTGCAATGTTATAACTGTCAAGAAACTGTTTTCCCTGGCTGTATTCTCATGTGAGAATCTGCTAGCGTTGACATGGGGTGCCAAAGGCACCTCTCCTCTCACTCAACCACATCAATGTTTTGAAAATGATTGTTTTGCAGATATAGAAGGGGACAACTGATGTACAAAACATGCCGTATGTCATTTTGGTTGACCCCAGTTGGTGCAGGTGGGATCTTAGTTCTAATCAAGGAAACAGTTGTTCGGGACATTAAGATCAAATGGCTAGTTGTTTTGCTTGTCCTTGTAACTGTTCCAGCACCTACAGACAGATACTAGCCCTGTTTACACTAGTATATTTTTGATAAATTTTCCCACCATTACTACTGGCCACCTGCAGGGATTAGGAAGGGGTCCACCCCCCAGTGTATTTGTGCAGGAGGGGGAATCCCTTCCTCTGAAGCATCAGGATAGCCATGGCTGGAGATGGGACCAGGTATCCTCTTTCTCAAGTGCTTGGTCATTGGTTCTTGCTCACATGCTCGGGGTCTAACTGATCAATATGTGTGGGGACAGAAGGAATTTTCCCTAGGTCAGATTGACAGGGACCTTGAGAAAGGCAAAACCCCCAGTCGTGTGTGGGTTCAGGTCACTTGGCAGGATTATCTGGGCATATCTTGCTTAATCATTTCTCTGCCACTGTGGTGGCCTTGGGCACTGGTGTACCTCGGTCCCTCCTATTTTCTGTCCGGGGCACATCATAGTTTCCTATGGGATGTAATACTTTGATTACATTTCAGTTGTTGGATTTAGTGTGCAGTTCCAGGGTGATGCTGGTGGTTAGTGACATACCGGAGGTCAGGCTAAATGATCTGGTGGTCCCTTTTGGCCTTAAACTCTGTGACTCTATTGGTTCAGCTTCTAGGGCAACAGTGGGGTGGGGGGTGCTAGTTTCTGTAAGGTGCAGTGTCTACTGGCGTTCTAACCATGAACAACTATCAGGATTAGATGATGTACATAAAACTCCTGTGCCCTGTCTACAGTAGAAGATAGCAGCAGTTCAGCTACTGAAAAATGGGTAGAAATCTAGTAGTGCAGATTATACTTACTGTTTCTGAAGCTGTTAGACATGTCCATACTCGGTTCATCTTGCAACTAGAGTTATACCAGTGCACTCTGGGACTCCTGAAGCTCCCCATAGTGCCATTGCTGTTGCTGTGAGTGCATGCTACTGGATAATCTCAACATGCAAAGTTCTACCTTATGGGCTCCTGGATGTTAACATCAACCATACCAATCATTATAACCAGTGCCTGTTGCAGACCTATGGAGGGGCTGGATATCGCATATGGTGTAGTATTGTTGGTAATGCCGTGCAGTGTTTTAAGAATAAGGATGGATTTTACAAATGTCTGAGGGAAACCTGTGGTGGACTTTTCCCGTCATGTAATAATGTCTTCTTGCAATTTGCTCAGATGAGAACCTATTTCTGCTGTTTCTCTCTTCAGCTTGCCCTTATTTCTGTTAGAGGTCGCTCCCAGCAGATATGCTTCAAGGAGTCTGCTTCCCATGCTTAATGGCCAACAAGTTCAGTTCTCTAGGAGCTCAAATTGAACCCCTTATGAACTTCTCTTCTGTCATTTTCTTTGTGGTTACAGAATCAAGGCGGCTGTCCCTAGCATCAAGCACTGCTTGGATCATGGCGCCAAATCTGTGGTTCTGATGAGTCATCTGGGCCGACCTGATGGAGTCCCTATGCCTGACAAATTCTCCTTGGCACCAGTGGTTGGAGAACTTGAAGCATTGATTGGCAGGTAAAGTATAATAGCTGTTGAGTTTATGCAGGCTCTCGCTATAAATGGATCTTATAAGAAAAGATGTTGTTGATGTCAGTTACATGCATCTGTGTGTCTTGACTCGTGCTTCTAGGAAGGTCTTGTTTCTGAAGGACTGTGTGGGTCCAGAGGTGGAGAAGGCCTGTGCTGATCCTCCAACTGGCTCCATCATCCTCTTGGAAAACCTCCGATTCCATGTAGAAGAAGAGGGGAAAGGGAAAGATGCTTCAGGGAACAAGGTGAAACATCTCATTTTTAACTCAGTTGTGTCTTTCCCTTATTCACTATTGTAGGGCAAGCAGGAGTGACGGGGGGCTGTGTGGGATATTTTATAGAATGTGTTTAGAAAGACTCTGATATCGCTGGCAGCATTTACTCTCCAAATGCCTGTTTGAAAGGCACTAATACGATACCACATAAAACACTGTGTGGCTCTGCTTGCTGTTGAAGCCACTGTGGAAACGCAAAAGGATTTAGTTGGGGAATGACCAGATGCTTGGTTAGTAGCTGTGTTCTGGATTTGCCACTGCATACTGTGGTGATGGGTGTGGTGTAAAAACTGGCCTTCTGGTCCTGAAGCTTTCTTGATGGATAGGAGTTTTGTGGTTTTTTTTCCTTTTACAGTTTGGAATAAAATCCACTCATCTGAAATGATTGGACATGTTAGTGTATTGCTTTAATATTCGTAGCTAATCTGACAACTTCTTGGCAGGTTAAAAGCATCTGATGACTAGGGCAGAAAATGACACAACTTCCTTAGAACACACACTGCTCATATGTAAACATGATATTGAGTGACCATATTGACAGGTAAAAAATTGAAAGATGATGCTATTCATGCCAGGAGCTCAGGATGAAGGCGCAGTAGCAGGCACTGTTATAAAGGGAGGAGCAGAGCAAAGGGTTATGGGGAAGCTACTGGCTGCAGCTGAAGGGTTTTTATTTTGGGATGCGAACAGGAGAAAATATAGTATGGAAGGAGAGAATTTATTGCCTCTTTGTAACTGTGAGAACCATGTGTCCATTTCAGTCTTATTTCTAGGGGTACTAATGGGTTGTTTAACTACTGTATTGACTAGCACTCTGAAATACCTTGAATAAGACTGCTTTCCCATCAGCAACCATACAGGGTCCGTGCTGCCTTGTACCTCTGACATTTTCTTGAAGGTCAGGAAGAGCACTTGCTCTCAGATAGTTTCTTTTCTTAGCATTGGTGACCCCATTAGCCAGGCAGGCTTTGGCTCCCTTCAGATACAGTGCATGGAGTGGAATGCTGATGTACAGTATGGTGCCCTTTATAGCCTGACATACAAGACTCTAGCTTAGAAAAAATAGCCTGGCGTGCAAGTGAGCCTCTGAAAAGAGGGTGCTCCCATTATGGGCACTAAGAAACCGTGAACGGCTGGTATTTCTTGCCACAACCTAACTCTTGGAAGACAATATGTCTTATACTGAGAGGGCCAGACTCATTTCCTTCCGAAAGAAATAATTGTCTGCACTTATTCCAACTTACTCTTCGGTCTCTAACTGGCTGACTACATGCTGTAGCATATCAACAGGGGCACAGACAATGGAGTGTGACAGTAAAGGAGGATGTGGCAGGCTTGGTTCTTGTCCCAACAGAATGAAAATCGATGCTGCAGTAACAGTGATATTACTAATCTGTGGCCCTGTGGGGCTATTGATGATTTCTGGTGTACACTGAACATGATGGGAAATCTCTGAAGCTTGTTAAGCACATCACTCTGCAGCGAAGTCTACATCTAGATCCATCTCCTGTTCTGCTTCTAGCAGTTATTGGCTCTGAAAAGCACTTAAATTGGTCAACTTGGGAGCTACTGATAGCATTAGTCTAAATTCTGAAATTCTTTTTTGGCGTCCCTTCTTCTCAGCCCACAAGAGCAAAATGGTTTGTCTCTGTCATGAATATTAAACTCAGTTAAAATCTCTTGTTGCCAGTGGTTGGGCTGGAAAAGAGGCTATGAGATAAGTCCTGACCAGTATCAAAAAGCTGTCTTCTAGGTCATGGGTACTAAGAAGCTTCTCAGATGTTCCCTACTTTCAGTAGTTCGATTTGTAGACCCAAAATGAACAACTGAGTCTGCTTTGCAATTATTTGTTGCAGAACTGCCGGTTCATATTGTAACTAAGTAATACAAACTTGTCTTTATCCCCTCAGATCAAGGCTGAGCCTGCAAAAGTGGATGCTTTCAGAGCTTCTCTTTCTAAACTGGGAGATGTTTATATCAATGATGCTTTTGGAACTGCCCACCGAGCTCACAGGTATGTTAACCACCTTCTGCAGGCAGTGGTACAGAATATCTGTCCTTTGGATTCACTCTGGATATGCGAGTTTGCTTAGTCCTGGTCTTCTATACTAGCAAGGTGTCCTGAACAGCACTGCAAAGGGAATTTTCAGATTAGCAACTGCAACTCAACTCTGATAAAGTTTGACATTTGCATGTTGAGTACCACTAGTCGTTCAAAAATGGATATAAATCTTCAGGGAAATGAAGCCTGCTGGGGCTGTGATTTGGGGGGGATCCAAATATAGAATCATAGAAATGTAAGGCTGAAAGGGATCTTGAGAAGTCAAGTCCAGCCTTCTGTGCTGAGGCAGGACCCAGTAAATCTTGACCCTCCTTGACAAGTGTTTGTCTAACCTGTTATTTAAAACCTCCAAAGATGGGGATTCCACAACCTCCTTTGGAAGCTTATTCCAGTGCTTAACTACTCTAATAGCTAGAAAGTTTTTCCTAATATCTAACCTAAATCTCCCTTGCTGCAGATTCAGCCCAGTATTACTTGCCCTATTTTCAGTGGACATGGAGAGCAGTTCTCTTTATAACAGCCCTTCACATACCTGAAGACTGTTATCAGGTTGCCCCTCAGTCTTCTGTTCTCAGGACTAAACATGCCCAGTTTTTAACCTTTCCCCACAGGTCAGATTTGCTAAACCTTTTCTCATTTTTGTTGCAGTCCTATGGACTCTGCCCACTTTGACATCTTTCTTAAAGTGTGGCAGCCAGAATTGGACACAGTACTCCAGCTGAGGCCTCACCAGTACCGAGTAGAGCGGAACAATTACCTCCTGTGTCTTACACATGACACTCCTGTTAGTGCACTCCAGAATGATATTAGCCTTTTTTATATCTGTATCTCACTGATTCCTATTCAATTTGTGATACAGTATAACCCCCAGATCTTGTTCAGTAGTATTACTGCATAACCAGTTATTCCCCATTTTGTAATTTGTGCATTTAATTTTTCTTCCCTCCAAAGTGAAGTACTTTGTGCTTGTCTTTATTGAATTTCATCTTGTTGATTTCAGACCAGTTCTCCAGTTTGTCAAGTTTGTTTGGAATTCTAGCCCTATCCTCCAGAGTGCTTGCAACCTCTCCCAGCTCGGTGTCATCCACATATCTTATAAGCATAGTCTCCTCTCTGTTATCTAAGTTTAAATACGGACTTTTCCTGACCCAGGATTGACCGTTGTAGAACCCCACTCAATATGTTCTCCCCGTTGACAGTGAACCATTGAGCATGGTCTGTGACGCAGTTGTGCACCCACCTTATAGTAGTTTCATCTGAACTGCATTTTTTTGTTTTGCTTATGAGAATGTCATATGGGACTGTGTCAAAAGCCTTACTGAAATCAAGATCGATCACATCTACTCCTTTCTCCCTATCCACTAGGCCAGGTTGTTTTGGCATGATCTATTCTTGATAAATCCATGCTGGCTATTCCTTGTAACCCTATTATCCTCTAGGTGCTTACAAATTCATTTTATAATAATTTGCTCCAGTATCTTTCCAGGTACCGAAGACCTGCTGAGCTTCCCACCACATGGGAAATACATACAGCTTTACCTTCAATAGCCTTGTGACATTATTTCTGGATGTATGCTGAGAAATCCCCAGTTCCATTGTCAGCTAACTAAGTTTAGTCTTGAATGACATAGTCCATGCAGCTTTTACCCATACCCATGAACCCTTTCTGAGCAAATGGCTGAATTTAACCTAGCTACCGTATAGTCAAGTCCTGTTCATTTTGTAGCTATTTAGAGTTTACCTCTTATAAGAATTGGCAAGCATATGAACTTTGAACTGACTTTTAGGCTATTGAAACTTAAATCACTTGAGAGACAAAATGGGTGAGGACTTTTATTGCACCAACTTCTGTTGGTGGAAGGTACAAGCTTTTGAAAGCTCTTCTTCAGGTCTGGAGAAGGAAGCAGAGGGTCTGGCCAAATAAAAGTTCAGACAGATTGTTAAGCAAAAGAGATAATGCATATTGGAAATGGTCACTTGAAACGGAGTGGGCAAGTGGGGGTTAGATTGTTATGCATAAAGAGTTTGAAGTGGGCAATTAAAGGGTAGCAGGCTGTGTGTGTGTGTGCGTGTGTGTGACAAATTTTTGTAATGAGCCAAAAACCAGTGTCTCTGTTAGTCCATGGTGTTTTGGTGTCTAGCAGACTTGTTTAAGTTCCCAGGCTAGCCTTTTGAAAGTGTTGTACACGTTTCCCTTGAAGACAAGCAGTGAAAGATGGGACATAGAGTTAAGATCACTTGGCTAGGACTTCTCTAGACTATCAGGCAAACAACTCTGTAATTGTTATCCTTTGCCCTAAAGATTGAAACTTAGTTCAGCAGACATCCACATGTGTGGGGTGTGCATATATACATGCGCAAACTCCAGGGAGGGCCTGCTTGCTGGGCTTTATTTCATAATCCAGGGCTATGTGAAGATGAATCTGCTTTTATTTTTGTTATTCCCACCCCAGAATTTCAGGTGTTGGCCCTTGCTGTAAACATACCTTGCATTTCAAACGGTCCATGCAAAAATTCTCTGAGCTATCTACAGAACACTAAACACAGTAAGATTAGACGCATGTGTGGTCATTGTTTTCATACAGATCTCTTGCTGCTGTTGCTGAATAAAGGGTTAACATATGCTGCTGTGGACATTAAAGGTCCCCTGGCCTTAGGAATGTTAGGATTTTGCTGTTGGATGGCTCTTCTACAGATTACAGAACTCTTTCCCCCCTTTTGATTCCACAGCTCCATGGTAGGCGTTAATCTGCCTCAGAAAGCTGCTGGCTTCCTGATGAAGAAAGAACTGGATTACTTTGCAAAGGCTCTGGAGAGTCCGGAGAGGCCCTTCTTGGCAATCCTTGGAGGGTAAGAGCCAAAAGTGTATCTTACATGCACTATTTCATTTTAACACACACCCCTTGAGTGTCGAGTGAATGAACAGTTCTACCAATTTGTGTTGTGAACAAGAATTATTTTCTTCCTAACCAAAAAATGGTATGCAAATCTTGAGTCCCATGTAATTCACACCCTACAGAGGAGCTGACTGGCTCTGTCCATTCCAGTGTTGCTGGCAGGCTCTGTTTGAATACTGTGCTAGTTTTTTAGCTGCCCTAATCAGAGTAAGGGTATGTCTACGCTGCCCACGTTACAGTGCGGCCGTGGCCGCGCTGTGACGTGGGCAGCGTAGACACACTTTATTGCCAGGGGAGAGCTCTCCCGGCAATTTAAAAAAACAAACCACCACCGTGAACAAGGGGTAAAGCGCTATCTATCCTGGCGCTTTTAGTGTGAAAACTTCTGTCACTCGGGGATGTTTTTTCACACCCCTGAACGACTAAAGTTTTAGCGCTGAAAATGGCAGTGTAGACATAGCCTTAGCCAGCAGCATTATGCTGTGCAAATGAACCAGAAGAGCTTTTAGATGTAAACAATGGCCTTGATACAGAAGGTTGTCAGTTAGTGACCTTTCTACTGGGGTTCAGAGTACAGACCTAATGCAAACTCAACGTCTCTTTCTGTAAGTTGACACTACCTGTCATTATGCAACTGTGACCTACTGTAGTTAGATTCACTTCAGCTCTTTACAGGCAATTAATGTACAAAGACTTTCCCCGGGGGGACAGCTGTTGAGTAACTAGGAGTAATCTCCCCATGTGCTGCTTATTCTTGTGGTATGTATGCGCGCTTTTCAGTCTGGCATGTTGGTTCTGCCAGGGTCGCTTTGACCCTGAGGAATGAATAAAAACACAATGTAGACACCTGGCTAAGTGATATGAGGCTTGGACTCTGCGTAGCCTCTTGTGGTCCAGTACGACATGATTATTAAATAACATGAACACTCGTATTCTCTTCTGAGATTCCACTTACTCCTGCTTCTCGTTCTGCCCAAAAATTTAACTTGTTTCTTAAGAAATACTGTTTTATTTATAGAATATAAAAAGCTCAAACTTCCCTTGTTTGTTCTTCATAACATGACCGGGGCTTAGCAACGCTCTCAGCAATGCTGCCTTTATTGACACCCTTCAGAATCTTAGTCACATCTTGCCTTCTGTTATATGCACATGCCAGTCTAGGAGAGCGATAGGAGCTGCATGCTCAACACCAATGGCAGCATTTGGCCTGAATGGTTCTTTCAGAATTAAAGGGAGCAGTGCTTTAGTTCTTGGTAGTGTAAGCTCCTGCTCGAGTTGCATCTTGAATGGACAGATTATCAGAACATCAAGGTTATTGGTGAAATCAAGAGATCACACTACAAATAAGACCATAAGAATGGCTGTACTGGGTCACACTAATGGTCCGTCTAGAACAGTGTCCTGTGTTCTGACTGGCTGATGCCAGGTGCTTTCAAGGAAACCAACAGAACAGGGAAGTCATCAAGTGATCCATCTCCTGTCATCCAGTCCCAGCAACTAGCAGTCAGAGGTTTAGGGACACCCACTGCATGGGGTTGCATTCCTGACTGTCTTGGCTAATAGCTAAGGCTGCAAGTTTGTCATAGAGGTCACGGATTCTGTGACTTTCCCTGACCTCTGCAGTGGCTGGTGCGCCTGGCTCAGGGGTAGCTCATGCAGCCCCTGTGCCAGATGCCCTGGCTGCTGCTGGGGCAGTCTCGGGCCACCGTGTCTCCTCCCCAAGCAGCCAGGCTGCCCCCCCAGGCCGCCGCCCTCTCCCCCCCCCAAGTTCTGTTCACTGTTTTTTTTTAGTAAAAGTCATGGACAGGCCATGGGCCATGAATTTTTGTTTACTGCCTGGGACCTGTCCGTGACTTTTACTAAAAATACCCCTGACTAAAACGTAGCCTTACTAATAGCTGTTGATGGTCCCCTCCTCCATGAACTTATCTAATTCTTTTTTGAACCCAGTTATAGTTTTGGCTTTCACAGTCTCCCCTGGCAACCAGTTCCACAGGTTGACTATGTTGTGTGAAGAAGTACTTCCTTTTGCTTGCTTTAAACCTGCTGCCTATTAATTTCATTGGGTGCCCCCTAGTTCTTGTGTTGTGAAGGGGTAAATAACACTTCCATATTCACTTTCTCCACACCATTCATGATTTTATAGATCTCTATCATATTCCCCCTTAATCGTCTTTTTTCCAAGCCAGAAAGTCCCAGTCTTTTTAATCTCTCCTCATATGGAAGCTGTTCCATACCCTTAATCATTTTTGTTGCCCTTCTCTGTACTTTTTCTGTTTCTAATGTATTTCTTTGGAGATGGGATGACCAAAACTGCACGTAGCATTTAAGATATGAGCATACCATGGATTTATGTGGTGACATGCTATTTACTGTCGTCTTATCTGTCCCTTTCCTAATGGTTCCTAACATTCTGTTAGCATTTTTGACTGCTGCTGCACACTGAGCAAATGTTTTCAGAGACCTATGCACGATGACTCCAAGGTCTCTTGCTTGAGTGGTAACAGCTAATTTAGACCCTGTCATTTTTAATGTTCTTATCACGTGCATCTTCTTCCAGCTTGGGACTGCTGCTGGCTGCACAGGGCGTGGGACTTCTATATGACCTGGTTGCTGGTTTGCTCTTTGGCCCTGTGTACCCTACAAAACTTGCCCACCAGTTCAGCTGCAACAGTGTTAGCAACATTAGGAGGCCAGCTGCTTAAAATGGTGTTGGCACCAGTGCACTGTCTGTGCTGTGGCTCCTGGTGATGTAATGTCTGTGGAGTTGAACTGGGGTTGGCAATAGTGGGGTAAATCCCTAATGTAGACAAGCCCTCTGTTAGAGAAGAAAATCTGCAACACTTGGTATTAAAGAGAGGGGAGAGCAAGAGATGGGTTCACGTGGTGCCATCTCTGAAATTTTAGTATTATGGACACTGTCATAGCATTGTGATCTGAAACTTATGCCTAAAATAGACTCCTCTTCTTTTTGGGGGAGAGGGATTCTGTACTGGCTTTGATCTTGAAGCAGTTCAAGTAGCTTGAAGGTGGCTTTTTCTGCTGTACTTCTAACTTAATGGAGTGGTAGTGATGGGCTAATTACATAAACTGAGCATCAGGGGCCAGTGTGAGATCACAGTGGATTATGCATTAGCTGCAGTCAAGAACTTCTGATGTTCTAATCCCAGTTCTGCTGCTATCTTTCTGGGAAGCCTGGCAAGTGTCACTTTTTCTCCCCAGTTTGTAAAATGGGAATTGTAGCCGCTACATGGGTGTGGTGAGGCTTGAATAGGTAATGTTTATACAGTGATATGAAAATATTAAGTGCTGAATATTTATCTCCTAGGAGTTGCTGCCAGAGCTGGTTGTAGTATTACTCCCTGATTTTGTTATACCAGCTGTTGCAGGATGGCCTAGAGATGTAAAGCCTGGAGCATATCAGGCTGAGTTTTGCAATTCTTGGGTAGCTAAAATGGCTCTGCCTTGCATGTTGTTACCTCTTGCAAGGTACAAAGATCCAGGAAAAATGCACTGCTTAAATCAAAAAAATCCTGCTCAAATAGTGTTATGTCTAACTATATTACTTGCTTTCTCTCCTCCCACCAGAGCTAAAGTTCAGGATAAGATTCAGCTCATCAATAACATGTTGGATCAAGTCAATGAGATGATCATTGGTGGTGGAATGGCTTTCACTTTTCTCAAAGTACTCAACAATATGGAGGTATGAAACCAGCAGTTCTGCCTGTTTTAGGGGGAGGAGGAGGGAGGCCAGGTGCTTGCACTAGATCATTCTCTCTCCCTTCTCCTGGAGTTCAGAACTGAAAGTTCATAATCTAACTCTAGAACAAATGTAATACTGAGTGGTCTCAATTTGCCAGCATTATGGGGGCCTATCGCTGAGGTCTGGATGCTGTCAAGGAATGAATAATAATTTGAAAGTAAGTACTTGGGGCCTTGGGCGACGCTCAGCCCTGTACAGAGAGCCAGCAACAAAGGCCTCCAGTGTCAGCCGTCAGAAAAGGAATTCTGTGGAGCAAAGGACTCATGCTGACCCTCAGCCTAGGGGTGAATTTCTCTCCTAAAGCGCATATTAGGTATATCTCCACTGCAATAAAAGACCCATGGCATTGCTATGGCTAGGTCAATTGACTTGGGCTTGTGAGACTCGGGCTACTGTGCTATACAATTGCAGTCGGTCTGTAGTCTGGGCTCTGACACCCCACGAGGTGTCTACACTGCTATTTTTATCCCTAAGCCCAAATCAGTAGGCCTGGACTCTGATACTTGGTATCACGGTGTAGATAGCCCCTTGGAGCCTCAAAACAAGCTTTCCCTGCTGCTTCAGATTAGTAGACCCATAGCAACCGCTCCATGGTGATTGAAAGCTGAAAGAAATTCTTTTCAAATATCCCACCAAACTCTTCCTCCTCTAGATTGGCAATTCTCTGTTTGATGAAGAGGGATCAAAGATCATCAAGGACCTGATGGCCAAGGCTGAGAAGAATGGTGTGAGGATCACTCTGCCCGTTGACTTTATTACTGCAGATAAATTTGATGAGAATGCGCAAAGTGGGGAAGCCACTGTGGCCTCAGGGATCCCTGCTGGCTGGATGGTAGGTGTAATAGATTCATAGATTCCAAGGCCAGAAGGGACCATTGCAATGATCTAGTCCAGAGGTGGGGAAACTAAGGCCCGCAGGCCACATCCGGCCTGCAGGACCATCCTGTCCAGCCCCTGAGTTCTTGGCCCGGGAGGCTCGCCCCCGGATCCTCCCCCACAGCCTCAGCTCACTGCTCCGCCAGCACAAGGCAGAGCCCGGCCTGACCCGGTGCTCTGTGCTGCGCAGCGTAGCTGGATGTCCTGGTGCAGCCATGCTGCCAGCCACTGGTGCTCCAGACAGCGTGGTAAGGGGGCAGGGGAGTTTGGGGTGGGTCGGGCCCAGGGGTGTGGATGGGGGTCGGGGTGGTCAGAGGGTGAGGTTGAATGGGAGCAGGGGTCCCGGGGAGGGCAGTCAGGAAGGAGCAGGGGGTTGGATGGGGTGGACGGGGGAAGTTAGGGGCAGGGTGTCTGGGGGCAATCAAGGAGAACGGGTGGTTGGATGGGGCAGGGATCCTGGGTGGGGGAAGGGAAGAGTCAGGAAGGAGAGGGGGGTTGGATGGGGCAGCAGGGGGCAGTTTGGGGCGAGGGGTCAGGGGACTGAGAGCAGGGGGCGTGGATGGGGCAGGGGTCCCGGGGTGGCCATCAGGGAACGGCAGGGGTTGGATGGGGCGGGCCATGCCTGGCTGTTTGGGGAGGCACAGCCTTCCCTAACTGGCCCTCCATACAATTTCAGAAACCTGATGCGGCCCTCAGGCCAAAAAGTTTGCCCGCCCCATCTAGTCTAATCTCCTGTATAGCACAAGCCATAAATCTTCCCCAAAATAATTCCTTTTTGAACTGGAGCATTTTTTTTAATGGTTAAGTAACCTCCCTGTTAAAAAAATTTACACCTTATTTCCAGTCTCACTAAATAAACTAGGGAAAGTACATTGGGGAGAGGATGAGCATCTTTTCTAAAATTCTGTGCAGGAAGCTTGTGCATGTACTCAGCCGTGTAGTGTATATTGACTAAATAAGTTGTGAAAAATGTGTGTCTTGTCTTGCATTTTTAAGTATAAGTTAAGTATAAATCTTGAGCATCTTTTCCGATACTAAGATGAAAAAAATAAAATTCCTTTTAAAACCTTCTGATTTCAGATCAGAGAGGTTCTGCATAAAATAGGGGATGTGCAATTTCTGTATTTAGACTTATAGTGAATGGCAAAGACTGCTCTCCAAGGCTCTGAGTGCTTTAACTTTCTTTTCAAATGACTGTTCATAATAAGAGAAATACCACAGCAGGCTTCACCATATAGCAGCAACAGCTAGCAATTTCCTCCTAGTTCCTCAATATTCACTTCCTGGGGAGGGGGGAAAAAGCTCTCACCTCTTATCCAATCTGTTGCTGTTCCTGCACTAGCAATGAGCTTACTGTGTTATAAATAAGTTCACTAGTCCTTGTCCCAAGGAGGTGACTGTGTCTTTCAGACTGACACAGATCAGATGTGGCTAGCACCTGTCAGGCTGATGTGACTGAGAGGTGGTGCAGGAATCTCTGATTTAGTGAGGGGGTGTGTGTGTGTGGTGTGTTTTTTTTTTTTTTTTTTTTTTTTAATTATTTAAGGAAGCCACCTCTATGTAGGTGATTTCTGATGAAGCTGTACAGTAATTGCATCCATGTTCTCTTACCTGTTAGGGCTTGGATTGCGGTCATGAAAGTACTAAGAAGTTTGTGGAAGCTGTGGGCAGGGCCAAGCAAATTGTGTGGAATGGTCCAGTTGGTGTATTTGAGTGGGAAAAGTTTGCCAAAGCAACCAAAGCACTGATGGATAAAGTTGTGGAAGTTACTGGCAAGGGTTGCATCACCATTATTGGTAAGATTTTGTGTCAATATATTATAAGTTGCTGCTTGCTGGCATCGAGTTACAAAGTGATTGTAAAATCTCATGCCCTTCCTTAAGGGACTGTTCAGTTCTGCTCTGGCAGCAAGTGTGGCCTTGAAGGGTGCTGAGCACACTGCTGCGGTAGACTCAGCTGACACACAGCCTTGAGAGGAAGAGCAGATTCTTCCATGCCAGCTTTCTCTTAGTTGGATGAATTTAAATTTCCTTCGATCTATAATTAATTTGCTTTGTTTAACAGGTGGTGGAGACACTGCTACTGCCTGTGCTAAATGGAACACCGAGGATCTAGTCAGCCATGTCAGCACCGGAGGTGGTGCCAGCTTGGAACTTCTAGAGGGTAACTTCTTTCCTTCTGTTAATCTAGTTCAGAAACTGAGGGGGGGGAGTAGCAGCTCTGCCGGTTCTCAGCTAGCCTGGGGCTTACTTTGGGGTGGCATAGTAATGTAATGTGTCCCTTGTATTTCACCGGCCATAGGACGTGCTTTGTCACTACCTTTGAGATACCTAGTGACTTTTTTATTTTAAATGCTACTTTCATTCCTTACTCTACTCCCTTTCCTTTCCTCTTTTCTTCCAGTACTATTCTAAAAACAGAGTTTCTCATTCCAGAAGGGGCAGAAATGAATTGGTAGAAACTAAAACACACTATTTTAAGAGCTCACCTTTGTTTTTTTAAACTCCTGGCCATGCCTTTGCTCCCCCCATCCCCATTCTTTTTAAAAAGGAAAAATGTAAACATACTAAGAGGCTCTGTCTCAGATGCTAACACCAGGAATAGTTAGTTAATCCTTGTAATAGTTCTTTAAAGGGTTTCATGAAGCAACTGATGTAAAAAGGCTGAATAGTCTGTACTTCTAGCCAAAATTTACAGTAGCTTTAGAACATTCTTTTAAACTATCCACTCATTTTATGGTGCCCTCTAGTGGTCACTTAGAATTGTACACTAGTAGATTTGAAAGTTTAAAATAGTGAGAATTTATAGGACTCTTTTATGGTGGTTGTATTGTACTGTGAATGGGTTTTCATTTCCTCTGATGATTAGCTGTTTCCCAATATGTGTAAATTTTCTAGTGCTGTCACATACTGTATAAAAGAGAAGCCACAATAGATAGTAGTGCCGTTCAGTGGTTGTATGCTAGACAGGGCTTTTGTTTCTGTTGCCTAGGGAGTAATGGTGAAGGGAAAAAATGCAAATTGCTGGAAGGGGCACTGTGCAGCTGACTTACTTGAAAGGACAAAGTTGTTTAGTTTTGGCCCAAATGTAGGTTTTGTGTGTACAGTCTCTAAATGTAATGAACCCCTAACTGATTTGAAATACTTAAGCGTTGTGAACACTAGTGAGCTCTTTAAAAATCAACTATTGCAGCATTGTACTACAGCATAAGAATAAGACTGACTCAACGAAAGTGAAACCAAATAGTCTATTTTCATCCTCAAAACCAAATGAGGTGCAGGAGTAAAATGGCATAAACAGTGGGAAAAATTAGATTTTTTGAAAAAAATCCTGTACTTCAATAATCTGGTATTTAACACAAGTTGTGGGGTTTTTGTTTCGTTTTGTTTTAAATAAAGGCTTGTAATGTTAACTCCCCACAAAATCCCTTTCCATTTCCAGGTCTGCAGGTCACCTATGATTCAAAAATATGGAACAGCATCAACGGCCAGATCCAAAGCCCATTGCAGTCAATGGGAGTCTTTCCATTGAATTCAATGGGCTTTGGATTAGATCGTAAGAGGGACTTGGATAGAATTGTACAAGCCATGTTAATTGAGCAGAGGAATCTTGACTTTTTACCTTTCATGTAAAGGGATTTTCTGTTTTCATATGAATACAGTTGTGTATCAGATGTTCATTGGCACTTTAATGTGTGTTTGCTCATATAAAGCAGCTAAGTATAACACTAATAGCTACAAAAATTAACAGGGGTATGTGGGGTTAGTGTCCTCTTGCAGCTCAGTTGTGACTGATTTGTTAAAATGTTGCAAGATGCTAGGTTAAACTTTGATTTTTTTTATTTTTTTTTAAAGTAAACCTAACTTTCCTTGGGTTTTTAAATTGCTAACAGGTAAAGTTCTTCCTGGTGTAAATGCTCTAAGCAATGTGTAATGGACAGAACGCTTCCCCAGTATGTTCCTGTGCACAGCTCCTAACCATCAACACTGCTGCGCTTCTGTATCTCAGCTCTGCAAGAGGCAGATCACAGAATGTAAACCGAAATTAGATGGCATTATGAGAAGAGGACAACGGAGGTGGCTTGAGTCTACAGTTTACATGATGTGGATTTGTCCACGGTTATCCCACTTGAACTAATGTAGTGCGTTAAATTGTTGGTGTTAATTTAGAGTGTATATATTTATATTTTGCCTCTTAAAGAGATTAACCCTTATTAAATGTCTGTTTCTCAAAGTAGATTGCTGCATTAAGCTTGCTCAGTGTTTTTAGCAGCTGTTTTTTGTCACTTGACGCAGTCTAAAAACATTTTTTTTTGTTTTTGAGATTGACTGTAATAGCTGCTGAATAAATGTGTCAGTGCTCACCAGTTGGTGTGTGTTCCTTCCTTCACGTAGTTACCTGCACAAGAATGCACTCATCTAAAGCTGTGCTTCATATGTTTGGGTCTTTTCCCTTTTGTGCTAATGCATTGTAAACTTCTAAAATGCATTTTCAAGCTGTCCAAGTGTTTGGTATTATTAGCATCCTAATATACTCCTGAAACTGATTTTCCTGGCATGATGCTCGTTGCTTTGAAGCTTGCAGATGCCAGATTTGTTATCAGGGCAACAACAGGACCTTACCCTAAAAAATCAGCATATATACCATTATGCCAGAACTCCGCCACTATTTGATAAGATACATAAATTTAAATTCCTAGATTAGAGCTAAAACTAAATTCAGATAACAGATTAGGATGAAATTTGGGAAATTTCAGACTTGGATAAGCACTTGCAAATCTGAAAGAAATCAGCTCATTTAGCTGGTATATGATACATCCAGTTTGGATATACTAGAAATCTAGGAATCACTGAAAGTTATAAGCATTCTTTTCCCGCTTTCTGCATTGCATGTACACGCAAGTGAAACAAAGAAAGACTTGGGTGCCACCTTGGCTCACTCTTTGAGAATCAACTTAAAAAAATTAACCTCCCTTCAAACTGTTAAGGGAAGCAATTATAAAAGCACTAAGGTGTGCACTAAATGTGGCATAGCTGAGACCCTCTCTGTCCACCATTATAGGACAATTGGGGAGCAATCATAGAAACCGCATTTTAAAGAGAATAAATTTAAAATAAAAGAACCCCTCCCCTATATCCCCTTCTCCCTGCTTGTTCTAAACCTGTTACATCAGCATTTCTCAAACTGGGGTCTGTGGACCCCTGCGGGTCCCCGAAGGTACCCCTGGGGGTCTGCAGGGCCCCACTGATCAACTCCTCCCCCTCCCTCTCAATGCCTCCTGCATGCTAAAAGTCCGGTGGCGCAGCAGGGCTAAGGCAGGCTCCCTGCCTGCCCCAGCTCTGCACCACTCCAGGAAGCAGCTGGCATGTCCTTGAGGGGTGAGGTAGGGAGCCTCCATGCGTTGCCTCCCCATCCTGAGCGCTGACTCTGCAGCTCCCATTGGCCAGGAACTGCAGCCAACAGAAGCTATGGGACAGTGCCTGCGGGGAGGAGCAGTGCGCACAGAGACCCCTGCCTAGGAGCTGCTGCAAGGGGGATGTGCTGGATATTTTCAGGAGCCACCCAAGGTAAGTGCCGCCCAACTGTAGCCCGCACCCCAGCCAGAGTCTGCAACCAAACTCCCTCCCAGAGCCCACACCGTGCACTCCCTCCTGCACCCAACCCGCTGCTCCAGCATGGTGAAAGTGAGCGAGGGGGGATGGAGTGAGGAGGGGCGGTGCTTCAGAGAAAGGGTGGGGCAGGGGCATGGCCTCGGGGAAGGGGGCAGGGTAAGGGCTGAGTGGTGGGGCTTGGGGGTCCCTGAAAATTTTAAATCAAAATGGGGGTCCTTGGGTTGCTAAAGTTTGAGAACTGCTGTGTTACATAACAGGATGTAGCAGCTAAGGAGACTCCTAACAGCTTCCCCATACAGGAAATTTAGCGACAGTGTTCTAAAATATGCAGTCTTCAACAGAAGAAAACACTGGGCGGAAGGGAGGTGGCATATGCTCTGGCTTCTGGGACATATCTTGTATCAGTGAGATGTGGGGGCTGTGTACCATATGTGCCTTTTGGACTGAAATGTAAATATGCTGTAAAATGTCCAATTAGCTTCTTACTAGACTGACTACTGGAGTCTTAATGGGTTGTTCACACTGTAGGTGCTACAGCAGTAACTTGTGAAACATCACTGTGAGGTAAAGGTGATCTAATGACTTATCAGTGTGGACAAAACAAGTTTTTGCTGGTGTAGGTATTTGGGCCTAAAACACTGTTTTCTGACATCTGTCTGCACAGACAAGAGAAAAAAATGTTTACAGCTGGGCTGAGTTACATTTCACACATGCTTTGGGAGAGCTGGCTATGAAAAAATTGCCTTTTGGTTTTTGAACACCTCTAATGCTTGCATTTATAAATGCAACCCTAAGTCTCTGCCTCCACCCCAGTCTGCTCTTTTTCAGCTACTGGATCCACTTAAGACAACTAAATTTAAAACTTTCCTGTAACCTCACTATTCCATGCAGGTAGTTGCCACAAGAATATCATGCACTTGAAAATAGAAAGGGCACCATCCATGAGAAATCCTTTGTTAAAATATGGCTTGGATTATGAACAAGTTTGAGGAAACCATAGATTAAGAGAAATAAAACAAGGAAGAGCAAAAGTAATGCCTCCAAGGGACCGTGTCTCTCTCCTCTGACATCCTGAATCAATTGTGACTCAGGAAATGGCTGCTGCTCTTGCACCCATGCAGGTACCTTAGTAATGCAGGTAAAGGGATAATAAAATTGCAACAGTTGACAATCAACAACTGTTACACCACAACTCCCACACGTGACGGTAGTAGGCCGCCTTGAGAGAGTCAGCTGACAAGCTCAAGGACTGAATGATGGTCTTTCCAAGTTAGGGTCGATGGCATTCACAGGGCTGAAGTACTGAGGTGGCTCATGACCTTTTTATTATACTGTAGATAATTTTTAAATGGCTTGTGTTGTAATGTAGCATCTTGGTTCTGTGTGTAAATGAAAGGCTTCACTCACTTGTTGTGAATGTGACACTTAGCACCAAGGCTAAATTCACACAAATCTTTTAAAGCCTTTTATTTTAAAATGTTTCACTCCCAGCTGCAAGGGCTGAAGTTCTTCCTTGCTGCTATATTTTTGTTACTCTTCACTTGCTAAATATATTATTCTGTACAATTTCCCATCATCAGCTTACGATCTTTGTGTTCTAGCACCACATTTCCATTATAGGATGATTTATAACATAGTATGGAGATTAACCTTTAATGTTTTTGATTTATCATGCCCTCCCAACCAAATTCTAAACAAATACAAGTAAAGCAGAATAATAAAATCATATCTAGAAGAGTATCATTTAAAACTCTGCAAGGTTTATCTAAAAAAATGCAAATCCAGCAATGCATTAGAAATAGCCATTAAAGTAATCTATCAAGATATTTATAAGGTACTTAATCACAGTGGTATCTAGGTGCTAAAACAAAATTAAGGGTTGCATACAATTTTAAATGGCTGGGAACTATACTGCCTACTAATACCAGTTATCTACAGCTAGTATGTGGATATCAGTATGCTCATTTTGGAATGTTCCCTTTTCCTCTTACTGTATATCTTTGACCCTGTTGTCATGGGATGGCACATGTAAAGAGAGAGTTCTCAAATCCCATTGTGAAGGCTTGGGATCATTTGGGGGGCAGTGAGTTTCATAGGTTTGAAAGCTAAACTAATTCAGATAAGTGATATTGAAACAGAAACCTTTTAAATGTGAGTGGCAAGTTCCAGAATCAGGCACAACCAACAAAAAATGCTGTTAAACAACAGAAATCACTGTGCATGGATGCTGCCCTTAGTCACATTTGTGTCTGAGCCATTTTTATGGTGCTGCTGATGAAGAAGAAAATACTGTTACTATTTAATGGACACACGCTGACCTTTCACTGGAAAGTCTGAGAAAGCAGCTCCATAAAGAGAGTTTGTTACTGGTCCCCCACAATCCAGTGACACAAAAGAATGAGAGTGGCACACCACTGAGTTGTGTTGTCATATGAGGCTGAATGAGACAGGGCTGTCAGCTAGAAGCCATACCTGCAAAAATCTGTGTCATTATTCATGCATGGCCAGAGGAAGCTAAGATTAAAATATGTGGGGTTTTTTAAAAAAGCTATTTCTAGTTTCTTTTCTTCCCCCAGTCCCACATTGGGTTCCACAGTCAGTCTCAGACGTAAAAAGTAATAAATATTTAGACTTCATAGGCAATTACTCATTACAAACCTCAGTCTTTTGGGGTTGTAGTTTATTGGATAAAATCTGGGGAAGGGAACGTGTCTTTATGGTGAACGCTCTCTTCGCCCTCTGTAGGGCTGTGGGTGTACTGTCTATAATGTTGCACATAGGCATAAAACAACAGTGAGTAGGAGCAGCCAGCTCACCAAGAGTCAACTGGACAATCTCTGCCTTAGCCTAACATAAGTCATGCAAGCAAAAGGTTGCTTTTTGTGTACAGAAAAACATAACAGCGGTGGCTATTTTCAGTATGGCTCACAAGGCGCCGGGATGCGGGCGGAGACGCCCCCCGCCCCACTGCAGCACCGCTGTGGACTCACGTCTTCCCTGGGGACCTTTGGGGGCGCGTCAGGGGGAGAGAACTACACTTCCCAGCAGCCTTTGCAGCGGGTTCCCACAGTGGGGCATGCTGGGAGTCGTAGTTGGCGGCGCCCGGTGAAAGTTAATCGGCGAAGCGGCGGCAGGCCGTTCCTAGAGCGCCTCGGTGTGTCTCATTCTCGTGCCGGCTTCGGCTTTGTCACCTCCCGGGGGCGCGGCGCAAGATGGATGAAGTGGCGGGTGGCTGCTGGGGCAGGTGCCCGCGGGGTAAGGCGCTGCCCCACAGGGCCGGGGGCAGGATCTACCCGCCGCGCGAGGGTCCGTCCCTGGCTACAGCCAGCTGCTGCCCGCGCTCCGCCCTGGGGGCTGGGGGCGTGGGGCCGGCTCGGGTGCGGGCGGGCGCGGCTCCCGGCAGCCCGGGGGCTCTGCACGGGCTGCAAGAGCTTTTCCGCCGCTGCCCTTTGAACTACTTTGTGTCCGCCGACCAAGGGGGGATGCGCCCATCCTCCTCCCCCTTCTCGCTGTCGCGGGGCTTGAAGGGCGTTTGCTGAGAGAGGGATTTGTGGCTCCAGCTCCCTCCAAACGGCAGCGGGGGGAAACAAAACCGGCTGGTTTCCTCCCCTCCCTCCGGAGCCTCAAGAGAGGGGGACTGGCCTCCCCTCGCTGCCCATCTCTTCCCCTTCCTCCCCACCAAGCCCTGCTCTAGTCCCCGCTACTCCCTCCCCAGGGTCCCGGGGATGGGGCTGCCCCGCCCCCGGGCTCCCGGCAGGTGACGGGGGGCGGCCCTCCCCTTCTGTCCCCTTTCGCACCTGCACCAGAGTCCTGCGGGTGCAGTCTGGCTTTCCTGGCTCTCTGCCCACCCTGTATCGCCCGAGAGGAGCTGTCTTGCCCTCCCCGCAGTTCAAAGGGGCGGGGGGTTGTCTGGCCTCTCTTCCCCCTGCTCCACTCTAGTGGGCCGGGGCAGGAGCTGGAGGGCTGGTTTTGTGGCTAAGGCACTGGGCTGGGACCCTGGAGACCTGTGTTCCGTTCCTGGCTTTACCACAGCTTCCTTTTGTGACCTTGTGGGGTGTGTGTGTGTGTCTGTCTATTCATTAATAACTGTGAGATATTTGAATACAAGAGGGGTGGGGGTATTTATCAGACAGAGGAAGGGGCTTCCCTCCCCCCTCCAGCTTGCCTTAAAGCCGAGAGGGAGCACATGCCCCTCCCCAACACCAAAGTGTGGGGCTGCCCTGTGCCACCTGCACCCCCAGCCCCAAACCTGTAGCATAAGAACGGCCCTACTGGGTCAGACCAAAGGTCCATCTAGCCCAGTATCCTGTCTTCTGACAGTGGCCAAAGCCAGGTGCCCCAGAGAGAATGAACAGAACAGGTCATCATCAAGTGATCCATTCGCTGTTGCCCATTCCCAGCTTCTGGCAAACACCAGGGACACCATTCCTGCCCATCCTGGCTAATAGCCATTGACGAACCTATCTTCCATGAATTTATCTAGTTCTTTTTTGAACCCTGTTATGGTCTTGGCCTTCACAACATTCTCTGGCAAGGAGTTCCACAGGTTGACTGTGCGTTGTGTGAAAAAATACTTCCTTTTATTTGTTTTAAACCTCCTGCCTATTAATTTCATTTGGTGACCCGCTAGTTGTTGTGTTATGAGAAGTAGTAAACAACATTTCCTTATCTACTTTCTCTACACCAGTCATGATTTTATAGACCTCAATCATTATCTCCCCTTAGCCGTTTCTTTTCCAAGCTGTAAAGTCCCAGTCTTATTAATCTCTCCTCATATGGAAGCTGTTCCATACCCCTAATAATTTTTGTTGCCCTTTTCTGAACCTTTTTCAATTCCAGTATATCTTCTTTGAGATGGGGCGACCACATCTGCACACAGTATTCAAGATGGGGGCGTACCATGGATTTATATAGAGGCAATATGATATTTTCTGTCTTATTATCTATCCCTTTCTTAATTATTCCCAACGTTCTGTTTACTTTTTTGACTGTCGCTGCACATTGAGTGGGTGTTTTCAGAGTACTATCCACAATGACTCCAAAATCTCTTTCTTGAGTGGTAACAGCTAATTTAGGCCCCATCATTTTGTTGCCCAGTCACGAGAGATCCCTTTGTAGCTCTTCGCAGTCTGCCTGGGTCTTAACTATCTTTACTAATTTTGTATCATCTGCAAATTTTGCCACGTCACTGTTTACCCCTTTTTCCAGATCATTTATGAATATGTTGAATAGGACTGGTCCAGAACAGATCCCTGGGGGACATCACTATTTATCTCTCTCCATTCTGAAAACTGACCATTTATACCTATCCTTTGTTTCCTATCTTTTAACCAGTTACCAATCCATGAGAGCATCTTCCCTCTTATCCCATGGCAGCTTACTTTGCATAAGAGCTTTTGGTGAGGGATCTTGTCAAAGGCTTTCTGAAAATCTAAGTACACTGTATGCACTGGATCCCCTTGGTCCATAATGCTTGTTGACCCCCTCAAAGAATTCTAGTAGATTGGTGAGGCATGATTTCCCTTTACTAAAACCATGTTGACTCTTCCTCAACAAATTATGTTAATCTATATGTCTGACAATATTGTTCTTTATTATAGTTTTATTATAGCATCTACATAAAGATTCTGCTCTATTTTTCCATCCGTCCCCTAGGCCTCTTTAAATTCCAAAGAGGGTAAGTAAATCCATACCCACCAGCTGGGATGTGTCAAGAGAACAAACTTTTCACTCAGTTTACAATAATCCCAGCAGAGTCAGTAGTTATAGTTTTGTGCCACTTCCTGCAAATCGCATTTAGCTCCATAAATTTATTTCAGTTCTTTGTTCTTGAATAAGTGTCAGGATCCTGCTAATCACTGCAGCCTTGGGCAGGGTCTGGGCCTAATGATCTTTGAGGCCAGGCACTGAGGTGATGGCAAATTGGGAGAATAAGTAGGTTGGGATTCTGTCTTCGTTAAACATATTAAATATCCACTATGACCCTGCAATCCAAGCACAGGGAATAAATCCTATTAATTTCAGTGGGCTATTTACCTGTGTAAGGGATGCAAGATTAGGCAGTAAAAGCTAGATTTTGGGTACTGATGAAGCATAGCATATAAATTGGACCCAAGGTGGGTTTAAACCTCCTTTGTTCTCTTGGAGGCAGCTAGGAGCTGATAGACCCCTCCACATAAATTGCAGCAGCCCAAGGTTCCTACATCAGTGGCTTCCTAGGGGTGGTTCTGTTAGTTCTGCAGCACAAGGCTCTTCAGTAATGCCCCTTCCTGCTGCTGCTTCCTATGCTGGAGGAATCCTCAGCGGCTTGGTTAGCATGTCTCAAAGGGGCCACAGCAGAGACCAAAGTTCTGGCACTAACTGTCACTTCACATAAAATTAGTGGCTTAATCCTGGCAAAGAGCCTGGTTTCAGTCCCAAAGCGGTGTGATAGAAGCAGGAGATACGACTTGTTCAGGGGAGGAGAGATTCTGCTTTAATTTAATTTTGATTCCAATATATAATAATAATACCTAGTGTTTACTTAGCACTTTTCATCAGTAGAATTCAAAGTGCTTTACAAAACAGGTAAGTATTATTATTCCCATTAAGAATGCCTGTCACAGGCACTGGGCACCCTCCACAGATAGTTAAGAATACAAACCAGTTAATGAAAGCAGCAGTGACAACCAGTGACCTTTTCCCACACACAAGAAGCCATTCCACAAAACCACAATTTCCACATCAAATAAAACTCCATACCGTATTAGCTCCCAAATCTCAATTCTCCTCAAGCACCTGCTCAAATCAAAGGGCTTTGTGGCCTTGTAGATTAATGTATTTAGGTTATTACAGACCAAAGGAAGGGGAGCTGGGGAGTGAATTCCAGGGTTGAGGGGCCTCAGGGAGAATATTCTGTCAGTTGGTCCTTTATCCAAGTTCCGTCATTCGAATAAGTATGTGCATGTTAGGGAGCTTATTCAAACCTAGAGTCTGAACCTATCAGAGTTGGCCCTGGATCTACTTCAGTCTATTCATAGAAGAGAAAGAGTAATTCAAAATTAGAGATTGCCCAGAATTGGAACTCAGAATCTAGATTCAGTTTACATGACTCCTAAGACGAGGGAAACTTTGTGAAGAATGCTGGGCCAAAATTTTATAAGGTCAGTATGTGACACTTTGTCATAAATGGATCTGAATACTCCTGTGTCAGCCTCAAACCCAAACTCTGAATCCTATCCTAGTGCTAAACCAGATCTATGTATCTTGCCCTCTTCCTCTGCCTATTGGAAACAGAACACCCCAGGATTGATGTTTCCCTACATTGGTCACTCTGAGTACCACTACAGACAATATCCTCTTCCGCAGTCTGAGTGCTTGATGTCATGTCATAGTTATTCCCTAGGAATGTGTCTGCCCTGGATTGTGATGATAATGCTCAATGGTGACCTAATTGCCGCAGTCTCACTGTGTAGGAAAAGTACGTGTTTGTGGCCTCTTGGTATGTCTTCTCACCAAAGAGATCATTGCCTCACAATACAATGTGCCTGGTCTAGCTTTCCCACCATTGCTACCACTGTGGAATTGCACCAGTCCTAGTACAAGGGTGGGAAATTTCTTGAAAATTGCCAGTATAGAAGGAGCCTCAAATCTTAGGTGGAACTAAAGAGAAAGGAACAATGGTCTAGGTGCCATTCCTGGTGCTGCTGCAGAATTAGGGCTAGATCTGCAAAGGGGACTTAGACTCAGCATAGCAGCACCCCATTTTTAGGTGTCGTGCCTCCGAATCGAATCCACAGCTCTGAATTAGGTGACCAGGTTTCCTGGACAATGCCTGGGAAAATTAGGCACCTAAGAAGGGGATCCACCAAGCCAGCAAGCTGAACAAGGAGCTGCCTAAGCTATCCAGTGGGAAATGCTGAAGAGAAAGGTGGGGCCTAAGTCTTGGCCCTCAAAAGGAATTAGCCACCTAACTCTGGGCCAGAGGGAGGTGCCTCCTCCTACTCAGAAGACAAGCCACGACTCCTTTTCTGAAGTTAGATGCCTACGCCAGGTTAGCCCTTTCTCTCATAAAGGTGGTGAAGGATGTGGGAGACCTGGGTTCAAATCCCCATTTTGCCTGATGTGGAACAGGAAGTTGAATCCAGGTCTCCCGTGTGAACATAGCGCCCACTGGGCTAGGGTAATCTAGGGTGGAAGTTTCTCCTGGTGGAGCTGTTCCACTTTGTATGAAATGCTTAAATGTTTGTTGGGCCAGCAAGAATGAGTGAGAATAATTTTATTGCCCAGTGCTTAAGGCATTCACCAGGGATGTGGTAGAACCAAGTTCAAATTGCTGTTCCAATGAGTATTTAATTATTTATACAAAGTGGAGTAGCTACAACAGGAAAGATTGAGGGTAGCCTTCCTCAGAATATCTTAGAGCCCGGTGATCAGGGCACTCACCCGGGACATGAGACCTGCATTCAAGTCCCTGTTCCCCAGAAGGTTGACTGGGGGTCTATCCCTTGGCCTGTTGGACATAAGGGGGGGTGCGGGGTGATCCCATCACCAGAGCTATGTTTTGTGCAAGGCCCGGTCTGGTAGGTGTCCTCTGAGAACATTTACTGACCTGGGCTCTGCAGATGAGATTTGTGGGGGAACCCCTAATTTGAGGATCCTGCTGGGGCTTACGCATGAGCTAGGCAGTGGGTGTCAAGATTTAAGCAGCTTTATGCACGCCCACTGCAGGTTGGATTGTTTCAAATCAAAGCAATTTAAATCACTGATTTTAATCGTCATTTAAATCAGCAAGCAGGGAACCTTGATTTAAATCTGTAAAGCCACTGTGAATGTAAGGCATGATTAAAGTTTAAAGTATTAATCACCTACATACATACTGTAATATTGGATGTATTCTAAATGCCTGAGAGAGTTGACCTATGGAGGGAAGAGGGGGAATGGAGAGAAGCTGGGAGGCAGAGAATGGAGGAAGAGAAAGCAGTGACGAGGAGACAAAGGACGTGAAATGGTAACAGAGAAACTCAGGGCATGTGTAAACTGGTATGGGCACTGTAGCACCATAGCATAGATGTTTCCTATGCTGATGTAGGTAATCCACATTCCTGAGTGGTGGTAGCTAGATTGATGGAACAGTTCTTCCATTGACCTAGCTGTGTCTACACAGGGAGTTTGGTCAGCTTTTCACACCCCTGGGTGACATAGCTAGGTCAATCTAAATATTAAGTGAAGACCAAGGCTGAGAGTATGGGACTATATGAATGGCAAAGAAATGGGAGGGGAAGAGATGGGCTGGAAGGAGACTGGGGAAAAAGCAGTGTGCTGGATTGTTTGGTGAGCATTATGGAGGTGAGTGTGGCTGTGTGTCACACCAAGCATCCCTGTGTGTCCTCCAGCACACTCTAAAATGTCATCTATGGGAGAAAGGGAAGATGATTCCTGGTAGAATACACGTTCACACAATGAAACCTTTAGTTTCTTCGACTGCATGTCTGTAGAGAGCTCATTGCTTCCCCGTGACCCCAGGAGACACTTCCATTTCTTTTCATGTGCCAGTATTTGGCCAGCGGATGTAGGTGGGGCACTATTGGGTTCTCTTATTAACTCTTTAATTCACTGAATTTCCTAGTCTTGGTAGAATTAGATATTTGCATAGTGTGATCAAATAGAAGATTCAGGTTCTTTTACAGGGAGGCTGTTGTGCTGCCTCAGTCCTGTTACAGTGACTCTTACGTGTGTTTGCTTTTGATGTCTGAAGCTTAGGAGTCTGCATGCGTGACCAAGGGCCAGAGCTGACTACTGAATTCATATTTCTGACTGAGGTGAGGGTTAGTATGAGTATGGGGAGAGGGGTATACGAGCAGCCCAGCAGGTACAACACAGCTAATAAAAGGGAGAAATGTCCACATTTTCTGTGGTATAAGTGTCCTGTACTGGTGTCACAATTCCTCTCGAATTCTTTCGACTCCTGCTTTTAGCACCTTCTAATATTGCAGTGATCTCTTTGTGTATACCTGCCATGGTCCTGAGTATCAGTGTCTTGAAAAGTGTGGAGCCTCATGTTTGAAACCACCTGGCACTTCGAGTAAGAGTAGGAGTTTGCTTTGGCTGCCTTTGTTCCCCACATGGTTTGTGCAACATGCTGTGTGTCATTTGCCTGTCACCCTCCACCCCAGAGTTAACTGCATCTCACTGGTGATTGTATGGTTAAAAAGTGCTTTGGGATTATATGTAAGCGGAAAGTGTTATTAGAATGATGCTCTCCAGAACCAGAATGCATTGGACCAATTGCTATTGAAATTGACTTTGCTGTATGTTGAATCTTATCTATTTGTGTTGTACTATTGATTATCATTATTATTATTTATTTATTCTTGGTAGCCCTCACAATTGTATTTGGTTTAGGGTTATAAAACTCTCTATAGATGTCCGTCCTATTGTCTTTATGGTCGTCCCATAAATTAAAATACACAATGCAAAATACACTATAAAGGATATCTACCAGCTGAGATGAGAATGGTAAAATAGACCCAAGCCCCTGCAGCACTCAGTCCATCCCCTCCCCCAACTTCTGCCAACTGTTCTGGCTGCTTTCTCCAAACCACTGCCCTTGTCTCAGTTTTAGCTGAATTATGTAGCAAACAGCCCTCACCCAGTCCCATGGTTTTTAGGGTCATATATAAAAGAACCCAAGGCCAGATTTTGGAGTGTTCAAGCATCCACCATGAGGGTTAGATTTTCAAAAGAGCTCCACTCCCATTTAGGCACCTAATTAAAGGTCATATCTTCAAAAGTGCTTGGCATCCAGCAGCTCCCATTGTGATGCTTATGGCCAATTTTCAAAAGACCTCCGTAGGTTGGGTGCTGAACTCCTGAAAATTCCATCCAGAAGCAGTGGGTGATTTGTTCCACTGCTGTGGCCAGGTCAGCTGTGGTAGAGATGTGAAGATGGGTTTCTTCAGCCTGGTGAATAAATTGCAGCCTGTGCCCCCTCATTAAATGTTGCCAACAAGAAAGAGCTCTTGAGGCAGAGGCAAGGGTTGAAACAGACACAGCGGTAAAAACTCCAGCAGCAGGTCTGTAGTGCGGCTCGTACTGTTGAATTGATGGAGATGCATGCCAAAGCCCCATGTATTTTTAAAAAATTAATTTCTTTATGTATGTGTTTAATACTTTAGGCCAATATTTGTGAGGCCTTTTGAGATCCTTGGATCAAGTATATTATATAAGGGTCCCAAGCCCATTACAATCCATCAAAAGAATCCCATTCCTGTTTTCAAGACATTTAAACAACAAAACAGAAACCATTTTAAGCAGCTTAATGTGTATTTATTGAAGAGACGAGTCTCCAAGAAATAGCTTGAATATCATGGCTTTTCATTACTGTATATTAAGAAGGAAATCGGAAGAACAAAAAGCTACTTTTGAAAAGTGTTCAATGGGAAACAAACTGGCAAAACCCAAGAAACTCAAACCTAAGGCTAATGAATACTCTGTCCTGAACTCACATTGTCTCTTTTGATTCCCCACGCTCTCATGAGCTGCACACAGATTCAGTTTGCCAGTCTTAACCCTTCTGACTGAGGTCTGCTCTACATACAGTTTTTGTTCTGGTATAACTATGTTGGGGTGGGGTGCGATTTTTATTTTTTACCGATATAATTATACCGATGCAAACCCTAGTGTGGATGCAATACTATTTGTATAAATACCAGTATAACTGAGTCTGCACTGGGGGAGGTGTACCACTTTAACGATACTATATTTTAACTATATAACTTTTGTGTGTAGACAAGGCTTATGCGTACACCAGGAGAATTAGGACCTGTGACACACCGCTGTTGCAGTTTCATGATGGAAGCTCTAGTGCAGATAGGGCTTAGAGCAGGTCTGGACTGCACTTTAGTTAAAAAGCCAGTGGCTAGCCTACACTAGCTGTTCCGCTGTTGATACTGCTGGCACAGCTGCACCCATGCCAGTTCTACAGTGGGAAATTTGAAGGAAAAACAGTGTTGTGTAGATGCACCTTTAATGTGCTGCTGTTACTTGTCACAGCAGTAATGAAATTGATGGAATGCCATAATTGAGGATTGGATAGCTGGAAGATTCAGCATTATGGAAGCCCTGTTCTGACAGATTGTGTCTGGACTATTCAGTAGCGCAGAATAGGTGCTTTCTTCTGTGAACAGCAGTAAAAACAGGATGTTTACTACCTGCAACAGTTAAATTTATTCCAGTATGGACCAAATTATAAATAATGGTTTCTGAGCTGGCAAAGATACCAAACATAATGATCTGCTAGGGTGATCTGGCCTCTTAAAAGTGACTGTTCTGTCTGCCAAAGTTTAGCAATCTGTTTAGTGTTGCTGTTGTTTGTTAAGTTGAAATGGGTCCAATTTATAGCTCATTAAAAAAAAATGGCATATTGTGTTTTTAAAATAGAATTGATTTTCTTCGTTCATTTTTCCTCTAAATGGCCTATTAAACTTGGTATCACCAGCAGAGGATGCTGGTGCTCTGTCAGAACTCAGAACCAGCATCTCAAACGGATTGGAAAAATCTGATTAGACCTTGTTCCGTGATCAAATCTGTACTTTTTTTATTTTAGGAAAATAAAGTTTCAATCAATTATCTGATACTCACTGTCTTGCTGCTTTTAGTTCCATCAAAGGAGAAATGTAATTCTAAAAATTATCCATTTGCTTAAAAAAACTTGATGTTGGTTGTCTTTTTTGCTCTCTCTCTTTCTCTCTCTCTCTAACCTTTGAATAGAGTTTCATGTGTTTTGTCCTCAGCAGAGATTATCCTCCTCTTTAGATAATGTATTCTCATTTCACTGCTTCTTTTTAATTTTTTGGTCAGAGTTAATATTCAGAATCAGTTTAATATTTAATGCTGCTTTTATTGGGAGGATATAGGCTGATCCTGTAATTAATTCCACTCAGATGTAGGGGAAGCGGGAGGTGTCTGTGTGTGTGGAGCTCATTGTAGGATTGAGGCTATACTCTTATTCTTGCAGGGGGGTGGATAAAAAGATCAATTAGATCTCTTTCAGCTCTCAATTCTGTGACTCTAATATTAAAAGTGAGCTGCAAAGGACTTAAATACAAATGGGCTTGTGTTCTTTATTTCTTTTTCTTTTTTTGTTATTGTTGTTGCTTTGCTTCTTTATGATGTATAAAGAGGGCCTGAAAGATCTTTCTTTTTTCCGAAAAGAAAATTTGCCTTTTTTTAGTCTTAGGAATATCAAGAATATGAAGTCTGCTTCTTCTGGAGGACTTGCTGAATGTCTCAGAACATGTTCTATTGTAAGTTCTCAGAACTTCGTATTGAAATTTTAGTAAACGCTTCCTTTCTTCAAAATGTTCAATAATCACTGCAGTTAAATAGCTGTTAACAACACAAAACAATACACTATCTGACTAAACATCCCTTTTCCCTCTCACTTGCTAAACTTTCATTCTTTTGTGGTATCATCATATTGTTAGTTCTTCATCATAGAGTCGTACAGGGCGAATTCTAATTTCAAATGCAAAAAAAGTGTGTGTGTATATCTATATTATAATATATAAAAATAGGCTTTCTTTGTACAACACAAAGAGGGGAAAAAAAGAGATGCACGAGTCTAATATTTTTCTTTGTAAGTGACCTTTAAGACAAATAAACTGCAGTCTAGAACAGAAGCATTAATTTTGGTTGGGAAGAGTAAATTGTATAATGTATAATTTTCACTGTGGTGAAGTATTGATTATACTGGAATTCCATGTCCTCTATCACTTTTTATTGTGGCACCTTTCCTTAATAATGTGTCGACATTAGGGGAAAAAAGGAGATCAGTAGAGTAATATTGATAATAATACAAATAATTACTGATATAATTGGTAATGGCGTTTGTGATTGATATTCCCACATTTAAATAGTCATTGATGAATATGACCTAATTTGATTAAATGATCACTGTGAAGTGCATGGAAAGCGGCCCCTGCACTACAGTGCCTTTTTATACACTGTTTTATAACACACAGTCCACTGTGGATCTGATTTAAAGCCCACTGGAGTCAATGGAAGTCTTTTCATTGACTCCAGTGGGCTTTAGATCAGATCCTATGTAGAGTCCAGCAGTAAACTTTTTTAAATCCTAAAACACTTCAGTAATAGTATTTTACACCCAAAGATTTCAGCATGCTCACAGGTCCTCTGTGAGATAGGTCCTTATTAATATACTTGGTTTAGAGATGATTAAATCAAATCCCTTCTTAAGAATCTGATCTTGAAGCCGTTTCTTAGGCAAAACTCCCATGTAAATCCGTGGGAGTTGGGCATGAATATAGCCAGAGTGAAGCCAACACATTTAATTTAATTTTTCTGTAGTCGGTGATTGCTTAGCAGCATTCTAACTATTTCTTCCGAATTGCTCTGTAAAAGGGGGCCTGTGCTTGCTAATTATAGCACTTCCCTTACAGGCTGTAGCCGAAAGGGATTAATGGTGGAAACATTGTCGCTCATTTTGTTTTCCATTTTCAGTGGGTGAGGCTGCTTTTGTTCCACTGCACACACTAAAGTCCCAACTACTCTGTGCTGGGACCTGGATTAAGGAGCTGTGTTTAAACCGCCAATCCTAGTATTAGCTGGAACCATGTTCCTCAATTCAGTGTAAAGCCTGGGATAAACAGGGTCTGAGGCTATCTATGGCCATGTCTACACTACAAATTTTGGTCGATGCTAGTTATGTTGGCATAAAGCCGCCACAATTAGTATAGTGCTTGTGCACATGTGTACTTGGCTCCTTCCATCAGCGCTGCACATACTCACCGGGAGTGCTTGTGTCAATGAACAGTGTGGTAGGTATCCTGATGTATAACTCACCATTGTTCAGTGCACTATTTTTGGGGAAGTTTTGGCAGTCCGTGGTGGGACAGAAATGAGTCTAGCAGGGGTGGCTGTGAGCAAAGGGTCAACTTCTCAACATACCACTCTCTCCACCCCATAATTTTTGTGACTTTGTAAAAATTTCACAAACCCATGCATCCCCCCCCCTCAGCCTTCTCTGACAGAAGCATGTGGCATACACAGCTCTGTACTACTGTCATAAGTGTTGCAAACATTGGATGGTATTTGCAGAGCTGTAAGAAGAACCACATCAGCAGGGAACATGATGATTTCTTGGAGGGCAGATTGCTGTGGAACATAGTGAGAACCAACTCAAGGTTGTTGGTGGCATTCACAGAGCAGCTATAGATGATGGAGCGCTGCTTTTAGGCCTGAGAAACAGGCACTTACTGGTGGGATTGTGTTGTAATGCAGGCTGGGGATGACGAGCAGTGACTGCAGAACTTTCAGATGCACAAGGCTACATGCATCCGATGAAGGTGAGCTGTAGCTCACGAAAGCTTATGCTCAAATAAATTTGTTAGTCTCTAAGGTGCCACAAGTACTCCTTTTCTTGTTCCTGGATCTGTGTGCCAACCTCTGGAGGTTGGGCAGGAGGACACCAAAATAGAGCTGCACTGAAAGTGGAGAAGCAAGTGGCGATCTCACTGTGGAAACTTGCAGCATTGGGTTGCTGCTGGTCATTGGGAAATCATTTTGGAATTGGAAAATCCACTGTGGGGGCTGTTATCATGCAAGTGTGCAGGGCCATTAATTGTCTCCTGCTGTGACTTTTGGCAATGTGCAGGATATAAGGGATAAATTCACAGTAATGGGGTTCCCGAACTGTAGTGGCGCAATAGACAGTACCCGTGTCCCCAGATCAACTTGTCTTTGAGTACATCAACAGAAAGGGCTACTTTTCTATGGTTATGCAAGTGTTGGTGAATCATTGGGGACACTTCACCGACATCAGTGTTGGCTCTGAATATTGGCAGCCTTTTCCACAGCCAGTGGCGATTTTAGCTGATATCTCACTCCTGAGGGTAACAAAGGCACAGAGAGCACAGCTGCTGCTGGTATCCCAAAAGCTGCCTGGGCCCACATGCTGCTAGCTTATGTGCTACAATGGTGTCTGCTGAAGTTATGGCTGACTGGCATAGGAAAGTGTCCTACCATGGAGGAATAAATATGGTCCATAGAAACCTTTGACAGATGATTGCAGAGTACATCTGTGACAGTTGCATCCAGTTCTCTCAGGAGGATTCAAGGGTCATCTCTGTATACATAAACAAACTGCTTCTTAGCGCCCCCCGTAACTCTACAGAAGAATGAAAAGCAGATTAACAACGCTACCCCTCTTTGTTGTACTGCTATCTCTTCTAGTGAGAGTAAATTAATGAAAAATTAATGGCTGTGACCTGTTAAGTTGGGGCACCATCAGTACATCACTGTAATGGGAAACACATTTGCACGCTTACCCAAGGTTCCTTACTCTGCATCGGGCTCACCCATGCTCGACTGTCGGGACTAATTGGTCTGCGGTGGAATCTCAAACAGGTCCTGGCTGGTGGCATAGCTGGACCACCTGGTCACATGTTCCCCATCCTCTTCCTTTCCTCCTCCTCCTCGTCCTCACTATTTACACTAGGAGCCCGTGTCTTGGGCTCCTTGAAGGTATCCATGGTGGCGTGCAGTGTCTATACCAAGTATGTCATGCAGCTCTTTGTAAAACCGGCAGGTCTGTGGCTCGGCACCAGATCGACTATTGGCCTCCTTGGCCTTCTGATATGGCTCACGCAGTTCCTTTGCTTTCACATGGCACTACTGCTGATCTCTGTCATACCCCTTCTCCTGCATCCACCTTGCAGTCTGCTTGTAGATGTCAGTGTTTCTACAACTGGTCCATAGCTGTGCTGCATAATCTGGTCTCCTCACAGGCCCAGGAGATCCAATATCTCCTGTCTACTCCAAACTGGAGCACATCTGGAGCGTGTAGCTGGCATGGTAAGCTGGACAGTTGCACACAACAGTGGAGAGCAGGTAGGTATGCTTGCCAAGCTGGAAAATCAGGAAAAGGTATTTCAAAAATTCCCAGGGCTTTAAAGGGGACAGGGCCTTCTAGTCTCCGTGACCCCTGGGCAGCAGAGTTCACAATTGTGATCAGAGCAGTCAGTGTTGGGCATTGTGGGACAGCTGCTGGAGGACTGTTAGGGTTGCCATAAGTAATGCAGTGTCTACACTTGCGCTACGTCAACCTCAGTACCTAGACCATGGCTCAGTGCTGCTCAGGAAGGCGTTACTGTGTTGCTGTAATGGGGTACTTACATGGGTAAGAGACCAATTTAAGTGTAGACACATGCACAGTTAGGTAGAAGCAAGGTGGCTTATGTCAACCTAACTTTGTAATGTAGACCAGGCCGATGTAAAAGTTTTCTACAGTAATTACTTTCCCCACAGCAGTTTGCTAAATTACACGGTCATTAAAATTTTATTGTGTAGAATTAGCAGGTTAATAAACTGCTGTAGAAAGACACCCGTGAGCACTGAGAGGGGGAAACGAGACCGTATGGCCGATGAGAGAGAAAAGATGGATAAGGCAATATCTTTTATTGGACCAACTTCTGCTGGTGAGAGAGATGAGCTTTCAAGCTCTCCATTGAAGCTCTCCATTAGATATGGCTCATAACTGTTCAAATGTCTGTATTCTGGAAAGCAGAATTTTCCTAATAACCCCAAACATGCTAGGTTTTACAGTAGTAATTTTTAATATCATTGGGATGCAAGTACCCATCATTACCATCTCATGGTGTACGAAGACCTGTTTCACATTGAATGTATGCCTCATCCTCACTTCTGCTGGGCCAAGTGGATTGACCTTTCTCTTTTCACAAGGCGCAGTTCTCAGCTGAGGGGAAGCTTTAAGGAGACTTTTCTTGTAGGTAGTGTTATCCACTGGATAAAATATGGGAAAGGCATCATGAGTCTTTTGGGTTCTATTCCTGGCTCATCCTTTGGCTCACTAACGTTGGGCAAATCACTTATCCCCTCTGTACCTCCAGTCTGTTCTCTATAAAGCAGCAAAAATGATTCTTAGCCAACTTTGTAGCACTGGGATCTGTAGATGAAAATAAAAACAGAATATTCTTATAACTCCTTTTTAACCACTGCATTCGCTCAGAATAAAGCCCTGGATGTTAATGATCTTATTTATATGGGGAGAGCAAGACAAGGAAATATTCTCTCTCATAACTACCTGTTCTTTTGGCTCCTCTACCTTCAGTAAACTTCCTAGCCACATCTCTTTTTCTGGCTCCATCCTGTATGTTTCTGTTGATTGTGTGATCTTTTCATATTACAGTATTTAACTCAGTCTGCAACTTTAGCTCGAAATTCCATAAATCTCTGAGTGAAATGAATGTGTAGGGCCATATTCTCTTCTCTGGCAACTTTGTGCCACTCTCACAGTGGGGAACTCACTGGCTTTGGAGAGTCAGTATAACCACTGCCCCCCCCGGAGCTTTTAGTGTAGGAGGGAGGCTGGGGCAAAAGGGGAATGGCCACAGCGCTGCTGTGATCTGTGTAGTCTCAGCTGACATAATGGCCCCAGGGGCCATAACCAGCAACACACTTTCTATGCCAGGGATGGGGGTGGCACTGGTGTTGCAGCATTTACACCCCCTCAGCTGTATTTAGTGGATTTTAGGCTTAGCTGGGAATCTGTTCCATTTAGTGAGGGTGATATGAGCAGCTTCCTAAACTCCAGCTGCTGAGGAGAAAAGAGAACAAAAAGAGAGCAGTGGTTACTGAAGGGAGAAATTTTAAATGAAGTCATTTTAAAGAATGCAAAGAGCGGCAGCCCCTCAAAAATCATAGGTTGGGGGATCCCAGGTTATCAAGTACTATTCTAGGAATAGGATGGGCTCAGGATTCATTTTTCTACTTCCAAATTTTTTCCACAGTGATATTTATCTTCTCTGCCTTGAATACACCTATTGTAACCTTTGCGTGATTGCATAACTTGGCTGGAGAATGCTGGCGTGGTTATTAGGAACCTCTTTCTTGTGCTGTTTCCTGAATTCCCACATTCTAGTGTGATCTGTGTGTGGAAAACTGCTAGGTTCCTTCATCTGGCAGCACTTGAGTCAGTGTGTGCCATAGCTCACGAGTCCTGTGCTAGCTGGAGGGGTGGGGGAGTGAGGATGCAAAGGAAGAACGTTTTCTGAGGAGAATTTGGATTTCATGCATCTCTCTTTGTTCTTTTCCTGTTCAGATAACGCTGTTATCTTTGATTGGTTTAAAAAAGTGCTGCACTAATGTTCTTTTGAATAAACAGAGGAAGATGACTTGAGGTTAATATGCCTTGGACAAGGCAAGCCATTTTTCACAATGTGAATTTAAAAATATTTTGCTTTGTTGATGAACCTCCATTTGCCATGCCACAAGTTTTCTTTTGGGATGCAGGAGGTAGGCAGTTATGTGGTGGGATCATATATTTCAGGGTTATTTATAAATGTTTCATCCAGCTATAGCTATGTATTTCCAGCACACTCCTCACCATAACTTCTGGCATATATTGTGCTCTGTTTACCTGTTCTAGCTGTAAATGTTGTGGGAATGTTAATGAATTGTTTACATGTGTTCCTACTTTTGTTTTTGCTAAATTTTTCCAGCGAATGAGCATCAGTTACAGAAAAAAACTTGTGTATTTATATGTGCAGGCTTTTGGAATTTCTGGGGGAGGGTTGCTTTATTTTCCTGAAATTGTTTCCAGATTATTTTTATAATAGATTTGTGAACATATGTAAATAAGTCTTGTGGGTAAAGCAGTTAAAAGATGAAGGGCCACATCAGGCTGTCCTTCCTCACAATAATAGTCCCACTGAACTGACTTGAATTGGACAAGACAAGGTGGATGACGTATGTGGCTGCCAGCTTTCTAATTGCACAAAACTGAACGTCCCTACCCCACCCCTTCTACAAGGCCCGGCCCTTCTCTGAGGCACTACCTCCCGGTCACTCCAGCCCCCCTCCATCTGTCACTTGCTCTCCCCCACCCTCACTCACTTTCACTGGGCTGGGACAGGGGGTTGGGGTGCAGGAGAGGGTGAGGGCTCCAGCGGGGGGTGTGAACGCTGGGGTGGGGCCAGAAATGAGGAGTGTAGGAGGGGGCTCTATGCTGGGGCAGAGGGTTGAGGTATGGGAGGGAGTGAGGGCTCCGGCTGGGGGTGCAGGCTCTGGGGTGGGTCTGGGGATGAGGCGTTAGGGGTGCAGGAGGGAGCTTCGGGCCGGGGCCAAGGGGTTTGGAGTGTGGGAGTAGGATCAGGACTGGGGCAGGAGGCTGAGGTGCAGGCTCCGGGAGGGAGTTTGGGTGAGGGAGGGGGCCCAGGGCTGGGGCAGGGGGTTCAGGTGCAGGAGTGGGTGCGAGCTCCAGGAGGGGGCTCAGGGCTGGGGCAGAGGGTTGGGATGTGGGAGGGAGTGCAGGGTTTGGGAGGGAGTTTGGATGTGGGAGGGGGTTCCGACCTGGGGCAGGGGGTTTGGGGTGCAGGCTCAGGCCGGGTGGCACTTACCTAAGGCAGCTCCTGGTCGGGGCTAAGGCAGGCTCCCTGCCTACCCTGGAGTTTTAATGGCTTGGTCAACGGTGGTGACTGGAGCTGCTAGGGTCCCTTTTCGACCGGGCATTCCAGTTGAAAGCCGGACGCCTGGCAACCCTAATGCGGTAATGTCTTTTACTGGACAAGTTTTATAATGCAAGCAGCACGGTTTGACCAGTGGCCAGTGGAAACTGCTGCTTGATGAACACTTCTGGAAATTGGTGTTACTTTAAGGCCTGATCCTGCAAAGTAAATGAAGCTACTCAATGGTACAAATATTTGCAGGCCTTGGGCCTGAACTATAAAATGAGGGAGATGAATTGCCATGATGGATAGACCTCTTCCCTCCTTTCTTTTTCATCTTATTCTTTCTTGAAATTGCAAGTTACTGAAAGAGGTAGTCAAAAAACAAATAAACACTGTCACCCCAGTAATCTCCATCCTGCTTTTCAGACAATGAAATGACCTCACAGAGAGGTGATGTGGCAAACAAAGGATTAGAGTTTATTGTATGTAAACAAAGGAGGAGGTGAATTGTGAGAAAGGCAAGGAAATAGTTTGTATGTAAATATTCTGCTACCCAGAAGGTCCCTTTGAGAGGAAGAGTAGTTGTGGCACCTTAGAGACTAACAAATTTATTTGAGCATAAGCTTTCGTGAGCTACAGCTCACTTCATCGATGAAGTGAGCTGTAGTTCACGAAAGCTTATGCTCAGATAAATTTGTTAGTCTCTGAGGTGCCACAAGTACTCCTTTTCTTTTTGCGAATACAGACTAACACGGCTGCTACTCTGAAACCTTTGAGAGGAGGGGCCATATTGTTATCTCAGACCTTGTTTGGATTGGGGATTTGCCCCGATTACAGGGCAGGGGTGCAGTGTACCGCTAGAACAGACAGGCGAAGAGGCTATTTGCACCAGTGGAGCGTATCTGTTTCAAGCTCCAGCACTGGTGTAGATAGCAGCTTTGCCTGACTATGCTAGAGGTTTGCACGATTACAACTATACTAATGGTTGTGGTATTGCCAATCCCAAATGTTGAAAAACCATGAGGCAGGGCCCCCAAAATAATGAGATTGGATTAATAATAATGAGATTTGGAAATATTACGTTTTGGGTTCTTTTTCTTTGTCTTCTGTTTTTGAAAGGCACGGTGAGTACTATGTTTTCAAGCTTAACTCTACAACTGGGATAGCTAGAAAGAAGCTTCCTTAGAATTTCACCTTTCCTTTCCTTTCCTTTCCTTTTTTTTTTTTTTTTAAAGTTAATCACATGATTCTAGGAGCTGAGATTTTAAGAAAAAAACAAATCATGAGACTTCATAAAATCGTGAGAGTTGACAATATTGTGGCTGTATTTGGCACAAATCTAGAGAAGGCATGGAGCATACACTCTTCTCAAATCTATCATTCAGGTGCAATTCTGGGACGGCAATGGGGGTTTTAGACGCTCAGAACTTGCAGGTTTGGGCTCTGGAAGAATATTTAACAGTTTTATTTTTGAGTAAAACAGTTAGTACAGGGGACTCCTCCTTTAAAGTGTCCTGCTTAAATGTACTTACCTGATTTTCATGTATTTAGTCATCATCTGTTTTTTCCATGCTTTCAGTTATTTTCTGCATGTTGTGTAAATTGGAAGTTCTCATTTAGCTGTGCTGAATTGACTTGATGTTTTCAAAATGTGGGGCCTAATCCTGGAAACACTTAAGCATATGACTGACTTCATCCAAGTGACTTGTCCCACTGAATTCATGCTGATTTTCCTTCTGCATTGAAGTAAGGCTAGATTAGGCCTAATGAACCCAGATCAATATATATTTATTTTTATTTCATTATTTATTAAATATCAGTGAATAAGAACTGCACAAATTCACATACGCAAGAACATCCCTTGTTTTTACATCACAATTACTTCCCTACCTCACATGGATGTTGTGAAGCTTAAAGTAATATTTATAAAAGCACTTTGAGATCATTGGATGAAAAGTGCAATGATATGTATTTTATTTATTATTATGTAATTTTACATGCAGTGGTTTTTGTATAAGTATGTAAACAAGTATATATAATATTTATATATAAATGACTATATTCATGAAATATATCATATTTATATATTCAAATATATGCTTCAAGCTGTAACATTTTTACAGCTTGATATTTGTAGTAACATTTTTACAGCTTGATATTTGTAATAGCATTTTGAGATCATTGGATGAAAAATGCTTTATAATAGTGTTTTTCATCCAGTGGTCTCAAAGTGTATCAAGTTGTAAAAATATGTTACAGCTTGAAGTATATATTTGACAATATATAAAAAAATAAATAAAACACATAGTAATCACACTTTTCATCCAATGATCTGAGTGCTTTTACATGTATCAAGTGGTTAAATATTTTATAGCTTACAGTAGGTGGGAGGAGGTATTGTTTCATATTCTCTGTGTATATATAAAGTCTGCTGCAGTTTCCACGGTATGCATCTGATGAAGTGAGCTGTGGCTCACGAAAGCTCATGCTCAAATAAATTGATTAGTCTCTAAGGTGCCACAAGTACTCCTTTTCTTTTTGCGAATACAGACTAACACGGCTGTTACTCTGAAACCTGTCAGTATATATCTTAGTATCTAAATAGGATTGTGTAAATAAACTCATATTTATAGAGAAATCATAGGGCCAGAGTATGCATGAGCAGTGCACAATGATATGCAGTTAAGGAGCTCACAGTGCTTTTCACCTTTAAAGCCCTTTACCAATATGAACCAATTAGCCACTACCGATAAAAGGCCAACTATTACACTACAAAGTTTGTGCACACATTTAACTTGATTTTCTTCATTCGAATTGCAAGCAAGCTGATTCGGGTGACCAAGGTGAAACAACAATATCTGATCTCTGGTGCTATCAGCGCTTCCAATTTGTTGAAAGGTATTTTAAGGAATTCAGGAGAGATGCTTGGTTCTATTTTCCCCCTTTCCTCCTCAAGATTAAAACAGGTTTTTAGCTGCTTCTTCAGGGGGCTGTAGTTCTTCACTAGATGTCATTTTCCTTACAGAATTTCCTGCAGGGGCACTGAGTCCTCGGTACACCTCTCCTGAGACCAGAGGTTCAGACTTAAATCTCCCTGCTGCTCCAGCAAGAATACAATAGAAGCTTGTCTTGGGTTTCTGGGTTTTTTTAAACGTGTGTGGCGTGATGGACAAGCCAGTCAGCCAACAGAAAACTGCACCGAAGATGGAGCTGTCCAATAGACATAAAAAGAGTGGCTGGGAAGGCTTTCCTCTCTCCTGGCTCCTCCCGCAGTTCTACAACATGCTGAAGTTGCTCTTTCCAGTCTGGACTCTGTTCAGCTAAACTTTCGGAGGGATTTTCCTTTTGGGTGTCTTGATGATGAGGCTCCAGCAGCAGGGCTGCAGTGTGGCTTGGGAAGGCTGCTGCTAGGGGGAGGTGGAGGAGGTGTGCTTCCTGCATTCTTCTCATAACATACTCGCACAGCCCCAGCGGGAATCCAGGCTGGGGGAGAGACCGAGAGAGCGTCGGAAGAAGGAAAAGGGAAGAGAGACGCTGCTTTTCTTGGGCTTGATCTCTTTTTGCAGGATATTCTCCTCCCCAGCCATGTTTTCCCATTAATGGGAGATCAGTCCCTGAGGTCTGGGGAGCTCAGAAACCTGTTTGTGCAGAAGGCACATTTTAAAAAAAGAAATACTTCGTGTGTGAGAGCAATTCATTGAGATCAGTAACTTTCCTCCGAGGCCGGAATGCAGTGGTTGGATGGCCGCTTTTCCCTCCCTGGGCAGAGGGGGACCGGAGTTTCCTGTGCAGTTCTGGGCTTGACAAGCAGAATTTGTACTTAGCAAATTGCACTGGGACGGAGGAAACTTTTGAAGTTCTGTTCTCCTTTTTGCCATTCTTAAATAAGCCACATTCTTTCTTCCAGGGAAACCAGGCACGTCTGATCGGTCTGCAGTTGGATTTTTTATACGTCGATCCTGATTACTTGTATTAAAAAAAGTCGAGCCATAAATTCGGCCCACAGAATCCCCCCCCAGCAAACTATTATTTTTGCAATTAAAGAAGTTCTACCCTCCTCCCGCCTGCTTTATCGACACTGAGAATGAAGGAAGGATCTGCAGTGAAAGCTCCCTGAAGTGCAACATCTCTGTCTCTGCCTGTGAAGCCAGCCTGTTGAATCGTGTACTGCAGCCACCTTCCCTCCTGAATCCAGTGTTTCGCCCTTTACTCCCTGGGGTAAAAAGAGCACAAAGTGAAAATTCTGTTGGCAGCAAGGCGTCCTTTGTGTAGCTGACCCAAAGAGCTACAAGAGAAAAAAGAGAAGAAAATCCTTTTGTCTCGAGCTCAAAAGTAGGTAAGAGAAGTAAGTGTTTATGGCACAGTGGAGCCCGCATTATTTGTGATAGCATAAACCTAGGCGTTAGATTTGCTCTCCTCTCTTCTGGTTAGTTTCTTTGTCCATCACTGTGGTGTCTGAGAACCTGGGGTCATTATTTGACCCGTCACCTCCTGCAAATATTTAAGCGTAGCCTTGCAAAATTGTCATTAAAAGTGCAGCAATGACATTTTGCTTGCCCTGGGTGACTGGGCAAGTAGAATTTTGCAAGGCTGGCTTAAGTGAGGTTGCTCGCTGCTCTCGTTCACGGCAGCGGTGTTTCTCGTTTTCTTCCACTGCTGTGGGAAAAGTGAAAGTCTGAATCTACATTTCAAGATTTTTTGCTTTTCCGATTTTACAGAGAAATACCCAGGGCTCAGTGTGTGTGTGTGTAATCTTGGCTTCCATACCGTATCAAGATTTCTTCCTGCTGCATTGAAGCTCTGGTTATGTATGAAGTGTTTAATTAAAGTGTTCTATTCTCTATTGTGCTTATCAAATATAAAAATGTCGGTCACCAATACGCAGAGTGCGTGTGTACGAATGTATAACCATGTATTATTTAGTGAGCATGGTTGGTGAACTTGGCGCTGTACTGAACCTATGGGTAGTTGGGAGCTGTGCCTCTAGGAAGTTTCATTCTAAGATGAACAGTTCTGTATGGTCATGCGCAGAGAATGACCAGATGAAGGCCCAGTCTCCTAGCAGGGCAACACACCTTTTGTGGCAGGCTGTTTTCTTTAGTGAGTTAGTGTTAATTCGCAAAAAGAAAAGGAGTACTTGTGGCACCTTAGAGACTAACCAATTTATTTGAGCATGAGCTTTCGTGAGATACAGCTCACTTCATCGGATGCATACCGTGGAAACTGCAGAAGTTGTCTTCTGCAGTTTCCACGGTATGCATCCGATGAAGTGAGCTGTAGCTCACGAAAGCTCATGCTCAAATAAATTGGTTAGTCTCTAAGGTGCCACAAGTACTCCTTTTCTTTTTGCGAATACAGACTAACACGGCTGTTGCTCTGAAACCTGTTAATTCACAGCGCACATATTGTGGTTTGTCTGTGAGAACGTTTCACATGCTTTTAATTTTTCTTCTCCCTCTCCACTACACCCACCTTCGCTTCTTCCAAAACTCTGTGTCATGTCCACAGAAGCCTCTGTGAGATTCTACCCGGACTATACCGGAGTGCTCTTATCCATGGAGGGTTCTTGTTCCATGTTGAAATGTGAAGTGTCTCCATAAGACAGGTCTGGCTGCTTCTGAGGCATTCCCTGTCTCAGTGCCAGGTTCTTCCCCACTGTGTGGGTTTTCCCTGAGGATAACGCAGGAAATTCCAAGTTTTGGCTTGCAACATTTCCTTCACTATGTCCTTTTCTTTCTGGAGGGGTGGGGTGTGGAAGGGGAATGGGAAAAGCCTCCTATTCCACCACCATAGAAGGGGCAATTGTCAGTGTCCTCTAAATCGGTGGATCTCCTAAGATCTGCAGAGGCCTTGTGTCTCTGCTTAGCTACCCTGTGACAATGTACCTTCACATTAGCTGACCCGGCTTTTCAAGGAAGCAGCATCGATGCCTGACTGGAAATTCAGTTGCAGATCTGTGGGGTGCAGAGGGAAGCACACTGCAGAGTGTGACTGCTGCTGTTCTCCACTTCTGCCACCTCATATTTATTCTGGTGATCAAGGCTCCCTACCCCTAAGCCCTGAGTCAGGTCCCAGGAAGCATGCTATAGAGCAGGGGCTGCTTCCTCATTTCCAAAGTAGGAAGTGACATTGTTGTCTCTTTCTGCTCATGGAAATGGAGCAAAGAATATTGCCCTTTGCCAGCCTGGCAGTCTAGTGACTGTGAATTGAATCTGTGGTCCACATGTAGCGTAGAATGTGATATCTGAGCCACCAGACCATACTCTTACTTTTGATTTGAATGTATAAAATCTCACTAGAATATAGTATACTTAAAAGGGCAGCTGATTTGGAAGTACTTAAGGTCAGAGGATCACATTCCATAAGTTACTAGTCTGGAAAGGCTATAGCATGAATGTTTGATCCATATGGAAAGAGTTGGTAAGTACTTTTATCTCTGCCCCACCACTTTCCAAAGATACTATATAGTGAAAGCGCCTTTGAAGAATTGTCTTTTTACAACTTCTTTATGCTGAAGTGGGTTATATGGCAATACTTCTATGGTATTTTATTGGTGAATTTCCATGGAGTTCCCATGGTGGTATATATGCCATCCACATTAATATTCAAGGGCACTAATGTTTTTAAATGCAAAATGACTTGCGATGCACAAGCACTTAATGTTGGCTTTAACAATTTATGCACTCATTGCCACCTGGTAGGGATCTTTCCAGAATAAAGAAGATTTATGATTGTAAATGAAGGCTTGAATTATGTACTTTCAGATGTACCCTGACTAACGCAAGCCCTTCGCTTTGTAAAAGAATATTAAGACTGAGTGGGAGTACAGAGAATTAAATGTTTTTCCTCCTCCCCATCCCCCACGTTCCATATAAACGGACTGACCATTTTCATTTCGTATTTAATAGTAGGGCTGCAGTGTTTCACTGCCAAGCATTCCTTACCATGCTGGTGAAATTGATGATTTTTGGATTGCAAATGTTCTCATCCCATTTTTTTCTCCCTGTGAAGCCAGTCTAGAAATAATGAGTTTCTTAATGGGGATGTCTTAATGGGTCGCTGTGCTCTGTGTTTGTACAGTGCCTAGCACAAAATAAATAATAAAGTAGAACTTTCACATTTCACAACATAATCATAAATATATAAAACTTCTACTCCTCAATGAGGCTTCCATTTTTTTTTTTTAACATTGGGAAATATTTGACATTGATTCAGGGCACTGATGTCTTAAAAAATAGTGATGCTGCTTTATTCCCGATAATCAACTGAAGTTGACGGTCCAATGGCTTTTGTCCGCTAATTTAAAAATATTGTTTAGCTGTGAGTATACCTACCTGTTGATACCTTTTTAGGGCACGCTGCTGGCTCTCAATTCTTTATTCTGTTACGTTGATGGCTTTTAAAGGCGCCATTGATTTTACCCCAGTGAAAGTACAACTGTTCCTCAGTGTTAAGATTTTGCATTAGAATTTGGTTTAAATCAAAAAGCCTGAGTCTGAACACCCATGAACATAGAGATTTTGGATCTGGAGCAGAATGCTGTTTGGCTTTGGGCCATGCGTAAATTTATAAAGGAAAAGCACATCCTTGTTCTTGGCATAAGGTTCTAGGCTTGTTCCCACTCTTGGATTATGTTCCCTCTTTAAATAATAATTTAAAAATAAGCAGGAGACCCTCTTTTGACACCCTCACCGCTCCCGAACTTTAATGGTACATCCTGTTTTCATGGACTTTTGGTGCTAACGGTAGATATTCATTGATTGGGGAAGTCTCTTGGAAGATTTTCTAAGGGTAGTAGTTTTACAGAGTGTTTCTCTTATTGTGGATGGGAGTGGAATGTTCTCTGTTGCTAGTGTTTGCTGCTAGGTATGCCCCTTCCATGGAGACCAAGTGTTTGTAATATTGTAAGAACAGCCATGCTTAGTGACTGGCAATAAGGTAGAAGGCTCGCCCTCTCCGTATAGCCAGTTGGAATATAATGAGGATCTGACTCTCTTGGCTGTTCAGATAAGTGTTCCAAATTGCCCATTGCTGTAGGTATGAAGTGCCATTAAGCAGTAGAGGATTTTCCAAAACAATTCAATCCATTGTGCAGGGTTGCTGGAACAACTTGTATAGTGGGGAAGCTGAGAGCCATTGAACCAAACTGTAAACCCTGTGTGTAATGGAAACCTCTTCAAGACAGGGGGTGCAGCAGCACCCCTAGTTCCAGCATCTATGCCATTGTGTTAAATCTGGGCCACGATGCTTCTGCAAATTGGCAAGTTTCGTGTTACCAAGAATTTTGTGTGTCTTATTTGGTCCAATTTGTGGTTATTTTCTCAGGTGGACTTTCATCTGTCTCTCTTACTTGCTTTCCCCGTTATAGGGCATTATCACTTTTGGGGTTGAGCTTCTCCATAAGGTGCTGAATTCCCCTCTTCCCCTTCCCCCCCCAGTATTCATTTAATCAGCTGAAAACTGTCTTTAGAACAAGAGTACTTGTGGCACCTTAGAGACTAACCAATTTATTTGAGCATGAGCTCATGCTCAAATAAATTGGTTAGTCTCTAAGGTGCCACAAGTACTCCTTTTCTTTTTGCGAATACAGACTAACACGGCTGTTACTCTGAAACCTGTCTTTAGAACAGTGATACTCAGATTGAGCCAGGGGAGCCGCAAGTGGCTCTTTAATGTGTCTCCTGTGGCTCTTTGCAGCACATGATATTAAAACATTGTAATTTAATTATTAAGCAATCAGGATGCTTTTACTTTGTTATTGACCAATTGTAGTTGATAAAATAATAATACTGGTCAGTCATTTTGCTGTGAGAATAATATATCGAGTAAATGAAACAATGAATTCACACTACTGTGGCTCTTTTGGGTAATGTTGATTGCTAATTTGGCTCCTGAACCACTGAGGTCTGAGCATCACTGCTTTAGATCAGGGATTTTCAAACTTCATTGCACCACGACCCACTTCTGAGAAGAAAAATTACTACGTGACCCCAGGAGGGAGAACAGAAGCCTGAGCCCGCCCAAGCCCCGCTGCCCTGGGAGGTGGGGCCGAAGCTGAAGCCCAAGGCTTCAGCTTTGGCCCCGGGCGGTGGGACTTGGGCTTCAGCCCTGGGTCTCAGCACGTCTAAGCCAGCCCTAGTGATCCCATTAAAATGGGGTCACAACCCACTTTGGGGTCATGACCCACAGTTTGAGAACTGCTGCTTTAGATCATTGTCTTTTGTGAGAGAGGAGGCAAATGGCTTTCTTATGAATCCAGATTGGCGGCATGATTCACTAATTTGTTAAATTCCTATTCAGAGTAAAAGAGAGAGCATCCCAAAGCTGCTTTGGAATGCAGTGCCAGCCAGCTACATAGAGTGAATCTATTGCAGGCCCGGTGCCGCGGAGATAGTTTCAGTTCTTGTAAAAATATTTGGTTCATGCTTCAAGTATCTCTAGACTGGATTTACCACTTAGATTGACAGTTTGTCTGTACGGAAATGTTGCAGTTAAGTGTATCAGAAGACACCATAAAACCGTAATATTTCTGTAATATTGCATGTAACTCAGCCTTCCAAAACTGTCATGAAACTTTTAACAGCTCAGGCAAAGATCTCCCAACCCCCGCCCCTGGGATGACAGGAAACAATAAAGCAAAAGAATCAAAGACCAATTAAAGTTTAAGTCTGCAGTATAATATTTACTTTTCTTGTTTGTTAAACCCCTCCAAGCAAGTGGAGTTTTGCAAAGCTGTTGTAATTTTTCTTTACTTAGACACCCAGCTGTATTTTCTAAATAATAACTTATTAAATCTTACCTGTGTAAATGTGTTGTGTATATTGATGGCCATTGAAGTGCGAACCAAACAGTTGGCTTAAGTGAGAGATCAGAGAATGAAGAATGAATGAGTGGCTCTGATCTGGTAGAGTTAATGACTGATATATTTTAAAAATAAAAAATAAATAAGCAAACAACTCTTTCCCTGAGCAGTGGAGAAATATAGACTGCCTTGAAGCTTGTTTCTAAAATCTGGTATTAAATGTGGTGTTTGCTGTGATGGTTTTAAGTGGGCAAGGCCTGGGTGCTGGAGCCTTGCACAGTGATGTAGTGCAGGAAGTCAATGCTAGTTAGCCACCTGTAATAAAATCTAACATGTCATGTTGTGGTGAGCAAGTCATGTATTGCCAGTTTGGTGATGAAAACATAAGTGCCCTCTCCGTGTTTACAACAGCCAGATCTTCACGTGTTTTCCTTAATGGTCCAAAGAGTTCTTCTGCATTCACTGTCCTGCAGAGGATGCTCAGCTATAAGCAGGGCCATTCAGATCTCTGTAGCCTTTTTTTTTTTTTTTTTTTTTTTAACTTCTAGTTCCCAGGATGACTCTTGTCTAATTTATCTCTGAGTAGCAAACTTCTGGTTAAAAAACAGAAGAAGCTGTTTAATACTGTCTGAGATTCTGAATCATTAATGACATATGCATATAAGCTTAAATCACAATTCTATTTTAGAACAAAATATGTGAAAATCATGGGGAGCTTGGATTATTTTTTGGTTGTTTTCTGTGCAGCCACTGTTAATGCATATAATACACCAATAATGGTTAGAACATAAAACTAGGACGTTGCTTATACTAGACAAGTACACTGATTTAACTAAATTGATTTAAAAATCTATCTAGTCAAACTGGTGCAAGCCCTTTAATATGAAGACACTTAAATCAGTTTAACTCTTGCTTTAAATTGTGTTGGTAAACTATGGACCTTAAGTAAATGGATGTAAAACAGGTGTATTTGATTTAATAGTCCCTTCATCAGTATTTGCACTGTTTATACTGAATTTATTTTAATAACCAATTCTAATTAAACTGGTACAAGTTTTGTGTGTAAACAAGGTCTCTGATTTCCTGTGTCCTTGAGCAAAGTCACCTAGGCCAGATCTGTGTTTAAAGGTTTGTTGATATAACTATACTGGCAAAACCTCCTAGTGTAGATGCAGCCTATACCAACAAACAAATCCTTTTGCTAACATTGCTTATACCAGTTCCCTGAGCAAAATAAGTATAACAAAAGCAAGTTTTTGCTGGTATAACTGCATCCTCTCTAGGGCTTTTGCCAGCATAGCTATATATTGTTGAAAAAAAAAATCACTCCCCTAACTGGCATAGCTATACTGGAAAAATATTTAAGTGTAGATCAGCCCTAACCACTCAGCACTGCAGTTTACCCATCTGTAAAATGGGTACAATAATATTCCCTTTTCCTGGGGTTTTGAGACTTAATATTCATAAAGTACTTAAAAATACAAATCACACATCATTATGATGAAAGAATAATGCATATCAGTTTTAAACTGCTCTGACTTTTTAAACATTGATTAAACAGGATCTTGAGCCAGCTTTCCATTAATTTAAAAAAAAAAAAAAGCTTTGCAGTTCACCTCATACTACTGGTAGCACATAACAGGCCTCTCTGTGACCTAGGTTTGTCTCAGTACTACCACAACCGAGCCTGGTTATAGTCCCTCAGGAGGAGGATTGGGTCATAGTTTCTCAGAAGGAGGTATTTATAATCTGTGAGGCTCATGAATAATTAAAAAGTTATCAATATTTAGCCATTGGATAGAAAAATATGTATTTACTTGGCTTCTTTCTGCAAATAAAAACCTGAAAAAATGAAGGGCCAGATTCTGATACCCACACTCTGCCAGTAGCCATTTCACTTCAGTATGACTGTTTGTGGAACAAAGTGCCTCTCAGTATGAAAAGGGCTTTTAGAATCTGGCCCTGAACAAGGCTAGAGCTGTGATATATGGGCAAAATCCAGGGAATTAATTCTTTGCTAACATCAGGCCATGGTTAAGTTTTTTTTCCCTTTTCCGCTGCAAGTTTTTATTAATATTAGAGATCTGCATTAACTGAATTATTTTGGCATGTCTTAACTGACATATCAGGAAAAACTACCTAAGAATAACATGCAACATAAATCTCTGGCTAGGTAATGCATTTCTATGGTCACTTTGTCTTATGCTATGGGAATTAATTCAGCTTTTTAAAATGTAGAAGTTGATTCCAACCTTTTTATCTAATGCACAGCTTAACATTTTGATCCTATTTATAGGGACAAATGAACCACCCTAAACATTTTTCTCAGTCTTGATAATGCAGATGAAACTGGTTTGTGTGTTTTGAAGATTTTATTTTAACCTCACATGGTTTTCATTATCTGAGAATGCAAAAGAGAGGCCTGGACTAAATCAGCAAAGGAATGGAGAAACCACACAATGAAATGAAAATGCGGCCGACGCATACTTGGGATATTTGTGGGATGGGGCTGCTGAGGACAGAAGCCCATTGCTGCCTGAGTACTGGCAGCAGTAAGGAGTCAAGTGTCTGTAAAAACAAAACTAAATGTTGAATTCAAAAGGCTGTTTGGGTTTGACAATTCACAAGGCTGCTCTAAAAAACTCAAGAGTTGTTGAAGTCAATGAAGTTCAGCAAGAATGAATTTGGCCTAATATATATTGATAAAATTCACCAGTGACCTTAATGCGATGTAAGGCCTGGTCTGTATTAGAAAACTTGCACTTTCTAGTGTAACTAAGTCTATTCAAAACTGATCTAGTTATATCATGCAAACATCTATGGTCGAATCCTGGTCCTATGCAAGTCAACAGTAAAATTCTCATTGACTTCAGTGGAGTCAGGATTTCACCCTAGATGTGCAGGAATTACTATGTCTCTTGCTAAACAATAGTCTCCTCTGGAGTACATTGCAACAGCTGTGTAAGAGCACACCCCAAAGTCAGTAGATCTTGCAATTTGACCAAGATATCAGGAATAATGCCCCTTACCCATTTGATCAACACTGTTGAGTTTGGGTTTCCAGTACTGCTGGAGAACCTTTAAATCCCTTAACACCTCTTTTTACTGAAATATTTAAAAACAAGCCCAGGAAACATTTCCATTTATACTGGATTTTGTAATGCATTTCCTGCTTTGTTTTTACAATAAAAAAACTAAATTATATTGGGCTAAAATTACTTGATAAGGTCCTTGTAAAGAAATGGATACTTTCCTTATGATGGAAGAACAGGAATTGGGAGTATGGGTGAGGTCTTTTCACCTCTCCTTCAGGCTCCTGAGGAGCCTCTTACCCTCACTGGTGATATGACTCAACTGTTATTAGGTCAGTGCAAGTAAGGTTTTCACTCAGTGCTTTCTGTTCAGGCTTGCCAAGCTTTACTTTATTTCCTTCTGACCTGCTTCCAATACGGTGAGCAGGTTGGGAGGGTATTTAGCCACTGTACGATTCTTGTCAACATGGTACTTGAGAGTTGTATCAGTCGCTAGAACTATGATAGATCTACCTAGATTCCTGAGCCCCTTACTGCAGTAGAATGCCTGATGATCTAATGCTCAAAGCATGTGTCTAATTTACATGGTTCCAAGTGGCACGACTTCTTGGTTTTAGCTAAAAGGAGGAAGTTTTCCTCTTTTGTGTGATGACTCTGTCCCTTTGGTATGAAGATGTGTAATGCTGGCAGGATACATGCACCTGCTGGTTGCCGCACCTGCAAGATCACCTGAGACACCGTCAGCAAACACAAGCAACTGAGAAAGGAATAATTGAATCTAAGCTAGGGAAGCACATGTTAGGCAACAAATTTGCTTTGGTGGCGTTTACCTGTGGGCTCTATACTTTGAAATTTAATTGGGAACAGTTGTGCTCTGTTCAGAAGCAGATGGTAAAATATTATCAGAACTCTGGGGACTTGTGCGTCCATGCCTCTGGGGTTTTGGGTATTGGAGCCAGAGGGCATGCATACCTCTAAAACCTTTATTCTCCTTAGAAAGGGTTGGAGTACAGTTAAGAATGCTTAGTTATAACCTGCATCAGGAGCGCTGGAACCTTGGTAGAAGTGGGGGGAGGGGGGCACAAGGCCCCGCCTCTGTGGCCCCGCCTTCTCCATCGTCCCATTTCCTGCTGCTCCTTTTCCCCCTGAGGCCCTGCCCCTTGGCCAGGCTGAAAAAAGTTGGAGCCGGGTGGTGGTAAACTCGGGGACCCTCCAACTATCCTGGGCCAGGGGCCCGAGAGCAGCCCCTAGCCCTTTTCCCTGCCACCTGGACTCGAGGTGTGCCGCCCAGGACAGGTGGAGGGTCCAGGGCTCCGCACAGCATCCCTGGCTCCCTGGCCTGGCCAGGAGGTGGGGCCTTGCGGGTAAGAGGAACAGGGGTGGGGCCAATGAGAGGGGCCCGCACCGGAAGGAGGCTGGCGCTGCGGGCAGGGACCTGATCAGCTCCTCCATCATGAAGCACAGCAGTCCCTGCTTGCCCTGCTTTGTGCCTGCCCAAGGCTTGCAGTTTGGGGGGGGGGAACATGGCCCCCTACCACCAAACTATGCCCATGTTAAAAAGTGGGGGGGCCATGGCCCCTCCATTCTGGCACCCTGACCTGCATCATTCATTAAATGGCTCGATGTCCTCACCCTCATGAACCCAACATTTCCAGCCACTTCAAAGGGTGTGTTTGTGTGTGCACACGTGCGCAGTAACTGCATTTCCAGGTGGCCTGAAGGTTGTAAGGGCTACTTGTGTGAATAAACAATTGCAGGATTGGGCCCCTGTTTAGGCTGTATGGAAAGGGGAAGCTTGTTTTCTCCGTTACAGATCACTCAGAATGTGAGCTAGTCTCTGCTTTTACCCAGTCCTGTCTAAGGTATCTGTTATGCTTCATGGCCCCTCTTTATCTAAGCGCTTCTAGAGATACCTTTTAATTTCTGACACAGTCCAAGACCGTCACCTTCACACTAAGCATCTCCTCACCATTCTCCTGGAACCGACAAGGGCAAGCAAAGACCTCTGATGCCACAGAACTTTTCAGCTGCCTATTAAAGTGTGTTTGACAGAGAGCCAAACTGTATCTGCTCCTGCCAGCCCCGGGGGGAGGGTCTGGATCATATCTGCATTTCTAAAGAAATAGACCATAGCACCATCCAGCAAAGCCATTAGGCTACTTGGGAATGCTGTTATTCTCCACTTTGAAGTGGCTGGAAGTGTGGAGCTTGTGAGTCCATAAAGCCATTGGACTATATTTTATTTGTATGGATGGTACAGGATTGAGTATTAAAACTGAATGTGCTTAACTGTACTTCAGCCCTTCTGAGGAGGACATGGAGGAGGTGAACCTGTTTTTATCCCACCTGATGTGTTCGCTAATTAGCTTCTTGGCTAAGCAGTAATTCAGGGCAAGTGTGTACAGGTTGCATTCACAGGGAATCTTACATTCCACTTACTTTCGCAAGCAGAAAAGAGATGCGTCCTTTCACTTGTGTTCTTACTGCTGCAGTCACTCCACGCAGGGTAATATGTAGCTATATCATTGTAGTCATTCATCAATAGTGGTGAGTATTTCATTTGTCAGTTTATTTTCATAATGCAGCCTGTGGAATTCACCTCAATTGGCCCCTTGCAGCAGAACTGTACTCTAGAATGGAATCTTTCTTTGTAAAAAGTGTTTCTAGCCTTTATGGTTGGGAAGAAAACGACTTTGCAGGCTATCTGAAACAGTAAGCGTGAGTGGCCCCGTTCATCTTAATGGTTAAGCCTGAAACCTAAAGTTGACCATTTAAATGGCAGCATGAACTAGTTCACTGCCAATCATTTTGGCATAGGTATCATATCATGTGATTATGCCCAAACTCCAGCCTCCCATGCCTTTCCAGGTGCCAAAGCCTCTGGCCTCCCCTTGACAACTTGCAATGCACTTCTGTGTTTTCAGTGCAGAAATCTTTGGCACATGGAAAACTGAAAATATTGGGGGAGCATAAATAGAATTTAGTATCCAGATAAATAACACATAAGCTGCAGTACTGATTGTACTGATCATTTTCATGTTTAATTACATAAAAACCTCCATTTAAGTGGCTCTGCTATAGAATTTCCAGCATTCCGCACAAGAGCGCTGCAGAATACAAGGATCTTCCCACACAAGCAATTTGCCCAAGGCCCTCTTTGTGAGTGATAATTAAATAAGGTGTAGCTAATAAAGTTGGGTCAGCAATAACATTGCTAACACCTGGAGTTTCAAGAAAGCAGGATCTATTGGCTAGAGCATTCCCATAGTATAACTGGATTCGCCTCTTGTCCCAGTTTTCCAGGGATGGTTCCTAATTTGGGCCCGAAGTACAGGTGGATTATTTAGTGTTCCTTAATCACAGCTGGAATTTTTTTTTGAAGTGGGATGTGGTCTTTTTTGTTCTATTGGATCAGTGCAAGAAGTTAGTGCTGTGTTGAGGTAAAAGAGTGTGTGTGAAATAACTGCGGAGATACTTAGCACTTCTTTACTCTTTCAAGAATATTAGAGGGCGTTAGACACACACAGAGATTGAATTGCTCTGTTGAGAAATCTTTTAAATTGAGAAGCAGGATTTATGGAATTCTCCCTCAAATGACTTTGCATTTTAACAGGAAGATACAATCCACATTTGCCCACTTGACACCAAAGAAGTACTGTAGTTGGGTGGAAAGACAACATCATATTACATGATAAAAGCCTTTTTGTGTTCTCATAAAAAAGGTTGCTTTGGGCAACTTTGTAAAAAGTGAGTTAAGGATGATATTGGTATGAGTGGGACTAAGGATCCTTGAACTTAAGTTGGGTAATACTGGGAAAAGAGGCTGGAAGTTGCTCTAGCTATCTGCTATCTTAAAGCCTGGGTTTAAAGGATCTCTTGCTGCATATTTTTGGCAGCTGTTTTCAATATATCCCTCTCAAGTTAAGTCACTTGTTAAGAATTTGACATTAGGTGTTAGTTCTTAGCCACCATCTTGCATGTAATACACCACACAAAACAAGCTTGTTCCATAGTTAGATATTGTTCATATGTATTGAAATTGCTGATGATACCTTAAGTAGTTAACTTACAGACCTGAGATCATTTCTTTGGGTGTGGATGTGTGCTGTAATAAGACTGAGACAGAAGCATTCATGTCTGCATTCCTTCACTGCATCTGTTGACTTTATTTTTTGAAACATTCCAGGAAATCATGTTAAATTATATACCTCAATTACTAATTGTTTTTTTTTGCTTGCTTTATTTTGTTTTGTTATAATTGTCTGTTCCTAAAATACGTAAGTGCTGTGTATACTAGTATGTGCCACTTCCTTTGCATGATTGACTCCCTCTTCAGAGATCCTAGTTTATTAGTCGATTTAACATCTCTATTTGAGAGTGTCAAGAACACACCTAGGAATTTATGTTCAATTTCATTTATATATATATATATATATATATATATATATATATATATATATATATATATATATATATAGGGGGAGTTTTATATCGATATAAATGTAGAAGTTTGATCTGATTTTTGTCTCCCTCTAGTTTCAAAGATATTAAAATATTATTTTAAATTGCTGTAGTGCTTTTCATCCTAAAGGGCAAAGGGTGATGCTAAAGAACAGGATTTTGGAAGTAGATCTGGGCTCCGCCATATACTTCTGCTAGACCAGTGGTTCTCAAAGCCGGTCTGCCGCTTGTTCAGGGAAAACCCCTGGTGCGCCAGACGGGTTTGTTTACCTGCCGCGTCCGCAGGTTCAGCTGATCGTGGCTCCCACTGGCTGCGGTTCGCCGCTCCAGGCCAGTGGGGACTGCGGGAAGGGCGGCCAACACGTCCCTTGACCCACACCACTTCCCGCAGCCGCCATTGGCCTGGAGTGGCGAACCGCGGCCAGTGGGAGCCACGATCGGTCGAACCTGCGGATGCGGCAGGTAAACAAACCGGTCTCATGCGCCGGGGCTTTCCCTGAACAAGCAGTGGACCAGCTTTGAGAACCACTGTGCTAGACCAGTAGCAACTGTTCCTCACTTTTCCCATCTAAAAATTGGGATAATTCTTACTTGCCTCACAGGGATGTTATGATGCGTAATTCATTAATGTTTGTAAAGTGCTTTGTGATCTTCTGATGGAAGGTACTATATTTATTATTGATGTGTGTGTATACAGTACCATTGAAAGGCAGCCATCAGGGCATCTTCAGCAGTTTAAAGAATTGGGGAGTTTTTATCACTGTTTCTTTTGAAGGCACAAATAGGACAGAACATGATTTAGCTACAGTTGTTCTCAAGGAAGAAAACTGTAATGATTAAGAAGTGTCTGGAGTTAGATGTTGGGCAGTAGGATTTGTTCATCTCATAGGGTCTGAAATCTTTAGGTTCAGGAAAAGTGGGTAGTAGGTGAAGGGTTGGGGAGCATGAAATATTGACCAAGTTTTGTAACTCCTGATGTCCCCCAAACTGCTGGTTAAAATGTTCTTTCTCTTTCAGAATTTTTTGGGGAGTGAAGAGAGCATCAAGTGATCCCAATTACTGAAGGGACTGAAACCATTTGTGAGTGGAGATTTTGGACTTGCAGGCGGAAGGTCAGGTGTCCCCTCATGTAGCAGAACTGCTCCTCCTGACTGGGGAAGTCAAAGTGACGGAAATAAGGTACATGCCATAGTAGATATGATTTCAAAGAAGTGAAAATCCAGTTCATGTGTCAGTATCTGAATTCTCAGATTGTTGAAAAGGCTTTATGGAATAGGGTGTGTTCTAATTTTCTCTCTAGTAGACTCTGGAGAAGAGTCTTCTCTCTTGACAATACATCATCGTAAACAGTAGTTTGTGGCTGATATATCTACACTGTAAGCTGGCATGACAGAGCAGAGGAGGTTGGATGGACATGTAGTTAAGACACATAATGAAGAATACTTCAGAAGAGTCAGGAGACCTGGATTCTAGCCCTGGCTTTGCCACAGACTGTCACTAAAAAAGCAAGCTACTTTTGCTCACACTTTCAAAAATGACCCTGGATTTGGGGTGCATCAATTCTTGCATGCCCAATAAGGGACATGTTGGGACTGGTTTTCAGAAGTGCTGAGTACTTGCAACTCTAATGGGAGATGCAGTGTCTTAGTCCCGTCTGACCACTTTGGCTCCCTGACCATCGAGCCCTTACTTAGGGCATGTCTACGCTTACTGGAGGATCGATGCTGCGGCGATGGATGCATCAGTGGTCTTCAGACCTGCTAAATCGACAGCCGATCGCTCTCCCATCAACTCCTGTACTCCACCTGATCGAGAAGAGTAAGGGGAGTCGACGGGAGAGCGTCTCCTGTCGACGTCGCGTAGTGTGGACCCCGCGGTAAGTAGATCTAAGCTATGTGAATTTGAGTTACGCTATTCATGTAACTCAAATTGCATGGCTTAGATCGACTTTTCCCTTTAGTATAGACAGAGTCTTAGTATGTACTCGACATTGATCTATGAGTTTCTTAAATGATGTTCACAATGTTTTTCCTTTCAAACTCGGAGTCAATCTGATGATTCCTCCCCGTCCTCCTCCTCCTCCAGTGCCCTCACCACCCCTTCCCCCATAGTTGTGTGGTTGTAACTGATGTCATTTAGACATCTAACTACTTTAATATGCCTGTGTGTCAGGAAGTTAGATGTCTAAATGACATCACTTAAACCAGTATATAGTAGTGGGTGCAAAAGCGAGACTGGACTTTAAAAATCTGCCCTCAAACCTACAGCTACTCTAAAAAAATAACCATCTAGTCAGGCTTCAGAGTAACAGCCGTGTTAGTCTGTATTCGCAAAAAGAAAAGGAGTACTTGTGGCACCTTAGAGACTAACCAATTTATTTGAGCATGAGCTTTCGTGAGCTATAGCTCACTTCATCGGATGCATACCGTGGAAACTGCAGCAGACTTTATATATACACAGAGAATATGAAACAATATTTCCTCTTGTTTTTTCCCACCCCCCCCAGATGTTCTGGTTTAACTTGGATTTAAACTTGGAGAGTGGTCAGTTTGGATGAGCTATTACCAGCAGGAGAGGGTGGGTTTTTGGAGGGGGGTGAGGGAGTGAGAGAACCTGGATTTGTGCAGGAAATGGCCTAACTTGATTATCATGCACATTGTGTAAAGAGTTGTCACTTTGGATGGGCTATCACCAGCAGGAGAGTGAATTTGTGTGGTGGGGTGGAGGGTGAGAAAACCTGGATTTGTGCTGGAAATGGCCTAACCTGTTGATCACTTTAGATAAGCTATTACCAGCAGGACAGTGGGGTGGGAGGAGGTATTGTTTCATATTCTCTGTGTATATATAAAGTCTGCTGCAGTTTCCACGGTATGCATCCGATGAAGTGAGCTATAGCTCACGAAAGCTCATGCTCAAATAAATTGGTTAGTCTCTAAGGTGCCACAAGTACTCCTCATCTAGTCAGGCGTTCATTAGTTTACTTTAAATGACCCAAGTGATGGGGATTCTCATTTTTCACTCTGAGCATATAATTTATTTAGTGTATTTCTTGTTTTCTTCTTAAATTGAACAGATTACGTGCTGAGTTCCCTATTCTCTTCTTGGTCCTTGTTTACATGGCAGAAATGGAAACTGCAATTCAGCACTGTCAGGAATGGGTGTGCAGTGTAGCTCAGTCATTTTACCACCATGTTGTGAATTATAGGTCTCCTTTTTGCCAATGATCAGCCTTCCTGTTTGGGGCATTCCGTCCATAGCCCTGCCACCTGCAGTCAGTGGAGTCTTCACCACCTTATTAGGCAGGTCCTTCCAGTGTCTGATGGTCTTAATGACCCTCATTGTTATGAAAATCCTTTTAATCTAACTTATATTTTTCTTCAATTTCAAGCCATTGCTCCTAAACAGTGAGCCAATGAAGAGTTGCTAACCACGTTTCCTCTCCGTAGGTCAAGGGCAGCTTTTGCATTCCACCCCAGAGGCACCACAGTTTGAGATGAGGAATTCAGAAGAGCAAACAGCTACGACAGTTTTACAGCGTCTGCTGCAGGAGCAGCTCCGATACGGAAACCCAAATGACAACCGCAACCTCCTTGCCTTACATCAACAAGCCACAGGAAATGCACCCCCTTTCAACAGCAATGGGAGTCCAGGGTCTCAGAACGAAGGGCTGAGCACCCAGGACCATCAGCTTGTGACTCATGCTGCCCGCCAAGAGCCCCAGGGCCAGGAGATTCAAGTGGACAATAGCATCATGGAGAAGCAGCTCTCTCCAAGACTTCAGAACAGTGAAGACCTCCCAACGTACGAAGAAGCCAAAGTCCAGTCACAGTATTTCAGAGGCCAGCCGCATGCTAGCGTTGGGGCAGCGTTTTATGTGACGGGGGTAACCAATCAAAAGATGAGGACTGAAGGGCGGCCTACGGTTCAGCGAATGAACCCTGGGAAAGTCCATCAGGATGAAGGACTTAAGGACCTCAAGCAAGGACACGTTCGCTCTCTTAGTGAGAGACTGATGCAGCTGTCGTTGGCCACCAGTGGTGTCAAGGCCCATGCGCCCGTCACGAGTGCTCCGCTTTCCCCCCAGCAGCCAAATGACCTGTACAAAAACTCCGGTTCCAATGATTTCTATAAAAACTCAGTGCCCACGCCTCCCCAGCCTAATATGAAAGCAATAGAGCACCGGGGTCCTCCGCCAGAGTACCCTTACAAAAACATGTCCACCCCACCCATGAACTGCAAACCTCAGGACCCTGGACATTTCTATGGTGATCATCGCATGAGCCAGCAGAGTAGATCCGATGGGCCTATGATGAGGTATCAGCATCCTCCTGAGTATGGGTCAATCAGGTAAGGAGCTCCTTAACTGCTTAGTCACCTTCCCAACTCGGTGGGTTTTATCTTTGTAAGAAGCAAAGAAGGGGCAAAACTCAGCCTCCCAATGCAGGTTGGGTTTGAACGAAGATCCCATCTCTGTTGTGTTAGGCTATAGCTATAGTATGGTAGGACTGTTGCCCAGGTGTTAGGGGCCAAATTCCTTGCTGTAGTGGCTTAACGCTGTTTAAAATACAGTTTGATCTTGTAGCATAGATGGGTCCACATTGAGTTTTATCCAGGTTCCTGAGCCATGCAACCGCTCTGCTAAAAAGCCAAAGCTGTAGCATGATTCACTGTTGAAACATGCAGTCTCTTGCTGCAAGGTTAAGCCATGCTTTAACTGGATCTGCCAGGACAATAGATTATTAGGGTATAAACCACACCTAAATGTTTTTATATGAGCTCACTTAGGAAAGGGGAAAGTGCATCATCCCAGACTTGTTTGTTTAGCAGCCATTATTTTTTTCCCTGCATTAATTGAGATCCTGACCTGTTCTAATTTGCTCTGGTTCAGGAGCTGGATCTGATCTGGGGTAAATACTGATATCCTGGGTGGGTGAAGCAGTTCAAGTTTATTAAACTGCAATGCAACCTGGCTCTAAGCTCCCTTTTCTTTCGTCCTACCCAACTTTAAGACCCAGCCCAGGGTGGATCAGATTTCTCTCTTAGACCAAGTGGAAACCCACTTCAAATGTTTCAAGCTAGTGGACATCAGTGTAATAATTTCTGCCTTGTTTTGTGGCTGGACAATGCTCTAAAACAGCAACACGAGGTCAGTGAAGTATTACAAAAGTAGGCAGGGGAGGCTGTGTGTATTTGTGTCTAAAGAGTGGGGTGGGAGGAAGAGAAGAGCCAGTGCTTTTGGAATAGATTCAGAGCTCTGGAGAATCTGAATCTAGGTGGATCCTTTCCAGCCCTACTGGAAGCTATTTTCAGGCTTCATTCGCCATTGTTCATGATCTGAAATGCTTTCTGCAGCAAACAGGCCTGGTGAGAAGGCCCTTTGATCTGTCGACATAAATAATAAATAAGCCAGGAAAGGAGGAGGGTTTTTTGGTTTTGTTTGTTTTTTCCCAGTGGGACTAATGACTGTAGAAGTTGGTTGCAAATGGTTCACAAAATCCATAGGCAAGGCCACAAATTGCTATGCAAGCTGAAAAGGGCAAGAGACCCTTAACGATTATCCCTCAGTGGGAATATTCTTCATATGAGAGACTTAGCCTATTTTCTGTGTACAGAGAGAGGCATTTGAAACCACACCAACAACTTACTTTTCTGTGTTGGCTGGATCTTGGCCAATGGAAGGAGATTCACCTGGCAAGTTTTCAGGTGTTGGGAAGCAACTTAAATTTGTCTTCAAAGCACTGTGAGTCCAGGAGGTTACTTTTTAACCTGCATAACTGCACAGGGCAGAGGTTTCCTTTGGAAGCAACTGCTGAAATGGTGGAACAATTAGAAGACTAAACTGTTAGCTCCTAATTCATAAATTACAGAGCAGCATAGCAAAACCCACCCCCCTCCCTCTTTAAATATACTGTCATTAAAACAATAAACCTTCCATGCTGCTAAAGGTGCAGCTGGACAATGGACTGGGCATTTTAAAAGTCCACAACTTTTAAAAGGGGGGACACTTTCTGAGAGTCAGGGAAGGGCAATGAATGGCTTTGCAGCCTTGTCTGGAACGCTGAAAATCTTCGAAATTCTCATGCTGAAAATCTTCAAAATTCTCTCTTGTGCGTGCCCTGGGGCTGTTTATATTTGAAAACCCAAACGAATCCTGATAAATAATTTTTTTTAAGTGCACAGAAAGGAAACAAAGACCTTTCTTTCTGCTCTTGAAACCACACCCACTTTCCCCCCCTCATTGTTTAGTGGAATTTGAGGGTGACCGAACAATGCAGTTAAACGAAAACTGGTTGAGCAAGATAAACACTAGGGAACTCGCAGCATTCTCGTGATTCACCCTTTTGAGTCTGGGAAAAGAATGGTTGGTGTGGTAAGTTTAACCCACCAGGTTAACTGCAAACTGTCTGCCTCATCTGCTTCTGGGTGGTGTTAGTTTGGGAACATATATATGTTCATAATGACGTTGGATTCATGGAAATATCAGGCCAGCCAGGGATTCAGGCTGACGCATCCATGTTATTACTTGGCACTTTTAGAAATTTTAAAAATAATTGAATATGGGTAAGATGAATGTGAAGCTTCAGAGGCCTGATTCTCTCCCTAGTAGCTGCCTGTTGCACTTCAGTGATCATGATGAATAATTCAAGTTCCAGCCCCATTTTGGACCTGATCCATCAGCTCTTGTGTGGGGGACTACTTCTGTTGTCCGCAGTGGGACTGCACTTGTGAACGAGTGCTGCAGAATTTGGCCCATAATTAGTATTTTTTCGGCATACTGTTTCCCCCTCTGCAGCCTGAGCTGTGTCCAACTAGATGATGATCAGGTATGAACAGGAAGCAAAACAAAAATACTTCAGTTAGATTTCAGCTGTCTGTCTGATCATGTGAAGGCTGCTCACTTTGGTGGTTAATGTTTCCAAGTTTGGGACGGGAGGGCAGTGGAAGAAAGGGGAAGAGTAACTGCTTGAGCACAAAGGAGAGGAAGGGGAGAAGGAGAGTTTTTAATGAGTCAGGTACCTTCTCTGGTCTCTTTATTTCCCCCTGGAGACTTTGTGTATGATGTGATGTGTGCAGTGCATGCAACATTCAGGGCTTCTAATGCAGGAATCTACATTGTTTTGCTTGGTGTTCTTATTACCATGTAGTATTTTCCGACGTCTCTGCCCTCACAGCTAAAATACCTACTTTCTTTTGTAGTGGGCAAAACCACAAATCCAAGTACGTAATCTGCACCGCTCCATGTTGTATGCTGCATGGAGATGCACCAGGGAGTGGAAAGCAGGAATTCTCTCAAGATGCAGTCTTGAAAGTGAAGAGGCCCCTTAGGAGTTGGTCTTCCCAATTTGGGAAACACTCAATAAAATTATTGCTCTAATTTCTTCTGCAGTTGATATTTCTGATGTCCCCATCCAGTATAGCTTGTTGCTCAGTTGTACACTGGAGTAAATTTAATAAATAATATATATATTTATTTTACATAGATTGTGAGTTTTTTCTTGAGTGTTTGGATAATGTCTAGCACCTAGTGAGCAGAACTAAAAATAAAAAATACATATTTTTAAGCTATGCATAAAACGCCAAGTTATGGTTAGCCATTGTCTTTCACAGAGTTAAGTATTTGTTGAGTTGATTAATAACTTGCCAGTCCCGTGTACTCGAAAATAACGAGTTGGGCCTCAAACATAATGAGATTGACTTAAAAATCCAGAAGTCTAATACAAACAAATAAACAAACAAACAAAAATCACAAAACGTTTTGGGTTCACTTTATTTGTCTTCTGGTTTCTGAGCCTCTATGGTTCACACATGTCATATTCTCAATCTTTTCTCTATAACTTTGCGGGTTAGAAATGTGCTATATTAAAATAAGGTGACAGTTGTAATTCTCTCATCATCGGAGGAACCCAGGAGCTGGGGCTTTGAGAAAACCACCAGATACCACAAGAGAAAATTGCAGGATTTAGCAACACGGAGTAACCGTTTGAACTTGTATATTGAGCTTTGCAATTGAGGATTTCAGGGTGTTTTTAAAAGGTGGTGGCATTACCCCCATTTTACAAATGGGGAAAGTAAAGGCACTTAGAATTTGTGGCTTGCCCAAGATCAGACATCTAGCTAGTGTCAGAACTGATAGTAGCACTAAGGAGTCCTGGTTCTCAGGTCAGTGCTGGAACCAACAAGCCCAGACTAATTTTAGAAGGTGAGATGCTGCATAGGTGAGCTCTGCGACCCTCGGCTGGTTGGCAATCTTGGAAATGTATTCTGTTTAGCAGTAGCTCAGCTGCAACTTTCTATACTTACTTTTTTTCCCACTCATGTTTTTTTTTTTTTTTTAATTATTACTGTTATCAGGAACATATGCACAAAAATGGTAATCTCCCTTCAATACTTACCTGCTCCTTCTGCTCACCTGCAGTCGGGTGAAGAGAAGGAGAGAATAATACTCTTCCCAAACTTTACTCTGCACTCGCCATTGCAGAGTAACAAAATACTTCCACTAAAATGATATGTATTGAAGTAGTAAATAATGTTAACATTTTAATGATCCTTCATAGGCTTACAATGTTTGTTAACAAACCATTTAGATTAATGGAGGCATTTGACCTGTGTTGGTTAGTGCTTCAGGCTGTCTGCTGCATACTCGGACAGAGAGTACAACGTCAGTTCATGTCTGGAAGGTTTTCTTGGAAACATAAGGGTTGGCAACTTATTGAAAATGTAAATTCATACAGAAACTGATTGGACCACTGTCGGTCAACATAGTGCTGTGTTTGACATCATGGTCAGGTTTTTATGGAAATGATTGACATCACGCAGAGGATTATGATGTCACTTGGGAATAAACTCCAGGAGCCAGTGAATTCTGAAGAAGCAAAAGTCTAACATTTCATGTAACTTTCCTTGATGATTTAATAAAATATCTCAAGATTAGGTTCATCTGCAGAATTTTCTCTAATTGGGATATTTTTTCAGATGTTTCTATGAGGCATTTGTGGCCATTTAAGGTGGAATGTTAGGGGCCAGGTTCTCTTTTAGGTTTTTTGGTTAGACGAAAGGGTTGGGTGTCATGAAGACTCAGGATTCCCTTCCTGGTTGAAGCATTGACCTTGAGCAAGTCTCTTGACCTTTTTGCCTCAGTCTCCACTATTGGTTTTAAAAAAAAAGGTATAAAGCAGTAACCTCCCAGTAGAGAAATAACCAGATGTTACATCTGAGCTGAACATTGCTGAGGAAATTAATTGCACATCTTCTCTTTCTTCCCCCAATCCCTGAAAACCACATGCTGCATCTGATCTTTCCTAGGGAAATGCATTAATTGAAATAATGTTGCTACCAAACAGTAAGTAACACAGTCATTAGAGGGTAGTAATGATATGGGCAATAACCAGACCAGTACTTAGTTTTTCTGAAGTGACAGTGAGTTGCCTCTCTGGCTGTGTTTGTTAGCCTGCTAGGGAATGTGAGAGCCAAAGAGGGATTTCTAACCTATGTTCCTAGTAATAAGAGACAACAGATGTAACTTGTTCTATGTAAACAGGAGTGGCTTTGACCAGAAGAAGTCCAGTTAAAAGTAACAATCACATGCTGGATACAGTGGCATGCATTTATGTTAAATAAGGCACAGGACGTGTAACCCCGAGGTAGTATATCCCATGCAGAAGCTCAGAATATATGACCTCTAAAATATTTTGCTAACAAGATGTGATTAATGCAGATGTTTCCTCTTTGGATGTGTATGAAAAGTTGATGCATGAGCTTTGTACAGTACAGGAAGGCCGATTCTAAGCACTCAAACATCCTCTAACAAATATTTCATGTAACCCTTTAGCTACTAATCCCCCTAAGCACTTGCAATCATTAATTAATGTTTCGCTGGATGGAATGGAAGGATGTACCTGGGGAATTCTGCAGCGCAGCAGGTGTATTCCACCTAACGTCCCTGATATGGTCAACAGAGTAGCCCAGTAGGTGGATGTACTTGGTATGTTCAGCAGTGCAGAGCAGCACAATAGGTGTCATTCCTCCTGGCCATACCTGATGCAGGGTTGCGAGTGCATTCCACCTGCAAGCTTGAACAGCAGCCAAAGGGTTAAGAAGTTACAGCAGAAGAACAGGAATGTTTTACAGAATGGGAAATACCAAACTTGTCCCGTATCAGGGTAACTTTTAGGAAGGGACTGGACACTGTTTAGAAAACTAGACTGTTAAATAAAAAGTGTCCTCAGAACTTCACCAAATTGAACTGTTTTTAAAGGAGGTGGGCATATGTGCATGGGAAATTTATGGTGGGATGGGGAGAGAGAGATCTTCAAGTTTCCTCATCTCTTACTCCTTCCCACAACAGTATGAGAGTTTTTCCTCCAGGGCTGGCTGTGGCTCCCCATGCAGGCTGACAGTGCTGTTCCACACATCAACCAGAGGGAGTCTCTGGAGCAAAGAGCTCTGGCACTCCTTCCCCTGAGGCTGAGCAGTCTATTAGATATGTGAAGTGCTCAAGTGACAGCTGCCATCTTGACCAACACACCAGGATGTGAGCTGGGGACCTCCACAGCTGCATGCATGAGCTGCTACAGATTGAGTTAAAGTTGTTTAGACAGATCTATAACAGACTCTCATTCTCTGCATATTGGGTACAAAGGTGATCTGTAAAATACCTGTTGTGTTGGGACTGAGGAAGCTTCTGGACCCAAATTCTGATCCCAACTGTCAGGCTGGCTATCACCTCCTTTTAACTCTCTCCGCTGGCTGTGCTGTGGCTCATTAGTGGGTATTTCAGTGTACTTGAGCCAACAGCAGCTGGCACAGTAATAAACAAGACCATAGCCTGTTCCTTTTAAATCTGTATCCTGAATTGCAGAAAGATTTTCTTGGCTGGCAGGACCTTTGCAACGGAGCCCATGCAGTTCAGTACAGGACTGGCTCAACTGTCCTTAGTTTAATATATTATCCATGTAAAGTGAGGAAAAGTAAATACATGCAAAATAGTTCTCCTTTCAACAGTTCAGATTTGATTTTTAATAAATATATTGCCAGTGTATTCTGAATTACAATAGTGCTATTCTGGAGTGGTTGACAGAGTGGATCTCAAGGTAGTTTCTTATGCCATCTCTGTACAAACGTACTCATGAGCTTAGGACAGTTGTTACGTTTGGGATTTTTTCCACACAGCTGGTTAGTGGTTTTGAAGCGCTTCTTTACATGATTTTTCATACTTAACGTATTTGCATTAAAGTCTTGTGCGCGGAACATCCTACCGGTAGCAGCTGTTACATGTACTTGCATTCGGCACCTTGCCATACAGCTTGGTTGATGTGTGATGCTCTGCAGAACTTCAGTTGAATTTGCTCTTATTGTTTTACAGGCAAAACCCTGACCTACACCTGCAGTTACAGCAGAGACCCCCTCACCATCACAGCCCAACTTCCTCCTTAACTTCCTTGGGATCTTTGACCTTACTGCAGTCTCCACCACCATCCAGATTGTCTCCTTCCCAGCATCAGCAACCTCTGACTCCAAATCAGGGAGACCCATGCTTTCTACCACGGACCCAGCAGCTGTTCCTGTCAAACCAGGTCCATCAGGGAGATTTCTACCGGCTATGCCAGCCTGGTCTAGGCCAGCAGCAGCCGCAGCAGCAGCAAGGAGATTCCTACACATTAATGCCAAGGGCTCAGCAGATACCTTCTCCTTATCAACAGATACAAGTAGATCCTTTTGCCATTGTTTCCAGGGCCCAGCAGATGGTGGAGATCCTGTCAGAGGAGAACCGATCCTTACGGCAGGAGTTGGATGGGTGCTATGAGAAAGTGGCAAGGTTACAGAAGGTGGGTGTTGAATGGAACTGACCTTCTCCTTTATCTAATATTCTCTGTAGTTAAAATGACAACAAAACAAATGTGGGCTGGATGGTTCAGGGCATGGGTGGCTTGTGACGCTTCCCCTTGGAGGCTAGCTCTCCCTCCTGCCTCTTCCACTTATGGCCCCGCCCCCTCCCCCACTCACTGGTCCCTCCTCTCCTTGCCCCCCTCTCTGCTTGTGCCCCCCGCATCCCTCCTCCTACCAGAGCTCCACAATTCCCTCCCCGTCCCAATTCCCCCGTATTTCCCCATCCTACATGCAGCTCACCCATTGCCCCTGCCCCCCATTCCATCCTGCTCCCTGCATCTCCCTCCACCCGCATCCTGCCCCTTCACACATCCCTGTTTCCCCTTCAATCCCCTCTTGCCCACATCCTCGAACAGCCGCTATGCGGGTTGTCCCTGCAAGAGATACACCGGGCTGCCCTGCTTCAGAGCACACCGAGTGCAATATAAGCCCCGTCAACGGAGAAGGCTCAGGAATACCACTTCGAAAAGCAGCAGCAACTTCTCATTTAGATTCAGAGCAAGAGGGTTTTGTGGAGGAAATTAAAGACTCCTCAGGAAAACTCTGATACCTAGGAGTAATCTCTTCAATTAGAATCTCCTCCTTCCCCTAACCCAATAAAGCCATTCTCCTAATAGAAATGGGGGGTGTTGGGTGGGGCGGTAAAACTGTGAGAAAGGAACATTATCGGTTTCTTGTTTTAAATGGCACAGGAAGGGTAATTGTGCACAAATGCTGCACTTCGCTGTCCAAGCCGTTAGTGCACTGATCTCATAGCAAGTAATGAGTAACACTCAGATGACAGGGAGGCGGGCAGGCATGTAGAAGAATGCACTGACTGTGCAGAGGAGTGGCATGCATGTCAGCAGATATAGCTGAGGCTGCGAGGCGAGGGGCATGCAAGTAAGCCCATGTGCGCGCAGAAGGAGCAAGGAGCACAGCGCTCCCTTGCAGCTGCACGCTCTCCCTTCTCTGTCCCCCCACATGTCACTGTCCCAGCCCTCAGCACACCGCAGGCTGGCTTCACGCACCCTGCCAAGAATGGGAGCTGGCGGCAGCTGTCCTGGCCACAGCCCAGCTGGTAGCAGCCTGGGGCCATACCCTCCCCCCTGCAGCCAGGGTAGAACCGGGAGGCACCATGTGAGGGGGAATGGGAAGGTCTCTTTTACCTTCCATCCAAGCAGTGCCCTCCCTGTGAGCAGGGGCTGGGTCAAAGGAAGGGGTGCCCTAGCTAGGCTGAGGTCTCTGCACTGGGAGAGGCTCCTGGGGAGCAGCAGGAATGTTACTCCTCAAGATTCACCTTTCCCAGCTGCAGCCAGGGCTCAGGGGTCCCCAGCAGCAGAGCCCTAGGGCTCAGGGACCTTGCAAGGAGCGTGTGATCCCGAGTCACTGCGCACAGCGGGGAGTGCGATTCACAATCACTTCCTGCTGCTGCTGCCCCAAGGCAGGGAGTCCAGCCATTCTTCCCAGCCAGCTCTTCCTGGGTCCTATCGAGGTGCCAGTCTCAGTGCACTGCAGCCCCCCTGCTCTGGAACCTGCCCCTCGGGGGCTCCATGTCCTCTGGGCAGGGGCAGCTTCATCTCCCCACATTAAGGGGGCACAGAGGCCAATGTACCTGTCTGAGGACAGAAAGGCGTCCAGATCCTGGGGTGGGCGGACTGTCACCGGCAGCGGGGAGGCCACGGCGGAGAAGAGCAGCCAGGCAGCGGCGGGTGGGTTGGAGCTACCTGTCAGCTTCATATGCACCATGCAGGTTCTAGGGCCTCCTCAGCTGCCCTGGAACCTGCATAGCACATAATAAAAATGTCCTCCTGCAGATGTGGAAACTGCCAAAACTGTGGAAACTGGCAGCTGGGGTTGCAGCGGCAGCGCCAGGGCAGGCACAGCCTTCCCTGGCCTATTATACCTGCCGCCCATGGTTCAGGGGATTGGTTATCTGTTCTGGAGCCTTTCATCTCCATACCCAGTTTGGAACCTGCTCATGTTGGTAGTACCTAAGCTTTATCCTCTGCTGGCGTTTTGTTGATCTACGTGTGATGAGCTGGTGGCCTCATTTCTGCACCTAGTAGACGATCGTGCCTGTTCCAATTGCCAATAAGGGTGCCAGTCTCAGAGAGGCGGGTTGCTTGACTGGTTAGCTCAGTTACTTAAAGCCAGTTCTAATAACATTGAGGCTGCAGATGGTATGATCTTCCCGTTAGGTCTGGAGAAGGCTTAGGTATTATGATGGTGAGTTCTCTAGAAATACTTGAGATTCCATAGGCCAAAGACTAAGTCAGTCATGGGGACTGAACTAGCTTCTTGCCCCAGAAATGGTCCCTCCAAAACTGCCTGACAGTGCATTGTGAGAGAAGCTTGCACAGCTGCTGCCCATGCTGTGTATACCCCAAACTGTGGGTAAATAAAGAAGTTTGGACCTTCAGGGCTGTTAAGCCAGCTCTTCTCTCTGGCACTATAAATCCACTTAAATCCCCGACATAACACAATTCACGTGTCATTCTAGTAGCCTCACTGTTGCTTGCTTTATACAGCAGGGATTGGCAAAGTAAGAGAGACAGCCCTCGCCATCACACCGCCACGTATGGCTTTTATAATTCTTAAAAGAATTGTCAGTAGTGTGTGTTTGTAGTTGTGCTTGCCTGATAGACAAACAAAGATAAATTGCTTGTTGGTTACTGAATTCACCAGCAATTAGAACCTGCAGCTGATCAGTCAGCTCTCCCTTTACCCTGCAGATGTGGAGAGAAGGTGAGCAGAGGCTGCAGTTCAGGACTCTGCAAACCTCTTTTTGGGTCTTGAACTGCACTTTGGCCCCTAAATAGCCTGCAAGGCCCTTGAAGTGCCTGGCTGTTGTAACTTTTACCTAGTTGTTCTTGTTTCTCGTACCATGTCGGAGATCCTGTGTTTGCTATTTCTTCCCATGGCTGCTTATTCCCAACATGACTTCTGTCCAGGTTGGTTTGTTCAGTTTTAGGGAGGTTCCAGTGAGGGAAGTGTTTTAGTGAAGTGTTTGACAGCTTCCTGATAACAAGGGATAAAGGAATTCTCTTTCCCCACTTCCCCCACCCCTCCAATCAACTTCTTGCCCCAGGAGGTCTGGTGAGGTCTGCTGTTTGGTGGATTGTTAGTGCCAAAGTGACATTAACATGTTCTGCCTGCTTTGGAGAACTGGAAGTGAATTGGCTTCTGTCTCTGGTGAGCAGTTCCCTGCTTAGATATCAAACCAAGAGGCTGTACAGTGAGAGGGGATGGGGAAAGCTATATTTTACTGTTTAAACAACTGTGGCTTCAAGACTCTGTAAATTGAAGTTAAATGATGACTGACCAAATATTCTGGTTTATTTTCAGAGCTGTGTCTCTTAGGCTATGGCTACACTACGTGGCTTTTAGTGGCACAGCTGTACCGCTAAAAGCCACGCAGTGTAGCTGCTGTTTGTCGGCAGGAGAGAGCTCTCCTGTCAACAAAAAACTTCCACCCCCCCCCCCGATGAGCGGCAGCAGCTTTGTCGGCAGGACAGTGGTCCTGCCGACGAAGTGCTGTACATATCGGTGCTTTTCCTCAGTAAAACTTTTGTCATTTGGAGTGTGTGTGTGGGTTCTTTTTTTTTTTTTTTTTTTTTTTTTTTTTAACACCCCTGATCAACAAAAGTTTTGCCACTGTACCCTTAGTGGATAGGATACTAGACTGGGATTCAGGAGACTTGCTTGGGCTGTGTTCTCTGCCCTGCCACAGGCTTACTGGGGGACCTTAGGCAAGTCATGTCACTGCTCTGTGCTTCCGTTTCCCCATCTGTAAAATGGGGATAATGATGCTGACCTCCATTGTAAATCTCTTGGAGATCTACTGATGAAAACACTATCTATGAGTTGGGTATTATTGTTATTTATTAATTAGATTGAAGATTTGTAAGTAGAACATACAAAATAGATTGTTATCCCCTAAATAAATACAAATCTGCAAAGCACATCGGTAACTTACAGTTTGATATTAATATTTTTAAATATAATTTTATTTATATGCTTTGCTTGTTCTTTGGCTTTATTTTTTGCATCAAAGTCCTTCTATGAAATTGCTTTTTGACCAAGCTCATGGTGGTTTCACTGGGTAGTTGTGCCCCTGCTCCCAGGCCCCAGCATCAAAACCTGCAAAAACGCATTTCTGTCTTTTCAAATAACTGTTCCCCGCACTGACTGTTGTAATGAAGAGCAAGGGCCTGGAAGACAGGACTCCAGCTCTTTGTCTAGCTGTGCTTCTGACTCCCTGTGTGACCTGGGGTACATCACAACGACTTTGTGTTGCAGTTTTACGCACCTGTACGATGGCTAGAATCATGCTTTCCCTCACTCGAGGCTTAATAAATCATTGTTCAATAAAGCGCTTTGAGAACCTCAGAAGAAAGATGCTACCTAAGTGCCAGGCATTGTTAATTCTAAAGGAAATGGATGCTTTAATTTACTTTGCAGCTGGAAACAGAAATTCAGCAAGTTTCGGAAGCATATAAAAACCTGGAGAAGTCCTCCTCTAAGCGGGATGCCCTGGAAAAGGCTATGAGAAATAAGCTGGAAGGAGAAATTCGTAGGCTTCATGATTTCAACAGGGATTTGAGAGGTAAAATATTAAAAATTTCAATTTAAAAAAAAATTCTTTTGTACTTGTCTGTTTTCCTTTGTGATTCACTTGTTATGGCTGATACGCTTACAGAGCATGACCTAATACTCCAGGTATTCTCAACTGTCTAGTGTTGTCATCAGAGTGCTGGGAGTGTTGAAAGGTGAGGTTCAGTTGATTACTGCAATATCTAACTTCCAGCCTGTTAATCATTAAGGAAACAGAAAGATAGCGACAAGCCAAAACTATATCCCAGGATATAATCCTGGGGCTATTTCTCACGTATTCTAAAAACATTTTATTCAAGTGCCAGTGTGAAACTGTGAATGCTGACATTCATGTCCTGTCCAGTGACCCCTTTGCACTCAACATTCCTTATCAATCCAGGCAGCTCTTCCTTCAGACTCTCCTTTCCCTTCCAGGGCAAGATGCTGTCTGTATTTCCTTAGTAGTGTCTGGCTCTTGGTAAGAAGTTCCATCAGTATCGTGGTAGGGAATTGAGGCTGTCAGCGAGTGGTGTTGGAGCCGAGATTGGCAATGGTTAAGCATTTAATTTTTCAAAGGGAGAAAACGGCTTGTGGTTTTAGAAACATAAACACAGAATAATTTTAACTAGTTGTTCAGCCTTTTCTGTAAATGCTTTCTGGTTCTCCTGTGTGTTATCTGCCATCGCTTTCCTCATGGTCTCTAACCGTTTAAAGCCAGGTGACTTTGGAGAATGGGAAATATTTTGTCTTGGTCTAAAGCCATGTAGGGTATGTCTACATTGTTGTTTTAAAAACGCACAGCAGTCATTCTCGGCGTCTGGGTTGCATCTCGGGCTGGAGCTTGGGTTCCGAAGCCTTCCCACCTCCCTAGGCTTTAGAACCCAAGCTCAAACCTCTGTGCAGCTGGATTTAGTGCTGTAGTGTGAGACTCATTGGCGGTAGGTTTTAAAATGCATAGTGTCCAGTACTACAGTGGAGGGTGACATACGGAAGCTTGTAGTAAATAAACTAACCTCTTTTTTCCCAGCAAATCAGACATCCTAAGCAATTAATATATGTGTCCTAAGACTGATATAGCCTTTTGTTAGCTCTGCTGTTTCAAGAGACAAATGTTGATACACTTACTATTAGGGCTATTCATTTTTCTGGAAAGTCAGGTAATCAGAGATCAGGCCACTAGGGCTTATAGTTTTCCAACTTCTGCCCAGAAGATTTAGTGGAGGATTGCGAGAGAATGACATACCCTTGCGGAAGTTAATTTTAAAAAATGATATCCTTTCTACAGGTTTTTGGAGCCATCCTGTGTTATTTAAAAGAAAATTATGTCCTTGGGATAAAATTCCATAGGATAGTTCAACACTCTTGTGATTTTTTTATTTTTTTTTTAAATTTTCGAAACTCTTACATGTTATAGATCTTTAGAAAGACAAGGTGGGTGAGGGAATCTGAGAGAGAGACCTGAAGAAGAGCTCAGTGTAAGCTCGAAACTTGTCTCTCTCCCTGAGAGGAGTTGGTCCAATAAAAGATATTATCTCACCCACCCAGTCTCTCTAATATCCTGGGACCAACACAGCTACAACAACAGGCAGTGCAACAGAAATTTTTAGAGTAATTTATAGAGAATTCTGTTAGCTTCATCCCCCACTGAATTCTCTAAAATATTTCCCGAAGAGTGTTGGAGCTAGAAATATTTAAACAGCATCTGTGGGTGTTGCAAAAGCAACTGCCCCTTCAGTTTCTGATCCAGGCTTTTTGTTTCAAATTGTTTAGAAGCAGGAGTCCTTTGCATAGAACTTGTTTTTACACGTCCAGAGTAGATGCAACTCACTTAGTGATTCTAACAGCATTTCTGAAAGTTTTTCATTCTCTTGTTGTTTCTCCTCTTCAAAAAAAATTCTGCAGAGCGTATGGAGACGGCCAACAAGCAGCTTGCTGAGAAGGAATTTGAGGGATCTGAGGACAATCGGAAAACCATCTCTCAGCTCTTTGCACAAAGTGAGTCAGAGGTTTACTGTGGTTAGGAAAAATGTGCCACTCAGGCTGGGAAAAATCCTCCACTCAGGCGGTGTCGTGTAGTCCATATCAGTCTGTCTTGTCATGCACTCAGATATTACTGTGATGTAGGGCACATTGGAGAGTCTCTGAAACTACCAGTGCAAGAAGAAGTTAAATTCAGGTTTCTCCTTCTGTCAGCACATAAAATACATCTGCTCACCTACAAACACAAAGCAACCTGCTTACAGGGTAAATCCTATCACTGGGTGATGAGAGTCCATAACATCAGTGTGCTTCCATGCATAGGGTGGAATTCTGATCCCTCACATGGGCAAGGGCTTGAAAGGAAGTGAGGGCAGACGAGGAGCTAAGTTGAGATCCAGGGCTGTGGATCCCCCAGCTGTTTCCCAGACAGTCGCTCATTGGCATGGTCAGTTTAGCAAAGATGTTGGCAGGGAGAACTTTCAGTCTAAAAGAATAAAAAGGAGGAGCTCTGCCTCTATTCTGCTGGGCTGGGCGGCGATACCCAAGGGTCATGACTTATGTCCAGAGCAGTGGATCCATCACAGGGCAAACCAAAATTGCAGGTATGAAATTTTGCCTTTCCCCTGTACTGAAATATCTTGAGGCTTATGGCAGTGAGTCAACTTTCCTCCTAATTCCATGGTGCACTCCACCCTTCTGACAATGCTTGCTTCTTTCCTGTTGTGTTATATAATGTCTTTTAAAAAAAAGAGAGAGAGAGAAAATTGCAAAATGAAGAGGATTTGCAGTGGTGCAATACACTCCGCTTCTCCTCCTTTGCAGTGCTGAAATCCCTCCCTTGTGCTGTCCTCAATCTACCTCCGTTCACTTAGCCGTTCATGTTGTGAGTATGTGGCTTTGAAGTCACAGGGCTTAGCTGTCCATGTAAATCCCTGAAGATGGTATTGGGAAGTCTACTTAGTTGTGAGATTAGTTTAGTTTGTTTTTTAAACTGGATTAATAGATGTTGAGATAAAAGTACAAGAGGGGAGAAATGCTGTGTTTTATTGCTTGATATCTAGAGGTGTACCATAGCTCTTATGAGATGTCTGTCTGCATAAATCACACAGGCTGGATGCTGTTCTCACTGAAGTCTGTAGCAAAACTGGCATTGATTTTGGGAGCAGAATTGGGCCCTGTATGTATGAATCTGTAGGTTACAATCCTCCAGGCTGTGATTTAAACCTGCAATACCAGCTGATGCGATCCTTGGGCTGTAGGAAAGAATCACCTAGGGAAGGGCAGGTGGTGTTGCTGCCATCTATTATCCCACGTTTCTGCCAGCAGAAGCCAGCTTAAGGTTGCAATCAGGGCTCCCTAACAGCCCCACTTCAGAGGCTGCCCTGTAAATGTACTGCATTGACATGCTTCTTCGTGGCTGCCCTGGTTATGCTCCCTCCCTGCCACAGCAACCATTTTTTGGGCTGCTCTGGTCCCCTCACAGAACGGAGTTTGTAGCTTCTCTATGCTGCTAACACTCCACACTTGGCTCTTTTCTGGTGAAAGAATGGGAACTGCTCTGTGCCTGTAGATATATTTATACGCTGGTGTACACCACACACTGTCTACACTAACAGCTAAGGTCTGGCATCTGTTTTTCAAAAACTTTCACTGCTTGTCCTCATTCCTTTGCATGGGATATTAGTTTTTGGAATGCAGTTTCTCTGGTGTTGTCAATGCCGAATGTAGATTGCTGCAGGGGTGCATTCTGAAGTTGAATTAATGTTACCAGTACAAGTGATTGGCTTCTTCTGAGGACTGCAGTGACTCTGCAGAAAGCACATCCGCTCAGCACTCTTGCTTTGCTCACTTACAGGTTTGCTTTATACACTTGCATTATATTTCCCCTGGGCCTGATTTTGCCCTGTTTACTTCTTCTGTGAATGAACATGCAGTGTAACTGCACAGATTCTAAGGCATTCGTGAAGTTCAGCTCTTGACAGATGGCAACGTAACTGGAGCAGTCAGTGAGCATGGAGTAGATTCCAGTCAATTTTGTCTTGACTTGACTGTTTCCATGGTAGGATGACAGTGTGTGCATTTGCTTCTGGCATTTGTGGTGGTGTGTAAATCTGGACACCACCCATTGTCCAGCTGGGACACAAGTAGCATGGCTTGGATTCTCACAGTATGAATTGGACCTGCTGAGGCTAGAATTGACTGAGAAGGGAAATAGTCAGGACTGAAATAAACACTTTAGAGGGCAGAGGAAGCAAACGTGTAAAATTGTACCAATAGCCCAAGTGAATCTGCTTCCAAAAACGATTAAAAAACCTGAAGTCCAAGCTTGCAGTCTGTGTGCCTCATCACTAGCAGCGTTATCTGAGCCTACTAATCCTTGGTTCAAGAGATGAGAAGCCATCAAATAGCAATGTTAAATACGAAATCCAAACAATGTAATAGATTTTAAGGATAGAAAGGACCATTATGATCTTCTAGTCTGACCTACTGTGCAACACAGGCTTTAGAACCCCACCCAGTAATTCCTGCATCAAGCATCAGTTAGTTCTTCATCCAATGTGAACAACTGGCAAATGCATACAGTGCTGGCAAATGGTGCCAGGTGATGCCTTAGAGGGTGAATTCCTTATGTAACCAAAGCACGGGTACAATGGGACCAGTGACCGTGCAGGCCAACATGCCTCAGTCCTGACCTGGGGTGTCACTTTTAAGGGTGACAGAGGAGAGATGAGCTTTCGTTGCTCATTCATTTCCTGGCCCCTCTGAAAATGCCGGCAAAGGGCGCCACTGGGCGGTGCTTCAGTAATGAAGACACTTGCCCGTCAGGAACTGAACTGAGGTGAGTGAGCTGTCATGGTATTTTATTTATATTTCTGTATTTATGGATTAATTTAAAAATGTGCTCATCACAGAATAGGGCATGTCAAAAGCAAACATTACATTGTGGCCCTAAGCTGGACAGGTCCCCTTTGCACCCCTGCCATCACCCAGCCAGCAAGCAGTGATGTTACCAGGTTAGCTTGTTTTCTGATCTTAAACCAGTGAGCTAGAGATAAAAAGTGCTGCATTCTCTTAGCCATCTATCTAATCAGGGTAAGATAAATGACCGAATTTAACATATTTTTCTCAGCAATCTATTATCTCTATCCCTCTGTATAGAGAGAGATGTCGGCCCTTTCCATTCTTTGGAGAGCAAGCAGCTGTCAGCAAAGACCCCCTTGTTCTTGATCACTGGTAGAATTTAGGGGAATGCCCCACTCCTAGTCGTCTGTCAAAGAAAGCTCTATCTATTTTACATTTCCCACTTTATTTCCGTAGATAAAGAAACGCAGAGGGAGAAGGAGAAACTGGAGATAGAACTAGCTGCTGCACGCTCCACCAACGAGGATCAGCGAAGGCACATTGAGATTCGTGATCAGGCCTTAAACAATGCTCAGGCCAAAGTGGTGAAACTGGAGGAAGAGGTAAGGTCACTGGTAGAGAGAAATTGGGGTAGCTCCAGGTACATGTTAATGAAAGAGAATGTGGCAGTGATTTACCTTTTACAAACTGGGTAGGAAATCTGCTATCTTTAAAGCTGTTTATCTGTTTAGCTTGTGTCAGTTAATTAAATTGGTGCAAAAACAGAGCGTATATAAGCCATAAGCCTGTATTTCCATTAAGGGCTTTCATCCTTTGAGCAACGATGTTTCATTTTCCTCCTGTTTTAATCAATGATAAAGATGGGCTTGAACTGAAATCTCAAATCCAAACACCCCCAGAATTTTGGGGGAACTCAGGTCAGGGTGGGCTTTTAACTAATAGTGAATAATCTCCCCTCATGCCGTTGTCCACTAATGCTTTGGTGGTGTTCTGGTACAGAGCTACACTGATCACTTTGTATTCCTTACTCATATTGAACTGGGCGGAGTTGAAGAGGAGTTAATAAAGGAAAACAGTTTTAAAAGCATAATTTGAATTAACAATTTTTTTTTAATAAGCAAAGAATCAACATTCTGTTTCCCAGTGGAAACACGCCTGTGTCACAAAAAACCCCATGATGGTTGGCAAATGGCAATCTTTGCAGACTATTACGATTCCATTTATATGCCGCTCCTTGGTCGGTGTGCATCCCCTTGTTGTTTGTGTTTGTGTACCAGCCAAAAGAATCCCCATCCTGAGGAGCTACAGACTAAAGTACAATATAAACAGGAGCCATGCACATGCTATGTGGTCATGCAGTGGAATGGGAGGGTTTTCAGACTCTCCTTAAAGGAGAGGATTGACATGTCTGAGACAGAAGGTATGAAGATGCAAGTAGTTGAAGCAATCAAAGTGGGATGTCTGGGAAAAGACTTTGGCAAACTCTAGAGTTGTGGGAGGAGAAGAGGGCAGAGAGAGAGGTGGATGTGGAGTCATTTGGAGAAATGGAACTTCAGCTTTACACCGAATTAGAGAAGTTAAGGATTGACTGGATATGGAGTATGAACTGCCCTCTGAAAACATGAGGGGTTCTTGCACATCTGGGGCAGTGTGAGGAAAGCTGGCCCTGCTGCTGCTTGTTCTGGAGATAAGCAGAGGAATTCCTGCTCAGGGACTGTTGACTTAGCATCTTTTACCAGCACTAATGTCACACCAACGCTGTCAAATATTTGAGCTGCCCCAGGTATAGTGCTGTGCATAGCTGTGAGACTTGGCTTTGCTCCTCAAGATAGCAAGGGAAGTGGGCCCGAGAGGGGGTGGGGACTTCGTGAAGCTGGAGGACTGAGAGGTTGTTAAAGACCAAGAGGCAAATTCAGCTCTGGTTGCAGCTGACACAACTCCATTGACTTCAGAAGAGCTGCATCAGCTTATGCCCAGGCTGAATTGGGCCTTGTGTATGCTCAGGAGAGTAAAGAGTTGTCAGGTGAAGGCTTTTAAAATGAGAGAGGGTGCTAACGCTGCATCCATTATTGTAGCATCTGAATGACAGCAGATTAGTAATAGATAAACATGCACATGTTGTATTTCTAAAAAGCCATCTTGTATTAGTAAGAGATTTGTGGTATGCTGCGGTCTTATAAATATTCTGCCAATAGATTAATTTTTTTAAAATAAAATATGGGATATACTTAATGATCCCTGTTTTAGGTCAAATGCACTATAGTGTAGTCTGTATGAAGGTTTGTGGTGGTTTTTATCCAGCCATTGCTTGAATCTAGGCCCCACAGGAAGTGCCACCTTTCCTGTTGCAGATAAATACGGAAGCTTCTCAGCAAGTGAGCAGAAATTAACTGTCAGGGTTGCACTCTTTAGTGGAGGCATGGGGAGAATGGAGAAAAAATGACCACTCTTTGCAGTTCTCCCAAATCACTTTTCATTAAAATACTTAGGATCATGAAGGATTTGTTGCCTCATTGGCACTAAACTGTGAGGGCTTCTCAAATCTTTGATTTGCTTTTTCAGTAAGTTTCCAAAAGAAGGCACAGGAAACAGCTCAGTGCTTAGAGTAACAATTTGAAAAGGACTCTAAATGTCAGGCTATGATTCTGTGGTTTACAGTGACTAAGATATCTGAACAATTTGTCAATGATTTCTTTTATTCCTGCGTGCTTTGCCCGAATAGGCAGTCCCCATAATTGTCAGGAATTTCCAAATTAGTGCTGCAGAAGAGGGTGGAGTTAGTTATGTTAACACTTGGCAGTGGCCCTGGTTGTTGCATCCTGTATTGTGTGGTTGGTTGTTTTTTTTTCTTCCTCTTTGGCTTCCTACTCAGCAGATTCTCATCCTGTCTGATATCTGTCAGATCCTTTAAAAAACAGAATTTATTCTAATTTATATCAGAGCTAGAAACTATGTGCCGCTGAACTTAAAAATTTGACTTGCAATCAGGATGAAGGGATTCTTTTCTCAGCTCTGTTACTGACTCACTGACTTGAGCAAGTCAGCTAACTTTCTGAGCCTGTATATTCCTCTTCTAAAACCTGGGAATAAAACTACTTGCCTACTTCATCGGAATGTTCTGAGTCTTAATTAATATTCTGTATTCTAAGAACTTGGTGGCAGGGTGAAAGGGTTATATAAAATAACTATTAATACTGAGAAAGCAGCCTCCTTGGAGTTCTCCAAACTCATTGTGGAGGCTGCTAGAGTAGGAGAAAGGGACGCTCACAGAGTATTTTCCTGCATTGTTAATAGTAGATTAAATGTTTCTTTAAATAAAAGTTTAAAATAAGGTGCAACTGAAATTAAAATTAGATGAAAGTTGGTTTATTTCTGGGCAATAGTAGGGGTATGATCACGGATACTTAAAGGAACTCAAAGCAAATATGTCTACACTACCCAGTATATGTCTGTGTGTATCATATAATGTTTGCCCTTAACTTCTTATCTGTGATTTCAAAATTATTTCAGGTGGTGTTTATCATCCATATTTTTTTTCACTTCAGAAATAATGAGGGTTTCATTGTCCTCCCTCTGCCAGAGGGCCTTGGTAAGATCTTGAGGGAGGAGCTGAGTAGCCGCTTGAAGCAGTGATGTGAACTGTGGCTTTCCCTCCTCCTGATGCTCACCTACAACTGAGCCAGCGGTACCTCTGCACTGCTATGTATGAGACGCAGGCCTGACTAAAGCCCTGCACTTATGTTTCTCAACATGCAGTAGGCCAGGGGCATGTATATAACAAGATAAGTAACCCAAGGAGAAAAAAACAGAACTCCATCTTTCTGTATGTTTATCTTAGGTATTTAAAAGGCCCTCATCTCATTGGTAGTTAAGGACTATGCTTTTATTTAATGTGCATTTAAAATAAAATGTTACTACTTAATGTATCTGGGAGAAATCGGATCACATCCTGCTGCTGTTGCCTCCATATCGTACCTCATTGATTTCAGTGGGGACTCCTGCTTAGCAGTCGGGGTAAGGGAAGACCAATTGACTCATAAGGGCAAGTTTTGAAATGAGTTCAGCTCCCACAGAGAACCAGTGGGAGCTGCTGGGTGCAGAACACTTGAAATTCTGTCCCCTTCATTGAGGTGTCTGAATGGGAGCTGAGCTCTTTGGAAACCTGGCTCATAGTTTGCAGTAAAATGTGTCTTGTGTAGGCTGTAGGTGCAAATTAGTAAATGCTTGTTAAACTCCCAATCAAAGAACTTCTCTGTTTTCCTGTGGCCATAGCAGTCTCATTAAGAAGATAATTTACTTAATGTAGTTAAGGAAATGGCTGGTGCTAATGCCAACAATCCAGGCCAATGAATCTTCTTCCTCACTGTTGGCTCAGGCTGATCAAGAGGACAGCTATTTTGGTGGCTGCCTCTGGGATCATGGGAAAAATTGCTGGCTTTTTTGAGACGTTGAATTTAAAGAAGAATGGGCTGGCTGCGGAATAGCTGGCATATGCCAGTTAGTCTAGTTTTTTCCTTTGCTTGAATGAGTGTCTAAGGCCTGGTCTACACTGGGGGAGGGGGATCGATCTAAGATACGTCGACTTCAGCTACGCTATTCTTGTAGCTGAAGTTGCGTATCTTAGATCGACTTAGAATCACTTCACGTCCTCGTGGCGCGGGATCGACAGCCGCCGCTCCCCCATCGACTCTGCTTCCGCCTCTCGCCCTGGTGGAATTCTGGAGTCGACGGCAGAGCGATCGGGGATCGATTTATTGCGTCTACACTAGATACGATAAATAGATCCCTGACAGATCGATCACTACCTGCCGATCCGGCGGGTAGTGTAGACGTGGCCTAAGAGGCTGCTGAGGGAATTGTTAACCATTGCTATGCTGTATAGGGTTATCATTATTTTTCTAGCACGTCAGGAATGCACAGTGTAGGTCAGACTGGGAGACAATTTGGTGTAGAAATTGGAGCAGGCGCCTGGACTCCTGGGTTCTGCTGTTAGCTGTAACACTGACTTTGTGTGACCTTGGGCCAAGTACTTAAATTTCCCCTATCGCATCTATTTCTCATCTGAGCAAAGTAGGGTGTAATACTTGCCCATCTCATAGAAGTGTTGTGGGCCTGAGTGGTTTAAAGTTCTTTGAGTTAAAAGGTGTTATTGAAGTGCAAGTATTTTACCATTAGCATGAGTTGGCTTCATGTATGCCGCATATGTAGGGGCAACATTTTTATATAAAGTTCGGTAATATATTTCTAGTCAGTTTCCTTCTCCCTTCTACTTTAGGCCTCATTACTAAGTGCCACAGTTTCACAGTAACAACTGAGTGATTACAGTGTCATACCAAATCCATTTCTAGGGCAATATTTAGCCTTTTCCTCCTCAGTGAAAAACCCTGATTGTTTATATAACTAAAACATAGTTTACATGAATTCTACATACCAGAACTAAAATACATGCTGGCTGTAAAATATCTTGCAGTCCCAACTGGTTAACTGTGTACTATGGACTTAATACTCCTGGCAACTAAAGGAGACTTTTCTTCAGCCCCCATTGTAGGAGTCAGTAGTTTTGGAGAATGGATTGCCATTCTGTCCTCAATTGCATTGCAAAGGTTTGAGTGGTTTTGGTGTACAGTATGCAGGAAGATGCTAGGGGTCTAGGATGTGTTCCAATATAGGCCTTGTCTGGACTAGGATTTAAAATTGCATTATTAGCATGTGTTGGGTTACATGCTAACTAACAGGTTTTAAGAGTCTACTGTGGGCAAGACACTATAGGTAGCATATACTAATCTGGCTAAGTTAATGTTAACAGAGTTGCAGAATCTGCAGAACTGGCCATAGTGACCAGACCCATTGACTCTGCGTACCAGGCTTTCAGTATGGCAACAGGAATTTGTCACAGGTGCCTACTGCAGCCACAGCTGGTGATAATGGAGGAAAGGATCATCAGCACTGCTTTTAGAAAAGATGATTTTAAACTCAATTTCTCCTTAAGCCAGTCGACTCTTAACATTCTCTTGGTGGAGGGCCAAACTTCAACCAAGCTGCCACATTTCCTCCCAAAATGCAACTTTATCGGAGTATAACTTTCATTCTCTTGGTTCCACCACAGAACAGAGCCTGAGCGGTCCAGATACAACAGTCCCAAAGTAAAGCAATTGCCACTAAAAGTACAGATTAGTAGATAACACACGTGCAACTCACAATGTAAAGGAAAACAACCTCCTCCCAAATTTATAAAGCACATTGGGAAAAACCCTGGAAACAAATTTTGAAGGAAATATTCTTTACAAAGGAAGCTTCTAGAAGACATAAGACGTTACAGCCATACAATGTGAACATAAACCAGCTACCAGAGCTAAGATAGCACAGGTTTTCCTGGTTTATCTACAGTGTAGGGGAATAATGTGATATTTCTGGTTACACTCTGAGGTTTATCTGTGGGCAGATGTTGAAATGTTGACTTCTTAATGGTGTCTACTGTATCTTATATGCTGTATCCAAGATGTCATTCATAACAATCATTTTTAAAGGAAATACTTTATTTACAAACCTTGTTCATGCATGTGTGTATGGCAATGGGAGGAGAGAAAGGTGCTTTTACATTTTTTCCCCCTAAGTAGTGTGTGCATGTCTTTAATGACCTGTCGTTCTGTAATGATGCAGAAATGGCTTTTTTGCTGCTGCATTTCCAACTCTGTTTCTGCCTGTTAGTAATTTTCCAGAGGTGGCTTTGAGGCTTTAACCCAAACAAATGGAGAGACAATATTATGACCTTCCCATGCAGCAAACCCTACTCCCTAGTAAGAGGATAGTATTACCAAATTGCTTCAGCATGAGCTCTTGCTGAGGCCAGTGGCATCTTACTGGAACTGAATTCAGTCAAACTGAGGGTTCACAGGAATCTTACAGGAATATAGTCCAACAGCAGAGAGAGAGTTACATACGTTATATATGGGTTAAATGTGCTTGCGCTCTTTTCTTAGTATGTTTCGGAAATAGTGAGCAAATTCATGTGGGGAAATACATTTTCAGCTGCATCTGAACTGATTCAGCTTTAGGATCAATCCATTATAGAATCAAAACACACTGGAAAGATTTTAAAAAATATGTTGAAGATCTCAGAAACGGCGGGTTGGAGGCAGATGCTGACATAGTGCTATCCAAAACAAAGAGGATAATGGCTGGGAGGGTTTCTGAATCATTGCTGGTTACGCAGGATGTCCTCTCCCAAAAATCCTCACTGAGTAACTCATCTGGAGCTATACATCTCTTTGAAGGGGAGGAATTTCCCCCCTTTTCTCCTGTCATTGCTTTCTGGGCTGAATTTGCTCCATGGAGGCTACTCCAGCCTGAAGGATGCAGCAGCCTCTGTGCTCCCTTTGCAGCTAAGGACCTGTATAGGGAAGGGTCTTCTGCCCTGACTGCCTTTGTTCCCTGCACCTGAAGCCCCCGGCAGAGCTGGGCTCCTCACTGGATGGGTGTGACCTCCGCTGTCTTTCCGCACCCTGCTGCCTTGCCCCACAGAATGGCACTAGTTTAACTACAAGGATTCTGGAGCCCTTGAGGATATTGCAGTATTTGTCTCTAAAGCGCTTAATAAAATGGATGAACTGTTTTTGTTCGGCTCTTGGAGTTTTACCAATCAGTCTCTTTCAGTGAGCAATTCTAATAATATTCAGCTGCCTATCTCTAGATGGGAACACATTGTTCTTTGCTATAACTGATTTTTGGACCAGTAGTTCTGCACGTCTGATCAAATGCTCTCTGTGGCAAAGAATACCTCAGGTAGCCTGGTGGCTGGAATTGCTAAGGAATTCTCTGCATTGTTCTGGGAAGTGGGTGTTTTAAGTATTTTCCCATGTGAAGAGCTAGTTCCTGCTCTCCACAGCTCATGAATGTATTTGTTTAATTATTTCATTCCTGTGTATTTAGAGAGATGGATTTATTTCTGTTTGCTGGGAGTCTTGCAGTTCATGGATTTCAATGTGCTGTCTTTTTTAAGCAATAAAATCATTCTGACTAACTTGGAAACAAAGAACTGCTCAGGTCAGCCAGAACTCTCTTGAACAATGTAGCCTTAGAATCCCTAGCCTGCCTTGCTGCTCTTTATTGCACTGAAACCTAACAGAAATGTCTTGACTGCAGAAACAGTCTTCACAGTAAAAGAAGAATGAAAAAACTACTTGATCAGGAGACCAAGGAATCTTTTTGGGGCACTCCCCTGGCTGATTTTAATTTTGTGCAATTTATTCCCATTACCCATTATGTCGTGCTTAGACATCTGTGTAAAACTGTGTGGCAGGACTTCAGGAGGAATGTTTTAGAAGGGAGAGTGTTGTTTTGGAATTCTTCCTGGAAAAATGATAGCATCTATTTTAAACGGTTAAATTTGACATCGTTGCAACAGTTAAAATGTCTGACAGAATTAAAACGACACCCTAGGTATCTGGAAATGAACTTTGCAAAGTAGCCAGGCAGTGAAGTTAAAAGGATTTGTATGTATGTATCTAGCCCCGTGCTGTTAGAATTGCACCAGGTACTGTAGAAAAATTTCTGTCTCCCAGCATGGTTGTGCTGGGATGCTGTGCAATAGCTGGCAGCCTCGCAGCCCTGAGTGGGCATAGTTGAAGTCTTTTGGGATCTTTTAATTTTAAAAGGTGCTATATTAATGGAAGACTATTAATATGATAGAGTACTCTGTAACTTCACAGCACCCCCTCCAAAAGATGAGATACTATTGGTAATGTGAACATTAATTTATTACCCGATTACATTGAAAAATCTGTATCATTGAAAAATCTGACATTTTGTTATGTTTGCGTGTTTTAAAAAAATCGTTCTCAATCTATTTTCTACAAATAAATCACAGTGAAGCACACAGGATTTAAACTTAATTTGATACAAGGCTAAGAGAAAAGATGAACAAACGGATTTACGTTGGATAAATTCATATCATAATGCAAAGAAATAGAGTGAAGCTAGCAACCAAAGCATCCAAATTGGTTAGAATTTGCATCTGGGAGTTATAGTTCAGTGGTTGTGGGGAAAATGTTAAGAAATAGTCTAGAAGCCAGGAGTTTTTGGAGAAGAAATTGAATCATCAGGTTGTTAGTGATGGGAAAGGGCACATTGAATGTACAGTGCTTCTCTGCAGGCTCTTCTTGACTCGTGCATGTTAGTGATCCAAAGTTGCAGCTGCTTAAAAAGAGTTTCCAGATCTTGCTGGAAGGGAAGGAACGGGAGGCAGATACTGCTCTCTACATCTTCATAAACGAGCAAGAGAGAGCTGTTAAGTGGAGCACCTGTTGACTGAGAAGCCAGTTACAGAAGGACTCGAGCATCCACTGCTGCCGTCTCTCCAACTGGCAGATGTTGTTATGGCCATCAGCGTGGAGCAGCCAGTTTTGTTTTCTTATTGGGGGGAACCATGACAGTTAACAAAGAACAAGCCTCAGCTTGGTGCTTTCTTTTTTTCTCTTTTGCCTGCAGCATTTTGGCAATGTTCAAGAAACGCTGTTTCCAATTCCAGTCTTAGGAAAACATACTCATATTCTTGATTTATGTTAATAAATTCCCTCTGTGCTTGGCTGCAATATTCCTGGGCCTTTTTATATTGAGGACAAATCCATCCAGAAGATAAAATAGAACTAAACTTCTGCAATAAGACTTCAGCGGATGAATCCAGGTTCACAGTTTATTGCTCCAAGCTGATAGTCATAGTAGCGAAGAAGTCAGAGATGGGAAAAATACCACTTCATTGTATAACTTTGAATATAGAATATACTGTGTGTTGATTGAGTACAATAATTGCAAGAGGTAACATGGTATCTCGTGCATAAGGTAGTGGAGATACTTTAGAGAAGTCAAATTTTCAAAGGCATCTAAGGTGTGATTGTAGCACAGGCAGGGATACTCATGCTAGCTTTAATCTAGCTAGCATGGGTAACAAATAGCTGTGTAGACATAGTAGCATGGGATAGCAGCCAGAGTACAAGCCCACCAGGAACCCTGGGTACAGGCACTTTGGAAGACCAGATTAAAATTCAGAACAACCTCAACAAGTTGGAGAATTGGTCTGAATTAAAAATAAAGACAAGTGCAAAGTACTTCGCTTAGGAAGGAAAAATCAAATGCACAGCTACAAAATAGGGAATAACTGGCTAGGTGGAAGTACTGCTGAAAAGGATCTGGGGGCTGTAGTGGATCACAAATTGAATGGGAGTCCACAGTGCGATGCAGTTGCAAAAAAGACTAATAACATTCTGGGGTGTGTTAACAGGAGTGTTGTATGTAAGGCCTGGTCTACCCAGGGGGGTGGGGTGGGGTGGGGAGATCGATCTAAGTTATGCAACTTCAGCTATGTGAATAAAGTAGCCGAAGTCGACGTACTTAGATCTACTTACCCCGGTGTCTTCACTGAGGTAAGTTGACGGCTGACACTCCCCCGTCAACTCCGCCTGGCCTCTCGCCCTGGTGGAGTACTGGAGAGTGCTCGGCGGTCGATTTATCGCATCTAGACTAGATGCGATAAATCGATCCCCGCTGGATTGATTGCTACCTGTCGATCCAGCAGGTAATGTAGACAAGCCTTTAGACACGGGAGGTAATTACCCTGCTCTACTCAGCACTGGTGAGGCCTCAGCTAGAGTACGGTGTTCAATTTTGAGTGCCACTCTTTAGGAAAGATGTGGACAAATTGGAGAGAGTCCAGAGGAGAGCAACAAAAATGACAAAAATTTTTTTAGAAAACTTGACTTATGAGGAAAGATTAAAAAAAAACAGGGTATGTTTAGTCTTGAGAAAAGACAACTGAGGAGGGGACCTGATAACAGTCTTCAGATATGTTAAGGGCTGTTATAAAGAGGACTGTGATCAATTACTCTCCATGTTCACTGAAGGTAGGACAAGAAGTAATGGGCTTAATCTCCAGCAAGGGAGATTTAGGTTAGATAGTAGGAAAGAGATTTTAACTATAAGGGTATTTAAGATCAGGAACAGGGTTCCAAGGAAGGTTTGGGAATCCCCATGATTGGAGATTTTTAAGAAGAGGTTGGACAAACACCCATCAGGGATGGTCTAGGTGTACATGGTCCTACCTCAGCACAAGGGGCTTGCAGTGAAGATGTAGCCAAAGGGATGTTAAAATTTACCCATCTTTTAATTTAGTTGAACAAAGATGAGTTCAAGTGTTTCTGTACTAAAGCCCCTTTTAAACTTATTTTTTTATGTACCTAATGCTGCTTGACATGGAAAGGATAACTCCGGTTTCTTTTAAAGAAAAAGAAATCTGACTTTATGAAAAGCCACTGAACAAGCCATGCCTGTACTTTAGGTTTGGTACATTAGTTAAACATGTGCGGGCAGTGCTAATATGTTGGGCAATCACCTGTGTTACAACATTTCACCTGCAGGTTCGGCTGCTGAGAGCATTTTCAAAGTGAACATTTCAGTTGAATTTCTGTGGCCTAATTCTTTTTTTGGCTGGGCTCTTGGTATTTGTTGACTGTAGGCCAAAAACTTAATCCACACACATTCTCACATTTATTTAATTATAAAACTAGTAAATGTATTTTCTTTTAGCAGGTGATTGGCTGCTTTTTTTTAAAAAAATTGTGCTTTACAAAATTTTGGAAATATAGTAACTCATTGGATAGCACTGGGAGAACCAAGATCCTTGGTTTATTTCATGCATTAGAGAGTTAGAGATCATTGCTAATTTTCCTGCATGAATTACTGTTTTTTTGCATTTTCCCAAGCACTTTATCATGTTGTACCCTGCATTTGTACAGAAAGTGTGACCCCTGTGCAAAAACAAGGACTCAGAACCAGAAACTCCTGGGTTCTGTTCTTGGCTCTGCTGCTAACGCACTGCATATGAGTTTTGGCAGTCACTTAACTGCTCTGAGCCTCCATTAACTCAACTGTAAAACTGGTACAGTAATATCCACCTTACTGGGGAATTAAAAGGGTTAGTTTAATCCTTGTAAAGTACTTAGAGCTATTCATCCAACAATTTCAATCTTCATATCATCATTTTTTTAAATCATTGTTTTCAATAGCAAGAGTTTAATGTAAAATTGCATTAACATGTTCTTGCATCTCCTGATTCAAATACATTTGAAATCTTGAGCAATCGAGAGGTAAAAATACCTACTTACTGTACCTGCCCTGTTTGGGAAATCTTTGGTTGGGTTACTCATTGTTTATCATACCTTTATAATAAAATACCAGTCTCTGGAAAATCCTTTAGGGCAGCAGCACGGCATCATGCTGTGAGATTAGGTGTCTGCTGAGTTTGAGAATAAATGATACCAGACTTGGGACTGGTGGAAAATAAGATGTTGCTGTCTGCAGCTTACCTACTGTACTACTCACACTGGGTTCTTGATAGTCAGTACTTAATTTGTGCCAGGGCTTGCCAGGGCTGAGCCGCAGCACCTCTAGGCTTGTCACATCAGTTACGAAAGTAAAAAAAAATTGCTTGAGCCCCAGCACCTCTTTCATTACAAATTAAGCACCATCTATAGTGGCTTGATGCAGAGGGACTGAGGAGCATATGATGAGAATTTTTTGAGGGATGACATAGGGAAATCAAGAGAGTCTAAATTTTGCAACAGTGTCCCCTGCAAATTGGGCTCTGAGTCTCCCAGGGAGTACTGCCTTCTTCAGCCATTATTGTGTCAGTTACGCTGAGGGAATTCTGTGCCAACAATTAAAAATTCTGCCCACAATATTTTAAAATTCTGCGTATTTATTTGATAAAATAATACAATTTAATCACATCATTTTCAATTATTTGCTGACAAGTATTTTGAAATAAATTACCAAAATAATTGAAAATGGTCTGATTATATTGTGCTATTTTGACAAATAAAATATGCAGAACTTTGCAGAATTTTAAAATTTTTAATTGTTTGGCATAGAATTCCCTCAAGAGTACCAGGGTTCTGTGTGGCACAGTTTGGGTGCGGGGGCAAATCTGTACGCACAGGGACTCGGAGTGGGGTTCTGGGTACAGAGAAGGAAAGGGATGCACGGGTGGGTGGAAGGGTCACTGTACAGCGAGTTGTTCCGCTGTCCGCCCAACCCCTGTGCATCTGGGACCCCCCCTGTCCAAACCCCACCACCGCTGCTCAGCCTCCCCCCCCGCACCCAGATGGTGCAGAGCTTCCTGCAGCCAGGGGAAGTTTCTGGGGGTTGATCTAACCCACCCCTGGTTGTTCTGTGCAGGGAAGGAAGGGCGGGGGGGGGGGGGGGAGGAAACTACTAGGACTAATTCCGAGATCCCCCACCCCCTTTGCGCCAGTGATTTCTCTCTCCCCTGGCTGCCTGAACAAATGCATCTGAGCTGGGGGGGGGGGGGAGGAAGAGAGGTGAGTGAGCACTGGTGCAGCTTCTCTTTTCTTCCCCACAGAAACCATTTTCTGCAAGGAAACAAAGAGAATCTGCAGGGGGTGGTGGTGTAGAGGGGGCATTTTTCTGCTGTGGCGCAGAATTCACCCAAGGGTAGTCAGTGGGTTGTCATCACCTAGGGCCCTGCCCAGCACTTGAAGCCCAAACCTAGCTAACAACAGTGGTTCGTATTTTTCTCCTCTGGCAACCATCTTTATAGCTGTGTTGTAGGCCTCATTTGGACTGCAGTATCCACTGTGTTTAAACCCTTCAAACAGAGTTGGGCCATGGTTCCTTAACATGGATAACACGTGGTTTGGGCCTCTCCATATGAGAAAGGCCAAAGCATATTCTAGCATGGCTCTTGGGTGTGTTTATAGTATGGTCTTTAAATGTGCAGGGGTGGGCAAACTTTTTGGCCCGAGGCCCACATCGGGACTGCGAAACTGTATGGAGGGCGGGTTAGGCAAGGCTGTGCCTCCCCAAACAGCCTGGCCCCCTCCCCCTCCCTTCCCACTTCCCAACCACCCCCCCTCCTCCGCTCCTTGTCCCCTGACCGCCCCCTCCTGGGACCTCCCCACCCCTAACTGCCCTCCAGGGCCCCACCCCCAATCCAACCCCCCCGTCCCCTGACCCCTATCCACACCCCCGACCCCTGACAGGCCCCCCAGGACTCCCACATCTATCCAATCCCTGCCTGCTCCCTGTCCCCTGACCGCCCCCCCCGAACCTTTGCCCCATCCAACCTCCCCCTGTCCCCTAACTGCCCCCCAGGACTCCCTGCCCCTTATCCAATCGCCCCCGCTCCCCACGTGCTTACCATGCCACTCAGAGCTTGCAGCCGTGCTTCCCGGCTGGAGCCAGCCACGCCACCACACTGGAGTGGCGGGCCAGAGCGCTGGCGGCGTGGCGAGCTGAGGCTGTGGGGGTGGGGCCGGGAGCTAGCCTCCCCAGCTGGGAGCTCAGGGGCTGGGCAGGATGGTCCCGCATGCCGGATATAGCCCGCGGGCCGTAGTTTGCCCACCTCTGCCATAGCGTGATTCCCCAAGGTCATCTTTAACATCTCATTACTGTGAACACTACCATACTGGGGGAGTCTGCTGTGATCTGGTAGTACCAGGATCCAGATAACACAGATTGGACTTGCTTGTGTAGATAGCACCAAATTGAGGTTACAAAATCATACAAGTCTGGACTGTGTTTTAATCCTGCTGGGGCCCTAATGTTTCATAAATAGGTCTCCCAGTCTGATAATTTTGATAGGTTAATGTGGTTTGGCTAGCATAAGTCTTCGGGGGCAGTGAAAGAGAAGAATAGAGTGGGACTTCCTAGGTCACTCTGGCCTCTGGAACAATGCCTAGAACCATGCACAGTTGTTGCTAGCACTATTCTGTCTGCAGTGTGGACAGAATACAAGTCCTTAATCTGGTTATAATGTTATTTTGGTGCTCTTCATGGTCTGATGGTTATGGCCTCAGATTGGCGCGCAGGAGTTCTGGTTGTAATTCTTTGTAGAGCTGGTCAAAACCTTTCATGTTTTCAAAACTTTCTCTGCATTTTTTGACAAGCTGTAATTCCTGGCTCTGACACAAACTGCCGGTGTGACTTGGGCAAATCACTTATCCTGTCTGTGCCTCAGATCCCCATCTGTAAAATGGAGATAATCCTTTCCTGCCTCACAGGGAGGTTGTGAGGATATATTCATTAATGCTTGTGAATGTTCAGATACTAAGGCAATGGGGTGGGGAGGGCATATGGGTACCTAGATTGGGCCTAACTGTGACTGGGAATGAGAGAAGAGGAAAGAAGAACGGGGAGCAGGTGGGAACTAAAGTTATTATCATTGTCCTCTCTTGTTTCAGCTGAAAAAGAAGCAGGTTTATGTGGAGAAGGTGGAGAAGATGCAGCAGGCACTGGTTCAACTGCAGGCAGCCTGCGAGAAGCGAGAACAGTTGGAGCACCGGCTCCGAACTCGCCTGGAGAGAGAACTGGAGTCTCTCCGGATGCAGCAGGTAACCTGGATTAGTCCATGTACTGAGCAGTTTTTCATGTCAGTATATTCCTAGTAAGGTTTTCCTGTCTAAACATGCAGCAGAGCATGATCTTTCCCCTCTTTTGTATAGAACTATAGCAAAAATATTCTTTTGCAAAATGTTGCCATTACCTTGCTGGGTTGGTATTGGTTTCACTCAACTGAGTAAACCTTTAAATTCTATCCCAACGTTTTAAAATTAAAAATAATAGCTGATTCCTCATCTGGGAGGCTACAGGCATATATCTCGAAATTGTTTTGGACTTTTAATGACTCCTGCTTTGCATTTTAATTTGTAATTTGTCTTTAATTTTTAAGACACCCCTGACACACACACCCCCATTCCTGTCAAGATTTGTTAGGTGGTCACATCTGTTCACACAGGCTCAAACATTGGCCTGAAGACAGAACGCTCTTTGGAAGGCTTTTGAAGCCTGATAACATAAATGCTGTTGATGGAAATTTGTAACCACTAATATATAATATGCTCTAACAATTTGTATTGAGCCCATTTTTGCAATGGGATGAAAGGAAAACATTTTTTCTGGGGACAGTATGAATTGAATTTGAATTCTGAGTCCTGTTTGACCCCATGTTAACACACGTTAATTAATGTGATTGTAAATTCTGGTGTAAGTAGGATACAGATATTTGTTCCTCGTTGTGTTTAGCCCTAAACTGCAACATAGAGTTAAATGTGACTAGGAACAAATGTTTAAACCCTAGAACAAACATTTGCTCTAGAATTAACAATTGTTTAATTAACACAAGGTAAAACAGGACTAACAATGCAAATGCAGACATGCCATAAGTGAGGGAGAAGAATTACGACAATATGATAGTCTGCAGTTAACTGTTTTTTGGGGACACTGGGGGCTGTCTCAGATTACAGCTAAAAATCCAATTGACTGAAACATATGCCACAATATAATAGACAGTAAATTAAATGGTAAACTACTTCCATTTTTTACTAGAAATGATATGATATTATGTGATTAACTCTAATGATAGGATTAATAAAAAAAAATTTGAACAAAAACATAAGTATATGAAGGAAGAAATAAGTTATATTATTAATGAAACTGTCTTGGAAGAAGACCAGATTTAACACATTCTATAATGGGTTTAGATATAAATGTTGTTTAAAAATTCTTCCTATCTAATACAGAAAATATATCGAATTGACATAATTTGAGAATTATTTGCAGTGTTCAAATTACAAGGTTATTTAAAACCAACAACTTGTAAGTGGACGTAACAAGATTTTTGCTTTAAACCATGGTTCATCTTAAGGAAACAGAAAATGTAAAATAAACTGAACCCTGAGTCACACATATTAGATTGTCTGTCTGTTTGATTCCTTCTCTTATAAATGAGCTTTTCATAACTAACTTTCTGGGCACAAGGTCTTGCACTCCCAGAAAAGTCTCCTTATAATACTTTCCTGTTTAATATTATTCTTTGAGCTTTTAGCATAGAAAATCTCAAACATCTTTTTGTATTTTCCAGTATGCCTCTCTTTGGCTTATTGGCTCCAAATGGAATAAATGTATCTATGTTCCAAACCTCCTCTTAGAGTTTAATTAATTCCCCCCCTCAGTTCCCAAGTATAGCATGTGATCCCACTTTATATGTGACAATGTCTAATCTCAGCCCCTTTTCTAATACCCGGGATTCATTTTGCAAAAATTACAAGGGGTCTCATACATTGTCTTCTCCTAGTTCTAGTTCCCTTGCCTCTAGTGGCTTTTTGTCATTGTGCCAGACACTTTCCATCTTTTCATTATAAACAAAGCTTGCTTTTCTAACTAATTATATTCCTTATTGTAATAAGTGAATGATGTCACATGCTGCATCTTGTGACTGGAGCTGTGTTGGAAATCTCAATACAAGGCAAAAGCATTTTTTTCACCTGGTTATGATGTGGCTGGGTCTTTATCCACATCGCTTGTTCATAACTCAGTGTGGCACAACATTACCAATGATTGTTAAACTCTTTAGCCTGATTCAAATCTTGCTTACTCTGGTGCAACTCCATTTAAGGTAGAGGCATTACTTACTTTAGTGTAAAACTGGAGTGATATTGGAATTGGGACCCCTATTATTTTGGCTGTGTAGATGGGCTTTAGTCACCACATCTGAGTAACAAGATACAGCTTTCCAGAATATAGATATATATACAGAGAGAGAGTAGTGGTGGTAAGTGTGTGGGTATTATCTAATATTTTAATTGGGTCACGGTGTTCATGAACAGAATTATTCATGGGGCAGATTCTCAGCTGGGGTAAATCAACATATCTTCAATGGCTTCAGTGGAGCTCAGCTGATTTGCCCCAGCTGGTGATTTATGAATTTTAAAGCTTGAAGGGACCATTACGATCATCTGGTCTGACCTCCTGCATAACGCAGGCCATAGAATTCTGCCCAACGATTGCTCCATTAAGCTGATAACTAAGCCGGCCTCTTCATCCCCCGTGTGAGAACAGGGTCTTCCAAATCTATTCTGATGCATTTTGTTCTTTTGAAAATCAGCGTCAAGGTACATCTCAGACTGCCAGTGCCTCGGAGTACAACGCCACAGCACTTATGGAACTCCTGCGGGAGAAGGAGGAGAGAATTCTTGCCCTGGAAGCCGACATGACTAAATGGGAACAGAAGTACCTAGAGGAGAGCGTGATGAGACAGTTTGCTTTGGATGCAGCAGCTACGGTGGCTGCTCAGAGGTAAATGAGACTATTCATAGCAGGGTATTTTTCCAGTAGAATGTCATATTTCCTACCAACGAATGTTACCCTGAGTCTCACTTTTCCATGACACCTCCCCTTGCCCTGCACACATCATCAGCTAAAACTCCTGGAATGGAGGTAGAGCTTGGCTGCTTTTGCTGGGATTTCTGCATAGTTGCCAGCATTTAGAAACTTTGAAGGGACTGTTTTCTCAAATGAAAGAACTGTGTTTTTCATACAAGTATTCATCTGAATGGCTCCTGGAAGCTGTTGATTCAAAAATAGATGGTAGAGCAGAAAAAGATTTACAAGAATCTGTCCTTGCTGCCGTCACGTAAGATCTGGGAAGCGTGGTGATTCACATTTGGCCTGAATGCCACATTTGTTCACCAGACTATTTTTGCAAACTACTTTGTGGTATTGTCCACAATATGGCTGTTAACCAAAGACACATACACAGAAATTCCGCTTAAAGCATTTGGCTGCATAAGATGGCATCGTTTGTGGGGGCAGGGAGGGAATGGTGTCTGAAATTTGGTATCCAGCTTAGATTCCAAGACGACTATCCAGAAATACTTGCTGTCAATAGGCTTCAGTTAGCTAGTGAGCAAGTGCTGCTAATGGAGTGCAATTGGGCAGTGCTTACATGTGATTTTATTGCTAACTGGTGCCTGCCTCCTGACAGAGGGCTTTATTTTAGTCCATTTTGTAAACCAGATTCAAGTGCGGATGTTGCAACTTTGGTACTTTTGCCTAGGTTCGTAACTTATTGCAGGATCATAATAAAAATCAGCGAGGAGAGTTGCAGTATTTGCTGCATTAGCATTTAAAGGGTTATCTTCTCTCACTCCAGAAGCAGCCTGTTACCTCAAGGTATTAATGCTTCTTGTGCACTGTTTTCCAGCTTCCCTGAGATTCTCTAAATGGCTTCTTTAATGTGTGTCCAGGGGACATGTTATATTTTCAGTCCACGCTGATAAGTAGGAGTGTGGTCCGTTGGTTGTCACATATGGGGAGAGGACACATTAAGCCAGTTGATGTTGTATTTAAGTAAACAAGCAAGGAAGGTTTCCAGAGTCAGGAAAGCTCCCATCTCCAGACTTTAGTTTCCTGTTTCCTTCCAACTGCTGGTCCTTAAAAGAGACAGATCTAGTACTTCCCTAGCATCTGACAGTCAGAAAGTTAATTCCAAGTTAAGATTGGCCACCATTCCTCCCAAATGTTCCTCATTTCAAGGCGACACCATTTTTAAGCTTCCTGTCTGAATAGTCTCTTTGTGTTCCTTATTTTGGGGTTTTGCCATTCACTGCATCCCCTGTTCGTGCCTTGGCAGAGTGAGAGGTATGCTGGCCGCTCCACTCTTAACCCTGCCAGCCATGGGAAGTAAAATTGGCACATTATAATGATTTGGTAGCTCTCATCCTGTCTCAGGTTGCTGCAGTCTTAATGTTATTTGAATGTGCATTTATGTTATATGGGGCCTTCTAATTGTTAGGACCCACATGGTGGTATAATGGCATAGCATGATGACTGGTATTGAAGTGAACAAGGGTTGTAATATTGCTGTAGTTTTATTAGCCTGCATCACATTGTTTAAAATATGGGATGCTACAGAATAATAACATAAACTCTCTTCTCATCCTACTGTAACATTTGGGCTGAGACTCTCAAAACCACCTAAGGGGTTTGGATGTCCAGTTCCTATTTGGTGTCTGTATCCTCTAACTGATTTCGAAAATCTGAGCCTGAGTGTTTGGTGTGTGGTGTTTTTAACCTAAATGGCAGGCTGGTCTTCCTAGGACATGTTAAAAAGAAATCTATCTGAAATGTAAGGGTATAGCAGCATTAAATGCTTGGTATGTGTTTAGTAGACTATGCAAAGATTGCAATGGGACAGTGGTTCTCAACCTGTGGCCCAGTTAGCACAGAGCTGTGGCCCGTGTGACCTCCTAAGGGCCATACAGGTAGTATTGGTACACACTAATGGTAAACAGGTTGAAAACCACTACAGTGGGGAACCCTAAGTGTGTTGTGTAGAAGTTAAAGTGAAAGAGAGCTGTTTATACTCCATATCCAACCAGTACCCAGAATGTTTGAGCACTAGCCTGTAGGAGAGAGGACTATATATCTAAAATCATCAGACACAAATTCACTATATTCTAGCTTAAAAGAGAATATATGTGTCTAGCCTCTCATCCTGGGGTGCCATTTTCCCTACATCCTTGTCCTGGACTACACACAAACTTGCCTGGGTTTAACTAAATCCGTTTAGAAACACACCTTTAGATGAGCAGGACTGTGTGTAGAGTAGGCCCTTGTTTTTAGTGACTTAAGGCATCTGTATTGTTTCTTTAGTGCTGGGAGATGGGTTTTCCTGGTTTGAGATCCATAGCCAGAAATGGAGACCTTGAACAAGCCTTTACTCAAAGAAGTGGATATCTTTGTTAAATAGTTTTGAGAGATCATTGTGTGCTGTTGGGATGAGGACAGTGCATTCCTATGGTCCTTTATCTGCTATACTGCTCATTCTCAGGGACACAACTGTGATCAGCCACTCGCCTAATGCTAGCTATGACACCTCTTTGGAAGCTCGCATTCAGAAGGAAGAAGAGGAGATCCTGATGGCCAACAGGCGGTGTCTTGACATGGAGGGCAGGTAAAATACAGTTTGTTCTCAGACAGCTTCTTTCGCATTGTAATTTTAAGTTGATGGCTGGGGCAGGCTATTGGGAATCATCGTGTTGGGGTATCGGTAGCCTCACTTATAGCAATGAAAAATGAGAGATACCAGGTTGTGTTCACTTGGTTGAACAAAACAATTGCATTTTCTTTCACTGTTGGTATGGTTTGGATTCATAAGTAAAATGCCCCTCAGACTCTTGATTCTATTTATTTTTTTAATGTTCTGTCCATATTTGTCTGCTCTTGTTCGTCTTCACCACCTTCATACAGACGTGTGCTTCTAACACCACGCTCAGGTAAATTTGGATCATGTCTTAACAGTGCGGTTCCATGGGGGTGTTTGTCTTGGTGTTTGGCACAGTGCAGATTTGCTGAAGAGCATTAATTCCTCCTCTTCCTTATCCCTTCGCTTTCTGGCCATAGCTCTTGGATCTCAAACTGATGCTGCAGTTGTTGTGTCCAGTAGCCTGAGGTGGGGAGCTCAGTGAAAATCTCTCAAGTGTAAAAAGTCTTGTCCATGATCTGGCCCTATGCCACGATGGGCCAGTGAGCACCCATTATTCAAGTTAGTTAGCTCAGTTGCATTCTCTTTAACAAAGAGCTGCACTAATTCACCGAATGCCTAAAAAGCAAGGGATAGTTACGAGAACACAGTGGACTTTGAAGCATCAGCCTGAAGATACTGTTCTTTTTGTTATCCTCTTAGGATAAAGACTCTCCATGCTCAGATCATTGAAAAGGATGCCATGATTAAAGTCCTCCAGCAGCGCTCCCGGAAAGAGACCAGTAAGACGGATCAGCTATCTTCAATGAGACCAGCTAAGTCCCTGATGTCAATTTCTAACGCTGGATCAGGCTTGCTGTCCCACTCTTCAACACTGAGCAGCACTCCCATATTGGAAGAGAAGAGGGAGGACAAAAGCTGGAAGGGCAGTTTAGGTAACGTAATCCTAACAAAAGCATGGTTAGTTATGTTAAGGGAGCGCGGTCTAAAACCACTCGGGGCAGTGCAAGCAATGGAAGGACGATGTCCTGACTGAGGGTGCTAGGTGCGCCACAAACAGATACAAGGATATGGTAACGGGCCTGAAGGGCTCACAGCCTTTATTTGGAGAAAATGTGTTGTAGTTAGTCCAAGTTATTAGTTATTTTTTCTGTAGATGGCTTGGGGCCCAAACCTACTCCCATTGCTGTAAATGGGAATTTTTTGCAATTGACTTCAGGGTGAGCAGGACTACACAGAAGTGGGCCGTGGAGGGGAAGCAGCATTGTCTAGTGGTTGGAGATAGGGCCTAGGAGATGAAACCTATTCCAACATTACCTTTATAGTGCTGAGCGACCTTGGTTTTCCCAACATCTGTGCCTTACTTTCCCCATCTGTAAAATGGGGATAATGCAGTCCTTCGTAAAGCACTTCGAGATTGGCCGTTGAAAGGAGGGGGAGAAGTGCAAAACTGTGAACTGGGCAGAACTAGTGCTGAGATGCTCCTTATATGTAAGTGCTTTAAAATCTTCTTCCCTTTCTGTCCACAAAGGTGTTCTGCTGGGTCCAGAATATCGCTCGGAATCCATTTCTTCAACGCCCTCGCCGGTCCTTCCCTCCACCCCGCTGCTGTCTGCACACTCGAAAACGGGCAGCCGAGACTGCAGCACTCAGACAGACAGGGGAAGTGAACAAAATAAAGCTGCTTCCTCTGCTGTGGCCCTTGTACCCGGGCGACTTCCCACGACCAGCATGCCCTACAATTCAGACAAAACAGGTAACTAGACCCAGCTGGTCCCCAGTGGAGCATTGGTATGAGGTCGGTGTAATTTCTGTTTCAGGGTGCTAGTCATGCAGAGCCTTTTGGGACTGCCAATTCTATGGGTTTAGATGTTGGAAGGGTGATATGAGCTAGGTGATTATCACAGTAAAGGCTGGATCTCAGAGCGCCATTTGGTGAAAGGTTAATGCCAAAGGGACAGATTCTGATCTCCATTATGTTGGTGTAAAGCCAGAGTGACTATACTGAGTTTAACGCACTGCAGATTTGTACATCATTGCATAACTATGAAAGAGAGAAAGTAAGGAAAGAGAGAGAAAATCTGAATTTTTAAATTTCAAGAGCTGCTGTCCGTCTGTTGGCCAGCATCACAAACTGCCTTTATGAATAAGCAGGAAACTCCCTTCTTCCAATAATATCCCCACTGTAGCTGTAGTTGGCAACTGGAGTTATAGCTTGATTCTTTCTGATATGTTTCCTCCTCTTGATATAGATGGGCCAGTTTTCCACTCCAGCACTTTGGAAAGAAAACCGCCTGTTCACAGCTTGGGGCAGGACCTCACTGATGCAGAAATGGTGGAATACCTCATCTGAAAGGCTGAACTTGTATCAAAGCTGGGACACAATAGCAAGAATTTTTTTAAAAAAGACACTTTTATTAGAAAAAATAGAATACCTGAGTAATAAAGGAACACTCAGCTCTTTGCTCTTGTATATTATGTCTCCAAAATGTGGACAGGTTAATTTATAATTTGTTCTAAATTATAAAATACTTGTTCTTTGAAAGTCGTTCCCTCCCCTCTCTTCCTCCCCAAGCTTGTTTTTAAATACTGGATCTGGTAATGTCTGGATAAAACCAAGGTCTTAAATGCACTAAATTCTATTTTTAATTTCAGTATTTTTAAAACCTTGTATTTTTTTTTAAAAAAAATAGTACTTACTTTCACAGCAGTTGGTTAATTTCATTTGAACACTGCCAAGATGGGCGTAATGACTCTGCAAATTTATTGAGCACCACAGGTCACACAATGACCACGTAACTCACAACCAATTGGTGTGCTTTGTTCTGAATGTCACTGAAGGCTCCAGAGTACAGGTATTCTGAGTAGCTTTGTAAAACTCATAAGAGATGATCAAGGGAGCTTTTTTCTCTATTGCCCTCAGTAGTACGAAGTCAACATGGATATCCCATATTCCATGGCTGGAAGGATTTCAGTTTTCACAATGTGCTCATGCACTTTTTGGGATTTTTTTTGTACTCTATCTCAGTCGCATTATTTTTAATAACTCCAGAGATTAATGTCATGTTTGTTGTTTTCAGCAGTATCAGAGGGTCCCCAGTACTTTTATACATATATAATTTTGAGTAATTTATACAGTAGATAAATAATATATTGCATTCAGGTTTTAAGTTAATAAATATGAAGAAACTGTGGGCCTAATCCTGATCTCAATAACATCTGTTTTTCACCTTTGTAACTCCACTGTCTTCAGTGGAATTACTCTGAATTTCCACCAGTGTAGGTGTTGAGCCCTGTAGTATTTGAATATTAGCAACTTGATCTGCTGCATTAGACCTTGATAGAGAATTATTTTTGGTATATTTCCCTCTATTTCAAATCTCTTTCTAGTTTGTATGTCCCTCATTCCATGAAATAACGGATTCTCTTTTCATATAGCAAAGTGTCCAAGTTAGTACCTTATACAAGGCAAAGGGTACAGTTGGTCATTGTCAAAAGTTTCAAGTGGCAAATTCTGTGTGCTTCCAAAATATTTCCCTCTTCTAACTGGAGAGAGCAGCATTTCTGTGTTTTAAAGTATTTAAGGGAATAAGTTTCACAGTTGTTCATCATCAGTTTCACTTTCAGGTTTTAGGAACTAGCCCAAATGCTGCAGTGCATGGGTTGCAAACCCTGCAGGGGGGGGTGTTCAGACACATTTTAAAAAAGGTTTGTTTTGAGGGTTTTTTAAAAAAATTATGAAAACACTTGTATTAATATTAGTTTGTTTTAAAACACTTGGTTTCCTTAAATTTTATTTCTTTACCTGACAGTGCTGCTAAAGCATCTCAGCTGATCCCAAAATTCCACTACAGCATTGTAGTAGCCAAATCTTGCCATGGAGTGAAGTAGCTTCACATTAAAGCACCAAGCCTTATCCTACAATGGGCTCAGTACCCTTCACTCCCACTGAGTCGAGAGCACTAGGCACCTTAGTGCATTAGGCCCTAAATTGCAGTGGGAGTATGGAGGCTGCAGCGCTATCACCTATTGGTACTGTGTCTTCTAGCCTCTGGCTAATCGGCTTTTAAAAGGATTAAAGTAATTGGCCTTAACAGATCAGTGGGAGCAGCCTGGATTTTACAGGGGAGAAGAAAACCCAGAAAGGTGTCCCCCATTAGTAGGCCTCAGATACCTTTCTTGGTTTTCATCCTATCCCAAAGTTAACACTGTAATGCCCAAATATCCGCTCAGAGTGGGATTATATTTTACTTGAAGCATTTGTTCAGCAGAATGGATTATGCTTTACTCTTGAAAGGCAATTCCTCTTGGTCCTGGTGGGTTTGCCACTTGCTAATTTTAATCATTGAGAGCTCTTAGAACCATAAAATTTAGAGATGGCAAAGTATGTTGGTAAGAGATGGCCACAGTGCAAATACCCTAACTTTGCCACTGACCTCTTTCTCTAACAGCCTGAATCCACCCCCCAAAACTGGACACCCACAATGTGTGGGATAATTCAGAGCTGTACTTTAAGAGTTGGCCCAGCTCTACCAGGTAGGTCCTCGTCTTTCCTCTTGGCCTGTACAGAATTGTTCCTTAAAGTTCATTCTGTTATATTTTGTCCAGGCAAGTGTTCTTCCCCTTCCCATGGGGATGCCCTTCACAGCCTCATAGCTCTCACTGTTGAAAATACCTAATGTTCTTTTTTGCTTAATTTCATCCCATGACATCAAGTAATGCCTACCTGGGATGATTCTAAATGATGCTTCTCCTTTCTTTGTTGTCATTGGATGCATTGTGTGACATTATCCATCTTCCTGCCATAGGATTGTTCCCTATTGTACATTTTGTGTGCTGGGTTTAATACAGTGAACAGCTAGGGAGATTGAGAGTATAGCTGTGAGAGGGATTCAGGGTGAGAAGTGGAAGTCTTTTCGTTAGTCTTTCAAAGTCTGGGAAAACTGTACCTTCTTGAGTGCTACTCAGAGGCAGGGAAGAAATGTTCTATCCTGTGCCCATTAGTCCATTCTAACTCAGTTGACCGGCATTGGAACTAAAATTTATGGATCAATTATGCACATATGTCTGATTGGGTAAACTCCAGTTTGCCTGGGTCCATGTGTGTTGATGATTAGGATGGACCAGTCAACACTGGTTGTTTGTCCTCCCCCAACTCATTCCTTATAACAAAATTCCACTGTAATTATTCTAATGAAGAAAAGAAATAGAGGGTTAGGCTTTCTGAATGAAACACAGAACCTGCACAGCAATGGTCTCCTCCTGAAAATGCAGGCTAGAGGTCTCCAGTAATGAAAAACTTCAGTATTACATGGTGCCTTTGGCAGTTCTGTGCAAATGTGAATGAGTTTGGAAGGAAACATTGCCCACAATTTCATATTGCTTTAGTTAAGTTCCCTGTTTTCTAGCACTGATGTCGTGAGTTAAGTTTTTATTACAGTCAGCCATTTAAAAAAGAAAGAAAGGAAAAAAAGGTGGATTATTCTTGTGTGAGCTGGGGATCTGAGGTCCTCTTGCTGGGTTGACAAACTAGGAGCCATCAGGAATATGTGCTTTCCCCTAAGTCTTCCCTGAGTGATCCTGATGTGAATCTAAACAAGCTGCTTTCTTTGTGGGAGTCGTGTGATATAGTTTTCAGTCTTTCTCTGTACAGATTTTTCAGTTTTGTTTTTAAACAGAAGCTACTTAAAGAAGTCAAACTGCACACCTGGTCCTTTTCTTTCTGTAGACTACTTTCTACTGAAGTAAGATTGTAATTCAAAGTAATTGCAATGAGCTTAAATCTCAAACCAAACTTTAGACTAAGAGTTTGTCTTAAACTCGGGTATTAGAAGCAGAGTTGCAGCTTTTATAAGGAAAACCTCATATTCCTCTTTGTAGAGCAGAACAAGCATACATTTTTCATCTCTTTCTCTTTCCCCTTAAATGCTCACAAAGTGTCCAATCCCACAAATGCTTTCCATGGGGAACTCCCTGAGATTTGATGGCCCAGGGGACTGAGTAATAGGAGACAGAACCTTTCATCACTAGATGATTGGTTCAGATATGGCCCCATGTCACTGGTGACTTTAAATGCTCCCATCTAACAGCTGTTTGCTGATTAAATGAGTTAGTGGGTTTTCCTAAGAGCTATCCATGCGGCTGGTTTGCAGGATTCACTCAAAAGTTACCAAGAACACTGCATGCTCCAGGAGTCCATTGCTCAAATTATGTGTTGCAATAGTCTCTCTAGACATCTGTCCAGTGAATCCTATTACTAGCAGCCACCACAGAGACTGTTGTTTATCTGGTCATTACACCGGTGGTCGTGTAACACCGCACATTTAGTATGGACAGACTTTTTTTGGCCTCTGGATTTTAACACCCATTAGGACTGGTGAGCGCCTGCACAGGATTTACTGTAATTCTCCACACTGTGTCAAATGTGCCTAGGGGTTCTCTTTTCGTATATTCATATAGGAACTTTTAAAAAAGCTAGCAGTTTTATGTCTAGAAAGTAAAAGACAGTAAATATAATTGTACTACTGTATTTATGAAGAAAATACTTCTTTTCCTCCCCCCAAAAGATCTTACTCTAGGGTGGTTTTAGTTTATGATTTCTAGTAATGTTTCTTAGGCTTTCAGGAAAGCATTGAAACCTGTCTTGTTTGCACTGTTGTGTAAATGTAAAACAAGTACTGAGCTAAGGAGTTTAGATTAAAATAACAGGCCCTTCCCTCTCCTAACTCAAGCAGAGCCTTTGGGGGTTTTGTTTTAGTTCTCAAATGTTTAAATAATTTTTCATTCACCTCCGCTTTCTGGCTGGGACCAGAAGCAGAAGTGTTGAAATAAATCTCGGGTGACTTGTCCTTTGGGATTCCACTCAATATCCACAGGTCAACTTGATGCTGATCAGAACCTTTAGAGGTTTGCCTCTCCATAGACTCAATGGTAAAACTCCCATTGACTTCAGTGGTTCTGAGAGATATTCTCCAGGATTCTAGTCCTCTAGTTCTCCATTTATAGAATAGTAATTGTTAGATGGGTTACATTTTATGCTGTCTTGGTTTTCCTTTCCCTGGAGTTGTGACCTACAGGGAAGAGCCAGAAGAAACTGACCAATGTGCTGCTTATCTTTTAGGGTCCAAAATATCAAACCATGAATGGAAACATGATAAGTTTGCTATTTAACAACCGTAGAAAATGTATCAAGAGAATGGTCTTTTTTTCTATATAAATCTATATTAAAATAAATTGTGTGGATTATTTTTTTCCTTTTTGTTTAAATTGTCAAGTTGATTTCATAATTGGAGAATGAGCTCTTTTGTAACTCACTTGTTGAAATAGCCCTAAAATCTTTGAAGAATGTGGCAGCTTTAATTCTTTTTTAAAAAGTGTAAATATGCACTAAATCTTTTGTAAATGTCTGTATTATCATGTCTGTAGTTAGCCATAAAAATATCTTCAATGTGTTTTAAAATGTGGATCCTGTGTTTTGAAATTTATTTTTATCATAAGTTTGCTTTTTTTGTTTGTTTGTTTTTAATTACCACAGACATTTTCTGTGTATGCCAAAAAGGGGTATTAACACTCAATCCAGTTCACTTTGGGACCTGATCTGATCTCACTTACGCAGGTGTAGATCGGAGTAAATGGAGTTTGCACCAGTGTGAGAGGAGAATCCAGTTCTCTGGCTCACATTTTCAAAAATGTGGTTGAAACGTGGGGAAACTTCTATTTTTTTGAATTTTGGGGGGGGAGGGGGGAAGGTGTCCCTTTTTTAGCTGAAAAACTTTTTGGTCAAAAAAGCAAAATGTGAATTTTCCCAACCAATTATATAGCAGGTCAGAAAAACAGGATCAAATTTTTTCTGAAAAATGTTTGGCAAAAAATTAATCCCATTTCTTTCCTCCCCTCCCCCGGGTTGAAAAATTTAAATTTGGAACATTTTGACTAGCACTGGCAATTTAGGGTTCTTCAATTTTTGGTTACCCAATTTGAGAAGGGCCCACTGTTTGAAAATCTGGCCATTTTTGCTTGCCTGAAATTGGGTACCCAAAATCACAAGTTACTTTTGAAAAGCTTGCCCTTTGTCTTTAAGCTGCTGATGTAAAGTTTGTTCATTTACTTCTGGTATGAGTTGAATACTTCCATTTCTTTTCTTTTTTTTCACCCTTATCTTGCATTGTAAGGGAAAGAATGCTGATCATCTGGAGGTGAGTAGGTCTCAGCAGGCTTGTCGGAGTTGATGTGTTTTCATTGTTAATCTTTAGAAGAGGAGCTTGATATTTCTAATCTTCATGAGCTGCCAATAGTTTCTTAAATAATACTGAGTCAGCAAATCTGGGAGCCAGAGGTTAAATTAAAACAATTGGTCACAGCACTACAGAAATTTTAATGGAGGGTGGGTGTGTCTCTGTCTGTCTCCCTTGCTTGCGAGCTCATTTGTCTTGTTGTTTAGCTGTGTAATCCATGGACAACAGCAGTGGATTTCTGCACAGTTGGCTTTTCTGCAGTGCAACTGTAGTGCATTTGCAAGTTGCCTTTTAAACACCATTTAAACATGGTGCAAAACCCAGTTCATAACATAGTTTGGCCATTCATTGTGAATGTAGCCAAAGTTCATTAAAGTTCAGGAGCCTTACCCAGCACCCACTGACGACAGTGTAGAAAGACTCCTATTGACTACAATGAGTGTTGGATCAGGGCCGTTGCAGTGATAAGTCTGGTTCTCTCTTGTCCTTGCACTTGTTTGACAGACCTGTTTTAGCACATCCATACGTGGCAAGCCTTACAATACAGCTGTCCCAGTGTGTTCTGTCCTTCCGGGTTGCACAGTTCCCAGTATTATTGCTTAGAAAAACGCTTTTGGGGCAAGTGTTCGGTGTGAGTTTTCTCTCTCCTTGCTCTTTGAGTCTTGATGTGCCAAATGTTTGGGTTTAAATTAAAAACAAATTCTAATTTAATTTGGTACTCCGTTTTTAAATGGCTGGATCTTTACATGGAAAAATAGATCCATGTCATTGCAGACTGAAACTGGAAAAGTGTAGGGTTCTGTTGTTTCCTTGGCATGTATGTAACTCCCTTTACCAGGAAAAGGGGCTCTAATTGAACACAGTACACCAATGGAAAGCTAGCTTACAGCCCCAGACAATTCGTTGGCTAGTGTACACATGACAATACTCTTAAAGGGATGCTATTGCTTTCCACTGAGCTTTTCATATCTGGCCTAGGTTTAATTGGAGTACAGCAACTTCAAGCATAATTATATTATACTAACCGTTTTATTATATTTTAACAGACGCTTTAAAGCAATTGCTAAAATACACAGAATCCCAGTGTAGTTTGAGTCACTTACATAGGCAGATGAATGACTCCCCTCCCCTATGTAATGTAGAATCTGAGCATCTTTCTTGTAAAAACAAATCCTGTAACTGGAATTGACTTCCTAGAAATGTATAAAACAGGATGGCAACAAGAGGCCCCGTTTGCTCTTCAGGGGGTTAAAGGCCTCTTAAAAGGGACATTTTTGTTGAGGGGGGGAGGAGACAGGGAGTAATGACATAATCTTTTGTAGTTTTGGGAAAAACTGATGAGCACAAATGTCGAGAGTGAGGAATAGTGTTTCTTTCAATCGATAATAATTTGTCCCCCCCTCCCCCTTTTTTTAAACCTCCCCCACAAAGCTACATTTATTTATTTGTGTATTTATTTTAGTAAAAAACTGAGTTCACCAGTGGTAGGTCTATGAGATCCTAACGGTAGAAGGAACGTTTCTTAGGCAGAGTAACTGCTTTCTTTCCCCAGTAAGTTTTACAGTGAGTTGTTTTCTAACAGAAGAATTATTTTTGCACTATTCTCTTTTTCTGTTGCCATGCTCAGGAGCTGGAAAATAAAACTCAGTCTGTAGTATTTTGTTGTTGTTGTCTTTTATTTCTTCTGGATGAATTGTTATTCCTTTCTACTGTGCATGTCTGAAGGAGCACAACCAGGATACAGGACAGAAATTTGGCAAAACAGGAAATATTTGCTGGTAAAGAAGCTTGTTCGGGGAGCTGGGGAGATATTGAGGAGATATTTTTTCTGGCTAGTTGGTCTGTTCTGCATTGGTTCTTGTGTATCCATCACCATGAAATCAAGACATGCCAAACCCACACCAAAAAAAAGGGGGGGGGCAAAATTGGGCTTATTTTTGGCTTAATTGTCTTATGAGTTGCTTGTTGGCTAGTTTTTGGCATGTAGCTTGTTGCTTCTTTTTTTTTTGATTGGCTCCTGGAAAGCAGGAGCATGGGTGAGAGCAAGCAGGGGCAAGGGGCAAGCAGGGACAAGGGGCAAGAGAAAGAGTCAGGGATGCACAGCGGGCCCACCAGAGTCCCAGGCTGCACACCGGGGGGAATCTAGTCACATATAGTGTTGGGGTTCTTAGGGATTGGCTTGTTTTGGCCTTGTTTTGAAATGGGATTAGCTTGATTTTTGACTTATTGTGAAAGTTGGGGTGCTTACTTACTGTGTGAAAGTTGGCAACTGTGCATGGAATCTGAGTATAGACTGTAGGGCAGAATTGCATCAGTTTGCTTACCTTGGAAATTTTTACTTTTAATCATAAGAGCCTGAAACTTGATTTTTATTAAATTAAATCTTAAAATTTTCAGAAATAGACAGGCCCACTGGAGAAGAGTGGGGATGTGGTATCCTCTCTTGCGCAGCCAACCACTGGAATTATGGAAGGACAAACCAAAGGCAGATAGAGGACAAATTTGAATGGGCTGCATGTCCCCTCCTTCACCCTAAAATGTTATGTAGAGGACCTGTTCCTTTTTTCATTTTGAGCTGCCTAAAATCTTACACTCTGATATCAACTTCAGAGAAAAGAAACCCCTCTTCACACACACTGTGTAATGGTCTCAACATACAGCCCTCTCCCATGTTTGCAAGTCTTATATAGCTGGGAATCTAAACCATAAATTCTCTCCCTGGCTTCCATGAAGAGGAAGATTTGTGTGAATCTCAGATCAGTTTCGCTCAATCAGTTTGCCAAGTTTTGAATTTGTAACAGGTGTAATCTGTTCACATAGCTCCAGGGAGTTCATACCAACAACTGTGCACCTTCTGGCGAGTGCATTAATTGACCAACCCTTCCAATAACAGTAACATGAGCGTCCCCCATATTTCCCAAAACTTTGGGTTTTCATGGATGACGCTTGTTTCTGCACAGCAGCAGCAAAGTCACATTGCTATGATGTAGCCCTGATGGTCCGTAGAATGGACTTCCACCTTGAATGGTCCTTTGCAAGTCTCTTCCTTCAGCAGGAGTCAATATGGAAGGACCTAGGCATGCTAAATCCCTCAAAATTGCATCTTCCAACCTCATTCACGGTTGGCCTTGTGCTCTACTTCCTTCAACCTCAGCCCTATAAACGTTCTGTAAAAGTGTGGCACCTTCTGCACATTGGGCATGATCCCACCATAACGATTGTCTTGTTCTCAGGTGATGCAAGCTGCAGCTTGCTGGGATTGTGTTTCCTTTTTCATGGCAAAATCAAACCAACAGATGTTAAAAATATTTGCTGTAACTTTTGACACTGAGAACTGTTTCGTTTCCTCTCCTCAGCTGCTTTTAATAGCCATGTTTCTGCTCCATCTAACAGGGTTATTATTAGTACCATGTTGAACACTCGTACCTTAGTTGCCAAACAGATATCCTGCTGCTCAAACAGAGCCCTTTGAAGACACTGAAATGCCACTGATCCAAGATTGATGCAACATGTGATTTCCTTGGTTATAGAACCTCCCACTGTCAAGTGACTACCTAGAGAGAAAAACTATTCATACATTCAATGTTATTGTCATCTGCATGTAGCATTGGCAGGTCATTAATTTCTGTTTTATAGGAGGTAGGTATAGATTTAATCCACCACCCCCTGCTCCCTGTCCCCTGACTGCTCCCTGACCCCCTGAACAACTGCTCCCTGAACAACCCCCTGAACAACTGATCACTGTCCTCTGCATAACAGTCCTGAACATATCTGAAAACTTTTCATGTCCGTCCCTACAGCCTTCTTTTCTTTAAATTAAACATGTTTCAATCTTTCCTCCTATGTCATGTTTTCTAAACCCCTTAGCATTTTTGTTGCTCTCCTCTGGATTCTTTCCAGCTTGGTCACATCTTAAACATTTTTTCCTCCTTGCGTTGTATCAAATGGGGTCTGCTCTATGTGTCTGCTCCTGCCAAAATACTCTGTTCAGTGCAGTATTTTCTGTCAGACCACTAGCTAATGTGTCTTCCTTTCTTAAAATGTGGTGACCAGAATTGGACCCAGTACTCCAGCTGAGGTCTCACCAGTGCCAGGTAGAGCAGAACAGTTACCTCCTGTGTCTGACATTATTATATTAAATTTCAATTCAATTAATTCTACCTCTACCTCACCAGCATACAAATGAGAACAGAACTGAACCGCCTGCAGTTTTCATGAAGACTTTTTTTTAGATGGAAATATTTACTTTACCAATTTGGTTGATCTCCATGAGGAAATCACAAAACTGTGGAAAGAGACTGTTGAGTGAGTGCAAAGGGAATTGGAGTTTGAAACACGTTTTTTTTTAGCTTAAAAACTGCAGTGCAGTGTTTGGTAATTGCAACACAGCCCTGACCAAGGCCAGGAAACTGGAAAGGTTATGAGTCCCCCTTTGCAGTATAGTTTAATCAGATGTAGAAGACTTCTCATTAAAAAAAAAAAATCTGTCAGGAGTTATTTAAAGATCGCTTGATTACGGTTAGCCTGGTTGTTTTTGGCTGGATGCTCCAACAATGTCACTTCTTGGCAAAAGTAGCTCAGTGGAAAATAGGCGTGACATCCTCTGTGTGTGTGTATGGTCTCACCCCCCTCCTCTTCACATTTACAATCTAGCACAAATACAGATACAGCGCCAGGCAGCACCAGCAGATGAAAAATACAGCAGAAGGTTTGGGAGTTAGTTACATAATAAACAAAAACCGTTATTAATGTTCTAAAATGAGTTTGAAGGCAGTGGAGTTATTTATATTATTATGGGCTTTTGCTCTTTGGGGAATTCATTGAGGAGTAGTGTAAATGGGCCCTACCATGTAACAACATCAGCATTTTGCAAATTAAGCCTTCCACTACCTCTATATTCTGGTAAATTTAATCATCCCTATGTTGCAGATAGGAAGCTGAGGCACAGAGAGTTGAAGTGAATTGGCCAAGGCACACCAATAGCAGATCTGGGATTAGAACTCAGAAGTGAATGATTCTTTTTCTTCTACTCTTCCTGTAGACAAGCCCCTTCTATTGTGTATAGTCAAGCTCATGCTAGTGTCCCCCGCACTGGGCTTCCGTGCCAAACCTATCCAAACGGAGCCAGCAGAGGAAATCTGTACGTTGCAACAATATGTTGGCCCATAACTGTTGCTCTACATTTACATTATTATAGCTTTATTGACTTAGTATGAATACACAGTACAAATATATATGACCCCCTCAAGGATTAAGGAAAGAGTAGATGGATGCTGGAAAGTCTGTTTGTTTAAACTTAGCCCTGGTTTGTTCTGGTATCCAACCCATTTTAAGGACGGTCTGTCTGGGCTTTTCAGTGACATGTACTGTCTGTTGATATCAGTGCATGTGAGACAGGATAGGACCAGCCCTGCCCATATCTTGCTAATAGGACTGAGTCTCATTTCAGAACCTGTATCCTGGATGGGGCCAGGCCCATTGACTGTGAGCAGAAAACTCATTAGGGCATTTATTCAGGCACCAATATATATGAGAGAGAGAGAGGGAGGCTATGGAGGAATCCCAGATGGAGAAGATATCCCAACTATTCCAGATCTAAGCCCCACTCTTGGCAATGTGACATGCTTAAAGTTAAGAATATGCCTAAGTGAATGCAGCATCAGGGCCTGTCACTCTACAGTTGTAGTGGGGGGCAGGGTGTATAGCTTCATTGAAACAGTGATGAGACAGAGAGCAGAAAGGAGTCAGGAACCTATTGTAGATATCAAAAGTAAATGGACTCTAATTTAAGATCCCATAAAGGAATATGAGTTTGACTGACAATGGTCCAGTGACAACAGTCTCATGAAATAATCTCCCCTTCATAAAACCTGCTTTTCAGGGCAAAAAGGCATCTGGTTGAAACCTTTGAGCCCATCTCTAACTGATTTCAAGTCCTGACCTGGATTGAGCTTCTGGAGCTGGAGATCAGTTTTATAATCCCTTGGCTCCACCCCTTACTGGTTTTAGCCAATCAGCCCTTTCCACTTCTCCATGCAGGTTTCATTTCATTCTGTCTCTCTCTCTTTCACTCTTTTATTAATTACTTTTTCTCCCATTAAAACATTTTCCCACCCTAATTCCTCTGCCTATGAGGGAATAAGGGTCCATCATTAACAAGTCACACACAAACAAACCAGAATTAGAGCAAATTAACCACCTATTAGCACAAATTCTCCCCTTCAGTGGGAAGCTGCACTGTTTCCTTCTTTGCAATACTGCAGCCTTAACACCTGATGGTGCTGTATTAAGGTAGGAACAGCAGCACTCACCTGCCTCACTATCACATGACCTAAAATGGAGTCCAACAGCTCTGAGCAAGTACTGGCTTCTCCTGCTTCCAGAGAAAGTCCTGCCAAAATCAGTCTTAAGGTAGGAATGTCCAACTTTCTACTTCTTGAGATAAGAGCACTTGGAAGATGGAAGAAGCAGCTTTGCAGCGTCCACCCTGCAGTTGAGTTTTCTTTTTGTATCTTCTCCTTGAGACTTTGCATATAACTCAGAAAGGGAGTCTGAGAGAATCTGTGAATTAGCAATTTAGCAGATGGGCGGTCTGTGGGGCAGCTTACTCTATCACAGGTCTTTAGGGCTTGGTCTTACTTGAACTGAAGTAAACTGGAGTCTTTCTGTTAAACAGAAGTTGGCCTGGGCCCACATGATGTGACTGAGTTTATTCTTTGTTGCGCCAAACATGGGGAAAAGTCCTGAGTGATGTAATTGTGTTGTCTCTGTATATTGGGGGTTTCTCAGAGAGAGAGGGAGAGGTGTAAGTTCTCTGCATTTAACAGGTACCAGTGCATATTTACAGAAGCCTTTGCCCTCATCTGGATTGTCTCCTTGGGTAGAGTTTTTGTGCACAGAGATGCGAGAGTGTTTACAACTGCGCACATGGAAATTTGGGACTCATTAAAATGTTTGCATCCAAACATATTTTTAAAATAATTGAAAGGAAATTGCATTGCTGTTAAATGCAGATTACACACCAGTGGAAAATTAGACTAAATAAATTTATAAAGTAAAGCAATAAGAGCAAATTGAGACATGCAACAACTATGGAACCTAAACAGGGAATGCTTAAAAATAAAAATTAGAGCTAACTCCAGGAAGGGCTAGGGACTAGGAATTGTTGTAAAGAGCTTTGGAAAATCTCACAGAAGGAGATATCTTTTGCTTCTGTATATACACATTGTGACATGCTGGTTTCTGATTTCACTTGTATGAGTATAAATCCAGAGTAACTCAGAGTTACTTCAGTGTAATAGAGATCCAAATTTGGCCCACTCTTTAATATACAGCACAAAATTAAAAGCATCTAGTTTGCTTCAAATGTGGAAATCTGTGAAAACAAGCTTAACAAGCCCCCCTGAAATGTGAACTGGTCCAAAATGAAATCTTAATTTTCCATGTCTTAAGTACCCCATACTAAATATGACAGGGCCTAATTCCTTGGCATAGCCTAAAGAGAAAAGGAGTACTTGTGGCACCTTAGAGACTAACTAATTTATTTGAGCATAAGCTTTCGTGAGCTACAGCTCACTTCATCGGATGCATACTGTGGAAACCTAGTTATTAGGAGTTTAGTCCTGCAAGGTACTGAGGGCTTGATTTTCAATGGGACTTAGGTGCCTAAACGGCTTAAGCATTTTGAATAAATGCCACTGAGTGCCTAGCTTCATCTTTAGGGACCTAGATCCATTTGTAAACCTAGCCCTGAATGCTCTCAGCTCTCCCTGCTGTCTCTGTGAGTGGAGAAGGTTCAGCACCTTCCGGGATCAGGCCCCAGAGCAGGGTTAATGGTGCTGCTCTGTCTTATGGTATGTTGCCATAGCAGTGCAGGGAAGATCATCCAGGCTGTAAACAGAAGACTTAATTCTCACATCCTTCTTGACCTCTCATCCATAACAAGAATTAATTCGTTGCTTGTAAAGAACAGGTCTCCAACTGTGTCCAGGGGGCCTGTTTCCTCTTGTGTTCAGAAGTTTCCCCTTCCTTTAAGGCAAACAATATCCTAAATCTTTCCTATTTTTAGTTCAGTGTGTAAACCCTCAAGTTCTTGTTTCAGGTGAAATGGGAATGCCAGGTCTGCATTCCTGAGTCCCTGGATGCCTTTAACCTTTCTCTATCCTATCTCCCCATGAGATCAAAACCAAGTGAGTAATTTTCACTTAGAAATGCATTTTCCAACATTTGCAGCCAGATTTCCTGGCTGGCTTTTCATATTTTTAAATTATTTGTGGTCACCTATTTCTTTTAAACTACAGAATTGTAAAAGAAATACACGACAAGTCAATTGACAGTGCTGTGGGCTGTTCCTGTCTGTCTTGTCACCCCTTTGTCTGGAGCGGCTAGCCAAAATATTGGGGTCTAGTAGGTTGCTCCAGTTAGGAGGAAAAATAGTTGACAGTCAGGTATGTCTTTGATGCTGTTTTGTTTATTTACAAAGACGGTCGAAAGTCCTTTGTCTCTGAAAAGTAGCAGGAATCAAATACAGGAAACTGCTGGTTTTGCTCCCAACACCAAGAGCACTTTTTTCAGCCGGCACTCCAGACCCAAAACCTCTCCCCAGGTTTCTTCTAGGGTCAGCCACCATACATTCAGCACGCGTGCGTGTGCGTGCATATTCTTGCTCTCTGTGTATGTGTCTTTCCCAGCTTTTTGTCCGTTCCCTCCTTCCCACCTACACCCTCTCCCCAAAACAATACCCAGTAAAAGCTCCTGCCTGGGTTCACATGCGTTTTTTGTTTTTTTTCTTTTTTGGTCTTAGGTGGGGATTTATCATTACAGTTCTTTTAACTGAAGGATGAGCTCATACCTATTAATCTTAATGATCAGTCTCAATTCAACCAACAATAAGGTTTCACCCAGCTTGTAATGTTAGCGTAACATTTTTTCTTTAATTTTTTTTCCTGTTTGAATTTAATTGTGCTCAAAGGGGCCACTCTGATTCTGCTGGAGTCTGAAGATCTCTGTTTACTCTCACAAGTAAGGGAGTGGTAATGCATGCTCACACGTCCCAGCCTACCCGTGATCTGGTGGAATCACCTCTAGACGTGAAATCAGGAGGTATAGCCCAGGAGAAGCAAGGGCAAAAGTGGATTTATGGAGTAAGGGCTGGCATGGCTGGTGATACAAGTTAACAATGGCTCTAGGAGCTGCTCCAACCTAAGCTGGTGGCTGGTTTGCAGCCCAGATAGGACAGGGCATTCTGCACTCTGGCTATACTTCTGGCACATCCCTATGTCAGGGACTGTGAGAGGAATAGGGGTATTATACCACCACCTGTCAGTGTGGGGAGCCCCTCTGTAGCTGGAAGGTTCCTGTTAGGGGATCTGGTCGTCGCTGGAGTCCTTTATGCCACAAGAGCAGCCAAGAATTGGGTCACAGTGAGACTCTTAACTGAGCTGCAGTTCAATGAGCATTGTGTGGTGGACACTAGGAAATGGACTGACTTCACCCAAAAGGTGTTGGAACCCCTTAGGCTCTATCTACACTACCACTTATGTTGGCAAAACCTGTGTCGCTCAGGGGTGTGAATATTCCACCCTCCGAGTGACACAAATTACGCTGGCATAGAGCTCGTGTGCATAGAAGCTCTCCCACCATAGCTTCTGCTGCTCACGGGGATGTATTTTTATTCAACGTCGGCATGGAGCATCTTCACCACACACGCTCAGCAGTAAGTGTAAACATGCCCTTAGTCACTGCCTACCTCCCTTGGATTTAAATCAACATCCTGAAGATGAAAAATTCTGTGTTTTCATTACTCCCACTCCCTCCGCAACTCTTTTCCTCACTTCCCTATTTCCCAGCAATGTCATGGCTCAAGACCATGTTAAATAATCTCATGGTGTTGCTCTTGCTTTCATCATAGGGAACTGTTGATTTTTGTCACCGATGACTATGTACAAAACTAAAGGGTTACCAAATAAATAAGATAGCACATTAATCAAGCCATCGGGGTGAAATTCACACCTGGGCAGAGAGTTTGCACAAGGCCTGTGCGTCACTTATATCCTACTTCAGCCTTAATTTTGAGGTCCGAAGTGGGACTTAAAATGATGCTTAAACCTTGTTCTTGCTTCTCTGCACAGGGGCTAATTTAACTTCTGTCCAGGAAATTCACATTTGAAAACCTGCCCTTTGTGGAAGGTATTATGCAAGCATGCCCTTTAGCTCTGATTCTGTTTTCTTTAGCTTTAGAATCACTATCAGTAGCAATAAGGAGATTTTTAAAAGCCCTTGGAGTGCAGGAATATAACTATGGAATGTGGATAACAGTTTGTTCCTAATCCAAGATCCTGCTGTTTGATACCAAAACCACTAGCAATAGTAGCAGAGGGTATAAGGTGAAAAGGACTAAGTTAGAAGGTCCTATCTCTACTTGTTGGTTGGCTGGCTTCAGACATTAAAGAATGACATTTTGCTGGGTCTGAAAAAAATGAAATATTTTGGAATCAGAATAAACAAAGTATGAAAACAAAAATAATGCCAAAGACAACTCGAGACTAAAATACCTCTATAAGAACAAATTATCGGATGAATTACAGAGGTAAGAACCCCGTTAGATGTTAAACTTGTGGTGCAGGGGTAATGTTATAAAGATTGTAGGAGCACCACAGGTTAATTACTAGTTCTCAAATGCCACAAATGGATATTCTTCAAAAGAAACAAAACAAATTCCAGACTAAAACGAATCAGATTACAATATGAGTAAACAAATGAGGCTTGAAACAACAAATGTACATCAAAAGACTTTGACTGTGACACAGATCTATTCTTTATAATTAAAAGCTAGAACATTAATGCCCTGGGGAAATGTACTGTAAAAACTGTATATTACCAGTGACGTGCACCTTCGAAGGGTGTTCATTTAAATTACATAAAGCTTTACACTCTAATGCTATTTCTGTGTGGTAAATGTTGTGTGGAGTACATTGTAAAACCAAATTGTACTATAGGAAAAAGTTCAGGGACACCTATAGGGAAAACCCTCAGTAAAGATAACTGGGTAGCTAATAATTTTGGACAAGTGGATGCAGAAAGGAATTCTAAGGATGTCAGACTTTGAGCTAGCTAAGAAACACTTTGCACCTTCAGTCAAAACAAGGGTTGAGCAGAGATGACTTGTGGCATTATCTATAATTGTGTGCGTGGATGCGTAATATCTTGAGAAGAAGTTTGCCTACCCAAAACAAACACCTGTTAATGAATTGTCAGGAAAACTGAGACATCTACCCTGCTAGACACCAAAGGACTAGAGTTTTCATTTGTGTGTGTTAATAAAGAAGCCCATATAAAGTATATATGGAGAAAAGACATAAGAACAACTACAGTTCACCTTCCATGGGCACAGAGAGGTTACGTGACTTGTCCAAGGCCAGACAGGGTGCTTTCCAGTGGACCATGCTGCTCTAGTATCTGGTTAAAAAAACATGAGAACCTCTTACTGGTGCAGTTTAAAATATTTCAAACTATACTGGTCTCCAGTATAACTACATAGACTATGTGAAGGGAGAGGACCTGCTTGAAGAAGGCAGGAGAACATACACACGCACACATTTTGGAATTACCAAAGAAGCCAAAAATTCTGAGTTAGCATCCTAATGACAGTAAAGCCTCATCTACACTTGAAAGGTTTGCTGGTAGATCATATAGACACAGATTATACTGGGATAAAAATCCTTTTGCCAGCATAGCTTTCCCTGGGTGAAATAAGCTACACTAACCAAAGCTCTCTTTGCTGGTATAATTGCATCTACACTAGAGCTTTTGACAACATAGCTACATTGGCAAAAAATCACACCCAACCACCATGACGAATGCCAGCAAGACTTTTAAGGGTAAATCAGGCTTAAGTTCACTGAAGAGGCGATTCCCATTTGTTCTATTTATTCTGCAATACTCAGTGTTATCAGACATCCAGCATGAAGAAGTCAAGTGGTTTTCACCCAGTTCAGTGGTGGCAATTATATAGGCACAAAACAACCTTAAACGGATAGGAGAGATGAGGAAGAAGAGGAGCTCATGATAGATCAGAAGTTGCAGCTTCTGAAAAAAGCAATGTAGGATGCAGAGAATAAACTGGAAGAAGTCAGTGAAACAGGGGAATGAAGGTAGGTTTCCTCCGCTATTTGTTTAATAGGAAGCCTGCACCCACTATTATTTTAACAATCTCCAACCCTCACTCCCACCAGGGCTTTATGTGGGGAGGTGTAAACAGAAAGGTGCACACTGAATGTTGGGCTTTCCAGCCTCTCTGGGGGTGGGGGTGGGAGGTCAAATGGCTTTGAGGGAATTGCTTGAACTACCCCTGATGCCTGTCTCTTTGCTATCATGACTGGGGAGCACCCTGGTAGCAGACCAGCAAACTGTTTCCTGTAAATAGCATGACAGAGAATACAGGGCTGAGTCTTTCTTGTAACTCTCTCTAGTTGAGAACAGGGTTTACAAACATTTACATTCCCTAGCTCGAGTTGCCGCTCCTCTCATGCCTTATCACAGGTTTTCCTTTTGTTACCACTTAGTTAATCCTCTTGTTTATCTCCTCAGGAATTTTAAAATGTTATCCAAAGGCAGAAATAAAAGCAAATACTTGGCAAGATGAACTGAGGGTCAGATGTCTATTAACAGCCTGAGACTGAAACGGACATTTTAAAGGAGGAAAATGAGCTGGTATATATAACAGAGGTATTGTCTTTAAAAGGAAAGCCATCAATTCAACCCCCATGCAGATCTGAAGCCATCCTGGTTTTGCTCCAAGACCAAGATTTGACTGAGAAGATAATCTCATTTGGGGGGACAAGGGAATTGCAAGGGACAAAGACTCGATGGAGAAGGGATCTTGATTAGACCACATATCTTCCATCCACCCTGAACTGTCACTAGCTTTTTCTTAGGCAACTCAAAAAAGAAAAGGGGTACACTTTAATATAACATTTCAGTAACAGGAAACCATCCCCATGCACACTGTCCAGCGCCATACATCTAGAAACTCCCCCTCTGCAAAATAGAGGCTCACAGGTTTGCCGCACGTTTCACAGGATGCGGCGTGTGTCATAGGCGTGTGTCATAGGCATGTGTCCCTCAATTAATTACTGTTAGGAAAAGGACCGCTGTCCTTCAGTGTCAGGCTTGCATAGTTAGTATGGTGACCCTGTTGGCTGTTTGTGGCGGTCCCACGAAAGACACAAAACTGAAATCCTGTTGCAGCGAACAGAGATCCTCTGTCAGCTCAAGGGGCAAGGTTCGATGTTCTGTCCCCACTGACTGCCATGAAGCATATGCAACTGAGATATGTATATTATCATGCTATCCTTTACCACAAACAAAATAGCTGCAGTTGGGGAGAGGGGGCATTGTGAGGAACAGATTAGACTGAAGCAAGCATTCAGATAAACAGAGGCCTTCCCCAAATCAGTCCATTTCTTTCAAAGCTCTTTGGTATAATAGAATACTCTGAAAGAGGCGTTCATTTGGTGTTAGATTTATTTATATCCTGACATACAGTTTGCTGCCAGTCACTCTTGATTGACTGTGTCCCAAACGTATTTTCATCCCTACCTCTCAGGAGAGTTGCACGGTTTAATTAGCGTTAGGAAAATGTTTCGAGATCCGTGGCTAAAAGGTGCCACGAGAGAAATGCTGAGTGTGTTAATGAACTTGACAATGCCTTACAGAGAGAAACTGTAAAGCAAATGGTGAGCCCAGTCAGAGTAAAATCCTTTGGGTATACAAAAAGACATTTTCTTTATAGGTTATTTATTTATCTTTCCCTCTGAATATCTTCCCAAATGCTGCTCATGAGGTCTATTCCTCCAGGGAGTCTGTGTGCAGAAGTCCCCTGGAGATCAGATGTACAGAGGATTCCAGGACGCAGACCAGCAGGGGGCCCTTATAGACTATGCAGTAGCTAGTACTAATTCAGTTATAAATGCTATCATGTGGTTTACCCTGCACACGTACTTTCTTCCAAGAGTAGCAGGTAGGTACATACCTGATCCAATTGGCAGCTGTGTGGGAGTATAGTATCCATGACAAAATCTGGATAGTTTCCTCTATTTGCATTTGCTTTTATATCCGACTCCCATTGGTGTCCATGAGAACTGAGTTAAGAAAAAGCTGACCGGATTCAGATGGTGCTTAGCCCAGACTCAGCAGTACATTAGAAGTTGCGTCTCTGACAGCCTATTCTGAAAGGTAACTAGCAGAAGTATCTTGGGGAGAGGCACTGCTTGCCCCTGACAGGGACTTCTGTGAGGTTGGATGGAGGCGCTGCATATCCTGGGGGCCAAAATGCTGAAGAAACAGCAGGCCAGATTCTGCTCTCAGTGCATTGACTTCAGTGAAGTTACTTGGGATTCACAACAGCGTAGCTGAAAACTGAAGTTAGCCCAACATATATAGCCTGGGACGAGCATCCCTAACCGCTGGTATCTGGATGTCCCTTTGTTTGAAATCTGTGCGGAGATGACCCCAAACCCGTATCACTGGCAGCCACAAGCGGCTGTCCTTGGTGGTGGAGCTGCAACTAATAGATTCATGGGCAGCTTGTGACAGGTGACCTTGCTGGGGCTACAGTCCTGACATAGTGACATGCAGCGCTGTAAATGGCTCATTGATTGTGTGTGAAATGATAAATTCTTTCACAGTAAACTCGCTAGACCTACCTCTTGGCAGCCGTCTTCTTTTTGATTGCCTGGGAATATATCAAAGGAATCTATTGGAAACACACGATCTGCCTTTTTTTTTTTTTTTTTTTTTTTAAGAGGGGGAAAAATGAAACCATATGTTTTGGGAGGTCAAGGATGGATTCCAGGAAAGTTCTGTTCTCAGTTAACTTTAAACATTTCACTGGCACTTTTTCAGTGTGTGTGTGTTTAATAGGTCACCATATTTATCCAACTGCATTTAAAGTAAACAAACTTCAAACAATGTGCTTGATCAATTTACAGAGCTTAATTGGAGTCCTTCCTCTTTTTTGGGGGGGGGGGGCGGGATGGGGGCTGAGGGAAATATTTATCTATTTCCTGGGAGCCAGGGAGAATTTTTTTTTATGTTGGGTTTTCCTGTCCTCATAGCTTCGCAGAGAGCTTAAGTTACCCTTGTAAAACTCTCAAGCCTCTAACTGCAGAGAGAATCAAACCCCACAAGGATTTAAGATTCCCCTGGCAAACATGCCTCATATTTAGGAATCAGCTTTGACTCCAGTGGTTTGTGCATTTGCCACCAACCTCTAAACTTCCTCCAGCTGCATAGAAGACCCATATGTGGGAGCAGAGAGGCTGCAGAATCTCTCTTGGGAAGATCAGTTTCCTGATTCATTTTGTACATGTGCATTTCAGATCCTTCTCTGATTTTTATGAAGAATGAGAGTTTAAAAGTGTGATTCTAGTCTGAAAGGGGGCTGTATAAAAACAGCACCTTCTTACTCCACAGTCCTCCTCCCTTTGCCCAGAGTTGCATCTCTTTACTGCAGTGACAAAATTAAGTTCAACATGTCTCTTTATTCTTGTCTGTCCTGCTGAGCAAATACAGCCATCAGAAACAAAGTCAGCTTCAGTTCTGGATTGTGCATCGTCAACAGCCTTGGTAACTAGGTTCCAATCACCTAAGTCAGAGGGTGCCTTTGTTTACAACTGTGCAATTTCTTTGAGGACAATCATTGTAATAGGTGAAGGCAGGAGAGTTGCCTGGGTTAGCTGAGGGCAGAATCCAAAGGCAATAGGGTTGCACAGATGTAACTGAAGGCAGAAACCGACCTGCAGAATCTTCGTTACTGGTAAATGCCTGAGCGGAATAGAACCTCATTTGATCTTCAGAGGAAATGTAATGTGAAATCATTGAGGCCCCATTATGCCATATTTAGAGTCACTTTTCAGGGCAGATCTGCATTTTAACCTTTTGTTGTTTTTATTTCATGCCTGACCTGCTTCTCCTGGTTTCACATAACTCCTTTATCTCTTTTGCCATTGTTTCTGATCTTTGTCCATCTTTACATCTATAAGTGTGCACTAAACCACCTACAAAGAGCAACTTGGCCATCTTTAGCTTCCTGGCCTATGGGAAGGACTGAATATAGAATCATAGGACTGGAGAGGACCTCGAGAGGTCATCTAGTCCAGTCCCTGCATTCATGGCAGGACTAAGTATTATCTAGACCATCCCTTACAGGTGTTTGTCTAACCTCCTATTAAAAATCCCCAGTGACGGAGACTCCACAACCTCTCTAGGCAAGTTATTCCAATGCTTAACTACCCTGACCATTAGGAAGTTTTTCCTAATGTCCAACCTAAACCTATACCTTGCTGCAATTTAAGCCCATTGCTTCTTGTCCTATCCTCCAAAATTAAGGAGAATAATTTTCTCCCTCCTCCTCGTAACAACCTTTTTATGTGCTTAGAAACTGTTATGTCCCCTCTCACTCTTCTCTTCTCCAGGCTAAACAAACCCAATTATTTCAGTCTTCTCTCACAGGTCATTTTCTAGACTTTTAATCACTTTTATTGTTCATCTCTGGACTTTCTCCAATTTGTCCATATCTTTCCTAAAATGTGGTACCCAGAACTGGACACAATACTCCAGCTGAAGCCTTATCAGCGTGGAATAGAGCAGAAGAATTACTTCTCTTGTCTCACTTATAACACTCCTGCTAATACATCCCAGAATGATGTTTGCTTTCTTTGAAACAGTGTTACACTGTTGACTTATATTTAGCTCATGCTCCACTTTGATCCCCTGATCTCTTTCTGCAGTACTCCATCCTAGGCAGTCATTTCCCATTTTGTATGTGTGCAACTGATTGTTCCTTCCTAAGTGGAGTACTTTGCATTTGTCTTCACTGAATTTAATCCTATTTACTTCAGACCATTTCTGCAGTTTGTCCAGATCATTTTGAATTTTGATCCTCTCCTTCAAAGCACTTGCAACCCCTCCCAGCTTGGTATCGTCTGCAAACTTTATAAGTGTACTCTCTATGCCATTATCTAAATCCTTGATGAAGATATTGAACAGGCCTGGTTCCAGAACTGACCCCTGTGGGACCCCATTCGATATGCCCTTCCATCTTGACTGTGAACCACTAATAACTTACTCTCTGGGAATGAAAAGGAGTACTTGTGGCACCTTAGAGACTAACAAAATTTATTTGAGCATAAGCTTTCATGAGCTATAGCTCACTAAAGCTTATGCTCAAATAAATTGGTTAGTCTCTAAGGTGCCACAAGTACTCCTTTTCTTTTTGCGAATACAGACTAACACGGCTGCTTCTCTGGGAATGGTTTTCCAACCAGTTATGCACCCACCTTATAGTAGCTCCATCTAGGTTGTATTTCCGTAGTGCATTTATGAGAAGGTCATGAGAGACAGTATCAAAAACCTTACTAAAGTCACGATATACCATATCTATCACTTCCCCCCTATCCGCTGGGCTTTTTACCCTGTCAAAGAAAGCTATTAGGTTGGTTTGACACAATTTAATCTTGACAAATCCATGCTGACTGTTACTTATCATCTTATTATCTTTTAGGTGTTTGCAAATTGATTGCTTAATTATTTGTTCCTTTATTTTTTCGGGTATTGAAGTTAAGTTGACTGGTCTGTATTTCCCCAGGGTTGTCTTTATTTCCCTTTTTATAGATTGGCACTATATTTGGCCTTTCCCTGTCCTCTGGAATCTCTCCCGTCTTCCATGACTTTTCAAAGATAATAGCTAATGGCTCAGATATCGCCTCAGTCAGCTTCTTGAGTATTCTAGGATGTATTTCATCAGGCCCTGGTGACTTGAAGATATTTAACTTGTCTAAGCAATTTTTAACTTGTTCTTTCCCTATTTTAACTTCTGATCCTACCTCATTTTCACTGGCATTCACTATGACGTCCCATCGCTACTAACCTTTTTGGGGAAAACTGAAACAAAAAAGTCATTTAACACTTCTACCATATCCACATTTTCTGTTATTGTCGCCCCCTCTCCCCCCGCACCATTGAGTACTGGGCCTACTCTGTCCTTGATCTTCCTCTTGCTTCTAATGTATTTGTAGAATGTTTCCTTGTTACCCTTTGTGTCTTTAGCTAGTTTAATCTCATTTTGTGCCATGACTTTTCTAATTTTGTCCCTACATACATGTGTTATTTGTTTATATTAAACCTTTGTAATTTGATCAAGTTTCCACCTTTTTTGTAAGACTCTTTTTTTTTTTTTAGTTTCAGATCATTGAAGATCTTCTGGTTAAGCCAGGGTGGTCTCTTGCTGTACTTCCTATCTTTCCTATGCAGTCGTATAGCTTGCTCTTGTCTTGTGCCCCTAACAATGTCTCTGAAAAACTGCCAACTGTCTTCAGTTGTTTTTTCCCCTTAGACTCGCTTTCCATGGGATCTTACCTACCAACTCCCTGAGTTTGCTAAAGTCTGCCTTCTTGAAATCCATTGTCTTTATTTTGCTGTTCTCCCTCCTACCATTCCTTAGAATCACGAACTCTATTATTTCATGATCACTTTCACCCAAGCTGCCTTCTACTTTCAAATTCTCGGCCAGCTCCTCCCTATTTGTCAAAATCAAATCTAGAACAATCTAGCCCCTCCCCTAGTAGCTTTCTCCACCTTCTGAAATAAAAAATTGTCTTCAATACATTCCAAGAACTTGTTGAATAATCTGTGCCCTGCTGTATTATTTTCCCAATACGTCTGAGTAGTTGAAGTCCCCCATCACCACCAAGTCCTGTGCTTTGGATGATTTTGTTAGTTGCTTAAAAAAAGCCTCATTCACCTCTCCTTCCTGGTTCGGTGGTCTGTAGTAGACCCCTACCATGACATCACCCTTGGTTTTTACCCCTTTTATCCTTACCCAGAGACTTTCAACAAGTCTGTCTCCTATTTCCATCCTAACCTTGGTCCAAGTGTATACACTTTTTTAATATATAGCAACACCGCCTCCCTTTTCTCCCTGCCTGTCCTTCCTAAGCAAGCTGTACCCTTCTATACCTATATTCCAGTCGTGTGTATTATCCCACCAAGTCTCTGTCATGCCAACTATGTCATAGTTGTGTTTATTTACTAACATTTCAAGTTCTTCTCGCATTAGTATACAGACATCTAAGATACTGATTTGATTTCCTCCCTATGTTCTCTCTTGTCTCTCCCTTATCCCTGTTATAATGGCCAATGTTCCCCCCCCAGATTCTGACCCTTCTCCCAGGTCTCCATGTTTTGGACTTACCTGTGGGCTTTTGTCACCTGCCCCCATCAATCCTAGTTTAAAGCCCTCCTCACTAGGTTAGCCAGTCAGTATCCAAATATGCTCTTCCCCTTCCTTGATAGGTGGACCCCATCTCTGCTTAGCAGTCCTTCTTCCTGGAACAGCAATATAATGTCTTCCATTTCAATAGTGCTTTTCATTTGAAGCATCCCCAAGTACTTTGTCAAATACAGAATCCTTGACCCCCTCACTAAAATGAAAGATGGCTATAGGGTTGAACACAGCAGCTGTCTAATAGCACCCTGCAGCACCACACAGAGTCTAGGACAGGAAAAAGAAGACATCTCTAACTGAAACTGAAGATGACAATTTTAGGGAGGTGGAATGTTATTACCCTGATTGGGATTGGGCCAGGATAGCAGAGCTAACAATGCTTCACTAGTAAAATAGCCTGGGATCTTCAATGATCACTAATGGTCAGGACTTTAGTCTATGTCTACACCAAAAGACAGCATCTCAGCATCATGTTAGAGCATTCATTCAGTTCTGACAGGAAACAGTATCACTTACTGAATCACTAGCATCATTTCCCACGGTACTTTAGGTGAATGGTTACCAAAGAAATCCTAAGCACCAAGCAGGCCTGACTCTGCTGGACTTGTGAGAATTGATGAGATCACAGCTGCAGGTGCAGCTGTTAGTTGCAGAATGAAAATTGGTAGGATTAAGAAGTTAAAAATTCTTCAGTTTGGCCGTAGAGGGTCTCCTGTCCTCCAGGAGAATAGAAGGATATGGCTCTCTAAAGCCTGAGGCTTTACTTTATTTCACTTTCTTGGGTTGAAGGCACAGTGCCAAGCACATGACCTTATCATGCAAAGGACAGTGATGTGTTCCAAGTGTTCTGTAGATAAGTGCTGCCTTGTTTAGCTGAAAGCAAAACAAAATGAAGGAGGATGCATGCAAAGCCTGGTCTTTGAAAAACAAAAAGCATGCACTGGTTACTACTCCACGATAACCTTGCATTTCATACAGAGCATATCCTAAAAGCCTATATAGAGATAAATGCTGCATGCTGTAGCACTAAATAACCAATAGTAGCAGAGGGAGAGAAAAACTAAGGGAGAAAAGAGAGGTTTAGAGCTCAGATTTGAATGAGGAGGGAAGGGAGTTGTAGCTAGCAAGAGATGCAAAGAAGAAGGTTCTCTCACCAATGAACATAAGAATGGCCATCCTGATCAGACCAGTGGTCCATCTAGCCCTGTATCCTGTCTTCTGAAGTGGCCAGTGCCAGATGCTTAAGAAGGAATGAACAGAACAGGGCAATTTTGAATGATGCATCCCCTGTTGTCCAGTCCCAGCTTCTGGAAGTTGGAACTTTAGGGACATCCAGAGCATGGGTTTGGGTTCTTGACCACCTTGACTAGCAGCTATTGAAGGATTTATCCTCCTTGAACTTATCTAATTCTTTTTTGAACCCAGTTATATTTTTGGCCTTCACAACGTCCCCTGGCAATGAGTTCCACAGGTTGACTGCGTGTTGTGTGAAGAAGTACTTCCTATTGTTTGTTTTAAACCTGCTGCCTATTAATTCAACTGGGTGACCTCTACTTCTTGTATTATGTGAAGGGGTAAATAACACTTCTTTATTCAATTTCTCCACGCCATTCATAATTGTATAGATCCGTGGTTCTCAACCAGGGGTCTGGGGCCCCCTGGAGGCGACGATCAGGTTTCAGGGGGTCCACCAAGCCGGGCCAGCATTAGGGCTCGATGGGGCTCAGGGCAGAAACCCACCACTTGGGGCTGAAGCTGAAGCCTAAGCAATGTAGCTTTGCGGGGATGCCTGTGGCATGAGGTCTTGGGCAATTGCCCTGCTTGCTACCCCCTAATGCTGACCCTGGCTTTTATATGCAGAAAAACAGTTATTGTGACACAGGTGGGCCATGGAGTTTTTATAGCGTGTGGGGGAGGGGGTCCCAGAAAGAAAAAGGTTGAGAACCTCTGGTATAGACATTTATCTCCCCTTAGTCATCTTTTCTAAGATGAACAGACCCAGTGTTCTAACTCTCTTTTCATATGGAAGATGTCCCATACTCCTAATAATTTTTGTTGCCCTGCCTCTGTACCTTTTCCAATTCTAATATCTCTCTTTGGGATGGGATGATCAGAGCTGCATGTAAGATTCAAAGTGTGGGCATACCATGGATTCATATAGTGGCATGATAATATTTTCTGTCCTATTATCTATCCCTTTCCTAATGGTTCCTTACATTCTGTTAGCTTTTTTGACTACCGCTGTGCATTGAGCAGATGTTTTTCAGAGAACTATCAGCGGTGATTCCAAGATCTCTTTCTTGCGTGGTAACAGCTAATTTTGATCCCATTAGTTTGTATGTATAATTGCTATTATTTTTTCCAATGTGCATTACTTTGCATTTATCAACACTGAATGTCATCTGCCATTTTGCTGCCCAGTCACCCGGTTTTATGGAATCCCTTTGGAACTCTTCACAGTCAGCTTTGGACTTAACTATCTTGAGTAATTTTGTATCATCTGCAAATTTTGCCACCTCACTGTTCACCCTATGTTCCAGATCATTTATGTTGAATAGCACAGGTCCGAGTATCTTTGTGGGACTCTGCTATTTACTTCTCTCCATTGCGAAAACTGACCCTTTATTCCTACCCTTTGTTTTCCTGTCTTTTAACCAATTACTAATGCATGAGAGGATCTCCCCTCTTATCCCATGACAGCTTAATTTGCTTAAGAGCCTTTTGTGAGAGACTTTGTCAAAAGCTTTCTGAAAGTCCAGGTACACTGTATCAACTGGATCATCCTTGTCCACATGCTTGTTGACACCCTTAAAAAATTCCAACAAATTGGTGAGGAATGATTTCCCTTTACAAAAGATATACTGACTCTTCCCTAACATACCTTGTTTATCTGTGTGGCTGATAATTCTTCCTTTACTATAGTTTCAACCAGTTTGCCTAATACTGAAGTTAATCTTACCAGCCTGTAATTGCCAGGATCTGCTCTGGCGACTTTTTTTTTAAAAAGTAGGCATTATCTTAGCCATCCTCCAGTCATTTGGTACAGAGGCTGATTTAAGCAGCAGGTGACATACTACAGTTAGTAGTTCTGCAATTTCGTATGAGTTCTTTCAGAACACTTGGGTGAATACCATCAGGTCCTGGTGACTTATTACTGTTTAATTTATCAATTTGTTCCTCTAATGACACCTCAATCTGGGACAATTCCTCAGATTTGTCACTTAAAAAGAATGTCTCCATCGTGCGGATCTCCTCCCCATCCTCTGCAGTGAAGACCAATGAAAAGAATTAATTTAGCTTCTCTGCAACAGCCTTGTCTTCCTTGAGTGCTCCTTTAGCACCTGGATTGTCCAGTGGCCCCACTGATTCTTTTTTTAGCAGGCTTCCTGCTTCTAATGTACTTACATTTTTTTGCTGTTATTTTTTTTAATGTCTTTAAGTAATTGCATTTAAATTCGTTCTAGGCCTGCCTGATTATACTCTTACCCTTGACTTGCCAGATTCTATTTTCCTAGGATTTGATTTCCAATTGTTAAAGGAGGCCTTTTTGCCTCTAACCGCCTCTTTTACTCCACTGTTTAACCATGGTGGCATTTTTTTGGTCCTCCTACTTTTTGTTTTGTTTTTTTAATTTGGGGGCATACGTTTCGTTTGAATCTGTTATTGTGTTTTTAAAATAGTCTCCATGCAGTCTCAGTTCCAGCCAGATTGTATAAGGGGCAGAGAGGAGGATGGTACTAACTGATGGGAGAGGAGAATCTGTGTCCATGAGCAAGGTGGGATCAAAGAGACTAGTAATGAACTGGATCCTGCAATGACTGTGGAGACAGTGAGGCTGTTGGAGGATAGGGTCAAAGAGGCTTGGTTCCTCTTTATATGCCAGGAGAAGGGCAGTGAATGGCAGCAGCAAATGTAGTGTACTAGTGGGCAATCTTGGGCGCCCCTGGGCAGACAGTGCTTCCCTGTCATGTTCCCATGTGCTTGCCTATTAAGCTACTGCAGTGATATTAATTCATTGGCCTTCTAGAGTGCCTTTCATCCCGGGATCTTAAGGCATTTTATGCAAAGGCTGAGAATGGTGCAGCCAGGCCTAGCAGGGAGGAGAAAGTGTTGCAAACTCTGGAGAGTGCCTGTGATCCAAAGCGCCCCTAGTATTGTACAGGAGAGGTCTCCAGCCTTGGCAAGGTCCCACTGCAGGTGCTGGTTGGCCACAGGGAGCTCTGGGAGAGGGAGGAGGGGAGCAGGTTTGCTCCTTCTGGACACTCTCAGCTGTGCAAACAATCAAGTGAAAATCACAGGATGTTTACAACTAGGAACTGGGCAACGAGAGCATGTAAACACGAGCCTGGGAACAAACCAGAAGGCGCTGCTCGCGCTGTGGTCGCCGTGAGGGACCTATAGATTTCATTAGGTCACCTGTGCCAACTGCAAACCAGAGGATGGGGGTAACAATTATTTATTTGTATTGTGCCAGAGGCCCCAGTCATGAGCAGAGCCCCATTATATTAGGCTCTGTAGGCAATGCCCTCAGGCTCCGAGGAGGTTATTCTCTGAAGCCCCAAGTCTGCAGTCAGCTCCACTAGTACAGACCCCTTGCAGAGCACGGCAGTGATGGGGCTGGTCAAAAATGGCCCATCAAAACTGTTTTTTTAATGGCAAATTGAGTTATTGACTAAAGAAGTTGATTTTTTTGGTGAAAATGTTGACTTTTAGTTGGAAAACTGAGTACCTGAAAGGCAAAAACTTTTGGCCAAACCCAGAAGATTTCAATTTGGATGTGCCGCAGCGGTTCCTCGTGGGAGTCTTAGTTCAGGTGCCTCGTGCCCCCATTCTCCTCTATGGGGTGGGCTGGGCTCCCCAGTTGCACTCCGATTCTCATGATGCGTCACAGTGACATTTCCAAGTCCAAGTTTTCTGGTTTCGATTTTTGTTGCACCGTTGACATTTTCTATGAATTTCTTTCCTTTTGATCAAAATCTCACTTTCTGCCTGGCTTCATCGATTGGCTGTACCTTATGTCTTCAGTGGGGCTCTGCGGCAGGACAAGGAGTTCATGCTTGCTGATCAGATTGAAGGATTAGGGTCCAATTTATGCCAGGACTCCAAAAAGTCTCTTTAACAAACAGAGTGAGGGGACGGCAGGAGATGGAGGAGGATGACGGTGACAGGAACATGTTGTTACATAGATTAGCAATGTCCACGGGTTTACAAATCTTTATTTTTTAAAATGTGAACAGATAGATATTAATGATATCAGATGGGTAAATATCAGTGCTATCTGGGATTGATCTAATGCCGGAATGGGGGCTATTTGCCTGACAAGGGGTCTTTGACAAGGAGGAAGCACATCAAGAGTTAAATAGTTAAGCATTTCAAGGTTTCAGAGTAACAGCCGTGTTAGTCTGTATTCGCAAAAAGAAAAGGAGTACTTGTGGCACCTTTAGAGACTAACCAATTTATAAAACATCTTCTGTATTTTCCACAGTATGCATCCGATGAAGTGAGCTGTAGCTCACGAAAGCTTATGCTCAAATAAATTGGTTTAAGCTATTACCAGCAGGAGAGTAGGGTGGGGGGAGAGAGAACCTTTTGTAGTGATAAACACCCATTTTTTCATGGTTTGTGTGTATAAAAACATCTTGTGTATTTTCCACAGTATGCATCCCATGAAGTGAGCTGTAGCTCACGAAAGCTTATGCTCAAATAAATTGGTTAGTCTCTAAGCTGCCACAAGTCCTCCTTTTCTTTTTAAGCATTTCAAGGAAGATTCACAAGAGGCTGACAAACCTATAGGGGGGAAAAAGGAAGCCGCTAAGTACAGCCAGTGTTACTGTGCGGGCCAGTAAATAGTTAATCTCCTGGTGCTGGAGTGTTAGTGCTCATGCTTCCGATACTAGCATTCAGCATTGTGGAAAAGTTTTTAATATTTATGTGCACAGTCATTAGCAACATCTGCAGTTAAACTAATTCCGCTCAAATCATTAAGGCTCAGTCCTCAGGCTTCAGGGCTGATCATTACAGAGGCTCGGGAGGAAAATGTTGCACTGCTGGATGCAAGAGGCAGGGGAGCTACATCTTGAGCCGGCACTGTTGCAGACCGGGTACTAGATTTCACATTTAAGTATTGCAGAAAGGGGTTTTTACAAAACCTATATTTCGTTATTACTTTGTTGAGTTATAGTAATGCTTAGAGACCCCAGCCCAGACTGGGACCTCACTGAGCTAGATGCTGTACAGCCAGAAATGGTTGCTGCTCCAAAGAGCTTACAATTGAAACAGACAAGAGAGACAAAGGGGGTGGGGAGGGGAGTAATGGTAAATTATTAGGAGTAAGTGCTAAGTAAGGGAATAGAAGAAAGGTTTAGGATTGAAGCATTTCCCTGTGATATTGGAAATCCAATCACAAAAGGACAGCCCTACTAGTGCATGAGAACCAGAAAGCTTTGACAATGGAATTTTGACTGGTCAGTTTTCCTAAAATGCGAGTTTCATTAATAATAATAATAAGAAAAACCTAGCAGAATTGATTCAAAGTACAAACAAAACAAAACAACTTTCAGTTTTCTACAGTTTTATTTATGACCCAAGTAAGGACATTTTAAAAGAGAGAGCATTTTAAAAATTATTTGTATTAATTATTTATATTGCAGTAGTGCCTAAAGACCTCACCAGCTTAAGTCCTTACTGTGCTAGGAGCTGTACAAACATGCGGAAAAATGACAGTCCTTGCTTTTCATCTTGAAAGCTTCCTTTAAAGTGCTGAGGAGGGTGAGGCTGGGTGCGGTTTAGGTCACTATTCTATCCTTAATAGTTGTTGTTATTGTTTGGACAGCACCATTATCTATCATTTGAACCCTGGACCCGTTGCTACTATTGATAGCAGGTACATGGGGCTTCAGCAGCTGGGCCCATTGATTTTGAAAACTTCCTCTCAGCAAGAAGCCTCGATGTAGTTGGCTGTGGCTGCAGCAGCTCAGCTCCACAGGCCTTGTGACACATGAAGGTTAAACCTCTTACTGGTTGGTAGCTCTCTGGGGGAACCCGCGGGAGAGAGACACTTTCCTAACAGAAGTCACTGAATGAGCTGCTCATGCATGCCCTGCTGTAGGCAGATCCAGTTTCTGCTAATCAGCCATGATGGGAAATTCATTTTAGACTTTGAACCCCATGTGCCTCTCCAGTTAAGCTGCCAGTGTATCTCCACCATGGACTCAAATAACATTGAGGGGGATGCCGCCAACTGCTATCTTGTAGGGTGTTTTGTAATAACCTGTACTGGTCCCTGGATGTTAGAGACCAGGTGGGTGAGGTAGCGTGTTTTATTGGACCAACTTCTGTTGGTGAAAGGTACCTTTCCTAGACCCAAAGAAGAGCTCTGTGTAAGCTCAAAAGCTTGTCTCTCTCACCAACAGAAGTTGGTCTAATAAAGCATATTACCGCAGCTCACCCACCTTGTCTCTAAAATAGACAAGACATTTCTGCTTATGGCCCTGTTTTTTTTTCCACCATCAATGTTGTCGTCGTAGCCCTGAGAAGTGGAGGAGTTAACTTTTGTTCCCTCTGCCAACTGTTGACCAAAATACTGTAGGTCCTACGTAAATAGTTTTTATTTCATTTAAATATTTATTTTATTTACATTTTTCTTGTCTATTTTCACATTTTCCTTCCTGCTGGCCAGGAGGGGGACTAGTTTTCTTTTCAACAGACATTTCAATCTTGGGACACATCTGTGCAGAAGGTCACAATTTGGAATTTAACAGCTAAAAGCGTCTCTTGCCCCTCACCCTGTGATGTGGGTTTGCTTCAGCCCTCAGTACTATAATGCAGCATACTACATGCCAGCTGGTTGCCTCTCTTCAACCCAGAAGTGGCTGTGTTTCTGTGGTGCCGTACATATACACTTTGTAGTTGTCATGGGATCCATTGGGATGAAGGGGACTCTATAAATGCAAATTATTGATCTGATTTCTTCTCTGTAATCTTGTGCCCAGTTCAGCTCCTTTAGAAGAAACAGAGAAGGAACAGACGGACAGAGACCGTGTGGATTGGCAAGTGTGACTGTTATTTTTGTACTCTGAGGACAAAGGCTGCAAAATAACTAACATTCAAATTTCTCAGACTCATCTGAACCAGCCCCTTGAAGTGAGCACTTGACGGGTTCTACACAGAGAGAATTCAAACAACCAAAGGGGGGTTCCTATGGAAATACCACAAGTAACGGGTGTGACCTTGACTTGGCCTTTTGGAAAACCACATAAAAACACAGAGAGGATACAACAGGAAGAGGCCCTGGTTCTCCCTCGTCACACCCTGTCATTTCCAAGGGAGAGCAATCGCCCCTTCCTGTTTCCATACCCCTCACCTCACCCTCCTTCTTGGAAGACACTGACACACAATGTGAGCTTCTAACCAGCCAGCTAATGGAATACTCATCCCAATAGAGAGGTTCCTTAATGTGAGGCTTAAGTGGTACCTATGGCTTTGCATTCAGGTGAATTTCACTGATCCCCTGCTTTAGTGGCCCAGCTTAGTAAAATCAGCCTGCATGCATACTTTCAGTTGGGGGCTGTGCAGCATTGCAGACAGATCTGCTGCTCATTTTTTTAACTCTGTAAATTGCTGGGAAAGCCTGTTGAAACAATCCTCTCGCTTACACCAGCAGTGGACTGACTTAGTGGAATCCTCCTGATCGACATCACCGTGGGCAGGAGGAATCCACCCCATGAGCTCACTGGCATCACTTGGTGCTTTGTGTTGTCATTTATACCGTGCCAAGTGTACGGTGGGTATAAAACACAGCCTTTCTGATGCTTTGCAGGTCTGTAAATGGCTACACAAAGTGCAGGGCAGTGATGAATTAGGCCCCATATGTTTAGCACATCCCTTATTTTGGGAGTCCTCCTTCTCCAACATAATAAATTTCCTTCCATCAGCTTTTAGCAACTTTTTCATGGTGTGCTGGTGGGAAGCTCAGGAAAACTTATATAACCCGCCTCCCTTAAGGAAAAAACCCCCAAAGAAGCAGCTTGCACCGTGTATTCTCAATGTCAGGTGCTGGGTTTGGACACAAGTAGATGCTGCCTATATTCTAACTGCAAAAATGAAAGAAAGAAATAAAATAGTTAACTTGGTATTAAAATGGGCCAGACATAGAACACCAGATCGGGACTCTCCACAACTTTGGAAAAGTGCAGACCCAACAGCAGCTGTGCATCCAAATAGCATGACTCAATCTCACCCCTAGAATGTGCAAGCCGGAGCCCAACATTTGAACTTGGAACGCCGACACAATAAAGATTCAGAGTGGAATCTTGACACAGACTTTGACTCAGGCCTGCCTGCGCTGTGTTTGCTCTCTGGCATGATGCTGTGGCTGAAAGCGTGCTGAATTTGAATGGGGACATTCTATATATGTTGCATACTGAGTGTCTGAATTTCCTACGTGCATGTGTTGTCAGTTTGACTTTTTTCTCTCTTTTTTGGCTTTCCAGGATTGTTGTCATGTGATTCCTGAGCACTTGAAAACATCCTGAAAGAATATCCAGCACATTTTACCCCTGTTGGATTTCATTTTTTCTTTGTCCAGCAATAAAAAATGTCCCTGAAACCTCTTCACCCATGGAGCACTGGGGAAGCCTAAAGTTAGAGGTGACAGAGAAATGAGCGCAGAATCTGGTCCCTGGATTGTATTTAGTCTGGAAGACTTGTCTGTTATGTGCAGTATATCTGTGAGGGAGGTTTCTGTAACACTGCCTAAAGGAGACCACAAGAGGGAGCTTTGAGCTAATCACACCTAGAACGCTTATTTAAAAGGAAAAGGGAGTTACAAAAATATTAGCTGAACAATGGCATCATGGAAGCAAAGGACTGTGCTCTTGTCTGGGTATAACCTGAGCAGGGTCTGGATTTGTACAGCCACTCTGGCAGAAAGTGTAAAGTATTGACAAGTACCTGGCTTTCTGTGGGAATGATGGAAAATAAGGCGATCTAAAGCAGTGGTGAAATCTCCTGCAGAGACTGTTCCACCACTCAGAGAAGAGAAGAAACAATGCTTCCAGCCCAGCACACAGCAGTACGTGACCTGGATGTGTTGTGGGGGTCAAAGGTGCCCCTTATAGGTACTCATGGGCATGAGAGTGGAACAGGCTTGTTGGCCTCGAGGGATCCAGGAGATTGGAGGAAAACCCAAGTCTGAGAGTAGGTACCTTAAGTGCTCCCTGATCTCCCCAGTACCGATTATGGCAAGCATCGAGGGGAGACACGGAGCAGAGCCAAGCTGCTGGGCAATGCCAGGTTCCAAGGGCAGGCACTGACAGTCCTGTTTTCCACAGTGGTCACTGATTTTGGGTGCCCACTTTGAAATATCTAGAGCCTGATGTTCAGCACTGCTGAGCACCTGCAGCTCCCATTGACCTCTGTTATGGTTGTGCACCCCAAAAATGAGTGGGTGTGAGCAGGGAGCACTGAAATGGAGCTTAAATCACCTGTGCCCATTTTGTGGATGAGGAGCAGGGTTCAGGGCCACGCTCCCACACTTGTCACTGCCTTTGGGATCTCTGGGAGTGCCAGGAGCAGGACAGCAGGGGGCAAGTGGGAAGAGGGCTTCTTGCACTCCTGCAGGATTAAACACAACATGTGCTGTGCTCCGGTGGTACGATGTTGGCAGAGGGACTGTTGTAGCCAGGTTGTGTTTGACAAAACAAGGGGGCCTTTATAAACCTGCTTCAGCTGTCCCTGGTTCAGCGGCAGAAGCACCGCCTGGAAGAACAGGCTCTTGCTGAGAGCATTCAGACAAAGAATCAGCTGCTCTAATGCCCAGATTAGGACAATTAACCTGCAGGACAATTGCTCCATTAATCAGCTGGGTATCGCATGCTTTCCTGATGCTCTGTGGTTTTTAACACTCTCCCAATCACCTATTCTTAGCCTTGTTTCTCTGAAAGAGCCATGTGGCGGGGAGCCAGCTCCAGTAGACCTGAATATTTCAGGTTCCTGGAAGATGTGGTTCTGCTTTAATGGAAGGAAGCAGTAGCAGGCATTAGTCACCTTCGATAAGTCAGGCGGCAGATAAGCAGGCCTGACTGGGGGTTGGGGCAGCGAATTCAAAGTGGGCAGGGTATGGGCGGCAGTAACAGTAAACTGCTCTGTTCTTCCCATTCAAGTTTGTTTCCAGCTCTCTCCCACTTCACTGGAGACTCCTCCTGTATTTGCATCTTGCTCCTGATGAAAAATGCCAGTTTATCCAGAGCCTTTGATGGGCTGCCTGGGGTGCTGGGATCAGCAATTTGGCTGATCACGTCGCAATCGGTTTGAGCTTTTCCTACAGTTCTTCCAGTGAATTTAGCCTTAGGGAAAGATGCCAGATGGAGAGTTCCGAAGGCCTCTGTTTATTTACAGGACAGATTCAGCCTGAGTAGGGGGCAGTGTAAGCCTATATACAAACACGCTGCCAGTGCCTCTGAACCCTCATTAGTCCAGCCTCCATGCTCATTTAATCCCCAGACCCACCGTTGATAAGGCCAGTTATATAACCCATGCTCATGGCCATTAAGGACTGGATTGTGAGACTCTTTTCAGTAGGTCACCATGCTGCCATCATATCGTAACAGCTGTAATTTACTACGCACCGTGGATGGACATTAAACCAATGATTTACAGATTAAAAGTTCCCCCGATATTTCATATCCCCCAAGGTGTCCTGAGTCCCCTGGTTGAGCTTTACAGAAATGGCTTTTCATTTGAATGAAACTGACTCATAAGGGATAGGTTTCAGAGTAACAGCCCTGTTAGTCTGTATTCGCAAAAAGAAAAGGAGTACTTGTGGCACCTTAGAGACTAACCAATTTATTTGAGCATGAGCTTTCGTGAGCTACAGCTCACTTCCTATTGCTTGCTGGCCAAAGGGGCCTTCTGCCCTCAGAACATCCTCTAGGGGGCACTAGCATGTACGTATCTGCAGTTCAATGGTCAGTCATCTCTTTCCAAAAGGGTGGCCTGAGGGAACCTGTGTAAATTTTAATTTGTGCCTCTGTGGGACTAGGAAAATAGGTGTTTTCTTTTAAATCAAGTTCCCATTCAAAATGCCAGTTAAAACTTGAACCTAAGAAGGTAGAGGGTGTATTGATATAACACTGGTAAATATACACTGGTCCAAGCCATATTTTTCTCAGGGGTCTCCAAGTTGCTGAGTCTTTTACAATCCACTCTCTCTGGAGTCCCTAGCTTGCTTGTCTGTCTCTCCGTCAGAGAGATTTCTAAGGCATCGACTGCTTTGGGATCTCTCAGTGACTTAAGCCACCTGCTTTCCAGTGCTGCAACTCCCCTTCCTTCACCATCAAGGAAGCCCATAGACTTTAGAGCTGTCTCTTTAATCTGTGATTTTGACTGATTTAGGAATAGCTGCTAGAGTGAAGAGGCGAGGTCTGTCTGGAAAAGACACCTGAAGAGTGAGAATAATTCACCTGAAGAGTGAGAATAATTCTGATATGTATACCCCCTGGAGTCCTTTAATGAGTGGGCACTCCCCACCAGGGTCGGCTCCAGGCACGAGAGAACCAAACAGGTGTGTGGGGCGGCAAATGTAAAGGGGCGGAAGGACGTCAGGCTCTGGGGTGGCAATCTGCCCTTGGCGGTAATTCAGCGACTCTTCTTTGATTGCCGGCAGCAATTTGGCGGCCGCACCATCACTCCGCCTCCGTGTTTGGCGGGCAGGTTTTTTTTGTTTTGCCGCTTGGGGCAGCAAAAATGCTGGAGCCGACCCTGCTCCCCGCAGCATTTGTATCCAGGATCCATGCCCTAGTACTTCTCTCCTCCTCTCTCTGGATCCCTAACACCAACTCTGCATACTTCTGCAGGGGACAGTGTAATTGGAAAGGTGCTTTTGGATGTCTGGCTCATTGGCAAAGGCCTAAAGAGGCTCTTTTCAAATTAAACCTGAACTTGAGTGTCCCTTTCAGTGCACTATTTAGAACCAGGCAGAAAGGTTCAGGAGAGATGTATCCTTGGATCAAGCTCAGGTCAGTCTATAGCGACAAATGGTTGGTGGTGAAGCTTGACTCAGTATGGTCCCTAGTATAGAACTGGGTGACCAGATAGCAAGTGTGAAAAATGGGGACACTTCTTTGGGAGGGTGGGGAGAGGGCCAAGACATATATAAGCATATATAAGACACAGCCTCTAATATTGGGATGGTGCCGATAATATAGGGACATCTGGTCACCCTAGTATAGAGCCATGGAGATGTTCTCCTGGAGGAATGAGAGAGCATTTTTAATGCAGTGTGCAGCAGCAGGTCTGTGTCAAGGAGAACGGAGCAGCCTCCTATCCCCCTGTCTTTACAACTCATTAAAAATGAAGAAGCCTTATTAAGTGATTTAAAATGTGGCTTTTTCCTTAGTGCACTTGCATTCCTGCGGTTCATTGTTGGTTACCTTTTAGCCATTAGCTTCACAGACAGTCAATAAAGCACTTATCAGTCCCAGGGGCTTTAATTCTGAAGTCGTCTGGACTTTATCCTCTCTCCTGATGGACTAGTAATGGTGATATGAGGAACCTTTCTGGAATGTGGATTGCATCTTTGGGATGCTGTCTGCTTTAGGAAGCAGATGGGGTGAAGAAAATGGGAAATGCGTCTTTCTTGGGGGTATATATTAATCATGGTAATACCTGAGCACCAGAGGTGAAAGTAAGCTGGTATGGGCTGGTATGGTATATTTACAAGAGCCACTATGCTGCTGCTAGACCGGACCAGCTTCCTCAGGCTGGCGCTTTAAAGGGCCTGGGTATTTAAAGGCCCCGCCTCTTCCAGTTGAGGCCACGCCTCTTCCAGTTGAGGCCATGACGCCTGCTCAGGACTCTGGAGTACCACTAAATCCTTTGTTACTTTCACCCCTGCTGAGCACTGAACATAGTGAGAGGGAGTAAGACTAACCAACATGCTGTCCTGTATTCTTCCAGTCTGGCAGCTAGATGGATGAATTCAGTTACCAGGTCATTATGGCCATTTCCCTGGAAGAGCAAAGTGCTTCAAGTACACAGTTCTATATAGAACCAGATAGAACAACATATGGCAAATATTACCAGTTTTCTTTAATAAAATACAGTCGCATTGTTTTAGCCTGGTCGGGGTTTGGGTACACAGCCCAGACCAGTGAGAGGTTGTGTCGCCACTTGTCCTGTAACACTGCATCCCCCACAATGCTTTGCTGCTGTAGCTCCCAACCTGGGCTACTCACAGCCAGCCTACCAGCACGCAGACCACACCCTGAGTGTATGTGAGTAAGGCAGCCCTGGTTCAGCAACTCTGACCCCAGCCTTGGTGACAATTGGCGAGGTGACCTCAACACACTCCCTGTCCCGAATTTTCCCCAAACTGCATGCCCTGAAGTGTCCAGCCCTCTCCTGGAGGGCTCAGAGAAATAATATAATATTTGTTGCTCCTGTAAAGAGACAAAACCACATCACAGCTTATTAACTTAATGGGAGTAAATACACTCTTCCCTTTTAAAACCAGCCTGAAGGTGGTTTATAGCAAAAATAAATGGATTAACAATAGGACATAGGTTAAGTGATGGGAAGTAAAAGGAATAAAGTTAGAAAGGGTTACAAGCAAATAAAATTGAAAACACTCATTGAAAAGTCTAAAACTTAATCTCACAAGATACAGGCTTTGTTCAAGACAGTTTCTCTCACCAGTTTTTTTTTCTTCCCAGCCATGGCTGACTTTCCCTCAGGCAGGACCTTCCACAAAAGTACAAGTTGACGGCTTCCCTTATCTTCATAGGTGAAAGAGCTTTGCCTAAGCAGGTTTCTCACCTATATTCAGTTCCAGAGACTTCAGCCCCCTTTTGGTTGAAGGACCCATCTTTCTCAGCTTGCTAGAGCTCTGTTCCCTTGTGTCTGTCGAGTGATGGATGCCTACGAGTACTTCTGTCTTTGCTTGTATCTTCCAAAGCTCAATGAACTTGTTTCAAGAGGCAGGATGACCTCATGGTACTTTTCCCTTGCTGTGGGCTTCCCATCCCCCTGCTGATTTCTATGTAAGTGGAACTTTCGATTGTTTCTGGTTTCACAATGCTTACGTTATACAGGAGACAGGTAGACAGCTGTGACCTTCCTGCCTGCCTGAGCAGCCTGTACAGCCTAATATCCACAAGTATCCATAGTTCCTTATATAGTGTGAATACATGCATTTCACAATGATAGTAATCACCATTATGTCATTAGCTTTCAGAAAAGACCTCATTCTATATTCTCTTAAAATACAGTAATATTGTATGCAATCAGTTGATTCAATTGCTTATCACTTGATGTTCAGCCCCCTGTCTTTATAGACCAGTGAACATTTACAATGTATTCTTTGAAAAGTAAAACCTGGACCAAACTTCTCTCTCCTGCTGTGTGTAGCTGCCGTGCTGTCTCCTCTCTCCACTTGTTAGTGTGAGGTTTGCCTCCGCCCTTTTTTAGCGAGATAGGTCTGTTCACATGATATGTAAATACATTTTCACTGTCTTTCAAAGTAACTCCCAGGTAGGAAAAACATGTTCCTTTGACCTGGTCTACACTAGAAAATTAGGTTGGTTTAACTATGTCAGTCTGGGGTGTGAAAAATCCACCCCCTGAGCAGTATTGTTAAGCCAACCTAAATCCCCATACAGACAGCTTGCGACTGCCTCTCAGGGAGGTGGATTGCCTATGCTAATGGGAGAACCCATCCCGCTCACATAGGCAGAGTCTTACACTGAAGTGCTACAGCAGAGCAGCTGTGCTGCTGTAACATTTTAAGTGTAGACAGGCCCTTTGGCTAGCGCAGACCTGTCTACCAGCCCCCTGGTGTGCTGGATTTAAACATACCTAAGACACATTTCTAGCATATATCTGTAACTCTTAATATCCACCATGTACATAGATCACACAAGAATATTATGATCAGTGGGTTATTAGTTTTCAAACGATACCTCACAAGGCATATTTTGTGCAAAGATTATTACAGTAGGGTGTGAATATAGGGGTGCTTAGCATCACAGTCCTATTTCAGCCTGGGGGATGGGCGGCTGTGAAAAAACTAGAAGCTGTAGGTATTAATCACTTTCCTGTTTGCTGCTTTGTTATTGCATGTTCAGGGATTTTATTTTTGCTCACTAATCACGGTAACTGCTTTCTACATGCCACCGAGATGATGTACCAGTGGGAAACTGAATGCTACATTCCTTAGGGAAAAATCCTGATACATATATTTTTTGTTAGAAGATACTGCTCAGCTAACACCGTAAAGACAAGTGAAAAGAGAGCTGCACTTCTTACTGACAGCCCACGCTGTGTCCAGTATGTTTGGTCTCCTTGGTGACAACCATTACAAATATTAGATCAGATATTTAAATACATGCATCTGTGTTCTGTCTGTTCCCTCATTGTGTTCACTCTCCATTACCCTCCTAACAAATGCATTTGCCGGCAGGAACATTGAGGGAAATAGCAAATTTCAGCCCATATTAGGGAGAGTTTGTGGAAGGTGCATTTGTGATCATGAGTATTTACTCCCAAACCTGATTCTAAACATTGTGTTAATCCAGTCAGGGAACAGAAACATATTGAGTGAAATCCTGGCTCTGCTGAAGCCAATGCGAGTTTTGCCATTGACTTCAATGGAGCCAGGATTTCACCCACTGTATGATGATGTATGTGTTCAATTAAAAGAACTCAGGCTTTGACAGCCAAGTACTTGCAATGAGCTTGCTACAGACCAAGAATTGTTCCCAGAATTTGGTGATTAATTTTGAATGTGATAAAATTGTGATCTGCTCCCAGGCAAAGAGAGGTAAAATGAAAGACATATAGTATTACTTACAGGTTATTCACCCACCTCAATTCTGTGTAGTATGCTTAGAACACAGGAGGCATGCCAGGGTCCTGGGTTCCAGTGCTGTCTCTGTTGATGACTTATTGTGTGCCTTTGACCCATTCAGTCTCTGTGCCTCTGTTTTCCTATCTGTAAAATGGAAATAATAAGTCATAACTAGCCTTGCAAAATCATCATTAAAATTTACTAGCACAACCAGTCTGCGTCTACCATGTTACTGAAGAAAGGGACCCCAAATAGGTGGTGCTTCCCCCCATCTTGCACTACAACCTCTGCATTGGGTATTTTGGTGGGGAGGTCTGGCTCAGAGGTGAAGATGTTACCAGTGGTGCTAAATACCTATGTTGCTGGCACTTTCAGTGAAGTTACTAAAAATGAATATCTTGTACTAAAGAGCCTTAGACAGCTCTTTGCCAGCCCCATTGGTTTCAGATCTATTCCCCTCATTTTGCAGCTACTTGAGATATAATGTTATGATGAAGTCTCATTATATCACACCAGAACATGATGCTAGTGAGTTGCTATAATCTCTGTCCCTAGAGTGACTCGGAAAGATCCCGTTAGTCTCTCAGATGTTGTTTGCTGTAGCCATGTTGATCCCAGGATAATAGAGACACAAAGGTGGGTGAGGTAATATCTTTTATTGGTCTAACTTCTGTTGGTGCAGAAGAGCTCTGTGTAGCACAAAAGCGTGTCTCTTTCACCAGCATAAGTTGGTCCTATAAAAGATACTGCCTCCCCTACCTTATCTCTCAGATGTTCGTCTTTGAGTGATGGAATATGTGCCAGCTTCAAGGACTTATTTCTAAAGTGACAGAGTGAAATCCAGGACATAGGCAGCCCCTCCTTCTGTACTTACATGAACACACATGTCCGATATGCTGATGACCAGCTGTGTAAAAAGTGAGCCCTCCTGGCAGCTCCTGCTAGCTCTACCTGTTGGTATATACTGACCCAGGAGACTTGAGGTGTTCTGCAACGATTCCAAAAGCACTATGGTGAGCATTCTTACCAGGGCGCATTTTCCTTGTTATGTACACCCATGGTCATAGGCAGTAAGGCCACTATGGGGGCTTGCTCAGTTTATAACCATGACTGGATCAAATTGTGGCTCCAAAGGTGAGACTGTAGATTTATCCACTAGCCCTACCTAATTTCTCTCTCTATTATTTATAGCTCATAGATATAACCTCTTTAAATGCCACTCACAGCCTATGTGAAGCATTCTCACCCACCAAAGGCTAATGGGCCTGGTGTTAAGGTACATTAAACCCTATCAGAAATGTATAACCTTCTGCTGGAGGAGAACCCAGGAAACACTCAAAATGTTGTGCTCTTAGTGAGCTACAAGGTGTTGGTTACTGGAGTAGTGGGACATTACAGTCTCAGAGTAAACCCTGGAGCACTACACCCCCAGGAGAGAAGATGTGCATCGGGACCACAGAATGGTCATTTTTCTACAACATACATCACAATGATCATAGAATCCAAAAGCAATTAAATGGGGAGCATCCCGACATAAGTTGTTAGCAATGGTGGACACTTTTTTTTGAATAGAGGCACACCCAAAAGAAACCTCCAGGTTTTGACTCTCCAGAACTTCTCGGGAAGTTCAGCTCCAGCTGTTAGGGGGCTTATTCCTTCATCCACTTACTTCCCTGGTCCTTCTCACATGAACAGAGAGCAACAATACCCGAAGTTCAAAGGTGCAAAAATTCGATGTTTATTGGGGTGAACTTCCAGCAAGCATGATTCCAGTTTCCTTCCTTAGTGTCCCCCTTCCCAGCTCTGACACCACAGAGCCTTACACCTGTGTCCCTGTTCCCATTCCTCCCCTTAGCCAAACATGAATCCAATTTCCTCACCCCTATTCCCATTTCCCCTCCCCACCCACTCACTTCCTGATTGACTGCAGACTATATAGTAAAACTTGAGTTCTGCTTAGCTATACCTTAACCAATCATTTTCCTGAAATTTAACTAACCAATCCTAACATATTGTAACATGATTATGTAACCAATTATATCCCACCACCTTAATTAGTTTACACCCAACAAAATTAATTATACAGCAGACAGAAACAATCACAGAACCAGACAGAGATTATACAGACAAACAATAGCAAAGTGGGAACTATAATGACAAAACAATACAGAAGTGAGGATTTCACATCCCAGCTATTGATAAGTGAGTTCTTGCCAGACAGGATGCTATCAAACTAAGTTTCCTTTTACATTTTCTAGGCACTTCCCTTTCTCTGGAGGCGATAGGCATTATCAGGACAGGATTGTATTCCTAACAGCCCAATAACACCTTCTTTCAATGTGACTAGTTTGGAATGTGAGGATGTGACCGGTCGCTTCCCAGCTTATGGCTGCCTCTGTGCTTAGCCAAAGGCCTTAGCCTAAGAATAGGGCCTCAGACTGTCACAGTAAGAGAAGGACCTTACACTGGCAGATAGTGATTTTGATTCTTTCTTTTATACCTCTAGAACTAGCCAAATGATAAGAATACACCTAAATTCTTAGAGTATGGGCCTTTACAGACAGGCCTTACTATCTATATCCTAACACCAGCCCCATTTCTATAATGGGCCAAACCAACCTCCCTGTAACAAGCTGTGGCTCCGTGTACACAGACATGCTAGTCAGCAGTGGCCAGCAGAACCCAAGGCACCAAAATGACTGTTTTTCGTGATTATTTGCACTATAGCAGGGCCCAAAGGCCCCGGATCAGGATTGGAGCCCCACAGTGCTAGGCATTTTACAAAAAACGAACAAAACACAGTCACGGCCCCAGAGCACCCACACTCTAAATGTTACAGACCCTTGCTATTTGAACTAAAGGAGAGCTCCTTTAGTTGGGAGAAAGTGGCAGAGTATGGTGGTTAGATGCTGGATGGAGACATGGTTGCACAGACTAGGTCAGGGACTGGGTATTTTGTGAATGGCCCTGAAGAGTGGGGAAGTTCCTCTCTGAATTTGCTCTTGAACTGTGTGGCTCAAGCTTGTCTCTCTTCCTGATGCCCTTGCTTATTAGTCTGTCTTGTTTTTGTATTTGTAGTATTGAGGAATGACTAAGGAGCCCCCCTAAGAACAGGTTGCATGAGACTTGATTGGGAATAATGTGTGGATTAGTCCTGCAAAATACAGGGGTTCCAGGCTGGGTGACCCCCAGGAGCTTTCCTGGTCCCCGACACACCTGTGTACCTACTAGTCCATAATTAATGCAAGGGACTGATAAGATTCCTCAGGCTCCCTGCTGAGGTCTGGCTCTGATGAAAGCAGGCTGTTTCGTCTCCCGGTCAGTTTGATTCATGCAGATAATTTAATCTTTAATTGCTAGATCAGGTAATGGGCTAGACTACTCTCCTGTCTGTGTTACAAAACATATTCGAAGGGCCAGATATTTATGGGGCCAGGTGTTCGGCGTATTGTGGGTATTGACTCCTCACTGCTGTTGTCTTTTGCTAAGAGCTCTGAGAAAACTCTCTGCAAGATGTGTGTGTTACTGTGATATCAGATTCATTTGGTTGCAATTGCCCTGCTCCTAATCTGATTTTGGAAGCAGTTATCTGGGTTGGAGGTGCAGCAGCAAGAAATGGGGCGATCATTCCCCGGATACAGACCTATGCCTTTCCTTGCTATTTAGTTTTTGCTCTAAGATCTCAGTGAACGCTGTGTACTCCATGGAACTTGCCACGCTGGTTAACAATATGCTAAAAATATAGAAACACTAGTACGAGAAGGAAAAGGTTTGCCCTTTTGACTGGGTATAAGGCCTCTGGCACTGACTCATTATCTCATCCTGGGCAAGTCAATCAACCTTTATCCTAATGTCTATACAGGGATAAAAGCCCTGTGGCAGCTGACTCAGGCTTGTGGGGCTTGGGCTGCAGGGCTAAAAATTGCTGTGTAGACATTCAGGTTTGGGTTGGAGCCCAAGCTCTGGGACCCTCCACCCTCCCAGGGTCCCAGAGCTCAGGATCCAGCCCGAGCCCAAACATCTACGCAATGATTTTTCAACCCTGCAGCCTGGGTCCTGCAAGCCTGAGTCAGCTGACCTGGGCCAGCTATGTGTGTTTGTTTTTTTTATCCCTGTGTAGACATACCCTATGTGCCTGTGTTTGCCACTTGTTGTGAGGCTTCACTCATTATTTGTAACGTACTTTGATAGCCTCTTCTGAAAAATGCTATTTTGCACTTTGGCAGAATATCAAAGAGGACTCAATAGTACTTTTCCCAGGAGAAAAATGTTCAGAATATAAGTAAAGACAAGTCCAAGAGGACAGCGTTATATCTAGGAGCTCGGGGCAGACTATAACTTGGTAGTTAGATTCTGCATGCATGAATTCTCCCTACATGTTCAAATAGATACATTGTTGTCCTTGATTTTGTCTCTTAAACCATTACACGTTGTTACAGTGCACTGTTAAATAGCCAATGCACCCTACCCCAGAAGCAGCTGCATTTCTCTGATGAGTAAAGTGATCTCTAACTGTCCAGTTCTGTAAACCCCCAAAGTGCTTGGGAATCCTTCTGGATGAAAGAACCTGTATAAGTCCGTTATGTTGCTTTACATATATGAAATTAGAAGAGCCTTTACATAGCAGCAGCTCTTTTATTTGCTGGAAACCCATCAGCCTGACTACTGAACCAGCAAGAGAGGTATAAAGGGCTCAGTCACATGCAAACTGCATGTGTCTAGTGTAGAAGAAGGGTCACCTGCTATTATTCTGAGATTATTCTCAGTTGCCAGTTCAAATCCACTTTGGGTCAGTATTGATCCAAAGTTGTTGTCATGGCAATTTGTGTGTGTGTGTGTAGGTGAGCTGCAGGTGATATTGTGGCTATTCTTAGTCATCCCACGTCACAAAAACAAACCACCATCAACTAACTTGTGGGTCTCCACTGAGAGCGTGACCATGGGGCCCTAGGCACTACAGTAGTAAATAAGTTTCATTCTAACAACAAGTGGGGCATGGAGGCTGAGCTGCTCTGCTCTCCTCTCCCCAAGATTTGGGCCCTCCTGACCAGAAGAGGCACGTTGGTAGGGGAAGCGATCTAGTGCTATGTGAGTTCTGTAGATAAACAGAATTTCAGCTGTCATTCTGGTACCCTTCACTAGTGCTCAATTCACCCAAACACTAGACATAACATGTAAAGAAAAAGGATTATTTTCCCTCTTCTTAGGGGAAAAATGCAAATGTTCAGCCCAAGCATCATCATGTTTCAATAAGCCAGTCCCTTTGAATTCCATTTTATGTTCAGAAACTGCTGAAAGGACATTTTTATCCTGGTTAAACAAACATCTCAGGCTTTTTCTATGCTCACGGAAAACAAACCTCTTTTGAAGTGAAGTCGGCAACAGCCCTGTTCAAGGCTCCAGCACTCCCCTCTCATTGTCTCTTTGAAAGTTAACTCTTTTCCTTTGTTGAGACCTCTGTCTTTAAATGTTCTTTTGATCTAGGCTTCATTAGTCACCACAGAGGAATAGGGCTGAATTTGCATAACAGCTGCAAAGCTACCTAGGATTCTGTGTCAGACATTTATGCCATTAGTCTGTTTGGGGGAAGGTGGTTTGCTGGGGACTTTGGGAAGTTAGCAGTGGAAGACCCACAGGCTAATAGTTGGGCTGTCTCTACAACCTGGCATGACTGGAAGGGGTTTTGGTGTTTGTTTTAGTTAAGGAGGAATGGCACTCCAAACCTCCATCCTTGTCTTTATGACAAGATTCAGATGTGCCTGTTCTTGACAGCACTGATGTGGTGGCTGGCTCAGAGTGGCAAGGTGCCTGTGGGAGAACAGGTGCAGGGTACAGTATTATAAGGGGGAGGTGTAGCTGGAAGCAAAGATACCAAACGAGGTGACCATACTGTTCAAGGTGCAGGAACAAAGGGAGCAGGTGAATGCCCCATATCAAGTGCAGGTTGAGGGAAGCAGATGCAGTGGGGGGAGCTGACAGAGGTAATTACATTTAGAAAAGGAGAGAAAAGAGAGGCTTATGGGACAGTGGAGCATAGATCTGTTGCCTCTCCCCTAAATAGCCAGCACCCTTGCTCTCCTCCACTAGTTAAAAACCCTAGTGGTACCACGGGCATTCGTGCTTCTTCGAGCCCAGACCAATAGTTTTTCTGGCTAATTACCCAAAGCCTCTAATTTCTAAGCTTCTAATCCAGCTACCTGCTTTGAAACTCTGCCTTCTCCACCTGCCAGCCCCTCTTCTAGCCCCAGGGGCCCTGGGATTGTCAGAAGCAGGGCATGTCAAAAGCAGCAGTGTTAGTTGGTTAGTTTGAAAGCTGCAGGGAAAAACTAGTGAATATACTTACACTGTAGGTCTTTAGTGGCCGACCCCGTCCCTCCTATACCACACCCATGTTGGGGTTAAAATGCCACGTGTACTCTGAACTCGCTGCATCTCACAGTTATGGTTAGTGCTCCCGGCAAAAGGCCCTCGCTCTCTGCTGTGGTCACCGTCTTCTCTTTTCTTTATATATCTTACGTGATTTCATGTTGATTTTTTTTGACTTAGCTTGAGACCTCTTGCAGCAGCTGCCATTGAGCTTACACCAGCCCCGAGAGTAGGGCTTTCTCATGGCCAGAGATTTAACAGCGCAAAACATCTACCCCCTGGGGTTGTGGCAGGTGTGAGACCTTGGCTGTACTCTTCCAGAAGGCTGATTTTCTTTCCCATGTTAAATCCCCACCTAGACAGACGGACTGACTGACCCTGCGTTGTCCCCACTCCCTCCTGTCTCTCCAAAAACCACCAAGGCTGCTGCTTTCAATCAGTCTACAGCACTGCGTAAGATTCTGCAGCGTGTTAAAAGCAAGTAGGGACTGATTTCAACCTCATTGCAGAGCTCTGCCAGTGCTCCCACAGATTTAGGGGTCTCCAGATGCTCTGAGATGCCATCGAAGCTCTTGTAATGAACCCTTCTTCCTCAGCTGGTGGGACTGTACAAGCATCAAGAAATTGCTCTCCACCACCCACATGAGTGTGGCAAGCCAGCTGCTGGTTGGATTCTGGTGGTGGCAGTGGTGTGGGACGGGCTTCCCTCCTGGGTCACATGGGGCCCTGTGAAGAGTTCTTTGGAGTTCAACAAAAATGCCACTCACAAAGTTTCCTTTGAAACAGCATCCTGCACTCTGCAAAAGTCCGGCTCTTCCAGGATCTGACAGAATCCTAGGACCTTCTTTGGTCCTTTCAGGCTTTGGCTTCATTGGTAAAGCCCTCAGCAAAGGGGCCCTCCGTAATGGTTGTTTTTCTGATGTGGCTTTTTAAGTAGCTCCAACCTGCTGAAGTGTGTCCATGATAACTTTTATAGAACATGCCCTGATAGCACTTAGAAGTTCAGTCCTAGGCAGGTCTAGCAGCGAGAGAAGATGATGAATTGGAATCTCTTTGTTTTATGGCTCATTGGGTGGGTAGAGGATGAGAAGAAGAGATGGGATTTGCAACAGGTCGAAAAGGAAATCAACCCTATTATGCTTTACAAGGTGGAAAGGTCCTTGTCCAACAAACAGCAGCCATTCTGGTGAAAACCTTTGTATGCTGACATTTCTTGGCTCTCACAAACTGAACTTCCCCCCATGTTTTTAACCTAGCTTTTCCATTTCCAGAGCTTAGTTAAGCGCTAATCAGTGAAGCATGATTCCTATGGCTGGCTTGCCTAACGTTGCACTGCAAGTCAGGGAATGGAAAATGGAATGCAGGAAAAGTCAAAATAACCTCAGATGAAGGTCACATCCGCATAGTGTGACTCGATGATCCTTTGAACAGTGTCCTCCCTACAACTGTATCCCAAAGTGCTTTCCAGAGTTTGAATAATATGAAAAGGGTCCAGATTCTGCTCTCCATTACACACGTGTATTATATGGTATAAATTACAGAAAAAGGGAGGGAAGGGAATTTTGACTGTTCTATTAGGAATCAGATGAAATTTCTGCCTGGTTTAATATCTCTGTGCTTCAGGACAGCAGGCAGGTAAAAAGGGAAAATGCAAAAATGCAGCAAAGGTTCAGGGCAATGAGGGAATGAGGCTGTTTTCTCACACCATCTTGGAATCATCATTACGATTCTTCCCATCAGAAAACCCTGGCTGAGTTGCTATGATGTTTGCAAAGCTCGATTTAAAATGAACATTGCTGTGGTTGAGTTGGTTGCGTTCTGATTTGCAGAGTGGATGTTTTCATGCCCCACTTTACCCCATGCTTATCAAGTACTGCAGAGCTGTGAGGGGAGGTTAGCGAGAGCATGAGGTAGCATTAGAGTGAGTGTCCTGCACCTGCTATTTGAGACGTTTTCTGCACAGAGGCTGTCCAGGAAGAAACTAAGACCCCAGATTAGTAATGATGGCACAGAATTCTGTCACCATTAGGTCACTTGCTCAAATCTGACTGAGGTCAATGAAAATGTTTAGTGGCCCGTTTGAGCTGAGTTGCTGATATCCGCTCCCTGGGTAGAGGGCAAGGGCCATGTTTTGCCTCAGACTCGCCAGATAAACTCACACTGTGGACGGCTATCTCTAAGCACCCGCACTGCCAGTTTCCCTCCACACCTGGCACCCTCATTGGCAGTCTCAGCAGAGGAGGGCAAAAAAGAAAGAGAGCCACCCCGAAAGTGATCCTCCAAGCTCAGGGCTGAGGCACAGTGGCAGCAGGGCAATGTGGGGAAAGTTCGTCTTGCAGCTGCCTGTGCTGGGCTGGTTTTGGGGATAAATTGAGGCCTGCACTCTCCAGAGCTGTCAAGCTGTCCTTCCCTCCACCTTTCCTATAAAGAAAAGAGAGTGTGTGTGTGTGTGTGTGTGTGTGTGTGTGAGAGAGAGAGAGAGCGAACCCCAGATGTGGTGACAAGGGAGGGCAAACTTCTGGTGTAAAATCAAGCCGAGGTGAACACAATCATAGGACTGGAAGAGAACTTAAGATGTCATCTAGTTCAGTCCCCTGCAATCCTGGCAGGACTAAATATTATCTAGACTATCCCTGACAGGTGTTTGTCTAACCTGTTCTTAAAAATCTCCAATGATGGAGATTCCACAACCTCCCTAGACAATTTATTCCAGTGTTTAACCATCCTGACCGTTAGGAAGTTTTTCCTAATGTCCAACCTAAACCTTCCTTGCTGCAATTTAAGCCCATTGCTTCTTGTCCTATCCTCAGAGGTTAAGAAAAACAATTTTTCTCCCTCCTCCTTGTAACAACCTTTTATGTATTTGAAAGCTGTTATCATGTCCCCCCTCAGTCTTCTCTTTTCCAGACTAAACAATCCCAGTGTTTTCAATCTTCCCTCATAGCTCATGTTTTCTAGACCTTTAATCATTTTTGTTGTTCTTCTCTGGATTTTCTCCAATTTGTCCTTAGCAGTGTGGAGTAGAGCAGAATTACTTCTGTTGTCTCTCTTACAATACTCCTGCTAATACATCCCAGAATGATGTTTGCTTTTTTTGCAACAGCATTATACTGTTGACTCATATTTAGCTTGTGGTCCACTATGACCCCCAGATCCCTTTCTGCAGTACTGCTTCCTAGACAGTCATTTCCCATTTTGTATGTGTGCAACTGATTGTTCCTTCCTAAATGGAGTACTTTGCATTTGTCCTTATTGAATTTCATCCCATTTACTTCAGACCATTTCTGCAGTTTGTCCAGATCATTTTGAATTTTAATCCTATCCTCCAAAGCACTTTCAACCCCTCCCAAATTGGTATCATCCACTCACTTTATAAGTGTACTCTCTATGCCATTATCTAAATCATTGATTGAAGATGTTGAACAGAACCATACTCAGAACTGATCCCTCTGGGGCCCCACTCATTATGTCCTTACAGCATGACTGTGAACCACTGATAACTACTCTCTGGGAATGGTTTTCCAACCAGTTTTGCATCCACCTTACAGTAGCTCCATCTAGGTTGCATTTCCCTAGTTTGTTTATGAAAAGGTCATGCGAGACAGTACCAAAAGAGTTACTAAAGTCAAGATATACCACGTCTACTGATTTCCCCCCTATCCACAAAGCTTTCCTGGACAGGGCAATAAGCCATCAGGTTGGTTTGACACAATTTGTTTTTGACAAATCCACACTGACTTTTACTTTCACCTTATTATCTTCTAGATGTTTGCAGATTGATTGCTTAATTATTTGTTCCTTTATTTTTCTGGGTACAGAAGTTATGCTGACTGGTCTGTAATTCCTTCGGTTGTCCTTATTTCCCTTTTTATAGATTGGCTCTATATTTGGCCTTTTCCAATTTTCTGGAATCTTTCCCATCTTTCATGACTTTTCAAAGATAACACTAATGGCTCAGATTTCTCCTCAGTCAGCTTCTTGAGTACTCTAGGATGCATTTCATCAGGCCCTGATGACTTGAAGACATCTAACTTGTCTAAGTAAATTTTAACTTGTTCTTACCCTATTTTAGCATCTTCTGATCCTACCTCATTTTCACTGGCATTCACTACGTTAGATGTCCAATCACCACCAACCTTCTAGGTGAAAACTGAAACAAAGAAGTCATTAAGCACCTCTGTCATTTCCACATTGTCTGTTATTGTCTCCCCCCACACCAATTGAGTAACAGGCCTACTCTGTCCTTGGTCTTCCTCTTGCTGCTTATGTATTTGTAGAATGTTTTCTTGTCACCCTTTATGTCTCTAGCTAGTTTGCTCTCATTTTGTGCCTTGGCCTTTCTAATTTTGTCCCTACCTACTTGTGTTATTTGTTTATATTAATCTTCTGTGATTTGAGCTAGTTCCTACTTTTTGAAGGACTCTTTTTTGATTTTTAGATCATTGAGGATCTCCTGGTTAAGCCAGGGTGGTCTCTTGCCATACTTCCTATCTTTCCTATGCAGTGGGATAGTTTACTCTTGTGCCTTTAATAATGTCTCTTTGAAAAACTGCCAACTGTCTTCAGTTGTTTTTCCCCTTAGACTTGCTTTCCATGGGATCTTACCTACCAACTCCCTGAGTTTGCTAAAGTCTGCCTTCTTGAAAGCCATTGTCTTTATTTTGCTGTTCTCCCTCCTACCATTCCTTAGAATCATGAACTCTCATTTCATGATCACTTTCACCCAAACTACCTTCCACTTTCAAATTCTCAACCAGTTCCTCCCTATTTGTCAAAATCAAATCTAGAACAGCCTCTCTCCTAGTAGTTGTCTCCACCTTCTGAAATAAAAAATGGTCTCCAATACATTCGAAGAACTTATTGGATAATCAGTGCCCTGCTTTGCTATTTTCCCAACACATGAATGAGTAGTTGAAGTTCCCCCATCCCCACCAAGTCCTGTGCTTTGGATTATTTTGTTAGTTGTTTAAAAAAAGCCTCATTCACCTCTTCTTCCTGGTTCGGTGGTCTGTAGTATACCCCCACCATGACATCATACTTGTTTTTTACCCCTTTTATCCTTACCCAGAGACTTTCAACAAGTCTGTCTCCTATTTCCATCCTAACCTCGGTCCAACTGTATACACTTTTAATATATAAGGAAACATCTCCTCCCTTTTTTCCCTCTCTGTCCTTCCTGAACAAGCTGTACCCTGCTATACCAATATTCCAGTCGTGTGTATTATCCCACCAAGTCTCTGTGATGCCAACTATGTCATAGTTGTGTTTATTTACTAGCATTTTGAGTACTTCCTTCTTATTTCTTATACTTCTCACATTAGTATACAGACATCTAAGATACTAATTTGATTCCCCCCCGCCCCCAGTTCTGTCTTGTCTCTCCTTTATCCCTGCTATAACAGCCCATGCTCCCCCCAAATTCTGAATCTTCTCTCAGGTCTTCATGTTCTTGACTTACCTGTGGGCTTTGGTCACCTGCCCTCTTCGAACCTAGTTTAAAGCCTTCCTCACTAGGTTAGCCAGTCTGTATCCAAATATGCTCTTCCCCTTCCTCGAGAGGTGGACCCTATCTCTATTTAGCAGTCCTTCTTCCTGGAACAGTATCCCGTGGTCAAGGAAGCCGAAGCCCTCCTGGTGACACCATCCTCCCAGCCAGGCATTTACCTCCAGGATGCATCTGTCACTGCCTGGGCCCCGGGCCCCTACCCTTAACTGGAAGGATCGAAGAGAACACCACCTGTGCTCCCAGCTCCTTCACCCTTACTCCCAGAGCTCTGTAGTCACTTCTGATCTGCTGAGGGTCATACTTCGCAGTATCATTAGTGCCCACATGGGTGAGCAGCATGGAGTAGTAGTCAGAGGGCTGGATGATCTTTGACAATCCCTCTGTAAAGTCTTGGATATGGGCCCCTGGAGACAGCATACCTCCTGGGATGCCATGTCAGGGTGACAGATGGGTGCCTCTGTCTCCCTCAGAAGACAGTGACCAACCACCACTACCCTACGTTTACTTCTGGGAGTGGTGGCTGCGATTCTCCCAGCCATGGGGGTACATGGCTTCTCCTTCTCCACTTTTGGGTGTGATTCCTCATCGCTCGTTGCCAGGGCAGCATATCAGTTTTCCATCACCACGGTGGGTGTGTTGGAAGTGGGGGTGGAGTGCTGCCTGCTGCCGGAAGTAACCAGCAGCCAGTGTCCTCCCTGGGACAGAGCCATATCCTCCTCCATTGTGGCCAGCTTACACCGAGGTTGAATCTGGTCCTTAATTTACAAGATGAACTATGGCTGAGCACATACTGGCTGCTGTGTTGGTTTATAGTCCCCGGACAACTCGTCTCTAACTCATCAGTGTAAAGTACCTCAAGTTGAGTACGAAAGCTGCTGTGTACAATCAAAACCTACTCTGGATTTAAACAAATGGAGCCAATATTTTTAACATGGGCTTCAATTCTTGCCCTCATGACCCTTCCCCGTGTCGTAACTTTTATGTCTGGCATTAGTCCTTTCCCATAATAGTGACTGCTCATGGTGTTCTTGGATAGTACCTGATATTGCTGTCTGGAGGACTGTAGCCTGTTCTACCCAGTGTCATCAAGCAGCCCTGGTTGGAAGCATTCAGCATGCTCAGAGTTAATTCCTACTAGGTAGTGAGGCTTGAGAACTCCTCCCCTCCTTCCCAAAGGTGAGTGGCTGCACACAGGCATCAGAGAGGAGAGGAGCTTTCATTACAGTGCCAGTGTGACTGGCAGAATGTCGGAGAGCAGCAGAAGTTTCTCACATCACAACCTGACAGGAGAGAGACTGATTTAGTGGTAAGGAGATTAATTTGCAGTCTGAGCTAAATGCATTTAAAATTGCCATTAAGGAAGCTTCTTACAAGCTCAGGGCTTTAGCAGCATCTTAACCCCAGTCTATTCATTTGTTCTGTTGTTACATTTTATTTTTTTATTTCATTTTATTTTATTAACAAGAGCAATGTCATAGGGTGTTTGTTTTTTTCTTAATCCCATCTGTTTTGCTATTGTTTGTAGAATACTTACCTGGGATTAGAATCAGGATTTCACTTTTCCATTAACACACATCAAAGACTTAAAGGTAAAATGATAGCAGACTGAGTATCTGAAAGAGAGAACTTCCTAATGCGATAACACTACAGGAGTTAAATAAATGTATCCACTGGAGCTTGGTTCAGATAATCGGCTTAATCATGCACAGTGTTTATTGAAAATATGGAAGTTAAATTTCAGTGAAATGAAGTTTACACAAATTTCACATTTATTGCTCTAAAATTGCTTGTATTCCCTTAACAACCAGACATTCTGTATTGGCTTATATGATTTTTTCTTTTTTTTTTTTTTTTTTTTTGTCTGTAAAGAAATGAAGGAAATGACAGCTGATGGCAACATAATATGTCAAATCAAAGAGCAGAGGTCAGAAAGACTAAGTACAGTTATAAAATAATGTCTTCCAATAGTTTTCCTTACTCTAGAAGTTTGCAAAGGGTCTTCTATAAAACATGGTTTACTTGCAACTTTTTCTTTTTGCATTTAAAACTACTCCAAGGTTGGACAAAATGCCATGAAATGTTCAGAATGGAAAAGCCCTGCATGAGCACTATATGAGCGAATAGGTCTTTTTCATCTCTAGATCATGGTCTAGACTCTATGCTTTATTTGATGGGTGCAGAGCAGGGGAGGGTCGAAGCCACAGATCGAGCTGTCTGTCTGTCTTATGGTTTTATACGGCTGCCCATCACCATCGTATCTGAGCACCTTCCATGTAAAATCAATAGCAGTAATGCTGTCCCTACTGGACTTCATGAAGTCCCTGGAACGGCTCCTTGACTAGGGCTCAAAACGTTGCTTGGGGTAGAAGTTGATGAGCTAACTGGGGAGGTAGTATGGCCTTGTGGATGGAGCACTAGTCTGGGACTCAAGAGAGCAGGGTCCTCGTCCTAGCTCTGCTGGTGGGTAACCGTTAGCAAGTCACTTCCCTGGATGTGCCTTAGTTTCCTCTTCTGTAAAATGGGGATAATAATATTGACCTCCTTTTGAAAAGTGCTGTGAGATCTACGAATGAAATATGTTATCTCTGAGCTAAGTGGTATTATCCAGTCCTACGATGACCCAGGCTATGGCATACTGTAGGTTCTGCTCTAAAGTAGGCAAGCTAACTAGGACCACCTGTGGATTGCTGGTGGGTAGTAGTGCTCTGGTCGTGCTCCCTCCCATGGTTTTCTACCCCTGACATGCCCCCTTCACTGGTGACTACAGGACATGTGGTGCAGCAGCCAGCTACACCGACTTTGCACCAGCTGAGAACTCCCCCATGTGGTGGGAATCACCAGCTGGGAGAAGCTGGTAGCCTTCCAGCCCCTTTAGGCCGCCAGAGCAGCTCAAAGGAGATTGATAACAAGAAAGGCCCTGGCTCTATAATTCAATGATTTATGTTACATCACAGGTATGAGGCAGTTGCAATATGATGGCTTGTGTGTGTAACTTTCTGCCTGTCTCAAGTACTATACACAAACATGTTTCTGCTCTGCCTGGAGCGAATGCACACAGAGGATGAAGGTCTTAATAGTGGAACAGTTATTAAAGATTATCTCTTAGATCTCGTGGTAGGGGTCTGTGATTTTTTTTTTTTTTTTTTTTTTGAACAGAAGGCCCTGAGTTCTGTGCCTGCTTGTGACCATGAAGTCCAAGTGGCTACAGGATGTGGAATGGGTAGTGATGGCAGAGACTTCTACGACCACAGAATCATTATGGAGGCTGGCCATAGGCCTGTCCACCACGTCGGTCATGTGGGGACCCTTCACTCTAGAGTTCTGCTGTTTCCTGCTTGAGTAGGGATTCAGTAAACTACAAAAGGTCCTTCCAGCAATAGGCCATGGCACCTGCCCCACTGCCTCTGCCTCCATCACTTGGGAAACTGCCTTCTGCTGCTGCTGGGTGGACACTGCCTGGCTAGTCTTTCTGCATTGCTGCCTGCCTCCTTGCTCTGTGGGGCCGTGACTTGTGCCTCTCAGAGCGTGGCACAGGAGCTGCTAGGAGGAGTTGGCTGGCGCCGCTCTCCTCTGTTGTGCTAAGGAAGGGTGTAGAAGGAAAGGCAGATTGGGGGAGCATGAAGAGTGAAAGGAAGAGATGTGGGGTTTAGGTGAGTCATTTGTATGTTGTTTATTCATGTTCCTGTATGATGATCTCTTGGCGGATGCCCCACAGTGCTGTCTATCTGAGGGAAGATGAAGGCAGAACAATATTACTCTGGGGGCTTGGGGAAGGACCAGATTTTTGAAAGTGCTCAGGTCCCAGTTAGGCAGCAAGAAGAAGGGAACAGATTTTCAAAGGGGTTCAGCATGTTGGGGGAATGCAGAGGGCTTTTGGAAATCCGGCCAATTCCCTTAGGCACTTTGGAAAATCTGGCCCTAACTTTTGGGCAGGTATGTTCAAAGGGGACATGTCCCATGGAGTAGATACAAAAAGCACTTCATCCACCATATCTCACTCAGAAATGCAGTCATCTCTGGAGTGGAGCCCAGCAGCTGTTTATCAGTATACAACAACATTACACCTCACAAGTTTTAGCGCAGGAAGAGAAGAACAGTGCATGTTGAGATGGGTCTAAATTACAGAGTTTGCATCCAAACTGGAATTTTTCCAGTGTCCAGCTGTGTCTAGACCTGATGTGGTGGTTTGGTTTGGATTTGGATCTGAATGTCTCCCACCCCTGCTGGTGTTCGCATCTGGGGTTCCAGCTCAGGCCCATCTCTACCAGTATCTAACGGGTACTAGAGGAGGGAGTTTAGGCAGGGATATAATGTAATATTCTATACTTCAGTTTGGCCAGGTCAAAGTGGCTAACACCCCAATTCCAGCAAAAACCATTATGGGGTCATTTTATCTCCTTTTAAAAATTGTTTTGTATGAATTTAGTGCCATGGAGACTGAAGTCCTCGGTCAACAGAACAGGGACAGCATGAGTAGCAGCACAGAAAACTTCCCACTCAGTACTCTACCCTGAACTGCAAAGGTCACCTCTAAAAGGAAGAGGCTACTCTCTTTTCTGTGCCCATTCACTCCTTGGCCTCCTGACTCAGATTGCCAGCTAGGGTACTTGTGATGGTTGTCCTGCGATGTAGACATCCGCACACTAGGAACGAAATGGAGACCACAAACTCATTTAACAGAGGAGACAGAACAGCCACCAGATGGTAACAAGTTCCAGTCACTTCTGAGCTGGGTTGGATCTGGACCAGTGAAGTAGATTAAAATGGCAAAATCTTTTTTTCTACTGAACTTTTGCTGTTGACTTCAATGGGGCCAGTATTTTACCCAAAGACTGTATAGCCTAGGGTATTACTGCCTGTCTGAGCTATTCAGGCTCCTCTGTCATGGGACTGTTAAAGGCACAAGAGTGTGTGGTAGGGAGGTAAACTTGATTCCAAAATGAAGCCCAAACCAACAGATTTTAGTCTGAAGTTGCCTAGGGCTCATGCAGATATAGTACAAATTTAGTTTGCTTCTCAGTGGGGAAGAGGAAATTCTCCACTGCAGTGGGGGAGGGAAAGAGTGCCTATAGATTGTAGCAACCAGAGCCCAAAAGAGCCGCACAATCCCACTGTTTTGTATTCACCAGATGACTTGTTACTGCAGCTGCTCATCTGTTTAGCTTTCTTCTGTTTGTTAATTGCATTTCATTGAAGAAGCAAGAGAGAGATCATTCCAAAGTTAAACTGGGTGCATTATAATGTGAAAGGACAAAAGCTGGATTTTAATGACCTGTCGTATATCTGATGTGTGTAGAGGAGATGGATCCTGGAGAAATGACATGGGTCCTGGTTTGCTTTTTTAAAAATTCATTTATTCTAGGTCTCAATTTGAATATTTTTACTAAAATTAAAATAATAATAAAAAATCACTATCCACTAAACTGGAACATTGACTTTCTCCCTTCCCTCCCTAGATGTAACTGACGAAACATTTTCAACCGGAACATGCTGGCAGGGAAGAGCAGGAGTAGAAATGACAGCTCCTGCTGTTCCTGCTATGCTATATTTTAATTAAAAAAACCCTCAACCTCTAAAAGTTTCATAAATCAAACGCCTTTAACATCTGTTTGAAATTCTTTTATTAAAGCGCAGAGTTCCAGCATGGCTGTCATTTCACCAATGTCCTCAAAGGGCTCTCTCTCTCCTTAATTAAAAAAATACCCACCGCCACCCCAGTAATAGAGTTCAAGGGGAAGGAGTTTGAGAGGGAGAGAGGCATGTTAGTGCTGGTGTGGAACTGGGATTGTTATCCATTGTTGTGACAGGAAGAATGGTCCAGGGCTAGCTGGGGACTTGAGAGACTCAGCTTCAATTGCCTGCTCTGCCAAAGACTTCCTGGATGGCCTTGGACAAGTCACTTAGGGTATGTTTACACAGCCCGTGGAAGCGAGCCTCCCAGCAGGGGCCGAGAGACTTGGCTTTGCGTCCTTAAGCTTCAGGGTCCAAGCTCCAGCCCAAGCTGGGTGTATTCAAAGAGCTGTCTGTGCAGCTATTTTTAAAGCGTTAGCAGAAGCCCTGCAAGCCCAAGTCTCTCAACCCGGGCTGGGTTGCTCGCTGCTGCAGGCTGTGTAGATGTGCCTGTAGGCTCTCTGACAGGTTTCAGAGGAGCAGCCGTGTTAGTCGGTATTCGCAAAAAGAACAGGAGGACTTGTGGCACCTGAGAGACTAACCAATTTATTCGAGCATGAGCTTTCGTGAGCTACAGCTCACTTAGCTCACAAAAGCTCATGCTCGAATAAATTGGTTAGTCTCTAAGGTGCCACAAGTACTCCTTTTCTTTCTGCGAATACAGACTAACACGGCTGTTACTCTGAAACCTTTCTTTTTGTAGGCTCTCTGTGTCTCAGTTTCTTATCTGTAAAATGTGGATAATAGCACTGCCCTACCTCTCAGGCCTGCTGTGATGGCAAATATATTAAAGTTTGTGAGGTGCTCAGATATTATGGTAATGGCAACCACATAATACCGCTCAGTATAATTCTTCTTGGGATTGCTTTGAGGCCATCAAGTAAAGAAAGCAATTGTTGCCTAGAAGGCACAAACCTGCCTGTCTGTATAAATACAGTGCAATCTCTTCTGTAAAAAGAAAAGGAGGACTTGTGACAGCTTAGTGACTAACAAATTTATTTGAGCATAAGCTTTCGTGAGCTCACAAGTCCTCCTTTTCTTTTTGCGAATACAGACTAACACGGATGCTACTCTGAAACCAATCTCTTCTGTGTGATTGGAGTGCTCGCTGCCCCAGTTCCCCTAAGAATGCTCAGTGGGGGAATACACATTGCTATATAAAGTCTCAGTTTGGTTAAAGGAACATGGTCAATATTCAGGTTTCAGAGTAGCAGCTGACTCATATGAGAAACATTCTTGTGTCTGAGAGGCCACAGGCATTGAGGGAACAAACTGAAGCAAAATGCAAATGACTGTTGCTAATTTCTTTCAGTTGCAATAACTTGCAATTTGCTTTTAATTTTTAATTTAATTTAATTTAACTTTTAATGTGTTTAACTTTTAACTATGGGAGTACAAGACTGGGCCCATGGTTTGCATATATAGGAGGATCTTTAAGTGACATTAATTCCTAAACAACCTTTCTGGAGTGAAGAATTTTTGAAACTTACAATGTAAAGTATGAAATCGCTTAGCCAGTAATCTGGTTGGGTGGCTTTTCTATTTCAGAGATTGCAGCTGAACATAGGAATGGCATCAGAAAGACCCGCTAGCACTGTCAGAGTCGGCTGTGAGGTCAACTGACAACGACACAGCAGAATCAGAACTTTCAGCACCCTGAGCAAATAATAAACAAATGTTTCCAACAAGAGACTGTCTCTGGGCCCAAATGTATCAGTCAGCAGGCCTGGCCGGGCCCAGCACTCAGGAAAAGGACTAAGAACACAATGGAGTGAAATAAGAGGGATGCTGTTGGTTTGTTGGGTGCAGGAGGAAGTTGGCAGGGATCCATAGTTATTTGCAATATATAGAGGATAAGAATATTTTTAGGACTTTTTTTGAAGAAAAAAAAAAAAGGATAATTTTGCCTGGAGGAAGCTGGTGGCTTCAGAAAGTAGAGAGGCAGACCCGAGCATGGTTCCTGTTTTCTCTCTGGGCTGAGTCCCTTCTATTGGCCCTCTTTTGTCCCTCTCTGAGGTTTGTGAAGACCCCTGAAAAGGAGACACTTTGAATGCCCTGAGGCAGCTATCTTTAATTTCACTTCTAACCAGAGATCTAAGAAGATGGGCAGCAGTTTGACGCTGGTTGGGGCCCTCTGGGCTTTCCTATCCTTTCTCACAGCAGTTGCTAGCTCAGCCAGTTATTTTGTGCCCTGTTGGCTCTTTGGTTCCCAGCTGGGGAAGCCAGTTTCATTTGGCACCTTCCGACGGTGCACGTACCCAGCTCAGACGGAGGAGAGGCACCTGGTGATGGTGGAAGAATGTGGGAGGTATGCCAGTTTTGGGGCTATCCCCAGCTTATCCTGGCAGATCTGCACCGTGGTGACCGGAATTGGCTGTGCCTTGCTGCTCCTTGTGGCGTTAGCAGCCATCCTGGGTTGCTGCGTGGAAGAGCTCATCTCTCGGATGATGGGACGCTTCATGGGGGCAGCCCAGTTTGTAGGAGGTAATGGAAATCGTTTGCATTATGCTACATACGTGAGTGGCTTCAGGTTGCTGATTAGCATATGCTAATACTGTACAGTGATCTTCAGAGCACTGCTCAGGACACCAACGATCACTGAGCTGGAAACATCTGTACTAAACATCTGAAGTAAATCTTGGTAGCATGAATATGATTTTTTATTCCAATACTTGACCTTTCTGTTTTCATGTATAGTCTTTAATTTCCTGTTGGCTCTACATAAATACCACGTCTGTTACGAGAGACACTCTCAGTACATTAAATGTTCTTCTGGTTTGTTACCAGGCCCAGAGCTGTAACATTCCCCAAAAGCCAGGAATCTCTGTGGGAAAATGTTCTGCCTACTTCAGCTGCTGGTTCTTTCTGTTTAATACACGTCCCCTGATGACAGTAACTTCAGCACTTTATTTCCACTCTCGTCTTTAACACCTCTGGTTACTTCAGTCATGCCTATTCCAGAATAAGGAGGACCTGGCCTTTCTGAACCCTCCTAATGCTTGTCTGCACAACAAGTTGCTTCACGGCAAGCCAGGATGTGACTCCACAGTACCTTGGCTTGCTGTGTGGTAGCGTCTTATGTGGATTCTGCTACAGCGCAGTGAAAGCCCCAGAGTGCGGCTTGAAATACTTCCGGCGGTAGTACGCCGAGCCGTGCTTCGGGCCTTTCACTGTGCGATAGCAGTGTCTGCGCGGGCCATTACTGCGCTGCAGGCTCAGGAGTTGTAGATTCACTCCGGGACATGCCATTCGGCAACTTGCCGTGTAGACAAGCCCTGAGAAAGTTCAGAAGGGCCAGGCCCCTCTCACTGTAGAAGGACAGGTTTCAGAGTAACAGCCGTGTTAGTCTGTATTCGCAAAAAGAAAAGGAGTACTTGTGGCACCTTAGAGACTAACCAATTTATTTGAGCATAAGCTTTCGTGAGCTACAGCTCACTTCATCGGATGCATACTGTGGAAAGTGTAGAAGATCTTTTTATACACACAAAGCATGAAAAAATACCTCCCCCACCCTGCTCTCCTGCTGGTAATATTGTAAGGAGAGTGGTCACTTTAGATAAGCTATTACCAACAGGAGAGTGGGTTTGTGTGGGGTGGGGGGAGAGAAAACCTGGATTTGTACTGGAAATGGCCCAACTTGATTATCATACACATTGTAAGGAGAGTGATCACTTTAGATAAGCTATTACCAGCAGGAGAGCGGGGTGGGAGGAGGTATTGTTTCATGCTTTGTGTGTATTAAAAGATCTTCTACACTTTCCACGGCATGCATCCGATGCAGTGAGCTGTAGCTCACGAAAGCTTATGCTCAAATAAATTGGTTAGTCTCTAAGGTGCCACAAGTACTCCTTTTCTTTTCACTGTAGAAGAGGCTTGCTGTGCAGACAATCCCGTGGCTATGTTTTCACTGCAAACAAGAGTTGCTGTCTTGTTGGGTGAGGGAGGGAAGTTGGCAGGGACCCACCATAGTTTGCGAGACAAAGAGGATAATATTTGTAGGTGTTTTTTTGGGAAAAAAAGGATAATTTTACCTGTGGGATGCTAGTGGCCTCTGGAAGCAGGGAGATAGCTCCCTCTGGTGGACACGGGACATTGTAGTTTTCACCTCAGCTAATCGAGGTCCACTCCAGGCAGGGCATATATTGTCGATTTTGACTAGCTACATCCAGGTGAGAGCCACCTATGCCTTGACTCCACAAGGATGTTACGTTGTGGCAGTTCTCTGAGGTTAGCTATCTCCACATATAAATACACCTCTTCTTGCAGTCACGATATAGCTGTGGAGAAGTTCCCCCAATTCAGCTTTCTACCTAGCATAACCCCCCTTGGCATTTTATCAGTCCTGCCCTTGTCTGTCTCCACAATTCTGTTATCATTATCTGTATTTCAGGAATGTGTCAAGACCCCATTGTCCTGGGCACTATACACACACACAGCTAGAGACAAACCTGCCCTGCAGCGCTTACAATCCGAAGAGAGAAGACAAGAAGAGGGAAACTGAGGCACAGAATGGGACAGGGACTTGCCCAGTGGCAGACAACAGGCCAGTGTCAGGGCTGGCAACAGAACTCAGGTCACCTGAGTCCTTGTCCTGTGCCCTAGCCAGAACCCATTCCTATCCATAATGTCCTTCCTCCATACATATGGACCAGTGTAACCCCAGTTTGACACCCGCATCACTCCTTTGAAATCAGTCTGGTGTGAAGCTGGAGTGACACCTTGGTGAATCAGGCTCATTGTCTCCAGAACTGTGGGATGCCAAAAGAATCCTACCTCTATCTCTGTCCTCTCTTCCCCATGCTTTGTTCAGTCCAAACTGATCAACTACTTGTCCCCTTCCTGTTTGCCTTCCATTCTCAGCTCCAGACCTCCTACCCCCTCTGCCTTCATTCCTTCTCTGAGACTGCCCGCCATGCCTCAACCTTCTCTTCTCTCTCCTTCCCGGAGGGTTCCATACCCTCCTTGTGCCTGTTAGTAAATTACCATAGATGACTGATGGAAAATAAAAGGCAAAAGCTTCCATCAGCTGCAGCAGCATTGCTCAAGGCGGGAGGTACCTCAGTATACAATTACCAGCAGTGATTTGCCCCAGTGCCACTAACCCATCCTTGAAATATAGTTTTGCACTGGGGCAACTTATCCCAGTTTCAAGTATCAGCACAAAACATGGCTTATGGCCTGTGGCTTTGCATGTCTACACTAGGGGTTTGCACCACCGCACCAGTAGTCAAAATCTCCACTGTAGCCAAGGCCTTAGTGTGTTGTCTCCATTTTTGTAATAAACTGGAACGTCTTTGTTTTCCCTCCCCAGTGTGATACTGCTAGTTTATTTACACAATAGCTTGAAAACCACGGAACACATGGCAAAGCACCACAGCAAACCAATGTGCGACTGCTTCCCTCTCACAAAGGAGGGCTATGAGCATAGAGGGCTAGACATATAAAACCATGGTGTGATGGATTGGAAGCAGCCATCTAGGCAATGCAAACAGGAGTTCCAACCACACAGCTGAGCTGGCACTAAGGGAGAAGTTTAAACAAAGGAGCCCTCGAGGAGTTGAAAATAAATCTCATTTGTGGGTGCTATATTCAAATGTGAAATCTATGTTTACACTAGGCTATCATCCCCCTCCAGGTTCTGATCTCTGTTATGTCAGTATAAATTCCAAAGAACACCACCGATACCAGAATCTGGCTGCCACACTGTAGGGAACTGAAGTCAGTGGGAACTAGGGCTGCTCAGCACTTCTGAAAATCAGCTCACTACTATTTTCTCTAAGGCCGTCCCTTTGTATTAAGATGTCCTCATATGCGCGTGCTGTGCATAATATAGATAACTCATTGCCATGAGGCTTTCAGCTGCACAAGCCCCAGAAATCAGCACCATGAAGGATGAACTATTTCTGGGGAAATAGAGTTACATTTGGATTATTTTTTAAAATGTGATAAATATTGGAACGTTCGTAATTGCCTCCTTTTACGCTTTAGCTTGGCATGCAATGGGCTTGTCTGGGCAGCTGGTTGTGTTTGTTGGAGACCGCTTCCAACTGAACAAAACAAAGAGGCATTGTTTAAAAATGCACATCTAGCCTTATTGGCAATAACCGTAGGATTACAAGGATGGTTCCAGAATCCAAACGCTTTAATTGACTGCTGTCCGAGTCCCCCCACCATCCAGAGCTCTGTAATAGATGCATTTCTCTCCAGGATCTCCTCCCATCCCATCTGACCAGAAGGATTTATTTATCATAGTGATCTATGTCACCCTCAGCAACAGAGTACAAATTGCTTTCAACAGATCTTTGCAGAATCAGGCAACTTGCCCTGGGACATCAGACTATAACAGCAGGGTAGCAGTATTCTGCACAGTGGTATAAAGGGGAGGAAGAAAGGGTTTGTCGTTAAGGCCCAGGACTGTATTCATTAGATCTCAGTTCAGTTCTTGACTCTGCTACAGACTCTTTGTGTGGCCTTGGGTCAGACACTTAATCTCCGTGCACTCTGGTTCCCCATCTATAAAATAAGGACAATAATACTTCCTTAAGTTATTGTGGGGGAGAACCTACTAACATTAGTGAAGGGCTTGAATCCTACAACAGTGAAGGAAGATGCACCACAATATCTTGACACCAATGGATGTTACCTCCTCTTGTGATGGATGTGATAATTTTCAGTTAAGAAAAATAAATAGTCCCGATTCTTGGCTTTGCTGGGGCTGCTTTGCATCTCTCTAGCAGTGCAAAGCAGCCATGAACCCAGAAGATTCATCCCTGTACAAGGAGAATCCACAGGTGGTACAGAGCATATACTCTGGTGGTTCCTGGCTGCTAGACTAGCTCCGGGGAGTGTAAGTAATTTATATTGGACGATGGGCTGGCCCCAGGATCAGGGGAGCCCCTCTCTGGCCCTGCATCAAGTGCAGCATGGCCAGACCAGCAAATCAGGCACATCATTCTTTGATGATGGGAGAGTGGAGACAGCTGCAGGTTTCACAGGTTTAGATGAACAGAGGTAGAGGATGGCAAATAGGTCTAAGCATCAGGTTTGAAATACCTAGAGTCCCTGCCATCAGAGCTAGGAATCCCAGCAGGTCTGACTCAGCTTTTGACCTTTCCATGAATCTCCTGTTCGGCTGATTGTACATCCCTTGGGCAGGTCCTCAATCTTCTCCACGCCAAACCACTCCTTAGTCTCAGTTCCCTGTGGAGCAGTTCAATCACCTCCACCTTCCATGTAGACCAGGGTAGATCTACTCATGGAGCGTGCCCTACATGTGTAGAGTAGGGGACTTTGCTGCCAAGCTACATTCTGGGCAGAGTCTGCAATTCCCCACCACAGTCGTGTTTGCCTAGTTATTCAATTTAAATGCAATCTTTTGATGTTGGTTCCATATAGTCTCATGGCCTATGCTACACTGTGAGAAACAAGAATGATGTAAGATACATCATTGGGTTGCATGTACGTTAGCAGAAATCACTCCCTGGGTGACTATTCCTGCTGAAGAACTAGTTTTCAGATTATGTTCATAAAATATCAGGGTTGGAAGGGACCTCAGGAGGTCATCTAGTCCAATCCCCTGCTCAAAGCAGGACCAATCCCCAACTAAATGTTGCATTGTTGAATTGTTCTACTTAATTTCTGTTGGCAAGCCTGTTATGTGTTTTCTTCAGGACCAAGCAACAGGAACGTCTGACCACAAGGATTTATTCGTCATACTAATCTAGCAACATTTGAGTATGTTCTACTGCCATCTAGCTAGCTCCCAAGCTAGTTTGCATTACTACACAGCCCTGTGAGAGATTGAAGGCTGTTTTATTTTTACATTGAAGATTGGCCACAACCATAAAGTTCAGGTCTGGATATGAACTGCCTCAGAATACTTTTATATGTGGGGATCTGGTTTGGGCTTGTCTTATTAAGGTTGCTGAACACTGGTTTCCCTGAATTTCCATTTCTACTTATCCCATTGAAGCATACCTCAAAAAATAATTGTTGCTCAGTATTTTAGGTGTCAACCTACGTTTACAAAAAATAAAGGACAGCAGTATGAAAACTGCAGGTCAAAGTTTATTTTGAAAGGTCACCACCGCACAGTGTTTCCCTATTCATCATGTGTGATCAGGGCTTAAATTCTCATAGAGTATTTCCTGGAGCCCACCACGCCTTCCCACCCCCATTCTCTGCAGGGCATGCTGGGGCTCAGGGCTCCAGGCTTCAGTCGCGGGGCCCCAGGGACCCCCTGAAACTGGCCAGTGGCCCCCGCAGAGGCCCGCAGACCCTGGGCTGAGAACCGCAACAGCATGAGGCTGGAGTCAAGGTTTGAAAATATTTGCCAGAGCTCTGGACAGCTCCGGCTGAATTTAAGCCCTGCGTGTGATCCTTCGTACGGTTATTGCTTGAATATATATTTTTCCTCCAGTCAAATGCTTTTTAGTTCTCAAACTGGGGGTCATGACCCCTCAGGGGGTCACAAGGTTATTACTTCGGGGGTTGCAAGCTGTCAGCCTCCACCCCAAACCCCGCTTTGCCTCCAGCATTTATAATGGTGTTAAATATAAAAAAAATGTGGTTTTAATTTATAAAGCGGGGGGTCGTACTCAGAGGCTTGCTGTGTGACCAATACAAAAGTCTGAGAACCACTGTCTTAGTAGATCTTAATTGGGTACAGGTCATGAGCTATTAAGCACCAAGTAGATAAAAGGTGGGGTGAATTCCCCTAATAACAAATAATTAAAAATCAATCATCATAAAATAAAAATATGCCCAAGAGCAATGCGTGTTCCTGAACAATGATGAACCAACATGGCTTGTGGCTACTGTCTCCTGACAATCCTGCCACGCAGGTAGCGGGTTATAGAATACTGTAATTGGATGAATCAGCTTGTCTCTTTCTTTCCTTGGGAAGAATTCGTATTGCTTAGTTAGTCATCGTAGTCAATGACCACCCAGCTAATGTCAGTGCCATAGAGCAATACGCAAGCGTAGACTCAGGTTTAAATAATTTCATACCGCAGCACAAGTAAACCACTCTAAGTACTATCTTTACCAGGTGCATTGCCTAGCTAATGAACATTCCAGATAAATGCGCTAGTCATGTTATTTTAAAAGAAAACATTTCTCCACCTAGTAGTTTTACAGGTTTTTTTAGAAGGCTTAAGGAGATTCGTAATTTAAATGATGATATTTGTATTATGACCCTGCTTAAAGGCCCCAATCAGGGATCGAGCCCCATTGTGCTAGGCACTGCACACACATAGACTAAAAAGCTTCCTGATGTCTACTGATTCTCAACCCATCCAGCTTCTCATAGTGTTGATTCACATGTGCCTGCAAAACTCTCTGGATTTTATGAAAGGCATAGAAGGTTCTCGGCAGTAGGTGCATTAACTGAAATACATCTTGGGGAGAAGTGCAATTCGTTTCCAGTCAGAGCAATCTCAGCATGGCAAAAAGTGCGGAGAAAATGGGTCCATTAAGACTTAGACCTCAGATACATTTTCCTTTCACTTTGAGCCCAGCACTACACATCAGTTTGTTTACTAGCCACAGAGACAGACAGCAAGCCCCCTGCAAGTTTGTCCTATCAGAGTAAACAGCGGGTTGCTGAGGTTAATCTTCTGCAGTGATGGCCTGGCTGTAATATCCCCAGGAGACTAGATACGTCACTTCCACACACTAGTTCTGTGCCCCTTTTGCTGGTGATCGAAACAGGCCTTTTGTCCCTCCATTCACTGAAGTGTAACATTCTCCATCTGAAAAGGCCACAGAGCATTATGGTGAGTTTTGCTGTTTAACCTTTTGGACACGGGTATTTTTTAGGCTTCCAGCCTTATGAATGCTGTAGGGGGAACACACAAAATACATTAGAAATGTGATACATTTTTCATTTGTATTTGCTTCCCACATAAATGCTGCCTGGCAAGTTGTATGTATAATATTTGTATAGTAGCAGTAAATATATTGGATGTCCTCCCTTTAAACATTCCTATGGCTAGGCGCCTGGCCAGTGCTGGTGTTCTCAAAGTTAAGTACTCAGTGCTATACTCTGAAGCATGCCAGGGCCCAGCCTCCGCAGAGTCCCAGGCATCCCTCCTGTTGCACTGACTCCTCCCCCCACCTGTCTCAAGTGCAAGGATCACACCTCGATGGTGCAAGGCACGGCAAGTTTCAATTAATGCAAACATCATATCTAGCTATGGTCGAGCGTGCATGTTAAATGCATGATCCTAGCATCATGCCCATGTGATCCTTGCACCTTTGCCAATGTGAGGCCTCCTCATACTTCGTCCTGGAGGTCCAGATTCATCCCGTTCCCAGTGCAAGATATGCTTGGTGGCCTGCCTCCTCCTTACACCTTATCCTTGGTTCCAGCATCCCTCCTACTGACTCAAATTCTGCAACCCTTCATAGGCTTTTGTAGCCAGCAATGAAATGCTGATGCACTATTTCATGGAAGGTGTTTACTGCAAAGGAGATAATATTTTCCATACTATCCAGCTTCACAGTCAGTATTGGGCAGATAGCACGGCTAATTATTGCACATGCAGCCAGTGCTAAACACATGGGTTTGATGTCATCCCTGCCCTGTGTATTTGTCTGTCAGGTATCACCCTAGTTTTCAAGCAGTAACATCAGAAAGCAACATCTCCAGGGAAAACTGATCAGTTCCCCCTTCTAATAAGATGTAATATAGGAAATGCTGAAAAGTGCAAATGTACTGCCAGATAATTTACTTACTACTTCATTTTTAAGAATATGCCCTTAAGGGCTTCCGTTAGCCCTTTCATCGAGTATAATGGGATTAGTTGTCAGTTACGAGTCCACAAAATGCATTTTTGGCTTCCTGCCTTTTACTTCTCTGAAAGGATTGGGCATGGGGGTGCGGCTGCACATGTATATTATATTATTTGGAGATGCTCTCGGGGGATATGGCTGACTGCCACTAGAGTATGCATTGGCTTCTCAGCCCAGACGGCATTAGTGTCAAGCTGTGTTCATACTGTTGTTATTCTCCCGGTACGACTTCTATCCAGATACATTTTTCAGAGTAGCAGCCGTGTTCGTCTGTATTTGCAAAAAGAAAAGGAGTACTTGTGGCACCTTAGAGACTAACAAATTTATTTGAGCATAAGCTTTCGTGAGCTACAGCTCACTTCATTGGATGCTTATGCTCAAATAAATTTGTTAGTCTCTAAGGTGCCACAAGTACTCCTGTTCTTTTTATCCAGATACACTCCACCTGAGGGGAGTTTTTTCAGGCTCTAATTTTTAGGCTTTGATAGTGTCAGATGAGGGGGGAAAATGTTTCACTAACTGATTTAAATTATAAATAAATGTGATTCAACTGGGCAGTTTCCCCTTTTGTATTTGGGTTCTGTGAATATTCTGGGGAATGAGTTTACTGGCAGGAATGTCATCAGACAGTGATATTTTTTAAGTAGGGCAGTTGATCAATTGCAGTTAACTCATGCGATTAACTAAAAAAATTAATTGCAATTAAAAATATTAATAGCGATTAATCAGTTTTAATCGCACCGTTAAACAAGAGACTACCAATTGAAATTTATTAACTATTTTGGATTTTTTTTACATTTTCATATATATCTTGCCTTCTGTTTTGAAACTGATATTAAAGTGTATATTTTGATAACAAATATTTGCACTGTAAAAGTGATAAACAGAAGAAATAATATTTTTCAATTCACCTCATACAAGTACTATAGTGCAATCTCTTTGTCCTGAAAGTGCAACTTACAAATGTAGATTTATGTTTTTGTTACATAACTGCACTCAGAAACAAAACAATGTAAAACTTCAGGGGCTACAAGTCCATTCAGTTCTACTTCTTTTTCAGCCAATAGCTGAGACAAACAAGTTTGTTTACATTTACAGGAGCTACTGCTGCCCTCTTCTTATTTACAATGTCACCAGAAAGTGAGAACAGGCATTTGCATGGCACTTTTGTAGCCAGCATTACCAGGTATTTACGTGCCAGAAATGCTAAATATTCATATGCCCCTTCATGCTTTGGCCACCATTCCAGAGGACATGCTTCCATACCGATGATGCTCATTAAAAAATAATGCGTTAATTAAATTTGTGACTGAACTCCTTGGTGGAGAATTGTACATCCCCTGCTCTGTTTTACCTGCATACTGCCATATATTTCATGTTATGGCAGTCTAGGATGATGACCCAGCACATGTTGTTGTTCGTTTTAAGAACACTTTCACTGCAGATTTGACAAGGTACCAATGTGAGATTTCTAAAGATAGCTACAGCACTCGACCCAAGGTTTAGGAATCTGAAATGCTGTCCAAAATCTGAGAGGGACGAGGTGTGGAGCATGCTTTTAGAAGTCTTAAAAGAGCAACACTCTGATGCGGAAACTACAGAACCCAAACTACCAAAAAAGAAAATCAATCTTCTGCTGGTGGCATCTGACTCAGATAATGAAAATGAACATGTTGGGCCTCACTGCTTTGGATGGTTTTTGAGCAGAACCCATCATCAACATGGATGTATATCCCCTGGAATGGTGGTTGAAGCATGAAGGGACATATGAATCTTTAGCGCATCTGGCATGTAAATATCTTGCAACGCCAGCTACAAGAGAACGCCTGTTCTCACTTTCAGGTGACATTGTAAACAAGAATCCGGCAGCAATATCGCCTGCAAATGTAACCAAACGTGTTTGTCTGAGCGATTAGCTGAACAAGAAGTAGGACTGAGTGGACTTGCAGGCTCTAAAATTTTACATTGTTTTATTTTTGAATGCAGTATTTTTGTACATAATTCTACATTTGTAAGTTCAACTTTCATGATAAAGAAATTGCACAACAGTACTTGCATTAGGTGAATTGAAAAATACTATTTCTTTTGTCTTTTTACAGTGAAAACACTTGTAATCAAAAATAAAATATAAAGTGAGCACTGTACACTTTGTATTCTGTGTTGTAATTGAAATCAATATATTTGAAAATGTAGAAAACATCCAAAAATATTTAAATAAATGGTATTCTATTGTTTAACAGTGTGATTAATTGTGATTAATTTTTTTTAATCGCTTGACAGCCCTATTTTAAAGCAAATATTGGAGGATGGTAGCAGCAAACGAATCTCAGATTTGTAATTTGCACTGTGGAAGGAGCAGCTTCTCAGCTGGTGTCATTGGCATAGTGCAATTGGTTTTTGTAGAGCTACACTGATTTACACCAGACGAGGACCGGGCCCTAAGAATAACATTAATCCAGTCAAGGACCAGAAACATACCAGATGACCTGTGTGTCTAATCAAAACAACTTGTATTTCAAAGGTCAATTACTAAATGCTCACAGAAGCTGTTTGCTTCAAAAATTCAAAGATCATTGGCTGAATAATCATGAAATTTTAGAAATTGGTGTTCCTTTTCTGGATAATCAGAACAGACGAAGAGGCAACATTCATTGTATAAACTACACACATCCGAATTATTCACCTCCCTTGTACTGAGCCCCTTAAATCCCATTGCTTTAAGGGAGTTCAGCACCTGACAGGATGGAGCCCATTGTAAACTTGGTTAGAAAATTGTAGCCGTGATACTGAGGGGGATGGGGATGTGTGTGTGTGTTTGCATGTTACTCACTAGCATCCTTTACAGGCAGTAGTCAGCTCTTCAAAACATTTGTTCCAGGAGAGAGAGAATTCAAAGCAACTTTGCATCATTAAACAGCTGAGAACGATGATGGACCCAGCAGGAGACCCAACATCCACTTGAAGGAGCACAGTGTATTTATCATTCTCTGCTAGATTGTTACATTCTATGATTATCTACTGGAAGCACATATCCTGGCAAGCCATTTACAGCAGTCAGTGACTGCAGAGTTGGTTCAGGGAAGACAACGACAGCACAGATTACACAGGGCAGGACCAGTTACTGAACCAGAACTGAGCTTTGCTGCATTGCTACGTCACCAAACAAACAAACACAACTTAAAGCCCAGGAGTTGGAAACCCAGATCAGACTGATGCTCAGTTGGACAGGTTTTCTGTTCAGTCCCAACCTTGTCATTGCAGAGCAAATAGTTGCAATCTTTTCTGGGTGCAGGCACAATTTTCTGCAGTGCTCCCACTGATCCTCTTGATGGCTCATTACACATACATGCTGGGCTTACAGTGTGTGTGCGTGTGTGTGTTGGAATAGAAGGTCACAGACCCAGCACAACAAGCAAGCAAACAAACAAATAAATAAAGGAACCAAGCCGGGTCCCTGAGGCGTGCACTTTAAGCACCCGTTTTACCAAAGCTGCTGCTCCCCGATTATGAAAGACTCTCCCAGCACAAGTTTTCAGACCACTGTAAACACTACACACGTGTACTCCCCTTCTTCTAATTCTTGGCCAGAACTGGGCGCATATTACGAGCATTTTGATATTTGTTTGACTTTTTAACTGAGTTTGCTTCAATTCTGTACACATTCCTATAGGGTCCTTACTGCCTGTTATGGCACATGATGTGTTTCTCTGTCTAGCTGACTTTTGTTTTAGATGAAGCAAGAAACAACAATTGTCCAGAGACCCATTCTGCTTTCAGTCAAATCAAGAGTAACTCAATGGCCCAAAGTCACCACCAGAGCGAGAACTCAGTGGTTCCCTTTCTAACATTGCATGTCTGAAACATAACAATACACGGCAGCTGACCCATCCAGCAAGGTAGGCCCTTCTACATTTAATGGCGCAGTACAGAGGAGACGGAATAGCAGCATCACCATGGGCCAATGTGGCTGAGCTCTGTGAGTTTGTCCACACTGCAATTAAACACCCACAGCTGGCATGTGCCAGCTGATGGGACTTGAGGCTGTAAAATTGCAGTGGAGCTGTTTGGGCTCAGGTTGGAGCCTCAGCTCTGGGACTCTGCTGGGCTGCAGCCAGAGCCCAAATGTCTACACTGCAATGTTACAGCCCTGCAGCCCAAGCCCTGCAAGTGTGAGTCAGCTGTGAGGGGCCAGCCAAGGGTGTTTAATTGCAGTGTAGACACAGTCTCTGTGTCCTCTCTTTTAGCAGCCAGAGAACTTGATTTCTCAGAACACTAGCTTTGCTTTCAAACCGCATTTGTTTCTACTGAGGCTTTTTATTGAATTGTGTCAATTCCCACTCCCCTGTTAATCTTCAATGAGGTTTTCAGAAACATCTATTTGATGATGAATGAAATAAAATCTGCAGCCTAAAAGTCTGTGTTTCTAGGGATCCTGTCACAACAACCCCAGAGTGGTGGAGTTTTATTTGGTTTTTAAAAACTTCTGTGGGACGTCTTTACACTTCTCTCTCTCTTTCTCTCTCTCTCTTTCTAGGGCTGTTGATAAGCTCAGGCTGTGCTTTGTACCCCTTAGGATGGAACAGCCCAGAAATACAGCAGACATGTGGGAATGCCTCCAAGCAATTTCAGTTAGGTAAGGCAGCCCTGGAAAGGAGAACACCGAATGGCTAATGGGTTTTTACACATATTCTCTCTAGTTAATCACCTTATATGAGTCCTGAATCAATGACAACAATAAGAAAAGGAGTACTTGTGGCACCTTAGAGACTAACCAATTTATCTGAGCATAAGCTTTCATGAGCTACAGCTCACTTCATCGGATGCATCCGATGAAGTGAGCTGTAGCTCATGAAAGCTTATGCTCAAATAAATTTGTTAGTCTCTAAGGTGCCACAAGTACTCCTTTTCTTTTTGCGAATACAGACTAACACGGCTGTTACTCTGAAAAATGACAACAATGTTATTCATCTCAGCCAGCACCTATGCTGGTCTGGTAGGTTCAGCTGTTGTGGCTGCTGTCAGTATCATGGGTCATATCACACCTCTGCCTTCTGCAACTTGTGGGATTTTCATTTTCTTTTGTTTAAAGTTGGCTAGAGAGCTACCTCCCAGCCCTATTGCTAATGCTCTTTCTTTGATGACTGGAGCAGCTGATTGTGACTGTCGGGTAAAACAATACGTAGCGTATCTGAAAAGTTGATCTGAGGCACTTGTTATCTGGATTGATGCCCTATTGTGCAAGGTGCTGTACAGAGAGATAGGCAGACGTGCACCTGTGCAAGGGGTGCTTCTTTGATGCACCAGTAGATATGTATCCCTGTATCTTCAAAGTTGTGCACAATACACAAACATTAAGTAGCGAGCCCCATAATACTTTATATTTCCTTGTTTCTTTTTCTTTTTTTTTTTAGTATTTTGTTAAGAAAATGCTTGTGATCTGACAGAGAATGAAGCCCTCTGTTTATTCACAGGACAGATGCAGCATAGGCAACAACTATGCAAACTTCTTTGCCAATGTTCCCAGAGCTGACAAGCTTAGACTGACCTGGAAGGACCACCTCTGCTGGGGACAGAGGAGGTCAGTTTCCATGGCTCATTCGCTCCGAGGGTTGCCAAACCTCCAGGATTGTCCAGGAGTCTCCAGGAATTAAAGATGAATCTTTAATTAAAGATTGTCGTGTGATGAAACCTTTGGGAATACATCCAACCAAAACTGGCAACCCTCTTTGCTCCTGGGATTGTTGACAATTAAGGCAATTAGCATCAACTGTGGAAGCCCTTTCTGTAATACGGACATTTGTCCACTAGGTACTGGCCTAAGACCACAAATTCATTCCATGTAGCCAATAAACAGCTCTCCAATGGTATTAACTTTTGCTCATTTTTAGAAGTGGCTGTGTTTGAATCTGTTTTAGGTTTGGGCTTAGGACTGGTAATTGGAGCTGAATTGGGATTTGGGTATAAGGTGTTAAAACCTTTTGAGTAGTTCTTATGAGATTTCAGCTCCCCAATGGTAGAAGTTTGTGAGATCAGCTGATCTCATGAGGTTTACAGATTTGCTGAGCTTGAGACACTTCCTCCCTTGTGGGCTACCTCTGAACCTAGACTTCAAAGTGGGTCCCAGCTTTGAGAGCTGATCAGGAATCAAAATCATAGAGAGATGGTTTGGATCTAAGGATTCAGAACTGAACCCATCCCCCCCCAAAAGCCTACTGGGCTTGGACTCAGGGTTTGGATGTTGGCTCAACTCTAACAATTATTGATTTGAGTCAGATTTGAATTGGCAACCCAGGGTAAAGACTCTATACTGCATTATCATCCCCCTGAGTCACCCATTACTCCAGAGACATCTCATCCCTTTCTAAGGCAGAAGGGCATCCTTTCTTTGATTCTACAAAGCATCCAACATGTGTTTTAACTGTAAGCACATGACTTCAATGGCACTCAAGCACATGCTTAACATTATGCATGCACTCAAGGGCTTTGCTGAATCAGGGCCTTGTGGGATGCTTTGATCTAGGCATGCTAAATATAAGCCTTTGTATCAGGGGATCGCTTTCTACTGTGGCTTTGAAGGGGACAGAGAATGCACCAAGAAGGGATAATATTATGCAAAACCCCCTCTCGGGAGGAGCAGCACAATGGAAAGCTATTCCCGACAGTGGAGTTCTTCTGTAAACTGTCTCAGCTCCCTTGAGTACAATGTGCCATCTACATCAAGCACACAGGGAGGACTGGGGAAGGAGGAGAAGAGCTTCTTCCTGGCAGAGCTCTCTTTACTGCAGACTCCTCTGCAGATAGCAACAGATCAGGGCTGCAGTGTACATGGATCACGGGGGCATGAAGCTTATGACAAATGGGCTGAGGCCAATTACAGATGATCAAAGCATCTCTCCTATATATTCTAGCCCACAGCTTTATTTTTTCTTAATCAAATTAAGCCATAAAATAGCATTTAACTTGATGTCTGCTGCTCTCAGAGGTACTGCTGATTTCTTGTTAATGTCAGATACACATTCTGTTCTGGTTTGGCCCTTGTACCACACCTCTCACCAGGGTATCCGAGCTTCTCAATGGAGAAGCTCTCACCTTAAAGTGAAGTGACACTCGGAAAAGTGACTGTAAAAAAAAAAGGGGGGGTGGGAGGTGAGGGAAGAAAAAAAAGATTCACAATTCCAGTTGAAATCTACTCAGTTCGAAAATAAAACCAGTGACTTTTCCCAGTTGCTCACTGAAGTAGAAAGTTGTTTAAATTATTGTACTCTGGGATTTTCAAACAGAGAGTTAGGCAGCTGGTTCCCTTTGAAAGACACCCAACTCCCTTAGAGCCTTTGAAAATCCTAGCCCGGGTCTTTATTGTAAGCAGCTCTGACTCCATCTATGCATGGAGAGCAGTGCACATCTATTGAGTAAGAAGGTACCTTTTTTGCAGTCTATTTTCTGAGCATGGCCTTGCTTTAAGGACAAGACCCAAGACCCATGAACAGGAAATAGGGCATGATACACGTGATCTCTTCTTAAAAGTGACATGAATGTATCATTAACATTAAGAAATACACAGGAAAGTCATAAGTTAAGGTTGTCTCAACACTGTCATGCTTGTCATATTGCACATATAGACTCACAGCAAGCACAAGAACTAGTGATTTGGTTGATTGCTTTTCCTTTTAAATCTCTGCCTAATTTGATACATATATGCTGGGCAAGAGAATTCTCAGAGGCCCAAACACGCTGAATTGTCAAGACACTTCTCCTTTGGGGTTCTGACCATAGATTCATGTAGCTACTGTACTCCAAATTGCATTTAGAGTCTGGCACACTCTGTGCCTTTCTTGCCTTTTCACAATCAACCTCTTCTCCCATCGCTTCTTGTGCTATCACAAGGCTTTTCAAGTCAGCAACTGGTAACCCAGTTACATCCTGAATTTGTGTTGCAGGCAGCTGTCCAGAAAGGACAGCTGGTTATAGAAGTATATTTATTTCTAATGTTGGTTTTAACCTTTAAGTTGTCTGTATAGAGAGGACAAATACTAGTGGGATGGATTGGCGGCCTTGAGTTGTAAGAACACTTGCAATACTTTTTATTCTGAATTTACCCAGCTCCAGCAGAGTTACTGGGCCCAGCCATTTCATAACTGCACAATGGTCCCGTGATGCCTGTTGGCTGGTGCAAAGGTAACAGAATGTTGGGAATCATTAGGAAAGGGCTAGATAATAAGATGGAAAATATCGTACTGCCTCTATATAAATCCATGGTACGCCCCCAACTTGAATATTGCATGCAGATGTTGTCACCGCGTCTCAAAAAAGACATGTTGGAATTGGACAAGTTTCAGAAAAGGGCAAAAAAAAAAATGATTAGTGGTATGGAACAGCTTCTGTATGAGGAAAGATTAATAAGACTGGGACTTTTCAGCTTGGGAAAGAGACGACTAAGGGGGGATATGATGGAGGGCTATACAATCATGACTGGTGTGGAGAAAGTAAATAAGGAAGTTTTATTTACTCTGTCTCATAACACAAGAACTAGGGGTCATCAGATGAAATTAATAGGCAGCAGGTTTAAAACAAACAAAAGGAAGTGTTTCTTCACACAATGTACAAGCAACCTGTGGAACTGCTTGCCAGAGGATGTTGTGAAGGCCAAGACTATAATAGCGTTCAAAAAAAGAACTAGTAAGTTCATAGAGGATAGGTCCATCAGTGGCTGTTAGCCAAGTGTCCCTAGCCTGTGTTTACCAGAAGCTGGGAATGGGCGACAGGGGATGGATCTCTTGATGATTACCCGTTCTGTTCATTCCCTCTGGGGCACCTGGCATTGGCCACCGTTGGAAGACAGGATACTGGGTTAGATGGACCTTTGGTCTGACCCTGTATGGCTGTTCTTATGTTCTTATAAGGTCCCCCTGGGAACATCATGGTGCAGGGAGCCCCTGTGCTAAGGTAGGGAGCAGGCTCTATAGCAGTTGTGGGTGCAGGGTGTGACCGCGTGCCTGGAATGGGCCTCACTGAGAATGCCACACTCAAGGCAGACTGCACTGAATAGGGCAGACAGTCCCCCAAACTGGTGGTTTATTCTATAATTAGATTAATCAAGCCAGTAACAAAGGAGCTTCTGCAGCACCACACTGGTTAACCAGAAGCCAAACACAATCCCCTGTAGGCATTCCACCCCTTGGCTCCTATCCTGACAACCAAGTCTAACATAGTGAGGGGTTATTGAAAACTGATTTCACCATATGTGAGGTTCTTTCTAATCCCAAAGGATCAGACACCTATCCTCAGGTCAGTATGAATCTCAGATTTTACCCAAATATCACACTGTTCGCCAATCCTTAGTAAACTAACTAGAGGTTTAATAATAGAAGAAAAGAAGAGAGTTATAAATGGCTAATGGATCATATACATGCAAGTGACTGCAAAGTCCTTGTATCAGGTTTGTAGCAGTGGTGGAATAAACTGCTGGTTTGCAAAAGTCTCTCTGGAATCACCCAAACAGATTGGGGGGTCATCAGTCCTTGTTCAAAGCTGCCTTGTTAGAAATCCAGTCCAGAGAAATGAAGACACAATGGAGATGTCTCAGGTGCCGTTTTATATTCTCTGCCATATACATGAAAATTTACTGTCCCAAACAAAGCCCACATGTGCATGGACAGATACTGACCCAAGATGGAGTCCAGGGTCACGTGAGTATGGAAAGTTACTGGGAGAAGATGGCATCTCAGGTCACATGTCCTTACATGCTTTGCTGACTCGCTGGGGTGGCAGTTGGTCCCTGGCTGTGTGAGGCATCCTCAGGAGGAGCTATCTGGGTGGGGCATCTTCAGTGGCCCATTGTTAGAGCTGAGTGACCTTAATGGCCCATCAACACATAGTTGTGTCGCCTGATCTGAGATGTGACTCGTACAAACACATTTGAGATAGAAATGTATTCATAACTTCAGATACAAAGATGATACATGCCTATAAACCAGATTATCATAGGTAGTAAATCATAACTTTTCCATTGATACCTTACATGGTATATACTTTGTACAGGAGTTGTTGCAATTGTATAACAGTGGTAATATCAATATAAATGGTCATATTCAATCATGCAGCATCATGCAGGGGCATTCTGTGCTGGGATGGGAGAGGAGTGGGGTGAAGCAGCAGTGAGCTGGCAGGGAAGGAGGCAAATAGTAGTGAGAGTTGCGGCCAGGGTGGAGCTGCATCTCATTGATTCTGCACACACCCTCTGCAGTGGCCCACACTGCCCATTGCAAGGGGTACAAGTTCTGTCAGGCCTGAGGGCTGCCCTGGTCTGCACCAGGGACTGCACCAGTCCCTACAGCATCTAAATAGTGGTGGTGCAGTCTGCCTCCCCTCTGTGCCTGCATCAGTGTAGGGATGAATCTGCTAGTTCTAGCCACTGGACTAAGGTAGTACCAGGAGTTGTCTCCCTATTGTGACAGGGTCGAGCCGGATGGCTACAGAAGCGTAGTAGAAGGCAGATATATTAGCCCCAGGTTAAGTAGGTCCCTTTTCCCTGGGTAAGGTAACAGGGAAGGTTTTAGAACAACCAGGAACCTTCTGGAGACAATTAAGACAGGCAGGCTGATTAGAACACCTTTAGCCAATCAAGAAGCTGCTGGAATCAATTAAGGGAGGCTAATCAAAGCACCTGGGTTTAAAAAGGAGCTCACTTCAGTTTGTGGTGTGCATGTAAGGAGCTGGGAGCAAGAGGTGCTAGGAGCTGAGAGTAGAACGTATACTGTTGGAGGACTGAGGAGTACAAGCATTATCAGACACCAGGAGGAAGGTCCTATCGTGAGGATAAAGAAGGTGTTGGGAGGAGGCCATGGGGAAGTTACGCAGGGAGTTGTAGCTGTCACACAGCTGTTCCAGGAGGCACTCTAGACAGCTGCATTCCACAGGGCCCTGGGCTGGAACCCAGAGTAGAGGGTGGGCCCGGGTTCCCCCAAACCTCCCAACTCCTGGTCAGACACAGGAGGAGTTGACCTGGACTGTGGGTTCACGAAAATGTCCAAACTGAGGACTGCTGTGAAGCTCCAAGGCGAGCAAATCCGCCAATAAGTGCAAGACCCACCAAGGTAGAGGAGGAGCTTTGTCACACTATCTATAACCTCAGACAGACAAGTGGCATCATTCATTGGGAATCTCTCTACAGAGGCTGGGTGATGACACTGGGGAAAAACCTCAAGTGTATTATTATAAAGTAAAAGGAGTGAACAGATTTTAGTAATAAGCTTTGTCAGGGAGGACTCAGAATGATGCACAGAGGTTTAGACCTGAGGATGGTCTTGCAATGTGGAATGCTTACATTGCTCACACTTGTGCATTGCCTCTTGGACCATATCAGTCTTCAAGGCTGTCTCCAGGCCAGGGCCGTCCTTAGGCATATGCAGCTACGTCCCGAAAATTTGGGGCAACCCTGGGTTTTAGTGTCCACCCTGCCGCCTCTTCCAATCCCTGTTCTGACCCTTCCTGCAGGCTCCCACACCTGGCTGCTGCAGCCTGGTGACTTTTACTCCGGAGGGGATCTAGTAACTTAAAAGTGAAAAAGCCTTCCAGCCTGCCAGACCTATTAGCACAACACCCCTTTCCTGCCAGATAGCTGGACAAATGAGTTTCTCTTTCTTTACTTCTAACTATTGGATGAACTAGTTTTAAGAGAACCCTCTAGCAAAATCAGTACAATGAATATTGTTATGAACACACTAAACCTCTATGACTGATTAATTTAAAATAATATCTTTGTTTCAGTGAGTTAAATATGTAGTAATCTGGAATGATTACTTTATGTAGGCTTAAGAGTACACTGAAAACATAAAATCAGCTTAGAAATACTGATTAAGAAAATGTAAAACAGAGAAGAGCTGCATCATGTATTCCATAATATTTAATGTTGTATTCAGCAGGACAGCTGACTTGCCCTTACTACAAAGTTTTTGCAAATAAATCTCTGACAAACTTCAGGGTATATCAAAAAGCCTGTGAGTGACGTTTTTTATTCCCAAATTTAGTGCTTTTGATTAGGTCCCTTCTGCATGTCTAGTCTTCACCTTCTGGCATGCAGTGGAAAACGTGCTCCATTTTCTTTAGAGAAAAATTGCAGAAGAGTGGTTTTTTTCAAATGTCATTTGCTTCATTTGGGTTCAGTGATTTGGCTGGAACGGGTTGATCAGGGAGGGGGAGGGAGGAGAGGAGGGAGACAGTGGGGAGAGGGCGGGGCCTGGGCAGAGTGGGGGTGGAGTATGGGCGGGGCCAAAGGTGGGCTAGGGGGCTAGCCTCCCCAAGCGGTGGCTTCACCCACTGCCCATGACCCCAGGTAAGAGTGGGTCGGCTCCCGCACACCCAGCGTGCGCTGCAGTCTCCTTAGGCACGGGCCGTCTTCACAGAGCTGAATGCGTTGGTACCGCACGTTCTGCGTGAGGGAGAGGGTACGGGGGTCTCTGGGGGAGCTGAGACACTCTGCTGCCATGAGGCAGGTGGGGTGGCTCGGTATCCTTTGCTGCCTCCCCCCTCCCCCCGGGCTGCAAGCCCGGGCTGCCGTCAGGTACAGGGGCACCAGTTTAATAATACTGCATAGGGCCCCATAAATCCTAAGGATGGCCCTGCTCCAGGCTCCTTTCCCAACATTAACAAAAAGTACATTCATAGAGAAATCCGGACTAAAGCTGTGGCCCTGAGTGAGGGGCCTGTCGTATACTTCATATCTGAAAGAGGTTCTCAACCATTTTCCTTCGGAGGGCCCCCCAACATTTTGTAAAAACTCCACAGCCCACCTGTGCCACAATAACTGGTTTTCTACATATACAAGCCAGGGCTGGTGTTAGGGGGTAGCAAGCAAGGCAATTGCCTGGGGCCCCATGCCAGAGGGCCCCCACAAAGCTACATTGCTTAGGCTTCAGCTTCAGCCCTGGGTGGTGGGGTTCAGGGACCTGGGCTTCAGCTTTCTGTCCTGGGCCCCCATGAGGCTAATGCTGGCCCTGCTTGGAGCCCCCCCCGAAACCTTCTTGAGGCCCTCTTGAGGGCCCCAGACCTCTGGTTGAGAACCACTGGAATATGGGACATCTCTCATGTATGCATCCCCAGTTGCTGTGGGTACTCAATGCTTTACCAACACACACTTTCTCACTTCCAAAGGAACAAGGAGTATGTTACTCTACACCTGACTTGTACCCTAAATAAACTCTAGATGTCAGTATAGCCAAATCATTTAATCAGCTGCTCCAGACCTTCCTATCTCTTAATCTTGCAGCATTTTTACACTCATCCTGCTTTCTTCCCTCTCTTTCCTTGCAGCTGGTTTCTACTTTGGATTTTTATTGTCAAAGGAAGGGCAAATGGCTCTGAAGATGAAAAAAGACAGCTGTGTGAAAACCAGCTCTGTAATGGTTAGATGAAGGGTGGTAAAACTACATACTCTATTACTACTACTATCCACCATTGCTGCTACCAGGAGAGCAAAGTAATTATGAATTTTCTTAGTGCAGACAGAGTGTGATGAGAGTTCCAGGTTCTCATTGCTCTTTCCTGGCACCCTAGCTTTTTAAGGGGCTACAAGGCTGCTTTACTCAGACTATATCAAGCTTGAAAGCCTAGTAAAATCCTGAAAAAATGTCCCCTTCATGAATGTGCTCCTGGATCGTCAGTCTGTTTCATTGTAGTTTAGTAACTCCAGTAGTTGCCACTTCACAATTTATACCATCTACCTTCTGCTGGCACGTGTGTCTTAAGAGAATAAATAGATGGAGGGTCTGTTGGTACATTCAGAGTTCCTTCAAAGGGAACAGGTCTGTTTACATCTGGCTGAGATCAATTGTTCCCTGATGGAATATGGAATGTCCTGTGCACACACAAGCTGTTCCCCCATTGTTTTAGTGGCAATTCATGGATATTTTATTAGTACTTCGAGAGCTGTTTGCTTCGCTAGAAGGGTAAGTAAAACTGAAGTGTGGTACAGTGCAGCATGTGTAATTTCAAACAAAGATATGTTAAAAACATTACTCCTAAAAGTGAATTCCTTGGAGCAACAGGATCTCTGGCCTTCAAATTTGACAACATGAAGCACTGGGCTCCAACTATCCACTGTGCACTGTGTGAGACCTCCCACTGTGAATTGGTCAACCTTGCTGCTGAGTAGACCATCTCTGCTTGTGATCAGTCCCAGAGTGGTGAACAAGAAGCACTTTACTTGTGAAAGGATCCAGAGGTGATTTGCCTGCCTTAGTAGGAAGACACTAGAGAGACCCTCTCTTTGTGACAAGCAAGCAGGAGATGGGGAAGGAGCTGCCTTGATCAGCATCGTATTTTGGATGGAGGTGTTGATCTCGTTTGGTGAGCGAGTCAGGAGGTATATATTCTGGGTTCCACTTAGTCCTAATCGGCCTCTGAGTGTTCCTGACCGTCAGTTCTCATCTATCCAACAAGTCTGTGATATTCAAAGGGCTCTTGAAACCCTTTCCCACAGGATCAAAGACTACAGAGTAATTTATTTTGCTGTCTCTAGGAAATGGAGAATAGGAGAAGCCAGAACTATCAGGGTTTTCTTCTGCCTGTGGATTGTCTCTTTCACACACGAACCTTGCTGACTGCAGACATCTACAATAGAACCTAAGAGTTATGGACACCTTGGGAATGGAGGTTGTCCGTAACTCCGAAATGTTTGTAACTTTGAATGAAATACGGTTCCGGCTCCAGCAGTTCACGCTCTGGGCCAGGTTCCAGAGGCAGCTTCTGTGCAGGCAGCTTCTTTCCCAGGCAGGGCAAACTTGTCCCCCGCCTGGCTGCGGTGGGTGGGGTGAAAACAGCGAGTCCCCCTCCCGGTGGGGGTGGTGGTGGTGAAAACAGCACCCCCCCCACCCCCCGCTGGCCAGGGGAAGCTCTAAGCACCCATGGCTTACAGGAAAGCAGCGTAGACTCCAGTGCTGCTCCCGCCTTGCAATCTCAGTCTCTTCAACTCCTAGCTGTAAGTGTGCCCCGCGCATGAGGGTGGGGACGGGGTAGCGGTGGGAACAGGCAGCCCAGATTTGCCTCCCTTGAAGATGCAATACAGGCACAGTACAGTATTTGCTTTTTTTAAATTTTTGTTTCCAGTGCTGCCTGATTGGATACTTCCAGTTTCACATGGTGTCCAGTTGACCGGTCAGGCCATAACGCTGGTGTTCGTATCTTTGAGGTTCTGCTGTATGTCTAATCAAATTAAAGTGCCAAATCTAACAAATTGATATTGATTGTGCCTTGTTTTCTTGCAGTGTGTCTGCTGGTTAGTAGAGCTGATTAGAAAATGAGTTTTTTCTTCACATAATTTTTTGACACTTTAGCAAAAAATTGAAAACCAAATAAATTCAGATGGAAACTGACTTTTTTAAAATTTGGAAATCCTGCTATGGTGCATGAGAATTGTAGTTTGGATTCCTCATACCCTCATTCTTCTCTATAGACTGGCCTCCTTGGCCAGACTATATCTACCATGGTGCACCATGGTACCATGCTCTTGCTGAGTCACCCTGGTGCATCATGGGTAGCGTAGTCCAGCCCGGTAACCCAGAAGGCACTGCATCAACATTTCCAAAGCAACGTTTTCAGTTTTTGGAGGAAAGTTTTTGGCTTTTGGATGTTCATTTTTTCCATGAAAAGTTGAAATTTTCAGTGGAAAGCAGACACTTTACATGAAAAGTTTCACCCAATTTTCTGTCAAAAACAGTTTTGATGGAAATTTTTCAAGTAGTCCTACTAGTTAGTTAGTCCAATGTAATTCTAGCTATTCTCCCTGTTTTATAGCAGCATGTTGTTCTTACTGGTTATACAGCACCTTCCATGAGCCTCAAAGCATATTATACAATTACAGAGCATTTAATTAATGGAATGATTTTGCCCACCCAACAAAACAATCCCATCTGGAGTGGAAGTGAGATAGGTAGGATGATTTACATTAAGTCAGTGCTGTAGATTTCAGTAATGAGAAGGATAATTAATGTCCTTTAACAGCATTTGTAGACTACAAGATATGAAAATAAAGGGATCAGGTTTCATGCTTCAGGGTTTCAGATGACTGAGTGTAGATTGAATCCCAAAAAAGTACCATCTGCCCATTTTCCGTATACACACATACACAATTCACTTGATGCATCTTTCATCTTCCTCTGAAGTGTTACGTATTATGATTGCTGAAGACAGGATACTTGAAATGATTTACTTGAAAAATGGTCTTTTGTTCAAAAACAAACAATATTGGGGTTCTTCTCTTTTTCCTGTCGCTCTCCCTTTTTCAACAGCAAAATGGAAATGGAAAATAATAAAGGAGGGTGGGGGAAGGTGAATAATGAGCCAAATCCCCAACTATTCAGATCCTTTTGAAAACTTCAAACCTTTCTAAAACTTCCCCTTTCATCTTTTTATCCAGCTCTCCCACTGACTTACACTCCATTCTCTGGGGAGAGGAGGGATGGAGACTTTCCTGTTAGGCACATTCCAAGCACTTGGCTAGACAGAGACAATCACTGTATGCCGGTCTCCCCTGCCCTCACCCATTGATTGCCATTCTGCTGTGCTTTCTGGCAGTGCTCCTCTCAAGGCCATTGGCTTTTCATTTTAGAATTACTAGTACTTGAGTGCTGTCTGGAGAGAGCTTCCTTAACCCTACCATCACTGAGCTTGGCTGCATTGAAAAATATGTTTAAACTTCAGCACACAGTGAGGCACGTATTCAGCAGTCACTTTTCTGAACAGATGGGACCTTCAGCTTCCGTTGAGCCCTGCTGCTACTGCTAATGCAAGACGTATTTGTGTGTCGTGTCATGAAATCAGAACTCTCAGCTCTGAAGGAAGCTGCCTTGGGACGAGCTGAATCACCTGAACACCAAACCCAGCTGCACGGCATTATGGAAATGCTTTAGAATAAGGTCTGGCTTGGGAACAGGCTCACACTGACGTAGGTCTGGTAAGAAGGAAGCTTTTCCCAGCAGACGGAGTGACTGTGCAGTTCTAAGAAACAAGGCTTCTCCTCCCAGATGTAACTCTTTCAAAGGACATAGATTAATTTGGCTCAACATAGAGAGTGTCTACACTGGCACTTTACAGCGCTGCAACTTTCTAGCTCAGGGGTGTGAAAAAAACACCCGCCTGAGTGCAGCAAGTTTCAGCCCTGTAAAGTGCCCTTGCAGACTGTGCACCAGCGCTGGGAGCCGTGCCCCTCGTGGACGTGGTTTTTTTTAGAGCGCTGCCGTGGCAGCCAGTGTAGACAAGCCCATTAGCACACATAAAATGCCTTGCATCACGTGTAAATTACTACTCTGTTAGGCTCTGGTGGCTTCTGCAATAGAAGACAGGGATAGAGGGCACCCAAACTATTTAAAGGGTACTCAATTGCTGAACACTACAATGGGTGACTCTGGCCCAATTACTCCTAGGTGAATTCTTTACTAAAAAATTAAAAATTCTGCACACAATAGTTTAAAATTCTGCAAAATTTTGCATATTTTATTTGTCAAAACAACACAGTGTAATTATACCAGTTTCAATTATTTTGGTAATTTATTTCAAAATACCTGTCAGTAAGTAAGTCTGTAATAATACAGACAAAAAAAAAAAAAGATCCAGGAAATGTTTTTTTTTGTGACAAATAAATTCTTTAGTAGGCTATTAATACAGAACTTTGAGGAATTAATTTAAACTATAATACAGAAACGTATTTCCTGCACCCCTCAGAAGCAGTGCAAAGGCTTGGGGGAGTCAGAGGTAACGGAGGAGCTGAGGTAGAGGGAAGGGGTCTGGGAGTGAACCTAGAGCAGTAGTTCCCAAACTGGGGTTCGTGAAATGCTACAGGGGGTTCTTGGGAAAAAATTCCTAATGGCAGACAGAGCTGTCCCTAGGGACTCTGGGCATTGCGGGGCCCGCAGCCTGGAGCCCCTGGACCTCCAAGAGCTAAGCAGATCAAAGCAAGGATATCTATTACACTGAGGAGATTTAAACTTCAAGACTCCTTATAACAAATGGAAAGGGAGGTAGCTATTTGGGGGGAGGGATAGCTCAGTGGTTTGAGCATTGGCCTGCTTAAACCCAGGGTTGTGAGTTCAATCCTTGAGGGGGGCCATTTAGGGATCTGGGGCAAAAAAATAATTGGGGATTGTGCCTGCTTTGAGCAGGGGGTTGGACAAGATGATCTCCTGAAGTCCCTTCCAACTGTGATAGTCTATGAGTCTATGTTTGTTGCTATTTTTAAAATTAAATAGGCAGCTAGTATTGTTTTTAAAATTATGATGAAGAACAAGTTTAAGCTTTATTGTAATGTGCATTGTTTGCCTGGACTGCTCAAGACCTGAATGCTTGTTTTGGAGGAACTTTGAATTGGCTTCTTAAATACCTTCATGCTGTTGCACATCTGATACTCCTTGATGAAACATAGGAGCCTGGTCTTATAACAGGCTTATTCAAAGTGATATAAGCTATGAAAGTGAGATCTTGGAAGAGTGTTGCCGTTTTCATAATGTAATAAAAATACTGTAATGATAAATATTAATAATAAATAGTGTGTAATAAGTGTATTATAAAAACAAATTTTATATTTCCAAGATCACTGCTTTTATAATTTATATTCAGGTAAAGGAGAAAATCCCTGGAAATATTCATTTTTAGGAAGGGGTTCGCGAGACTTGACATTTTCGTGAAAGGGGTTCACAGGTTGTTAAAGTTTGGGAACCACTGACCTAGAGGGTTATTGGGTGTGAGTAGAAGTCTGGAACAGTTTTTCTGGGAGATGTGGGAGGGTTTGTTAGGGAGTTGGGGCACCTCCCTCATATGACCCTGACTGACCCCTAGCCTCTCCCATTCAGTCCTCCCATCCCTGTGTGTCCCTGCACCTCCTACCCCCTGTGACCATGTGGCCCTGCAGCCCCCTACCCTCCATCCCCATGTGGTCCTAAAGCCCCCTCCCATTCAGTCCCTGGCTCAATGCTGTCACCCCACTAGCTCTTGAGCTCCCACCCCAGTCTATCCCCCCACTAGTGCTTCTGAACACCAGTCTGTGACCCCTCAGCAGCCCTCTGTTTCCCCCCGCTCTGTCTTTTGCCCATGCCCTGTGCCTCCTAACCTGGCTCCATGGGCAGGGTGCTGTGATGAACGCAGCCAGTTGCCGACTGTTCCTGCTGATCAGCTGCTGCTGTCTGTTCTAGCACCACAGCAGCCGCTGGTGGGTGAAAGGCACTTCTTCAGCAGAACGTATTTTCTGCACAGAAAGAAAAAATTCTGCACCGGACATGAATTTTGCACATGTGCAGTGGCACAGAATTTCCCCAGGAGTACCCAATATTAGGAAAACATGATTGCACAGCACACAGCAACTGCTGTGCCAAAGCTAGGGTTGTATTAGAGCTTTTCAGAGATTGCGTGGTTCACCAACCACCAGATCCAGAGCCATGTTTTTGGGGTGCCCATCCACTCGTTGACTAGATACCTGAAATCAAAAAACATTCCAACTGCCGCTAGATGCACGGTCCTGCAAGAAGACTACAGCAGGGGTGAGAACTGAATCCAACTCTTCTGAGGCCCCGTCCAGTGCTGTACCCAGAGGCCATACTTCCTCTGCCCACTGTCTCTGTCCCACCTCTCACCTTTAAAATATTCGCATTTAAGGCTTCTTTTTTTTAAAAAATGGAAAACTATCTAAAATCTTAAGTCCTTAACAGAGTGTGTGTGTGTAGCCCTAACATTGCAATTATTGTAAATATATTGTAACACAAAATATTTCAAAATGCATTCCTACTTTATCTACCTGCCAAGACTTGTGTTTTGTACTTCACCAACAGGCCTGCTGATGTCACTAATGCAGCACCTAAAACCATTTAAGGAAATCACATAGGTGACCTGTTTAGGACCCTGATCCAAAGCTCATTGAGATCAATGGAAAGTGGCCGATTCACTTTAATAGGCTTTGGATAAGGTCTTAGGCGCTTATGATTTTATCACATGCTGTGGGAAATGCACAGAACCCAGAGTGCCTGAATTCAGGTCCCAACATGTAAATAAACTTTTAAAATTGACTTTAAAATATTTTAATTGTGATGTTTTAGGTACAGCTGGTCAAAAATAGGAATTCTCAGAATTTCTTGTGGGAGATGTCTGGGGCATGTGACAGTGGAACTATAACTTCCATGAGGCTCAGTGGCAGCTCAGATGGACATGTTAATGTTGAACTGACTGGAAATGAAGTGTTTCAATTCAGTTCAACCCACTAAAATGTTTCAATTTGGGTCCCCCAGATCAGAAACAAATATTTCATGATGATTTTCCTAATGGGATTTTATTTGGCAAAACAGAAATTTTTCCGGAAACTCCATTTTCCAAAAAAAAAAAAAAAAAAAAAAGTTGATGGAAGATTTCCAACCACTCTAGTTTTAAACCTATACATCCATCTATCCCTATACCACACCCATTACTGTGGTAGTTGAATGACTAATGACTCTTAGTAACAATCTAGGGTCTCAGACTTGTTTTTGGAACAGCATTTTATTCATTTTTTTGTTACGAAAGTATTTTAATTTACCTTTAAGTCTTGGGTCCCCATGGGTCCCCATCCCAAGACATATATGGGCTCTTTGCACATGCTCACTCTATCTGTCAGATGCCAGCAAAATGTTTTGCACAAGATGGTTTCTTGCCCAGTTGGAAGGGAGGTTGCAGTTGGATATACCAAGATATTGACTGTCAAGTACCAGGGGCCCTTCAAGTGGTTGGGGCTTGGTCTGAGGGCAAAGTTTGATGGTTTTACCTGGGCTTTGTTTTAATCCCAATTCAATCCCGTGGGAACACGAATATACTACTCACTGGGCAGAGCAGGGTAGAAGGGATAGAAAAAACACTTCTGTGGTTTGCGCTTTCACTCCTTGATTCTGTCTGGTGCTTAGATACCATGGTGATAAGGGCTTTTATGAAAAACAGAGATGAGAGAGAGATTAAAATGCCACTCAGTGGTTTAGTTCGCTTAATGTTAACAATGCAATTTAATGAACTGCTGAATCTAAGGAAATATAGCCACATTCCAAACCAAAGAGATTTGCAACTTGGAATAAAAGCAAAGTCTCTGATTGAAATGTCAGACCCATCTCTGAGTGATGATTTAATAACTTTTATGAGTGATCCTGTCACAGCAAATCTCAACACTCGAATGGAGTGACTCAGTGAGAGCCTATTAACAATGATACATACCAAAGAGGAACAAGGTGAGCTTTTTACCCCTTCCCGACTTAGCTTAAAAGCTTATTTGCTGTGGGAACATTTTCTCTTTCTCTTACAACTCCTTTCCCTCCCCCTGACTCTCGTAGGATAAAATACTTCCGGGACTAATTGACCTGTGCAACGTGCATCAAGGAAACAGGGCCTAGGGTAGACAGAAGGTGAGGTACACCAGGTCTGATCCCCTGTGCTTCTGTCATGAGTTGTGAGTGGGCGTACAACTGGAGAAGGGCTTACATGTCTGGGTCACATGCTGTGAAGGTCTGGCAGAAAGAGGTGGAAAATCTTTTATCCCACATGCCTCCTGCATGCCATCACAGTGTCACAATGGTGCCCATGGTATATAGGTTAAAGCTGCTTCCAGCAGGTTTTATACACTCCCGTCCCCCACTCTTCACAACACAGAAGCAAATCTCTGGGCGGATGTGGGTTATGCAACGCTTGCCTATCTTGAGTGGAGGCCCAGGGCTGTGTAGTTGTGAGCGAGGTGACTAAGTGGTTCTGTTCCCAGGCACACTCTCGCACACAGCAATGGAGCAGGAGCACATCAGTGAGGTAAAGACTTGGGTAGATGTACATGCAGTGTAGCTCCTTAAAGCGTGTGTTCTTTGGGGGAAGCAGGCTGGGAATCTGCTGCCTTTACATATGTGTGCACAACTGCATATCACGTGCGAGTGCCACCTCAGTGCCAATGTCCATGTGACATCAGGACTGACATTCAGTCTTGTGTCCTCATCTAATGGGTGGAGCTTGACTAGAGGTGGGCAAATAACTCATAACCCATAATTTATGTGATGTGTTATTCCTCTGTGATCTGTTCATGGGCACATGCAAGCTGTTTTGATTGGTAGGGCCCATGGCATGATTTGGATCCCTGACTCGGTGAATGGAGCTCTTTGAAACAGGTTGCCAGTGTGAATACTTGTGATTATGAATTTGAAACGTTTAAAATTCACCATCTCCATAAACATTCCTGCCAAAAAAATCACTCGCTGGAGTGTTCCTGATAAGCAGGGACTCAGCCAAAGGGGAATTCATTTCAGAATACAAAAGAATATGTGTGGACATTTGTCATGTTTGTCCAGAGCTAATCAAGGGAGTGTCACTGAGCTTTATTTCACCACCTGTTGAAGCCCCGACTGGGGAAACCTGCATGGCTAGTCACATCAGCAGCTCTCCGCTGTGCTGCACGCCCTTGCTGTGCTTGCTCAGCGTGTCTGGATCATCAGACAGCAGTCAAAACAGAAGCACATTCAGCAGACTTTTACTCATCCTCTTATGAGCCCAGACCACTTCCACAGCTAAGCTTTGCTTAGCTTAGCTTTGGCTCAATTCTCAGATCCATACTCTACAGAGCTGCATTGTTTTGGTGCATCTTTTTTCCCCACTGTGCCCTGCTTTATGCTAAAAGGGATGGCTGGACCCATAGATCAGATTCAGAAAGGGACATTGAAACAACTAATCTTGTGCTTGCTGTAATGTATTTATGCAAGGATAGATGCTTCAGTCATTCTGGGGAGCAATCCTTCCTGCAGGCCTTGAACAAACTGAGTAAACAATGCGGATAAATGAATAAATGAAATAAACCCCAGTCCAACAGAATAACGGGGCTAGACATAGTCCTGAGTTACACTGAGTTACACAAAGAATATTCAAATAGCAGCACAGTTTGCTTGAACCAGCCTGTGCTAAACAATTAAATCAAAAAAGCTGACCATTGGCATAACAGTGCAGAGAACATCAAACTACACGTTACTCGCGTTGTTCAGAGGCTAGCTCTAAGGACAGTAAAAATGTGCAAGGTATTTATATATCTGCTTTTGCCAATAACATAATCCAGCCAAGAAGGATGACATCTATTGAATGCTTGCTGTTTTCTAGCAGAGAAGCCAGCACTTTCTTTAATCAGTGGAAATTATCCATAAAATCCCATGAAGATCTGCACATCTGTCCCTTGAACCATGGGGATGCACATTGGCTCTTTTTTATCACCATGTTTGCATTATAATACCTTGTAGTGGATTTTTAATTTTTTTTTGGCTAGGCAGTGCAGGATGTCTGACAGCAGAGGGCCTGAATTGGTCGCACAATAGTAATAATAATAATACTACCTAGCCTACAAGCAGAAGACAACAGTTTCGGAGAGATATTACTTTTAATTCTTACATTTGCCATCTTTACTGACTGGATGCTTACTGAGCAAGAGAGGGGCAGCTGGCGTGGTAGGGGGGTGTCCTTTAGCAGATGACCTTAAATCAGAGATTGGCATAAACCCTGGCTCCGAACTCCCCCGCACTTTGAAGGATTTGAAATGTGGTGCAAGATGTGAATTGTGCGGTGGAGTCCCTCATTTTCAGCCTGATCTGTTCAATGCTCACTCAGGGCTCTGCGTATTGTACTGCAGTGTACATGACTGAAAAAGAGGTTCCTTGGAGTGAGTGTTGCCCACTGAGCAACACGGCATCATTTCAAAGGATTTAACTTCAGCCGGCATGTACAACCAAGGCCAATTTGTGCGATTTGTTGACTCTATAATTTGCAAAATCTTTCTTCCTAAAGTATAATTGCCACCTGCTGTAGATGTTCCTTCGACATGAACTACATTCCCTCCCGCTAATATGACATGGTGCCAGGCACTGCAGTGTGGACATAAGTTACTCTCAGCCCGCAAAAGACCTAATGTGGAGGGCTAGTGTGAATTAATATGCCATGTGTTAGTTACTGTTGCTTTCAGTGGACTGCTCTAGTAACTACTGAAATTACGACAAGGTATCACGGCGTAAAGCACAAAACCACCAGCGCCATCATGGAATCAGTTCTCTCCATTCTTGGAGCATGTATTGTCTCTCCCCTCCCCCCCAGGTTTCTGATTGTCTAGCCAACCTCAGGACTCATGGATACTGATTGGTCGGTGAAGGGAACTCAAGGCCAGATGAATATTACTATCTAATTTGGAATTAAGGCAGGAACCTGGAGATTTATAGTATCACAGGCAATGTTATAACATGTTATAATATCACGTATGTTATAAATGAACATGGGCTATAGCATAACTGGTAATAAACTACATTTTGGGGATAGCCCGATGAGTACAATTGTCTTCACCCCACCAGGTCCCTTTGCATTAGCGTACATTGGCCTACAGTGAGCTATCATAGGAAAAAAGAGCTGCAGGAGCTCACCTATCCCTCATCTCTGTGCATCAAGGCCAATCTTGCCATATACATGCTTGTCTTGAAGGCTTTCTAATGGCGAGGCCATAACTCCCTCAACAGGAAAATTAGTCCCCTGACCATCATTTTATGCAACTTAACTTTGCCTCACAGTTGCTGGTGCTCTAATTTTCTGTTAGAGCCGGGATGAAATTTCTGCTAGGGGTTTGCTGTTAGGGCTGCTCTTGTGTTGTACAAAAGCAGTGACTCCAGGTGTGGAAACTTTATCAAAGGTCTTTAGAGCAATCTGTCTGCTTAGTGGAACTTGGATTCAGAGAATCACAGCTGGGCGATTTATTTCCTCTTCTTAGATCTTGTTCTGCTTTCAGGGCAAAATTCTATGTAGCAGATCTTGACTTGGCGACTCCTTTCTATCCACTCATGCAGAAACCAAAGGGAGTTCCATACATAAAACAATATATACAAATCTGCCATGAGCGTCTGAGAAGAGAAGCTTCCCTCTAGGTCTCCACTGACTGCGTTAATGACCTGGATTTTCCTCCTGGCTGCTGTGTAACTTTTGCCTGAAGCATGTCTCACCCATTCAAAGTGACCAGATGCCCCGGTGTGATTTTTGCCCTCGGTGTCTCACAGGCTCAAGGCAACCAGATGCCATGGTTTCCATTGGAAAAACAGTGCCAACTCTGTCACTGATTTGATTTAAGTATAAAATAGTAAAGTTTTAACAAAGCAAACAAACAAAAAGAAAAGATGTATTGAAAAAAATGGGACCAGATTCACCATGGCATTACCCCAGCTTTACGCTGGTGTAAATCTACTGCTCTCTGCTTAGATTGTAAACTCTTCGGGGCAGGGACTGTTTCTTTGTTACAGGTGTGTACAGTTGCTAGCACAGTGGGCTCTAGATGCTACTCGATACAAATGAATAACAACACTAACTTTAGGACTAAGTGTAGGACTGGACTAACACAGTGGGGAATCAGGCTCTATATTCTTGAAATCAACCCTGATTTGTCTTACCATGGAAAGGACGAAAGAAGGACAATAAACAAGTAGATTATGTATTATTATTTATTTGTATTAGGGGGCACCTAAGGGCCTCAATCATGGGCAAACAAATTACAGAAAGATGGTACCAGCTCCCAGAAGTTTACACTCTAATATAAGACAAGAGACAGGTGCTGGATACATACAGAGGGACGGGGAACACAAGGAAACAGTGAGGTGATATGGGTTGGCATGGTAGGTAGTGGTCTGACCACTCCATTGCTGAGTTTTTTGTTTTGTTTTCTGAGGAGAGTTTTAAGGCGAGATTTGGAGGGGAACGCTGCCGTGGCTTTGTGGATGTTTACAGGGAGCTCATGTATGAGAGGCTGCATGGGAGAGAGCACAAAGGGATTTGTTTGAAAATCTAATGAGTGGGAAGTGAAAGTTGGCAGGAGTCAGCAGCTCCATAGTGTCTGAGAGACAATGGGTAGGCTGGGGTTAGGTCACAAAGGGCCTTGGATGTAAAGACGATTTCAGTAAAAGTGTATCCATGTACCCCATGCGCCAGGCTACATCACTGTCTTTTCCCCCACTAGCCTGGGGAGGTGCAGAGGTAATACCAGGCTGTTTCATGACTGACACTGCACGACAGCATGTACTGGGCTCCTGATTTCCCCTCTTCTTTCTCCCTCTGCAGGAACCTGCAGACTTGGCTGGGCATATTACTGCATGGGAGGTGGGGCGGCTGCAGCCATGCTGATCTGTACCTGGCTCTCATGCTTCGCCGGAAAACATCCCAGACCTGTCATGTTAGTGAAGAGCATCATTCAGAGTGCAAATCCGTATGGAGTGGAGCTCGAGTGCTGCCTTAAACAATGAGCTTTCCCGGATACTCTCCTAAAAAAGAAGGAGGAGCGCTGGCCACTGGTCCAAACTTCTCTGAATGATACACATGAACCCCCACTTTTCTGTCGACAGCAGGGGCCAAAGACTGCTCCCAACTACTGTTGCGTATCTGGGCTAACTACATTCAGGTGGGGTCACTCTAGATTTACACTGGTGTAACTGAGAGCACAACTTGGCTACAATGATCATAGAAACAATGACAGTCTCCTTGCGGACCAGGCGCTAAGAACAAGAGGCCAATTTCCTCTGCATCATGATTCCCTTGAAAGCAGGGGATGAATTTGGTCCAAGGAAAATAAGAATTCATTTCATGCATTCTCTGAATGTAAGATACATCTCCATTAATAATAATACATAACTCTTATCTAGCATTTTTCCTCAGAAGATCTCAAAGCGTTTTACCAATGAGGGCAGTGTCATTATCCTCATTTTACAGATGGGGAAACAGAGAGGTAAATTGAGTTGCCCAAGGCCACACAGTAGGTTAGTAGCAGGGCAGGAAATAGAACCCAGATCTTCTGTGTCTCAGTCCAGTGCGCTATCTACTTGACCGCACTGCCACGCTCAGTAGTGGGCTTCAGGCTGCTTTGCTTTGCTCGGCTTGCTGGTTATGCCGGGTTATGGTTGCTTTACAATTGCCGGAGCAGCGCAGTACTGGTGCAGAAACAGGAAACGGAGCCCCATGTGTAGTGTGTATCTAAAATGTCTCCAGCTGGGACAAGGTTGAAGCAAGGAGGGGGAGGTGCTGCAGCTGTGTTCCTTGCATCCAACCTTAAATATAGGAGCTTCTCCCTTCCCTAACCTAGTGAAGATATAGCGTTTGTCCATCTAGCATATGCGTCCCTAGATGGAGTTAAGATAAAGCTGGCAGTGAGTGGTATATATAGATTGTTCTGTAGCAATATGGAGTTCTGAGTTGACTGAGTTCCTCTCCATGGCTATTGCAGGGCCTCAGAAATGTGAAGATTGTCTCCAGAGTACGGTCATCTTAGGATCACTGAGCACTTCATCAGTGCCATATGCTGCAAAGTCCAATGAAGGGCACGCTCTGGGCTTATAAATGTGTGTATTCCTTTAACCCTGCAGGAGAACAAGCTGGAGAAAAAGCTTATGTGTTTGCATTTATATTCTTGTTGCAATGTCTTGTAAATAAAGGCTTGTGACCATTTTCACCCATGGGAGTGAAACCCACATCGATTGCTGTATATTACACCCAGCATTATGGAAATTTATTATCATCTAGTCATGTAGCTATTTTGACTCTCCAGAGCTATCTGATCTTGTGCATTCATGAAGTGACATAACTGGCATCCTTTTGGAGAGAAATGTGAGGTTACTAATGAGTACTCTTAATTTCTGCCAGAATCATGTAATATGAGGAAGATGTTCTAATGCCTTTCATGGCAGAATCACCCGGGGTTACTGCAGTGCCCTCTGGTGGACTACAGGACTGTCTGCAGACTGTTGAATATTACCCCTCAACTGTCTGTTAATAAATACAGGGCAACTGATGCAGAATTCATGAACATGTCGGGATGGAAACAACTGACAAGTGTGAGATGAGCTAGACAAAACCTGAGGGTCCTTGTACAGTCTTTGCAAATTTGTATAAGCAGCACCTTCGTATTTAACTGAGCCTGCAATCTACTTTTTTATAGTTTAGTTTTACACAGAAGAAAACAGAAATTTGTATAAAGAAAAGGAGTACTTGTGGCACCTTAGAGACTAACCAATTTATTTGAGCACAAGCTTTCGTGAGCTACAGCTCACTTCATCGAATGCATACTGTGGAAAGTGTAGAAGATCTTTTACACACACAAAGCATGAAAAAATACCTCCCCCCACCCCACTCTCCTGCTGGTAATAGCTTATCTAAAGTGACCACTCTCCTTACAATAAAGAAAAGGAGGACTTGTGGCACCTTAGAGACTAACCAATTTATTTGAGCATAAGCTTTCGTGAGCTACAGCTCACTTCATCAGATGAATTCCAATTCAACAGTTTGAATTGCAAATTGGATACAATTAACTTAGGCTTGAATAGAGACTGGGAGTGGCTAAGTCATTATGCAAGGTAACCTATTTCCCCTTGTTTTTTCCTACCGCCCCCCCCCCCCCCAACGTTCTTGTTAAACCCTGGATTTGTGCTGGAAATGGCCCACCTTGATTATCATACACATTGTAAGGAGAGTGGTCACTTTAGATAAGCTATTACCAGCAGGAGAGTGGGTTTGTGTGTGTGTGTGGGGGGGGGGGGTGAGAAAACCTGGATTTGTGCTGGAAATGGCCCAACTTGATTATCATACACATTGTAAGGAGAGTGATCACTTTAGATAAGCTATTACCAGCAGGAGAGTGGGGTGGGGGGAGGTATTTTTTCATGCTTTGTGTGTATAAAAGATCTTCTACACTTTCCACAGGATGCATCCGATGAAGTGAGCTGTAGCTCACGAAAGCTTATGCTCAAATAAATTGGTTAGTCGCTAAGGTGCCACAAGTACTCCTTTTCTTTTTGCGAATACAGACTAACACGGCTGTTACTCTGAAACCAGAAATTTGTATGTAGCTTTTAAAAAAAGTCATATGTTACAGTGGAAATTGAAAAGCTTCAATACCTTATGGAGCAGGAAAACTAATCCTTATAAACCTTCCAGTGCTGGCCACTGAAATTATTAGAAAGACACATGCACAAACCTGCTGGAGTTGAGAGAGGAGCAACAGCAATCAATTTATGAGGACCAACGAACGATTAAACTCACTAGAGCAAGTGTGTATAGTTTGGCGAAACATTAGCTGACCGGTGTGTGTATGCGGGGGAGATGGTGGGGAATAGAATAACCACCTGCACATTTTTGAAGGGTATGAATTCTAGGAAGGAAGATGAATTATATAAGGTGGTAATCAGGGCGTAGAACTAGGAGTAACAGGCTCAAATTAAGAAAGCTTCCGGGCAGTGGAAAGATCTCCTAAGGATAGGAGTGGAAGCTCCATCACTTAGGACATTTAGAGCAAGACTGGTCAAAGCACTCATAAATGTCCAGTATGGATTAATCCTGCACAGGCACTAAAGTGGACTAGCTGTGACAAACCTTTCCCATCATTAATTTGATGAGAAATCTCATCCTTTAAAATAGCTTGCTTTATTTTTCACATGTATATTTTAGATGGAGGCTGGACTCTTAATCCACATTTTGGGCTCTGCCTTCCTCCCAGATCTAGGAAATCCCAAAATATTGGGAGGGCGGGCTAGCCCCTTAAAGAGATCAGGTGTGTTGTTCATACAGGTGGATATTTGCCTGCTCTTTTCTCTTTTTAATCTGTATAGATTTGTTTCATGTGGCAAACTCTTCAATTTGTTCTTCCTGCTCTAAGTTTTAAAAGAGACTCTTACAAACAGTGTGGCCTCTTGTAGCTGCCTATTCGTGAGCCTCAGCTGAAGGTCCTTCGCTACATGCCCGGCAGCTAAGACAGGTTCTGTAGAGGCAGGGCGAAGTCTACGTTTGTGCCTTGGTGGAATGGCTTTACTGTCATTGCTGTCCACAAGTCACCCTGGAGGCTTCTCTTTTGCAGTGAGAGCGAACCCCCCTTGCCCAATCAGTTCTTTAGTAATTTTGATCCTTGATCCCTGCATCACTCTATGCTCAAGTGTAACACTAATGACCCCAGCCGTACACTGTTTCAGATGGAATCTGAGCAATGACATACAGTCTATAGTGTGAGTACCACCTCTTGGTTTGTGTTTTTTCCCCTTGACTCTCTCATTACTTCTTTTACGGCTGCTGTACACTGAACTGATGGTTTCAGTGATTTTTGCCTCCTACTGCCTTCCCCTGGTCAGCATGGTGCCTTGAGATACGTCAGTCTCTTTCCATTCTTGCATTGCAGATCATCAAGCTAAGAGATCAAATGTAAAAAATGCTTTTGCACATTAAAATAAATGGATTAATTTTGGATAGCGCTCAAATGCTGCAAACGGTTTGTTCCTTATGCTTAGTTTCTTGAGCCTAGGGGTTTGAATCTGAACTCGCCTCAGAGTTGTTACTGCTCACAATGAGCAGACTAGTTTAACAACAATGCAGTGATGCTATTAATTAAACACACTGGGCCAGATTCTTAGCTGTGTTCTGGACCCTTTGTGCTGCTTTGAGCGGAAAAGTAGCTTGTTCTGGCCAGCTAAGACTTTCCCAAGCATGGGAGAGCTCTCAGCTCAGAGGCTACCTATGCCAGATCTGCACCCTCACTCTCAGGCCCGGGGGCATGTTGGAACTGGGGTTTGGTCAGAGAGTGCAGTGCTTTGTCTATGTCAGATGACGGATATTATCCGAGGAACCATTGAGAGTTGGCATAATTTAGAGCAGCCTCAAGGCTCTTCTAACCTATGCTGGGGCCCAGAACAGTGCAGCTCTGCCTTGAGAATCAGGGAACCCCCTCACCTGCCCCAGCTCTGCTGCACCGAACAGAAAATAGGCACAGCAGAGAATCTGGCTCACCGTACATTTAAGGTTCTTTCTTGAATAAATATGGATGATGATAGTGATTTAGAAAAAACCTTGGGGTCTTTGCTGTTGTGCTCTCTAGGCTCTTCTGCCTCAGGCTCCTCTGGGTCTATCTATCTTAGGCATGTTTAAATTGGTGGTCTCTGTAGCACCGTATCTAAGCACCGGTGATGAGAAGGGCTGTGAAGCTGCAGTTTGAACATCGCCATGATATTTTTCCTACTTTCATTTCCTATTACAGTCTGCATCATGAGACTGAAGCAACAAGACAGGAGAAATTTACAGGGCACTTTCTTTGAGAATTTGCTATTCACACGGGCTTGTTTTTAATCTCTGTACCTGGCTTTGCCTGCTTCATTCATGACAGGGCTATAACTTTAGTGACACTGGCGGTGGTGAAAAGTGTCCCACTCTGGCTGAGCTGTGAAGATAGCCAAGGAAATGTCTTCCACTCAGACATTTGCTTCTCCCTGACCCTTTCTGAAATGCGTAAATGGACTACACTTACTAACTTCCCACCCCAGGATATGACCCTTGTTCCCTTGTGTCTTGTGGAGAATACAGCACTCATTACTGAAATGAAAAGCCCTCTGTACTGCTTTGCAAGAAGAACCTAGGCTCTCTTGCTGTAGTGTGATGATGGTATAACGTCAGATTTATCTCCACTTCAGTGTTTCCATTAGGGACGAGCTGACTTGTCTCACTCCCTTTAGAGAATCACTGAGGGAGAAAAGACAAAAAAATCCAGACCTGCTTTGTCTGCTTGTTATTATTAGTAAGCACTATTTTTAATCACAGCCCCCATTTTTTAATTTTTAAACCAACACATGAATCAGACTTAAGGGAAAAACAAACAAACAAACCAAAAAAAGAGGAGACTTTGCCTTGAGTATTACATAAGTGAATTAGTGGAACAATGATCATAGTGATGCTGATTCCCAACAGACATAAGGTCATAAAGAAGATTGTTGATGCAGGCAGGCTGTTACATGAGCAGAAGTGAAAATATTCGATGCTACTTTGGACTAGGATCCTTAAGGTGTTTGCCAGATTCTCCTCTAGCACTTCCCAACTAGTTTTAATATTTAAATTAACCCTTTGTGAACCTTGACAATATTGAGTTTGCAGTGGCAAGTCCTGTTTTGTGGTAGGAAGCAGTCATAAAACTGGCTCAGAGTAAGACCACCATAGTAGGGTGGTATTTTCAAAATTGCTCAGCATTGACTTAAATCTGCTCCCACTGATGGCAATGGGAGTTTTACCACTGGAATTGTTATGCCAGATTCTCGTTTACACTAAGGCCCATATACTAAGGTATATCTACACTGAAATAGTATGTGGGTTCATAACTCAGGTTAGCTAACCCACCTTAGCTAACTCGGGTTAAGTATCAATGAAGACAAAATAACTCAACTTTTCTAACTTGGATCTTACACCAAAGCCCAGGCCTTCCTTGAGCTTGAGCTGCTAACCCAAGTGGAAAGCTGAGTGACTGTGTCTTCACTGCTACTTTAACCTGAGTTAGTTAATGTGTGTATGCTAACCTGAGTTACGCACACCCCTTTTTTGTGGTGTAGACATAATCTTACACAACCCTGGCAGTGGAAAGGGTGCTTAGGGGGGTACGTCTACACTGCAGCTGGGAGCAAGACTTCCAGTCTGAGTAGACAGATTCACAGTAGCGGGGCTCGAGCGAGCACGCTAAAAATAGCAGCGTGGATGTTGCGGCTTGGGCTCTCAAACCGAGGGGGTCAGGTGGGCTTGAGAGTCCAAGCCACAGTCTCCACACAGCTATTTTTAACATGCTAACTCAAGCCCCACTAGCATGAGTCTGTCTACCTGGGCTGGGAGACTCACTCCCAGCAGCAGTGTGAACATGCCCAGTGGGGCCCTGGTGTAAAAGAGAAACTGGTCCAGTGGAAGCAGAGCTAGGCCAGCACTGAGCGGCTTTGACAATCCTACCATAAAGCCGAATTCCGATTACACTGAGAAAAATCTGACGGCTTAGCGTCGCAAGGAACGAAATACACTGAGCTCAACAGAATTGCTGGTCGCTCGTAGTCGACATGAAAAGCATCTGAGGTTGACCTCCCAAGCTGCTAGATGATCAGACACATGAGGTGAGCCCAGTGTGGAAAGTGCCTATCACTTCCACAAGCATGAGGATAATGTTTTCTCTCATCGGTTCAGTTTGTCCATAGCTTATAGATTAACGAGGCCACAGACCATGTGTATTGCCTCATGAAACACAGCTATTTTTTCTGCTTAGGGATCGTACATAACGTACCCATCCATAGTATGATAATACTGCACAAGTAGCATGGCGTTTTTTATAACTTATTGTAGTGATCACTGTAGATCTGAGGCCAGACTCAGCCTTGCTGTCAGCAGACAGAAGCCCATTGAAAGCACTGAGGACTGCATGCATGTACACACACCATTTCTCAGCTAGGCCCTTGAACGTCTGCTATTCCCAGCTGCACTAACCTGCCGGGTATTCCAGTTGTAGTAGTGCCATAAACATATTGTAATGGCAACTGAACGCAGAGATGAATTAAATTCCCCTTTAAATGACCATTGGGAACTTCTAAACATGGGAGGTACTTTGATCAGTGGGTACATTTGTATCCATATTGTCAGCTAACCATTACCTGAGGGCACTGTGTTTGTAATACTGTTCAAAGGAATTTTGGCTCTGAATTATGTTACTGCTGTCCCTGAAATGTTGTTACAGCTCTGGAAATGCTGACTGCAAACTGATGTCCCATCTTATGTGTCCGCATCCTGGGAATCAGATGAGATTGTGATGCATGAGAGTGTTACTAGGGTAGATACAAACCCATTCTGGGTAACATGAAGTATCCCTCCAGCTTTCCTAACAGTCTAGACATTGGAATGTGTTATGTTTTGCAGAAGCCCAGATACCCCCACTGAGAGTGAGTTTAGAACACAGGAGTGGGAGTAAGAAATTGAATTACTGGTCTGACACTGGCAGACCAGGTCATGCTAGCATGTATTCAGGTCAATTCACTTGTGCATTAGTATAGATCAAAGTGATTAATGTTTAAACTTCATAAAACTAATGGGATGTTACATGCATTGTTTTCACATATCTGTTCCTGTCATAATGTAATAGCAAACATTTACATGGTAAATATCCCTGTAACTAAATAACTTCTCAAGCATCAAAGAAATCTTGTGAAACGCTAATGAAGGACTTAAGGACTTGAACAGAAAATGCTAATTTCAAAGCAAGTGGCCATTAGGTGGTGGTCAGAGGTTCAAAGGCTAAGTGCATTCCTCACTCATCATCATCAAAGGAAAAGCCCACGTGGGTAGAGACATTGTCAGCTTGCTTTCTATGTGAGGAGACTATAAAAATGGATTCAAAGAAAGGTCCTTCATCTCCCGACTGTTTGGATTCTAACAGTGCAGAATAACTGCAACGAGAAGACGGAGCTCCCCAGAGTTATTCTGGGTAGCCCCAAGAGACTTTTGGGAAACTGGCCAATTACTACATCTCTGCTACCATTTGGAATTACTAACTGTGACTCACCTGTTATTATATTTTACTTGGTTTAACCTTTCAATAACTCTCATTTCCTTTTCTTAGCTATTAAACCTATAGTTAGTTTGCTACCAGCCTTGTCTTTGGTGTAAATTCATGGTACCAATTGATCTGGGGTAAGTGACTGATCTCTTTGGCCTGGGAACAACCTGATGTGGTGTGATTTTAGGATTAAATGACCTTTTATCAAAAAGTTCAGTTTGCCTGGGTGGCAAGATAGACGGGAGAGTCTAAGGGGACTGCCTGTGACTCCATGGTAGGACTGCTGCAGGGATCCAGGAGTTCACATTTGTTACTGGTTTGATGAAATCTAATAATGGACTATATCACCAGTTTGGGGTGTCTACGCTTGTTTTGTGACAGTCTGTCATGAGGTCGGCACTCACAGTTGTGAGCCACTCCAGGAAGCATGACAACTGACTTCCTGTGCAACCCTGAGCAAATCTCCTAAGCTTTCTGTACATCTGAAGAATTGGGATAATAATGCTTTCCTATTCACATGGGTGCTGGGGGGCGCACTAACTTGCTTCGTCGAGTGCTTTGAAACCCTCTACTGAAAGATGTCTCGCAAGCACAAGGTACTAAGATAAAGCGAATTATTATAAATTTGCAACACAAACTAATAAACTTACTTGGGCATGACCATTTTTGTGGTGCTGTTATCTGAGCTCCATATTTCCCTTTGTTTTTCTTCCTGACCAGCAATCCCTTTCCCAGCCCACCTTTTAATTGGTTCATAACCAAGTTGTGGTCTTTGTGCCTGTTCTTCCCCGGAATGTATTTACTTCCCTGTGTTGCTGTTAGTTAAGAACAGTCAGTAAATTTGTTCAGCCTTTCCCTTGTTATCCCATTTGTTTCAGACTCATGCTCAGCTGGGGAAGGTAATTGCTGAATGGGAAGCCAGGTACCCAGATTATTCTTTAGCAAATCCTGATTTCATACCAAGTTTTGTCCAGACAGTGCAGACCTGTACATCTCCCTGAATGGAAATGGATAGAGCCTTTAGACTTTGGTTATGAAAAACCATGGACCTATTATGCATAGGGCCATAGAGCGCAAGCATTTTAATGGGACTGGGTACATACGGGATCAGTGGCTCTCAACCTTTCCAGACTACTGTACTCCTTTCAGGACTCTGATTTGTCTTGCGGACCTCACTTAAAAACTACTGGCTTACAAAATCAGACATAAATCTACAAAATCGTCACAGGACACTGTTCCTGAACAATCGCTGACTTTCTCATTTTTACCATATAATTATAAAACAAATCAATAGGAATATAAATATTGTACTTACATTTCAGTGTATAGTACATAGAGCAGTATAAACAAGTCAGTTTCTGTATGACATTTCAGTTTGTACTGACTTCGCTAGTGCTTTTTATGTAGCCTGCTGTAAAACTAGGCAAATATCTAGATGAGCTGATGTACCCCTTGGAAGACCTCTGCGTACCCCCTGGGGTATGTGTACTTCTGGTTGAGAACTCCTGTACTGGATAAAGTGAGACATGAAGCAATACATACTGGTTTTGTTTTTCTGTAATTGTTGGAACTGTAGCTATCCCCTTATCCCCATCCTTCCTGGCCCTGAGAAATGCTATAGAAATATGATCTGTGGTGTAACTGGGGCTGCTGTTGGGAAAGAGTGTGGGGTGTGACCGCAGAGGCCAAAGGTCATCCTTGACCTTGGAAGGCGAGATACTGGACTGCAGGCAAATTGGGGAACTGCAGACAGCAGGTCTCTGGGTACTATGGTCTATGTTTCAGTAAATTGCCAAAGACAAGCCCTCCAAGGCCTAGTCTACCCAGGGGTGTGTGTGGGGGGTAATCGATCTAAGTTACGCAACTTCAGCTAAGTGAATAACGTAGCTGAAGTCGATGTACTTAGATCTACTTACCGTGGTATCTCCACTGTGGTAAGTCGACGGCTGACACTCCCCCGTCGACTCCGCCTGTGCCTCTCGCCCTGGTGGAGTACCGGAGTCGACGGGAGAGCGCTCAGTGGTCGATTTATCGTGTCTAGACTAGACGCGATAAATTGACCCCCCCCCCGCTGGATTGATTGCTGCCCGTCGATCCAGCAGGTAATGTAGACAAGCCCTATGACTTAATGAGAACAATCACAGATAGAGCCACATTTTCAAAGACCTGAGCATTCACCCTTTTGAGACCCTGAACAGTTATTTGAAAATGCAAATGGGAGCTAAGCTCTTTCAGAAAGTCTAGTCCCTCATGGATATAACTGGGAAATGTTTCTGGGTACTGCACTTTTAAATTTCTAGATGTCAGCTGCCATTTTGGGAAGCAGTGCTCATGCAGTATGTTACTTTGCTCTCTCTCTCTTTCTTACAGAGATGTTACTTTTGTTGTTTCCCCTTCCTCTAAAATAAAAGTCACTCTGGCTGAAAATATATGGTTTTTTTTGTGCATGGAAAAAAGCATAACTCAATAAACAAATGCATTTGCTATCTGCTTATTGCTTATATTGCTTATCTGCTTTCCCCACACATTCTACATCTGTTGGGGTACTTAATACCACGTTAGCATACACAGTATATTAACAATTACTACCAGAAACGCAAGTGCTGTCAGCCATGGAAGATCTGTCATCCAATTAAGGTAGTTACCATGCATGCACACTGCCCCAGCAGCTTCACTTTAATGACAACAGCAGCAAAATGAAGACAACCGAAGGAGAGAGGCAAATCTGATTTTGATGGGACTATCTGCAGAGCTAGTGTGCTGTAGGTGCAGTTGATCAGGTGCCATTGATGGAGATAAATGACAATATTATAGGACAATATTACAACATTACATAATGATTTAATAGCCATGGGCCTTCCACCTCCTTTCCACAAAAACAGGGCCAGAGAGCAGCCCCATGTATGAACAGCTTATTCTGCAATGCTGAACCATTGTAAGGACTGGAATTAGAAACTAGACACGATGGGCCAATTTGTGACTGGCCCCGCATGGGAGTGCTAAGAACGGGGATGGTGCAGCTACATTCCTGATCACCTCCTTATGTCCCTGTACAATGGCCAGCCAGAATCCCAGCAGTGAGCCCAAGTCTCGCACTGCTGGAAATAGAACAGGAGGACTTGTGGCACCTTAGAGACTAACCAATTTATTTGAGCATAAGCTTTCGGGAGCTACAGCTCACTTCATCAAAAGCTCATGCTCAAATAAATTTGTTGGTCTCTAAGGTGCCACAAGTCCTCCTTTTCTTTTTGTGGATACAGACTAACACAGCTGCTACTCTGAAAACTGCTGGAAATGACAGTCTCACAAAAGGAACTAAGGCAACATGATGATAGAAGTATGACAGCTTCCCCTCCTTCCCCACATCAGCGCTAATCTGGTTGGGGGTGTCATATTTGGGTCTGGCACGTGGTAGTTTATGAAAAAGGTGGCAGATATCCTACTCCAGTGACTGTTCCCCTAGGGTGACTGTTTCTGCATTAGGAAAAAGGGTGTGTTCTTAACACAAGCTAATGAACTCAAGGAAAAGCCCTAGTGAAGACAAAGCAGTCTGTAGTCTTCACATATTAGCAGATCGTGGGAACTAGACTCTCTTTAACTCAGCCTGCTAACTCATGTGAGAACTATGAACTGCTATGTCTTTACCTTCAGTTAGGGCTTGTGTACACTTGGAAATTTACCCAAATAGCTTTCCCGCACTAACTCCACATAGGGAGTTCCAAAGTGGATTAAACTAAATCAGCAAAAAGCACTTTTATTCCAGAATAAGAATGTCCATAGGAGGTTCATACAGACCTAATTATTTTGGGATATTTCCAAGTGTAGACAAGCCCTCTATCAACTCAGGTTAGGAACACACCTTTTTCCCTAGTGAAGACAAGGTCCTAGAGGTGTCAGGATCTCTTGGAGTAGGATACAGAAAAAGAAGCCTATGCAGTCCAGACCCTGACTAATCATCCTTTCTATGCTGTCTCCTCTCCCTTCACTTTATAGTCAGAGCACTGAATGCGGAAGAGTGGCTTTCACTACAACATAAATCTGCTGGCAGTTCCTTTGATGCTTGCAGAAGGTGAGGACACAGGCAATTATTACAATGAGGGCGCCACAGGAAATACTGACAATTTGAGAGGGGCTTACATAATGTAGGAAATATCTCTGCTTGGCGACAGGACAATTCGTTTGCCAGGGAAAGAAACATGCCACTCTATTTTATATCAGCACTAATTTGCTCTTTGATACCCTCTGCAAAGCAACAGTGCATGAGTGCACCAAAAAATACAAAAATGCCATGTTGTTTCAGTCTTTATGCGGCTTTAATACATTAAGTTTATGCATTTTGCATTTATTATTTGTAGCACAGCCGGGCCTAAAGCCCCCAGCTGAGATCTGGGCTCCATTGTGCTAGGGGCTATACACACTCAGCAAGAGATGGTCCTGGCCCCAGAGAGCTTACAACCAAAATAGACAAGTCACACAAAGGGTGGAAGGATGGCTTGCCCATGGTCATATAGCAGGTCAATGGCAGAGCCAGGAATAGCAGCATTGTGTCCTGATTCCCCATCCAGTGCCCTATGCCGGCGCCGCTTCCCGCAGCCACCATTGGCCTGGAGCAGCAAACCACGGCCAGTGGGAGCTGCGATCGGCTGAACCTGCGGATGCGGCAGGTAAACAAACTGGCCTGGCCCGCCAGGGGCTTTCCCTGAACAAGTGGCACCCCTAGTTTGGGAACCACTGGTGTAGTGGGAAGGAAGGAGAAGGAGGCTGGCTTGGGTAACTAACATTCTATAAGAAATCAGAGTAAAAGCACTTTGAAACAGACCACAGATCAGGCCCTCCTGTTTCTCTGCTATGCAGCCTGTACCTCTCTCTAGCTGTCTCTGAAGACAGCACTGCCCATCTCCCATGTCTTGCCAGAGTACTAGAGAGGCTGAAATCCCATTGCAGCGCCATGGGCCTTGCTCTTCTATAGTATAACAGGTTGGAAGGGGTAGTTAGGGCAAATATCTGAATGCTCTGATGGCTCTCTTGTGGAAGGCTCTATTGTGTCAAAAAAATCCAAACGCCCCCCCTCCCCCCACACTGTGAGGCTGCTGGGCAAGATCATGAGGGGACTGGGCCTGCAATGCCATCAGGGTGAGGATGGCTGCTGCATGTTTTGGTGAGACCCAGATAGTGCAGTGTCTTTGTGTCTGGCTGAGATAGTGACGAGAATGAGCTGGACTAGTAAATCGTATAAGACAAAGGCAATGCTAGTGGGTTGGAGTCACAGGAGTTGTTGATGGCCAGAAGGACCATTCCTACTAGTGCATGGTTAGATGTTTCTGACTTTTTCTCTCTGATCTGGACCTTGCTACTATGAGCCAAGTCTTTCTGATATCTAGGTTGCATTCCTGCAGTATGTTCTGCCTGGGGCTACAAAGACCACTCAAAAGCTACAGCTGGAGTAGAATGCAGCTGCCTGCCTCTTGGGCAGTATCCAACCTAGGGAACATGTCACACCAGTCTTCCTACAGGTATGCTTGCCGCCTATTCATTTAATAGCCTTTGATTTTTACCACGGCAATTTTCTATTGCATTTTACTTTCAGGTGTACAGAATATTTAGTGTCAAGAAGCCTATTAATTTATATCAGCAATTCTTCTAAAAAGTGATTCACTCCAGTTCTAAGTACAGTTTAGCCTGTGAGAGAAGTACAGGCTTATTAGTAAGTCTCCTGCCCCTTTACCAGGTAATCATTTAGCTGGGCTTCATTATATATGCACAGCTAACTTTACCTTCTAAGCACTTAGTTATAAATCATCGTATACTATATTAATTATTTCACACAGAAGGATAAGACATAAATTATAACCCAATGGGTTATAATTGCCTGTTCTGAACACATGTGCCTTGTTACTAATTATCCTTATTCTCCAGAGCAACTTAGAAATTAGAAATGTTTAATTGTAGCTTGAAAGAAATAAAAGTACTGAGGGACGAGATTATTCTACTCTACACTGTACTGCTTTCACAGTCAAGTCCCTTCAGAGCAGCTTGTGGATAGGGTAGGGCAGGGCATGGTTAGCATCAGTTTGGTATTCTACCTTGGGAACATTGAGGTATGATGTAAGTCTGGGCCCAGGAAATAACCTTTCCCTAAGATCTCTGCAAGAGCCGTTTATGGAGGTTAATATTTCATGTTCAGATTCCAGGACCAGAGAATTATAGCCAATTTGGCCTAGTGGAAATTTCAGAAAGCTACATTAGAGTCCTTCACCTGGACTCTCTTGGTTTTTAGGTGGCTTCTGTTGTTAATTTCAATTAATCTTCAATAATTTCGTATTAAGGACCAATTGCTCCTGAAATCAGTAACTAATAGATTTTCCAAAACCTAATTGCCAGCTGAAGCCAGTAGGAACCAGCTGAATTCCCCGACTCTTCTTCTTCCCCCTGAGGCCCGACCCCTGCCCTGCCTCGCCTCTTCCCCCCAAGACCCCACCCTCCGTTCAGTCCTCTTCCCTCGTCGCTTGCTGCTATTCCCCTCTCTCCCCTGCTCGGGTAAGGAGGAACTCGCCTGCGGAGCTGCGGCTGGGAGCTGCAGCCTCCCGATGCAAGCAGGAGGCAGCCACTGCTGAGTAGAGATTGCACAGGTGATGACCTGGCGCCTCCCTGCCTCCCCCACCTGCAGTAACTGGACTTTGTGTGTCTGGTCAGTTGATTTGACTGGACAGTGTCAGGTCCCCTTTTCGACTGGATTTTCTGGTCGAAAACCGGGCACCTGGCCACCCTAACTGGGGAAGGGAGAAATATGGTCCTAAATGCTTCCTTTACCCCCTTTCCCAAGATTAAAACAAGAAAGCTTATTTGGGAGGCCTGTGCACCCCTTAATTGTTCAGAGGTTTCATAGGTCCAGTGACTGGGCCTCATACCCCGAGAGTCACACACTTATTCCACCCACTCCTTTCCTTTCTCCCTCCTAGATTCTACTTCATTATTGTGTTGCGTCTATCATGCTAGTTGCTACCCAAGACGAAGAGAACTATCAATCCCAAAGCAGCCACAGGAACTGGCTCTTTAATTAGAAATATGGGCTAATGTCAAAACACGCCCTCTCTACCCAAAGTCATGCTAGGCCTATGCTGTCCCCTCACCTCTCTGAAAAAGTCAGGGAGAAAAATGGCCTCTCCCTTTGTTCATGCATTTGACTCATATATGACACCAGATACAAAGCTGCCTTGATAGTAATTATTTTCTTGTGGAAAGGAAGGTAGGTCAAATGTAGGTCATTCTTGTTGGAATCCATGTACAAAAGACAGTTCCTCCCAGACTGATCTATCATGAGTACCAAAGAATATACAGCAAATATAAAATAATTAAAGCTTAACTATCTGCTGTAGTTGTCATGATCATTAATAAGAACAGGTGGTGCTTACTGTCACCTTCCATCTGAGGATTTATTATTACTGTATGGGACTAAAAATCCAGCAAACTCTATGATCTCAGCCAGGACATCAGCCAGAATAGCCATGAGATCTTTCACGATCCTGTCAGACATGGTCAAGACCCTGGATTTATTTCTCTGATAGATCAGTGGGTCAGTTTAGCAGGCTGTACTAAGTATACTTCAGAGAGCGGCCAGTCAGTGCAGCACTCAGCAATGTAGCTGTCCTTATGCTTGACTGACACAAAACCTTCACATTTAGTCTCAACAGAAATGGGCCTGGGTGCAAAAAACATACAAAGATTTGGGTTTCAAATCCCACAAAGCTGGGGGCGGGGGTTCAGACCGAGGTCATTGGTTCAACTAATTACAGAGATGCTATGTGTCAAATACCATGGAGATATGCATGGTATAAGAACCTGATAGACAGTTTGATAAACAGATAGAGAAAAGTGGCAGCCATATCTGGGTTCATGTTCCAAATCTCCCCAACCATCAGAGTATTCAGATCCAGTGGAGTGGGTCCTAGCTAACAGAATAATGTTCTTTATTCTTTGTATTGCAGTGGTATCTTGATTCCCCAGTGGGGTTTAGGGCCCATTGTGTTAGGCACTGTACTAACAAACCCAAAGGAAGATGCGATCCCTCCCTTGATGAATTTTCAGTCTAATTTTGAGTTCACAATCTCATAGGAGCTGATCTATGGCTGTCATAAAATGCTATGATAGCCAGTCAAGGCAGTACATAGAACAATTACAACTATAAATAGTGAAAACTAACCTAGCTCAGCAGCAAAAGGTGATGGCAATGTTATTTTTGTAAGCATGAAAGGGCGTATTTCACAAATGAAAAGAACATAATCACCTTTCAAGGGTGAGGAATTTAATTTATTCCACAGGGAGTCATTTCAATCTGTTTTTATACTAATCTGTGCTTTGAATTGTTGGTGCCCTGCCATTAGGGAAGGATGCTGGCATGTGAGAGCCTGCTTAGAGGGAGACAAAGAGCATCTTTCTACATGCATGGCTGTAAACAGTTTTAATTTCCTCTTGCAGCTTGGTTTCATTTTGAGCTGAGTCAAATCACTGCCTCTCCTGCAGAATAATCATTGTTACAAACCTGATTGAACTGAGGGAGCTTTCTTATTCTTTAATCACAATTCCTATGTGGTGGCAAATAAGCCACAGGAATCACAACAGCCTGAGGCCAAATTCCAATTTCACTTAAAGCCAGATTGGTTTTTACACTGGGGTGAATCTGGAGTAACTCTATTGGGGTTACTCAGCATTTGTATTCGTATAAACACGATCAGATTCTAATCCTTGGCTAAAAATGATCTTTGGCATTCTTTGCCATTTTGTTCTACTATAAAAACATGTTATTTCCTTCAAGGAACATTCCATAACAGAATCCTTGAGCTATTTTGGCCCTTGACTGCCCCTCCCTATAATGATCTAGATCTCATCTTTGCTCAATACATCTTTGGCCTTGCTTTCTGGGCTGGCTCACGTAGGGCAGAAAAGAGAACTGGCAGCTTTGTTGGACTGCAGACAGCAAACGTCGGACCTACAAAATCTTAGAATCACACAAATTCTTTATTATAATGGAAATATTCAGAAGTCAATAGCACAATTCTCTTAGAGTGGGGCAGTGAACACATTTTGACTGAACATTTGTACAGGCTCAGGATTTCTGTTTGTTTTCTGGGTAATGGGATAACACATGGGGGTAGGTGACACACTTCTAAGCATGGTGCATTGGAGGAGCTCTTTGTCAAGCCTGAAGAACAGCAGAAGCCACCAGATTAGTGCCTACTATTATACAAGGTAAAGATTTGAGCCAGCCAAAAATAGGTCAGGCTCCTATTTGATGAGGAACTCACTGTCCCAATTGTGTGTTTGAATTCCTTTACTAGTTCTTTTTCACAAGCCAGCTGACTTAGCGCTGGATATTTTGCAGTTGCTAGTGGGTTCAATCAGTGTTGGTGTGAGCAGATTACAAGTACCCACCCTGTCCCACAACCCAGTCAACATGCACTGAGTGGGGAAAAATTCCTGGGGCGTGGCTTTATTAATAAGCTAGCACAAAATAAACAATAAACTCCAGCTCAAGTCTTCTCCCCAAGGTATTCCTAAATTTCTCTCCTGACAGCTGATCAGTCTCAGGGTGTGTCTCCACTACAATCGAGAGGTGGGTTTGCAGCATGTGTAGACATACCTGGTCAAAGCTAGCTCTGGTATGTCTATACATGCTGCAACCATACCTCCTGACCCTCAGACTTTATATTACTTCCTACCACCATAAATCCAGGGTGGAGTTAACAAGTTACAGCTGCCACAAAGTCACGGAATCAGAAGGAATCAATTAGCACTTCTCTTTAGGGTCTCAGCACCTGGTAGTTGAGTCTATCAACAGAAGAACTAAAGCAAGGGTGTTATATCAAGGGTGTTTTTTGTTTTGTTTTGTTTTTTAAGCTAATTTGCTTGTCATGATCTTTAGAGGGAGTAGGTTGACTCAAACCTCCACTGGTTTCAATGGGATCAGCTTTGGGAGGTTATCATTTAAACACTGTCAGTGGCTTCCTCATTCTTTGCAACTGCACTTAGAGAAAAGATATTTCACTCTCGGGCAGTGATGTGCTGTCAGAATTTTGACAAGGGGCTCCTTTAAGAATGTTCTGCGTCAGCACCATACCGTACTGAGTAGAGTCACTAGCTGAATATGGGGGAATATAGCCATCATTGCAAACATTGTCCAAGAAGCATCATTCATACCTCCTGCAACTGCACTGACATCAATTTTCTGTGGTATTCTTCTTCCCATTTTATCGTACAGTGTTGCTGTTCTCTAGCAAATGGCTGCAACTTTCTACCCTAGGGATGACTGCATTTCAATGGTGGGTGATGTGATTCCTGTTTCTAAAGTGCTTTGAAATCCCTGAGAATTAAGGATACTTGTAGCGGGGTATACAACCCTTCCTCCCCCCCCCGCCCACTGGGCAACAAGTGGTTAAAGGATTATTTTGGGCCGAGCCAGCCCTGCTACACCACACTAGCAGCAAATACTCCATCTGGTGGAGAAACTAAAAGACAGGGAAATAGGTCATTTGTGGGCAGACCTAGAAGAAAGCAGATTTGTAGCCCACAGCTCCAGCAGCACAGAGCACAGGGAAGGCTGAAATCTCCAAGATAACTGCCCCAAAGGGCCCTACCTGAAGGAAGGGAGGTCCCACCTCAGAATCAGAGAGGGAAGCATTCCCCTCCCCCTGCATATGGACCTTGGACATTGGTAGTCCCTTTTTATTTTCTTGATTTGGACTTCTCCAGCAGGGGAAAGCCTTGGACTGAACTGGCTGGGGGAGGGGGGCCGGGGATAGGAACTGGCCCGGGGACAGCCTTAATTGCCAGATCTCTAATAGTCCAAAGGGCCCTGGGTTGCCGCCTGCTGGAAAGGGAGGGTCCGAGCTCCCCTACAAACAACCCCCCTGCTGGTCATGGGTTCTGGCCCTGAACAATAGGCCATGCTTCCCAGCCCACCCCTAAGTGAGGACCATTACAATACTATATAAATACAAGATATTATTATTATTATTTTATTCTTGTGATGACTATTTTGAAGTAACACCCACTCTCTCTATCACATTAATTGTAGCTGTGATTTGCTGTTGGCTCAAAGTAACTTTTGACATGTCTAGCAAGGTTCCATGCGTCTTGTGTTTTTCCATAAGTCTTTTATGGGCCTGTAGAAGAGGTAGCTAAAGTTCAAAGCTTTAATGCAGAAGCAACGCTGCAGTTAACGTTAGCACTTGTGTAATTTTAACTATAGATAATTCCAAATAAAGAATAATTATCCTTGAAATACAGGAGCTGCTCAAACTGATAGGCCTTAGCTTCTACTTGAACCCATCACCCATTCTCCTGAAATAGAGCTGTATAATGAAGGTTTCTGTGAACTTGTAGGAGAACAAAAAGCAATTCTCCACCACATTAATTCCCCTAATACTCCAGAGACAAAAGCTTTTAGAGAAGTTCTGAGCTATTGACTTATCATTCAGGCTCTTTCAGATGGTTTACCTGTTGAGAGAGAAAAAATGATGAAATGGAGAATGTTCTTGCACAGGATTAAATGCATCTTTGGTGACTCTCATTGATAACTTCTCCATCACTATCTGCTTGAGAAACAAGTTAGTGGGTTAGGCTTTGCATTGTTTTAGAGATAGTTTTAAGTATAACATGGATAGGTGTACTTATATTAGGCAGTAACACATAGCTGGAGTGCCACCGTCTGGTGAAAACCCATTGAAGACAGCTAGGAGGAGGAAATCACCAAAGGTTCTCATTGCAGGTTTCCTCTAGAGAGTTCCCTCTCATGAAATGCCTTGGGCCAATGAGCTAATCACCTTTTTCGGGTATGTGTGTGGGGGGGAAATAAAGTTTAGAGACCTCTTAGTGCTCTCTTTTAACCACAAGAGCACCCTTCTCATCCTAGACTAAAGCAAGAAACAGAAGAGCTAAATGATTTACATCTGAGTGAAGAAGAATGCAAGCCATCAGTTAAGTTCTAATTTCTCCTTAAACACCCATGTAGACTGCTGTATGTTTGATGCTGAATCCTGCACTCATTGCTACATGACTGATTGTCACAGACTAAACTCACAAAGAGCATTACATCATTGACTTTCTACCTAGGAAACCTGGTTTTAGGAAAGAAATGTCTTGTAGCTTTCAGAAATGTTAGTGGCGATTTAGCCCTCAGATATTGTGTGCAGCTCCTTTTGAGTTTGCTAGGATCTGGATACATTGAAGGGCAGATTTTAACTCAGAAAGTCTTCAGGGAGCAGCAGGACAGAAGACAAAGAGAGCTAAGCCAAGATGATGTTCGAGGACCAAATAATAATGCTTACATCCACTTCAGAGCAGAGAAGGAGAAGTCTGTGTTGATAGGCCTCATTCTCCTCGTACATCTGCTCGTATAAATCAGGAATAACTCCACAGAGGTGAGTGGAGTCAAATCAGTGTAAAGACATCGTGTGGAGAATCAAACCATTCTTTTTCTTTATGACATTATTATTTGTAATTATTTGGAGAGTCTGCTAGGCTCTGGCAGGCACTCAAGTGGGACACTAATCAAACTTCAGAAGACTGTGAACAGGCCCATGCAGTGACTTTGAAGAATGCGTTAAAGACAGAAAGAAGATTCCTCAGTTGTAGACCCTAATTTTACAAGGTTGAGAGACTAAGGCTTTGGAAGCAGTTGGCCTGAAAGGAAAGATTTGCATGGAAAGGAAGTGACTGAGGACAAATTTGGCCACAAACCTGTGTTCTTCTCAGCAAAAGTATCCCAGATTTTGATCACTTTCCATGGGACTGAGGGGACATCACGGCCCTAGAACAGGGGTCGGCTACCTGCATGTGCCGCCCATGTTGCTGGTCTGGGGTCCCGGCCGCCGGCCCCACTCAGCCTGCTGCTGTCCCGGGGTTCTGTCCATCCAGGCTGGCAGCAGGATGAGCGGGGCCGGCAGCCGGGACCCCAGACTGGCAGTGTGGGTGGCAAATGGAACCCCAGACCGGCAGTGCACTGAGCCGCTCAGCCAACTGCTGGTCTGGGGTTCCATCCACTGGCCCCTGCCAGCCGGGGTCCCGGCCACCAGCCCCTCTCAGCCCACTGCCAGTCTGGGGTTCCGTTGGGGGGCCCCTGCAAATGTAAAATGTATTACTGGCACGCGAAACCTTAAATTAATGAAGACTTGGCACGCCACTTCTCAAAGGTTCCTGACCCCTGCCCTAGAACTTGTGACTGATGGAGGCTCTCCAAGCCCGGGAAAAGAGACAAGGTGATTACCCTTTGGTAAGTCTTGAGAGAGATCTTTTGCAGCAATCTTTTCAAACTTCATCCAGGGTGTAATGTTAATAGTTATCTCAGAAACATGAAGTTAAAATGTATGTCCGAGTCCTGATTCTCAGCTTATTAATATCAGTGTAACTCCGCTTACTTTGTCCAGGTTACTCCTGAATTTCACCAGGCTCAGCCCAGAATCGGGCATGTGAAAAGCAGGTGGGTTGCTTCTCAAATTGTTTTAACTTCTTAATCGAAACAGTAAGGAGAAACTTGCCGAGTTAGAACAATGTATTCAGTCTGATTCCTTCTTGTTCATCCATGAGTGGGGAACCTGCCGGTTATATAATGTTAACACTGATTGCCTGCAACTGTCCCAGGAATGCTTAGTGCAGTGCATGGCCTATTCTAACGAGAGGATTTCAGCCATCCAGCTTGGAGCTCTCTGTGAAACCAGTGGCACAGCATTAATTGCACAAACTGACGGATGCACATGCTTCTTTCAAAAGCCTCAAGTGAACATTTAAACAATCAGATAAAATATGATCATTGCACAGCTTGCTGTGCTGTCTCTGAATAATTGGTATCCCTTTGGAAACTTTGGATTTTACTCAAAGAAATTGTAGGCTGGAGAATGGAGAATTATTGTCTCTGTATTTCTTTTCACTGCAGCAATGCTGTATTGTAGCTTTCTGAAAGTTACCATTTTTTGAATAACACATTTTTCCATCCTCTCACAACTTCTTTATTGCTAATAGCTTTGTCATACAGCTTCACTTTAGGTTCTTGACAGCTTTTATTCTTAAGGACATACTTTATCATTTAAAAGATGTATCACAAAGACATCCAGGGTTTCTATATGTTGTATAAGAGGCAAGGCTGACTTTATGATGTAACTGTCTTTCTTCAGATAAGGCCATTATTTTACCCATCGCTGTTATACTTGAGGCCTGTCTAACTTTACTACACGACAACCTATGTTGTTATAATTTATGTCGCTCAGGGGTGTGAATGATCCACCCCCCCGAGTGACATAAGTTACACCGATATAAGCGCTTATGTGCACAGCGCTATGTTGGTGGGAGAGCTTCTCTCGCCGACATAGCTTCTGCCGCTCGTGGAGGTGGTTTTATTATGTCTACAGAGGCGCTCTCTCCCATAGGTATCGGTACAAGCATGCTGCTGTAGCGCTGGATGTATAGACATGGCCTAAGTATCAAGGAATTTGTTTATATCGCTAACTGAGCTGAGATTCTTACAACATCCCCTTGCCCAAACAGGCTTGGTGCAGTATGATCCCAAGAGGTAGAACGCTCTACATTTATGTACTGGTGCGATGAGGGTGTTCCATACCCCGCAACAGCCATGAAGGGGTCAATGGACAGAGCAACTACTTCCTCAAGCGTGGCTAATTATCTGACCAGCAACCATTGGCATAGAAGGCTGCAGCTCAGGCAGGGGAGGGCTGCTGTCTGGGAGCCTGAGGAGGACGCTGCACTGGCTACAGACTGGGAGGATGGGGCGCAAGGAGCCGAAACCTCCAAGGACAAAACACTGGAGTGAGCTGCTCTTTGAGAGAGGCCTGGAGGCAGATGAATGTAGGAAGTGGCTGAGGGAAGCAGCAGTGAATATGAGGGAGCAGATCTTAGTCCCTGGGCTGCAATCCAGAAGAGAGGGACGGCCTGCGTTCCCCTACCTGCCTCCAAAGAAGGGGATGTAAAGTCCTCCCCGACCCCTGATGCAAGGGGGCAAGAGCTACTGAGCCCAAGGTGGGCCTGAAGACCTGGTGTAAGGTCATTGGACTATTTGTTAGTTGGACTCTTTATTACTCTGGAAGGGGTGGGACTATAAGTGACCTGGCTGGATGGTTGAGCAGTGAGAAGGGGCAGGACATTAACGGGCAGCCAGTCTCAGAGGCACCATGACACCATGCCTGGCTACGAAGGGGCATACTGGCCAGTGAGTGAACCCTCTACAAGAGGCTTCCATTCAAGGATCTTGAAATGCTTTACAAGAATTAATGGAAGACTCTCAATGTGCCTGTGAGATTAGTACTGTCTCCATTTTACAGATGAGGAAACAGACACAGAAAGCCAGATTCTCAACTCGTACATATTAACATAGCTCTGCTGATCTACACCAGCCGAGGATCTGTCCAGAGTGATGAACTTGTCCAAAGTCATTCTTGAATCACTGGCAGAGCGTGGCACAGAAATCTGATAACTTGACTCCTAGTCTTGTGCTTTCATCACTAGATCATTTGCCCATCCTTCAAAATTCAGCCAAGTCTGATACTGCTCAAACCAATTTGTTCCCTGCTGGGTTAAGATCGCTTCTTCATAGCACTCTTTGGGGAGGGAATCCCTATTTTCTGTCCTATTTAGTTTCTTATCCTTTACATCCATCACTACAGTGTGTGAACATCTGTTTCTGCCCAAACAGTTGCATGCTTGATTCAGACTCCAGTGAGTTTACTTTTTTTCTCTCTGAAGTTCTCCAACAGCAAGTAGCCCAGATTTAACAGTTTCCACAGCCAATCTCAGTTGTTTTAAAGAAGGCAGAGTTTATTGGCAATGATCCAATCCGAGACAAGAACACACAAAACAGAAAATGAACAAACACTGCTTAGAATGATGTTCCTTTTAAAAGAAATCTAAGGTGAGAGAAGAGCTGAGGTTACTCAGGCTGGTTTATGCTACATGCCCTGTGCAATGCAATTAAGCTGACCTAAGCCCGGTGTAGACACTGCTAGGTCAATGGAAGAATTCTTGTGTTGACTAGTGACTGCCTCTCACAGAGGTGGATTTACTGCAGTGATGGAAGAACCCCTTCTGTTGCTGTAGTAAGTGTCTACACTAATGTAGACACTTTCTAGTTTAGACATACCCTCAGTATCGAGGGTCAGATGTTCAGCGTATTTGTGGGTGAACATCATGAATACACAGATCCCCAGATGTGTGCTTGCGACTTGGGGTTTGTGCTTGTGAACCCTCATCGGGAATTGCCTTTGTACCTGGAGTCGTGCATGCACAAGTCATGCACCTGAGAACTTGTGGTCTTACAAATCAGGGCCAGAAATATTACCTTGAATGTGGCATAATAAAGTTCTTCTCAGCCTATAGGTGTGCTCATTTCTTTTCCTTTTGTTGAACACATACATATAGATATTGAGCTCTGCTTTGAGATATTCATGGCAGGTCTTGGGGGCGGGGGGGCGGGGGGGCGGAAATGAGCATGGGAACTTGACAGCCCAGCTGCATGGTTCAGCTCAGTGGCAAGCTGTGTGACAGTAAAGACTCTCTGGATCTAATTCTGACCTTGCTTACATTGGGTTTACCACAGTGTGACTTCATTCCAATACAAGGAAGACTCCTGATGATTCATATCAGGCTAAACGACTCAGAAACCAGCCGTGTGTGAGCAGCTTGCTGCTGGCTTCACCCCTCTTTTGATAGAAACAGGACAGGTTGTCACGGCTTAAGTTGCTATGATCTTTTAGAGAAACGTGAGTTTGCCAGCTGGCTGGTTGCCTTCTTGTTTATGAGATTTTTGGCAGAGATCAACCAGATCAGTAAATGTGTGTAAGAGCCCCTTTGCCAAGCTTTTGACTGCTCTGAGACTTCACTGACAATATGAGGTAAGCAACAGAGGGAATGAATTGTAAAGTGTCCTTGATGATACTCAGGAGCCAGCATTATCAGGGGATGCTTCTAGTGAACAAACATGTTTAGGTTTTGCATGAATGTGTCTTTATTATTTTACAAGTTTTTTCCATAATTGTGACCATATACCTTGCACAGAGGTGAAACACGATGGATAGATTGCATGCAACGAGCCACGTTCTGCTTGGGGATGTGCACTCACAGTTCCCACTGAAGCCAGCAGATTTACACCAGCAGAGTCCCATCAAATCTGAACCCCTCATCGAGGCTCTGCAAAGCCCCACCTCTGCCTGCACTTCAGCATATATCTCCACGATCTCCCTCTCCTACCTCATGCTCTGCAGATTCTTGCCCAAGCTTACCCTTTGCTCCTAATCATGACTTGCCTTCATTGGTCAGTCTCTCTGCTTGGAGCAGCCTCTTGCCTCCAGTGCTCCAAGCAACTTTACTTTCTTTCTCAGCTCCCTCCTGAGAACTGGTTTCTTTTGGCTAGCCTTTAACCAGTCCACACCCAGATATGCTGTATTTGGTGGTCTGAAGGCACTGGTGAAAGGAGCTGATGATCTCATTGGAGAAGGGTTCAGATTAAAGCAATAACTCATCACAACTGGCATCCTTGCAGGCCATTTGCGAGGGATTGAGTGAACCTGTACTATAGAATGAGAATTATACTCTCAGAACCATAGGCAGTTTCTTCAGATCAAGGTTCAGGTGCACTGACAAAGATATGTGACAAATGCTGCCTTATGTGTACCTGCTTGGTAGGTAACTACAGATTTCAATCTTCAAGGCTGATTGAGGGAGGATGGTCTTGTGGTTAAGGTCAGGCCCTGGGTCTTACAAGATGTTCAGTTCCTGGCATAGCGGGGCAGTTGTGTTGGCAGGAGCGAAATTTCGGTGTAGGTGCTTCCATAGTTAGGTCAACTTAAGCTGCGTTGTGTTAACCTAACTCTGAAATGTAGACCAGACCTTAGTTTCTCTGTGCCTCACTTTCCCATCTGTAACATGGCAATAATAATATTCCCAGCCACTCTTTGTTTTGGTTGCAAACTCTGTGTGGGAGGAGCTTTGTCTTACTGTGTGTATGTGCCTAGAACAGTGGGGCCATGATCTGAGGCAGGGTCTCTAAGTGCTACTGTGATACAAATAATAAAGCATACTAAAAGCTCAACCATTCTTTCGTTAATAATATTTTAAAATATTCATTAATCTTTAAAAGAACTAAATCAAAATAAAAGAAGCTTCACATAAATGTTTAGTTAGCAGGATTCTGGAAGAAGGTTGCTTCTTGACAAACAATATGCTTGATTGTTACGTTCAGCAGTCGGTGTCACATTTTGTAGAACTGCATTCCCTGTTATTCCAGGAAATGTGCCTGTGTGCTGTTCTACTGTCATATGCAATTCACATGTCCAATTATACACATGGACTCATGTCATCCCTACATTTGGAAATATTGCTAGTAGCTGATTTAACACTCCCTCATGTTTTGTGTTCAAAATTTTATTTCAAAGCATCAATAAAATGTGTTTATGGTCATAGTGATTCTTTATGATATCATAACCACTCTGATTTCATGGGTAAAACACATCACATTAAACTGAGAAACAGCAGGCACTTAAGAGTGATCTGGATCACTTGGTAACGGGATGTGAGCAAACAATCTGTGTTTTAATACTGCTAATTGTAAATCTAGGAACAAAAAATGTAGGCCATGCTTACAGGATCAGGGATATGATCTGTGGAAGCAGTGCAAAGGTTTGAGGGTCATGTGTGAGCTCCCAGAGCTCTGCTATGGGCTAATGTGATCCTTGGATGCATGAACAGGAGACGCCTGAGTAGGATTAGAGGTTATTTTAACTCTGTATTTGGCACAAGTGCAACCGGTGCTGGAGTGCTGTGTCCAACTCTGGTCTCCACAATTTAAGAAGGATGTTGATAAATTAGAGAGGGTCCAGCGAAGAGCCATAAGAAGACCAAGGAGCTGAATCTAGTTAGCTTAACAAAAACAAGGTTAAGGTGTGACTTGATTACAGTCTATAAATACCCATGTGAGAAATGTTTGATAATGGACTCTTCAGTCTAGCAGAGAAAGGTATAACACAATCCAATGGCTGGAAGTTGAAGCTAGACAAATTCGGACTGGAAATAAGGCATACATTTTTAACAGTGAGAGTAAGTCACCACTGGAACAATTTCCCATGGTTTGTGGTGGATTCTCCTGACTGACAACTTTTAAGTCAAGATCGGATGGTTTTCTAAAAGATCTGCTCTAGGAATTATCTTGGGGAAGTTCTGTGGCCTGTGTTATACAGGAGGTCAGACTGGATGATCACAATAGTTCCTTCTGGCTTTGGAATCTATGAAGCTATGAATTCATTCCTTAGTGGAATTACACCAGGGAAGAATATTACCCCAGAAGTGATCCATTCCCGTAGAGAGATAAAACTTATTCTCCCTTTAGAACAAAGCAGAACTGAAATCTGATTGAAATGTGTAGACTCCTACTACAGCTGTGAGTAGAATTGTATGCCTAAGCATTTTTAATTGAAAATGTGATAAGAAAATAGTAATGGTGCGATGTGAAGCTGCACTCACTTGATAGCAGAGCTACTAGTAGCGAATTGCAGGCCATTCGCCAGCTTCATTTGGTACAAGCGTGCTCTCAGTGTAGTAAAAATATAGAAACACTCCTGATAGTATGGAACAGATCAAACACAATAGATCAAATAGTTTATTTAGACTTTTTAAGAAATTGGGTTAAGCTCCTTCCTGATGTGACCCCATTAGAGTCCATGGGTTCACACCAGGGATGAATCTGGCCCTTTGCTATACGTATAATACAGTGTTCTAGGAATGCATTGGAAATTTAGATTTTATGAAAAGAAATAATGACAAAGCCTAAGCCCAATTCAAGGAAACAGCTTTAAAATAAAAGAGCTGCAGTGTTCGTGAAACAAACAATGCTACCCTGTGCTATAGCATGAGGATCTGACAGTGCAATGGACTAGAAACCATCCACAATCAAAAGTGACTTGGCTAGTTTTTGCATAAGCAACATCAACACGCTAACAATGTAGCTATTACCTAGAGTGGGACAGATGGCTTTACAGGTGCAAAGATGGCAGGAAGGTTTTTTGTACTGAAGGGTCAGAGTCCCATCGGAAAAAGGCAAAAGAACATGCTCCTGGGGAGGGAGCCCTCAGCAGGAGGGCTTAGCAAGAAGGGAACCAGAACCTAAATCTGCAGCACCAGCTTTAGTTGCCAACATATCTGGAGAATTAGAGGGAAACATTCAATACACAGCAGATCCCAAGGGCACTCGAGAAGGACGTATGACAAATCTGAGAGCAGCTTCAAAGCTGTTGAGAGAATTCATAATAGTTCTTGTAGAAGAGCAAGGGAAGTAGCAACTGTCACTGGCAAACATGAGCATCCTTTTGCACTAATCCTTAGGGTGAATTCATCAGGCACTGAGGTGAGTATGTTAGATCTCAGAACTTTTCAGAACCACAAGAATTTGCTGCGCTTCATATTTTCAGCAGGAACCCAAGTTTTTAGAGTTTGCGTTCTCTTATTGGAAACTTCCAAAAATCAAGACTCAGATCCAGCTGTATTTCCCTAGCATAAGGCAAATGGTCTTTGCTTAGAGGCTACCTGGGATTTGTTGTGTGATGAGTGCAGATGTGCTGTGTGATGTCCTATTATAGGTGGGGGTGGGGACGTCCAGGAAAGCATGGGTTTAAGGGTGGGAGGAGAAGGGGAGCCAGCTGGTGCTGGCACCCATGTGACCTTCACTGCCCTTCCCCACAGTGGATGGGGAAATGTGGGGGAACTTCTGTTCCTTCTCTATTTTGGAATTGCAAAGGAGGGATAGGGGAAGGGGAATCTTCTGTCCCTTCCCTAGGAGCCTAGGGGAAGGGAGACTAGTGGAGCTGTTGGGCAAGGAGGAATCTTTGCCATAGAGAATGGGCTACTGTGTGGACGGAAGGCTAAGAGGCAGGTTAGGCTACCAATGCTGCAGGCAGACAGTACTCATCCTGCACTGGTAGCCCCTCCCCTCTCCTGACACTAGTGATCTGCTTCGTATTTCTTGAGGTGGCGAGACTAGATGATCAGTCCTTGGCAGTCCTGCACAGTTCACAATTCTGAGGACCCGCTCGGAAGAAGGGACCAACCCTAAGGCAAGAAGGGACTGTATTAGTGAAGACAAAGAGCGGCAAGATAGTGTAGCAAGAAATTGGGATGACTGAGGAAGCCTAAAATTGCTGGAGGAAAAATGGGTCAGAGGAGAGCAGGGCAGCTGGAGGATTTGGAGAGCTCAGTAATTTCTTCCGGAGAAGGCGAGTGGGAAGGAGGCTTGGGAAGAGAAGACTGGCAGAGGGAAATCAGAGGGGGCTAAAGAAGAGGGTGCTCAGTCAGGTGGGCTTCGAGAGAAGAAAAGAGAATGGGCTAAGAGAAGCTGGAGAGGGTCACGGAGGGCCAGGACATAGCTCAGTTGTTTCTCTCATGCTAACCTAGCAGGCGAATGTCAGAAACAGTTTGCTTTTGCTCTAGTAACAGATACTGCCTAGTGCAGTGGTTTGCAAATGAATTCTTGCTACAGGAAATTCAGGGTGGCCACCGTTTTGACAGTAAAAAATATGATACTAGTGACCATTCGTCAATATGGTTATTTGGAAGTGCCATGTCAATAAAATAATACGTACGATTACGTCCTGCACCTGTGCTTCCTGGCCAACACTGCCAGCGCCAGAGCAGCTCTGGAACGCAGCTCCCCAGCAACAGCAGCACCATGTGGCCAGAGGAGAATGGAATTAGGTAGCCAGGCAGTAAATCCAGAGGAGAACTGGATTAGGTGGCTGAGCAGCCTGTCCAAAGTGCAGAGTAAGGGGGAAGGGAGAGAAGGGAATCCGATCAAGTGGATCATCATATGAACTGAAGACTCCTGAGTGGTCCTTTCACTTGTGCCCCTCCTGGTCATTCCCTGAATCATGGAAGTCGTGAGCCAAGCAGCAAAGTTCAGAGTCAGACTTCCCAGGAGAGCTAAGATTTGAAGCTTGTATGGATGTATAGAGAAATGGAAGCTTTATGAGAAAGTTATATATAAGGATGGCCAAACCTAGCCCAGTATCCTGTCCTCTGATGGGAGCCAGCACCAGAAGCTTCAGAGGGAATGAACAGAACAGGGCAATTATTGAGTGATCCATCCTCTGTCCTCCAGTCCCAGCTTCTGTCAGTCAGAAGTTTAGGGACACCCAGAGAATGGGATTGCATCTCTGACCATCTTAACTAATAGCCATTGGTGGACCTACCTACCGTCCATTAACGTATCTAATTCTTTTTTTTTTAACCCAGTTATAGTTTTAGCCTTTACAACATCCCTTGGCAACAAGTTCCATAGGTTGACTGTGCCCTGTGTGAAGAAGTTACTTCCTTACTTTTCTTTTAAACCAGCTGCCTGTTAATTTCATTGGGTGATTCCTGGCTCTTGTGTTATATGCTATAATTGGTTAGTTATTTAAAGAAATGCAAAGCTTCAGCTTGGCTTTGCCTGGAGCTTTAATATCAAGGGCAGAAAACCTGTCTGAGTGTAGCATTGAATTATAAAGGCTTCAAATTATCCAGTGATGCTGAATGGACAGGCAAGGACACTTTGTTCAATAGGTTGCAAGTATGGGGGGCAAGGGGCAGGTGTGTGAAGAAGAGAAAGGTGAAAGAGAAATGAAAGAATTTCCAGATTATTTTGAAGGATGAACATAGAACTTTGAATGAGAACATGTTTCCCCTTGGAGTGTGTGTGTTAATGGGCATTTTGCCTGCTTGCAAAATGAATGTCTTCAATAAAATCTAACTAACTGCCTAAACAATTACATTTTGCACCTATTCATTTTTTATTTTTATTTTTTTGCAGCAAAACTAAAATCATGTTTACAGTGAAAGCGCCAAGGAACAGCTGCCATACAGAGACCTTCTGCAGGGGAGTCTGGAAATAAAATGCCAGCAAAATAAATGACGAGCACATATTTCTTTAGGAAATGTTTTTTTGAGCAGAACAGTGATTTTTGGCTATGTATGTGCAATAAAACCATCTTGCCTGCCTGCTTCACATAAAGTTACTGACAGGGCATGTTTATTGTACTGTGCGTGCATGCACTATTGCCATCTAGTGGCAGGAGTCAGATCGGTTTTCCCTGCTCTGAGAGGAAGGATGGTCTAGTGGTTAAGGCACTGGACTGCGATTTAGAAGATCTTGGGTCAATTTCCAGTTCTGCCACAGACTTCTTAGGTGACCAAAGCAGGTCTATATGCAGCTTGACAAAGATGAAAGAGATCAAAGGCATCTAGATATCGTGAGACTTCTCTGCACACAATCAACCCCAAAAGAGAAGATGTGGTACTGGTTAATAATTTGCTGGATTGTCAGCATCACACGAAGACTTTTTGAGCAAAGGCTGCGCTAATGTGTCTTTCAAAGCAATAGCCAGCCTACCTTCTCTGAGAGGCTTTGACAGTCTCCACAAGAAAGGGGAGGACAGGGAGGGAAGTGATAGCTCAGTGGTTTGAGCATTGGCTTTAGCCAGGGTTCTGAGTTCAATCATTGAGGGGACCATTTAGGGATCTGGGGCAAAAATTGGGGATTGGTCCTGCTTTGAGCAGGGGGGTTGGACTAGATGATCTCCTGAGGTCCCTTCCAACCCTGATGTTCTATGATTCTACATTCCTGCTGGCCTTCACCAGCCAAAAAGGATGTGGATCAAAAGCACAGATTGTGGGACAAAGTCTCCCACCACCTCTAGTACCTCAGGGAGGATCCCTGGCTCAGCCGCTTGCAGAGAAGACAAGGCCCTCGTTCCCTCAAGACCTTGCTCTGACACCATGGAAGCAGATAGCCCATCCCTAATCTGATTGATTTTGTCTGCAAAATAACAATTTCCTCACAACTGAAGGGACTCGGACTAGCTCCTGAGCTGAGACCACCTGAATTTACAAGACTAGCTACCACCTAAAACAAATCTGCTGTCTAAGATTTTGCGTATGCGATGGTAGAGGAAAATTTTTTTTCTTTCCTTGCCGCACAGCCACAGCATGAGGATTTAAAAAATCTTTGTGCTGCAACTGATCAGCCTCAGCACGAGCCTCTGCCACTGGCCCTTGAACCATCTTTCTTCTTTTTTCATTTTTCTCAGATCATCCATAAACCAGGGTGACTTGTGACGATGAAGCCAGAAAAGATCTAGGCGTTACTTCCTCAGTAATGGAGGACAAAAGATGAGTAAGAGAGTGGTCTATTGATGGAATAAGATTTTCCCTCTGGAGAATCTTTCTGTTTCTGTTAATCTCTTGAGGGCAGACCATTAAAATCCGCTCCTCACCCCGGCAGTACAGCGGTGATGATGTTTTCTTGGTCTGTGTAACACACTGGTTAAGTGTGATTTGTCTCCCTCTAAGCCTTGTCTTCACTTTAGTGTGTGTGTGTGTGTGTGTGAGTGAGGGAAATGTTCCTAATTTGAGTTAGCTAACATCTATGGTAAAGTCCTAGTGAAGACAAAGCAGCTTGTAGTTCTCACAAGAGCTAACAGGGCAAGTTAATGACTAGACACCCCCATATAGTCTTTAATTTGATTTGCTAACTGATGTGAAACCTACAGACTGCTTTGTCTGCACTAGGATTTTACCTTGAGTTGATTAAGAACACGCCTTTTTTTCCTGGCTATTATGATAAAGGGTGTGTGTAAGGCCCATGAGGTCTAGAACCCAAACCTGCAGCACTAGCAGGTAGTGGACAGCTCCATGCCACCACACAGCACTCGCCGTCACTGGCTTGAGCTTCACTACCTACAACCTGCTGTGGACACAGACCATGGGCAGTCCCATCTCCAGAGGGTCTGACAGCGGTCTCCTGGCTCCTGATTGGCTCCCCTCCCTTTATAAACCCAAGAGGTATTGTAGGAAGAGTTTAGGCAACACGATAGCTCTCCTGTAGGTACTATAGCCATTCCTCCACTCAAACTCATGGCTTCAACCTTGGCTTGATATGGACTTTGCCTCCTGACCTGGACCCTGAAACCTGACTTGGATTCTGACCCTTGGTATCGATCCTGGCCTGGAACCTGATTATGACCTCCTCTGCTACTTCCTGCCTGAGATTTGACCCTGCTCTCACCTTGGTCCTGACTGTCTTTGTTCAGATGCTGACAGGGGGCCACCCAAGAGAGACAGTCTTGGGATAAATTCCTGATAACAACTCATGGTGGGAGATTGTGCGGCACTTAGCACACTTTTGAATGCTATTAAATAATAATAGCTCAGTAGTGTGTCTTAGGCCCTGCAATAGTAGTTAGTAAGGGACATTCACATTTAGTTTGTGTCTGTCCTTCTGGAGCAGGGGCAAGTGGGTTCTCTGTCTGATGTTGCTGTGAATCTCCAAATGGCCACCATAAGCAGTATGACCAAGTAAAAACCACTATGCCTTAGGTAGCCACCAATTTGTTACAACAGTTTCCAGCATCTCACCTAGAACACAGGTGCATATATCATGTACAACATGTTAAACTGAATGTATTGTTTCTGATTAGACATAATTGTGTTCTCCTTCCCAGCTGGAGCCATTAGATTCCAATAGATTCTTTTAAGGCTTCATCTCCTTAGATAGGATATTCCTCCCACTCCCTTTAAATACAGTACTTGTATAACTCCTTTAAAAATACTTTTCATACCTGTTCTTTCTCTTGCCATCTTCAGTGGCTATTTACTAAATATTCTCTGAAAAGAAATTCTGCCTTGATTCTTTGATTCCTGCCCCTTGATATTTGTATTGCATTTGAAAGATGCTATTTGAGCTTCTCATTTCTACTCCCTTCAGATTTTAATATATTTCAATGAGGTCACCTCTTTGTCTCTTTTTTTCCCAAAGGTCTAGTTTTAGTCATTCTGTGCAAGTGATACCTCTCAATCCTTTGAATCATTCTGGATTGTTTCTCTTTTCAGCCTCTGTCTCTCTAATATCCTGCTTATTATTAGACAGAAAACCTAAGCACGGTATTCTCAATAGAGCCTGAAAGTTATCTGCCCTCTTTTCTGCCCCAGATTAATTTCCCTCAAGCTTGTGCTTGATCTCCCAGGGCTAAATGCTGTAGCCTTTATGCAGGCAACGCTCCCATTGATTTCAGTGGTAGCTGCTGGGTGCTCAGCACTTTTGAAATCAGGACACATATTTAGGTAGCCTAATATGCATTTAGGAAGGTCAATTTTATGTTGGCCTTGTGGAGCAGATGATGAGCATTTTAAAAAATAACAAATACATGTAAAAATTCATAATTAAAATGGCTTCAAAGCACTCTGCAAAGAGGGTAATCTTCTAGGAGCAGATCCTCATTGGGATAAAACTACATAACGTAGCTTCATTGAATTCAGTGGAACTTATGAATTATGAACCTCCCCAACCCAGGATCTGGTCCCTATTCAGTTTAAGCCCCAGTTGTTTCTGCCTATATCTGTGGTCTCTAGGGTATGAACTCAAACAGTGATTGTCCAGAGCTAGAGTCAAGGACTGAGAATCAAAGCCAGGTCCCCAGCATAGCAGTGCAAAGAACCAACCAGGAATACTTTATGTGGTATTGTCCAAACATTTTTCCTGTTCCTGTACATCTTAGGTTTCTTTGCCATCTCTTCCAAAAATCAGAGATGACCTTGGGGGTCTTGTCTAATCTTCAGTAACGTTGATTTCTACATCACTTCTTTGCTGAGATATTTGCTCTCTCCATATTTCTTATGATTTTTTTCCTTGCAGAAAACATATTCCTGTCTCTGGCCTCAGCCTTCCATTTCCCCTGTGAACACTGAGGCAACAAACTCATTTACAGTAAATTCTCTTCAATGGATCCCTCCTGTATTGCTAAATTACTTTTACACACTGTTGGAGGCCATCTTTCTGCTCCCGCAAACTTTTGTGATATAAATACAGGATCATTATTAAATGCAAGATCATTGATTTTTCATATGTATTAAAAATGTTGTCATCTGTCTTGACTTCGTCAGACATTTTCATTTCGGTCTCTCTCTTTTTTTCTTTTTATCGGAATCTGGGGAAATAAATATAACACATGTAGCAGGCAATGTACTGTACGACCAAGTCAAGGCGTTCCCAATTAGGAGTAGCTATACTGCTTCAATCACACATAGAAGAAAGACTCCAACACTGCCTGGAATCATCATAAACTCAATAATAAACCCCATCGTTTGGCTCAAGGTTGTGGGAGAGAGGAGAGGGAAGAATGTAAAGAAGTGTTGACTATTATGTGAGCACTTACAAGTTTTACAGTGTTACAAACATACTTTCACTGCAAGGTGCTGCACATGAATAAAGGTGAAATGTACTAAAGAACCATTTGCAATTAAGTCCAGATGATTGGATTTAAGATCAAGCTTTTGATTGAGATATAAAACTGCAGTATGAATATTTGTCCTAAATCCAGGACTGTTTCCACCATTCTATCACTAAATTCACTTGTAGCAGATTTGGTGTTCTTCTTCACTTCCTGTTTCAAAAAATTCTGAGTAGTATGTTTCTGCAAACTTCTGAAGAGGTGCTGCATTCTGCCCCAGAGATGGCTGCATTTCAGAAATGGGGAAGTGATTCCTCCTCTACGGTTTGTCTAGTCTGTACATTGGGTTATATTCCCCTGGAAAGGAATGACTTTGAGGTGAGAGTTCTTAGACATTTTTTAAAGAAATTATAAAGTTGATGGAAGTACAGCATTCATGGGAGGAGTAGGGTCTGAAAACAAAGGGACATAATGCAAAATATAGAGTCCCCATCTAGGCCCTGGTTTAGGAAAGCATTTCAGTGGGGATTAAGCATGTGCTTAAATTTGAGTAAATGCTTAAGTACTCTCATGAATACAGGTGCTTTCCTGAATTTGGGCTCTAGTGATCTGAGCATCAGGCTGGGAGCCAGGAACTCCAGAGTTCTAGTTCTTCCTCTGATACTGATCCTCTTTGTTTGGCCTTGGGCAAATTACTTAACTACTCTGCCTTACTCCCCCATGTGTAAAAATGGGCAGAATTATCTTATTAAATGACCTCACAGGGGACCTGGAAGGATAGACCTGGCCCCGTCTGTGCTACAGACGTTGTCTAAAAATTCCCCACCATTGTTAATGTGGGTTCAACTCAACATGTGTTAGCAATAGTGGGAGCCCTAGTGTAGACAGAGCAGTGTTTTTAACAGTGTCTGCTAGACTTGTTCTGAGCAGAGTTTCATGACATGATGTTTAAAAATATCATTGGTTGCCAGGGTCCCAGAGACTCAAGGGATCCCAATGTTGCTAACACCAGCGGAGCAGAAAACAGTGTTTAAATGGAGGTGCAAAGGGATGTTTAGAAAATTTCCTTAGTGTCAAAAGAAGGTTGGTTAATGAGTGAGATCCTCAGGCCTAGTCTACCGACCAAGTTTTGTAGACAGAAGTTGCCTTTTGTCACCACAGGTTTTGTGCCCAAATGTGATTCCTGCTGGCATAACCCAGCCTTTCTGTCTCCAAAATAAAACCACCTCCCTGGGTGGTACAAGTCCTCAACCAAGATACTTCCAGCGGCAAAATGCCAGTGTGGATGCTGCATTACGTGTGCTGATCAAAACAATTCTCCAGCAAATGCCCCCATCCTTGAGACAATGACTACACCAATCACAATTTTGACCACCTCTGCCCAGGGTTCACAGTGACTGGAAAGTTCCCCACTTCTTTAAATTCTGAGCAGAAGCTTCCCCCCAGCCTCTTACATTCCCCAGTGTGTTTTGGAAATATAAATCGATGTAGCTCCACTGAAGGGAGAGGAGCTATGCTGACTTACATTAGCTGAGGATCCAGCCTGTCAATGTTTGTAAAGTGCTTTGAAAGAGAAAAGTACAATTTAAGTGCTAGATTTTATTATTATAGAGTAGGAGTCAATAGACAACTTGGGAAGAATTAATCACTGCTATCAGGGAAATGTGAACCGGTTTACATAATATTTTTCTAACAGTGATAGTTGGATTTTCATTATTTATCTTACAGAATTTCTCCAGCCTAGAGGTTAACTAATATATCAGTAATTTGTACTTGCTGGGGGTGTGTTGTTAAAGTGAATCCAAACGCCATTTGTATCTTTCCTTCAAAGGAATGTGATGTACATTTTTTTCAGAATTGGAATTGAATAAAGCAACTTTATTTGTTTTGCTTGAGGCTGACAAAATTACCACAAATATCAATTCCAGCTCCCTGGCTTGGTCTATAACCCTGCCCAAAGCCCAAAGCAGGAACTGAGTCAGCAGGGAATACATTTCTGCTGGCCTTAGAATATTCAGATCTAGAATGACCACTGATGACTGCTGGTGATTTGTCAGTGATGGCACAAGAACTTTCCGGGCCAAAATTTCTAATGGGCCTCAGCTTGGCCTGCAAAATATGCAGGCAGTACACCAGTGTGTGCCTTTCAAGCACTAACACTGTGCATGCAGTTGATGTGTGTATTCTACTGTCAGAATGGGCTGTGTGTGAAGGTGTGTGCACAGTATTCATGAGCACATATGGAGGCCACTGTGAGCCTGATCCAAAGCCAACTGAAATGGGGCTTCAATTGACTCTAGTGGTCTTTGAAATCAAGCCCTGTTTGAACATTTTTACTGAGTTGGAATAAAAAGAATCCTCTGTGCTGGACTTCTAGTTCCTCAATGAATGGGCTCCCGCTGCCTATAACCTGATTAGTATGGAAACTGTTTATAGCTATGAATGTATATGCTTTAACAATCCAACTGGAAAGCAGCCCCTGGCAGTTGAGGGGGCTGAGATGCTAGGAAGGATGCAGATATCTGTTTTTCTAACATGGTGTCAGCAACTTGGCCAAACCAACTGTGAACATATATCGAATGTAAAGCTGCTGGAAAATGTACTGTTGGTCTGTTCTCACTTCTGGCTTGTGAAACTACATAAAGTTCCCATCTGCTTTTCAAAACCATTTCATTCCACGACTGTAATGCCTCTGCACATATTCATAGAGTTTAAGGCTGGAAGGGGCCGTTAGATTATCTAGTCTGACCTCCTGTATATCTCAGATCATAGACTTTCACCTAGTTACCTCTGTATTGAGCCCAATAACTTGTGTTTGGCTAGAGCAGATCTTCCAGAAAGGCAGGTAGTCTTGATCTGAAGACATCAAGAGATGGGGAATCCATCACTTCCCTTGGTAGTTTGTTCTAGTGGTTTATCATCTTCGCTGTTAAAAATGCATGCCTAATTTCTGATGTGTGTGGCTTCAGCTTCCAACCATTGGTTCTTGTTAGACCTTTTCTGTTAGATTAAAGAGCCATTTGGTACCAAGTATTTTCTCCCCATGGAAGTACTTATGCACTGCAAACAAGTCACCTTTCTATCTTCCATTTGATAAAAAAACAGATTAAACTCTTTAAAGCATCTTCTCCAGATCTTGAATTATTTTTGAGATTCTCTTCTTCACCCTTCTCCAATTTTTCAACTTCTCTTTAAAAATGTGCACATTGCAACTGGATGCAGTATTCCAGTATTGATCTTGTCAGTGCCATATGCGGGGGTAAAATCACCTTATCACCTTCCTGTTCACTACTCCCCTATTTACACATACAGGGATGCATTAGCCATTTTTTTGGCACAACATCCCAATGGGAGCTCATGTTATTTGTCCACTATGTCCTCTAAATCCTTTTCAGAGTCACTGTTTTCTAGATAGAGTCCCCCATTCTGTAAGTATGGCTGTCATTCCTTGTTCCTAGATGTATAATTCTGCATTTGGCTGTATTGAAATACATCTTGTGTGAATGGGCCCAGGTTACCAAGTGATCCGGATCACTCTGTTGACAGCTCTGTGCGCATCATCATTTACCATTCCATCAATCTTTGTTATCCACAAACTTTATTAGAAATGATTTTATATTTACTTCCAGATCATTGATGAAAATGAATAGTGTCAGGCCTAATACTAATCCCTGGAGAAATACCTCCATTTAGTGATGATTCTTCATTGACGACTGCTATTAGAGATTTGTCAGCTAGCCATTTCTTAATCCATTTAAATGTGTGCTCTATTGATATTGTACAGTGATAATATATAATCAGAATGTCATGCAATACTAAGTCAAATGCCTTACAAAAGTCTGAGCATATTACTGCTATGCAGTCACCTTCATCAGTCAGACCTGTGATCTCATCAAAGAGTGAAATCAGGTTTGTTTGACAAGAACTATTTCCGTAAAACCATGTTGACTGGCACTAATTCTATTCCGATCTTTTTAATTTTTTTCATCCTATGTCACCTTTACATACATTTTCTTGGGATTTTCCTCCTGTTTTCATTCCAAGAGACAATTAGGGTCTCTGCCATTGAGGCTGCACTGCCTTACTCACAGACATAAGGCTATTAAATCATAGCTAATGAAATGGGCCTTCATCCCAAGACTACACAGTCTTCATGGCAGGTAACATGCTAAAATCACCCTTCCATACAAATATACATGGGGACCTGAGCTGCAGTGCCTAAGGATATGTAGTGCACCTTCTAGGAAGGGTCTGTGTAGAAACAGCATTTTATTGACTAGGCTGTTGGCCACACAGTGAGGGATTCTTAACTGTCCTTAATTAGGGCCTGGGCCTGCTGCCATTTAAGTCAATGACAGAATATCTATTGACTTCATTGGGAGAATGATCATGTCCTTAATGAACAGAAAGTGGAATTTACAGTGCTAAAATTTTGATCTAGAGCTGTCATTGAATGTTTGCCTGAAACAAAGGATTAATAATGGTCCTGAACCAAAACACCTGGGGGCCATCCTAATTATCACTACACAAGTTTTTTTTTCCTGCTGATAACAGCCCACCTTAATTGATTAGTTTCATTACAGTTGGTATGGCAACACCCATTTTTCATGTTCTCTCTCTCTCTATATCTTCCTACTGTGTTTTCCACTGCATGTATCCCCGATGAAGTGGGTTTTAGCCCATGAAAGCTTATGCCCAAATAAATTTGTTAGTCTCTAAGGTGCCACAGGTACTCCTCATTCTTCTCACCCACAGTGTCTCTCTAATATCCTGAGACCATCATGGCTACAACAACACTGCAAATCAGGAATCTTCCTCTGAGCTTCTGCAGAGCTCCAGCTGGAGTTTACAGCTATTTCCCCCCAATTAATTGCCCTGGGAGGGGTGTGGTGCAATGACTGCCCCTCTTCTGGGGGCCAAACCACCCTTCAGCAATGATACAGAGGCCTGCAGGTGAAGCTGAGCCTTGTATTTTCATACAAACGTATCTAGTGCTGTAACCCAGAAGAAGCTGAAATCCCAGAACTTGGTGATCTATGGCCACAAGTGTTTCCAAACCAAACATCTTCCGGGAGGCATCCGCTGCTCTAAAATTTGTATTTTTTTTTTTTACAACGTACGCTTTTTTCTGTGGCATGATAAGAGACTTTTATTAGATTTACAACATGTATTTGTTCACAGCAAGAAACAAACCCCTATATCTTCCCTCCTGAGGCTTACATTTGAATAACTAAAAGTTTAGAAACAATTGGACCAGAATATCTCTGATCTTAATAAAGCAGATCTTTCCCTTAAGAGTTTACGGTGCTCCTTCCAACTGTTCTCCTTGTGACATCCTAGGCACATGAGACACTGGAACGCATTGAATGATAGCAAACAATTATTTTTCGCCCATCTGACTTAACTCATGCCTTCATCTGCCATAATTCCATGTCCATCATGAGTTTTTTCTTTCAACCAGGGCTTTGGAGCGGAGCCCGGAGCTGGAGCGTGGAGAAGCTCCAGAGCAGTGGAGCTGCAGGTTTTTGCCTGGAGCTGGAGCGGAGCTGGAGCACAGCTTCAAAGCCCTGCTTGCAACAACAGCAAAAAGGTGGCAGAGTCGTAGATTTCTCCTGTTTCCACGAGGAAATCATCTATGCAAGGTAGTGTAGCACAAAATTTTCCTAATCGTGTAGTACAGCTGAAATGCTTTGCTAAAATTATAAGGATTAACTGGCATGCCAATCATACAATAGTGCTGCTGTCAATGGCAATTTCACAATTCTTCAAAGGAAATCAGCCCTGCTTTTCCACTGTGGCAATTCTTCCCTCTTAGGAGGTCAAATGCTTTCAGTTTTAATGTCAAAGCTCATGTGGTGCTGGTGAGGGAGCTTGGAAAGTTGCAATGTAACAAATAGGAAAGGTTGTGTTTAGCGTTCCTGTTTGGAATAAAAATCAGCCAATATTTTGATTGGGACCATTGCACTGTGAGAGCTGCAGTAGGAGAGCTGCTTCAGCAGATTATTCCATATAAAGAAGTGATCAACCTTTCTTGCATGAAGCATTACAGAACCAACAGCCACTCCAATTATTTTTCTAGTGTCTAGATCTGCTCTGAAGGCCAGGCCTATGAACGTGCTGTATTGCATCGGCTGTGTTGTTTGTGGGCAAAGCAGAGTCTGAGACTTGGAACTCTTTGTTCTTTACCCAACTCTGCCACTGACTCACTGGGTGTCCTCAGGTGAGTCACTCAGTTTCATAATGTCTCAGTTTACCTAATTGTAAAATGTGCTACACTCCTTACCTCTCTCGAAGTGGTGTTTGTGAGGCTCTTTTAGTGACTGATTGTGTGAGATGCAAAAGGTTATAGAAGTGCAAAGGCCCTGAGTCTGGGCTGCAGTTGAGCTAAACCTGGTGCAGCCTGGGTGAACTAATATTACATCATGCCAGTTTTCTATCTCCTGGAATCTGGGATTGCTGATCATAAACTAGAGCAGCAGTAGGGTCTGTTCTAAGATACAGCCCTGCTGCATAATCCCCACAGGACTGCCTGCAGCTCAAAATAACTGATATACAGCATGCTCTGGCAACAGCCACTCTCATCTGTCCCTCACTCTACTGGCTATGCCCAGGTCTGTCTCGGTTACAGACTGTGAAGTCCATTTTGCTAGCCCTTTATTACTGGGCAATCCCCTTATATTTGGGGTGTTGAACGCTGGGGAACACCAGCTAGAAAGGCAGCCCAAAGGTGAGGGTTAAGTTTTATCACTGAAGCAGGATTATAATCTTATCAGTTCAGAGGTTTCAGAGCATCCTGAGTAATTACCTAATACAGTCTTGAACTTTTTTTCCTCAAATCTTAAACACATTTTCAATCTTCAAGTGCCTCTTCATTCTATTCCCTGCTCTTTACAGAGAAGAATAGTCCTATAGTCAATGAACTAGAGTGGGACCTTGGACAAGATTCCCATGGGAGATAGGCACTTAAATACCTTTGAGGGTCTGGCCCTGAATCAATCTGGCCCTCATTTCCTCACTTGTAAAATGGGGATGATAATACTTCATTTCTCTCATCCTTTGCGAGTCTTGCATATTTATACTGTGAGCAGCTCAGGGCAGGGACTGTCTCCTACTATGTGTTTGTACAACAGGGGCTGCTCGCGATTGGGGCCTCTAGATAGAATACTACTGAAGGTCACCGGGCAGCTGTGTGCATGTCAGGCACACGGGGGTTCCGTGTCAGTCCACAAAAGCGTGCGCACACCCACACCCATACCCACACCTTCTGCAGAAGTGGATGGATCCCCTTTCAAAGGCCCCTCTGTGTTGGTAAGATATTTTGGTCCGCAGTGGTAAAGCACATGTAAAGAATGTGACGCTCACCATGCCAGATAAGGAAGAGGGGGAGCTTTGGACAAGTACTGCTCCCTTGAAGCAAGGCAAGGAGAGGGAGCCCTCTTCCTGTTTCTAACAGGGGAGGAGGGGCTGTGCTCCTCCCACCGCACCCCCACCCCATTGCCATTCCCTTTAACTGCCCCGGTCCGGCGCTAAGGGCCTGATCTTGCTCCATTTAAGTCAACTGGACTTTTGTCATTGACTTCAATGAGACGGATCGAGCCCTTAGAATAGAATAAATTAATTAACGGTAATAGTAAATGCCCCTGCTTTTAAAAACTGTTTTCTTCCTGACTGTCCCAACAGGTCAGCTGTTCCCATCCCCATATGCTAGATTATTAACTGCAGCTGGTGAGGTAAAGGAGAGGGGGAATGTGGGAGGCCTGTAATTATTGCTGCTGTTGCACCAAATGCATCCAGCCCGGTGTTTATTACTTTGCACGATGCTGTTTACAAAGCAGAATTTTTCCAAAGATCCAGTGGGATGTGAGCAAAGGCTGCCTCTAAGTTGCTTCAAATACAAACTGGCAAGTCTCCTGCAGAATCCGCTATATCGCCAGCAGTTCCTAGGTACATTTTATCCTGCTGTGCTTGATTCCTTGGCAATACATTCAGATGCCATGACTGTGACATGACTGATATAGGAGTGGGAGGGTGTATGACAGACGGGATCAAGTGTAATTAGTGTGATGCACTTACAGGATCGCTTCTTGTTCAAGGCTGCCTTATTTGACAGGGGTGCTCCTCGACACTCCCTGTATTGCTTGCCCTCCCCTGTGTTATGCCACCACTTTTGAATAAGACTCTTATTTACACAGGCTTTTTTGTTTTGCATGGGCACAGAGATTAGAGAGGGTTGTGCCTGCCACAATGCACTTAATTTGCACAAATAAACAACTAAATACTTAAATCCACTTGAGCAAGATTGGATGAAAGCAACTGAAGTGTTAGAAAATTTGGACAACAGGGGCCTTTGAGGCGGGGGAGGGATTAGTTCATTCTATGGAAAAAGGAGGCTAAAAGGGGACCTGAGAGTGATCTGAAACTACCACAGGCCAAGCTGCACAATTCAGACTCCAGCCCTTATCACCAATAACAACAATGGGAGCAAGCGCCTGAGAGCTTGACTGCTGCTAGATCTGGGGATCAGCTGGTAGGAGATGGGCCATGTCTGTGACTGCTTCTGCTGCCATATCAAGCTCTGGGCCAGACCTCCCAAGGTCCCATGGAGGTTGCACCTCTGCCACTCCTGGTATAGACTAAGGCTGGGCCAAAGCAGTTTCATTTTCTCTGCTTCTGAGCTCACAGTGAGCTGGATCCTCAGCTCAGTTACACTGGTGTCAATCCAGAGCAGCAAATGAAGTGGATTGTCACCAGTGTAGCCGACAATAGAATGTGGCCCACTGCCTTCTTTTGGCAGTGGGCACAGCTGCTGCTACTGCTGGTGGCTCCCCAAATCAAATGACATTTGGAGGTCCTACTTTAGGCTTTCGCTCTGTGGTATGAATATGGATGAGCTAGCCAGAAATGGAGTGATGTATCAAATTCATTTCTATAGCCCATAAACAGATGAGCAGTGCTTTTCCTCCCTAATTAGTTAGCTGGCATTGCTGCCTGCTCCAATATCATGGCTCAGATATAGAAGCTAGTTCCTTGGCTCAGACCTCACTTGGAACTTTCCAAGTTGCCCTTCCAGGGTGTCAGTAAACTTTGCAGCTGTTCTGTGCTGCAGGTCACACGGAGGGTGGCTGTTGTGTGGAGGCAAGCAGAAGGAAGGACACAAGCTGGGAACATGGGGCTGGCTCAGGTGCTGGGGCAGGGACAGAGGAAAGGCAGTTTGCCACTCCTAGTCAGCGCAGGAAGGGGCTGGTGTGGCACCCCCAGCGGACTAGGACTCAGCTGCTCTAAGTCGTGCCCCACCTCTATGGGTCCTATGGGGCTTTGCAGAGATGCAGAATCAACTGGGTGTATGCAAGTCTTGGCCACACTTCCTCTGGTCCCACTCCTCCTTGGAATCCCGGGGCATGGAGCTGCTGCAGACACATACCCCTTTTCTAACTTCCTAGCTGGTGTAAAGGGGCTGCAAGGCAACAATGAATGAGGCCCATGGTGCCTGCTTTCGCCCCCCTCCCGCCCCAGGCACCTGGGCAGTTATTTTTGCCTGTGCACAGTAGATATAAAATGCTGCCGGCTCAGGATCTTCAGTCATTCACACCGATGGCAGCCATTTACATTCACTTTGCACAAGTATAAACGACTATGCAAGTTGTAAGGCAGTGGAGAACCAGGCCAATAAAACCCAGAAAATTAATTTGGTGTGATTCTGGGATTGAAAATGCCTTCAATGTGGTGCAGAGAAAAAGAACAGTTTTGGTGTGCACATATAAAATTACATGCAGGTCTTCTTAGAACAGGCCTTCAGAGAGCTTCCTGCATGCAGGCCTGATCGCTCCATCTCTTGGAACGTGAAAAGGCTTTTCAGGTAAAGAACTAGGTTGAAAGAGATGACGAGTCTTATCTGTAGCTTTCAAATAGTTTGAAAATTAGTCCTTTAAATTTAAAATGAAGGGTCGGCTCTTGCATTTTTTGCTCCCTGCTGTTACTTTCATTTTTATTTCGCTAAGTGCTCTTATGGCTGATGAGATGGCGGAGTCTAGTTCATCTACGGGCAAACTTTCCTGCAGTAAAATGTCCCTAAGGTAGGATCCTCTTTCAATCCTTGGCCTCTCTGCTGAGACTGCTAACAAATGTGGCAGTCATATAGTATGGACATAGCCACTAGAACAGTGGTGGGCAACCTGTGGACCCGCAGGCCACATGAGGCCCATCAGGGTAATCCACTGGCGGGCTGCGAGACCGTTTGTTTACATTGACCATCTGCAGGCACAGCCGCCCACAGCTCCCAGTGGCCGCGGTTCGCCGTTCCCGGCCAATGGGAGCTGCGGGAAGCGGCAGCCAGCACGTCCCTGCGGCCCGCGCCGCCTCCCGCAGCTCCCATTGGCTGGGAAAGGCAAACCGTTAACAATGTTAACAAACCGTCTGGCAGTCAGCCAGCGTATTACCCTGACGAGCCGTGTGGGGGCCGCAGGTTGCTCACCACTGACCTAGAACCTGGGCTTAGACTATCAACTTATTCCACAGAACATCACCAAATAGCTATCCTAACAAATGTCTGATATGAAGTGACAATCTGGAGGTGCAACAGTCTCCATCCTATTACCAATCCCATGAACCACTGATAACGTATATGACTTACAACTCAAGACTCCTTTGCTGATTCCTTTACAAATCCACATGGTTATTTTAATACACTTGGGGCTGAAGTTTACCAAGGGTGTTCTTTGCACAAAAGCAAAACATATTTTAACATAATTATATCTGGATTCCCCCTGCTTCTGTAATTGGTGTCAAAATTATTTGGTCTGGATTGGCCTGTGTTATCCAGGATGTCAAACTAAATGATCACAATAGTCCCTGCTGGCATAGGAATCTAAGAATCTATGAAGGAGATTACTGTTTGCTAAAACAGTATATTTAGAGGGAATGTTCATGTAAATAGTTGCATAATAATCCTTACTTTCCCCTGGAAACCTGAACTGTAAAGTTACTCCCTTCCAGTCAGGAAATAGAAATGTTACATCTGGCTTTTGTGCCCAATCAAAACAGCCTGGAGTTCGTGTATTGTTCCTTCACAATCAACGGTTTGAACAAGCTATAGACCAAGCACTATTCACAGAAGTTATTCAGCAAATGGCTGTGAGTAACAAATCTGAGAAAACTGCAGTTTAACCAACTGGACAATTCACCAAGAAAAAGATGTGACATTCATCAAATAAAATATCAGCTCTTGGAAATTTTGCAAATGACAGGAAAATAGCTCTAATCTCTCTACCTGCCCCAGTGAAGAAAAAGATCTTTCTGTTTTCGATTGTAAGATGTTCAGTTCTAGGGTTCAGAATAGTCCCCTTTCAGTTTAACACCTTGATGAAAACAGCTGTCTCTGTTTATATTTTGTAAGCACAGGACAAGGATGATAAACGCCAACTCTTGCTTCTCTATTCAAGTCTTCTTTTCTTACTGTAGGTCATTCACACGAGGGCTGCTTGTTGTGTAGTCATTAGATAAATCAGCTTTTATGTGGTGGTTTGAGAACTGAAACGTTTTCCAGAAAGCATCTGAGCAACTGTTATTTGATCTTTGCTTATAGAACTGCTTGTGATTCTGCTTCAGTTTACTTGACTCAATTCTTTAATATTTTTCTGAGATATTAAAGTTAATAGTTATTTTTAAAAGACAGCTTAGCTCTTCTTGGACAAAATAGCATTCTTGGAGAGCCAAGCAAGTCTACCCCCCACAGGATGTCCTTGCCATGTGATAATCTGTTTGAAAGGGCTGATGATACTTTTTAAGTGATAAGATATCATTTTTGTTCAGTTGGAATTTACATGCGTCACTGAGCAGCCAACTTAGTGCTTTCTTCTTGAGTGGCATGAAGTAGCCTGTCAGTATCCCCTAGAATCCTTGCTAAGATAAACATGAAGTAACAAGAGTCAGATCAGCCAAGGTTGAGTCTGTCACTATAATAGGGCAGCCAAGAAAACAAGCACATTTTGCTGCAGGAAAAAAATCCCGTTTAATAATGTTGACTCTGGATTAAGTGATGTGTGAAGTCCAGAGATAGCCTACTGGGTGGTGAGGAACCACAGTTCTTCATGTATTTCAGCCCAAACCCTTAACAAACATATTTCTATCAGTTCCACAACAGTTCGGATTTGTTTCTCACCAGTATACACTAAAAGCTTCTAGGTTTCATGTTTTCCTACGAAATCTAGATTTTTCTTATGACAGCAATGGGTGAAAGAGCCCATTTAGTCTGACCTGCACAGTATCAGCTCTGTCTCATGTATATGGAGACAGTGTGATTTAGTGGTTAATGAACATGACTGGTGATCTGGGATTTTTCTCTGGCTCTGCTACTGACTCACCATTAGACCTTAAGCAGCTTAGCTCTTCTTGGATAAAATAGCATTCTTGGAGAGCCAAGCAAGTCTACCCCCCGCAGGATGTCCTTGCCATGTGATAATCTGTTTGAAAGGGCTGATGACACTTTTTAAGTGATAAAAAGTGTGCCTCTCTGCAAAGTGGTGATAATACATACTCTTTGTAAAGCACTTTGTGACTGACCAAGGCATTTACACTGTCCTCATCACACTAATATTACAGCACTTAAAAAGCACTATAAATTATAATAGATTATTATTATATCTGTATTTTATATATATTTTCTTACAATATTGTCTCACTGTTTCCATGTTCTTCCATATCTGTATCCATCTGTTGTGCCTTGCCTCACACTTAGGTTGTAAGCTGTTTGGGGAACAGATAATGGTAATGAAAAATCTGGAAACTAGCAGTAAGCAGCTTTTGTCTGGAACTTCAGATGGTTAGCATGGAGATCTCTTCTTGATCAGTGGTTTCTTGGATTAGTTTCCTAGTAGTGCTTTGTCCAGGCAGTAATGAGAACCACATGGCAATGTGTTTTTTTGTTGTTTTGTTTTATGTTTTATCTTGACAAGACAGTGGAAGTGGAGGATGGGAACCAAGGATGACTCAGAAAACTTGTGCAGCTTCTTGGTCAGCACTGGTAGGGTTTTGTCTGGGAAGCACAAGAATGTCCCTTTAGGCACCAGCTCTCTGGAGAATAAGTGGGTGACCCTAAAATTAAGATTATTAGGGAAATCCAAAGAAAACAAGTGCCTAGAATAACAAAACCCACTTCCAGCCTAGTTTTTGCATCCCCAAGGACCATCGCCTTAGATGCTTCTTCATTTCAGACACTTGTGAATTCCTCATTATTTTCCTTAGATAGTCTCGCTGGTAATTGCTAGCACCGTAGGTCTCTATCCTCTCGCAATCCTGTTTATATTGACTGTCAGCTAGATTCTTTTATCCCCACAAGAAGTGATTTATCTTTTATTCATCTCTACACTTTAAGTGCCTGTCAGGCTGCCAAGACTTTCTATCTCCTGTACAGATTTATCATTGCTAAGGGAACCGCGAATTTAAAGGACATGACATAAGTACCCACCACTGGTTGCTTGAGAGGAAGCAGCAGTTGCACACATGAGGAAGTTGCCGTGGCTTTTCCAGTTTGACTAGAGCAAGATTTGCCAGACTCGACCATGATGTTTGTCTTTGGAAAATATTTGGGTCTCCCCTGATTAAAACCATTTTCAAAAGACAATGAGATGGGGAGTGTGATGGTTCTTGGGGTACCCGGGACTGTGAATTACCTGCCTGAGGCAAGAGGTAGCCTTGCTTGTGGTGACTGAGTGTTAGCTCCCTAACACCAGCAGCCTGTTAGTGTCGCAAGCTTTCTTTCTGGGCCCTGCCAGCCCTGCCTTTGCCTCGTGATACACAGCCCGTGACACTGGCTACTCACAGAAATCCCAGATCCTCTGCCCCCAAAGCAGCAGTGTACCCCAGTTTACTAGTTTTACCTTAAATCACTGCTCCTGTACAATCACAAAATTGTGAGCACTTTTAATAAAACAAAAGTAAGTTTATTCAAGAAAGAATTGAGAATTAAGTAGAAAAAAAGAGAGCTTGATGAAAACAAATGGTTACAACACAAAACAAAATCATAAAACGCAAACCTGGATCTAAATGTAATAATTACCTTTCCTCTTTAGTAAAGTAGGTTTCTCTGCCACAGTTCTGTCTGTTACATACTTTCTGTAGATACCTAACATGTTACTTTTAATGGATAAATATCCTTTGGTGTAATGAGTTTGTCAGGTCTGAGATTAATTGTTTGTGAAGAACAGGGGACCCTTTGCAAAGGAGCATCAGTGTCACAGTGAGTATCTCCCCCTAGAAGAAATATTGACTTTAGAAGATTATTTGAAGGTAGCCTGCTCATTTTTTCCCTCTTGCTGGTTCAAGTTCACCTAGGATTCAGAAAAAAAAAGAAGTTCTATACAATATTTAGAACAGTGGTTTTCAACCTGTGGTCTGCAGATCCTTGGGGGTCCGCAGACTATGTCTAAGGGGTCTGCGAAAGGTTGTTGTTACCATAGAACAATGGTTTTCAACCTGTGGGGTCTACAGACTGTCTAAGATTGGGTCTGCACCCCCATTTGAAATTTTTAAGGGTCTGCAAATAAAAAAAAGTTGAAACCCCCTGATTTAGGATCTAGAATTAATTGTTCAATACATGGTATCTAAATCCTACTGTTTGTGAAAATGATCCAGCAAGGGAGAAGAGAAACACTTATACTCCTCTATTCTTCATTTTCCTGGACTGTCTTTCATCTTCTCTGCAGTATGATCAGCCACTCACCCAGCTTTTCACATTTTGAGAATTGCTGATATTTTTGTGCTTTGGGGTTTGACTCAAACTCAAAAGCCAAACCGTGGTAACCTCTCAGGAATACCTTCCTCTAATCATGGTTGGCTTTATATGGCAGTTCTCTTTGAACTTATTCTGTCAGTCAGTTTTTCAGTTCATGTTCCCAACCAGAAAACTCACACTAATTGTCTTATTACAGTCTGTGGTTGCAAAGTAGCTTCAGGCACTTTGTATCAACTAACCCATAGCAGTAGTTTATTGACAGCATACATGTTCTGTCTAACATAGTCTCTTCACAAAAAGGAACCCAAGCAGGCTGCCAAACAGAACCAAACTGTTGTATTGTTTTTCACTTGTCCTTTGGTGCATGAACATTTTTAGGGGGCTTGCTTTTGAAAGCTGGCCAACATCCAAAATCACGTGCTTTGAAAAAGTCCAGAAAGGATTTTTAGGTTCATCTATTATTGGCTGACTGAGAATGCAACTTGATGTGGTCTGCAAGTTTTCAGGACCATTCTGTTACTCATCTCCCCCAAAAGACCGAAGGAGGACAAAAGTGGCCAGCTAGCACCCCTTGGACTTTGGCCTAGGAAGCAGCATGACTGAAGGAGGAATGACCAGGTCCCATTTGAACACAGGCACCGCAGTAGGGGTCCTTTGGGCTTGGTTGGAAGCAGTTATTGCAGAGGGAGTGGGGTGAGGTGTTTATTGTAGCCCTGACATGCTGGTTCATGGCCATCCCTTCATGAGACCAAGTGGAGGGGTGGGATGTCAAACTGAACCTGCACCCTCCCAATAATCTCACATTTAAGACTAGACTGAATGGCATGTGTAACCTGGAAACATTGTCGACACTGAGCCAAACCAGACATGGGCTCAAAGCACGGTCATTTCAAAAGACGTTTCCACAGAAGAAAATTAGGCAGAAAGAGGCCTGGAGCCAAAAAAAAAAAAAAAAAAAATGAAATGGTGTTGATCTTACCCATTTACAGACAGAAAGATGCCGACTTGTGTTTTCTTTATGAACTGTTTCCTATAACTTAGCAACTATTTGCTCCACATAAAGTTTTCTGAATTATTAGAAGGGGCAGGTGGTGCTGGTGATTTTGGTCACTTGCAGCAAGTCAGAAAGGCTCTCAAATCTGCTCTGACTTCACACTAGAAATGGAAAGACGGAGAGCATGCCTGTCTATTGTGCTACTGTTATAGTCTATATCGGGCCAAAGGCATGTGTGGAGCTTTACTTAGATTGTAAGCAATTCAAGGCAGGGATGTCTCTTTGTTCTCTTTGTAGAACACCTACCACAGTGGGGCCCTGGTCTATGACTGAGGCACCCAGGTGCTACTACAATGCAAATAGTTAATAATAAATAAAAGACCTGGCTCCTGGCCCAAAGGGCTTACTCACTAGGAGGCAAAATTTAGGATTCTCGCATAGAAGTTACTCAGGCCTTGCTCAGGCAAACTCCCAGTGACTGTCATGAGATTTTTGTCTGAGTAAAAGCCATGTAAAAACCAAGTGAGGACTCCAGGATTTGGCCCTAAATTTACTCCTAACATGAGTGAAGACAACAGAAACTGAGGAGAAATCATGGGAGGAAGAAGGTTGACAACAGTGTTTTAGATAAGGTTTGTATGCCCCCCTCACTATCACCCCTCAAAGTATCTGAGCGACAGGATAGTGCTAAGTATACACTGATGTATACACGTAAAAAAAATTTGCTCTAGGTGCAGATGAACTCATTGTGACCCATTGCTATTAAGAGATTGCTTTTTGAACTGGAAATGGCAAACAGTGTGATTAATAGATTGTCATGTTCTCAGGTTTCACTGTACCTCCTGTAATTACCACCGTATCTTAGAGAGGAGCTAGCTTCCTTTTTCTACAGCAGTGGAAGAACATCACCACGCTTAATTGGGGCACTTATGGTCCCCAACTGAGTGCAGAATCTAATGTCTCAATGCGAAGAAGGCATGTACCTCCACATTCCCCTTAGCAAAAACATCGAAGGACAATAAGCAATTACTTGGGCTTATTGTAGATGCATTCTGATGAACTACAATGGTATTTAAATGCAGTAGTGCCTAGAGACCCAGTGAAGGATATGGGACTGATCCTGAATACTTTATGAATACTGGGTATGACCTAGTTATTGAGAGAGTTACTGTACTGCACATGGGGTTATTGGAATGTGTACTGTATGCACGCTTGTTTAGTTCAATAACAGGGCTGTTAGGAAACCAGCAGGAAGGGAACACAATGGCTCCAGATAAGTAACCTTCTAGTAAACACAGAGGGGTCATTAGGAGGCAATGCCTGACCTATTAGTTGGGAACATAAGAACGGCCATTCTGGGTCAGACCAAAGGTCCATCTAGCTCAGTATCTTGTTTTCCCACAGTGCCCCAGAGTGCCAATGCCACGTGCCCCAGAGTGAATGACCAGAACAGGTAATCATCAAGTGATCCATCCCCTGTCGCCCATTCCCAACTTCTGGCAAACAGAGGCTAGGGACACCATCCCTGCCCATCCTGGCTAATAGCCATTGATGGACCTATCCTCCATGAATTTATCTAGTGCTTTTCTGAATCCTGTTATAGGCTTCGCCTTCACCACATCCTCTGGCAAGGAGTTTCACAGGCTGACTGTGTGTTATGTGAAGAAATACTTCCTTTTGTTTGTTTTAAACTTGCTGCCTATTAATTTCATTTGGTAAGCCCTAGTTCTTGTGTTATGAGAAGGAGTAAATAACACTTTGTTATTTACTTTCTCCACACCAGTCATGATTTTATAGACCTCCATCATATCCCCACCTAGTCATCTCTTTTCCAAGCTGAAAAGTCCCAGTCTTATTAATCTTTCCTCATACAGAAGCTGTTCCATACCGCTAATCATTTTTTTGGCCCTTTTCTGAACCTTTTCCAATTCCAATATATCTTTTTTGAGATGGGGTGACAACATCTGCACACAGTATTCAAGATGTAGGTGTACCATGGATTTATATAGAGGCAATATGATATTTTCTGTCTTATTATCTATCCCTTTCTTAATGATTCCCAACATTCTGTTCGCTTTTTTGACTGCTGCTGCACATTGAGTAGATGTTTTCAGAGAACTATCCACAGTGACTCCAAGATCTCTTTCTTGAGTGGTAACAGCTAATTTAGACTCCATCATTTTATATGTATAGTTGGGATTATGTTTTCCAATATGCATTACTTGGCATTTATCAACATTGAATTTCATCTGCCATTTTGTTGCCCAGTCACCTAGTTTTGAGAGATCCTTATGTAGCTCTTCCCAGTCTGCCTGGGACTTAGCTATCTTGAGTTAAGATGCTACTTGCAGACTTCAAGACTTGTTTTGCCAAGGCTGGGAATAAAAAGATCAAAAGGATGCTAAACAGCTAAAAAGTCCCTGTCTAGAGAGAGTGGGAGGCAACTGCCAGGAGCAGTTTGTGGGAAGCAGACTGACACAGAGATAGACACTGCTGGGTGTGAGCAAGCAGAACCTATCTGGCCCACTTCCACAGGATGGTAGGGCTTAGAGTAAAATAGACATGTGTGCAGCCCTTTTATGGCTTTAAAATCCTGTTCTCTTGTATTATGCTTTGTCTTGGCTGTTAGTATTGTTTAATCCTATGTTGTAAGAAAGCTGCCTGGTCACCTGTATTAATCACTGGTCACAATTCCCGAAGGGAAGACTTACAACTGCTGAACTCAGTTGGGCCAGCTTTGTAGCACGATTGGTACACAGAGTGCTGTAGGTCAGGGCTCAGTCTAGGAGTGTGAGAATCATGGGATTCCGCCCTGGAGACGTGAGGGCCTGACACCTCTGGGGGTGTACTCTTAGAGACCAGCAGAGGGGAAGAGATGCAGCAAGCCCTGGAACCATGACAGACCCTAAATGGCCTGAGAGCCCCATAGTGCCTGGTCCTGGATAAATACATAGAGACAGCGTCTTCCCTGAAGAGATTACCTTGCTTCCTGTGCTCTGGAGCCTATTTCTAGGGACAGACAACTGAAGTGGAGGCTTCCATGACTTGTCAGGTAAAAACAAACAAAGGTAAGTTAGGGGAAAAGGAGTATGACCCCTGCTTTCCAGCTGCGTGACCTTGGCCCACGCACACTGTACTTTGACAAGGTTAGTAAATGTATCAGACCGTGAACCCAAGGCTCTGCCCTCTGGGTAGGTTTGAGGAAAAGTGGATATCCTCGAACAGCTCTTGTTCAAAGTCATCTTCTGATCTGTTGATATTACAACAGTGAACTAGGTCTTTTCTTTATGCTGCTAGGCTTGTTGGCCTCCTTATCTCAGTCACTGGATTATGTATCAGATTTCATATAGGCAAGGTGAACAATTGGCCTGGTTTTCCTCTCGTATTGATGTAAATCAGAAATTTCATCAGAGTAGCATTGTTATAAATGAAAGGAGAATCAGGCTGACCACCCGAGAAAGATGCAGATTCAGAAGTTTCATTGCTGGCAAAGTCTTGACTCTATTTGCTAGGTACCATGCAAAAGTGACCATAAATCAGGTACTTTCTGAAGAAATGCTGACGTCCAAATTGGTGTCAAAGCAGCTGTATTCAACTGAGCTTGCTCTACCCCAAACTATTGAACTAGCTGAGAGCTTGGAGGACAATTTACTTAGATCTCATGATGAGAGTGATTCAGATTGTGGATTGCGGCCACCAGTGTGGGCAGAAGCAGAAAAGCATGTTACAACAAAAACCAAGCTGTTACCTCCTGCAGAAATAAAACCCCAAAGTAGTGGACTCATCTCCTACCAAGCTGGCTAACTTACAATTGCAGGTGACAGGATGACTTTTAAAAGCAGAGATTTGGTTTGAAAAACTGGATAGTAGGAACAACAGGATTAAGGAATAGGCATGATTTATATGCAGAAGAAACACTAGATTGCAATCCACTAAACTGTGCTGAAAGGACGCTCACATGTTGTTAAAAGACTTCTTGAGCATAAGACAAGTGATGGGAGCTGAATAACTTTATCTAAATAATGCAAGGGCCCACATTCTATTTAGGAACACAACATGGGGGTTGATGGCACTCATTTCCCAGTTTCTGTATTAAAGGGAGGGGAGGTCAGCCTAGATTTTGGGAGAGGAGGGCTCCAGGGGGAGATGGGACTAAGGAGACATTCCTGCATAGCTCAGGGAAGTAGAGAGAGAGAGCACTGGGAGCCTGACTAACGGTAACAGAAGGAGCTTTGCTGCATTGCTAATAGATGGGCTTATAAAGTGAGCATACTCTCTAAGGAAAGATGGCTGTCAGAGGGAACCTGTCTCCATTTCTCCAGGAAATTCAGGGGAGCAACTTGGACAAAGCTGGGAATCAGTTTCTGCACTGTTGGTGGGTTTGTTTATTTGCTGTGTGAGCTTTGGGTTCCTTGTGCAGCCAGTCCAGAGGTGCTATGTACAGTGATAGAATCACACTACTTTTTGTCTGGGACTTCCGTAACCCCCTGGTTAGTGAAAGAGGCAGGGGCAATCCCAGGAAATTTGTGGTGAGCAACTGGAATCAGGGATCTAGCCATCGGAAGGGGGAGGGGGGCACAGGGGAACTAAAGGAAACTTTTGCGCTTTGTCTCTTATGAGGAAAAAACATTTATTAGGGACTGGTAGGGAGTGCTCTGGTTACGTTACATCTATTGATTCCTATAAATACACATGTAGAACAAAGCAACAAATCATATCAGCTTTCAGACAGCACCACGCAGCGTTCATGAGGAGACTTGTAATTTGACCAGGCCCATTGATTTTCTAGGCTAACCTCATTTCATCTCACACCTACTGTACCATACTCATAGCTAAGTCGCCCCTACGGTGGTGCAGAGGTGGCAGTGCCTTTCCCACAAGGCCCTCTGATCTTTGCTGGTGATTTTCCCATTGCTCTGTGTTGCTTTAAGAAGCAAGGCATTACCACTCCAATCATCTAATGTTGTCCCCTGTACGTGGGGAAGTAGCTGCATTATTGGGAACTGGCAGATTCGCTTTGACCAGCGGGAGTCCAGAGTACTGAATTTAGTAGCAAACGACCTTCTGCTGCAGTGCATACAATTAGAAAGCTGCAACAGCGCTGCAGGGTAGGGCAGTACAGTCTGATAAGGCTCTGCCATTATTTTTTTTTAAAGGAGGGAGATGAAACATTTGTATTTGGGCTTAATAACTTCAGGAGTTATTATCATCTCCTTGGGCAAAAAGCGATTAACGTCTTTGTTTATCGGCTGCCAGTGTTGTTTGCAGCGTACACTGTAGCCCAGACAGAGGGCCGGAGTTTCGCACTTCTATCCCACGGCGGCACTGAGTTGTTCTGCAACATGTGCCGGTACATCACCTTGGTGGCACGATCAGGGTCTTCAGAGCTTAGGCTTTCACAACCCACCCTCCCCGCACTCCGAATGCCCTGTATGGACAGAATGGGACCTAACGCCGTGCTAGCTGGCTATGGCTAAAGAAAGAAAGAAAAAGCCAGGGACTAATGCTATGGCTCATTTGCACCATTCTGAGATGCAAAGGGGGCTTAAAGTGGGCTTTGCCTCCTGCATGAGGAATCCCCTGGCAAAGGGGAATCCCTTCATGGTGGAGAGCTGGTTCTATGCTGCCCCTTTACAGGCCCTGCCTAGGGCACATGTTGGGGGCATGCCCAGGGAAAGGGGTGTGGCCAGAGCTCTGCTGCCCTCTGGCAATCTGGCAGGTATAAAGGCCTCCCAAACTGCACTGGAAGCCAGACCAGCCCCTTTCTAGCCATTAGATCAGGAGGTTATAATGGTGGTGTAAAGAAAAGGTGGCCATGCACCAAGCAGAGCTCAGCTGGATTGGGGTCAATAGGTCTTAAAGTGTTATTTGCCTTCATTCATCTTAACAGGGAGTTAATGCTGCAGTTAAATGACAATTTGCATGTTAGCGTACTAACTATTTAATCCCTTACACATCATTTTAGTAGAAAAATCCAGCTCCTCAGAGGCTGTGGGTGGAGCATACAATTATGGGTGGAGCTTGTAATTGTGGATGGGGTTTGGGTAGAGTTTCACACATTTTTTTCCTCTTGCTCTGATCCATATTGAAACCTCACACTAAATTATATTGTCTCCCCATTTATAACCTATGGAAAGGCCGGTCATTATCAAGGTGCTGTTGTCATCATGAATAGGTCGGAATATGAACAAGAGGCTGCTTGGCAGCTCTCCAACACCACTTTCTACAAGCCATTACCCTATGATCCCACTGAGAGTTACCAAAAGCAACTACAGCATTTGCTCAAGAAACTTCCTGAAAAAGCACAAGATCAAATCCGCACAGACACACCCCTGGAACCCCGACCTGGGATATTCTATCTACTACCCAAGATCCATAAACCTGGAAATCCTGGGCGCCCCATCATCTCAGGCATTGGCACCCTGACAGCAGGATTGTCTGGCTATGTAGACTCCCTCCTCAGGCCCTATGCTACCAGCACTCCCAGCTACCTTCGAGACACCACTGACTTCCTGTGGAAACTACAATCCATCGGTGATCTTCCTGATAACACCATCCTGGCCACTATGGACGTAGAAGCCCTCTACACCAACATTCCACACAAAGATGGACTACAAGCCGTCAAGAACACTATCCCCGATAATGTCACGGCTAACCTGGTGGCTGAACTTTGTGACTTTGTCCTTACCCATAACTATTTTACATTTGGGGACAATGTATACCTTCAGATCAGCGGCACTGCTATGGGTACCCGCATGGCCCAACAGTATGCCAACATTTTTATGGCTGATTTAGAACAACGCTTCCTCAGCTCTCGTCCCCTAACGCCCCTACTCTACTTGCGCTATATTGATGACATCTTCATCATCTGGACCCATGGAAAAGAAGCCTTTGAGGAATTCCACCATGATTTCAACAATTTCCATCCCACCATCAACCTCAGCCTGGTCCAGTCCACACAAGAGATCCACTTCCTGGACACTACAGTGCTAATAAACAATGGTCACATAAACACCACCCTATACCGGAAACCTACTGACCACTATTTCTACCTACATGCCTCCAGCTTTCACCCTGACCACACCACACGATCCATCGTCTACAGCCAAGCTCTGCGATACAACCGCATTTGCTCCAACCCCTCAGACAGAGACAAACACCTACAAGATCTCTATCAAGCATTCTTACAACTACAATACCCACCTGAGGAAGTGAAGAAACAGATTGATAGAGCCAGAAGAGTTCCCAGAAGTCACCTACTACAGGACAGGCCTAACAAAGAAAATAACAGAACGCCACTAGTTGTCACCTTCAGCCCCCAACTAAAACCCCTCCAACGCATTATTAAGGATCTACAACCTATCCTGAAGGATGACCCAACACTCTCACAAATCTTGGGAGACAGGCCAGTCCTTGCCTACAGACAGCCCCCCAACCTGAAGCAAATACTCACCAACAACCACATACCACACAACAGAACCACTAACCCAGGAACCTATCCTTGCAACAAAGCCCGTTGCCAACTGTGCCCACATATCTATTCAGGGGACACCATCACAGGGCCTAATAACATCAGCCACACTATCAGAGGCTCGTTCACCTGCACATCCACCAATGTGATATATGCCATCATGTGCCAGCAATGCCCCTCTGCCATGTACATTGGTCAAACTGGACAGTCTCTACGTAAAAGAATAAATGGACACAAATCAGATGTCAAGAATTATAACATTCATAGACCAGTTGGAGAACACTTCAATCTCTCTGGTCACGCAATCACAGACATGAAGGTCGCTATCTTACAACAAAAAAACTTCAAATCCAGATTCCAGCGAGAAACTGCTGAATTGGAATTCATTTGCAAATTGGATACTATTAATTTAGGCTTAAATAGAGACTGGGAGTGGCTAAGTCATTATGCAAGGTAGCCTATTTCCTCTTGTTTTTTCCTACCCCCCCCCCCCCCCAGATGTTCTGGTTTAACTTGGATTTAAACTTGGAGAGTGGTCAGTTTGGATGAGCTATTACCAGCAGGAGAGTGAGTCTGTGTGTGTATGGGGGTGGGTTTTTGGAGGGGGGTGAGGGAGTGAGAGAACCTGGATTTGCGCAGGAAATGGCCTAACTTCATTATCATGCACATTGTGTAAAGAGTTGTCACTTTGGATGGGCTATCACCAGCAGGAGAGTGAATTTGTGTGGGAGGGTGGAGGGTGAGAAAACCTGGATTTGTGCTGGAAATGGCCTAACCTGATGATTACTTTAGATAAGCTATTACCAGCAGGACAGTGGGGTGGGAGGAGGTATTGTTTCATATTCTCTGTGTATATATAAAGTCTGCTGCAGTTTCCACGGTATGCATCTGATGAAGTGAGCTGTAGCTCACGAAAGCTCATGCTCAAATAAATTGGTTAGTCTCTAAGGTGCCACAAGTACTCCTTTTCTTATTGTAAGGAGAGTGATCACTTTAGATAAGCTATTACCAGCAGGAGAGTGGGGTGGGAGGAGGTATTGTTTCATGGTCTCTGTGTATATAATGTCTTCTGCAGTTTCCACAGTATGCATCCGATGAAGTGAGCTGTAGCTCACGAAAGCTTATGCTCAAATAAATTGGTTAGTCTCTAAGGTGCCACAAGTACTCCCTTTCTTTTATCAATTACTTATGTTCTTAGTAGGCCCTGAAGTCTCCAGTCACATGCCATTGTGCCACGTGCTATACCAAATGCAGGCAGACCGGGCTCCTTGCCCTTAAGGATTTATAATTGGATTGGAAACAAGGCACAACAAGTGAATGTAGCAATGGGAGGGGAGTGAGGCAAGCTCTGGCACTAATTTTCATTCAGGAAGAATACTGTAGACCAAGATTAGCTGTCCCAGCAAATGTTGCTGCTGTTAGAATCCAAAAGGAAGATTAAGCTCATTAGTAACAGCCTTGTTCGTTTGATTGTCTTCATACAAGTTATCTTACTAGAAAAGCCTCTTGAGAATTTTACATTTTTGCTTCGTAAAGGTGCCAGGAAGTTAAGAATAGTTGCGGCTGCACAGAAGTTACATGATAAATTATAAGCAATTACAGAGAGAGACTTCAAAAAGATGGATTTTTCCCCCCCTTGAATGAGGGCCAAAAAAAGAGACATGGTTCTCCTCACATGGAAGTCGAGTGAATGTTCTAAAGATCCAGGGCATGTGAGGGCATGTTGAAGGAGAAGCTGTCCTACTATTAATATTTACAAAGGCCCACACTTGTCAGAAACATGACTGCAGAAACATGCCTGGTAACTTGAACCCACAACCACCATGCCTGCTCTAAATGCAAGCACAAGTTACTCACACATACTATTCTGAACACCTCCGTGCAAGAGTGCATACAAAGCCAAAACCTGAGATCCCCTCTTAATGACAGATTATATGTGTAAACTGAAATATCCACATAGGACCCAGGGAACTTTTGGAGGGTCCCCTCATGCAGTTTTCTTTGAATTCTTCTGTCCGGGAAGTGGGGTCTGCTCCCCACAGGAGAATCTGGAGTCTGGCCCGGAAACTCATGGATTTCAGAGATCTGCTGGAGGCAGAGAGTTACCTGCATGGAGGCAATATTCCTCTGCACTGGTCCAGGTCCCTGGCAGTGGGACTCCAAGGGAGCTGCACTGCCAAGCTCCCCCAGCTGGTGCCACCAGACATCCCTTTTAGGATCCTCAGCATGTAGTGGGCTCTGTGGGAAAGTTACAGCTGCCAGGTGCAGGACGGGGTGATGCATGTCCCAGATCCCTGGCCTGTACTGCCTTCTCACTCTCCATCCACTCTGGGATCCCTGGGACACTGGAGGAGGAAATGCTACCCCTCCTTTCTGCGTCAGGAGAGAGATCCTGGCTCCATTTACCCAAACACCCCATAATGTTTTAACTTAGTCCATGCACAGACAGACTCACAATAAAATCAGGGAATGGTCTGAGTCCCTGTCCCCAGCTCAGGAGAGCACACAGATGGTGAGTTAGTGTCCAGACTCACCTCCTTCCTGAGGGTTGGCTTGGCTGGCAACTCAAAGCAATAACACACCAGAACCTCAGCCTGAGCATGGCTGTCTTTGTGGCTTCCTCCTCTGATCTGTCCCCTCCGGCCCTAAAGGCCCTTGATACCCTTTATAACCTGGGTGGAGCTAACTGGACCCACCTGCCTGTAGCAGACAGCAATTACCTTGAATTTTAATGCAGGGTTTTAGTACTTGAACCTAGACGATCCTATACAGAGTCTTAGGGTGCATCTGGTGTGATTTGCAGCTCGTGTAGACATTCCTGGCTAGCTGAACTCCAGCTAGCATATTAAAAATAGAAGTGAGGATGGCGCCGCACCAGTTTCAGAGTGGGCTGAACAAGTGGGGGATCAGATGGGCATGTGCAGCCTGCGCCGTGGTGGCCTCACGTCTATTTTTAGCAAGCTAGCTGGAGTACAGTTAGCATGAGTACATCTATACAAGCTGAAAACATAGCCACATCTGCAGTACAGATGCCTCCTTAGTCTGCTACCCTGTTACCGGACATACACTGCCTCCCCCCGCACGCTCCCACAGAGCAATATCCAGGTGTGTCTCTTCCCTGTTTGGGACTCAACTCCATCTTGCTGCCTGCAGGCCCAGTCTCTCCACTCTCTGCAGTATTTCCTGTGCTGTGACTTCACGCAAGGTCCATGCCCTCTGGTGTTCAGGAGCGCTGGAGAGTATTCCCAGTCTCTCCCTGGGATCGGGCAGAAGGGCCCCAGGGCAGCAGAGAAGGCGTTAAGGAGAGCCGATGGGCCAACTAGTCCTGCCCACTATACCAAGCCTGGAGGGGGAATAAAAAGAGAGAGGCTGGCTCAGTTCAAGGTTGACTGGCCAGGGAAAAGGATGGACCTCTGCCCGAAAGGAGCTTTGCTTGCAGAGTTGTGAAGGGACAGGCCTGCTAGCTGAAGAACCCAAACAATCAAACCTCCAAGGTTCTGGTGAAAAGCGCTCCGTTTTCCCTTATTTGATGTGTTTCCTTTGGTTTTTGTGCTCATTTATATTTTTGGCCTGATCCATATATGTCAAGGAGTTGGTAAGTGGATTTATGATCTGGTAATAGAGATTGAGACACTGCTGTGTATGAAAGCTATGAGCTACATGCTCCCTTTACTTGGCTTATTCCCCAAAGTGGTGAGGAACTCTGTGGGGTTTTCTGAGGTGGGGGAGGGGGGGAACTTGCAAAATTTCCTGCTCAATCTTCCACTGGGGGCAGGTGGAAGGATTTGTCCCACCACCCTCTTGAGGGAATTGTAGGAGATTCAGTCCACTGAACTGGTGGATTCTCTAAGGACTGTAGGTGGATTCTGCTCTTCAGCAATTACATTTCCCCATTCTCAGCTCTCCATCTTCAAACTGCCTTGCAGGCAGGTGCCTCATCTTGAAATAAAAGCGTGACTCATAGGACATGTTATTTCTTGACCACAGTCACATGATGGGGTCACTGTTAAAGGTCAATATCCCTGTTGCAGGAGAATCTATTGATGTCACTCATGGGTTTTGACCTACAGTGGGGTAACCTATGCAAGTTAATTGTGACATGGGTAATAGTTGACTTCTCTGGGAGTTGAATGTGCTCAGCACCTCAGGAGTGTTCCCCAAATTGCTACAGGATAACAATGTGTAACTGAGACCCATTTGCACATTATTTGCATCACTCCCTTTTGGACCATGAACACAATTATTATCATAATGCTTGCTCTAACAGCATTCTGGGAACATGGATAGATAAAGCCTGCTTTAGAACTTCGCCATTACTCACTGTTCTTGCAGAGGACCTTTATAATCATCCTGTCTTGTAAATAAGATGTCTCAGGGGTTAGTTTCATTAAGCAGTGTACTAGGGCTCATTAATTTTTAATGTTAACAACCTTTTCTTTGTATTACATGGCAGTTCATCGAATTCTGGAAGGCAGGGGAGAAAAAAGCCAAAAATGCAATCCCCATCCCCGAACAGCAGTTCATATCCTTGCTAAGAAAGGCTTTCAGCAATTATGTATGTGAATGCAATTTTCTTTGCTTTAGAACCCTACCCTGTAATCTAGGGAAACTGACATTTTCCATTCTACAATACAGGTTAGGCTATCATTCTGATGATGTTTCCTTTGCCAACCAATTTTTTTTTCCTGGTGGCATATGGCATGCAATGTTACATCTGTTCCAATTTCAAAGAGATACTCTGCCCTTTGTTGAATTTTCACAAAAGCTCTCAGTCTAAATAATCCAGAATGCCGCTATGGTAACAAAATTGGAACATGATTCCTCTCCTCCCCGCCCATAATAAAAGGGATAAGGATAATATCTATGTCTCATTATCTTTGGAGCTAGTGTGTTGTGGGGTGCTAGTCCAGACTCAGTCCCAGGACCCACATGCATACTTCATCATGTAATGCAAGAAGCTAGGACCAGACAAGATGTTCTAAATTTTTTTTCTTTATTCAGAGGATGATGGGGATGGTTGCAGAGCTCAGTGCCACAACTCTGCCCCACAAGCAGCTGCAGGCAGATGCTCTTCTGGCATAGAACCACCTCTCCCACCCCGAAAACCCCCCACCCTCGTTTGGAAAAGAGGCATTGTTGTTTAGTTGTAAGACAGCTAGCACAAGTGAAGTTATTTAAAAACACAAAATAACAAACAACAACAAAAACCCAACCAAACCCTCAGATCTGCTAGAAAGATCACAATACAAAATAAGTGAGCAACAGTCCATGCATCTGAGTTCTCCTTTTGGGAGTGAAGAGCAGCCTCTTTCCAAGGAGATTTGCTCTCTAGATGTGCTTCTGAAGATTGGCTGCAGCTGTCCAGCCTCCTACTCTTGACCCCCTGAAGGAATTACTTTGAGTCCCAGTTTCCTGCGCCCAAACAGATGTTTCCTTTTAGTAGGGAAACTGGGACAATGAAATCACTGCTGGGCCCCAAAGGGTCTGTAGCTGCAAGGGTTGTAACATTAGCCCTTCCATAGGGTCAGATTGTAGATAGTGCCTGTGTGGGTGCACAAGTGGGGGAGATGGTGAAAGGAGCCTCCCTCTTCTTCTTCCCCTGTCTGTGGCCCAGCCACAGCTGAAGTTCTTATAGTGTGTGGCGTGCAAGGACTCCTGGCTAGTGCCACTGAAGCTCCTAGGTATGTGGAAAGACTAGGGCTGAGATCTCGTCATGTTCTGCTAGGGCAAATTCAAGCAAGGTATTGCAGGTTGAGTCTTCAGTAACTTGCAGAGTATCCCCCTCTGCTGCCAAACTCCCAAAGGGAACTCCTCTGTCCCAAAGGGTGTTCTGGGAACAGGTAGTAACAGCAGTAGGGGGAGCCCACTCATGCAGAAGCCATGTTGTCAAGGTATGGGGGCTTGTATGACTGACGAGACAAGAGCTTTTGTACAGATGTCTCCTGCCTCTAGTAGAGCTTATGTATCCACAGGGCCTAAGGGCCAAGATGTCAGGCCCCTTTTTTGTGTGTATATGGGGCCGGTCCTGCCCACTGCAGAGAAGAATTAAAAGACGTGTGAGAAGAATTAAAAGACCTGAGTGTGAACTCAGGTCGACTCACTCATGAATCTGAACCCACCCCTCCCCCTACAAAAGAAAGAAAACATTTAAAATCAGAAATTTGTTGACGTCTGGGTGCAAATTCAGCTTTTACAGATACTACTCTGAAATGTAAAGTTTGCAGAATAGACCCATGGCCTTGTGTGGCTGTTAAGGTGCACTCTGTCTCAGAACTTAACTTAGTACCTTGGAGTGCCAGAATCCCGTGCTCTCTCTAAATTATTTTATTAAATGATAGAACCAGTAATATTAGTGAACCTACCTCCTCCGTGTAGTGCTTGCAACTGCAGATCTCTGTGTGCCTTCTTCTTAAACTCTTTTCAATTTATTAACAATGGCCCAGATTGTGAACTCACTTACACTGGGGTAAATCAAGAATAACTCCATTGAAATCAATAGAGTGGTGGTAGGTGTACACTAGTGTAAGTGAGCTGAGACTGAATGCATCCGATGAAGTGAGCTGTAGCTCACGAAAGCTTATGCTCAAATAAATTTGTTGGTCTCTAAGGTGCCAGAAGTCCTCCTTTTCTTTTTGCGGATATAGACTAACATGGCTGCTACTCTGAAACCTGAGATGAGACTGTAACTCAGTAGATGTATTTTCTTTACTTGCAGAGTTCCTCCATTTTGGAGCTGGATTTGACTCAACACTGAATAGGCCTGAAGCGACTCACTGAAAGTTGTTCATTTATGGACATGGAGAAATTAGTTTAACAGATCTAAATTATTCTATAATTGGGTGTTAAGCTTTGCGGAGCTATATTGGAATGTAGGATGACAGATGAGCTGCATGAGGAGAATGAAAACCCTGGTTCACATACATATAGATGTAGGTTTTAAGTATACAGTTATCCTTCCAATGGACTTTTCTCACCAACAACAGAGGCAGAGCAGAAGAGGAGTTTCTAGTCAGAGAAGGAAATAGTGATATGTCTACCTAGCACTACAGATGAATAGAAATGAAACATTTTTACTTTGCACCATCCCACCTTCTCCTCTGCAGTCAGCTTTGGTTAGAAATCACTTCAACGAATAATTGGATGAACATTTTTATAGCACATCATTATAAAAATAACATTTGCTTTGAGGAAGGATGACTGAATAGCCTTAAAAAAGGCTTCACCACGAGCATTTGAGTGGTTTAAAATATTTTGGAGAACTTCCCTTCTCTTCCCATTTCCCTAGGGACACACTCATTGTCAGTGTAACAAAACATCATTTAGTGCACAGCACTGGCCTAGAAGACCTTGTTATATATTTTGCACATCTTTTCTCCATTTAAGTGTTTCTTTTAGGGAAAACAGTGGGCTAGTCTGATATCTTTTAAATGTATTAGGAACAAAGAGAATCCTAACAATGGTATTGGTCTATTATTAGATGGAAATGGTAATATTATCAGTAATAATGCAGAAGAGGCAGACTGTTCAAGAAATATACTCATATCATATGATTAACACTCTTGTAATTCCACTAGTATCTCAGGAGGATGTTAAACAGTAATCACTGAAATCAGACATTTTAAAATCAGTGGGTCTGGTTAACTTGCATCCAAGAGTTTTAAAAGAGCAGGGTGAGGAGCTTTCTTCACCATTTTCAATAAGTCTTGAAACACCAGGGAAATTCCAGAAGATTGGAAGAAAGCAAACGATGTGCTAGTATTTAAAAAGAGTAAATGGGATGATCCGGGTAATTACAGGCCTGTCATCGATCCTGGGTCAGATAATGGAGTGGTTGATACAGGACTTGGTTAATAAAGAATTAGCGGAGGGTAATATAATCAATGCCAACCAACATGGGTTTATGGAAAATAGATCCTGTCAAACTAATTTGATTTGCATGTTTGGTTGAGAAATGTAATAGTGTTGACATAATATAGTTAGACTTCTTTAAGGCATTTGACTTGGTGCTGAATGACATTTTGATTAAAAAAACTAGAAAGATATAAAATTAACATAGCACAGATTGAATGGATTAAAAGCCGGCTAACGGATAGTCTCAAAATGTAATTTGAACTGAAGAATCATTATCAAACAGGTATTTTTCTAGTGGGGTCCCCAAAATGATTGGTTCTTGACCATACTATTTAATATTTTCATCACTGACCTGGAAGAAAACAGAAAATCTTCACTGCCTGAAGTTTGCAGATGACTCAAACATTGGGAGAGTGGTAAATAATGAAGAGTACAGGTCACTAATTCAGAGCAATCTGGATTGCTTGGCAAGATGGGGGCAAGAAGGAAATAGTATGCATTTTAATATGGCTAAATGTAAATGTGTTCAACTAGGAACAAAGAATATAGGCCATATTTACACAATGGGTCACTCAATGCTGGGAAGCTTTGACAAGTAATTAGATCCACTGCACTTCCCTTATCTGAAAGTTATTTTCTCAAAGCAGGAAATCAGGTTAGTCTGGCATGATCTATCTTTGGCAAACCCACATTGCATTGTCATTTACCCCCAGGAATTGAATTATCCTTTCCTCCGCAATTGGCTCTAAAGCCTTGTATGCTACTGAAGTCAGTGTCCTAAAGACATTTGAATATTAACCTCAGTTAGCAGCTCTCACTATCAGGAATTGAATTAAAGCAGCTTCTTAGTCGACAGTTGAATAAAAGCTTTGACTAGATCTGACTTTTTAGGCATTTGTGGGAATGAGTGTGTCAGGAAAAGGTCTGTCACCATTGTGTAAGTGTTTGTTAGTAGTTGGGAGTTTGTGGTAGGCGGTGTTGGGTTGGATTGGACTGCTAGGCTCCTCTCCTCCTCTGAGTGTGGTGATGGTGATCAGTCTTGCATTGCATCTAGTCTTGAGTATGAGACACATTGCCTCTGGCATCAGGAAACACCCACCTTTTCAGGATGCCCCCCGGGAGGCTGTTCATCATCTATTCACTAGTCCTCTCCTAAATTGCTACATTCTTGGAATTAGCTACCAACATCTTCAGAGAAAGCTTTTTAGTTTCTTGCATTAGTCTGCTGTTGATACCCTTACTCTCAAGGTGTACTACTCAAGTTGTACCATTGATGTCAATGGAACCGCATATAGAGTAAGGCATTATTCCACTTGAGTTAGGGTGGAGAAATCAGGCTCATAGTAACTAATCTCCCTCCCTTCCTCACTGTAGCTTACTTCATGACATGAGCAGGACCAAATATTTTTTGTTTTTTTAAGCCTTTACCTCTCTGACTTTGACTTTCACGTTCTTAAGAGTAAAAAATCCAAAGACGTTACGAACAATGCAGCTACCCAAATACTGACTACTCTTAAGCTACTTCCATAAAGGCTGCTTAATATTAGCAAAATGACTACTACCACTATGGGAGATCTATTCTGGTCTCAACTCCTTTTATAATACACCTAGTTTAGTAATTCATGAAAAGAAAGCATTATGGCAAACAGTGCCAGCAGAGAAGCAATGGATTTCCCCATGCTTTCAAATTGGTGTGGCAGTACCATGCCCCTTTTAGAAGAGGACTATTAAACTATTCATCTGATAACTTGCAAAAGCCTTTCACTTATTCCTATACTCTGTGTCATGTTAAGGTAAATAGCTTGCGAAGTAAGGAGAATTGGATCCCTGTATTTCTGGCTGTATCTATGGGAGCTCAGAATCACAGATGCAAATTTGAAAATGTAAAATAAGAGTTTTTGCGAACTGGAACATCTGCCTCTGTCTTATGGCCAATAAAATTGTAGATGGTCACAGAAAATGACTAGGACTAAGCTAAATGTTTCCCAAGTTCTAACCCTCCACCCACCCAGGTAGAAGAAGGTGAAGAAAGTGTGATTGCTCTTGATAAGTGGTACTCTTGGGGAATTCTTATTAGACTGAATGCTGAATGTGTTTATATAGTTATTTCTTAGTTGTTCCATTTCAAATTGCCTCTTCTGTATTCTACTATGATTCGTGATACAGGAGCTGTTGTATAGAGTTGGGAATACTCTGGGTTTGGGTTTGATGCCCTTACCCTTATTGGGACTTGAGTAATCCATTGAAGCCAATGGGCCTATTTGCAGAGTAAAATACTACTCACATGGCAGTGTTTGGCACATAAGGGGATTAGAAGCCTTTGGGAGGACATGATATAAATGCCCTGAAAGAAAGATATAGGTAGGGAATTACTTTTTCCAGTTCTTTTCCTTGATCAGCTGAAATCTGTTTGATTGTTTGTGCATGTGGTTATGATTCCTCAACTGAAATTTAATAAAGCAAATATTGTTTACTTAAAGCAACATGGGGAAGAGAAGGCAGAAGGGAATGTGACTTTGTTAAATATTTACCATATCAGCACTTATTAGTCTTTTTTAAAACTGAAATTAGCTCCCTCTGAGGACAGAGAAATCAGACTCCCAAGGTTGTAATTGAACTAAAGATAAATATTTTCAAACTTGTAAATCATTGACAGCACAAATATTGTACCCCCTAATTTCTATCCATTTATAAGTGGCTGCGCATTTTTTGTTACTAACATTTCAAAGTGTTCACAGTTTAATAGCTAGGCATAGGAAAATGTAGAAAACTAAGGATTTACTACGTTAGAGGCTCCAGAATGCAACGACTTCTGTGGTTGAAATTTAAAGGTCTTTAGATTCTTTATAGGAAGCTTTGAAAAACATAGTCTTGTGGCTGACTAATACACAGGACAAGGAGCCAACAGATCTAGTAGACTGAAGTGTTAATGAGGTATGTGAATAACATGCTGGTGTTCTATACAATGTTCTAGGGGATGGTCCCACACCATGGAAGATCGTGGAAGCTTTGCTGACATCACCTATCTGAGGCACTCACAAAAGCCTTCAAATTATCCAAGCTTTACATATTAAATCTTAAATGGAAACTGTGAAAATCAGTTCAACCTGTGTACATACGAGGTCAAACTCAGGATCTGGGCTGAGGGGGTAGATCAAGTTATATAATGCTTTGTCCTGAGCCCTTAGATATACAACAAATGTGGGGATTGGTAATTTATCTATCCCAATTGCTCTCCGGTGCTGCAGTAATTACACAGATCCATATCACAATGTACTGGAAGTCACAAATACCAGATGATTCACTACCAGAACAATCATTATACACCAGCATGTTATTCACATACCTAAGTGACAGAAGAATAAGATTGGATCTAAAAGAACATAACAATTGCCAGGCAAGCCCTTCATAGAAGAATGAATTTGGGAGTTACACTTTCGTATGTAAAATAGATGGGGGAAGGATAGATTTTAATTTCAATCGGGGTCTCTGGACTCTTTTCACTCACTGGTACTCTATCTGGCTGACTGATATAGCCTAGAGCATGCTTACATTTGGAAATGCTTCTGTGCATCCATGTAATCTCTCAATTAGACAGTATGAAAAGCATTTTTAACATCAAGCACCAACAAAAGCCTGGATGTATTTGTGTATTGGCTTTCCTTCACTAGGCAAACACAGACATAGTTTACTGTACGTATGCAATGTCTGCCCTCCTAGCTTAAAGAAAAGTAGTGTTGTCTCATGGGCATTACATTAAATCTCAGCTTTAAGACTGGAAATGGAGGAATATAACTGGTGCCTTCAATGGGAGCAGGACCACAATGTTAAAATACTATGAGGAAATGCTTTCTCTGAGATTGAGGGGGCTTATGTTCAAAGGAGCTGATAACTGTTTTAACAAGATAAGGATGAGATGAATTGCACCCAGAAATCCAGCAGAACAAATAAAAACAGTCAACTCTCCCATTCCTAATTTCAGTAACTTGTGAGAGATACTTCATCCTAATGATTTTGAAAGCTCTCCCACTCCTGAAATCATTAGGCTAAGATGAATGAGCGAAAACCCCGTAGATACAGTGCCAGAGCAATGCAAATCATAATGTACAGCAGTGGCTATATTTTTTTACTAAAATCCCACGGCCTGAGAAGCGGATGTTGTTTGAGGTACTTTCATTTCCCCCTATTGTGTTGCTATGGTAGCTGCCAGCCAGAGGAGCATGGGCTAAGTGAAGCGGGGAAAGAGGGGAATGTTTTTTATGAGACAGACTTGAAATTACATATAATTTTAGACTGCATTGTTTCTAAGAATTCTAGCATGGGCTGGACATCCATTGTTTTGGGCACAAGAACAGACTTAGCTAATATCCACAGCAAACACCCCGCTGTCCAATGTGTCCAGAAAAACTAAAGCTGATACTCATTGCCTCATTCCATCATGCTGTCCCACTCACATACAGTCAACCCACAAACAGATAAGCCTTGTAGAGTGCCTTAGAGATCTGTTCTCTGTTGGACTCCGAGTGTGTGTGTGTGTAATATGAAGGGTACGCCACTGAGAATGCTTTGCCAGCAGCCCCATCTTGTTTAAATCTGGAGGCTGCAAGCTCAAGTGACTCAGTTGTTCTCAGTGCCGTGGTATCACATGAGGCAATTTGGTGGGGTTGCTGAGGTAGCAGTGAGGTGCTGTTAGGTAAAACGCCGATTGCTGGATTTTTGCCTGAAAACAGATTGGATGCTAGAGTGGATGACGGAGCATAGGTAATGTTCTCCCAGCTGGAAGAAAATGAGCAGCCTCTTTCTGCATCAGCTGGGGGTTTGTGTGGTCTTCAGCTGTAGAGTGCATTACAGTAGGACAGTCTGCAGGTGGTGAAGGAATGTCATTTCCTGCTTGGACTATTGTCATGCATTCTACACTTGAAGACCATCACTGCTGCATGAGATTGACTCCAACAGAAGAGCTTCTGACTCACCAGCACCACCTTCTGCAGCAGCATGACACTGACCAGCTCCGATTCTGCTTATCTTGTGAGACTGGATGAGTTGACAGCTCAGGGTAGCATGGCTACAGAAAGCCTAGTGTCCAGTACTCTACAAAAAAACCCTGAAACCCTTAAACAGGCAAGCAGTACAGAAGTTAAAAATTCATTGTCACTTCTGCCTGTGTCCTATTCCAATTCTTAGCATTCAGAGCATATCTTAGTTACACAGCCCAGCTAATCTGCTCATATTTATAAATTAAATACTTCCCAGGAATTCACTTATTGAGATGAAGACATCTTGTCTTCCAATAATTAAACCACATAATTGCTCTCTCTATCTGGCAACTCTTACACACAGGACAAATACAGCCTATAGCTACAAACACCCAGGGACACATGTCTGAGTCTTTGGGCCTGATTTTCCAGAGATGCTATGCACTCACAGCTCCCATGGAAACGAGTGGGTACCCAACCCCTCTGAAAATCAAGTTGGGCTTCAGTGCTTAGTAGTCACTGTTAGCTCAGTGCCCTCAGACTATGTATGTGAAAGTAGGCTCATGTCTGAAAGACTGTGATGCTCTCCCAGGCATTGCAAGTGATTTAAATGAACCCAGCTGTAATCATTTGCTCCTACTTTTATTGTACAGTTCACTGAAATATTCATTTTTAAAGACACTGTACCAAGGCATGTTGTATTATATAACCATTGTAGTAGGAAGTATTAATTCATCTATATAATTAAGGTAAAAATTAAGTTGAAATCAGCCAACTACAAGCTAATTTATTTTTTCACGGTGCCCCTTCTGGAGCTACTACACTCTCTCCCAGGGAACCTCTTTATCCTTAGGTCAAAGCAGATCTTTTCCTTACCCCCAGGAATTCTTTCTTTCTTTGTGGAGTTCAGCTTTTCTGCTTTCCTTAAGGGAACTGCAACAAATTCACTCTGATGTGTTTCCTCCCAGGTTACAGAATTATATCGCCTGCAAATCCCTCTTGTAAGAAATCACTCTCTCTCCGAAGACACAGTGGGAGTTTCAAATGTGGTCTCAAGAGTCCTTTTAAAAATAAACACACAAGGCAGGTTTGTAATGTCTGCCCATGTGGTGAAATGTCGTGCAGATGATGAATATCATGTAGCCTCACCGATGATCCATTGCAAAACAGAAATACACGTATGTTCATGGACTATGTCAGAGTGGACCCATACAGGTTTCAAAAGTACATTCCAGTCCACTTATGGCAGCATGGCAGGGCCTTGGTTGCTCCCAAAACCTAGGACACAGAAAGCTGGCACGAACACAGATAACCAAATGAAATGGAGAAGGCTACTGACTTCTCTTTTTGCTAGTGGGACCATCATGCACCCGCAACCTGCACATTTTTGAATAATGACGGCATCACATAAATGACATGATGTCACTAAAGGACTTACCAGATATGAGCTACTGTAGTACATGGCATGTAGTATGTATAGCACTGATCAAGCTCCATAGTCAGAATTCTGTCATTGAAGCAATTAATTTTACAAGATGAAAATAGTTAAGGGAACCCTTCACAAACAAGATTGTGCAGCTACATGTACATTTATTTACAGGTTAATCTCAATTATTCAAATATCCCAGAGATCATCCAAATAACAGATAAACAAAATTTGCTTCTACATTGAGTTTGGACATGAAGGACATATCTGAATTTCAGAAATCAGGGTTCAGCTAATCAGAGTTTTTCTTTACTTTGTGTGAGAGGAAAAACTAAATACAAATACTGCTGAATAGCTGATAAAACAGCTAAATCTCTCTTGCAGGCAGGAAGGAAGCTAGTTTTGTAAAATCTTTAGTCCAAACAAGTGGCTAGATATACTGCTCTTGTGCAAAAGGTTTAAATTTTCCTTAAATTCCCTAGGCCTGCTTATCAATAATTTGGTGTAAATTGCTCCCTTACACTCTTTTGAGACATTCAAAGCCTGAATTATTTGTTCAAGCACTGTTCATGTTTATAAAGGTTAACTCTCCCAGCCAGAGAGCAGAAACAATACCATGTGACTTAGGTGAACATCGCACCTCACAAATACCAAAGCATAGGTATGGAATATCCTGCTCAGTTAGCTACTGATGCAAAGCAGCAAGAAACCATGTTAAATAGATATATCTGGCACTATGTCCTGAAGGCTGCCAGACTGGAGCACATCAATTGGATGCTTTAAAACACAAGAGATGGGGAGCAGAAGACTACTCAGCCACAAACCTATAAACATGGATTCTTGTGAGAGCTCCCGTCATTCATAGCCTCCTTTTTAACTGCCATGTTGTATAGTCAGAGGAAACTCATAGGCCAGAGAGGCATCTGCTCAATGGCTAACTCCTTTCTTAAGCTGTGGACAACACCACGATCCTACTGGTCACTCAGGCCTGTAACCTGGGTATCATCTTGGACATCTGTCTAGACCTCTCTAGAGCCTCACTTCCAGGCTATGTCTAAATCTTGCAGTCTTTCTGTTTAACATCTCTGAGATATCCATCCTTTCCTACCCATCCACACAGGTAAAACTCTCGTCCAAGCTCTTATCTCATGTTGCAGTTACTGCCACATCTTTCTTCATTTCAAATGCTAACAAGGCCCAACTTTGTTTGGCTTCTGCAATCAGCCCAAGGAGAGCATCTTTTAGAATTTCCTTTTTGGTAACTTGTGCTATTTTTTTAATCAATGTAGATGTCTCTACATACTTCCTAGGTGTAAAACTACCCTCTCTGTGGAGGGGTCTACTTTTCCACCATTCTGTTACTCAGAGGTCCTGAGACACCCAGGTGTCTTGTATCCTGCTATAGCTCACCCTAGAGTATTTCATAGTTTATGCAAACAATTTCCCTTTCGAGAGGTCCTGCAATAGGATTTCTTATAATTAGAAAGCTGGTATAAATTGAATCTGTGCTAAAAGAAGAGCTTCTAAGGTAACAAAGAGCACCAGTGACCAGCGACTTGGGTACTTGTTATCATGGCTGGGAATGCAATTTGTTAGTAAACCCGTTCTAATTAACAACACTTTAAAGTACCAGATGTCCTTTCTAGAGAGATGCCAGACTTTCCAGAATGTTGCTTATATACCAGTGCCAGGGTCAGTGCTAAGCCATTAGGCATCATAGACAGCTGACTAAGGAGCCAAATCAGAGTGAGGCAACTTGTGTCACACTCCATAAATTAATGTGGGGGAGGAAGTCCCCAGGACTTTGCTCAGGGCTCACAGAACCGTAGCCCAGTCACTGCCTGGTACCTTTTACTCAAAACAGAAGCAAGATGCTTTGCTGCACTGTCATTTTGGCCAATGCAGACTATTGACAGATCTCCAGATGTTGAGGCATCCATTTAAGGTACTTACATGACTCCCATCACCGTATTATGTGAGCATCTAGTAATCTTTCATGTATTCATCCTCATAACACCCCTAAGAGACAGGGACATATTATTATCCCCATTTTACAGATGCGGAACTGATGGGAGAGACTAAGCGACTTGTCCAAACTTTAGCGGGAGCTAAATCTGTGTCTCCTGAATCACAGGCCAGTGCCCTAACCAAGGGACTGTGCTTCCTGCCCTAAGGAATCTTGAAGAAATTGCACATGACAGGAGGCAGAGGCCCTACTTGCTTGCTGCTAGCAGGGACTTACCTCCCTTCTTCCCCTTACAGAAGCAGTCAGGGTGGAGTGGAGGGGCAGAGCTGGTGACTAAAGATGCAATCAGGTGTTCACAATGAATGCAAGAAACTGCAAAATCAGTCATCTAAGGGCCAGCGGAGAAAAGCACTTGGGAGCAGAGGGCAAAGATCCCAACCAACTTACTAGAAGACTGGTGTATAGTCCAAGTGAGTTCTCCTGTGTATTTGTTTGTCTAAATATCTTTTGTTGTAGCTTGGGTCCACTAAATGGTTTACAAATTTCATTTGGTGAAACTCCTGTTTCATTGCTGAAGCCGACCCTCTTCATCTGTTTACATTACACCCAGACTGCACAGTATGTGAAAAGTGGCCTGAGAGTTAATTTACGTTTGTAAAACTTGTTGAGATCCTCAGATTACAAGTGGTAAATACATTCCAACATTTATTATAAACTTATAACGTGAGTATTTGCTTTTTGAAGGGATTGCTAGCAAGAACCAGGCTAGCCCTTCTTGTACAAAGGGTTTCAGTTAATAGCAATTGTCTATAAAATAAGATTTAAGGAATTACCACCTCACTAAAAGTTTATTAGTATATTTGATAAGTTATCTGTCAAAACCGCTTTGTTCTTTGTACCTGAGTGAGTCCACATCCCAATTTATTGTTCTTCAAAGATTGGGAATAATCATTGCCAGGTCAATTAAAGTGGAATGACAAATTAAAATCAGAGTATAAAGGACTTAAGAAATTCAGACCTTTAAGAGGGATAATTGTGTTGGAACAATATCAGACAAGGCTAAAAAATGACAATCCCTGTTCCATGATTTGGTAGAGAACACAGTAATATAAACTCTGCTCTACATGTCAGTTTACCATATGAAGTTTACCACCATCCATGCTGCTAGCACAAATCCTATGATTGTGTCAGCCTTTGACACGTTTGCTAGCCTTTTTAAAGGAAAGAATCTTAGGTGCGGAGGGGCAGATGTCCCACAGTGATGCCATTTAGGCAGCACAAAGAAGTGATAAAGCTATTCTAAGTGGGTAAGTGAGGATTTTTGCAGCCTAAGGAAACGTCCAGATGGCATAATCAATTTTACGTCATCCCCTGCGAGCACCTAACTAAAGGGGTATGCTGGTGGTTTGAAGGGGCATGACCTAGTGCTTTGCATTCTAGTGATTACTAGCCAGTCTAACAGGAGGATGTTTTTAGTAAACGTGAGTAAAAGCAATGCAGCCAGAAGCTAAACAAGCCCACAGCAGCCCTGGAGGCCAGGGAGCAGATAAGTGGCTTAAATCCATTTTTGCCCCCTGCCTCCAGGTGCCATACCAAATGAAGCTCAGCTGAATCTGAGGACTGCAGCCATTGAGGTATGAGCTCAGCAGATGCTTAGTGATAAGGAAATACTAATTTTCCAAATATACTACAGTGTAATTCTTAAGCGGAGTCAAATAATTGTTGCTATTGTGAGTAAAGAATACAGCAGTTATTAAACGTTGCTGGATCAATTATGTGTTAAATGCAGTTTTAATTTTGTAGGCAAATGTGAGTTTTACGCAGTAGAATATGTATTGCATTCATCAGGAGAGCATTAGCTGTTATCCATTTCACCACGAAGTCTGGGGGAAAATAAATGAAATCAGTACATTCCCCTCAAATCTACAGTATTTCATTAGCCACTGTTTCAAATGCACTTACTGTACCTGCCACTCAGTGCTTTGAAGCCTCAGGCAGGTCTATTTCAGTAACCTGGAATCCCTTTTATCAGATCATTCTGACACACTCCTGGTGGTGCAAATGCACAGAATGTCACTTCAGGAGAAAATAGGCAAGAAATAGTTTTTGCTCTGGGCAAAATCCTACGCCATGCTATGTGTATGCACTGGGAGTGGGGAATACAAATCCTCATTCCTCACTAGAGCACCTCATCTGTGCAGCACTGGGTACTATTCTAACACAGCTCATTTTTTGGTTCTAGGCTGGGGGAGTGGCTAATGTGCCCACTACTGCTTTTATGGGCTGCTAACTTGAGGGCTAGGTTAGATTCTGCATACTCCTTTGACACTGCAACCAGTGTGCTGTGGTTGGCAGGATGCTCTAAGTGGGGCAAATACAGCTCTTTTGTGTGTGTGTGTGTGTCTACCACAGACTGTCTCCATCCCACCCAACACATGCTGTCTTGATCCATCCTGTAACCAGAAGGCAGAATGGCTCAGGGACCCAACATGTCATCCACACTGCTCCATTCCCACACAGCTTGTAAGCAATCTTGTTCTCACTCTTTTCAATGTGCTCTATCTAGTCTGTGGAATCTAATTTAGTAAATTCCCTTCAAATTTAGGGAACCTTTATGAGCTCTTTCCTGTTTTCAGAGACCTTGGAAAAGGGCTGATTTAAAAGCCTTAAAATACCACAGCAATTTCAATGTTTTCAAAAATATACAAAGCCATTCAAGACAAAATGAACATGTTCTGTGTCAGGGAATTCTTTCCCAGAGCAGAGATTTCTCTTCCCAATTTAACCAGTTCTTATTTCCAAGAAAGCCCTATTGGTAACAGTTTTACCTTTCCCTCCTTATAGAAAACTGTCTGCATCTCCCAGCTTCAGACTAGCCATCTTCTGTTACTGAGTTTCTATATCACTTTTTTTTTCCTTGCCAAAAGAGGAGCATATATTCTTAAATTGTCAAGGTCTAGGAAGCTTTGAAAAATTCTCTCTAAATGTTCAGATGACTCATTCATAACTTCATCCTAAAAGAATCCTTCATTTCTGGTAAGCGATGGACTTTCTGTATCAAAGGCAGTCTAGAATTTTAAAGTTCAAAATGCTTCTTATTTACAAGAAGCAAAATGAAGCAAAACACATTAACTTACAGAGAGTTCAGAGTACATAGTGGAATCCAACCAAACCATCAATAGAAATCAAATAATTCAGTTGTTTCAGAGCAATCAATTACTGTACATAGCAAATACTGAAGTCAATATTATGGGGAAATGAAGCTAATTGATTTCTGAGCAAAGCGGTCTACACTTATTTATATACTCTCATGATACATGGTCCAGAATGAAAGGCTGTGTGAGGTAAGGCCATATGCTATGAATTCTAATGCACCGGTGGCTGAAAAACAAATCAGAAGAAAATGATCTTGGTGGAACTGAATAGATTGTCATGGCTGTATGTTGCATTGCTGGAAAAGGACATTCAGACGCATGCCACAGTCAGGTACAGGATGCTGTGGCAATGGGTTAAAAACTGTGAGTTCTGCTCTGTATGCTTTGTTGTGGGTACGTGGCAGGGGATGACCAGATCTACTGGATGCCAGATGAAAAGCAGGATCCTGAGGGAAAGGACATAGTGAGAGATGCAAGGAACAGAACAAAATACCAATTCAGCTTTGCTTTGATTTCCACTGATGTCAATGGAATCACACCAGGGATTAATTTGGCCAGTTACCCATAGAACTTGGTGACAATGAGACGGGTACCCAAGCCACAAAATTCAGATCCAAATGTTGAACCCTTAAAATTCAGGGGTGCTTGTATCCAGAGTTTTGGTTCCACGTATCACAGAGATGGGCCCAACTGTAAAATGGGGATCTGGGATGAGCTTGTTTAACATTTGTACTGTGGCAGCACCTTGGACCTATTGTGCTGATCCCTATACAGATACAGCATTGCCAAACTTTTGAAATTTTATTGCAAGTCTCATGATATTCAACGTATTGTTTAAAACTCAGCCCTTGGAGTCATGTTATTTCATAAGAACCTCAGATTTCCTGTTTTACAACCTGATAGTTCTGATTCTTTGTCCTGCACCTTGTGCAGTCATTTAAATCGGTGCAGGCTGGTTGCAAAATGCAGATGTGGTAGTGGTTTGCATTCACTTTGCATGGGTGAAAATGGCTACACATCGGGTACAAGGCAAAGGAGAATCAGGCCTAAAAGTTCTTACATGTTGGTTAGTTTTCTTCAATCAGACTTGAACAAAATGGGGTTGGAAGGGACTCAAACTCAACTAAAATGCTAATTTAGGAAACCGCAGGGCAAAGAGAAAGGAACAGCTTGAATAGAAGCAAGGGACCGGAAAGTCCATAGCCTACTTTGGAGGGGCAAGTTATTAGGCTTGGTAGGTTGCATACTTACAAAAAAACAACAAGGTTCATTATTCTTTTTATTTTAACTGGCAAAAAAATGAGTGGATCAAACCCTCCCAGAGAGAACTCCTGCTCAAGGGTCAGGGAACCCTGGGCCAGATCCTCATATGGCTCCACTGAGTACATCAGTTTATACTAGAAGTGATTTACAGCAGCTGAGAAGCTGGCCCTATGAAGGAATAGCATTTGCCCGCACCCAGTCCCAGAATAGACAGAGGGTTTTGGGTCCTGCGTATTTTGGGGCATGTGTGGAGGCCTGTGCCTCTGTGATGCTTTCTCTGTCCAGCCCTACAAGGCTCTTACTGTCCACTCCCCCCTGAACCAACCCTTTCCTGTCCATGGCTTTCACACAGCAGAGGAGGAAACGGGGTTGGACCATCCTGAAAGGGCAGCATTGCCTTTGTAAGGAATCCCTGTCAGAATGGTAGGCTTCGCAGAATTCAGTTTTATCTTTTTGACAGGTAATGTGTTTATTTTTCACCTTTTTTATTTTATTGATTTAAATGTTTAGTTGTGGGAAATTAAGGGGGTGTCAGACAATGGTGGGGGGATCAGACAATAATTATTTAATGACTGTAGACGTTGAGATTCGAAAAGCTAAAGCTTTATAACTGTTAAAACACAAATGGTCAACATCACATGTCAAAGTATCCATAAATCAAACTCTAATAAGTTGTCAAGCAGCATTTCTCTTACATTGTACATCTATACATTTTGATTAGAGATGGCAATAATTTTTCATGGGTTTGTGTGTAAGGTGAAATTGACATTACCGATAATCTAATCCTTCCAAGGCTACAGATTGGGATGGGACCATGCCACAGATCAAAAGTCTTATGCCTCTGGTCCCTTCTCCCTTCTGCTCACCCTTCTCTCTGAGATCAGTGAAGTCCAAATGTTGTCTTGAAGCAGGGCCATCCCTGTGGGGGTGAGGGGCCTGGGACAAATCAGCATAGGCATGGGAACTAGGCGTGCGGGGGGGGGGGGGAGGGGGTACTTCAGCACCCACAGGGTCCAGGCTGCCAGCTGGCAGGGTCCAGGCTGCCGGTCTCAGCTGGGGGGTGGGGTGGGGTGGACAGGTGTAAGGGGGCTGGCTTTCAGCACCCTCACTTTTAAAAATATTCCAGCACCACTGCAAATCAGACCTCGCTGACTTGGGGGCCCTGCTAGGGTTGCCAACTTTCTAACAGCAGAAAACTGAACACCCTAGCCCTGACCCTTCCCTGAGGTCCTGCCCCCTGCTCCGCATCTTCCCTGAGGCCCTGCCCCTGCTCAGTACGTTCCCCCTCCCTCGGTGGCACGCTCTCCACCTCCCTCCCTCACTTTCACTGGGCTGGGTCAGGGAGTTGGGGTGTGGGAGGGGGGTGAGGGCTCAGACTCTGGGGTGGTTCCAGAGATGAGGGGCTTGGGGTGCAGGAGGGGGCTCTGGGTTTGTGGGGGGCTCAGGACTGGGACATGGGGTTGGGGCTCGGGATTGGGGTGCAGGCTTTCCTCGGGCAGCTCCTGGTCAGCAGAGTAGCAGGGCTAAGGCAGGTGGGGGGGCTAGGATGCTCCACGTGCTGCTCTCGCCTGCAGGCACTGGCCCCCCAGCTCCCATTGGCTGTGGTTCCCAGCCAATGGGAGTGTAGAGCCAGTGCTCTGGGTGGGGGCAGCGCTCGGAGCTCTGTGGCCACCCTGTCTAGGAGCCGGATCTGCTGGCCGCTTCCAGGGCGCAGCACGGTGCCAGGAAAGTTAGGGACTAGCCTGCTCTAGCCCTGCAGCACCCCTGATCAGACTTTTAATGGCCTTGTCAGTGGTGCTGACCAGAGCCGCCAGGGTCTCTTTTCAGTCGGGCATTCAGGTCGAAAACTGGACACCTGGCAACCCTATTTATATTCCTCCTCAGGCTCCATGCCAGGGCCAGTGTTGTTTAATGTGTTTATTGAGGTTCTGGAGAAAGGGATGAAGAGTGAAGTGGCAAAATCTATGTACGATTGTTTAGGTGAGTTAGCACGGGCGAAGGCTGTGAGGAAATTGAGATAGGCCTAGCAAAGCTAGGTGAATGTGCTAGAGAGTGCCAGATGAAATTCAACAGCAACTCTGCTGAGGGCAAGAAATGGGCTTGTTGGGAGCATAGCCAGTGAGTTCATACATACATTGCGAATACATAGGAGCATCCATTGGAGAGGGTCAATGGGCCATCACTTATTCCACTTCCCCCTTAGCGGCAGGCCGCAAACTGTCTATGTGGTATCAGTACCCAAAGCATACGTTTGGACTGAGAGTCACTTTCCTCAAGCCTCACTGTGCACAGCGCCCCCCCCCCCACAGAAAAATATTTTTACCCTGGCTTTGCTCCAGTTTCCAACACTTGGCCCATTGTTGCAATCATAACAAAGAATCAAGAATCTCTAATAAATAAATTGCAAAACAAACAAAAAGAGAAGAATTAAATCCATATTTTAAACCTACAACAAAATATGATTCTGTGAATAACATGGAACTAATTCCATATAGGTTTCTAGTGACATTAGAAACTGTTCCTATTTTGTTCCAATTATTAAGTTTTCCAGACCCAAAGAGGAAAATATGTGTTTTTGGTGTAGGTGACTTTTGTTTTAGATTAAGAAAAATAACAAAGACTAGAAATAGAATCTGAATGAGAGAGAGTGTGTTCTGACTCTAAGATCTTCCATCCTGAATTCCTACCTCTACAGCAGACTCCTAACATTTGAAGTCAACAGATATAACTGTGTTTAAAGTTAGGCACGTGCTTACACATCTTGCTGAATCAGGGCCCTCGTTAGTAGGGGCTGGAACCCTGCAGGAAGCTACATGTTAATTACTACTGACTCACTGGGGCAAACTCAATACTAGAAATAAGGGGTGTATGGCAGAGGGAGCTGGGGTCAGGGACAGACAGGTCACAAGGGAAGAACCCCTGTAAGCAGCAGCACCTGGGGAGAAGGCTTAAGCTGGGGGTTGATGTAGGGTTAATTTGTAATTTCACTGGAATATCACAACAGAATTCACTCTGGTTTTAAACCACTGCAGAACTTGCACTCTTCTATGTATCTGGTTGGAGTCTGACAAATGGTTTTCTATATGGTCGGGGTAGCTGAAAAAGGATAGTGTTTGATTTTACATAATGCCAGTAGAGCGCACTTGTTCTCAAACTCGTTTGCATACTGTGAACCGTGGCACCTGTTAAGACAGAAATCTTCACATAGATCATCTCCTCTCCCAGGCTTCCAACCCTAATTCTAAACAATCCCTGAAGCAATTATAGTGTTTGCTTACACAAAAAAAGCACTATTAGGAGACCTCTTAAAGTGACAAGATGAAAATAAACTTGCTTTAATGCAATGGGTGTAGTTACTTGGTTATGTTGCTCATTTTAAAATTTAGTCTATTTCCTGCCCACAGATATAGGGTGCAGGAGGGTACTCTGGGCTGGGACTGAGAGGTTCAGAGGGCGGGAGTAGGGTCAGGGTTGGGGCAGCGGGTTCGGGCACAGGGGTGGGTGAGAGCTCTGGCTGGGGGTGTGGGCTCTGGGGTGGAGCTGGGGATGATGGGTTTGGGGTGCAGGAGTGTGCCCTGGGCTAGGATCGAGTGGTTTGGAGGGTAGGAGGGGGATCAGGGATGGGGCAGGGTATTGGGGCAGAGGAGGCAGTCAGGGGTGCAGGCCCTGGGCGGCGCTTACCTCAAGCAGCTCCCAGAAGCAGCGGCATTTCCCCTCTCCGGCTCCTATGCGAAGGCGCAGCCAGGTGGCTCTGAGCTCTTCCTTGTCCGAAGGCACCTCCCCCACAGTTCCCATTGGCTGCGGTTCCTGGCCAATGGGAGCTATGGGGGCAGCGTTTGGGGGGGGGCAACGTGCAGAGTCCCCTGGCTGCCCTTATGCATAGGAGCTGGAGAGAGGACATGCCAGCTGCTTCCCGGGAGCCCCACTGTGTGGTGCCGCCAACCAGAGTGTCAACAGCCTGGTTGGCCGTGCTGACTGGAGTTGCCAGGATCCCTTTTTGACCGGGTATTCCAGTTGAAAACCGGACACTTGGTCACCCTGGGCCCCGCTCTGCATTGGCGGCTGGGCCAGTGGGATGGATCCAGCCTGGTGCTGGGCCGCCTGCTGCTGCTGGCAGTTGCCATCTCCTACCGTGCGGCTATTGTTGGCCATAGCGACAAGGCAGCTCAGGGCTCTGGCCGGGATGGGGGACTTGCAGCACCATGTCTTCCGGGACTGACCGCACCAGCCACTCACACTGGGCCCGGAGAGGTTGCCCTGATTTGCCCTACCCAAAGGCCTTGAACTACACAGAGGTGTCTGTGAGCGAATATGCTGTGTAGCTGGCACTCTCTGATTGTTATACACTCTTCAGTCTTATCCTCCCAGTCTCTTCCTTTCACCCATGGAAGTGCACGGGAGGATCAGACTAGTTGATATTCCAGTACTCCAATAGCAAACCACTAAGGGAAGGGGCGTGTGACGGAGAGAAAAAAATCAGTACGCAGAGAGATTTCCATCTTCCATGGGTTTAAAACAGTGAGAAATGGTTTCAGAATGGTGACAAACCATTTTACCATGACCTTTGAAATGATTAGTCATTGCACAATACCTCCTGCCATACAGACGTCACGTAAAGCAAATGATCATGGCTTCCCCTCCCCCACGCCAGTGCTTACTGCAGTACCTCAGTGGCAGGTGCATTAGTAATTAGTACTCAGTTGAGATTAGAATGCAAATTTAGAGACACAAGGGCCAAACCATAAGCACAAACCTGAAGCAAAATAACATGAAAATCTTATCCATGAAAAGTGCTGCATTGCATTTTGAGCCCTTTTCAAAACATATTGGCATATGAATTATTCAGAGCAAAATCACCAGCGTAAGAACTAATGTTTATGAGTCTGATACAAACAATAATTTCATTAGCTCAGAGAGAATTATTTAATATTAATAGTTTTGTAACCATGCCTTGGATTTACATAACACACAGCAGTGTTGTTATTATGCTAATGGGGGAAAAAACTATATTGACACTAGAAATGCCTTCTTGGAAAGCATGGTCACTTTTTAGGGTTCAATTCTACAATCCCTGCTTACTTTGAACAGCATTTACTCATGCAAGTAATGTCACTGACTTCATGGAAGACACACTAGGCTTCAGTGGGCCTATTCAAGCGAAAATCAAGGGGAGAAAAGGCTGCAGTATCCTCGCTATATTGTGCCATATTGATTTAGTACATTATGCTGACAGGAGACATAGACACGCATTTCTACCAGCCATAATATTATACATAGAATTATCTTTCTTTTCAATGTCCTTGCATATACGGATGAATGGGTTGGCTTTAAAAATACCCCTCCAAAAATATCTAAAAGCAAATATTAAGTACTGAGGAGAATAGAGGGAAATGCAGCAATGTATCAGTATTCCTCTTTGCCAAAAAATAGCTCTAACTATAAACAGTCATTTACTGGATTTTAGAATTGTGTGATGGGCAGTTACATATAAGGTCTGATGCTGCTGAATGCAGGTGCAAAATTGTAGAGAATAGAGGAATTATGCGTATTCTGTTTTATAGATATCATATGCCCCTCAGGTTATCTGTTTGATATGAACTTGCCTGACTTCCAGGTGTTAAATCAAGACTGTTAAGGGAGAAATCACTTGGAAATGAAACAATGGCAATTAAGGTTCCTTTGGGAAACAATGACTCTCAATGGGAAAGAAACTCCATGCTTGGCTCCATCTAAGCTAGAACTGTTGCATTGTTCCCAAGGTTAAAGCCTTGGATTCAAGGGGATCTAAAACTTTAAAGGCTCCAGAAAAGGGAGGCCCTTTGGGTAAGCTAGGAGAGGCTGTCCAGGGTGTGTCAGTGAACAGCTGACAGGATGGCAAATATGCACAGAGGGAGAAAGAGAGAAAAACCGCAGCAAGGACAGAGTGTGCATGATGCAAGCAGGACAGACTGGCTCTCCCAAACCAGAGATGGGAATAAACTGGACTTCCCTAAGCTATGGATAGAGAGGTTAAACTTAGGTAAGGAAGGAGGAGTCTAGGCTTTTCATTTGTTAGCCCCATTTTCCTAAATGCTTTGTGCCTGTGAGGAATAAAAAAATAATGCTTTGTTCTGAGTAGGCTGCTTCTGTGTTATTGTAAATGTACTGTATGCTGTCCCAGGCTCATGGAGGAAAACTCTTACACGTGCCAGAACTGAGTTGGGCCTGTTGTTGACACAGTTGGGTTAATGGGGGGACAGGGTGCGGCTGCAGCCCAGAGATCTAGTCGGAGAGTGATTGGACTGCATGATTCGCAGTGAGGCACAGGAAGCCAGGCCTGTCACTGAGGGGTGCACTTGCGGGGAGTAAAAGGGGTGTAAGTCGGCCCTGTAGCTGTGACAGAGTTGCATGTATAAATGCAAATCAGAAGTTCTCCCTGAACCTTGATCCTGCATTAGAGAGAGTGCTGCTGAACTGCCACCACATAATTCCTATCTTGCAGCAGGAGTCAGGCCAGAGTGTGGAACATGTATGAGTGGCATGTATTCACTGCACAGCTAACCAGGCTCTTCTCTGGGGTTTAGCCCAAACCCACCAATCACTCAGGTAAATTTAAAGTGCAATAGCTATTCCATTCTAGCTCCCTGTCTGGCCACTCTTAGTCTGCACTAAAACTTCCTTTTGGAGGTTTAACTTAATCCATTTCCAAAGTCCAGGCTATTTTCCCATGCAAAAAAGCTCTTATTTGCCACCAGTCCTCTGCCCTCTTGTGAGTAGGGAAGAAGGTTTGAGGGCTGAAGGCTACATGTACCACTTGTGTAGCCTCTAGTCAAACTTGCACTGCAGTGCAACCACCTTGCAGATCCTACTGTGCAAGGATTTGCAGGCTCAGGGAATTATAGGCTGGACAGTGAGTGACACTGGACTTTGCAAACTTTATTTTTCTTCAGTTTTATCTTCTATTTAACAGAAGAGATGGTTGTGATGAACTTGTCACAATATGTCCTAATCGTGCATGGCTTGCTTTTGTTGTTAACATTTCACCATCTCCTGTACTGGAAGTGGTGTGGATTTTACATATCCCTGCAAGCATTTATATATTTCAAACTGCCATAGCATGAAAACACAGTATCAACTGCATAAGCGCCATTCTTTTAGAAGTTGGGCAAATGCCAAACTGCTCTCGGGACTAACACTTGCTATGGTGCGGCACCTTCTCTTCCCAGATTGTATTTAGGTGAAACAGGCACCCGGGGCCAAATTAATCCCATCGCTGAAGCCAAAGGAGTTACACTGAGGATGAAGTTAGTCCATTAAGCATTGCACCTAGCTTGCACATTAGCGACATTAATCTTGTAGTTCAGGAATAAGAGTCACCTTGAAACTAACATGCTGATACTACTCAGCACATAATTAAAATAACAAATTCTTCACTATATTTGAGCCTGATTCTCAGTTAAGACCTTTAACACTGCACTAGTAGTGACAGGCGCCTTAAAGTACCACCCACTTTAAGATTCCTTTCCACTGGCAGAGCGCTGTAAACAGGCTTCAGTGTAACAGCGAATCAGGTCCATTTGGCTTTTGATTTTATCATAGAAGTGTGCTCTGCTGCAGGTAAGGACCCATCACTGCTCCTTGATTATATTTGTGGGCTAAGAACCCAGTCATCAGTGTTTGCAACATTGGTTCCAGCTGGTAATTTGCCACATTAGCTCTCACATCAGGAATGGTGCTGTTTTGTTTTCTTTCTTTTTAAAGAGTTTGTGTTAAAAAAATTAAAGTCTTACCCATTTAAAAATTAGCTAAGGTGTGTGTTTGTGTGTGGGGGGAAGTGAAGTTTGATGGTTATTGAATGCTTATTTTGTCGTTGGTAGAGAACTCAAGAACAGGGTTGATTTCAAAAACTGAAATTTGGCTAAAAATAAAAAATAAAATGTGACTACGAAAAACTGGAGCCAGCAGAACGGGAATCAGCCCAGGCTTCCAGGCTGATAAGCTAAGGGCCAAATTCTTTAGTCAGCTATTCAGGCATGACTCTTATTAAAAACAAGAGGAATTATTTGTGCTGTCTGTGGGGGCAGCATTAGGCCCTGCGTTTTTAAAAGCCCTGCCAACATATTTACCTAGTAGACAGAAATTTCTTATCTGGTTTAAATATTAACTGGTACAAATTAAAAAAGTAGTGTTGCTGTGTGCCTGTTGTGTTCCACCCCAGAGCTGCTACCTTTTTGGGATGGGTTACGTGATGCTAACTGTAGGTTATCCATGCATGAATCCAGTACGCAGCTGTACAACCTACCTGGGCTCTGTGGCAGTAGAGGCTTATGCATGTGCTCAGGTTGTTACCCTCTCCAGGAGTGAGTGCAGAAGCCTTGCATGGTCACTCACTCCTCCCCTCTGCACTTCCGTTCCTCATGACACTACGGAAATGGTGCATATTTAGCAGTAGCACTGGGAGCGTGGATGGGAGCTGGCTTCCTACTAGCTGAGAGACAATCCTCAGTGAGGAACTTAAAAAGGGTTAAGTGGCCTGAAAGCATCATTACTGGCTGACATGCCTGAAATGGATCTGTCAGGCTCTGGGGCTGGAGAACCCCGCTCTTGACAAGTGGGGGTGGGGGGAAGGGGAGCAAGGGGACTACTGAAGGGAGAGACCCTGCCACTGACTTGGACTGCATTTGGGCACAGGGAGCCACCCACACCGAGCAACTTGCAGGCTTGATGCTTTTGTGAGTGGACGATCCTAATGTATAGCATTGTACTCCAACTGTAAACAGACATAAGTGTGTAGTCCAGGCTAAACCTGGGTAACCCACTTCTCACCCATAGTGCCTACTATGCCACAGCCCAGTCTGGTCATTGTTATCACTACAGCATGAGGTGTAAATGGCACACTGTGTAAGGCAGTGGAGAATCAGGCCCTGAACTGCCTGCCTATGGGTCAGGTAGAGTCTCAGCCACCCAGCTGCCACATCTGAAGATGTTGTTTGGAGTTAATATGAATAACCAGTCATGTTTGTGTCAACATTATGACAGTTAATGATGCGCCAGACAATGATGTTTTATTTAAAAGGCACAAATACAAGCATGTGACGTCCGAGGGCATTTCACAAAGTGTAATTACATGGAAAACAGATGTTCAATTGCAGGCGTAACTGGGTTTCAACTTCAATGTCTTATTTATATTTCTGATTGAGGCTTTTCCCCCCTAAGATGAGAAACAGATTCCATGTGACTGATTCATCCTCATTCACCTTTGCAATACACTGAATCTCTACGGCTGCTGATCACTGATCAGACGGACGGTATCTGTTCAGAGAGAGGCAATTAATCATTTTTACAGTCAAAAAGCTTGTTGTCTTGAAGGTTACACCACAATTTAATCCCCGAGGGATTTCTCTAAAAATGTGCTTTTGATGGATAAAGTTATGCCATCACCACCTTGGTTTATTGTTTTTTTCCCCAATATCCTTAAATCGTGGGGTATTTTTGCAGTGGTATGTCACATGGAAGTTTGGGTCAGAGCAGCATGTGGCTTGTTCAGCCTGGGTATGCAAAGAGAGGGGAAAGGTCACACACTCCCCTTCCCTTTGAATCCTACACGTGAGCCAGCCACAATGTAAACGGGGAGTACAAGTAAATCCACTGGTGGGGTGACAGGTTCCACTGTGTGGGCTGGATGAGGCAGGACAGGCCATTGTGGTTAAGGCATGAACCTGAGCCCCCGGAAAACTAGGCTCACCTCCTGGTTCTGCCCAAAATTTGTGACCTTGGGCAAGTCACTTAGTCTGAGGTTATCTGCTGCATGCCGGGTGGCCCTGAATAAGAGAGCTGCAAGCCTATGGTGCCCTCTCTCTCAAATCTGGCTGAGCAGAGTTTGGACAGAGTGGAGAATGAAGGCGTTACTCTCTGTGCTTCAATTTCTCCATATAAAAGTAGGAAGGAAAAAATACTTTCTTGCCTCACGGGGAGGCACTCAGATACGACCGCTGTTGGAGCGATCCAAGGATTTAGCTAGGCAAATGGCTTACAACTGGCTAAATGAACACCTTCATCAATGTCTGCTCCTCCAGCGGCATTCTGGCTGACTCATCCAGGACAACTCCAGGGTCTTCTGCTTCTTTGTAGCCACGGAAAGTGCAGTCAGATCCATTTTCTTTTTGGCCCTGATACTTGAGGAGGCTTTTTTAATGTGAATTTTCAAGTATGGGATAGCTAGTTTTCCTGTCCTCCTTTTCAGTCAGACAACTGGTGAAATGATCAAGAGGATGACGCATGAAAAAAGAGAGCAGAGCAGACGTGTGTGTGTAGGCAGGTGCCAATTAGTCTCTATGCTGATTGCTGATTAGACAGAACGAAAGGATGAGCCAAACTGGAACTTCATAGTGCCTGGGAGCCCTAGTCACCACATTGTACTAGGCACTGTACTCACACAGAACAAAAAGACGGTTCCTGCCCCCAACGAGCTCAAATCGAAAACCCTTCAGCTCTCAGAAGTGGGGTGGGTTCAAGTTTTACTCCCAGCTTCAAATTCTCCCCTACGTTTTGGTTTAGAGATACAAACTTTAAATAACCTATTTTCCATTTCTGGTTCAGATGTTGAGAAAACTATCTTGTTCAAACAACTGATCTCATGAAATGATCTTCAATTGGGGCCAAAAAATCTCATGAGATTTCACACCTGAACACACACCCTGATTCACCCTCAAATCTAACCCCTTGAATCGAATCAGAATCCGGACCCAATATTATCTCACTGCTACATCTCAGAGCAGAAGCAACAAAGTGGCAGGTTGCTTGTGTAGTATCCCTTTCAACAGGGACCAGTATGCATTTGAGAAGTTGACTGGTCCACAAACAATGGCACAACATGTGTCCTCTAGGTTTCATTAACAATAAGTGATGCAGGAAAAGTTGTAGGTGAAAGATCTTTCTAAGAGCATGCTGAGAGACCTTTGTTTATCTGGTCAGAGCCTGGTCCCAGGGTGCATTTCTGAGTCCCTTGTGTCACACCAAACTAGGTCTCTCCCACTTTATCCCACTTTATCCAATTCCACTAACATTACTACATGCCATTCCTTGAAAACCCCCCCCAAAAACTCAATTTCTTCTCCTCTGTATTATGCTAATTATACATACTTATGTGGCAAGGATTTATTTCCCTTTAAAACTTGGGATAAAGTACGTATATGATTGTCATGTCATGAAGAAAAATCCTGGATTTACTGCAACCTAGTTGTGTGAGCCTCTTCTTGGTGACTAAGGGTATGTCTACACTACGGAATAAGGTCGAATTTATAGAAGTCGGTTTTTTAGAAATCGGTTTTATATATTCGAGTGTGTGTGTCCCCACAGAAAATGCTCTAAGTGCATTAAGTGCATTAACTCGGCGGAGTGCTTCCACAGTACCGAGGCTAGAGTCGACTTCCGGAGCGTTGCACTGTGGGTAGCTATCCCACAGTTCCCGCAGTCTCCACTGCCCATTGGAATTCTGGGTTGAGATCCCAATGCCTGATGGGGCTAAAACATTGTCGCGGGTGGTTCTGGGTACATATCGTCAGGCCCCCGTTCCCTCTCTCCCTCCGTGAAAGCAAGGGCAGACAATCGTTTCGCGCCTTTTTTCCTGAGTTACCTGTGCAGACGCCATACCACGGCAAGCATGGAGCCTGCTCAGGTAACCGTCACCCTATGTCTCCTGGGTGCTGGCAGACGCGGTACGGCATTGCTACACAGTAGCAGCAACCCCTTGCCCTGTGGCAGCAGACGGTACAGTATGACTGGTAGCCGTCATCATCATGTCCAAGGTGCTCCTGGCTACGTCGGCTGGGAGCGCCTGGACAGACATGGGTGCAGGGACTAAATTTGGAGTGACTTGACCAGGTCATTCTCTTTAGTCCTGCAGTCAGTCCTATTGAACCGTCTTATGGTGAGCAGGCAGGCGATACGGATTGCTAGCAGTCGTACTGTATCACCTTCTGCCGGGCAGGCAAGAGATGAGGATTGCTAGCAGTCGTACTGAACCATCTTCTGCCGGGCAGGCAAGAGATGAGGATGGCTAGCAGTCTTACTGTACCATCTTCTGCCGAGCAGCCATGAGATGTGGATGGCATGCAGTCCTTCTGCACCGTCTGCTGCCAGCCAAAGATGTAAAAGATAGATGGAGTGGATCAAAACAAGAAATAGACCAGATTTGTTCTGTATTCATTTGCTTCCCCTCCTCCCCCGTCTAGGGGACTCATTCTTCTAGGTCACACTGCAGTCACTCACAGAGAAGGTGCAGCGAGGTAAATCTAGCCATGTATCAATCAGAGGCCAGGCTAACCTTCTTGTTCCAATAAGAACAATAACTTAGGTGCACCATTTCTTATTGGAACCCTCCGTGAAGTTCTGCCTGAAATACTCCTTGATGTAAAGACACCCCCTTTGTTGATTTTAGCTCCCTGAAGCCAACCCTGTAAGCTGTGTCCTCAGTCGCCCCTCCCTGCGTCAGAGCAACGGCAAACAATCGTGCATCTGAGAGTGCTGTCCAGAGCAGTCACAATGGAGCACTCTGATGGGGCTAAAACATTGTCGCAGGTGGTTCTGGGTACGTATCGTCAGGCCCCCGTTCCCTCCCTCCCTCCGTGAAAGCAAGGGCAGTCAATCGTTTCGTGCCTTTTTTCCTGAGTTACCTGTGCAGACGCCATACCACGGCAAGCATGGAGCCTGCTCAGGTAACTGTCACCATATGTCTCCTGGGTGCTGGCAGACGCGGTACGGCATTGCTACACAGTAGCAGCAACCCATTGCCTTCTGGCAGCAGATGGTGCAGTATGACTGGTAGCCGTCCTCGTCGTGTCCGAGGTGCTCCTGGCCACGTCGGCTGGGAGCGCCTGGGCAGACATGGGCACAGGGACTAAATTTGGAGTGACTTGACCAGGTCATTCTCTTTAGTCCTGCAGTCAGTCCTATTGAACCGTCTTATGGTGAGCAGGCAGGCGATACAGATTGCTAGCAGTCGTACTGTACCATCTTCTGCCGGGCAGGCAAGAGATGAGGATTGCTAGCAGTCGTATTGTACCATCTTCTGCCAGGCAGGCAAGAGATGAGGATGGCTAGCAGTCATACTGTACCATCTTCTGCCGAGCAGCCATGAGATGTGGATGGCATGCAGTCCTTCTGCACCGTCTGCTGCCAGCCAAAGATGTAAAAGATAGATGGAGTGGATCAAAACAAGAAATAGACCAGATTTGTTTTGTACTCATTTGCCTCCTCCCCTGTCTAGGGGACTCATTCCTCTAGGTCACACTGCAGTCACTCACAGAGAAGGTGCAGCGAGGTAAATCTAGCCATGTATCAATCAGAGGCCAGACTAACCTCCTTGTTCCAATAAGAACAATAACTTAGGTGCACCATTTCTTATTGGAACCCTCCGTGAAATCCTGCCTGAAATACTCCTTGATGTAAAGACACCCCCTTTATTGATTTTAGCTCCCTGCAGCCAACCCTGTAAGCTGTGTCGTCAGTCGCCCCTCCCTCCGTCAGAGCAACGGCAGACAATCATTCCGCGCCTTTTTTCTGTGCGGACGCCATACCAAGGGAAGCATGGAGGCCGCTCAGCTCACTTTGGCAATTAGGAGCACATTAAACACCACGCGCATTATCCAGCAGTATATGCAGCACCAGAACCTGGCAAAGCAATACCGGGCGAGGAGGCGACGTCAGCGCGGTCACGTGAGTGATCAGGACATGGACACAGATTTCTCTGAAAGCATGGGCCCTGCCAATGCATGCATCATGGTGCTAATGGGGCAGGTTCATGCTGTGGAACGCCAATTCTGGGCTCGGGAAACAAGCACAGACTGGTGGGACCGCATAGTGTTGCAGGTCTGGGACGATTCCCAGTGGCTGCGAAACTTTCGCATGCGAAAGGGCACTTTCATGGAACTTTGTTACTTGCTTTCTCCTGCCCTGAGGCGCATGAATACCAAGATGAGAGCAGCCCTCACAGTTGAGAAGCGAGTGGCGATAGCCCTGTGGAAGCTTGCAACGCCAGACAGCTACCGGTCAGTTGGGAATCAATTTGGAGTGGGCAAATCTACTGTGGGGGCTGCTGTGATGCAAGTAGCCCACACAATCAAAGATCTGCTGATATCAAGGGTAGTGACCCTGGGAAATGTGCAGGTCATAGTGGATGGCTTTGCTGCAATGGGATTCCCTAACTGTGGTGGGGCCATAGACGGAACCCATATCCCTATCTTGGCACTGGAGCACCAAGCCGCCGAGTACATAAACCGCAAGGGGTACTTTTCGATAGTGCTGCAAGCTCTGGTGGATCACAAGGGATGTTTCACCAACATCAACGTGGGATGGCCGGGAAAGGTACATGACGCTCGCATCTTCAGGAACTCTGGTCTGTTTCAAAAGCTGCAGGAAGGGACTTTATTCCCAGACCAGAAAATAACTGTTGGGGATGTTGAAATGCCTATATGTATCCTTGGGGACCCAGCCTACCCCTTAATGCCATGGCTCATGAAGCCGTACACAGGCAGCCTGGACAGTAGTCAGGAGCTGTTCAACTACAGGCTGAGCAAGTGCAGAATGGTGGTAGAATGTGCATTTGGAAGTTTAAAGGCACGCTGGCGCAGTTTACTGACTTGCTTAGACCTCAGTGAAACCAATATTTCCACTGTTATTACTGCTTGCTGTGTGCTCCACAATATCTGTGAGAGTAAGGGGGAGACGTTTATGGCGGGGTGGGAGGTTGAGGCAAATCGCCTGGCTGCTGGTTACGTGCAGCCAGACACCAGGGCGGTTAGAAGAGCACAGGAGGGCGCGGTACGTATCAGAGAAGCTTTGAAAACCAGTTTCATGACTGGCCAGGCTACGGTGTGAAAGTTCTGTTTGTTTCTCCTTGATGAAACCCCCCGCCCCTTGGTTCACTCTACTTCCCTGTAAGCTAACCACCCGCCCCTCCTCCCTTCAATCACTGCTTGCAGAGGCAATAAAGTCATTGTTGCTTTACATTCATGCATTCTTTATTCATTCATCACACAAATAGGGGGATGACTACCAAGGTAGCCCAGGAGGGGTGGTAGAGGAGGGAAGGAAAATGCCACACAGCACTTTAAGCACAGCACTTTAAAAGTTTACAACTTTAAAATTTATTGAATGACAGCCTTCTCTTTTTTGGGCAATCCTCTGTGGTGGAGTGGCTGGCTGGCCGGAGGCCCCCCCACCGCGTTCTTGGGCGTCTGAGTGTGGAGGCTATGGAACTTGGGGAGGAGGGCGGTTGGTTACACAGGGGCTGTAGTGGCAGTCTGTGCTCCAGCTGCCTTTGCTGCAGCTCAACCATGCACTGGAGAATACTGGTTTGGTCCTCCAGCAGCCTCAGCATTGAATCCTGCCTCCTCTCATCACGCTGCCGCCACATTTGAGCTTCAGCCCTGTCTTCAGCCCGCCACTTACTCTCTTCAGCCCGCCACCTCTCCTCCCGGTCATTTTGTGCTTTTCTGCACGCTGACATTATTTGCCTCCATGCATTCGTCTGTGCTCTGTCAGTGTGGGAGGACAGCATGAGCTCGGAGAACATTTCATCGCGAGTGCGTTTTTTTTTTCTTTCTAATCTTCACTAGCCTCTGGGAAGGAGAAGATCCTGTGATCATTGAAACACATGCAGCTGGTGGAGAAAAAAAAAGGGACAGCGGTATTTAAAAAGACACATTTTATAAAACAGTGGCTACACTCTTTCAGGATAAACCTTGCTGTTAACATTACATACATAGCACATGTGCTTTCGTTACAAGGTCGCATTTTGCCTCCCCCCACCGTGTGGCTACCCCCTCAACCTTCCCCCCTCCCTGTGGCTAACAGCGGGGAACATTTCTGTTTAGCCACAGCCAAACAGCCCAGCAGGAACAGGCTCCTCTGAGTGTCCCCTGAAGAAAAGCACTCTATTTCAACCAGGTGACCATGAATTATATCTCACTCTCCTGAGGATAACACAGAGAGATAAAGAACGGATGTTGTTTGAATGCCAGCAAACATACACTGCAATGCTTTGTTCTACAATGATTCCCGAGTACGTGTTACTGGCCTGGAGTGGTAAAGTGTCCTACCATGAAGGATGCAATAAGGCTGCCCTCCCCAGAAACCTTTTGCAAAGGCTTTAGGAGTACATCTAGGAGAACCGCGAATGCCAGGGCAAAGTAATCCTTTCATATATTTGCTTTTAAACCATGTATAGTATTTTAAAAGGTACACTCACCAGAGGTCCCTTCTCCCCCTGCTGAGTCCAGGAGGCAGCCTTGGGTGGGTTCGGGGGGTACTGGCTCCAGGTCCAGGGTGAGAAACAGTTCCTGGCTGTCGGGAAAACCGGTTTCTCTGCTTGCTTGCTGTGAGCTATCTACAACCGCCTCCTCCTCCTCATCTTCTTCGTCCCCAAAACCTGCTTCCGTATTGCCTCCATCTCCATTGAAGGAGTCAAACAACATGGCTGGGGTAGTGGTGGCTGAACCCCCTAAAATGGCATGCAGCTCATCATAGAAGTGGCATGTTTGGGGCTCTGACCCAGAGTGGGCGTTCGCCTCTCTGGTTTTCTGGTAGGCTTGCCTCAGCTCTTTCAGTTTCACGCGGCACTGCTTCGGTTCCCTGTTATGGCCTCTGTCCTTCATGCCCTGGGAGATTTTGACAAAGGTTTTGGCATTTCGAAAACTGGAACGGAGTTCTGATAGCACGGATTCCTCTCCCCAAACAGCGATCAGATCCCATACCTCCCGTTTGGTCCATGCTGGAGCTCTTTTGCTATTCTGGGACTCCATCATGGTCACCTGTGCTGATGAGCTCTGCATGGTCACCTGCAGCTTGCCACGCTGGCCAAACAGGAAATGAGATTTAAAAGTTCGCGGTTCTTTTCCTGTCTACCTGGCCAGTGCATCTGAGTTGAGAGTGCTGTCCAGAGCAGCCACAATGGAGCACTCTGGGATAGCTCCCGGAGGCCAATACCATCGAATTGTGTCCACAGTACCCCAAATTCGAGCCGGCAAGGCCGATTTAAGCGCTAATCCACTTGTCAGGGGTGGAGTAAGGAAATCGATTTTAAGAACCCTTTAAGTCGAAATAAAGGGCTTCATCGTGTGGGCGGGTGCAGGTTTACATCGATTTAATGCTGATAAATTCGACCTAAAGTCCTAGTGTAGACCAGGGCTAAAGCTTAGGGAGGGGCTAATAACAAGCTCTTATCTTAATAGACTCCCAGTTTTTATGGCTTTAATGCAGGAAAAAAATCCTTTCTTTGCACTGCTATGAATACCCAATGGGATGGGAGGTTAGCCTGTCTATGATGCTGAAATATTGCAGAGGAGGTGCTCAGAAAAGGATGCATTGCCTCTCTCCTTGACTCAGACATAGACCCACTGTGTGGAAGTTCCAGAAACTAAAATAATGCTCTTCAGCTACTGTAAAAATCCAATTTGATTTTAGATGGCTTTTGCAAGAGAACACAGTAAAGGAAAGGTGTATAAAAATTGAGATGTTATCAAGATGTACAATGCCTTTTTGATATTAGACTGTGGTTTAAATACAGACTTATTCTTGTTCTGATTGAATTAGACCAGTCAAACTCTAGAGCTGTACTATCTTCTAATCAATTACTTTCAGTAATGCTGCAAAGCTCTCTGTGACATTACAGGGCCTGCACTGTGTGCGCAGCGGCAATTCAGATCATATCAATTGTTTTACTGCAACCTTCCTTTTGGTATTTTTGAGGAGCTAGAAGTGGTGCTAATAATAATGCTTTACGTTTATAGAAGGCTTTTAATCCCATTGCCCTTTCTGTCCATGCTACTTACTTCACCACATCTGGGGTGGAGTGTGGCATGCCCAGGACACAGCTCAGCACTAATAGGGAGGGGAAATTTTGGCCAAAGGCACCAGTGTAAAATCCTATTCTTATGGAAAGTGCCTTGGGATCTGCAGGGCTGGATTTTTTCAATAGGTTTATCAAAAGGAGCATTCAATTTTCTCATGATTGCTGTGATGGTGCATAACAGTTGGGTATTTGTACATGCCATTGGCTAATTGTATACTCCAGTGATCCCTGGCCAGCAGTACATTCCCTAATGGACCACTCCTGCCAGTGTAACTTGGCACAATTTGCAGCAACCTAAAGACTGCTCTAAGTGCCAATATAGTTCCTGGGTGGCGTTGGACTATGGGAAAGGTGATTTACAAACATCTTGTCCTCTGACCTCCTGAGTCCTGCAGGGAGTATAGCTTGGCTAGACCTGGAGAATCTGGCCTGAGAATCCAACGCCCCCCAGCATAAATTCAGTTTCATGATGTTTTATTATCCACAGTATCTTGAAAGGAGGAAGGGCTAAATCTGTCCCATTGGGGTTCCATGGAATCTAGGTATCTGAAGCTGGATGCTTAGGGCTTTAAACCAGCCTCTTCATCAGTAAGTATGTGTAGCTCAGTTCCTTGAATGCTTGATCTGTAAGTCAAATTACCCTGCTGTGCATGCTGATTACTCTTCTTCCAAATTAAAATCTATGCTTAAACAGCTTTTGTTTCTCTATTTAGTTTGTATTGCTACTCCTTTTGACCTGAGCAGTTAGCCAAATTCAGGGTCTTGTGGGCTGTTTCCATTAGCAGCAGAACACAGACTTCTTGTGTAACCTTGGGCCAGTCACTTGGGCCCAGATCCTCAAAGATATTTAGGTGCCCAACTCCCATTGAAATCAGTTAGGCTGGTCATGAATATCATTGTGTGATGTATGTATGTGTTGTGTATAGTTGTGTGTGTGCATGTTGGAAATATGTTCTTAAATATGTTTTGGAAGCAGTGGATAAATGAGACTGCCTTAGACAAAGTAATGTGAATTTATGTGTCTGGGTCTAGCTTTGTAAGCCATGGACAATGAAAGTACATAATACAATAAGCAGTGCAGGCAACAGCTTGGTGAGCACACCAGGGGGCACATGGGAGTCTGAACCCCAAGGAGGACTTCCTGGCTTTTGAGGCAAAGACAATGGACTTTGTCTTTCTTCTCCCCTTATATTTCCCATTCTTGTTACTAATCACTTAAGAGACAGCACCGTCTGATTCTGTGAATGTTGGATCCTCATACCTGGAGGGCTGGAGAAGAGGGTAGCTTGGTGTAAGTGAGAAACTGTATTAGGCAAAGACATAGCATGCTAGAATTAAGTTTTATGCACTAGAAAATATGTTATATTTTGTTTTGCATATAACAATCTTCTTTTTATCTCTGCTTAATATCACTTAAATCTGTTCTTTATTAAAAAACTTACTCTTAGTTTTATTACAAACTATCTCAGTGCTGCATTTTAAGGTAGAGGGTATCCTCAGCGAGGCAGCAGGCTGCTTTGTACACTTTCTCTTTGGAAGCAGCAAACTTAATAATTTCTGTGAGTATCCAGTGAGGGACTGGATGCTGCGGAGAGACATCACTTGGGAAATTGGGAACTGGGTTTACTGAATGTTACCTGCAAGGAAAAGTTACGTGCAGCAGACAGACTGGTGTGGCAGAGAGCTGACACAGTCTAAACTCCAGTAAAGCTCTCTCTTTGCTGAGGCAGAGAGGCAATACAGTGACTTACAGTTCTGGGTGCACTGAGAACAGCGTCACATCTACTGGAAAGGGGTGTTGAGGAGGAATACGTGAAAGAGTGGGGAGTGTTCTGATACTATGGTGATGGGAGCCATAAAAGTGCCCTAGATATATAGCTATAGTGGTCCACGCTTATCTCCCAGATCTGACTGTCTCGGAACTTTGGATCTGGATTTCAGCTTTGGCACATTGCTAGGTAATGTTATTCATTCCAAATCATTGTAGTGTGAATGTACATCCCTCATCTGCACAAATGGTATTTCAGAGCACAGATTGATGACTAAATAAAAAGTAGGCAGGAGAGAGGGCAAACACTGATAAGAATCAGAGAGGCAGCACCCAGTCACTGGCGGGCTGTCTCCTGGTGACTGTCTTTCCCCACCAAACATCCCTTTGGAAATCTTTAGTACCACATTCTGCCTGCTTCTGGGAGGCTGCACAGGGCTGGAGAGGGGCAGGCACAATCCTTCCAGCAGCATAACTACATATTGGACTTCGGATCTTTTGCTACAGTGGCTCCCAGACCTCTTTCCTCATTTTTTATCTTTTTCTCCAGTACTTATTATTTCACATTTATCTATATCTGCCGCTATTTGTTCACTCACCTAATTTAGCTCAGGCCTGAGATCATTTATTTAAGTCTGACTGCTTTCTCCATCATTATTTACTGTCCCCTCCAGTTAAAGATCTTTAGCCTTGCTCTGGATAAATAATAAAAAGCTTAGGAGGACCTAGCACTCTTTCTGTGGCCCCACACTCAAAATTCCTTTCCTGCTTTAAAAGTTCAATGGATGATCATTCTTCCTCTCCTGCCCTGCAGGCAAACTCAGAAACTAATTAGCACTGTTTCTTCCTGATTTGTAACTACGGGCCTTAGACATTAACAGTCACAGCGCAGCTCTGCCAATTGCTTTTTTAAGGGAGAAAAAAAATCAAGCATATGATGCCTGCTCCATCTGTTTAGTTTGTCTTGGCATTAACACTGTAAAGAAAATTCCATCCATATCTTCCACTCCAGAAAAACGTCAGCTGCAGTTTTCTCACCACTTCTTAAAATACGGTTCCATCCTGTAAGAGTGGCATTGGGGGGCTCCATGTGCAGAGAGTCCCAGATTGAATGTATTCAGTTTGCAAAAGATGATTGTTCTTACTGCCGGCCATGGAAATTTCAGCCTATCCTCTGTGGGTCAAGCTGGTTCCTTCCATCTCACACATCACCAGTAATTAGTTTTGCTGGCACTATTATATCTTCAGACTCCAGAAAAACCCCATTGTCTTAAAGTTAAACCCACAAAGACCCCTCTTAAACACTGCTGCTTTTAATGGGGGTTGTACAGGTGTAACTGATTAGAACTTAGAAAACTCCCTTGATGTACAAAATGAACATGGCTTTATTTCACTCACTCTTATCAGTATGGACTTTGTAGGGTTAGCCCGAGTAAAAGAAACAATAAAACCTTACTTTTTTGCACCAATGTCAGCACTTGACTCTTACACAAAAGAAGTATGAAGGGTTCCATTTTTAGTCACTATCAGAGTGGAACTGAAGCTTAAGGCATTCCCCACAAGTGCCTTAAAACTTTTTGGATTGTGCATTGGCTATGTCCCTGGGCTTGTCTGAAGAGTGGCACGGAGCTGAGCACACCAAACAAGCATGTGTAAGAGAACACAGTTCAATGCTTGTGAACAATGCTGGATGGACAGTCCTGTAGAAACCAAGAAAATTGGAACCTTTGGTGGCAGCCACAGATAGGTCAATGCCTTTGCCCTTATGATGTAGTCCAGGGTTGGGTTGCTGCCCATTGGTGGGCACAGACAATGGAGGATATACAGTTGTTGCCCGTGTTTTACAGTACTTCCTCATGCTGTCCTCAGTACTTCCTCATGCTGTAGTAAGGATGAATGGACAGTTCCACCTCCATGCTCATTCAAGACTTTGGCCTATGTTCTGAGATGGCCAAAGAGGGAATAAATCCATGTCAACTGTGGGGGAACTTGCTTTGGAAATGTGAACTTCTCTGTGACCTGTCTCTTGTCATCATTTCACATAGGACACCCAACAGCCATCAGAAGCCGAGGAAAATTTCTACTAAAGTATAGGTGTTTGACACCTGTTTCGATAGGAGCAATTCCTAGATTCCAAGGCCAGAAGGGACAATTGTGATCATCTAGCCTGACCTCCTGTATAATGCAGGCCAGAGAAACTCCCCAAAACAATTCCCACAGCATAACTTTTAGAAAAACACACAATCTTGATTTAAAAATTGCCAGTGAATTGCCATGGAGAATCCATCATGACCCTTGGTAAATTGTGCTAATGGGTAATTACCCTAATTGTTAAAAATTGTTAAAAAAATCCTGTCTGAATTTGTCTAGCTTCAACTTCCAGCCATTGGCTTGTGTTATACCTTTCTTTGCTGGACTGAAGAGCCCATTATTAAATATTGTTACCCCATGTAGCTACTTGTAGACTGTGATCAAGTCACCTTTTAACCCTTTCTGTTAAACTAAATAGATTGAGCTCTTTGAGTCTGTCACTATCAGGCATATTTTCTAATCCTTTAATCATACTCATAGCTCTTCTCTGAACCCTCTCTAATTTATCAACATCCTTTTTGTTAATTTGTCTCCTGAAAAATTGTCTCAGCTCTCATTTCTCTCTCTCTCAGACACAGCAAGCGCATGACCACACTTGCATATCTCAGAGGAGCAGTACACACTTCTGTTCTGTGTTATTGGGGTACCAGTGCTAAATAGTCTTCAGTTTGTGGTGTCCCTTTCCTCACATCATGGTTAATTGTGGACTACTCCCAGTATGTTTTCACTTTTAGAAGCTTCTTGTAATAGTTTTAGCAACCATCCTTGATACAGTTTCAATTCTACAATCTCTGAAAATACAGGATTTCTGACTGAGCCCTATCTTCAAATGACAGATACAAAAAAAAATTGTCCTGTCTCTACCACCTCCTTATCTGTTGTCTTCTTCATCTTCAAGATAACTAGGCTTCCCCTTACATTTGTGAACTGAACTATATATACTAATAGTTTAAAAGGAAAAAATCAAAACAAACAAAACCCACCCTTTTAACTCTTACCCAAAATATCTTAACATTCAATTTCCATTTCCGAATCAGCTCTTTTTGTATTTGATTGAGCTCCTTCAGGAATCCATCAGTCCATTTACTTCCCATATACTTTATAGCTTGATAATTTTTTTTGTTTATCTAAATATTGTTCCACATCTTAATGTGAAATTACACTGGCTTCTGTTGCAGTTTCTCCCTTCAGTTTTACTAGGATGAACTTTATTATGTCATCCCATCTGCCCTACAAACATCTCCACTTGTCTGCAAGACGTTTTTCATGTAATAGTTTGTTCTGCTCAAGTGTCTTCCACTCATTTCACTTTCTCTCCAGTTCTGCATTTAAAAAATCCACTGTCTTTCTGATCATGCAACCCTTACTCACAAAGAATACTCCTAGTGAAATCAGTGATGCTACACATGTGAGTAAGGACTCTGTGTAAAGAAGGGATGAAGGAATTAGTCTCTTCATGTGAAAATCTCAACACCAACCTCTGTATTGTTTATAATACTAAAGTACAGACACCAGAATAGTTAAATCATTTTAAGGCACATGCAATCAGCTGGAAATCAACAAAAGGTCACAAAGCTTATCATAGACTAAGGAAAGGAGATGGTTGAATATTGAAAAAAAATGTGGAAAATGTTGAAAAATTCAAAATTGTTTCTTTTGTTTTTTGAAAAACAACCCTAATTTATCAAAGTTATTCAACCTTTATCACATATTATCACATTCCCATTTATCAGAAAAATGAATTTTTGTCACATTAGTCATATGTGGATTTTTTAAAAGGGGAGAAAGGAAAAAAATTTAAAAATTACCAATTTTTTTAATGCAAAATGATACAAGACAGACAAAATTGTCATTGAAATGTTTACAATAGGTTTCTAAACAATATGAATTCCATTCCACATAATCAGTTGGAGTATGAGTTTCAATATAAGATCTGATACTGGGAAAATGTATTATTCCACTTGACCGTGTCAATCCTATGTTCTACATGCGCCAAGGGCAACCGTATACTTTAAGTCTGAATTACTTTTAGCTTAAGCAAACCAACAAACAGAGAAAGAACAAAAGTAAATCTGAATGGGTTTGTCTTGAGTAGGAAAAGTGGTGGAATTTAGGTCAGATTCTGTTAGCATGAGGTAGCTAAGCCTGACTTAAACTCAGCTGCATTTCCTCATCAAGACAAAACCAGAGAGGGAGCACAGTATGTGTGCCTCCTCTGTAACAGACTGCATCTGAACTGAGCACAGAATGGCTACTTCTTACAACAGATGCAGACTAGTAGAAATGTGAAAGAGCAGTTCACAGAAAACAATCACAGTTTTGTCCACTTGGGAGCTTTGTCACTGAATTCAGTGGAGATGGGCGAATCCTATGTGACTGTACCCCTTTTCTGAAAATGCTGCTGAAAATATATATTCATTGAAACCAAAGGTTCCAGAGTGCCTTGTAATATTCCATATTACTATTAAAGACATGACACCTTTCCCCATAGCCAGTTACTGTGGAATACCAATATTTATCAGAAACACAGCCCTGTTGACTGGATTACTTCTTTTTCCTGAAGAAAAAAGCACACATCCAGACTCAGATATTCTTTAGTCAGTTAGAAGAATTATGCTCCCCATCTAGGGTCATCATGCTTTTCCTATCAGTTAATTTCTTACCTGAAAATATGAACTATACATTTTAAAACGCAAATTTCCCATTTGTTTAATTGCTCAGTGATGTTGAAAGACTGTTGAAACAATCAATAGGAAAAGAATTAGCTTTGCATCGATTCTAGAAAATAAAAGCAAATTGGAATTGGATGGAATTCTGGTAACGTGGTTTTGATGGTTCAAACTGAGGAGTTTTCCCCATGGTGAATACAGTTATACAGACGAGACTTTCACTCAGTGAGTGACATTTTGATCCCAGACTCCAGATGTGGACCCTGGCTGGCAGCTTTTAGTACTTTATAACACTTTAATTGTCTCATCGTTTTGTTTTCATGACTTTCTAGTTTATCACACCTGTCCCATGAAATCTCCTGGGGAACATCTGACTTCTGTGAGCTGGATGACTTAATGGCTTTCCTAAAATGTCATTATTTTAAAGTTCCGCTGCTTAACCTTTCTCTCACACAATTTCTAAAGGAGGGCAGGCACCCAGATCTGGCTATTTAGGTGGAAATGTATCTGTGTTACAATTAACATTTTAAATGCATTTAAAAAAAAAATTTAACAGACTCATGAAAAATGTCCTGATGAATAAATGCCTAGATACTGTAGGGTTTGGTGCTCTATAAATACCTACCCTAAGTTAGCTTGGTAATATATTGTAATTTAAATGCTTGTAAGCACAGGCTTCTGAGTGAATAATCAATTTTTTACTGATAAATAAAACCAAGATTTCCAAAAAAAAGCAGCACAGTTTAATTAACTATATATCAGAGCTGGCATAAGAAGGCCCTTCCTAACCAACCAAGAATAAGCCCAAGTAAATAACGTAATCAGCTACAGAAAACAACAATGAAATCACACAGTCCTGTGTGGTCTATACCTAGCTACCGCGTAGCCGCATGAAATTTAAAAAAAAAATCTTCTATTGAAATTGTTGGAAAATTATTATCTTTGGAAAGGATAAATTCAGGGTGACTCATACCAAGTTTTGCTTTGAATATTTACATTATTGCTACACCACTAATATCCATGTGGTATAGTGCTTGATCTAGGCGTGAGAGGAGGGGACAAGATTGCCACAGTCAGTGACTTGCCAGTCAGTAACTGTGGGCAAGCTGGCTAATGGTCCCTGTAGCTCAGTTTCCCAATATGTATAAGGGTGTACGCAAATGGACATTCACTGAACTGAATATCAGCATTTATGACCAACAAATGAATATCGGGTACGTAATGCATATCAGTAGCATGTAGTAGTTTTTCTATTAGAGCATATGAACTTTTGTTGTAGAGTAAAGGGACTCATCACCCAATGCACTGGGTCATATGAAGACCTCCTGACGACCGTGAAGAAGCACAAGCTGAAGTGGTATGGCCATGTAACAAGATCATCTGGTCTATCCAAAATCATCCTCCAAGGGACAGTACACGGGAAGAGAAGAAGAGGTAAACAGAGGAAGGGATGGATTGACAACATAAAAGAGTGGACAGGAATGGACTTTGTGGAGACTCAAGCACTGACACACAATCATCAGGAGTGGATACAATTGGTTGATTGCTTATCAGTGATGGTGCCCCAACGACCAATGCAGTTATGGGAGTGATGATGCTGATGCTGATGTTGATGAAAGGGACTCCAAGTTATCAGATTGTGGGCAGTCAGGTGATGGCTATTTGAATAAAGAATTGCCTACAAATTCATTATGAAACTCCTTTTGGCTTTGTCCATAACCCACTTACAGTAACCCTCCATCTTGGAACTGACCAATTCTGTAAAGAGGCTACATGTTGTTATGTGTAGGAGATGTTAAATATTCTGACATGGAGATATAGTGATTTGTGCTATAGGTAAAAAGGAGAAAAGTAGCTATGTCTACCGCACAGACGGCATCACCGATTCTTTAGGAGTGCATTGTATGAGGTATAATTTTCTCTGGCTGTCCAGTGGAACCAGACTACAGAGGGCACTTCCTGAAAAGTATTTCTATAAACTACAGTGCTCTCTCCTGTAATGATTGATTATATGTATATTCAGTCCATTCATGGCATTGTAATCATATCCCTATTTGTACGTTGTTGTGAAAGCTGGCTGTCATTAATCAATAGGCAGAATCTTTAAAAGCCTGGATTAAAAAGCCTTCCCTACAGACATGAAGAGGTGAGCTTTTGAACATAACAGCAAAAAATGTTCACCAGGTAGAAAAACAAATACCTACAATCTCCTTGTCCAGCTGCATTAATTATTTAATCCCAAGGAGAGAAGCTAAAAAATATGAAAATGCTCGAGTGGCAAAGGAACATAGCCTAATGGTATTTCTATCAAAGCTATCATGTCGGGTATTTTATCTCTCACTGGCCAATTCATGATGCTTTAGAGGAAAAAATATTACTCCAAACCCTAATGCTCCTAGAACCTGATGCAAATCCCACTGAAGTCAATGGAACTCTTTCTATGGACCTCAATGGAAATTGAATCTGGTGCATGGCTAATATTTCAGTGTTAAATATAGAGAGAAATATCGTCTTTTTGGATCCCTTTTACAATCAATTTATGTCCAGAAGCATAAGGCTCAATAATCCAGATAGTTATTTTAGTTCTTTCAGTATATGAAACTCTAGGTATCTTACCATCATCATAAAACTTATATGTTCAGCTAGGTCAGTATCAAAAAGAAGGATCTAAAATCTTCCCATTCAACTCCATTCTGACCGCCTCAGAGAAATCCAAGGAAAACAGACCTTGGAGCTTGCCCAGCTTGTCAACAGCTCCAGGTTCTGGTGGATCAGGAGGTGACGTGAATTCCATAGGTGAAGACTCACGGAAATGACTTGTCACTAGTCACCCTCACTTAAACCAGCATGTCAGCTGAGCAAAAGGTCACCACTATGGATCATACAGAACCTTCTAAGAGGCCTGATCTCAAGTCATTTAGATCTTTAAAGATAAAAACCGACACCTTAAAATGCTCCGGAAACTTACCTGGAGCGATGCCAATTTATGCCAGCTGAGGATCTGGCCCAATATGTCTGACTACAGATGTCATTACGGGACCTAAAATTATCTAGCGAGACAAACTCATCCAAAAAAATGCTGGTTCCTTTAAGCTCACTAAGCCAAACCTCAAACCCGAGCATGTCATTAATAATTGGGAGTTATTAATTACACATTTGTATTCCCATATTGTATTGGCATTACGGTCATATAAATTACAGCAGCTGGATGATACAGCAACATGTACAGCTGCAAAAAATGCTGGATTGCACATTCTTCTATATGGTCTGTGAGTGTCACTTAGCTTGATAATTGTGGAATGACCTTCACTATTCACTAAGCAGTTGTTGGCTGGCATATGCCCAATATATCCCTGGTTACTCCTTATAAGCAATTCTCATGTAGTATCCACTAATAGACTTATACCCTCCTTGGTCCAAAAGGATCCAAATTCAGTGACTTTCTGGGTACACCGCAAAAACCACCCGTTTAATGGGGTTTTTGGAGGGGGCTGAGAGTATGCTTTGTAGATGTTGAGGAGCCATAGAGGAGTTTTTGTAGGTGGCTGTCTGCCTGAGCACCTGCTGAATTGATCATTTTAATGAAAAGATTATGTTGTGAATGTGTGTTAGGGTTCCTAGAGTGTTGGATAGGCGTCTTTAATTATTTTAAATGTTGAAATAAATAAAAATAATAAAACTGAAATGGCTGTACTTTGCTCTACAACGAAAGCCAGTTAAAGCTATCCTGGGTTAATGATTCAGCTTATTGCATGAAGTGATATATACTGTGAATTAAGAAAAGGTCTGTTAGAGGAAATCTGTGCTTCATTTTTGCTTTCTGCTGGATTAGGATAAAGAGTGATACTATATAAATGGATAGTTTAGTGTTTTTCTCCTTCACTTCTCAATAAAAAGGAGAGATGCAGCAGGCAGACTAACTCAAGAGCCAAATAATTATCATGGCCATATATTAAACAGAAAAAAGGCCATGCAACGTGTCAGCCTATGCATGAGAAATCCTATTTTCTAATCTTCAGGCAAAATCCTGATATCTGCTGAGAGAGCACTACAGCGGTGCATAGACAATCCAGGAAGTTTTTGGAAAATGTAGGGGACAATTTCCTGGTGCAAGTGCTGGAGGAGCCAACTGGGGAGGAGCTTTTCTTGACCTGGTGCTCACTAACCGGGAAGAATTAGTAGGGGAAGCAAAAGTGGATGGGAATCTGGGAGGCAGTGACCATGAGTTGGTCGAGTTCAGGATCCTGACACAGGGAAGAAAGGTAAGCAGCAGAATACGGATCCTGGACTTCAGGAAAGCAGACTTCGACTCCCTCAGGGAACTGATGGGTAGGATCCCCTGGGGGAATAACATGAGGGGGAAAGGAGTCCAGGAGAGCTGGCTGTATTTCAAGGAATCCCTATTGAGGTTACAGGGACAAACCATCCCGATATGTCGAAAGAATAGTAAATATGGCAGGCGACCAGCTTGGCTTAACGTTGAAATCCTTGCGGATCTTAAACATAAAAAAGAAGCTTACAAGAAGTGGAAGATTGGACAAATGACCAGGGAAGAGTATAAAAATATTGCTCGGGCATGTAGGAATGAAATCAGGAGGGCCAAATCACACCTGGAGCTGGAGCTAGCAAGAGATGTTAAGAGTAACTAGAAGGGTTTCTTCAGGTATGTTGGCAACAAGAAGAAAGCCAAGGAAAGTGTGGGCCCCTTACTGAATGAGGGAGGCAACCTAGTGACAGAGGATGTGGAAAAAGCTAATGTACTCAATGCTTTCTTTGCCTCTGTCTTCACAAACAAGGTCAGCTCCCAGACTGCTGCGTTGGGCAACACAGCATGGGGAGTAGGTGGCCAGCCCTCTGTGGAGAAAAAGGTGGTTAAGGACTATTTAGAAAAGCTGGACGTGCAGAAGTCCATGGGGCCAGATGCATTGCATCCGAGACTGCTAAAGGAATTGGCGGCTGTGATTGCTGAGCCATTGGCCATTACCTTTGAAAACTCGTGGCGAACGGGGGAAGTCCCGGATGACTGGAAAAAAGCTAATGTAGTGCCAATCTTTAAAAAAGGGAAGAAGGAGGATCCTGGGAACTACAGGCCAGTCAGCCTCACCTCAGTCCCCGGAAAAATCATGGAGCAGGTCCTCTAGGAATCTATCCTGAAGCACTTACATGAGAGGAAAGTGATCAGGAACAGTCAGCATGGATTCACCAAGGGAAGGTCATGCCTGACTAATCTAATCGCCTTCTATGATGAGATTACTGGTTCTGTGGATGAAGGGAAAGCAGTGGATGTATTGTTTCTTGACTTTAGCAAAGCTTTTGACACGGTCTCCCATAGTATTCTTGTCAGCAAGTTAAAGAAGTATGGGCTGGATGAATGCACTATAAGGTGGGTAGAAAGTTGGCTAGATTGTCGGGCTCAACGGGTAGTGATCAATGGCTCCATGTCTAGTTGGCAGCCGGTATCAAGTGGAGTGCCCCAAGGGTCGGTCCTGGGGCCGGTTTTGTTCAATATCTTCGTAAATGATCTGGAGGATGGTGTGGATTGCACTCTCAGCAAATTTGCGGATGATACTAAACTAGGAGGAGTGGTAGATACGGTGGCAGGTAGGGATAGGATAGAGAGGGACCTAGACAAATTGGAGGATTGGGCCAAAAGAAATCTGATGAGGTTCAACGAGGACAAGTGCAGGGTCCTGCACTTAGGACAGAAGAATCCAATGCACTGCTACAGACTAGGGACCGAATGGCTAGGCAGCAGTTCTGCGGAAAAGGACCTAGGGGTGACAGTGGACGAGAAGCTGGACATGAGTCAACAGTGTGCCCTTGTTGCCAAGAAGGCCAATGGCATTTTGGGATGTATAACTAGGGGCATAGCCAGCAGATTGAGGGACGTGATCGTTCCCCTCTATTCGACATTGATGAGGCCTCATCTGGAGTACTGTGTCCAGTTTTGGGCCCCACACTACAAGAAGGATGTGGATAAATTGGAGAGAGTCCAGCGAAGGGCAACAAAAATGATTAGGGGTCTGGAACACATGACTTATGAGGAGAGGCTGAGGGAACTGGGATTGTTTAGTCTGCAGAAGAGAAGAATGAGGGGGGATTTGATAGCTGCTTTCAACTACCTGAGAGGTGGTTCCAAAGAGGATGATTCTAGACTATTCTCAGTGGTAGAAGATGACAGGACAAGGAATAATGGTCTCAAGTTGCAGTGGGGGAGGTTTAGGTTGGATATTAGGAAAAACTTTTTCACTAGGAGGGTGGTGAAACACTGGAATGCGTTACCTAGGGAGGTGGTAGAATCTCCTTCCTTAGATGTTTTTAAGGTCAGGCTTGACAAAGCCCTGGCTGGGATGATTTAATTGGGGATTGGTCCTGCTTTGAGCAGGGGGTTGGACTAGATGCCCTCCTGAGGTCCCTTCCAACCCTGATATTCTATGATTCAAAATAAGGTTACTGGTTACTTTTGTTCTCTTACAGAACAAAGACAGTGATGCTGGGGATGGCTAATAGTCCTTGTGGATATCTGTTTGCCTGATAATGTATTTCTGGGCCAACCTGGTCCATTCTGGGGACTGCTGGGAAGTGATGGAGTCCACCTGACCAAGAAGGTGAAAAGCATCTTTGTGCACCGACTTGACAGCCTAGAAAAGAGGGCTTCAAACTAGATTAAATAGGGGGAAGATGACAAAACCCCACAGGTAAGCAGAAACAAGCAACCTTACCAGAGGGATAGATGCTGGGGGGTCATGGAAAATTACAACAGACATATAAGCAACAAGAAGGAAATCAGTGGGGGAATCTGCTTAACATCTTAACTGTCTATACACAAATGCAAGGAGTATGGGGAATAAACAGGAAGAACTGGACATATTAGTACATAAACTAAATTGTGACTTAACTGGCATCACAGACATATTGATACAGTAGGGTACAGCTTGTTTAGGAAGGACAGGCAGGGGGAAAAGGGTGGTGTTCCATTATGCATCAAGAATATACGCACTTGTTCTGAGGTCTAGAAGGAGAGGAGAGGAAGACCAGTTGAAAGTCGTTGGGTAACGATAAAAGGGGAAAATAGGTGTGACATCTGATAGGGGGTTTAATATTGACCACCAAATCAAGAAGAGGTGGTGGATGAAGCATTTCTAGAACAGATAATGGAAATTTCCAAAACACAAGACCTAGTAGTAATAGGGGACTTTAACTATCCAGACATCTGTTGGAAAAGTAATTTGGCAAAACACAATTTTAAATAAGCTCTTGGATGTACTGGGAGGAACTTTGTGTTTCAATAAGTGGAGGAGTAACCAGGGGGGAAGCCATTTTAGACTTGATTCTGACCAAGAGGGAGAAATTGGTTGCGGATCTGAAGATGGAAGGCAATTTGTGTGAAAGTGATCATAAAATGATAGGGAAGGAAGGAGTGAGTGTAACAGAATAAGGATGATAGACCTCTAAAAAGCAGACATTATCAAACTCAAAGAACTGGTAGGTAGGTCCCCTGGTAAGACTAAGGGACAAAGGAGTTCAGGAGAGCTTGCAGTTTCTCAAGGAGACAATATTAAAGGCACAACTGCAAACTATCCCGATACAAAGGAAATATAGAAAGAACAGTAAGAGGACAATATGGCTCCACCAGGAGCTCTTTAATGTCCTGAAAATAAAAAAGGAATCCCCACAAAAAGTGGAAACAAGGATGAATTCTCAGCATGAGTAAAAAGAATAGTAAAAGCATGTAGGGACAAAATCAGAAAGGATAAGGCAGAACATGAGTTACGTCTAGCAAGTGATATAAAAGGCAATAAGAAAAGGTTTTTTAAATATATTATGAGTGAGAGAAAGATGAAGGAAAGTGTAGGTCCCGTACCTAGTGGGGAAGAACTAATAATCAATGACATCAGGAAAGTTGAGGTGTTTAATGCCTATTTTGCTCCAATCTTTATTTAAAAGGTTAATGGTGGCAATTATAATAATTAGATAAGTTATATTTATTCAAGCTGGCAGGGCCTGGTGAAATTTATCCTAGGGTACTTAAGGAACTAGCTGAAGCAATCTCAGAACCATTCTCAGTTATCTCTGAGAATTCCTGGAGTACAGGTGAGGCCCCAGAGGATTGGAAAAGGGAAAACATAGCATCTATCTCTAAAAAGGGGGAACAAAGAAGTCCTGGGGAATTATAGACCAGTTAGCCTAACTTTGACACCTGGAAAGATACTGGAACAAATTATTAAACAATTTATAAGCACCTAGATTAATAGGGTTATAAGGAATAGCCAGCATAGATTTGTCAAGAATAAATTATGCCAAACGAACCTAATTTCCTTCTTTGACAGGGTTACTGGCCTAGTGGGACAGGGGTGAAACAGTAGATGTGATATATCTTGATTCTAGTAAGGCTTTTGACACAGTCCCACATGACATTCTCATATGCCAACTAGGGAAATGTGATGTAGATGAAATTACTGTAAGTGGGTGCCCAACTGGTTGAAACACTGTATTCAGAGTAATTATCAATAGTTCACTGTCAAACTGGGAGGGTATATCTAGTGGGGTCCTGCAGAGGCCAGTCATGGCTCCGGCACTATTCAATAGTTTCATTAAAGACTTGGATAATGGAGTGGAGAGTATGCTTATACAATTTGCAGATGGCACCAAACTAGGAGGGGTTGCAAGAACTTTGGAGGGCAGGACTAGAATACAAAATGACCGTGACAAATTAGAGAATTTGTTTGAAATTAACAAGATGAAATTCAATAAAGACAAGTCAAAGTACTTCACTTAGGGAGGAAAAATTAAATGCAGACCTACAACATGGGGACTGACTGTCTAGATAGTAGTACTGCTGCAAAGGATCTTGGGTTCTAGTGGATCACATTGAATATGAGTCAACGATGTGATGCAGTTGTGAAAAAGGCTATGATTGTTCTGGGATGTGCTAACAGGAATGTCATAATTGTCCAACTCTACTTGGCACTGGTGGGGCCTCAGCTGGAGTATTGTGCTCAGTTCTGGGGCCATGCTTCAGGAAAGATGTGGATAAATTGGAAAGAGTCTAGAAGAGAGCAACAAAAATGATAAAAAGTGTAGAAAACCTGACCTATGAGGAAAGGCTAAAGAACTAGGCATGTTTAGTTTTGAGAAAAGAAGAGTGGGGAGGAGGCCACACCTGATAGTCTTCCAATATGTTAAAGGCTGTTATAAAGAGGGCAGTGATCAATAGTTCTTCATGTCCACTGAAAGTAGGTCAAGAAGTAATGGGCTTAATTTGCAGCAAGGGAGATTTAGATTCGATCCTAGGATAAACTCTCTCACTGTAAGGGTAGTTAAGTTCTGAAAGGGACTTCCAAGAGAGATTGTGGAATCCCCATTGTTTTTTTGTTTTTTATTTTTTTTTAAGAGCAGGTTTGACAAACACCTGCCCAGGATGGTCTAGGTTTGCTTGGTCCTGCCGCAGCACAGGGGGCAGGGCTTGATGACCATCTGAGGTCACTTTCAGCCCTACATTTCTCTGATTCTCCAGACGACCCTGTCCCTTTGTGAGCAAGGATGTTTCTATCATGGAAGCAGAGTGTACTGCTGTGGCACTATAGTGTGTAATGACTGAATTCAGTCTGCACCCAACACTGTATGTGTAGCAGCCTGCAGGATGGCTTTTCCCCTCTGTATTCCCTGCCAATGCCTTATGCATCTCGGTTGAAATTGGGACCAGATTTTGCAATGCACTTAAACATGTGCTTAACTTTAAGCATGTGGTTAAACCCTACTGATGTAAGCTTAAGTGCTTGCTGAATTGGGGCCCTAGTTCTTTATTTATGTTATGTAGCACATGATATTAAGTACCTAGAGGATTCCTATTGAATTAATAATGCTGTTTATACTATCATATATATTCAGCATTAGTATAGGACTTTTCATCCTGAAGGATTCCCAAGTTCTTTACTGACATTTTCTCTAGTGTCTATGCAGACCTCCACTGGTGTGGACTCTGCCAGTCTGGGACTTAAATGGTGCATTCTCTCAGCTGGATCTGCATAGGGGTGAATTTCACCCAAGCAATACACATTCACTCAGTAGTCTCTGCTCCCAGGGCTCCTATTGAGCCTCTGCAGGGAATTAAAGCTGCCCTCCCTCCCTGTGGTATTGCTTATTCTCCCACAAAGTAGATCCCTACTCTAGCCCTTTCAATGCCCGCCTAGTGTGGGGAGATGCAGTTCACACCTCACTGCATAAGCTTCACTGAATCTGTTCCTGTATATAGCTGCTCATGGCTGAAACTAGGCCCCCCCTGCATTCAGGGCGCAGGTGCCATCCTGCCCCAGCACCACAACAATTTTCAGGAAGGGAAGTACAGAAAAGACCTCTAAGGCCTGGTCTGAATGGAAACGGTATACTGGCACAGCTACCTCAGTCCGGGGTGTGAAAAAAGCAGACCCCTGGCCAGTACAGCTATCCTGAGGTAACATTCAATGTAGATGCAGTTATGTTAGCTAACTTCATTCAGGAAGGTGGTGTTCCTACTCTGACAGAAAATCCCCTTCTGTCAGTAGCTGTGTTTACACTAAGGGGCTATGCCGATATAGCTATGCCGCTATAGTCTCTGTAGTGTAGACATACCTTTAGTGAAACAACAGGGGAAGAGTGTCGACCAGGGCAGAAGTTTAATTAACTGGATTTGGACTTGGCCTGGACAAGGTAGTTAATTTCCTCTATTATTATAGCACTTTGGGTTCCTCTGTTCAATATGTGCAAATGCAACCTTATAATAAACCCATTGTGATTATTTGGATTTTGGGGTTCTTTAAAACCCGTTTTCAATGGAAAGAATTCATAAAGCACAGAGATTTTTTCTTTTCCCCAGAGCATTATAAATAGTGTAAGTATAAGTAGTGTAAACAGTTCAAGGACTGACTAGCACAATGTGAGCGTCAGACTTTAAAATCATCTTATTAGCCCTTTTCTCATTTCGTATTCACAGTTGCATGGGGTTGGACTCAAATTCTCCTGCTAATTTTCCCTTGCTCCTGCTGGGGATAGTGATTTTTTTTTTTTTTTTACAGGACTGTGGTTTGGGATAATGCTGAGCAAGAGACTAAAGAACAGCAGGACCAAATTGGAGACATTTTTTCACTAGGCTGTGGAAAAAGCATAAAGCAGCAGTTTACTTCTTTCCTCAAGGGAGGAGGGATGCGGGGGTTGCTTTGAAAAGATCAAGCACATAAAGTGAGTGTCAGCTACTTGTTAAAAAAAAGCTGGATAAAAATTATTGCAAGACGAAATAACTTTACTTCTGATACCAATATGCCAGTATTTCCTTGTTCAGTGGCTCCCTGCAGTCCTGATGGAGGGACCCATCTCTCTTTGAATCCCCTGAGGACTTTACTTTAGTGGAAAACTGTCCAGAATCCTCACATTTCATGCCCTTTTTGTCTTGCCAATCCCGAAACCAAAAATTCATTTGGGTGAAGTTTGCTTTACTGTTGAAGGTCTGTGCACCACTTGAAATCCCACGGAAATCAAAATAGAATGTAAATGAGACCTAAAGCCCCATAACCTTTTTGCTGGCGCCGCTGCACAAGGGTGAATACTGCCCTTGGAGAATTCACAACAGCTTTCCTAAAAGACTATTTTACCTATGTGGAATTTCCCATTTATATGGCTGTGCCTCCATCCACCATCTCAGTCAGTAGTGGGGTCAAAGGTCATATAATTGTACAAGGTCATATAGGAAATCAGTGTGAGAGCTGAGATTATAACTCAGAGGTTCATGGCTCCCAGTCCTGTGTTTAGACCATGCCTCTCTTTACCCAGTGGGGATTTTGCCTTGGAATATACTCGCAACCCAAAGAGAACTGGAACCTTTTCAGACATATTGAGTTCTAGCCAACTTAGTTGAATGCCTGTTAAACAACAAATGCCTTCCATGGGATATATCAACTACAAAAATCCCGTGGGAATGAGCATTCTTGCAGCATTTCTTAAAACAACTTTAATGACAAAACAAAGAGCATTTCTCTAACGATCCTTGACAACGAAAGAGATTATCCACTGAGACAAAGTTCCTCCTCTGCCTTGGTGGGTCCTGCGCTTATTGGCAAATTTGCTCTCCTCAGAGATTCACAGCAGCCCTAGTTTGGCCACTTTTGCTAATGGCTCAAACCTGCCGTTCACTCAGCTAACCTCATCACTGGCCAGCTTGGGGAAAGGAAGGAGAACAATCCCCGCAGTCTCTGCTGACCCACCTAGTGGGTCGGGGATAGGCCAGGGACCTTCCCCTTTGGTGGAACCCACAGTCCAGGTCACCTCCTCTTGTCTCCAATAGGGAGTTGAGGGGATGGGGGGAACCTGGGCCCGCCCTCTGCTCTGGGTTCCAGCCCAGGGCCCTGTGGATTGCAGCTGTCTCTAGTATCTCCTGTAACAGCTATGTGACAGCTACAACTCCCTGGGCTACTTCCCTATGGCCTCCTCCCAACACCTTCTTTGTTCTCACCACTGGACCTTCCTCCTGATGGCTATAACGCTTGTATTTCGTAGTCCTCCAGCAGTATGCCTACTCACTCTCTCAGCTTCTTGCACACAGCTCCTTGCATGCCCCTCACTGACTGAAGTGAGGTCCTTTTAAAAACCAGGTGCCCTGACTAGCTTGCCTGTCCTAATTGATTCTGGTAGCTTCCTAATTGGCTCCAGGTGTCCTAATTAGCTTGCCTTAATTGGTTCCAGCAACTTCCTGATTGTTTGGGAACAGCCCATTATCTTACTTAGGGAAAAGGGATCTGCTTAATCTGGGGCTAATATATCTACCTTCTATCACTCTCCTGTAGCCATCTGGCCTGACCCTGTCACACCACCAGCATCTAGCAATGGCCTCTAGACTGGGTTCTCCCTAGAGGCTCAATTCTGCCAATTGCTGAGTAGCCTCAACTCCTTTTCAAGTCAAGGGTGCTCAGCACTTCATGAGAGCTTTCAGCATCTATCTGGGTCAAGGCCTAAAGAAATAAACATTGGTAACTTAATGGGAGTAGCTAAAAGAATGGATTGGATAGTTTGAAACAAATATTATTTAACAGTTGTCTCCCTTGTCCCTCTTTGAGGAATGTTTGCAAACAGACTGTGATGTTCTTGAATAAGCAAGTCAGTTCCGAGACATAGCTGCACAAAATCAAGAAGCTACAATAAGGTCTCGCCTACAAAAAAAACCCAGTACTGCTTTACCTATACCAGTATGGCTATTGGGCTTATACCATCATAGCTTATTCCCTTGATACCTCTATAACTGCAGCCACAGTACTCTATTTCAGCATAAAACCATACCCTATTGGAAATAGTTAAAGGGAATGCAAAAACTCTGTATAGACCAGGCCTTAAATATTGTCTGCACTGTGTAAAAAAAAAAAAAAGTTTTTACATGGAGATAGTGAATGTGAGCTAGCTATCTCAATGTAAAATCCTAGTGGAGACAAGGCACTGTAGTTTTGACCTTGATGTAGCTAGTCAAGGACAACGCCCAGTGAGGGGTATAGTGCTGACCTCAGCTAACTCCATGGAGGTAAAAATTACTGTGTCTTGTCCACTAGGATTTTCTATTGAGAGTAGTTAGCGTGTTTTTACGGTGACCACATGGTCTTAGATACAATAACACAAGGCTAGTCTTCATTAGAATGTTTTACTTCGAATTAATTCAGTCACAAGTAACTTGGGGTAGTTAACACATTTTTACCTTTGTAAAGGTTAATTTGGACACTCAAATTTGTAGCCTGGAACAGATGTTTGGGGAGTGTCCAGGCTAGCCTGTACAAAGACGTTTTTACCTTGATTAATATGCTAATCAATTAACTTGAGGTAAGAAACCCCTGTGTAGACATATTCCTAGTGGTGGGAGAAAGAACAAGGCAAGAAGAAATCCAATAAGCAAGTTATAGTAGGTCCAGTAGTAACAGCATATTTGTGTTAATAAATTATTTCAGAGTTAGATTTTTTTCTGCCAGTCTAATGAATACAAATGAGTTAAACAGCACATAGTAAATTATATTTTGGCACTGTGACTGTGAATGATGAATTTCTCTAGGCCCTCTCACCCTTTCCCCCAGTAATTAGCTTTATATGCTGTAATCCTGATTAAATTGGTGAACAATGCTGGATCTTTAATTTGATAAGAACGCTGCAAGAAGAAAAGATGTTTTTTCTTTTGAAATGGTTTTTCCATGACTCAAAATGCTTCAGTCAGTTCATAAATTAAAATGATAAACCTTGGTGTAGTTATCAGTTTATTGTATCCCTTTCCTCAGACTATAATCTCTCATGCATGTGTCTCACTTGGCCTTCTGGTTTTCTCTCTCATTCTGATCTTTCTTCTGTGTCTTAATATTTCATTGTTTAATTATTCAGGTATCTGGGGGTGGTTCCTCAGAATAATAGAACCTAGTGAAACAAGTCACCCATTGAGTGTTGTCAGGTTTTCTTTAGTGTCCATGTAAGACTCATATATCTGTCTATAAGATACAGTCAGATGAGAACACATCCTGTGGACCTACTTTACAGAAGTGCTGAGCAGCCTCAACACCAACTGAAGTCAAGCGGAAGCACTTCCAAAGTGTGACCCTGTTTCTCAGTTATTTCTTTGGATAGTGTCTAGAAGTCCCAATGTGAGATCAAGGTCCATTGTGCTAGGCACTGTATACATATTAACAAGGACAGCCCCCACTCCAAAAAGTTTACGTACAATATCAACATGTGATGAGAATCAAGGGCTGAATATAAGAAATGGAGGAAAAGGGAAGGAGAACAAAGAAACAGTAAAATGAACTTGCTTAGTGTAATAAGCAGCAATAACAGCATACCAAGTGCTTAGCCTAAATTCAAAATGTGATAGGTCCAATTCTGTCCATAATTAAATGCGGGCAACTCTCACTGATCTGAGGTAATGGGAGTTACACATGAGTCAGTGAAGGTGCAACTGGGCCCCAAAATCCTCTCTGTCACTACCCAGGGAAGACTATCACTGGAGCTAGTTATTTGACTTTCCAGGACCCGCAATAAATGGAAGAATAAGAATATAAGAATGATCATTCGGGGTCAGACTAACGGTCCATCAAACCCAGTAGCCTGTTTCTGACAGTGGCCAGTGCCAGATGTTTCTGGAAGTTGGAGCTTTACGGACACCTAGAGCAGGGGGTTGCTGCCTGGACCATCTTGGCTAATAGCCTTTGATGGACCTATCCTCCAGGACCTTGTCTAATTCTTTTTTGAAACCATTTATAATTTGGTCTTCAGAACATCTGTGGCAACAAGTTCCACTGGTTGACTGTGTGTTGGATGAAGAAGTACTTCCTATTGTTTGTTTTAAACCTGCTGCCTATTAATTTCATTTGGTGACCCTTAGTTCTTGTGTTATGGGAAGGGGTAAATAACATTTCCCCACACTATTCATGATTTTATAGACATGTATCATATCCCCCCTTAGTTGTTTCTTTACTAAGATGAACAGTCCGAGTCTTTTTACTCTCTCTTTGGTATGGAAGCTGTTCCATCCCCCTATTTCAGAGGTTTTCAAATGGTGGGGCACGCCCCCCTAGGGATGCGTGGATGAACATTTGGAGGGCGAGGGGGCGAGCCGTGGATTTATATTGCAGCATGATATTTTCTGTGTTACTATCTATTCCATTCTTATTGGTTCCTAAAATTCTGTTAGCTTTTTTGACTGCCACTACACATTGAGCAGATGTTTTCAGAGAACTATCCACAATGATGCCAAGATCTCTTTCTTGAGTGGTAACAGCTAATTTAGACCTCATCAGTTTGTATGTATAAACTGTTGGGATTATTTTTTCAAATGTGAATTACTTTGCACTTATCAACCTTGAATTCCAGCTGCCATTTTATCGCCCTGTCACCAGTTTGGTGAGATTCCTTTGTAGCTAATCACAGTCAGCTTTGGACTTAACTATCTTGAATATTTTTGTATCATCTGCAAATATTGCCACCTCACTTTTCAGCTCCTTTTCCAGATCATTTATGAGTATATTGAACAGCACAGGTCCCAGTACAGAACCTTGGGGGACCCTACTATTTACCTCTCTGCATTGTGAAAACTGGCCATTTATTCCTACCCTTTGTTTCCTGTCTTTTAACCAGTTACTGATCCATGACAAGACCTTCTCTCTTATCCCATGACTGCTTAGTTTGCTTAAGAACCTTTGGTGAGGGACCTTGTCAAAGGCTTCTGAAAATGCAAGTGCACTATATCCACTGGAAAAAGAAAAGGAGTACTTGTGGCACCTTAGAGACTAACCAATTTATTTGAGCATGAGCTTTCTTGAGCTACAGCTCACTTCATCGGATGCATCGGGTGCATGTTGCATCCGATGAAGTGAGCTGTAGCTCACGAAAGCTCATGCTCAAATAAATTGGTTAGTCTCTAAGGTGCCACAAGTACTCCTTTTCTTTTTGCAAATACAGACTAACACGGCTGTTACTCTATATCCACTGGATCACCCTTGTCCACATGATGGTTGACACTCTCAAAGAATTCTAATAGATTGGTGAGGCATGATTTCCCTTTACAAAAGCTGGGTTAACTCTTCCCCAACATATCGTGTTCATCTATGTGTCTGACAATTCTGCTCTTTACTATAGTTTCAGCCAATTTGCCTGGTATTGACGTTAGGCTTAATGGCCTATAACTGCCAGAATCACCTCTGGTGCCTTTAAAAAAAAAGTTACATTAGCTAGCCTCCAGCCCCCTGGTACAGAGGCCGATTTAAGTGATAGGTTACATATCACAGTTAGTAGTTCTGCAATTTCATCTTTGCATTCCTTCAGAACTCTTGGGTGAACGCCACCTGGTCCTGGTGACTTATTCGTTCCAATACCTCCTCTACTGACACCTCAGTCTGGGACAGTTCCTCAGATTTGTCAACTAAAAAGAATGGCTCGGGTGTTGGGATCTCCCCCACATCCTCTGCAGTGACAATCAATGTAAAGAGCTCATTTATCTTGTCTGCAATGGCCTTGTCTTCCTTGAGCGCTACTTTAGCAGTTCAGTCGTCCAGTTGCCCCACTGGCTGTTCGGCAGGCTTCCTGCTTCTGATGCTTACCATTTTATTTGCTGTTAGTTTTTGTGACTTTAATTAAGTTGTTTTTCAGATTTTTTCTTACTTGCCTCAGTGTACTTTTACACTTGACATGCCAGAGTTTGTTCCTTTCTATTTTTCTCACTAGGATTTGACTTCGAATTTTAAAAGGATGCCTTTTTGTCTTTAACTTCCTCTTTTATTCTGCTGTTTAGCCATGGTGGCCTTTTTGGGGTCCTCTTACTCTTTGTTTTTTGCGTAGCTATTTCATTTGAGCCTCCATTATGGTGTTTTAAAATGGTCTCCCTGCAGGTTGCAGGCATTTCACCCTTTTCACTGTTCCTTTTAATTTCTCTTTAACTAGAGTCCTCATTTTTGTGTAGTTCCTGTTTTGAAGTTAAAGCTACTGTGCTGGGTTTCTTTGACATTGTTTCCCCTACAGCAGCGTTAAAGTTAATTACATTATGGTTGCTATGACTGAGCAGCTAAGCTATATTCACAATGGTTATTGCTTTTTATTGCTTTTTCAGCCTCTTTAATCTCCCTGAGCATTAAATGCACAATCATACAAGGGATCCAGTTCAACATTGCCCTCCTTGTTTTTAAACTCTCCGTGAACTCACTCTATCCATCCTCATGGAACTTGTCTCTTTCTATTCCCTTCACTGAGTCCTTTGATCACCTAACTGGTAGCACTGGTCTCTTCTCTATCCTGTTCTGCAAGCTTACCACTCTTGGAGAGAGAGTCTTCTCCTCTGCAGCTCCTGACATCTGGAATAGACTCCCTCTATCCACACTGGCTTTCAGTCTCATTTAGACTATCATCTAAATCTCCCTCTTGCCTTCTCTCCCTCTGCAGATATTCATTATTCAGCCTTTAGCTAGTTACTTTTATTATCTGTTAACTCTTGAACGCAGGCCGAAAACAATGACAAATTGTTCTGTCATGAGCACAAACAAATCAGGACTTTAGAGCTGTAAATTACATATAAAGATATTATATATACCAAGGGCTTGTGTGGGTCTACCCCATGCACGTATGGAGGGAGCACAAAGATTTCCCCCCCCCCCGCCCCGCCTTTTGCCTCTGTATAGGGGATGAGCACAATTGCATTGGGGAGTTCAGGGCATCACTTCCAGCAGACACTCACTACTTGACAGGAGGAGAGGTAAGGGTGGGGCCATTGCCCCAAACCACCCTTCCTACTTTTGCATTGTCCCAGTGAAGAGAAGAGCACATCCTGCACCTTTGGCAGGGCAATAAAGTGCCGCTCCACAGCAGGCGTTCTGGATGAATCATCAAGAATTTCTCTGGTGGGGGTACTCAGCTGGCAGCAAATGTTCCAGTGCCAGCCATGATTTATAAACCACAGTCCAGACTGTAGCCCTCGATTTGGCAAGGATGCATCAACACAGGCAGAGGGAAACCCAAACAAATCTAAATCCCCTGAGTTTGAAGCCTCATAAACATTTGCATGCTCAGAAATACAGTACAGCATAAATAAAGGAGAGAGTCAGACCACTGCAGAATGCCTTTATTCTGTGCTTAAGGACAGATGATGAGATTTTTTTCCACCTACCAAAAAAAAAAAAAAAAAAGGCAAAGCCACCACTCCGAGTGATTACAGCCTGCTGGAAAGGGAAGATGAGCTACAAGATTAGGGCTAGTAGCAGGCTGTAGGAGGGTCAGTGCTAATCCGTTATTTCCCTTTGGAAGCGGTTCTGATGAACTAAAGGAGAGATCGAAGGGAGATCACCATTTAGCAGTGGAGTATCTATGGCATGGACATGCCGGAGGCTAGTTGGAGAAGTGGGTGAGGGTCTCTGGCTTGATCTCCTGCATGACATAGACTAGATGATCAGAATAGTCTTTTTTGGCCTTAAAACCTGAGAATCTGTGAAGGCTAGAGGGAAAACACAAAATGTATTAGTGTTTCTATTGTGAAATGATAACGCCCTACGCCAAAATTAATAACTGCCTGTAGATTTCCCCCCTGAGATTTGTGAGATATTGTCATGCATCTAAGGGTACGTCTTCACTACCCACCGGCTCGGCGGGTAGCGATCGATCTATTGGGGATCGATTTATTGCATCTCGTCTAGACGCGATAAATCGATCCCCAAATCGACACCTGTACTCCACCTCGGCAGGAGGAGTAAGCGGAGTCGATGGGGGAGCCACCGCAGTCGACTAGCCGCCATGAGGACGGCCAGGTAACTCGAACTAAGATACTTTGACTTCAGCTACGCAAATAGTGTAGCGGAAGTTGCGTATCTTAGTTCGAACCCCGCCCCCCGCCCAGTGTAGCCCAGGCCTTAGTGTTGAAAATGAAGCTGCGAAAACACTAGCTGCATAACCCCACCTGTAAGTGATTATACCTTATTGGAACTTGCCCTGGATTACATCCACGTTGAAATGCATTCTAGAACCTAAAAGCCAGGCAATCTGGTGGCATTCGCCACAGGGACATTTCAAAATCAGCTTCTGGAATGGGCACCTTCACTTTCCAAAGGCAAAATTTCCTCTGTCCATCTTGTAGCCTTATGGGTTAAGTACAAACTGGGGTCTGTTTCACATCCCTTGAATTTTTCTGTACCAGTCTCCCAAAATACCCTACGGCCAAAAAGTAAATGGAATTTTATTCTAACTCTACTCAGTTTTCTTTTAAAAGCCGTACTGAAAAAAAAACAGAGGAAGAAGATTCATCTTGATTAGCAGCTTCAGCGCACAAAGAAGAATAAGTAATGTGGAATGTAAACGTGTCCTGTGCTGGTTCCAGACCCAAAGAACACCTGCATGCTTTCACTCTATACTTTATTGTAGGGCATACCTACACTACAAAGTTTGGCTGACCCAAGTTATGTCAGCATAAAGTCTCCACAGTTAGTATATCACTCGTATGTGCATATGTGGCTCCTTGTGTGTACGCACCAGGAGTGCCTGTGTCAACACGCAGTGTGGTACACCATGACTACGTATTCCAGTGGAACTCACCACCATCCAGTGCACTGTCTTTTGGGAAGTTTTGGCAATTCACAGTGTGGCAGAAACAAGTCACGCAGGGGGGACTGGGAACAAGGCATCATCTTCCCAGCATGCAATTTTTTCCACCCCATAATGTCATCTATATCCCATAATGTTCACACCTTTTTAAAAAAAATCCCACAAATCCACGTGGCCCTCTTCACTGTCCACCATCTCCGACCGATGCATGGAACCTGCACAGCTCTGCATTATTGCCATGAGCGTTTGCAAGCACAGGATGCACGATCCTCCAATATTTGCAGAGTTGTAAGCTGAATGCAGCCTCCTGGGTCCTAATGCCAGTTGTGCTCCCCTTCTGTGTGCTGGGAGCCTTCCTATTTTCTGTGGAACAGTGAGTGCCTGCCCGCGGTGGGTCTGGGGGTGGGGGAAATGAGGGAAGGGGGGAGAGGGGGTGCGGGGGAAGTGGCAGTAGGGAAGGAAGGGGGTGGAATAGGGTAGGGGGAGGCAGGGGCAGCAGGTTTGTATAAATTTTGGTGGTGCCCAGAACACCCCCCCCACACACCTGCCTAAGGCTCTGGGAGGGAGTTTGGGTGGGGGAGGGGATCTGGGGTTCAGGCGATTGGGGTGCACTAGGGGGTGGGGATGCAGGCTCCGGGAGGGAATTTGGGTGCAGGGGGGTGTGAGGGGTCGGGCTCTGGGAGGGAGTTTCGTGGGGGACAGGGTCTGGGGTGCAGGCTCTGGGCTGGGGCAGGGGATTGGGGTGCAGGCTCTGGAAGGGAATTTGGGTGCAGAAGGGGTGAGAGGTCGGGATCTGGGAGGGAGTTTGGGTGGGGGAGGGGTCTGGGGGTTCAGGCGATTAGGGTGCACTAGGGAGGTGGGGATGCAGGCTCTGGGATGGAGTTTGGGTGCAGGCTCTGGGCTGGGGCAGGGGATTGGGGTGCAGGCTCTGGAAGGGAATTTGGGTGCAGAAGGGGTGAGAGGTCGGGATCTGGGAGGGAGTTTGGGTGGGGGAGGGGTCTGGGGGTTCAGGCGATTAGGGTGCACTAGGGAGGTGGGGATGCAGGCTCTGGGATGGAGTTTGGGTGCAGGCTCTGGGCTGGGGCAGGGGATTGGGGTGCAGGCTCTGGAAGGGAATTTGGGTGCAGAAGGGGTGAGAGGTCGGGATCTGGGAGGGAGTTTGGGTGGGGGAAGGGGTCTGGAGTGCAAGCTCTGGGAACGAGTTTGGGTGCTGGGTGCAGGCTCTGGGCAGGGGTGCAGGAGGGGGGTGGGCGTGCAGGCTCTGGGAGGGAGTTTGGAGACAAAAGTAGGTGCAGGGGAGGGGCGGGAGTGCAAGAGGGAGTTGGGGGGGTGCAGGAGGGGGATGGGCGTGCAGGCTCTGGGAGGGAGTTTGGAGACAAAAGTAGGTGCAGGGGAGGGGCGGGAGTGCAAGAGGGAGTTGGAGGGGGTGCAGGATGGCGGTGCAGGAGCGGGGAGGGAGGTTGGGGGAGGGGGCGCAGGGGGAAATTTGGGGGCCGAAGGGTGTGTTTGCGGAAGGGGTGCGCGTGCAGGCTCTGGAAGTGGATGGAGGCGTTCGACGCTGACCTGGGGCATCTCCTCACGCGGCTGTCTCCAGGCTCCGCCCCTGCAGCTTCCCATTGGCCGCAGGGGCGTTTGGGGCGGGGGCAGCGCGCAGCGGCCCAGCCCCCTCCCACGGGCTGCCAGGGCCCGCCGGCAGCCACGTGGAGCGAGCGCGCCGGCCGCCGCTCAGCCCCGCTGCGCTGCTGGGTGGCGGCGGGGGCCCCTGGGCTGTTTTCAATCGCCCGGGGGCGGCAGGTGCGGCCGGGGGAAGCGGGAAACTTTGCTGGAGCCAGGCCCCTGGGACAGGAATATTCCTGGTGCCTGGGCACCACGGGGCCAGAGAACTCGCCGCCCATGGGAGGGGAATGTGGGAGGGGGCTTGAGAAGAAAAGGGGGGGGGGGAAGCGGGAGCCCGGCATGCGGCATCCCCTTGGCAGCAGCTGGAGATCCCCCGTTAAGCAGGCCCATGAAACCCGCCACCCTGACAAGCTCCCACCTCCCCTGCACCTGGACCACCCCCCCCCCCCCGACGAGCCTCCCACACCCAGATCCCCACCACACTGATCCCCAGCCAGCTGCACCTGGATCCCCACCCCATCAAGTCCCACTCCCCCAGCACCCAGACCCCCCCTACTGAGCCACCACACCCACACCCCCTCCCTCCAAGCCGGATCTCCCCACACCCAGATCCCCCCCACTGAGCCCAACCACTATCACCTGGATCTCCCGCAGAGTCCCATTTCCCCTGCACCTGGAACCCCCCAATGAGCCCCTGTGCATCCAGATTTCCCACTGAGTTGCCTGCATCCAGATTGCCCCACAAAGAAACGTCTCACCCCACACCTAGATCCCCCCACACTAAGCCCCTCCACACTTGGATCCTGCTGGACTGAGTCTGCCCAGCCACACTTAGTGCACCTGGTGCAGAGGGGCAGGGCCCTAGGGTGTTTCTGGGGCAGGCCCAGCTATTGCACTGTGTCAGGGTCAGGTGCAGCTTCACTGCCGAGTCCCTGTACGGGGTGAGGTGGGGGCTTCAGAGTGATCTCCCACCTCAGTGCAACCAGTGGCTTGTGCTTCCCACTGCCATGCTGAAGCCACATTTATTTATTGACAAATAAAATTTGCAGAATTTTGAAGAATTTAAAAATATTGTGCACATAATTTTTTGTCACAGAATTTTTAATTTTGGGGGGTAGAATTCCCTCAGCAATAGCAACGTGCAGGACATAGTGGATGGATTTGCAGCAGTGGGGTTCCCGAATTGCGATGGAGCAATAGACGGCATACACATCTCTATGTTGGCACCAGCCCACCTTGCCCCAGAGTATGTCAACAAAAAGGGCTACTTTTCTTTTTCCACAAGCATTGGAGGATCACTGGGAGTGCTTCACTGACATCAATGTTGGCTTGCCAGAGAAGGTGCATGACTCTTGCATCTTTAAGAACACAGGACTGTTTAGAAAGCTGCAAGCAGGGACTTTCATTCCCAACCAGCATATTACCATTGCAGGTATTTAAAAGCCAACACTGGTCCTGGGAGACCCTGCCTACCGCTTGTTCTCCTGGCTCATGAAGCCGTACACCAGGGGTGGGCAACCTTTTTGGGCCGAGGGCCACATCTGGATGGGGAAATTGTATGCAGGGCCGGGGCAGAGGGTTGGGGTGCGGGAGGGAGTGCGGTGTGCAGGAACGGGCTCAGGGAAAGGGATTGGGGCAGAGGAGGGGTGTGGGGTATACGAGGGGGCTCAGGGAAGGGGATTGGGGTGCAGGAGGGGTGCGCACTGTGGGAGGGAGCTCAGGGCAGGGAGTTGGGGTGCAGCAGGGGGCTCAGGGCAGGAGGTTGGGGTGCGGAGTGCAGCAGGGGGCTCAAGGCAGGGAGCTGGGGTGCAGGGGGCTCAGGGCAGGAAGTTGGGGTTCAGAAGGGGTGCGAGGTGCAGGCAGGGGGCTCAGGGTAGGGAGCTCTGGCCCAGCGCCACTTACCTAGAGCGGCCCCAGGGCGGGGGGGGCCATAGGGCTCCGCATGCTGCCCTTGCCACGCCTCCAGGTACCTCCCCTGAAGCTCCCACTGGTTGCGGTTCCCCATTCCCGGCCAATGGGAGCTGCGGAGGATGGTGCCTGGAGGCAATGGCAATGCATGGAACTCTCTGCTGTCCCCCACCCAGGCCACAGGGATGTGGTGCCGGCCGCTTCTGAGAGCGGTGTGTACTGGGCCAGATCCAAAGCCCTGATGGGCCGGATCTGGCCCACAGGCCGTAGTTTGCCCACCCCTGCTGTACACACACACCTTGACAGCACCAAAGAAAGATTCAACTACCAACTATTCAGCTGTTCAGCAGATGCAGAATTACAAATGAGTGTGCTTCTGGTAGATTGGTGTTTACTCACAAGGTTGGATCTCTGAGAAAAATATTCTAATGGTTATAGCTGCCTGGTGTGTCCTGCGTAATATCTCTGAGGCAAAGGGGGAAAGTTGCTGCTGGAATGAGGGCGGGCAGAGGTGGAGTGACTCCCTAGTGAGTTTGAACAGTCAGACACAAGGGCTACTAGAAGAGTTCAACGCAGAGCGATATGGCTCAGGGAGGTCTTGAAAAAGAGCACTTTCACAGCAAGCCACAGTAATGCCTTTCTTCTGCATACAGTCTGCAATATTCACTCTCCAGGCCCTCTCCTTATGGTCTGATGCAGCACTGGCTTGCAGGATCTCTATGAACGTGTCATCCCGAGTCCTGTTCTTTCTCCTCCTTATCTGGCTCTGGCATTCTGCAGGTGGGGAGGGGGAACCCCTCAAGGCCCCAACAGCAGGAGCTCTGGATAATACACACAGAGGCATCACTATCAGTATAGTCACAACAGAAAGTGGAAGTTAAGGTTCAGAACTCTCTTTCCTTGCCCTCCCTCAAGTTTTAAACAAGACATGCTTATTGACAATTCTGCTTCAGTGTGCTTGTGCTTGGCACTCAGCTGGTGTGTTGCTTTTCCCTCAGCACACATAGCCCAGCTCTCAGCCCAGATCAGAATCTGGCCCATGGTTGTGATCTGAGCACAGCAGTACAGTGATCCAGATGCCCCTTTAACCACTTGAGATTAGAGAATCATTTAGAGTCACTGATGGGGCTGAGCCTTTAGACTGTGAAGGTCCCAGTTTGGAAAGAGGCTCATATAGAAAAAGACAAGGGGCTACATTTCTGTGCTGCACCCCTCAGGAGCTGACGTGCTGATAGCAGCAGACGATTCCTCACTTTCCTTCACCCCTGCGGCTCTCCCCAGTGCTCCGGAGACAGGACCGCTGAGCCTCAGCGCAATGCTGTGTGATCTCTTCCACGGATCAAAATGATACAACTAAGGAAAGGATTCTGTTGCCTGAGTCCTTTGAGAGAGGTGCTTATAGGTCACCTCCCTTTTCCCCAGTGCCATAGAGAAGGGTTAGTGAACAGAAACAGTCTGAAGCATGGTTGTAAAGAAAAAGAAACAGCTAAGATGAGATGACACTTAACAAATGCTCTGTCACTCAGTGGTTATTGACAACATTAATTAGTTTCTAAATGCTGACAAAAAATGATTCTTGAAATAGTATAGCTGTATAATTAGACGGAAAGTAATAATTAAATCCAGTTCACCTTATTTACATATATATATATAGATATAGATAAAATGATAAAATCTTGTTTAAGTTGCCAAATGAAGCAGCGTAAGGCCTAGAAAGCCAACGTTAAGGTCGCCTATGCAGCTTTGCCATTGACAGCAAATGGAACAGGATCTGGCCCTTAATAATTAATCATACTTTGCTCTTCTCTTCTGCTGTTCATCTGGGGCTCTCAAAGTGTTTTATAAACATTAGCAAGGTAATCCTCAGCATTCCATTCCTGCAAAGCAGGGTAGGTATTTTGATCCCCATTTTACAGTTGTACGAAATCTTACCTGTCACGAGCATGCCACTAGGCTCCCAGTATTGCTGTCTATGGTTTGTACAGCAGGTACCCTGTGGGATGAAAGGCTTTCTAGAAATATCTACCATTTTATGAAAGTTTGCCTATAAACTAAATCATTGAGAGATGCCTCATCGACCTCATTTCTCCTGGCAAACCTATTAAAAAAATACCGTTTTAAAAAGGCTGCTTTTGGGGTACCTTTATGCCTATGCTTCACTTCTGACCTTTCATTTTTGATAGCACCTCCTTAAAGATTCATCTTGTTTATGTATTTCTGCTTTGAAGAGAACTGACGTGCCTGCTATTAATAACAAATTACTGTACATTTCAGAAAAAAAAATACCCCTTGCTATTTCAAAACAAATGTTCCAAAGTGCCATTACAGAATTACTAATCACAGGGAAGGCTGAGGGGTCGCACTTGGCTGATGGGGTTTGAAAACCTGAGTCAAAGCCTCCTCTGGTTTGACAGTTTGTCTGCTTTGGTCCCTTCAAACCATGATATGGACTTTGTTGTAAAATAACAATGCTGGGTAAGCAACTTTGCATAAAAGGCAATAATTCCATCAAGGGTCTTTGGCAAGCTCATAAACCATGCGACTGCAGCTAGTCCGTCACCAGAACTCAGGAATGTAGTTTCCTCACTCTTGCATATTTGTTACACTATTTCTATGTGAAAAGCTTTGTTCTATATTTCATCCCCCAAGTAACTACTACTTCTAAGTAAGCGAGAAAAGGTCTGTCTCATGTTTAGTGGCAAACAGTTGTGGGATGAATAAAGTGCTTTTGTTTGCTTCCTTAGATGTCATTAATATTGAGGTATGGGACAATGTTAACTAAGGGAATCACATATGCAAATAGACTCTTACTCTCTAACTGTAATGTGTCCATCACAATGACATCTGAGAAGAACAAGATGGACCCTGATTAGTTTAGTGACTATTGCATCTCTGTTGCATATGCAGATGTTTTCTGTTTAGGTTATCAGACACAAATAATAGTTCCTTCTGCACTGCTAACTTTATCTCTCTGTTGGAAAGTTAGTTTCAAGATAAAAATACTGTTACAGGTTTGAATTTTTTTTCCCATTTGGAAAAAAGGTATGTTCAGATATTTCTGCTGCAGACATTCCAAATATGTGAATCTTGATATTCACTTTAACAAAAATCATTATTATTATTATTAGTAGTAGTTGTAGTGATGTGACATGATAGTAACACTCCTATACTAGTAGGATTTCTCATCAATCTTCTTAACTCTCCAGGGCTCCCAAGCCTCATACTTCTGGGAAAAAGTTGATCATTAGGTGAAGGTCAGCTATGGTATAATAATACATAATTAGGTACATTTTGGTGGTTTTAAGACTCATTCTGCAACAGCCAGCAATTGCCCGTTGTCAGATAGTGGAGTAGATGGATCATTGCTTTAATCCATAGTGACAAATCCTGTGTTATTCTGCTCTTTGGTTTATTATGTTAAAAAATTCCTAAAGTTATCTGATAATTTGTTTTACTACAATCAGCATATAGTTTGATACAGGTAAAAAAAATAAGCTTTGCTGCAAATGTGGGAGATCAGGCCTCTCCTTGTTTAAAGACCAAGAACGCACATCAAATTTTTTTGTATGTTTCTAAATTAAACCATTATAACTGGGACATCTGACTCAATGCTAATGCTGTCTTGGGTATAACACTTTAGACTAAACCCCTCAAGCGACAAATCTCTTTGTGCTAGATCTGTAACATGTTAAACCTCAGCTTGAGCAATGATACCTATGTTTCTCTCAAAAGAGTAAAGCTGCTGGGATAACAAAACCTAAAAAGATTTGGGATGAAATTCTGGCTCCATTGAAATCAAAGAGAAACTCCCAGTGGCTTCAATGGGGCCAGAATTTCACCCTCGGGGTTTATAATCTGTATTTGTTGGGCTGGTGGAATGTAGCAACTCAGAAATTTTAAAATGACCTTTGAAAACATTTGGTGTTCAAGAGAATGAGGTGCTGGTGGTACTAGCTTGATTCAGGTACCATACAAGCTTTTCTAACTGCAGCTCTGCCAACACACTGCAGTGTTGACATGCAATAACACCTAATGTTCCACTCGTTGGTTTCTATTGAGCAGGGATTACCAGTCATAACAAACTTTGCTGTAATATAACTAGGGTTCAGACACTCACTAATCACTTGTCATAGAATCTCAGATTTTAGGAACAGAAAAATCTAGTAGTTCACTGTGGCACGCTGGGCCTCAAAGCAATCAATACCCAGAAACCCCCATATTCACCACTGTCATATAATTATGATATGTTTGTACAAAGTATGCCTTGGGAGGTTTCATTTTAAAAGCCTTGATCTGTTGAACATTAATATCCTGTTGAATTGTATGTGCTATCATTGTATGGGAAGTTATGAAGTTTTGCTATGTGTGTATTACTGAAATATGTTGTGAGGTTGGAAACACCCACAATCAGCCTTTCAGGTACAACAATGGAACAGCCAGATGCTGCTGACGGCCCATTAAAGGGAGTCCACACTCACAACTATCCTAGAAGATGTATACAATGGAGACTTTTAAAGAGATAGCAAGTGGACAATGGAGACTGCTTGACCCACGTCATAGCAAAGGCTCTTTCCAACAAGCTGGGAGAAGCTATAAAAGAGGGGAAGTGACATCATTACTTGGCCTCACTCCCCACACAACTCAACACCTGGAAAAACCTCTGGAGGAAAAAGACTAAACTGGGGTGGTGGTCCCAGGCTGAAGGAGAGTTCCAGCCTATGTATGGAAGATCTGTAACCTGCTTGTATTATCTATCAGAGTGTGAGACTGCTTGATTTAAATCCTGTTTATAGAACTTAGACTGTGTGCTTATTTTTTTTCTTTGGTAAACATTTCTATCCTTTATGCCTACCACTTATAATCACTTAAAACCCATCTTTTTGTAGTTAATAAACCTGTTTTAGGTTTTACTCAAATAAATTGGTTAGTTTCTAAGGTGCCACTAGTACTCCTTTACTTTTATAGATTAGTCAAGAACAGATCATGCCAAACTAACTTAATTTCCTTCTTGGTAGCATTACTGACCTAGTTGATGGAGGGGTGGGGAAGCAGTAGACGTGATATACCTTGATTTCAGGAAGGTTTTTGACACTGTTCAACATGACATTCTCATAAGCAAACTAGGGAAATGTGGTGAAGATGAAATTACTGTAAGCTGGGTGCAAAACTGGTTGAAACACCATACTCAAAGAGTAGTTATTAATGGTTTGCTGTGAAATCGGGAGGGCGTATCTAGTGGGGTTGCACAGGGGTCAGTCCCGGGGCCGGTACTATTTAATATTTTAATTAATTATTTGACTAATGGAGTGGAGAGTATGCTTATAAAATTTGCAGGTGACCTCAAGGTGGAAGGGGTTGCAAGCACTTTGGAGGACAGGGTTAAAATTCAAAATGACCTTGGCAATTGGAGAATTGGTCTGATTTCAACAAGATGAAATTCAATAAAGACAAGTGCAAAGTATTTTATGTAGGAAGGAAAAATCAAATGCACAACTACAAAATGGGGAATAACTGTATAGGTGATAGTACTGCTGAAAAAGATCTGGGGATATAGTGGAGCAGCTGAATATGAGTTGTCAAAGTGATAAAGCGGCAAAAAGGCTAACATGATTCTGGGGTGCATTAATAGGAATGTTGTACATAAGACATGGGAGGTAATTGTCCTGCTCTTCTCGGCACTGGTGAGGCCCCAGCTGGAGTACTGTGTCCAGTTCTGGATGCCTCACTTTAGGAAAGATGTGGACAAATTGGAAAAGTCTAGAGGAGAGCAACAAAAATGATAAACGGTTTAGAAAACTTGATCTATGAGGAAAGACTAAAAAACGGGCATGTTTAGCCTTGAGAAAAGAAGACTGAGGGGGGACTTGATAACAGTCTTCCAATATGTTAAGGGCTGTTGTAAAGATGGTGATCAAATGTTCTCCATCTCCACTGAAGGTAGGACAAGAAGTAATAGGCTTAATCTGTGGCAAGGGAGATTTAGGTTATATATTAGGAAAAACTTTCTAAGTAGAAGGGTAGTTAAGCTCTGGAATAGGCTTCCAAGGGATCACTAGAAGCTTTTAAAAACAAGTTGGACAAACACCTGTCAGGGATGGTCTAGGTTTACTTGGTCCTGCCACAGTGCAGCAGGCTGGACTTGGCTTCTCGAGGTCCCTTCCAGCTAGGGTGACCAGATAGCAAGTGTGAAAAATCGGGACAGGAGGTGGGGGGTAATAGGCACCTATATAAGAAAAAGCCCCAAATACTGGGACATCTGGTCACCCAACTTCTAGCCCTATATTTCTATGATTCTATTCACTGGACCACAGCAAATAGTTATTCTTCTCTCTTGGCATTTACAGCCTTCCCATATTTGAAGACTCTTATAAGAACATAAGAATAAGAACATAAGAATGGCCCTACTGGGTCAGACCAAAGGTCCATCTAGCCCAGTATCCTGTCTTCCGACAGTGGCCAATGCCAGGTGCCCCAGCAGGAATGAACAGAACAGGTAATCACCAAGAGATACATCCCTTGTCTCCCATTCCCAGCTTCTGGCAAACAGAGGCTAGGGACACCATCCCTGACCATCCTGGCTAACAGCCGTTGATGGACCTATCTTCCATGAACTTATCTAGTTCTTTTTTTATCTAGTTCATGCCTCTTTCCCTCTCCCCAATATTTGTCCATTAACCAAATTACAAACATTTAATTCTCAATCTTTCTTTTTAAAACAGTACCTCCTGCCCTTAAATAATTTGTGTTGCTCTTCTCTGAACTCTCTCCAATTTGTCAATATCCTTCTGTTGATGAGGTTCCCAGAACTGAAAGGAATAGTCCAAGTGTAGTTACCCTAGAGCAGTGGTTCCCAAACTTGGTTCGCGGCTTGTTCAGGGTAAGCCCCTGGCGGGCCACAAGATGCTTTGTTTACCTGGTCGTCCACAGGTACGGCTGCTCGCAGCTCCCAGTGGCCAGGGCTCTTCGTTCCCAGCCAATGGGAGCAGTGAAAGTGGCACGAGCCGTGCACCACTTCCCGCAGCTCCCATTGGCCAGGAACGGTGAACCACGGCCACTGGGAGCTATGAGAGGCCATACCTGTGGACGCTCCAGGTAAACAATGCATCTTGTGGACCGCTTACCCTGAACAAGCCGTGAACCACGTTTGGGAACCGCTGCCCTAGAGCCTTAGAAAAAGGCCCTGTTACCTCTCCATTTCAGGACCTGATGAGTGTGAATATGGACTCTAAAATATTACAAAGGGAAATATATCTTTTTAAATTGCTTTTTACTAATCAAAATCTATTCATTATGACAAGTTCTGTTTTAGCAAAACAAATAATTTGATAAACCTAGTCACACTCTTTGCAGAGCCAAATTATTAAAATGAAGGGAAAAACCAAATGAAGCTGAGTCTCAAGGTTGTCAGTTTCATCTCAGAATAATACTTCAAATGATACTTCAAAATAAATGACACAACACTTCATGACTTATCTGTTAAAAAAAATTAAGAAGTCAACAACTGTTATTGCTGCCTCCTGGGAATGGCATTAATATTAAAGCACAGGACATCTGTCACAGTAAATGCTGTATCTTTCCAACTCTTTTATTTGCAGGTGGAAAATCATTTCTGCAGTCAATACATATTTGAGTCAAACTTGGGAAGAGGTGAAAAATACCTTTTGGTTTATCAATGTCAGGTTCTTTGCTAGACATCTGTGCTAATAAAAAGAATTTTTAACAGTGAAGAAAAATTAAATTTTATCCGCCATGCCCGATAGGCAGTTATTTTAAAAGAAATTAGGGAACCAATATTTGTTATGTAGAACCCTTCCATGCGTAGTGTGAAGCAATGAAAAATAAGAAGCACTCAAGTGCACTCAACGCCGTGAGAAAATGTCCTTTAAATTATTCAGATGTAATTTGTCTCATACTCAGAATGCATCAAGCATCTACATTAATTTTCAACAGTTAAGAATTAAGGCATGGGTGAGGGTGAAAGCTACTGAATAAATGGAAAGGGCCATGTATGCATTCATTGCCTGCTATACACAAGAGATTATGGGCCTCATTCACCATAACATTACTCCAGTTTTATGCTGATGGAGCTCCACTGGAATCAGTCGGGTGAAAAACTGGAGTTAATAAAGTGGTAAATCAGTCCCTATATGGTCATTTGCTTTTGCCTAAATACACACTCTGGATGTTAGGAGAACTAGGGCATGATTGTTCAGAAGAATGGAGCACCCACAATTCCAGATGAAGTCACTGGGAGAGGAGGCTGCTCAGCAGCACCTCTGCAAATCAGGCCCAAAGAGCATTTGCAAAGAAATTCCATGGTTTCAACATGCCCAGTGATAAAGGTCAGCTTTTGGGGAACAACGTGCACCATCTTCTTCTTGTTCTATGTTTGTACAGTGCCTAGCACAATGGGGTCCTGCCAATTACTACTACCACCAATAACAACAAACACAAGAACTACAACAACCTTAGGGTGACAAATTATATCACTTTACTGTTGCCTCTGGAAGGCTCTTGCTGTAAAAAAGCCTGCAGAGGCATTTTAGCCTGTCCAAAAAGCTGGATTGCTCTCTTTCTATAGAACAGAGGGACACAAGGAAAAGTGGGATGAGATTAAGACTGAGTTTTAGGGAAAGGAGTCTTATGGATTCTTTAGAGGCTGAGATAGCTATAGTCATGTAGGCCCTGGACTCATCCAACCATCTGCTTAAAGGCTTTGTGAATCAGCACCACTGGGCCTGATTTTCCACAACTGGCCTCCACTTGTGCTCCACCAAATAACGGTGAACAAAATTAAGGTTATTTCTCAAGCTGAAGCAGCGGACTGCACCCACTTTGTTTGAAATTATGAAAATTACATCTGCAATTATGTTATTCTGCAGAATCACAAATTCTAAACTGCAGTCCTGGTTAAGATGGTGATGAATATATGTATGTATATGTTACCAGAAAGACAGAGAGAGAATACAAGTCTTAAAAGCAAATAAGATTCTGATTAACATGTGGCCTGTCACTTTTAATTTTCCAGTACATTGGAAGCAGACATGTTTGCTTTTTCTTCCCAAAGGGAAGGGTCAGATAGTGTTAGACAAAGAAAAGTCTCTCAGACTGTTGACAAAAAGGGTGGCTTCCATGAATAAGAAATCTGAAAGGTTTGGTCCAAGACTGCAAGTGAATGGAGAAAAAATATGGCTACCCCATAGTGATAAGGATTGATCAATGGGTATAGTACTATTTTAGGACCCAGTTCTGCACCTACTGAAGTCAATAGGAATTTTACATTGATGCCAATGGATGCAGGATTGGGTCCAATATAAATCCTTTACAGACTTGATTCGTAATTCATTCACAGTCATTTAAACTAAAGACACAATGATAATGGAGAACATGATACAGTGATACCAGGATTGAAGATTGGGAATACATAAAAAATTGCAAACAGGAGGGTCAAAATTGGAATGCAAACTCAGTAAAGTAGAGATAGATAACAGAAATGGATGGGGAACTCTCAGGAATTCCTCAAACAGGAATGTTACTTGATTTTGCAATTGTCATAAATATAAGGGGAAGGGTAAACCCCTTTGAAATTCCTCCTGGCCAGGGGAAAGCTCCTCTCACCTGTAAAGGGTTAAGAAGCTAAAGGTAACCTCGCTGGCACCTGACCAAAATGACCAATGAGGAGACAAGATACTTTCAAAAGCTGGGAGGAGGGAGAGAAACAAAGGGTCTAGGTCTGTCTGTATGCTGCTTTTGCCAGGGACAGAACAGGAATGGAGTCTTAGAACTTTTAGTAAGTAATCTAGCTAGGTATGTGTTAGATTATGATTTCTTTAAATGGCTGAGAAAAGAATTGTGCTGAATAGAATAACTATTTCTGTCTGTGTATCTTTTTGTAACTTAAGGTTTTGCCTAGAGGGGTTCTCTATGTTTTTGAATCTAATTACCCTGTAAGATATCTACCATCCTGATTTTACAGGGGGGATTTCTTCATTTCTATTTACTTCTATTTTCTATTAAAAGTCTTCTTGTAAAAAACTGAATGTTTTTTCATTGTTCTCAGATCCAAGGGTTTGGGTCTGTGGTCACCTATGCAAATTGGTGAGGCTTTTTATCCAACATTTCCCAGGAAAGGGGGGGGTGCAAGTGTTGGGAGGATTGTTCATTGTTCTTAAGATCCAAGGGTCTGGGTCTGTAGTCACCTAGGCAAATTGGTGAGGCTTTTTACCAAACCTTGTCCAGGAAGTGGGGTGCAGGGTTTTGGGAAGTATTTTGGGGGGAAAGACGCGTCCAAACAGCTCTTCCCCAGTAACCAGTATTAGTTTGGTGGTGGTAGCGGCCATTCCAAGGACCACGGGTGGAATACTTTGTACCTTGGGGAAGTTTTGACCTAAGCTGGTAAAGATAAGCTTAGGAGGTTTTTCATGCAGGTCCCCACATCTGTACCCTAGAGTTCAGAGTGGGGGAGGAACCTTGACATGGTGGCATAGTGGTGGGATTAACCTGAAATCATTTTGAGATCCAGTTGAGATTTTTTGAACTAGAAATACAGATTTTAAAAAGGAATTTTTTTTTCCTGTGGCTTTGAAGCAGCTTTGAAACTGAAAGCATCTTGGGTTTTCCCTGCTTTGTGGCCAAGCAGAGACAAAAGGGGATTATCTTGTGAATTGCAGGTTTTCTTTGCCTGGAGGCAGGGTACTTAACTCCTGCAGGGAAATTCACAGTCTTCCAACCCAGAGGTTTTTTTTTTTCTTTTCTTCCTAAAAGTAAATAGGGGGTGTGTGTTCTACCCATTTGCTTTTTCTTTGGGCTGGGTAAGCAGGTTTCCAAGTAGTTTGGAGGTTTTTTGCTTTAAGTTGGGCCCAGAACAGAGACAAGGGAATTGTCTTTTTCTGTAGGCTGACAATCACTATCAGAGAATAGGTATTCTATTCCAGCACAGCAAAATTTTACAGCCAAGTTTTGTTTGTTTATTTCTAAACCTCGGGTGTAAAGTTAGTTAAAAACAGAGAGGTTAGAATGACCAAATCCTCAGCTCGACTACAGCTGGAATTAGCCAAATTTCAGGCTGAGGAAAGACAAAGGGAACATGAAAGACAGATAGAACTCATGCGGCTGAAGAAGGAACAAGAAAGGGAGGCAGAACAACACCAAGCGGCTGCTCACAGGAGAGCTATGGAAGCGAGGGACAAAGAACTGGAGGAGAAGGAAAAAGAGAGGAAGTATGTGGAGGAGATGGAGAAGATAAAGGCTCAGCAGAATATCCCAACAAACCCTAGTAATCCTTCTCCAAGTACCACTTCCCATCCCAGAAAGTTCCCCACCTACAAGGCAGGCGATGATACTGAGGCCTTCCTAGAAAACTTCGAAAGGGCCTGCCTTGGATACAACCTCTCTACTGACCAGTACATGGTAGAGCTGAGGCCGCAGCTCAGTGGACCCTTAGCTGAGGTGGCAGCTGAAATGCCTAAAGAACACATGAACAAGTATGAACTGTTTAAATCCAAGGCGAGAGTCAGAATGGGGATAACACCCGAGCAGTCTCGTCGGAGGTTCAGAGCCCTAAGGTGGAAACCAGACATGTCATTTACCCGACATGCCTACCACATTGTGAAACATTGGGATGCCTGGATATCAGGAGCAAGTGTTGAATCTCCAGTAAATTTGCCCTTCCTAATGCAAATGGAACAGTTCTTAGAGGGTGTTCCTGAGGAAATAGAAAGATACATCCTAGATGGGAAACCCAAAACTGTAATCGAGGCAGGAGAGATTGGAGCCAGATGGGTGGAGGTGGCAGAGAAGAAGAAAACTGGTCGCAGTTGGAGCGGAGACCAGAAGGGACCACCCCAGACCACACCCTATTACCGGGGGCCGCCCAAGGCCCCACCTACCTCCCAAAGAACCCTCCAGACCCCTTATCGTCCTGCCACCCCATTCTCCAGCAACCCTCCTCGCGCCCAGTGACCCGTCAGCTGGACGATGTTTTAAATGTAACGAGCTGGGGCATGTAAAGGCCAACTGCCCCAAGAACCCCAACAGATTACAGTTCATTGCACCGGAATCACACCAGAGGTCCACAGGCCCAGATACTTCCCAGATACCCTTAGAGCGGAGGGAAACTGTGAGTGTGGGCGGGAAGAAGGTCACCGCGTGGAGGGACACCGGAGCACAAGTGTCAGCTATCCATGCTTCCTTAGTGGACCCCAATTTAATCAACCCAGAGATCCAAGTGACGATTCAACCCTTCAAGTCCAACTCTTTCAATTTGCCTACAGCCAAGTTGCCTGTCCAGTACAAGGGCTGGTCAGGAATGTGGACTTTTGCAGTCTATGATGATTATCCCATCCCCATGCTGTTGGGGGAAGACTTGGCCAATCATGTGAAGCAGGCCAAGAGGGTGGGAACGGTCACCCGCAGCCAGGCTAAACAAGCCGTGAGGCCTAGCTCTGTTCCGGAAACTGCTATCAGGACCCAGTCAGAGGTGATGGACCTGGACCTTAGGCCAATGTCTGCAACAGCAGTAGTGGATCCAGTCCCAGAGACCCAGACGGAACCAGTCCCAGAACCGGAACCAGCCGAACAACCAACACCAGACCCTGTGTCAGCACTGAATCCAGTACTTGCAACCTCAACACCAGAGGGCCCCACTGAACCTGAACTGGCAGCAGCCGATAACCCTACACAAGAGGCTCAGCCGGAGCCTGAATCCCAACATAGTGCACCAGCGGAGAGCGGTTCACAGTCAACAGAAACAGCTCCATCCCCTATATTGCTTCCAGAGGGACCAAGCCTAGGTCCACAATCCAATGAGGGACTGATGTCTCCAGCATCAAGGGAACAGTTCCAGACCGAACAGGAAGCAGATGAAAGCCTCCAGAGAGCTTGGACAGCGGCACGGAGCAACCCACCGCCTCTCAGCTCTTCTAATCGATCCAGGTTTGTTGTAGAAAGAGGACTTTTATACAAGGAAACTCTTTCTGGTGGACACCAGGAAGACTGGCATCCTCAGAGACAGTTGGTAGTTCCAACTAAATACCGGGCCAAGCTCTTGAGCTTAGCCCACGATCACCCTAGTGGCCATGCTGGGGTGAACAGGACCAAAGACCGTTTGGGGGGGTCATTCCACTGGGAGGGAATGGGCAAGGATGTTTCTACCTATGTCCAGTCTTGTGAGGTGTGCCAAAGAGTGGGAAAACCCCAAGACCAGGTCAAAGCCCCTCTACAACCACTCCCCATCATTGAAGTTCCATTTCAGCGAGTAGCTGTGGATATTCTGGGTCCTTTTCCGAAAAAGACAGCCAGAGGAAAGCAGTACATACTGACTTTCATGGATTTTGCCACCCGATGGCCGGAAGCAGTAGCTCTAAGCAACACCAGGGCTAAAAGTGTATGCCAGGCACTAGCAGACATTTTTGCCAGGGTAGGTTGGCCCTCCGACATCCTCACAGATGCAGGGACTAATTTCCTGGCAGGAACTATGAAAAACCTTTGGGAAGCTCATGGGGTAAATCACTTGGTTGCCACTCCTTACCACCATCAAACAAATGGCATGGTGGAGAAGTTTAATGGAACTTTGGGGGCCATGATACGTAAATTCGTAAATGAGCACTCCAATGATTGGGACCTAGTGTTGCAGCAGTTGCTCTTTGCCTACAGAGCTGTACCACATCCCAGTTTAGGGTTTTCCCCATTTGAACTTGTATATGGCCGTGAGGTTAAGGGGCCATTGCAGTTGGTGAAGCAGCAATGGGAGGGATTTACACCTTCTCCAGGAACTAACATTCTGGACTTTGTAACCAACCTACAAAACACCCTCCGAACCTCTTTAGCCCTTGCTAAAGAAAACTTACAGGATGCTCAAAAAGAGCAAAAAGCCTGGTATGATAAACATGCCAGAGAGCGTTCCTTCAAAGTAGGAGACCAGGTCATGGTCTTAAGGGCGCTCCAGGCCCATAAAATGGAAGCATCGTGGGAAGGGCCATTCACGGTCCAGGAGCGCCTGGGAGCTGTTAATTATCTCATAGCATTCCCCACCTCCAACCGAAAGCCTAAGGTGTACCATATTAATTCTCTAAAGCCCTTTTATTCCAGAGAATTAAAGGTTTGTCAGTTTACAGCCCAGGGAGAAGATGATGCTGAGTGGCCTGAAGGTGTCTACTACGAAGGGAAATGTGCTGGTGGTGTGGAAGAGGTGAACCTCTCCATGACCCTTGGGCGTATGCAGCGACAGCAGATCCAGGAGCTGTGCACTAGCTACGCGCCAACGTTCTCAGCCACCCCAGGACTGACTGAACGGGCATACCACTCCATTGACACAGTGTTTCTCAGCAAAAAACTGTCTGAGAGGGAAAGCAACTGGTCAGTCACTGAAAAAGAATGTTATGCCATTGTCTACGCTCTGGAAAAGCTACGCCCATATTTTTGGGGACGGCGTTTCCACCTGCAAACCGACCATGCTGCACTGAAGTGGCTTCACACCGTCAAGGAAACTAACAAAAATCTTCTTCGGTGGAGTTTAGCTCTCCAAGATTTTGATTTCGACATCCAACACATCTCAGGAGCTTCTAACAAAGTGGCTGATGCACTCTCCCGTGAAAGTTTCCCAGAGTCAACTGGTTAAAATCGTCCTTGAGATGTGGAAAATATTGTTAGTCTTTATGTACTTGGTAGTATATTTAGAGATGCATGTGTCTTATTAACTCTGTTTTTCCTAGAGCTCCAGGAAGAAATCCCAGCCAGTGTTTCACCCTAGCTGAGATTTGGGGGGCGTGTCATAAATATAAGGGGAAGGGTAAACCCCTTTGAAATTCCTCCTGGCCAGGGGAAAGCTCCTCTCACCTGTAAAGGGTTAAGAAGCTAAAGGTAACCTCGCTGGCACCTGACCAAAATGACCAATGAGGAGACAAGATACTTTCAAAAGCTGGGAGGAGGGAGAGAAACAAAGGGTCTAGGTCTGTCTGTATGCTGCTTTTGCCAGGGACAGAACAGGAATGGAGTCTTAGAACTTTTAGTAAGTAATCTAGCTAGGTATGTGTTAGATTATGATTTCTTTAAATGGCTGAGAAAAGAATTGTGCTGAATAGAATAACTATTTCTGTCTGTGTATCTTTTTGTAACTTAAGGTTTTGCCTAGAGGGGTTCTCTATGTTTTTGAATCTAATTACCCTGTAAGATATCTACCATCCTGATTTTACAGGGGGGATTTCTTCATTTCTATTTACTTCTATTTTCTATTAAAAGTCTTCTTGTAAAAAACTGAATGTTTTTTCATTGTTCTCAGATCCAAGGGTTTGGGTCTGTGGTCACCTATGCAAATTGGTGAGGCTTTTTATCCAACATTTCCCAGGAAAGGGGGGGGTGCAAGTGTTGGGAGGATTGTTCATTGTTCTTAAGATCCAAGGGTCTGGGTCTGTAGTCACCTAGGCAAATTGGTGAGGCTTTTTACCAAACCTTGTCCAGGAAGTGGGGTGCAGGGTTTTGGGAAGTATTTTGGGGGGAAAGACGCGTCCAAACAGCTCTTCCCCAGTAACCAGTATTAGTTTGGTGGTGGTAGCGGCCATTCCAAGGACCACGGGTGGAATACTTTGTACCTTGGGGAAGTTTTGACCTAAGCTGGTAAAGATAAGCTTAGGAGGTTTTTCATGCAGGTCCCCACATCTGTACCCTAGAGTTCAGAGTGGGGGAGGAACCTTGACAGCAATATTTACCAAAGTCTCCTGTTTGCAACATAATATTATGGTTTCTAATCAGAACTGTAAGAGACATCACGGTCTCAGCCTGTGTTTGCAATTCAGGCAACCTGTCACTAAAATCTTTCAGAGATTTGCTGACAGACTGAACTTACTCTAAAATGGTCATTATAAAAGAAACATTATTTTGCTGAAAGCAAAGGAGTACTTGTGGCACCTTAGAGACCAACCAATTTATTTGAGCATAAGCTTTTGTGAGCTACAGCTCAAAGTGAGCTCACGAAAGCTTAAGCGCAAATAAATTGGTTGGTCTCTAAGGTGCCACAAGTACTCCTTTTCTTTTTGCGAATACAGACTAACACGGCTGCTACTCTGAAACCTGTCATTATTTTGCTGGGAACTGAATGAATCAAATTTAGCTTGCAAAGACAGAGAGTTGCAGTGAATATAGTATCCACAGAGATTTTAGGAGAAGCATCTGTAAGTACTGATTTTGAATACAGCCCTTTTACTGCTGATAGTACAGGCTATGTTACAGAAGAGGCAGGAGTGTATATTTAGGCGTCAGTGATCAGAGTGAAAGTCTCCTCATTGCCTTGTTTGCTTCCAACAACAACTCTAAAGATATAGTTTCCTTTTGCCCCTCCCTTCCTTACCATGATGCCCCTTCCTGTGAATGTATTTAGGAGGAAAGGATGCATGTGAAAGGGATTGAACACTAAAAGCCAAAACACTAAAAAAATAGCTTGGGAAGAGAGAAATAAGAAAAGCTGTATTCAGATCTCTTCTGTGGTGTCTGCTGACTAAATCCAAGTAAAACATACAGTGTTCCACAGCATTAATAAGGAGCAGGGTCTAGTCATTACAGAATGTTTACCTGTGCTGTGCTAAGCCTGAGAAATGTCACAGGGTTCGAAAACCACAAAGCCAACATTAGGTGTAGGGTGCAATGTGTGACGAAGATCCAAAATGAACACAAATGTAATGTGTGCAAGGAACTTACAATGGGATTTGTTCATTCAGTGTAAATAACTATTGCTGTAACCTCAGTTTAATTATTCTTCATTTCTGATGTAAATAATTTTCAACAAGTGAGGTTGTGTCTGAAGTTGATCTGGAATAAAGGCCCCTTCCGGTTTTGGATCCAATGCAGAACTGTGGAGGCAGGTTTGGATACAGGGATTCAAATCTGGATGCTTCTTCTCCAGAGGGCCAGCAATGAACTGGTGTACATCTCGCACAGCAGGGCGGCACCAGTGTCTCTTGAATGGGTGATCTCTGCGATGTTGCGGTAATCACTCACGCCTTCTGCCTTCTAATGTGCCTGGACACAATGTTGAGGAACATCGCAAAGACTGCTATGCAGGATGCCGTCAAGAAACGAATCACAAGGACCCCCTTCCAACCAAGATGTAGCCACCTACCTGAGCGGCTCCCTGGCAGGAGAATTTGGAAGAGAGGGGAGAGACTTTGCTTCGCTCTGGACTTGTGCCTGCAACGCTACGCGATAACTGGAGAAGCGTATCAGTGGCCACTGGATGTGGTGTGAGGTACACCAGGAGATAGGAGTCCTGGTGCCACGTGAAGAACACAGATCACACTATCATCACTCTGAGAGCTAGAACCATGCTGGAGAGGACCCTGAAGGATGCAATCCACTGCCAATATGTGGAAAACCTGAAACGGAACCCAGATCAGGGCAAGGCATTTGAGGTGATGTGCAAGCGTCATCTGATTTGCCGACGGGAGGTTCATCCACAGGGCCTGGCTCAACTGTGTCCCGCTAAACAGAGCCGTCGCCACGGGAATCGGGACAAGCAATGCAGGAAGTGTGGCTATGCCAACAAGACACTACCCCATGTCCTGTGTAGCTGCAAGCCCCATTCCAGAGCCTGGCAGCTGCAACAGAGCTCCCTCCAAGATCACCTGGACAGAGCCATCCCACCACCTGTGGGGAAGGCTGCCATGAACTCCGCCATCCCCGGAACCAACAGCCAATTGCGACCGGACATTGTCATCACCAAAGAGGACCAGAAGAAGGACATGATGGTGGATGTCACAGTGCCATTCGAGAACAGGACCCCGGCCTTCCACGATGCCCGAGCTCAAAAGGGGGAGAAATACGCCCCTCTGGCCAAAATCTTGAGAGCTAAGGGTTACCAGGTTCAGATACACATGCACTAATCGTCGGAGCCTTGGGTGTATGGGACCCCAGTAATGAGCGAGTGTTGAGAGAATGCAAAATCAGTCAGTGCTATGCTCGGCTGATGTAGCAACTCATGGTTTCAGACGCCATCAGATGGTCAAGAGACATCTACACAGAACACATCACTGGACAGCGGCAATACCAGGAGGGATGAACTGGAGTGCCGATGAGAAGTGCAGTGGGGAAAGTATCTGAAATACTTTCCTCATGGATTGTATTTTCTAAATGGACAACCTACCCTAAATTCTCAATTACTAAGGGACAATCTTCACTCATTGATATATGTGCTTTCCACAACCAACTCTCTGTTTAGCTTTTCATGAGTGATGTATCCGAATACTTGGATGCTAAAATCTAAGCTGTATTCTTAAATTTACTCACCTAAATTTGGGTTACTCCTGATTATGCGCTATGTGTATCTTGATAGGTTTCAGAGTAGTAGCCGTGTTAGTCTGTATTCGCAAAAAGAAAAGGAGTACTTGTGGCACCTTAGAGACTAACAAATTTATTTGAGCATAAGCTTTCGTGAGCTACAGCTCACTTCATTGGTGAATGCATCCGATGAAGTGAGCTGTAGCTCACGAAAGCTTACGCTCAAATAAGTTGGTTAGTCTCTAAGGTGCCACAAGTACTCCTTTTCTTTTTATGTGTATCTTATGACTTTAAAAACAAACGTTGTATTTGTGGATAATCTAAGCACTATACCCAGATGTACAGACATTCTGTTCTCAACCTGTGTATTATATCATTTTAACATTAGCTCTATTAAAATTTTAAATTTGTTCTTATCACAAAATGTGATTGTTGGGTACCTAAACTACATTCCCAAACCACTCATTATTTGTTCAACAATTTGTACATTCTTCATGCTTTTAATGGAGTGTTTGTCGTGATCTTCTCATCACTCTACAATCAGGACACACACGCACCCCTATCCTGGTAAGAATCGGCAGATTGAATTTAGGATTACGAGCATATGCAGAAACAGCTAGAAAATAATAACTATGGGCATCTACAATCGGTGCACAGATGGGGAGAGGAAGAAACAGCCAGAGAGAAAGGATAATCTCGGTGTCCTTAGTTGGCCTGTAAGATTCCAAACTTTCCATAAGTACAGAAGTTCTACTTCTGCCACCACATACATCGGCACAGTTCCCTTCGATGCCCACTGAGAGAGGAGCCATGTATCTGAGGCCAGAATTAGGTCTGTAATCATGTGCTTGTAATGACAGGTTTTTAAGTGCTTATTTGAACACCAAAATTCATGCATGTTTCTTCAGTTGGGATCACTAATTATCACTTGTGCAGTTGTTACATGCCAGGGTTTTGCCACCAAGCACTGTCCCAGCTGGGGACTCTCTGGACATTTAAAGCATGCTCTAGCAGGTACAAAGGAATCATCCTCATGTACTGAGCAAGATAAGAGGGAAAATGAGCCAAAATCATCCCCACTATCATTTCTTTTTCTTTGGTGGAATTACACCAGGGGAACACTTGGCCCCTTGTGGCATGATTATGAGGTTCTTAGAGATTTTCCACCCATACTCAGTAAAAGCCCAGAGAGTGAAAGGAGGAAAAAAATGTCCACAGTTCTGAGCTGCAAAGTAGTCAGCACAGCCACCCAAGAGAGTTTATTCTGGGAACTCAGATAGTCTAACATGGTTGTGAGACAGCTGAGAGCTGGAGAAGGGCATTTTGGGTATCAATATACATTCCATTTCACTCCACCGTTCCCTCACAGTGCTATAAATGGATTCCAGCTCTGCAATGTGTGGCTCAGGTTTCCTTTTTTGCCCTCTTTTCCTTTGTGTTGCTTGCTTTTTGGGAAAGTATTATCATGACTTATCTGCCCTTCACTGTGCATGTTCCAGTAGACTTCCCGGGGAGTGGATTTCTCTCCCTTTGTGGCCGTTTAATGGTTCCAGAACAAAAAGTCCTACAGATGAATGAAGACAAAACACAAGACATAGAGGTTCTAAAGTAGAATGATTGACGGGGTGGTTAGGTGTTAAGATAACCTTTAAAAGAAAGTTAGTACTTGCTTTCAGCTGTACTGATCAATTCCTCAAGCATATAATTAAAGACAAGCTCAGCCTTCTCACCTCTCATTAATGTTCGGCAAAACTTAGATCTGTGATGAATACCTGCAGTCACTCAAACAGCACGGATAAATTCCAATGTGTTCACTTTTTGGTCCATTAGGCACTAAACTACTATAATGAAGTAGCAGTGACAGTGATAAATCAAGCCGCTAGCATCTGCATTTTGGGGCCAGGGGGGGGCAGAGGCGGGGCATGGCTTGGGCTACTAGGCTGAAGAGGAGATTCAAAATTGCTGTTATTAACAGCTCAGTCAAACTGAATTCCTTAACATTCTTACTAGTTCCTCTTGCGGGATAAATGAATACGATGAACAAAAGAGGCTCTCTTCCTATCACAGTGGCCAACAAGACACACCCAAAATGCTGGTTCTGAGCAAATACACTGCAATTTCACAGTCGAAGCAGTGAGCTAAATAGCTAATTAATTAAACAAATGTTTCAGTGTTACCTTATGATCCCTAGTCTGGTAGGTGTTATCTTCCCCACTGTACTTTATCTCATACTTGGATTATGGACTCTCTGTGACAGGGTCCATACTTTTATTATATTTTATGTAGGGCTGTCAATTAATCGCAGTTAACTCACACGATTAACTCAAAAAATTAATCGGGATTAAAAAAATTAGTCGCTATTAATTGCGGTTTTAATCGCACTGCTAACCAATAGAATACCAATTGACACGTATTAACTATTTTGGATATTTTTCTACATTTTCATATATATTGTATTCTGTGTTGTAATTGAAATCAAAGTGTCTATTATTTTTTATTATAAATATTTGCACTGTAAAAATGAAAAACAAAAGAAATAGCATTTTTCAATTCACCTTCTGGCTCAGCAGTTACTGGTGCAGTTTATTTACACAGTGCAAACCCACCACCTCTCAATACATATTGCGGGGGGTTCCAGACTTAGGGGCTTCTCTTTCTTGCAGATAGGATGGGAGGGGAGGGGAGAGCCGACCCGACCCGACCCTCCCCTTTCTCTGAGCCTGTATATAGCCTCAAGCTAATCAGGCTGGCAGCTGCTCCACCTCTGCCAATCAGGCTCAGGTTCTTCTAGTCAGCTCCAGTTCGCCTCCCTTAATTGGAGCTGGAGTGACAGAGGGCTGGCTCAGAAGTTCCTGGTCAGCACCCTGTTACACACCTCCCCCCCTTACCGAACCATCAGGTTCATCCTTGCCCACCCCCTCTTCTCTCTACCAGATGGGGCAGTGCGGGGGAGTTCTCCTTCCGGTGACCCTGGGGGTCTTCTTTGTGGGGTTGCTGTATCCCCCACCTGCAGAAGTTACAATGTGTAGGGTGGATGCCCCCAGAGGTCTACTGTACCCACAGGTCCTCACACCATTCGCACCCCCATGGGTGTCCCCCCTCCTTTTCCCCTTTCCTTTCCGGCAGGGGTTTGGGGTTGATCTCTATCTCCCCCAGACACCCAGGGCTTCCGGTTCTGCAAGCCCAGCACACGGGGCCTGTGTCCTTTCTCCTGAAGGGTGCTCCATGAAGAGTCATGAAGGGGGCTCCATCAGGCCTTTCTCCTCAGGTAAGGGCTCTAAGCCGGATGACTCCCCTACTTCTCCTTCCTTGTTTCCTTCCCACCTTGGGCTCTGTTGTCTAGGGGTTTGTACCTCGTTCTCTGGAGGTATTGGTCTCCCTCATTACCGAGGCTTTGTGGCTTGTGTGGTTCCACTCCCTTCTTTGGGGGACCTCCCCTTTTCCCCACTGTGGGCTTCCTCCCACTGCCTCCTGTCCCTCCTGGGAAGGGCTCCCAGTCTGTGCCCACCACCACCGGCTAAGACAGCCCCTCAACTACCCCGACTCGTTTCCACTCAAACTTGCCCCGGACCTCGAGGGGCACCTGTGCCTTAGGGCACTGTCTTTTATCCCTGTGGACACACTCAAGGTCCATCCTGGCTCCAGAAATCAGCCAGTGTGGCTTTACTAGCCCCTGCTGGATAAGCGAGCAGGCTGAGGCCATATCTATTGAGCCCCTCTGCGGTTTCCTCCCCACCATCACTGATAAGGTGCACAGTTTCCACCCCTTCCCCCGCCTTCCAGCGTTAGTCCAGCCGCAGAACTTGGCAAACCCACACTCCATGAATGGGCAGTCCCTCTTTTTATGTCCTGGTTTCCCACACTGCCAACAAGTCATCGGTCGGGCCCCTGGAGGATCCCCTCAGGTCTCTTCACTCTTCCTCTCTGGACCCTTTCCCTCTAGTTCCAGCACCCATGCACGGAAAATAATAATTGTGGGATCTTAAAACAATCTGGGAGTATTTTTATTTTATTTTATATTGTATTGAACTTTAGAAAGGGGACCTAAAGGAAATGGTTAAGCATGGTACAGAATGTGCAGAAAAGTAGGCTTACAGGGACTAATCTGTTGAGTTGGTATTCAAACCAATCTAGTTTATTGAAACAAATCATCCATTCAAACAAATGAAGGTCTGGTGGTAAATAATAGCTCTAACATGTAGCATTTCCTCTGGCCTCAGTTTCATGGTCTTTGTTTTATAATTAGGAGGTCAGACTAGATGATCGTGATGGTCCCGTCTGACCTTAAAGTCTATGAAAATCACAATAACAGGTTATGTGGCTCAGTGACAGGCAGAACACATCCATGTTCCCTAGAGAATGTTTGGCCAAATAAAATGCATTGTCAAATAAGCTTTGGACATGAGTGTAGGGCAACCTAGACCTAGTTGAGAAGCACAATGCCTAGTGTGGAAGTATGGGCCAGTGGTTAGGATGTTGGCCTATGGCTTGGGGTCAAGTTCCTGTTCTGCCACAGACTTCTTGTGTTACCTCAGGCAAGTAATAGCCCTTTTGTGTCTCAGGTCCTCATATGTAAAACAATAGTTCCCTACCTCACAGGGTATCACGAGCTACTATGGTAATGGTTGGCATACAGGTTCCAGAGACAGACAGTGCATACTATCAAAACAAGTTCAATTGGAAAGTTATTTTCTCCAGCACAAGTTTCCCTTCATTACTGTACCACCAGTAAGAACGTTTACTCCTCTCTTTCCAAGTCAATGCTTCCCATGTGCCCATGGAGCAGGAGTGATGAATGCCTGCGGTTTCACAGGACCAATGTTAGACTGGGAACATTTATATAAAGTCCCGCAAGATTTTCAATTTTTTTCTGAACTCACGGTGTGCTAAGCAGATGATTAGAGACCTTCTCTGGAGCCAATGCCTGGTAGACAAGGGAAATGTTATTTCACCTGGAAATTCTCTGTTTTTCATACAGGTTGTTCCAGATGGTCACAGACGTTTCAGAGTTATGTAACGTGGGGAAGATGGCTCTCCCAGAGAAAACAAGTGCAGCAGTGAGGATTAAACAACATTCATCATTATTAAATCCCCTATTTAGATTGTCAATTCGTATTTAAACACTAATAACTGTTAATGTTTTACTTCATGTTATTCCGTTACTGCATTTTTGGCATTGCTGGAAAAGCTTTTATCATAGCACTGACAATAGTGTGTTAAAGGACAAGCTGGTGTTTCTCTCAAGCACAGGAGTTGCCACACTAGGAAAAAACAATGCTCCATCTAGTTCTGCAGGCTGTCTCCTACAGAGACCTGAGCTGGATACTTCAGCGGAATGCCACAGCCACACATAATGCAGCTGGCCAGTTGTGCTGTGCTATGGAGGAGGAGGAGGGATTGCCTCCTGGACCCAGTAGGTGATCAGTCTATGGACCAAATGCTCTTGTATCACTGTGCCGTGTGGAAAGTTGAAAAATAACGGTAACACTGTGGAAACCAATAGCCACATGTCAGAAAGCGAGGATGGTCTTGCAGTTAGGGCAGTGGCTGGAAACTCTGGAGACCTTGGTTCAGTTCCTGGCTCTGCTAGAGACTTTGGGCAAGTCACTTTATTTTTGTGCCTCAGTTCCCCCTCTCCAAAATGGGGATAATTCCTCCTGTCTCCCACCCTTTGTAGTTTTGGTTTGTTTAGCTTGCAAGACTTTTGGGGGAAGGCACTGTATCATCCTATGTGTATATAGAGTGCCTAGCACTAAGGGGGGGAGGGGAGTCCAGCCTCATTAGGCTGTAGTATGAATTCATACTGTAGTATGAATACTAAATAAGGGACAGAGGGATGCAGCGAACAGAAAAGTGTACAATAATCTCTGCCCCACCGAAGTTCAAACAACAAATACTTGCCAGGAAATTGTGATCTGCTTGTGAACATTACATGAGAGAAGAAACAGGGTTCATTGAACAAAGAGTTCACTTCAACTTCTTCACATAGCTCTGAACTCCACTGTTACCATAGGTTGTTTTCAGAATTACCATCTGGGTTTCTCCATCCCAGTAAATATCTTTGGTCCAGATTATATCCACACACATTTACTTGTATTTTTCCAAACTGCATTCAAATATTTGTTTCAAATCGCTTTAGCACCCTTTGAGTTCTTCCTTTGCCAAGTAGCTGACACTCCTTCCAGTCTGTCATTTTTACTGTTTTTGTTATTGTTCATTCTTAGAGCTCTGAAAATAACATGCCAGGTGCTTTACAGAGCAAATGAAAACACATGGCATGATTCCTGCCCCAAAGAGCTTACAATCTGATTTTAGACATAACGCTGCCAGCAAGTATAACACACACTGTGGATTGGAAGGGTAAGGCAGAAGAAAGGCTACAGTGATAAGAGCACACTGTCACTCCTGTGTGGGTATATGCACATGTCGATGGTTCCATTAAATATGTTATACCAGAACTCTGTCAAGTGTAAATAGGCCTACTTAATACAGTTCTGCCAATTTACAGCAGCTGAAGATCTGGCCCATAACTTTAAAATAGAATGTCACTTCTTGTGCAGCTTAATATATGAATTTAAATAATGCACTGTTTATTCCTGCTTCCAGATCAGTAACAAGCATATTACATAAATCTAGACTTTGTACACATCCCTAATGTACTTTACTAGACTCCTCTGAATCCATAGTGTCTGACTCTAAACATGCGGGTAGTAGCATTTATCCTCTTCTTGTTTATTATTTCTGAGTCGCCTTTTAACTATATATCTCATTTAGCAAACCAAGTCACAGTTAGATTAGATTATATCAAGAAAATAGGATTATTTTAAATAGATAATATAAAACATGTCTATGGAAACTCCATGATAATTGCATTATCTCTGGCATATTGTCAGAGAATTATCTGTGTAGTTTTAGGTGGTGGAAGCATGCCAGAAAGCTATTTAAAATGTGAGTTGGTTATAACAGCCAATCAGTCACTGGTTGCAAATGAATTAAAAAGCTGCACGGTATTTTCTTTTTTGTTCATAATTTCAGACAATCTTCTTCATTTCCAAAGGCTGCAGTTGTTGAATACAATCGCACTAGGCAGCTTGGACATGAAGACGAACTCCTTGTGATTATCTCTTATCAGATAGCCCCTGTGACTCTGTTCCTTACTGTTTGCAAAATGCCAATGAGGATTATATGAAGTGCACAGAGTAAGCGCCAACAAATGCACCTCATCGTCAATAGTTCTGTTTTCATGAAACACTGAAATTTCTATCATAATTTTCCCATGTTGGACCAACTGATGGTGACAAAATTTGCAATATTTTTTTTCTCCCACTGACAACTGGCTGAGAACAACACAGACTGTTGTCAGCAGGATTTTAGCATGTTTGGAACTGGATGCAAACAAAGCACCATCAACAAGATCATAGATGATTTCTTTGACAGGATACTAATGAATCTAAATATGACAATGTCTTTGTAATCCACCCAAGAACAAGCATACTGAATCAGAGTATTGGTCCAGGTAGTCAGGTTAACGTCACTCTGTCAATGAGCAAAACCTGATGATTTTGAGGCAAATGAAAAACATAATGCACCAAAGCCAATTTAGGCTGATACATGGTTAGAATATGGAACTGACAGTAAAAGATCTTAATTCTATTGCCATCTCTGCCAATGACTCGTTGGGGGGCCTAGGGCAAGTCAATTGACCTCAGTTTTCCCATAAATTGGGATAATTACATGCATCCATCTTATAAAACCCTTTTTTGATCCTCCAATGCAAAATGCTGTATAACTCCAGAGTATTCTTGTTACTGCTGTAAGGCTGCATATTGTGGGGGGTTGGGGGAAGGAGGGCGGAAAATTCTTTCTTGGTCCTTGTACTCAGGACAAAATTTGTGCTCAGTGTCAAGCAGTCTGGAGTTGCTCACGAACCTGGGTGCTGATCTCAGGGCAGACTGTTACAAACCAGGACACAAATCCCAAACTGGTTGTGTGCTCTATAATTAGATTTCACCAACCAAGTATCAAGTGTGAGCTCCTCAAGCACTATAAGAGCCTTAATATGGAGTCACAGAAGTCCCCTTAAGCATTGTGGTCTATCTTGCCACCCCAGTTACCCTGTCCCTTACACCAAAAATCACAACAATATTCAGGTTACTCCCAGTCCCAAAGGACCATGTAGGTCAAATGTACCTTAGATCTCTCACAAAGACAATGCTACTAGCCAATTTTGTAATAAACCAACTAAAGATGTATTAACTAGGAAAAGAGTTATTTATAAGGTTAAAGCAGGTAAACATACACACACTCATGAGTTACAGTTTTAGGTTTCAAAATGTACTAGAAGCTGCAGTAATATGCAAGCTGTATATGTTCTTTAGGGCTAACCCAAGCTGAGGAGCTTGGGGATCCCTTGTTTAAAGTTAGAAATATTGCCTTCCCCAAATTCCAAGAAGCATAGTATCACAGTTCTTTCTGGTCAGGGATGTTTATTCCCTTCCGCTAGAGTTCAAACTGTGCTCGAATAGGTTTGTGCATGTCCCCTCTTCATGGATGCAGGGGAGCAATCAGCAAAGTCTTTTGTCCTCTGATGTGTCACAATGGTTTGTGTCAAGGCTGATTCCCCACTCTGGAACTTCTAGTGCAGAAGGTGGGGGCTGCCAAGGATTATAAAAATTAATACTGGCCATTCCAGGCTTGTATTAAACTTCCAAGGTTCTCTCTGACCTTGGATGGGTAGATGCTGCCACCACCCAAACGCAAAACCCCTTTGGTACCCAGGAAGGCGCATGTGGAAATTCCTTCCTGTGGGGTACCCTCAAGCCCTTTTACCCCCATGCCCCTCCGGGGAAGAGCTGAGAAAGAAAATAAAGGGAATTAGCTGTTGCCCCCAGCTAATTAAACAACACATGCACAAACCTCTTAGGACACGAAAAATCCAATCCTGTCCTTAAAAAAGGTACATTTTGTTAAAAACAAACAAAAAAAGAAAATACATCTAGAACTTAGGCTTTTGCTATAGTTAAAAAACCCACTTACAAAAATTAAACATCAAGAATAGCCTTCCTGAGGTCCATCTTAAAGGTTACAAGCAAAACCAAAAGCATTTGGGGTTAGCACAGAGGAGTCCACAAGCCAATAAGAAATAAACAGAAATAAACCTAATCACGTCTTTCCAAACATTCCTGATCTACTTACATATCCCGGTTGTTAAATAAGTAGTTCTAGATATGATCTGATGATTTTCATATCTGGTCTTCAGCTTTTCACAGCATAACTGCTCCCTGTTCCCCTCTTTCCCAGAGAACAACAACAGAACAGACAAAGGGAAGTCCCCCCCCATTTAAAAAGTTCTAGCCTTCTCATTGGCTCTTTTGGTCAGGTGCCCACTCCCTTCCTTTCACCTGGACTTTTTTAACCCTTTACAGGTAAAGCAAGTAGAGAACAGCTACTAAGAGGAATTTTATAGCAAACTGGCTGGCAGGGTGTCCACAAAAGGGAGCTACCCCACTCCCCTCATTTATCATAGTTTGTATGGTGTCTACAGGCCTTCTCTGGTTGGGCAGGAGATGACACCTCTTGTGGTAAACTAGTATTTCACACTTGGTCATGCTTCTGTCCTGATTGTGGGGGTTTCTAGTTTTATAGCAAACTCTTCTATAGTTCCAAAGAAAATAGTCAAATATTATCTTGTAATTTGGGATATAGATATTATGTCAGATTAATGCATGCAGCAACGCACAAGCATTTCATAAAGTTCAAACACTAAGGTTTCCAGCTATGCATTTGTCAGTGTTCAGTGAGGCCTAGGGGCCTTGGCAGGAGCTGGCAGCTGGTCTGCCAGCATCTCACTCAGAAGAATCAGATTTTGTTTCTCATATAATTTCTTTAGATTTTGTAACTACGCATATTAGTGATGTTCAGACAATTACCTAGTCCTTTAAAAACTACAGCTACACTATGGGATTCTCTGTCCTCCTGAAGCCGCGGAGTTGCAGAATGGCTAGAAGATGTATGTAGTGGTTCTAAATTTACTTCCCTCTAATTTATTCAAGCCAGTCTCTGGTACTTATATTATCAGATAGGGCAAAAAGGTGGGACTGATTTAAAGCTCTGATCTTGCAGTCAGATAAACAGGTTGATTGATAGATTTTAAGAAGAGAAAGGTCTATTATGATCATTTAGACTGTCCTCCTATGCAACACAGGTCATAGAATTTCACCCAGAACTTCCTTTATCAACATCTGGTTGAACTAGAGTTTATCTTCAAGAAAGGCAGCTCAGCATGATTCACAGACCTTAAGTAATGGCAAATCCACCATTTGTCTTTGTAGGTTGTTCCCGGGTTAATTACCTTCACGGTTAAAAATTTGCACTTTATTTCTACTTTGAATTTGTCAAGCTTCACCCCGCCCCCACCCCGCCACTGGATTTTGTTGTGCCTTTGTCTGCTAGATAAATGAACCCTCTGCTATCAGAACTCTGGGTGGGCACTCACAGGCCCTAATCAAGTCACTTCTTAACCTTCTCTGTGGTAGGATAAATCTTCTAGCACAGATCCCTGTACTGAGCTAAGCCCCATTGACTCCCCATTTGCAGGAGTGGGGCATTAGTTCTCAATGACTCTTCTCAGCTTCACACAGTGCTGGAGGATGGGGAGGGGGTGCAGTGCTGCAACAGGCAGCAGTGACAATGTGGACATCATGCCTTGGGCAGAGAGAATGAGGCCCCAAAGGAGGCCCCAGGGGAATACGGACACTGCCCTGCCCTTTCAGGGGGTGGAGCAACTGTTCTCTCCTGTGTTCAGCCAGCTCTGATGGATGGTTCAAAGGGAGAGGCTAGCACCCAGTGGCACAAAAGCTCCTTGAGTGCCAAGTATGGCACAACCTTGTGTGGGAACAAAAAGCATTGTAACTACCTTGCACACCTGTGCAGAGGCCAGGAACAGCCTCACCCTGTGCTCTTACATTAACAGCTACGAATGGCACATAGAGTTAGAGACGGTAACGGTTTTGCCTTTGTAGCCTCTCTCCATGTTTCTTCACGGTAGGTGCAGTGCCTCACAAGCACCCTGTGCTGCCCATGAGCCATTCAGTCCCCACAGAGAGTATTGACATTCTGACAGAACCCAGGACATGAAGGCTCATTGCGCATGGAAGCAAAGGATGAAAGAGGCTGAAATATCAGGGTATGTTGTTTAGCAAACTGGTCTCTTTTTCCCCTTAAGTACTCAATGTAACAACAATTTATTGGAACACAGCTAGCAGGCACAATTAAATCCTCCTTTCAATGAGATTTCCACAGTTATTACCCATTCTGCACTCAGTCCTTCTGTTTTAATTATTCCTCCTCAGTTAGGTCTGTTATGGAAAACAGTCACAATTAAAAGCACATTTTCCTGATTAAATTCCCCCTCTGCTCCTTCAAACTGCAGCCACCTATTTATGGCTGCAAGCTTCATTTTACAGAGTTCTATTTCTGAGCCACTAATGTTATCTCATGCAGAGGGGAAAATACTCAATATTCGGTGCAGTTACTTCTTCTGAAGTGGAGGCTCAGATTCTGGGCAGGCTTTGGGAGGAACAAAACAAATACCTCAGTAATGATCACAGCACCTGACAGACAAAACCTAATGAAAAGGTAGGTTCATTAGGAGTAAAGCTGGTTGAGGGAATTTAATGGGGCAAATGCTCTCTGATGGTTTTCAGGATGTAACTACATTGTTTCAAGAAAAGAAACCTGATGTAACCCTGTCAAGTTGTTTTGGAATGGCAGTATTCTATTACTATAATGGTGTGCCTGCTTTCCTGCCTGCCTACCTTTCCTAGACCTTAAGAAGAGCTCTGTGTAAGCTCGCAAGGTTGTCTCCTTCATCAACAGAAGTTGGTCCAATAAAGATATTACCTCATCCACCTTATCTACCTATCTCCTTGTCAGTCAGTCTCTCTGCTTCATCTATGGCTACAATGCAAGATGTGTGTAGTTTTATCAGCTTGGGTTTGGGATGGCTACATCTCTCATCCGATGAAGTGAGCTGTAGCTCACGAAAGCTCACGCTCAAACAAATTGGTTAGTCTCTAAGGTGCCACAAGTACTCCTTTTCTTTTTACATCTCTCATGTTTGCCAAAGCCACTAATGAGTTACTGGAGTGGTATGTAAGTTACTCCAAATAAGTTCCAGTAAAATGTTCATATCACACCAGCACAGTTACAGAGAAACCATTTTAGAAATGTTTTAGAGAGTTTTACAAACTTTTGGGGGACTATATTTTTGTTTCTAACCACCTGGAAAGCCAGAGTCCATGAGAACCATTAATTCAATATTTACAGGCTCAGAGGGAACTATAAATTACAGCTAACACATTTTTTTTTATCACAAGTGGTATTGTAATTTATGTAGTAGATTAAAGACCTATGTGATAAATTGTATTAATGATGAACTGTTGACAATTGCACCTGTATTCTGCCACTAATCCATCTCCTCCCAGCACTACTTCCAACTTTCCAAAACCCAGAGCACCTTAAATAGCTACAGATTTTTAAAATATAACCTACCTTAGAAATATTTCCTTCTTTCTCCCCAAATGTGGAATTTCACAGCAGAATTACACTGGGTTGAAATCCAGAGTGGGCAATATTCAGTCGTGCACTATTGACAGATTTAAGATCTCATCTTGTGTTTCATTAAATCTACAAGCAGGACCTTTCTACCTTCCTCCTAAAACCTGCATAGAATCTGAGTATCCACTTCAGAGGATGGTGATTTGGTGTCAGACTTTAAATTCATGACATTTTGATGTACAGAAAAGCTATTTTTAGAAGTGAATTTGGTAAATTAGAAATTGCCATAACAATTTCAATAAAAATTTCATTTAAAATTTTGTATAAAAATATTGCATAATATTTTACTGAAAATGACCAAGTCTGTATATGGCATATTCAGGATATATGATGCAGTGGTATAAAGACAATATGGGTGCTTATAAGTAATGTGCCCATTTAAAATATATGCCAATAAAATGTTTAGGGCATATAATCATGTGTTATGTGTACTTTATACATTTATAAATTCCCACATCACACCAAATACTGTACAATGTGGTGATATGATGAGCTAAAAACTCCACAGGCCTGACTCATTGACTTCAATGGAGTAAGGCCAGCAGAGAATTTGGCCTTATAAATTGAAGAATCAGCGATATGATAAATTGTATTTATCATACACCTTTGGCCACCTGACTTGCTGTCTGCTCACTAATCAATCTCTGCTAAGGTGTACCCCACATTCTAAATCTCTGCACAGCTTCATTAAGATCACTCATTTTTCTCTTGAGGCTTCCCTTTTTATCGATTTTAGTTCTGCACGCAGAAAATGTATTGTTGGAAGGATTTATTCCATTAAGATGTTCTCTTCATTTACTAAAGAATGACCCTTGAAGTAAGCATGGCAAACTTTTCACTAAACACAGGATTCAGAAATTCAGGATTCAGAACTATGACTTACATTTAAAGCAGAGAGAAAAATGTCAGATTTTATTAAACCATAACACTCATGGAATTTGATTTTTTTTCTTCCTTGCCCCTCCATCTCCAAAATTGTATCTTTTCATTTTCCTTCTCTTATCTCTGGCTGTCAGTTGCTGTCATCTTACTGTCTGTCAGCTCATGCTTTAAGGGATGCTCTGTACTCTATAGATGCCTGTACATATCTATGTGACTCTTTCTAACCCCACTCAATACATCTGCAAACAGTGTGTTTTGCATTTTCCTTCTTTCTGAGTCTGAACTCCTCAGTCAGAGAAGGGATGAGCTCACCTGATATTCTGGGCAATTCCAAAAAAATGGGAGCATCAACGGTGAACAGGAGGCATGTTTGAGTGTGGTGAGAAAGAGAGCAAATCTCAATATTTAGCAAGAACCTGTTCAGCCTTTTTCTTGATGAGGAATGGATCTTGTCCCCCTAATTGTGGCACCTCATTGTCTTTTTTAACAATAGTCCTTAGATACTTATCTGACTTGCACACCTTAAATGGGCACTTACATACTCTGGTGATGGGGACAGTATAAATACTTGATTGATAAATACAGTACTTATACCTAATCATCATACTCCATTTTTCTGGTAGCTGTCCCCCAAAGTAAGTCATTTAGTGATGGTGGGGAAGGCTTTTAGATACGACCCAGTATCTGTAATACATGTATGCCATCTTACCTATCTACCAGACACACATACAGTTTACTGCATCAAACAGGTATGTGGTGAGTAAGAGCTTTGAATACCCAATAACATGCCTGTGCTAGCAGATCTCCTTGATGGTTTCTCAAACAAATTGGAAAGTCTTAAACATCAAATGCAAATGCAGAATAATATTAACATAAAAATTATTGCTAGTTGAAGCTGTGTCATGAAACCTACCAATAGGAAGGACTAGCAAAGGCTTGTGAGCCTAGAGCTTCAAAAGGAACCAGCTATTCTCTCTCCCTCTTTTTTAAGACCGTATTTACCATTGATGATTAATGCACAGCAGGAGCATCTGGAAATCATCAGATGAAATAGAGGTTGATAAATAAATCGCTTTTGCGAGTGACAGTAATAATGACAGCCTGCCACAAGCTAACACTGTGACTGTCTTTGGAGATCCCACTCATAACAACACAAGTGTAAGGATCCTGCATGCAAGGATCAATTATTCATTACCTGCAAGGAATGTGCAAGGGTCAGGTTTAGTGAAGGACACTCTTTGTGTATTCCAGGCCGGATCCTCACACAAATATCAGAGAGGCCATCCCAAGGGTTTTCTCCTTCCATTGTCTTCCTCTCTCCCATCTCCCACACCTGATACTATTTTATTTCTGACAATTCTTTGGACTACAGCTGAGGTGGAATGCTGATCTGAACAGCACAGCTCCGGTTGAGCAATAAAAGGGGAGTGCTTTATGTTCAGTATTAAATGAAGGTGATAAAACTTTGTGCATTTTGAATGAGTTATAAAATAATAAGAAGTTGGCTTTCATATTTATTTAATTAATTTGAAAACCAGACAGCTAATTTTTTATTTTATTACTTCATTAAAATGATTCCTCCATTCCCAAATTAAATATATTTCAAGAGCTGCATCTCTTTGCTCGTAGCATTCCTTTTCACCATGCTCCAAACAGTTTTTCATGAGGGAGGTAACTTCTCATCCTTACTGTCGGGTCCTTCCTCTCTGCACTATATTAAGAACATAAGGAAACCACAGAGACACACCTAGGTTCTAAATAACCATCTAATCATACACAAACATACAAGGCCTACCTACAGATAAGCACTACAAGAAAGACACGGTGGGTGAGGTAATATCTTTTATTGGACCAACTTCTGGACCAATAAAAGACGTTACCTTACCCACCTGTGTCTCTAATATCCTGGGACCAACACACCGACAACAGCACTGCATATCCACTGCTAGTCTTTTAGGTTCTGATGGCTTTTGCAACAGAAGACACTAGAGGGCTCCCTAACTTTAAGGGATAATACCCAGTTCCTATGGACTACACTTACTCTATATTCATCAAGACAGGGTGAAGTGAGAAAGGTCGAGAGGAGCTGGTAACCCCCTTTGTCTCCTCCAGGGCCTACTTTTCTTGGGAAATTACGCCCAAACATGCACTATGTGATTCATATAATCTGATCTCTGAAATTATGGCTAAAGACGACCCAACTCTGAGCATGATTTCTGCACATGTCAAACAGCAGCTTTGCAGAAGACAGAGCACCCTGTAGTGGTCTATTTCATATCTCCTGCCTCCATGTAGTAGCTACTTACCTGGCGGCCTAACTTCATCGTGCAACTGAAAGGCCTGACTCTGCATGAGAATGGAAGCAAATGCAGTGGGGGAGGTACTCAGCTTGGTGTGGACATCCTCACCATCTCAAGATGCTCTTAGCAGGCGGAGCTACTGATTTCCTCGGAAAATAGCTGCTATGCTTCTTATTTCTATGGCACGGTGGATGGCTCAGCTTTATTTCCCCAGCCCCACCTCTTCTGCAGGACCCCCCAACGTGCCCTCCTCTGGGACCCATGCTCCCATGCGGAATGGGGGTGGCAGCTGTAGGTGCCGGCTTGCTGTGTGGAACATTTTTCTTTGTGCTGCTGGGCCAGCATTCACAGCCCCACCTGTGCTGCATAAGGTTTTGCTTTGGCCACGGGGGCTCACCGGAATTTTGATAAGGTATAACCAGAGGAGAGCAGCCAATACTTTGTACCTTTTGGTAGGTGCCTGTGTTGACTACAGAGTTTAGTAAAAAACGTTGCCAGAGTGAAATCCACCCCTGTGCAAAGGGCTAACATGAGGCTTGTGCACCCTGTGAGTCCCACTTATAGCCAGCACGGGTCCTTATGGATTTATGGAGGCATTGCACATTTTATTTTAATCTAAAGCAAAGAAAATCCCCATTCCCTTCCACCCCCACTCCTTACAAACCCTGACCCTTCAAGGTCAAGTATTCGCTGTCAACCTCTCAGAATACATACACACACAAATAGATGGTATAAGCTTATTGTTATAACTGATATATTTTTACTCTTACAGTACATGTAACAGAATCATGAACATTTTTGAATTTCAGTAAGGGGTCGCCAGCCAAAAGGTTGAGAGACACTGACTTAAAGGAAATTTTTGATCTCACATGTCACCTTCATCACTTAGAGTTTATCTTCAGTGGAGGTACTCAATTTATGCCAGTGTAAGTGAAATCAGAATCAAGTCTTTAATTCCCCCCCACCACTATTAAACAACCCTTTCCTTCTCTTTCACTGTATACAGCCTACTGCCTTATAATTTTTAATTCCACAAAGCATTTTGAACTTGTAACTTCTATCAAAAGTACTGTATAAAAGAAAGTTCAATTGTATTAGAAGTTTCCCACAAAGGAGCAAATACTCTTATTCAGTGGTTAGGAGAAGGATGACAAAATACTGCCAGGGTTCCACCTGGTGTGTATTGTCCTTTATTTCTATTTGGGCTAAAGACATATTGTACTCCACTCATGTAGTGAGAGAAAATGCAGTTACAGGATAACACCAGCTACAGAAACACATCCACATGATGCTGAAAATGCAAGCTAGAAGCAGGCCATCAAATGTAACCCGAGCATAGCCATTGCTCATCCACTGCAAAACCACTTGTATTGTCACTACCTTGCCTTTAATTCATAGAAATTAGTCTGGGCTCTTTCAAGCACAGCTCCCATCAGCCAAAAATGGGTGAAATTCTGTTTTTGCTATGCTGCAATTAGACAGGTGCATGGTTTTCTTGCTAGTTTGGTAGCAAGTATTTCCTTTCCATCTGCCCCAAGTCCTGTGCACAGAGAGGAGCATCTGTGTGAGGGTCCCCAGCTGCTGCTGTTCAGAAACGAAGAGGAGGGCATTGCTGTTGTGGCTGAGTCTTTGCCTTTCTAAGATTTCACACAGAATTTTTGTGGGATTGGAATCCATATGTGGTGAGGGGGCAGGGCTAGCTATAGGTGAAGAGTGGGTAGCCCCAGACTGTGTGGGGATGGGTCTAGAGAGACACATCTCCTGCACAACCCCTGCAGAGATTCCCACAGAAAAATAGAGCCCCTCCATGCTGGAGAACCGTCCCATTAATTGGGGTTGCAGGGATAACGATGGTGAGGGGTAGTCTCTGGTAGCATGATTCTTTTGAAGCAGAGATAATAAGGAACAGGAGGGCTGCCTGGTCACAGAGCTGATGCAAAGTACCTGGCTTCATGTAAATCCTGGGGGAATCTGGAGTTTGGGGGTTGGGCACCTCAGCTCATCCGTGGAAATGCACCACTCAACAGACCACTGGGGATAAATGCTGAGAGAGAATATTTTTAAAAGCAGGTTAGACAAACACCTGTCAGGGATGGTCTATGCAATACTTAGTCCTGCATTGAGTGCAGGGGACAGGACTAGATGATCTCTTGAGGTCCCTTCCAGATCTATGATTCTATGATCCGCTTTATTAAAATGTCTTTGCCAGCACCAGAAAACTGGGGTCTATGATCTGAATCAGCACAACAATGACTCATTAGTGGCCATGCTTGTTTATGTTTTAGGAATGAGTGAGGACTGTTCTGGGACTGGGAGTTACCCGGTGTTAATTTTTTTCATCATCCCAGAAATTCAGAGGGGATTTCTGCTATACAGCAAATCAGCTTCTTCCTGTCACTTGGTTGAAAGGAGCAATAAAATATTATCTAAATTTAGAAATGTATATAATTGATTGGTGCCATGGGAGTTCCATTCTATCTGCTTCACCTTCCAAGGCACTGAATGTGCCAGATAGTAACAAATAGTGGGGCCTTCTATCAGGTTGAAATGTAAAGACTTGGAACCAAGACATTCCTTCCCAAAATGACAGAAATATATTGGAGTTATATGAAATCACTGAGGAGGTCCATACCATACAGTAGTTCTGAAACTCAGCCATGGATAATGGGATTCTACAATGGGAAATGCATTTGAAGGCCTTTTAAAATTAAACTTTATTATTAAAAAATACATTCAGTAGAAACACAGAGGGAGTGACTTGAATGACAAGAACTAATCAGAATTAAAAATGAAAGGAACAATCGTAATGCCATATATCTCAGAAGGACAATTTCAGAGAGAAGGTCAGCCTTTTATAATATATTTAAAAGACATAGAGAGAACATTAATCTTCAGTGAGCTCTCATTAAAGAGATGGGGTCTAGATGTATGTTGTGCTTTGAACAAAGACCTAGCATTGCTAGATCCAGAGCTTGAATACTTGCTTAGCTGATCTTTGAAAATTATGTATATCCATTATGGATTTTTTTCTGGTGAACGCTAAGGTCTAAAGGCACAATCTTTTGCTGATACTTTTAAGTGCCACTTTTGAAGGAAGGTATACAACTTGGAAATAGGAAAGGAGTTTTCTTCCTAGGAAAGCAACAACAGTCTTCTTTGCTAGTAATTACCATGGTATGCGCTACCTTTTTGACAGTTATGTTTTTGTTTCAATTCTTTGCTATTCCTCAGAGACTCTACCTAACACCCTTTAAAGTTCATGGGAATCTTTGGATTGGGCCCCGAGAGTAGGTTGTGAACCACCAGAAGAATTAAACAAATTGATTCCTTGTCTAATTATAGCCCCATTGTCAAGGGGTTTGAGAATTTAAGCACATGGATGTAATAAAAACCCTCATGGACTTTAAGTCTGAAATGAAGACAATGGCAAGTCCTTCTGATCTATAATATAGGTATATGCATTTTCAAATTATCCCTATTTTATACCTATTCTACACAGAATTCAAAGAGTAGCATTTTGCTGTTGCAATAGCGGCTTCAGGATTAGGTCACATTGCACTCTTCAAATAGTTACTTTGCTAAGGAGCAGTCTAAAATTTAGTGTTCTCCTTGGGGGAGGATATTTGTCTAGATTTTAAAAGCCCATAGGATGCCATTCTTAACTGGTTGATTCAACCTGCTTGATTCTTCAAATTATTGCTCGGAGGACATTCAACATGACTGATAAGATAAATTGGCTGAACATTTATTTGCCTTGGTCAAAACAAAAAGGTGAATCTGACCATGTCAGTCAGAGGAAGAGCAATTTGTTATTTAAAATATTTCCACACTTAAGCTTTCACTGAACACATTGAAGGCAGATGGATATTAGGAGGCTCTTAGTCATATTATTAGAAGTTTAACAGAAAATTGTTTACATTCATTATTTTGCTATGGTGGGGATCAAGATCTGTAGCAGACTCAAAAACTCTCATCCTTCAGGCTGGTGGGTGTTGAATGGAAAATAAACCATCCCCACAGTCCTATGTCAAAGACAATGCCAGATTGGGAAAGGACAAGAAAGAATTTAGGAAGATGCCAGATCAGGAATACGCCTAAAATTCAGAACAGATATAGTGGGGCTTAGCAATTCAATAGATTAGATGAGATGGCTCTTGACTACTATATTTCCTGACCAGATTTTAATGGATTCTACAGTGAGGAATGTCAGAATTGACTCACCACTGGCATGCCCCACTCATGGCTGGGTATGGCATGGCAGGATCTCCTTTGGCCTTGCCCTGCTGACAGCTGCTCCAGCCTTACAGTGGTCTCTCTTGACTCAGCCCTCTGGACAGGTAACATTTTGTCCCACCCCTTCTGGCATAAACAAAGTCCAACAAATTAAACTCAAATACACATAATTATTCACCCCATCTGGGCTCTCTTCTCCGCAGACTCTTCACCCCTTCCCAGATGCTGCAGGGTTATCCTCCTGCTGGTGTGTGGAATGATACATCCCAAGGCTTTCTCCCTGGAGGACGGGATCCAAACTCAATAGTCCTTCTCACCAGTGTGTTTCTGCACCCCATTGTCCAGTTGGCCAGTAGGGGAATACAGGCTCTCCCTCTCCTCTGGGTTCCCATCCAGGACCCTGTGGTGAGCAGCTAAGATCTCCTCCCACAGACTCCTCTTCTTCCTACCATGGCCTTCTCTCAGGCCCTTTCCTACAGCCCCTCACTGAGCTTATTGTACATCTGCCTCTAGGTCTTTTCTCCACTTTGCTTCCTCAACCAGAGGAAGCCTACAGAGTTCTTCCTGCTTCCCTATGCGGTCTCCTTCTCATCTGGGTTTCCTCCTTTTATGCTCACCACCCAGTTTCTCCCCAGCTGGGCTTCATCTTCATTAGGGCCTGGCCAGTCTCCAGTGTAACCAGGGGCATTAATTGCTCTCTGTCTTCAGTTAACTCTTTTAGTGTCAATATGGAGTAAATACCCAATCACAAGGAAAAAATAGGGAGAAATATTACACAGAATCAATAGACTTGTCAAAGCTCACTGCCTAGTTGAAGCCTGTAACTTAGGACACTGAACCCTTACTCCTTAATGAATGTTTTACTCTTAGGATTGAGAAATGAACGACTACAACGCAAGTCCTTGAGAACTGCTAAAATCAGATTGATCAGAACCATTGTTATGGTGACTACAACAAACTACATTCACTTTTTTACTGAAAGAAGAGACTGTTGAAATAACATGTGCATTAAAATTAGTCAAATTAATTAATTTATTCTAGCTTCAGCTTTAATTTCAGTGTTCTCCAAGGGAAATCCTTCTCACACAGATGAATTGAAAACAAAGAACAAAGTAAGAAAATGAAAATCTCTTCAATATAACTTATGATGAAGACCACTTCCTCTCATGGATGTTATAGTTTATAGAGGTATTAATTTCATTTTCTGCTCTGGGGGAAGATATTAGAAATTCTGCTTATTTTAATCAACTGAAACAAAATGCTTGCATTTCCAAACATGGAGGAATTTGGAAGTGTTGTAAGATCCACTCCTCCTGTTCAGTATATTTGTTACACTATTGTACTGTTCTTTCTTAATATATGGCTCTAATTTAATCTCAATGACAATAGAGTATTTAAGGAAGTGAGAAGTTTTAGGACCCAAGATGAAAGTCATAATAGAAACTTTCACACATATAATGAAAAGGAAATGATGATCCTTACAAATTCTATCCCATATGTTGCACCACCTGAATCAGATAATGGAAATACTGGAGAATTGCTTTCCTTTTTACCTTTAAAGTCAATGATTTTTGTTGGTTGTTTTGTTTTTGTTTTAACTACTTTTGAGCAGCCTAGAACCAGAAGTTTTCCATGTAGGAGAAATGATTAGATCAGAGATGCAATCCCACAAGGCATCAAGACATTAATATTTTTCAGGATTAGAAAATCAATCATTCCAATTTAATAAATATGATTGTTGTAAGGGAGAGGAGGGTTTAACTGACAATTTGAGGAATGATGTGCTGAAGAAGAAAAGACAAAAATGAAAAATAAAATGAATCAATTGCTTGGCTTTAAAAATTATTTCTGGGGTCGGGGGGAGAGAAAACCATGTCTCTCAGCAATGCCACGTGATTTTTATCATGACTGTGCTGGACAGTGTCTTCTAAGATGTTGTAGGAAAGTGAGGTTGAGGTAAAAAAGCCAGAGTGAGAGGGGTAGAGATAGAAGTGTTGCTGAGTGATTCTGAAGGCACAGAGAACAAGTCACTCCTTTATCCTGTTGTTGACACCAAGCTGAACTCCTGTATAACACAGGATGGCCCCAAAATGAGCACATGTTTTCACTGAAGAGTTAGTGCTAATATACAACCATATGTTGACCGGTAGCTGCTCCATGCACCTCATCCCCAAACAGATGGTTACAGTCAGGCACATAAATTACCAGTGTAGCAATATGTGGATAGGGGTAACTGTTAGGTTCGGGGTACGTGTACACACTTAAACATACAGACCCCTCCTGGCAGCACTTGTGTCGGTAGGAGCTAGAATAGAAGTAAACCACTCATGCTCCTAGTTACAAGTTTTGTGCTGGGCATTTATGGGAAGAATTTGGCCAGTTGCTTTAATTCTTAATCTATTGGGTCCTTTATATACGTTTTTCTTCTGATGAAGCAATTTGGTACCTACAAGAATAAAAAAGAAAGACCGTACTTAATACTTATCAGCACTGCACAGGAACACTAAAAAACCACTTTTCACTACCAACCTCAGCTAACTTGATGAATATTAACCTTGTGAGATGAGTAAATAATATCATACCCATTTGACAGACCAGAAAACTAAGGCACAAAGAGGATAAATGACATACCCAGGATTATACAACAACCCAGTGGCAGAGATGTGAATAAAATTTGGGAAATCTGATAGCCAGTCTGCCCACTAGACAATTGATCACCATTTGGCATTTTTAATTTAGAATTGAGTACCAGGAGCCTAAAGCCTCCTTCATTCTTACACACATTACTTGGATAACATTCTATTTTCAAATACATTATGTACAACTTAAGACTAACTAACGTATAGTGTACACACACTGGCTGAGTCATGAAAACAAACCCTTCTCCACCACTCTGTCATTTTACTGTAATGTTTGTTTCAGGGAAGAAAGAGGAGAATTGAAGGAGGAACCCACAGAGCTAGGAAATTCATGACCAGTACACCACGCATCAAAGCAAGTTAGCCAAGACAATTGCAGATATATGGAGAGATATTATAAGTCATGCCCTATGTTTAACTACTCAGCTAGCTGAAAGAACAGAGGTAAAATCTCTTCAGATTTCTCAGATTTCCCTCCCATGCAGGTCAAAATTATTTCTTAGTGTACGTGTTTGCTCTTACCAGAGGAACCACTCTACTATATTCAACTTATTATAGGATTTCCAGTTGTTCAGCCTAGCCCCTTTTGCAACCACAGTGCCATTTAAGGAGATGCTTCTCTGGAGTGCTTAAAGACATGATGTTTCCTTGATGTTGCAGAATACCAATGTGGAGCAGACCTGGGATTTCATTGTCTAGAATCATGTTCAATTGGCACCTGACATCTTGCCCCTGATGTGTACAACATGTGGTGATTAATGTCAATCTAATTCCATCTATGCCTCTGTGATCCCAGGCACAGAAAAAGTGTCTACAATACAGCTTATTTTGAATGTACAGTGTAGCGTCCTCTGTACAAAGTATCAGAGAATGCTTTCCAAGATGAGGCAGAATAGACAGAGAACACTTTAGAGAATTAAGTACAGCAATTCTCACACAAACAAGGATAGAAAACATGATGATTGATGTTTCCAGATCTCTAACCCATTCTTTATTCTACTTCACAGTTACATCTGCCTACTTCCTGCAAATGGGAGGAAAGGAACTTACACTGGCTTTACAAAGGACTGGAGTTAACCCCTCCAGCTAGTCTGCTAAGGAGGATGGGTAAATAAGCAGGTGCTCTCCACAAGTTTACATTTTGCACCTCATTGGTAGCCCCTACCTGAAAGGCAAGGAATATAAATTAGCAGAGGAGTAGCTGATGGAGAGACTGAGCTGAGTCTGGATGAGAACCCTGGGGGAGAAGGATGACGATAATGGTGACGGATGGGCAGACGAACCGGGGGAATGTCTCTTCTTTTGGTCAAAAATTCCACTGAAGTCACTGCCAATTATTCATGCGTGTCTGGGGGAGGAAACTGGCTCTGTATGTTCACCTTGGATTATGGCTGAGGGAAGTCTTCCCTCTTGCTCTTAAGGCTTTGAAAGGGCAGAGCATTTTTGTGTTCACTTTCTGTTAGAGGCCAAGTGACTTGTCAGCCCAGGAGCAATTTTTGTTTTAGAAGTTTGAGCCAAAAAGGTTGGTTGCTGCTCATGAATTAAGAGAGTGAACCCGCACCCTTTTAAAGTTCTCTCTCCCAACTCTTGCTGATACTAAACAGGTTTGCAACATTTCTTGAAAAGAAGAGTTAAAGGTCCTGCATATATTTGTCAGGGTTACAGTCCATTGCTCATAGATGCACCTTTTAACGGTCTGGTGAAAGGCATTTTTGATATGGTCAAGTTACTAGGATTTTAAAAGCATACTTTGCATCTCCAGTGCTAATCTGACCCTGAAAAGAACCCTGAACCAGAGCTGATCAATTAATATGTGCCCTGAACATGCCTAACTGGGGGAATCTAAACCTTGCTAGGGTAAGGTGGCTGTCCATTTTGAAATCCCACTTTGGCAGCTGTATCTTTGGCCATGCCCATAACACACAAATGGGGCTCCTTGTCCATATATAACCCAAGGGCACCCCTTTGAAAATTACTTACATGCCTGTCTTGCATTTAGGTGCCCAATTTGGTGTCCAGACAACCATTTAAGTGTCTAATCGGTATTTAAAATGTTGGCATTAAACGGCTCTAGTTGTATTTTCAGTGTGAATTGGCTTTAGACATTGGTGATATATGAGCATGCTTGCTGTTAAGGGAGGAATGGTAGCCTAAAATAAAGTGATATTTTTTCCCGTGCTATTCTTCAGGGGCAATCACATTTCCTATGTGTTCTTCTCACTCCTCTGGCAGCCAAGTGATTACAGCATAAGACCACACAGAGAATAAATCTTCAGGGAAAATGGTTAGAGCAGCATCTCTTGTGGAGCACTCTGTGTGAAGTCAGACAAATACATAGGAAATGAGTGATGGGAGGAGGAAAATCAGCACAGTAAACTCTCCCCAAACAGCCACATAATCAAGGTCCCGTGACAGCAGGATTGTGCCTCCATACTTGCCTGAGATGTTGCTCAGACATGTGTGGACTCTAACAATTACAATTTTGTTTCCGTTAACAAAGCTGTTTGCCTTGTACATTCAACATTTGCTTCTCAAGACTACGTGGTCAGCTGGCCAATCTTGTGTGAAGCAGCTGCTGTTGTTACAGGAAGATGTGGGGTGCGGCTTCAGAGAGCAAAAGTCATTCTCCATCTTGAAAGGTGGAGCTCAGGACTGCAGACAGCGGGCTCTGGTTACTGTGTTTAGATAAAAATAGTTTAATTGATTAATACAATCTCCTGCTGACTTTAGAACAACAAAAATCTGATCACTTAGAAGGGCTTGCACGGTGGAACACGTCAGCTGGTTTAGACTACAGGCTATTAGTAAGACTTTGTTCTGCAAAGGTCATAGGCTTGCACAAGTTGCTGTCCCTGGCACTCAAAACTCCTTTAACTATGGTGAGGCTCTGTGATGAATTGCTGGAGAGTATAATATTGTAATATGGATTGTCAGTATATTTATAATTTTTTACATGTTTCATATTGAAGGATTTGTTTCTTATTGCAGCTGATGCCTTAAGCTTTTGAAAGTACAATGTCTTTTTCATTTTGTTCCCCTCCCAAACATCTTTAGCTTGTGGTCTACTCAGTGTACTTACTTGTTCCTCAGTGAGCACTAATGTAGATTGTGCCTGCTCATCGGGCTTATTAAAGAAGGCTTTGTTGATACTGGCCTAACTAAATTAAACTAGCTCTTTGTTTCCGTAATGACATTTCTGCCTATATGAATAATTTTGGGCTCTTTCTAGTTACATTCAAGAATGTAGAGCGCAAATAAAGTTTAACTGACACATGGCATGATAATGTCATCTCAGTATCCTACCTGATAGTCCTGCAGGATTTGAATTATTCTGCATTTAAAACTCTAAGCGGTGATACTGTATAACAAACATGGGACCCCATGATATTTCTATGTTATTGTCAACCTCTAGGCTTTGTGATCAGAATACTAAGGGGTCAGCTCTCTTTGCAGAACTGCTGTGAAATGACTCAGTCACTCATCCTCTTAGCGAATGGGTTTATGCAATTTGAGCCATCCCCTTTGGTGTGTTGGACAAAAAGCAGAGTTGAGAAACAGAGCAGAAATGCATTTCTTTTATAAAATAACAGTTGAGACGCAAAAGCCTTTTAATTTTTCTTTAAAAAATGGCAAGAAATCTGATATACACTGATATTAAATCAACAGCAAGAAATCTTACTTTAACACAGGCAATAAAGCACATACCATTTTGTTACTCACCTTTATCAAGATAATACTAAAATTATAAAGGGAACCTTTGGTAATGAACAAAACTAAACTGAAAGTTCGTTCAACATGTTGTGGGGGGAAAAAAGGGATTTTGACAATAATTACCCCTCATTGTGCTAAGCTGTTGTGAGAGTTAGTAATTGCCAGCAGCTTTTCACTGAATAGTTTCTGGGCATTTAAAAATGAATACACTGTGTTCATGAAGGAAGCTCATGGACAAATGAAGAATAGCTATAACTGAGGAAAGAATATGTCAGAGCTGAGTTGAAATTCCTTCATCCATCCTGAATGTTTGGGAAATGTGACTGTAAAACCAGATCCAAATGTTGCAGCCAGCCAGTCTCTATAGAATGGACTGAAGCAAAACACCTAAACTTTGAGGATCCAAACTGCGGTCTTGATCCTGAAAAGTGAACTGCATGGGAGGACTCCTGCACCTGTGTAGTTTTTGAGCAGGACTTCGGCCTTAATGGACTAGTCAATCTCCCACAAGAACATTTCTCCATTCAAGCACGATTGGAGGCTCAATGGATCTTGAGTATTTTTCCCCTGAATCCTGCCAGAGCGCCACTAGAATTTGATTTGAATGTTCTCCTTTTCCTCTTCTCCTGATATTTCTTCATTTCATTTTTGCAGCACAGCCACAGACAAAGGGGGAGTGACATTAGAAGGAAATGCCATGCTCTGCTCCCCTGGTTCACTAGAAGTCTCTACCTGTAGAGAGTGCAATAGACCATCTGGTGTTCATAAAAGCTCTGATTAAAGCAGAAGAGGGTTCAAAATGATAACGACAAGAATGATGAGGCAGATCTTGCTCCCTCTGAAGTCAATAGGAGTTTGGCAATCGCCTTGGGCAGGCGCGGGAATGGACACAATTAAGACAATTGTAAACTCTTTCGGACAAGGACCATTATTTTGTTGTGTGTTTGTTCAGCATCTAGCATCATGGGATCCTGCCTCAGGACTGGGACTGCCAGGAACTACATAAATACAAATAATAAATAATAACAACTTGGGTGGGCAAGTCGCCTTTTATTGAGCTAATACATACATTAAGATAGAGCCAAACGTCAGGATCCTTTATGATTTATTACAAATACTTGAAATGTTGTGTATTTGAAAGTGTTTGGGGTTCTAATAAAATGTATGTTCCACCTTGTCCACTTTTGCTTGAAGATCAACAGCACTATAATTATTTAACACAAACAGAGACAAAGATCCAAATTCTGTTCCAGCTCAAAGCACATTCAACCCCATTGACTTCAGTTGGGTTACACGGGTGTAAAGAGAGGAGAAGCAGTGACCCAAAGAATGATTCTTCACTTGTATAGAACCTTCAATCTGTACTACCTTACATTGTTTCACGATCTTAAATTACACACTGGGTTCAATTAATCCACTACTGAAATGTGATCATCTCTGGACTGAAATACAGTTACTCGACCAATTTTACCTCTTGTAGGACAGAAAGTTTAGGATGAGAAGTTAGAAATATGCCTTTCCATCTGAAAGGGTACAGGGAATTTAAGTAGGAAGAATGAAAGTAACCCAGCTGGAATTTAACCAGTTAACGTTTCTTGCTGTTTCAAGAAGCGTCATGACCAGAAGTGGTCAGTATCTAAGTTTCACATCTCCTCCAAGTGATGGCACCTCCACAGCCGCCCTAACACCGGCCCTGCTCCAGGAAAGCATCTACATTCAGATGGGTGATTAAACATGTGCTTAACTTCAAGCATGTGCTAAAGTGAAAGCTAGGCATGTGCTTAAAGCTTGCCTGAATAGTGATGGACTTCAGTGTTTTCTTGAGTCAGGTCCATAATGCTCTGGTAGAGAAGAGGAGTGTCACCTACTGAATTGCCAGCCCCATTTTCTGCAGCATCCGGGGAGGTCTTCCATACAAGTCCTGAGCCTACTCAGCTTAACTTGAGTGGTCTGGCTGGACCTGAACCGTGGGGAAGATGACAGATTTTTAGAACGTTAGCTCCTTTGAGTAGGGACTTCCTCACTGTATTCATCTTTAAAATGCTAACTCGATAGAGCTACAGAAATAAATAATGAGGAAAAGAAGAAATAATACAGTAATAAGCTCAGCGAGAGACAAAGAACCTGAATGAAGCCAGTTTATCAAATCAAAAAAAGGTAAGAACAAGGATTTTTCTTTAAATATTTAACCGCTTAACCATATTTTCTGTGATAGTTATTTGTTTTCTAGCAATGATTTCTGGGTAATTTGGTTCTTAGTGTCTTTGTGTTGCTTACGATCACATCTAAATGCAGACATGTTAATACCCAAATCTTGCTATCGTAAGTCACCTTAGGTATTCTAACATTCCAGACTCTGACATTACTGGTACAGCTTTGCTGACACTGAAATGGGTGTGATTTTTTTTAATTGAGCATGCTGCCTCAATAATTTTATCTGGATGAATATCTGAACTGAGCACATTTCTGGTTTGCTCTTATCTTGTCTGGAGTGCTAGAAAAGAATGAAAATTGATGGGTTGAATGGCTTCTCTCCGTAGAAAACATTTCCTTGTCCTTATGTAAGTGTCCTTGAAATACTCTCAGATTCTGTCCAATAGTTTACCCCTGCAGAAGACATGGGGCAAGGGAATGGGCGGGGGGGAGGGTGAGGAGGAGAGAGAGAGAGAAAATGATTAAGTGCTGTCATTTCAGAATTACCACTGACTAATAGTTTTAGCTGTTGCAATATTTACACAATATTAGCCCGATGCTAATCCCATTGAAAGTAATGGTAAAATGTGACTTCAGTGAGAGCAGGATCAGGCCCTTCTGTATGTCTTTTTCTCTGTTGTTAGCCCTTGCTCTGATTGTCCTTATGCCACAGCCAAAATTCAAGCCCTGGTGTCACAGAGATTTCCTCCTGGGAACAATCATGGCCACAGTTTGGCTTCATTTATATATAAAATCTTAATTTCTGGCCTTGGCTTGGCAAGGTACTTAAACAAATGCCTAACTTTGAGCCCATCAGTTAACTTTAGCAGGACTATTCGTGTGTTTAAAGTATGGCATGTACCTAAGTACCTTTGCAGAATCAGGACGTCTGCGTGTTTCTCTCTTTGAACGGGAGGTGTGAAATACCTGCACCAAATGATGGTAAAGCAATTTGTGTGCTACGTAATGTGCAAGCACATCCTATTCAGTCACATCCATTGTTCATCTCTGCTTAATTACATGTGCAGATTGTAGTTAGAATCAGACATTAAAAATCTGGAGCACAATAGCCAAAGTCATAATGGGATTGAAATCTCCATGAGGAAAGGGGATGAAAATGGAATGGCCATCTGTTGTAATGACTCTGGAGGTTGTAAATGACATAATATGGGCTGCCTCTACTGGCCATTGCACTGAGTTCAGAGAGACAGCCCTTGAGAAAATACAGTACCTTGATAAAATCCTAAAAGACCACAATATCTGGCAGTGACAAAGTGGCTGGTAGCATTTGGTTCGTCTAATTTCAAACCTAGGCAAATACTGATTGAAATTTCCAAAGCAGTCGTGGAGATTTAAACATTGATCTTTCATTAAAACTAATGGGAGATATGTGTCTAAATTTAAATCCCCTAGACTGCTATGAAAATCTCAACCAGCATTTTGGAAGTTTGACTCTGATGATGCTACAATCAAAGATGTGATTTGCAGCTCAGGTAGATGTACCCAGGCTAACTTTAAGTGCGGGCTTCAGCACATACAAAAAACCCAAGTATGTACCCAAGGGGACCTGCTACAGTTTGCTCTGAAGCCCATGCCACTGTGTTTTCACGGCTATTTTTAGCAAGCTAGCTAGATTAAAAGCTAGCATGCGTATGCCGACATGAGCTGCAATCACACCCCCGATTGCAGTGTAGACATAGCGTAAGTAGCACATTATGCTTAGGTGGTGAGATGGTGAAAATAGGAGGAGAGAGGGAAGGAATCCAGTGGGATAAAAATTGAAAAATGGAGTAGAGAAAAGGGAGATTAAAAAGCAAACACAGAGAAGTTGTGTGGAAAAAAGCAGACAGAGAGTAATAATCCAATGAAAAAATGCATATAGTATGAATTTTCTTTATGTAGCATGTATAAGCGATCCATTTTTTTTAGCCTAGCTTTTGTGGGGTTTACTTGTTAATTTGCTGAGAGAGTGCTTTCATAGATTCCCAGTTCATAGATTCGAAGCCCAGAAGGGACCATTGTGGTCATCTTGTCTGACCTTCTATATAATGCAGGACATAGAACTTCCCCAAAATAATTCCTAGTGCACATCTTTTAGAAAAATATCCAATCTTGACTTAAATCAATGACTCTCTGTGTGACTCAGCTAGACAAAGTAATCTATGGTGTATCTCCACTGCTTTCCATGGAGAGAGCTGATGGTTGACTTTGGCCCATGACTTTCTGCTCATAATACACAGCACAGTTTCTCTGTAGCTAGAGAATTTTGCTTTTAAACTCAGTCACCCTTCGTGGGGAGGAGACGACATGGATATAGTTTACAGGAAAAGAAAAACACTTGTGAATTCAACCCTCCCCATCCAAACAGTTTGAGGGATTCCTCAAACCACAAACTCCCCATAGCCCACCCATACTTAGATACCAATAAAAATAACACTTCCAGTTGTGTTTGGGTGTGTGAGGGTTCCAAGGCTCTTTAGCACGTTAACCATCATCACAAAGCAACGATAATAGTCCTTACAAAAACGTCAGGGTTGATTGTGAAGTTGCAAGGGAGATGTCTCTTGGTTAAGGGATTTTTGGCCCAGAAGACAAGGATTGATCTAACGCCCACTGAAGTCAATAGAAAAGCCTCCCATTGACCTTAACAGGAATGATTCAGGCCCACAATGAGCAAACTGAGCCTGGATGTGGAAGTGGAATAACAGCTGGTGCCTACAGATTTTCTGTTATGAAACTCCACTTGACAGTACAGTAAGTACTGCACTGGGCACTGATACAAAGGAGTCCTACCAGGGATTGGGGAAGAAGATATCATAGCACGAACTTGTCATTGCAGGCAATTACACGTTATGCCCAAAATAAATGAATAAAGCTTATCAGCAAAGTCTATGAAAAAGAACACATGTAACTGATAAATCCAGTCTACGCTGTGCTTTAATTTGTTCAGATGAATATTTCTGTACTCAGCATATGGTGCACTAGATTTCAAGTCATTGATAAAGACTCCAATCTTTGTAGTCTCTTTATTATATTTTTCCATTTTCTGCTGAGTTGGAAAAAAGGCACTGCATGCCATCTGTCAGCCTGAAAGTAGGGAAGAAGTTTCAGACTGGTAAACTAGCTCTTCTCTTCCAGGTTGTGGTCCCAGGGAAAGTAACACAGCCCTGTTAAACAGTTATTTAACAAGCACACTGATTTATCGAGCACCCTAATGACAATTATGAATATGAACCTGTCTTGTTAATAACCACTATTCCTAAACATCCTAGTCACGAATATACAGTAATTAAGCCATTATAGCTAATGCAATTGTATTGGTTCTATTAAATGAAGGGCTGTGCTGTAAATAAAGATGGGGTGATAAAAAGAAAAGAATTGAGGATATTTGTTGGAAATATTATTGGAATATGCACTGCAGGAGCAAGAAGCTCAGATTTAAAGGCTTCTACTTTAGCCTAATCTATAGTTGTGGATTACTTTAACCGGTTACCCACCCCAAACCGAGGGCTTACACCTACTTTCATCTGTGAGAGTTCAGCCCTCAAGACAGACTACAGTGGAGAGGTTATCAATAGGAGGGGGACCCACCGGAGCACCACAGAGATGACATAGTGCTCTTTTTATAATAATTACTTTTATTAACCAAACAAACAATACACCCGTTGCAATCTGGCAAAGGGGAGAGATACCAATACAGAATGCATAATATTTGCCTCACTCACATCATGCCTTGTGGAAAAACCTGAAGTGTTACTCCTCATCTTCATCCTCACCCCCATCATTATCATCATCATCGCCACCAGTGGCCATCAACCTGGTGACATCCCACCATGGCCCGTGACTGGGATACCGCTGTTTTAATGTGTTACGCTGATGTCCACTGGGGTCATACATATTTATGAAGGTTTTAACTCCTTTTCTTTATTTGAACTTTCACACCTCCCTGCTCTTGGTGTCCCCTTACTCATTAGTTCACCGTATACTCATTAACATTTTACATCACCTTATCACCATAGTAACAGGTGGCTACCTTAAGGAAATCGAACATTTCTCCCTGGCTACCAAGAGTCACCTTGTGGAGCCTATAGTCTATGCATAGACATTATTAGCCAAACTCAGCAGTTATTTTCAAAACATCAGTATATCACAAACACAGACACAAGCTCAGCAGAGTTATTATTAATTTACTTATTATACTAACTATTATAATAAATCCTAATGCCTAATCTGTCTAAGATAAATATTTTACAGGCCTGAGGCCTTGTAGGTCCTGTGTTACAATATTAATTGATCCTTACCTTTCACCTCTATATCCTAAATATACCTGATACCTTTTATCCTTGGCTACATACTAAAGAGTCTATTTTTATGATCTTGGCTGGAATTGAAATCAGAAGCTGATACATAAAACTACTTGCTCCTTTCACCGTAAAATACTGCACCAAATCCCATGATGATGGCAGGTTTGTGATAAAGCTGTCGTAAGTGGTAATCAGTTTATTACACTTCCACTGCAGCTCCTTCACTGATCTCATGTCTATCTGTAAGGTGCAGTAAGATGAGCTCTAAAGGCCCTTTTCGTAAAAGTTTTACCTAGCTTTTTCAATAGAAAAGATAATCCCCATGTTTCTTATTCAGTAAATTCAGGCCCATTGCATGTAATGGCTTCTGTTTCACTAGGTGCACCCAGTTTTATAAAGGAAACAAAACTGGTCCCACCTGAGGATTTAAATCTCTAGCAAATAGCTTCCAACCTTCAGAGAAGGAAATTTTGGATTTATATAGCAGGGCCAATGCTGTTAGCTACATGGACGTAAAGCTGGTGTAAAACACCACTGAAATTAAAGGATTTACTCTGCATTAACCCACATGTAAATTAAATCAGAATTTGGCCACAGGTGACCATGTTCAGTAGCATAACAGCAGTGTCTTAGGTGTTCTTAGGTGGCTATGGACTAAGGGCAGATGAGATTAGAACCAGTCATTTTTTAGAGGCGATAATAGAGTGTCCTGAATAAAATGAAAATGATTAGAGGCATGGAAAGGCTTCCATGTGAGGAGATATTGAAAAGGTGGGGATTGTTTAGAGAGGAGCCATGTGATACAGGGTATATAGAGCTATGCAGACTACAGCACTGTATAGATAAGATAAACTGTGTGCTCTTCCTTACCCTTTCTCACAATATCAGGGACATCCAATGACATTGCAAGGTAACACATTTAAAACTGATAAAAAAAGAAATCCACAACACATAATTAGTCTGTGGGACTCATTGGCACTAGATATCATTGAGGCTGAAGATTAGTAGGATTCCAAAAAGAATGAGACATTTATCTGGATAATGAGCATATCCATTGCTACATCAGATAGAAGAGGTTTGTATTTTTGAAAGTGGTAAAAACTCTCATGCTCCAGGACAGAAGGTAACCACTAACTGTTAGGGGTTGGGAAGAAGCTTCCTTGCTGGGCAGTTTATTCTATCACTGTCCACTGTGGGAGAATTTGTGCATTCCTCTGAAACACCTGCTACAGGCCACTGTCAAAAATAGGATCCTGGACTAGATTTTCCACTGGCCAGATCCAGTATGGCAATTTCTATATTCCCTAGACAAACACAGACAAGTAGATGGTGGGTAGATTTGCTATCTAATAGGCTCCTTGGAGCTTTATCATGGTCATCTTACGTGGTCTTCAGGCATAATACATGGGTAATGGGTCCAACAACAGTTTCTGAAGCTGTTAGGAACAACTGGGGCTTTGCACAGATGCAGCATACACAGCAGTCTGCTTAAACTGGCAGCTCCCTCTGAGAGAGCTGGGCCTGCCTCAACGCCCTTGAAAACTCCTGAAATTTCGGGGTGTTCAGGATTTGACCCAGATCTGAGTTTTGCAAAGAGCATCTTTCTTTATAAAGATCTGAACATAAACCATAAATTACAGACACAATCAACCCTCAGTTATGGAGTTTTTAGACTTGGGATCCAATTGTTGGCACTTCAAGCCCATCTCTAATCGCCAGGGTTTCTCTTTGTTTACACAAATTGTACTGCTTCCTCCTCATGACGGGAATGAACAGGAGACACACAGGGCCCCATTAAAAGGGGACGCACACTGCACCCATTACCGGCAGCACTGACAGCAAGCCCTCTCTCTCAAGCATATGACAGCATTATCTTTTGCCCGTCTGGCTTGGGATGAGAAGCTAATGAAGCTGCCAATAATTCTCTATTTCTAGCTAGAGATCCAGTGATTTTCTTGAAGTGCAGAGTCACTTGAGGTGAATGGAAGAAAGGAAGATTGTCAGCTGAGGACAGAAAGAAAAATTAAAGGGAGATTGTGCTGGAATTTAAAATAGTTTCAATTGCTTAATCAGATGCAAACTGTGACTGGCTCAAAAATGATTATTTAGTTTACATGCTGTCTTTAAAAAAATTAAGCCTGACATAATGAGAAAGGAAGTAGTGATGGTGTTAGCTTGATGTCATGTACCTAGAGAGGAAGAGAAGAGCTACAACCCGTGAGACAGGGATCTTCACCCTGAGACGCTGGCCAAAATTCAAACATGATTTGTGGGATGATGTAAGTTAGATGCCTTTTATACTCACTTAGACTCCTGCAAATGATAGCACATGGGCTGACCACTCTGGCTGCATAGGGCCCCACTGACTTCACTGGGGGCTTTGTGCAGGGTGCAGCAGCTCACCTGTGCACTATCAATTGCAGGGTCAGAGACCTAGATTCCCTCATACTCAATTAGACTCTGTTACACCTATTTGCACCCATTTAGTGATGCATATGTTTTTGTGAAGGAGTCTGTGCTGGTGAAGCTTTCCTCGTAAGGAGCAGGAGGAATGTGTATGAAGGAGTCAATTGAAGTTGGGGATGACCTATTTAACTCACACATTCTTGTAGCCTACTTCTACCCACCTCTGCATTGGTCCCCTTGGCATGTGAGTTATACCAGCTCAGTGTCCAAACAGGGAGCTACTGTGTGTGTGTTTGTGTATGAGTTGGGACAAAGGGGGTATAAGTTACATGCTGGTAAGAGGATGTGAACCTAGGTGAGTCTGGGGGCTGGTCTACACTGAAAAGTTAGGTTGACCCAGCATGTCTCTCAGAGGTGTGAAAAATTCACACACCCCAAGAGACATAATTAAACTGACCTAATCCCTGGCATAGACAGCACTAGGGTGATGGAAGAATCCTTCTGCCAACCTAGCTTTCTCCTCCTGGGGAGGTGGATTAACTACAGAGATGGGAGAACACCTCCTGTTGCTGTTGTGAGGGTCTACACTGACGCTCTGGAGCGGTGCTGCTGGAGCATTTCAAATGTGGACGTAGCCTACGCAAAGAAAGGTAACCAAGCAGGAGTCTAAGTAGTGTAACGTACACATTGTGGGGTGGAGGAGAGGTACGGTATACCAAGTACCCTTAACTTCACCTCTGAGTTTGGTCTAGAGGGAACAACAGATGATTCGCACACCTGTCTTAAGGTCAATCTGGTGGGGCAGATCTTTAGCTGCCGTAAATCAGTGTGGCTCCATTGCAAACATTGACTTCAGTAGAGGTGCAGAAATTTACACCAGCTGATGACCTGGGCCAGAAGCTTTGCTTGGGATATTTACACTGAAGCAATAATAAAAAAAAATCTAAATAAAATAATACAGACACTACCTAAAAAGAGGTGTCGAATTCTCCTGCTGTCCTCTGTATCACCTGCTGCTGCCCTCATCTTCCTACCAAGATACAGTTCATCAGAATGCATCATTTCCTACTGATATTATCATGAACATGGCAGTCTCAAGGGATTATGCAGTGTCCAATTAATAGCAAAAGAAATTTTAAGGATTTTTAAAAAATCTTGATTTCTAATTTGCTTGTTTAATTTTCATATTCTGATTAGCTGAAGTCATCTAAAGCAGTGGTAAAAAATGCCATGGCATTTTCCTAAGTGGCAGATTATTTTTAGCCTTCGAGATTTAAAGCTCTCTCCAGGTTCCTGAACTTTGAGAACTTTTCTTCAATAAGGAACTTGATAGCCAAACAGATATATCCCCTCCAACCATTCAACTGATTTAATTAAAATATGCAAAATCTCTCCTTCTGCACAATAAAGGGATATGCATTTTTTCAGTGAGATAAAAGACATTGGCTAAAGTCTTTATTATTTATAGGCGTAATTACTTTCCCCTCTGTTTTTATGGCATGAATACTGTCCTGTTTTACTGTATGTTAAAGCTACAGAAGGAAAAAGAAAAATCCAGATCATTTTATACCTCTCTGGCATTCCTGGAATGACATGTACAGCTTCTGTGAAACAGAAACAGGCATATAAAAAAAGAGTTTGGGGCCTGATTCTTATTTATGCTAACATGTTCTTTACACTTCCAGAGTGCTGTAAATCTTATCCTTTATGTCTCAATTTAGATCACGCCCTATGGAGGAACATTCACAAACCGAATATGTTATTGTTATTAGGAATTTGGTTTAAAATTGCTCTTCCTCAACTGATTTTTTTTAATCACCCAAAGATGTTTAGATTGAGATTTAACCATCAAAATGCAGATGAGTAGATCAGCCTGTCACCTATAAGGTAAGAAAAAAGAGCACTGAAAGCAAATAAAAAATGAAGATATGAGCATAGTAGAATTTTTGTTTGTTTTTTTCCAACTGCCATTGCAGTTTGGGTTCCTTGAGTGCTGTTCTCTATATCTTCACACTGCAGAACATATAGGCTGGATTAACCAAAAGCTGCCCACACAAGAGAACACCTGTGTAATAACACATAGCACCCGTTTTGGCTATTCACTTCTCTCCTTGCCCACAGTCACCCTCATTGGCCTATTTCTGGCATCTTTTAGGAAGGAGATCACAGCCTCCTAGTTGCACAAGACCTTGCACCCAAACAATTATCTCTACCCTTCTCTCCACAAGGTTAGAATTTAGTTTATCTTTCCAACCCACCCATCAGTAACTATTCCACTAATAGTTCTGAGACCCCAGCCAGGTAGTGTTAAATGCAAAGATTTTTTTTGGAAGCAGGTGAGAAATAGAGAGAAAAATCATAAGATGATCACTACAGAACAAAGTCACCTAAACAAATACACCTGAAAGCATCACTAGAGTGACCCTAAGATTTATTATAGGATACTAAAATATTTTCTACAGAATGGTAAAAAAGTACTTTTTTTCTCTCCCAAGTTAAAGCTGTCTGCCTCTGTCTACCATAGCAGCTTAATCATATGTACAGAGGGTTTCTCTACAAGTATCCTGTTGGCTTCTACAGGCCATTCCCCTAATTATAAATTACGTTCATCTTAACAGGGAACAGGGACAATATCATGTCATTTATGTGCCCAGTTGCAACTAACCAACACAGCTCAAATCTCAAATATGGAGTATCCAATATGTGCAGCAAACAGTTTACAATTAATCCACAGCATTAAAAAATAAACCTCAAAAATTGGTTGATTAAATTTGAATAATAAGTAAATTCAAGGAAATCATGATCTGCCTCTGGACATTCCATGTGCGGAAAGAGAGGGTAAAACTCTCAATAAATTATTTGCTATTAATGATTTACTTAGCTCTAGTCAGCATTAGCCAATGCCCCTATACAGCAGGACAGGTTCCTAACCACTAGTAATGAAAGACTGAATTGATTATTATTATTATTATTATTTTGCAAGGAGAGAAGTATTTGTTAATTCTAGTGGCCTGGTCAGATTCTAACTTGAGTAGCTCTATTAGGTCTAGCTAGCGAACTATGCAGTTTCAGTTGGATAAGTTCACTCTCTGCCCTAAAACTGTGCAATGTTGTTGTACACTATTAAAGCATTTGTCGCACTTCATCTCATAGGTGGATGCATTTCAGTGATGGATAAAGTGGTTCCTGTGCAGTTTGTAATTCAGCTTGTTGGAAACGTGCTTTCCTAAGAAAAGTACTGTATAAATGCAGAGTACTCACACCTATTATTCATCTTTTAATACACATTTCAATAATATTTGGAGTAATATGATAACAATAATTAAAGGTGATAGGATAAATTTTGACATGTTTATAAGGCCAATTACAAACACCTCTTTAAAAACCAAGTTTTGATCCCAAGCACAAACAGCCAATAAACACTCTGATCATAAAGATGATGATACCTTTAACAGAGACATGTGTTAATGCTTTAGATACAGTTATAACGGCTCTGGTTCTATGCCCAGCTCAGAACTCCAGGAGAATCAGTCTAGGGGAACATAGAACTGGACTCAAAATGTGGATCCCTCCAGGGGTTGTACCTATCTATCTACTGTTTCCTTCAAAAGTGGCTTGAGGCTTTTAAGAGCTGAGACAATCCCTATAATGTCAATTACCCTGGGGTCAAAGGCAGAACATACAATTGATTCTTGTGGTGCAAGACCAGAGATGCAGTTCACTAACGTGACTCTAGGCTGTACAACCAACCGCCCTCCTTTTTTTCAGGGCTAAATATTCCCCCCTCTGGTCCCTTGCACAATCAACAAACACCCACAGCAACAACACAAGCCGAGGCCCTCAGACAGGTTTGATTTTGGGTGACCTGCCAGTGCCATGGGTAAATTTGCCACGAGCTCCTCTTGCCCTGACGCTGCTCTTCCGTCACGTGCTCCCCCCTCCCCTCCATCCCCCCCAGACATACCTTATGCCACCAGCTGCTCTGCTCCTGGAAGCATCCACCTTTTGCTCACTAGCAAACCACAAACACATCGTAGCATTTTCCAAGGGAGGGGGAGCCCAGCAGTTTGAATGCAGTTCTGAATTTAAAAAGAGGATGGAGAGAAAATGAGCTAGTAGCAGGTGGCTGGGAGAAAATCAGTGGGAAAGGGGAAGAAGGGGAAGAAATGGGGACAGGCGCAAGGGAACGGAATGGAAATGCTGCCTCGCTGAGCTCTCTCCTGCAGCAGGTGAAGAGGGGAGCCTTCTTGGCCAGGAGAACTGTAAAAGCTGGATCCCGCCGACTTCAGTCTGTATCCAGTGTAATGAGAATACTGCAAGCAGCCTAGGGGGGTTAGACACAGATCTGTCAAAATGTGTGTGAAGGTAATGGAGACTATGTCTCCACATTCCCTAGACTGCCTGGAAAATCTCAACCAAGGGTTGATCAGCTAAAACCACGTGCAGTGGGATCGTGCACATCTGCCGGCGCAGTTCCACTGCCAAATGTCAATGTCCTGGCATGGAATTTGGCTGGATCTAGAAAGATCAAGATGTCAGAGATGGCTTGTTGTGGCTTCCCCGAAACGTGATGTATTGAAGCAGGTCAATCTGATGTCAAAGAATGGTTACAATTGCTTTCTGTCCTAGACAGTAAACGTTTGGGAATCTAGCTGGAAAAAAAAAACAACAACAACAACAACAGGCAAGACCCTGAAAGATATAGATTCAGATCTGGAGTTTTCAAGTGCTCCTGTGTCAGGATGCACCAGCAGACAGATTTCCGTAGGGGACTAGGAGCAGCTACACTTGATGTCTGTTTCTGCAGCAGAATTCAGAGGTTTATGTCCAAAACTGACCAGTTGCTGGTTATGGTTTTTGTTGTTGTTGTTTTCGTTTCTGTTCTGCTCTTGCACTGAGATGTGTACGAGCCCGGGGTTTTCTGGTCACGTAGGACCAACAGCACGTGCTAACTATTTTGTCGGTACCGTTTGGTGGGTTGGGGGCAATGGAACCAGCAGGCTCCAGGTTTCTTTGTTGTGCTGTTACCGTGGGATGGAGCAGCCGCACTTCTCTGTTTTGTTGGTAGGACTGAGGGGAAGGAGGGGATTGAAAAATAACCTAATTGGATGCAGTCAAGTGTCAGGTGTATATTTTTGTGCTGCTCCTGCAGGGTCTGGAGATTCTGCTCTATTAGGAGCTGCTTTATGTTTTCTTCTATTTACATATTACAATTTGGGGTTGGGTTTAAAATTTGGAAGCATCCAGGTACCGAATACGTGTTTTTTCTAGTGCTATTGGGCCAGGGGACTCCAGGGTCCAGATTTTTCCAGGGAAGGATAGATTTATGGTTCGGAGTCAGAAACTGCGGCGATCCAGGTGGACCCAAGTGCCGGATCTGTGTTTTTTGGGGGGACACTCACGTGCCAGGATGTAGTGGGGTGTAGAACATTTTGATGCAGTCGGAGCAGCTAGGCTTGGCTCGCTGATCCTGCCATGAAATCTGAGGGATGAGGGCTAAGCATTGAACGGATCCAGTGACAATCCAAGCGCCAGAACTGTGTTTTGGTGGCGCTCGTCTGCTCTAATTCCCCAGGGTCCAGACATTTCTGGCGCTGTAGGAGCAGTTACCCCGGCTCTCTGTTCGGGCGTCGGGTGGCCTCGGGGTCACAATGGGAGTGGCTCCCGCAGGTGCCAGATCCAGGTTTTCGCAGAGCTCGTGCTCCGGGGTGGATTTTTTTTTTTTTTTTTTTTTTTGGCGCAATAGCATCAGCTAGACTCGTTCTCTGGTTTGTTTGAGGGCACAGTGCCGGGGGGGCGGGGGGCCACACGTCGGTAAGACCCAGTGCGATCCAGCTTTTTCCTTTCCCCCTTCTTGTCGTCTCCAAGGTGTGAGACAAGAGGCTGCCCCAGCTGCTGGAGGAAACGAGGGAGAACTTGGCTTCCTCGCGGACTGACTAGGGACCAGGCTGCTGCCTCTCCATCGCTCTTTACTCGCCCCTGGGGAAGCGCTTCCTGCGGCTTACTCCCCCCAACCCCCCCCCCCCCACCCAGAGGGGCAATCCAGCCGCAGCACCCCAGAGCACCAGGAGGGCCAGACAGAGCGAGAAGGAAGAAGGAGCGGATTGGCGTGTGTGTATTTTTTTTTTAAAGCCGTTCCTGCTTATCCCTCCCGATGGCATTTTCCAGAAACTGCAGAAGCAGGGGGCTGCAGCCCAGACCAGCCGGAGAGGGGACTGGGTGGTGGTGGTGGCTGAGATAATCAGTCGCTGCACCCTGCCTGGGTGTGTGAGTGTGTGTGATGGGGCGCGTGCAGCGTGTGTCAGTCTCCCTCCCTCCCGCTGGCGCTCCGGAGTGCATCTGTGCGTAGATCTCTTTATTTTTTGGAGGAGGAGCGGGGGGGGGGGGGGGAGTAGTAGCGGGGGGGGGGGAGTAGTGGCGGGGGGGGGGGTTTCGCAGCCCCTACCCGCTGAATTCGGGGCCCGGGAGTGGCGGGGAGAAAGAGGCGAGGCACCAGACGATGCTGGGGGCTGCTGCCCCTTCTCTCCCGCCGGCGCCCTGACTGCGCTCGGCACCCGCCCGGGCGGTGGGCAGAGCCGCGGCGAGCGATGCCGGGGAAGTTTGGGAAGAATTAGAGGGAAATGGGTGGCCCTGGCCCTGCCGCGGCTTGTCCTTGCCAGGCTCATCCCGGAGCGGATTACAAATGAGAGGCATGGACCGCACGCCACGGACCGCGGGGACCTGAGCATGTAGAGATCGAAGCCGCCTCTCTTCGGTGAGTCTCCCGCTGTGTGGGGCTTGGGGGGGGAGGGGGAGGCTCTAGTAAAAAGGCAGCCAGAAGGGGAGCAACAGATTGTAGGGACCGGCCGTCGCCTCTGGGCAAGACCGTCAGGAGAAGGGCTGTGATTTGGGTGCCTGGCAGGAGAGAAAGAGAAAGCCAGGGAGGCAGAGCCGCAGTTTGAAAAGACCGATTTGCCAGCCCCAGCCCCACCGAGCTTTTGACGGCAGCCTCCATCAGGCGCCAGCGCTCTGTTCAAACACGCCTCAGCCCTCCCGTGCCCCCCGTCGGATTTCCTCCAGGAGATGTTTGGCCTCAACGCTAGGAGGTCAGTGGGAAAGGGAGAAAAAATATATATATAATCTCTGCTTGCCCGTGATAGTCTGGCGAAAGCCTTTTAGGGTAGAATGGCCGGGGATGCCTGCTTCCCCCTTCTTTATACGGCCTCCTAGAGCTGGGTGGTTCAAAACCAGCTTTTACGACCCCTTTGATCGCCTTGTTTCATTCCCTGAAATTATATCCCCGGCTTTTACATGTTTATGGCATCTCCTCTTCATATTTGCTAGGATACTGTAAATTAAGCACGTGTCACATTAGAAGGAAGCTGCTAGTTGCTTCAGGGATTTCTCCCCCTCCTTCCATGCAGACAGAAAATACAGTGAATCACAGTTACAATGGGCTGCATTTATTTATTTGGTTGGTTATTTATGTATTTTTTGTACAGGGAAGTTCATTACTGCAGAAGTGGCCAAGTTGCCAGCTGGTCGGATTAGAGTACAAAACAGGAGGACATCAAAACTTATAATAAAGTCCAGACTAGCTGGCTTCATTGCAAAAGTTTATGGTGATGCAGACTCTAAATCTAATGGACCATGTTTCATTTTAGCTGTCCATGCAGTAGATATTACATATATATGTCCATGTGCTAAATTATAATATATATAATGAATTTTATAACAGCCACCTGTGTGTTCATGTGATTTTACTTTAGATATTATGTACACATATACATTTATTTTCACCTTATTAGGTGGGCCATTTCTGTGACACATTTGTGAGTCATATCAGTGATCCACAGCTTTTGAAACAAGAACTGCTAATAGTGATGTCATAGGAGGATGTTCTTTGCCATACCTTCAAAAATAAAATTCCACTCTGAACCTCAAACTACATAAATTACGAACTGTCAAATGCCTAACAATCTGTCAGATTCCCAGCACAACAAAAACAAAAACCAACCCTCCAATCTCTGTTTCTCAAGAACTCACAGGACTTAATTTGTTTGATTTCATTCTATTTGCTATTTAGCTGTGTCTTTTGTGAATGGACATTGTGACTGTCTGTTATTATTAGTGATGTTGATAATATCATTTTAGCTCATGGCTATGCATAGGATTCGGTATAATTATTCCATAAATTTCTACACACTTTTGAGTTATCCATTTCAATGATTTTATATGAAGTCCTACATTTTCACAGCTGCCTCAAAGGGTGTTTGGACTTTTAATCCACTTGATCACCTTCTCTCAACTTTTCCATTGTGTTCTTCAAATATTTTGTCTGAGAATCTTCCTGTTGGACAAATCATAAAAAGAAACAGGTTTTGTATTAGGTGGAACACTTTGTAACAAATGTTCTTATGTAATGCAAGGTCCTGTACAGTGTGCAAAATGAAAGAGAGTGGAAGATTTTTGGAAGAACAGTTGGTCATGTGGCTAAGGTAGGGGAAGAGAGGGGAAGGAGTCAGGAGTTTCTATTTCCAGATGTGTCACCAACTTCCTGTGTGACCTTTATCAAGTCATTCAGACTCTCTGTGGCTTGCTTTCCATCTCTGTAAAATAGGGATAATCATGCTGAGCTACTTCACAGGACCGTTGTGAAGCTACATTTTTGTTTGCGAGACACTTTTCAGTTCTGGGAAGGAAGATGCTACATCAGTGCACATGATTATTATTCCAAAAGTGCTTTTTAGGAACTAAAGGGAAACTCAGATTGTTAGCTTATTAAGAATGTGTAGCCAAATGTCTTTTAATACAGTTGACAAATAGAATGGCCTACCTTTCTGAATATTAAACCCTAGTAGGAACTATTGGGCATCATTTCTGAAGAAGAAAACGACACAACCAGGGACCAAGATACATGTATATATGTACACTTCATGAATGTCTACACCCATCTTCCCTAAGTAGAACTGCTGGATAAATATCAGCTGAAGCAAGTTCGGGTCATTTCCATTTCAGACCATCTAGCTTATAAATGTTTTTGAATGTATCTATATTCTGGAGAATGCACAAGTCTCTTGGCATTAACTAGACTCCTTGTGAGCCTCTTAGACTCCCCTTTCTACCATGCTATGGTTTGTCATTTCATTTGTTTTTTTTTTAATATTGAACTTTAGCGAGCAGAGATCAATAAGCTATCAGCTCAATGCAAGCCTTGATAGACAATAACTATCTTTATTAAACTAACTTTAATTTGAGATATTGTTGCCAGGCACATTTTTAGTGAAAAAAACTGAAATGGGCCCAGGTGTTCGCTTTCTTCAAACCGTGAAAAGGACCTAGATGGGAAATGGCTTGAATGCGAAGTACCCTACAATTGGCTTTGATTTGAGTTGTAAACACAGAGAACAGTCATAAAATCCCTTAAAATTTTGTTACTTTCTCAGGAGAACATTTTTTTTTATCATCTATCTCTTGTCTCCCTTTCTCTTCAGTATATTTCATTTACAATCTAAAACTATTCATCTTTTGGATTATTTATCGGATATTTAAAATGTATCGTTAGTTTCTTGACCTTCTTCCCTTGTTTTAAATTAGATGTTCAAACTAGTTTCTGCACAGGATTGGCATCTCAGAGATAATGGATAACACAAAACTCTTTGATTATTTCACTTCTTGCAAAGATTTATTTTTCGGGCAATCATAAAAAAATCGTCAGATGATCAGTACTGAGGTCTCCTGATTAGGTGGATTTTTTTTTTAGTAGGCAAAATTATGGTATTGTCATCTCACTGAATTATGGGTCTCATCCACAATATGTTTGCTCTGGATTCTCAAGGTTACAGGTCTTGATAACTTATCCCGGAAGAGGAAGTTTACTAAAAACAATGTGCAAATAATTATTCCTCATAATAGACTGAATCGTTGATAACCACCACCCAAGTGTAGCTAAAAGGAGGCTGATACTGTTGGGATTATTCTTTTAAGTACAGTAGCATCATTTGCACAATGTGAGTCAAACTCTGCTCACAGTTACACTGGTGTAAAACTGGAGGGACTCCTTTGATTTATAGGGTTACTCCAGATGAAAACCAGGGTAACTGAAACAAAAGGCCATATTATGCTGTTGATTTTTAAATAACTCTCCCCATTAATATCAATCAGGCATTCTGAAAGCAAGATATGGGCCAGAATTTAGCCCATTGTTGGCATATTCACAGCAATATAATACTCTCTTATGGATGCCTCACTTCAGAATTCACTGTAATGTGCTAGTGGGGAAAGGCTGTTGAATGACTCAGATGAATGTAGCTCAGAGTAAACAAACATGCAAAGCATTTCTGGCTAAAGAGAGAAAGGGAGAACATGAAAGAGCAGACAAGCTAAGTTGAAGGATAAGACGTTTGTCAGCAAGTCTCATCAAATTTAGCAGAATCAAGCCACCCAAAGATGCAGGGTCAGATTTCCTATTACCTTTCACCTTCTTCAGTGATGAGCAGCTGTGCAAAGTGGCTGCAAAATAAAAGTAAAATGCTACTAAATCAGAATTGTCCACTCACTTATGCTGGTGGGGAAGTACTCTCATATTGCCTGGGTGTAGATAAATTCATAAGGACCCAGACCCCTTCTACTGTCATAGTCTGGGGGACAAGGGGACAAGAAGGTGACTTTAAGCCACCTTTGTGCTTCCTTAATTTGATGCTAAGCTGGTCCCTGGCACAAATTAGAGCTACCTGTAGGCTATTTTAATTAGTGCTGGCTACCAAGGGCTCTCATGGGGTTCCCCAGCAACCACAGATCACTGTGATATAAGGGCACCCTGACCATATCCCCTTTCAAGTGAACACACCCAAATGCACTTGACTGATTAGGGTCAAGATTTAAGACATGGGACAATCGAGCCCCCTGTGTCTAACTGAGTTCTTTGTTTCAGAGTAGCAGCCGTGTTAGTCTGTATCCGCAAAAAGAACAGGAGTACTTGTGGCACTTTAGAGACTAACAAATTTATCTGAGCATAAGCTTTCACTGTAGCCCACGGAAGCTTATGCTCAAATCAATTTGTTAGTCTCTAAGGTGCCACAAGTACTCCTGTTCTTTCTGAGTTCTTTGTAAGGCTATGGGAGAAGCATTATCCATTTTCAGCAGTGATAAGGTCAGCTCTCTGAGCCTTCAGTCTCATGCTTCAGGATCCAGGATGAATACCACTGTTGGTTAAGGGAATAACGTAGTGGCAATCAGGGATTAAACTGTGGGTGTGTGGGGAGTGCACAGGGCCCCCTCCGTTGGCTTGCATGAACTTCCCTTTCTGCTTGGTGCATGGAGAGCTCCTGCTCCTATTTCAATCTACTTAGACCACTAGTGCCAATATGCTGAAGAAATGGTGTGGGGAGGTGTTGTACTGGTTGCTCCATATTAAAATGTGGTGATTTAGGGGTGCAGAATGCTGCAGGGAAAGCAATGAAGAGTCTTTACACAGAGGCTGTCACGAGCAATAGGTATAATGTTTCTGTTGGCATTTTGTATGACAGGATGAGAGGTTGTGTGAGAATGAGATGAGCTGGAGTTGGGAGACACCAGTGTAGTTCTGTATGTGTTGTAGAATGTATAGGCCTCAACCCAGGGTTTTCTTTTTATGCCTTTCCTCAGTGCAAATCAACTTTTGCTTTGTATTGACAACATCAGGCATGGAGAGAGAGACCCACTCATGCAATACATTTGGACAGAAAAGATTCCAGAGGCAAATCTTCATTACTAACAATTATGGGTGTCTCTGTAGCTGACTCACTAGGACAGTAAGGCTGTTAGAGATTTAGTATTTTTGTTCTCAGTGCAATCTTTTGGCTTAAGTGTTTGAAAACAGTTCTCCAAATGGTCAAATATGATTTTCACTGGGTCTCCCATCTCATTCTCTCTCTCTCTCTCTCTCTCTCTCTCTCTCTCTCTCTCACACACACACACACATTTGCCAACACAAAACAATTCTCTTTCTCTGCAGTAAAATAAAGGAAATAATCCACAGCTAGTGAAATAATATTTGTTGAATACTTTATTTGTTGAATTATTCATTAAATGAGGGGAATATTTAACCAGCTGCAATAGTAAATCATGGGTTAACCATGGAAGATGCAACAAGGTAATTCCATTAAGTGTTCCTAGTAAAACTCCATAAACATTAAGTATGGAATGATTTGTGATCTCACTAGAAACTTGAAGTAGAATTATGAACATGTCTGCTTTTCATGGATGGGTTAGTCATCCTGTTATTGATTTCCTGTGTCCACCTTCATCTTCTTCAACGTTCTTTGTGATCCTTCAGGGTGAAAAACCCTTATGTGTTCATAAGATATAAGTGCTCATTATTATGGGTAGAGTTTAGTATTTCAAAGCGCTTTCATCACTTCCAACCTCACTTAGGTCTGGTGACTTTGTTCATTTCTGTTATTATTAATAAGAATGTATACTGCAGTAGTGCTGGAGGCCCCAACTAGGGAGCAATCCCTATCATGCTAAGGTGTGGTTGCTGTATTTTTTGGTGCAGTGGGTGAAATAATTCTAATTCCTCCTTCAGTTGTTCTGAGCTTTCCAGTTTGCCTTTGCTCTGCATTATGAAGGGGAGGCGCCATTCTCTCACTTGGCCTCTAGCTGCAATTAATTCTGGTGATTAGAATGTATGATGGAATATTAGAACGTTTTCAGTCAATGAAATTCTCAGCAATGCAACACATTTCCTGATGGAAACAAGAGAATAGTGCTTAGATACCACAGTGACAGGTGCCTTAGATAGATGGATTGTTAGAATGACAGTTCCTCATCATACTGTCTTCAGCCAGCTCATTGCCTTGAAAGATCAAGCTAGGTGCAAGAACACTGTCACTTTAATGAAACTGTCCTATCTGCAACAAGAATTCTTTGCTCCGTTTGGTAACGAGTACTGTGCAGGTGCCCAATTCATCTACTGTGGGCCCAATCCTGCAAAGATTAGTTATTCACATGACTAATCTTTACTCAGCAGAGCAGCCCCAGTAGGACTTTCCCTGTAAGAATTGTTCACGTGAATAAGGGGTCGCAGCATCGGGCCCTGGCAGAAGATGAGATTTGAAAATATATGTAGCTAGAGACAGGAAGGCTACTCTGAACAGGAGAAGCAGCTGAGGAGACGAATCGCACACCAGAAGAGGAGAGATTACATTGAGGGGGGAAAAAAGAGGACCATGCTAGTGTAGCAGAGAGGGAAAAGATGCATGGGTTTGACTAGGGCAAGTCCATGAAGTGTTTTAAAGCCAGGGATGCAATTCTAGGCCCAGATAAGGTCCTTCCATGTAAAACCTGCAGGCAAAGGTTGGTGGAGTGTGGGTTGGAAAGAGCAGGCTAATTTTCCATGAAAATCTTCTCAGTGAGAACTATCACATGACCTCTGGGAACACAAAGATTGCCCTCTCTAGAGGAAAAAACCACAGGGTCCATACTCAAACCTTGTGGATCCAGGCAGATCTGAGGGTATCTGTGGAAGGCCAGGGCCATCCATCTAGAGGCTCTGTGTTTCCACATCTGCTCTGGCTCCAAGCACCTTGATCCCTGACAGTGCTACATTGGAGGTCACAGTCAGGGACTCCCCTGGCTTCAGGATCCAGGGAAAACATAGTCCAACCCGAGACTTTATTGTCTTTCTGGGGAATCTCTGTGTGGTTGGAGGAGGGACGGAAATGATGTACATTTCCCCAACACCAATATGGTCCACTCACACCTTCTCCTGGTCCACCCAGTATCCACTCCTCCCCCTGCATCAACCTTGGATCCCACATTTGTGCTGTGCATGGGGAGATCGGCACACAGAGACTCCCCTCTGTGTGTGGATGTATGGGGAGCAATCTGAGCCATTGTCAGGAGGATGTTCCTTAGATTAGAAAGGATTTAAGGTTACTCAAAGTTGGGGTCTAAAAAAACGGTACGTAATACAGTGTGAAACCATTGTTTAAAAGCTCTAATAGATATTTTAAAATCTGTTGAAATCTGTATTTTGCAGAGTGGTAGGGTGCGTGTTCTTTCTGCGGGGGGGGCTTCTAGTGGTCCTGAGGTCACACTAAGTTACAAACAATATCTCTGTAGCTATATTTGTTCTTATCTGTATGAATAATGTGCAGGGATCTGCGTGTGTGTGTGTACAGACATGCACAGTGTGATGGTTTGATTCAGAATCTATGACAAGGAATGGGAGGTCCGGTATGTTACAACTGTCAAAAGCTTCACTTTCACATTTATCACCTGTTGTTTTCCAGTGGGGTCTCTCTGTAACCTAATCAAACAGTCTGATTAGCTGGTGAGTAGATGCACCTCCTGTCAAAGACATTGGTATAAGTATAGGCAGTTGGCAAGCCACCACATTATCTATACGCACAAAGTCTGATTAGTGCAGGCACCCCCTGGCAGAAATAAACAAATCACTGTCTGTGAAATCACTATGAACCCATGGCTGACTGAAACGATTTTGGAAAATAGCCTCCATGCTGCCACACAAGAGTGATTTGGCTGTGAGTAATTCAGCTGAGGTGAGAGAAGGGAGGTGGCATTATTTACAGGTCTTTTGGCTCTCTATGCAAGGCCCCCTGTCAAACTGCCAGGCAAAAATAGTTTCCCTGCGGTGGCCATATGTCTGCTGTATAGGTCAGTAGGACGTGAAAAAAAATTATCTGGAGGCCATTTGTGCCCTTCCAGAGGCCTGTCCTTATGCAGGAGTCAAGTAATTTCTCTGATGAATATTGTATTCTGTAGCTGTAGAGTATTAACACCACATTCCGGGAAATTATTTTGGTTGTTTTGCAAGGGAATTTAATACTCATGAAAGGGCCCGACTGAGAATCCCTGAGACTGAAGTATTGAATGTATCCAAAGAGCTAGTGTATTGCAGGTAGCATATTCCTGGTTTTATATACGGCTTCATCAATGTGCCTGAGCCGGAGGGATCCCTTCTACAGTTGAGATGTTAGCTGTTTATCATAGCCAATTGGTGTTCATGTCACGCTCCCCATCAGTACCCGAGGAAGTTAATGATTCAACCAGCGGACCAAATTTGGTGATGAATCTTGGTCACAAGCCACCTGAGGCACGTTATGCATACGCTATAAAGAAGTGTTAATTCCTGCCAGTTAATCCTTTTTGTGCTGTGGACTCTTGTCCACTAGGAACTGGACTGAGACCACCAACTTGTTTTACGCCAGTCACCCAACAGCCACACACTCAGGCTGAGAGTCTGAATTCATTCAGGTTTATAAAATGCTTTGAAATCTTCAAATGTCTAAATGAGTGTCATTATTTTTATAGAGTTGTTGATAGCGTGGGCCAAATTCTGTGCATTCTGGACCAAATACAGGATTGACTTTCACACAGGTAACTACATGGATGTTGACAGGGTTGCAGTGTGGATAAGTCAGCACCCTGTTTTCCCCTCGCTCTACATCTGGGACCCTGTGGTCCTCAACAGCGAGAGATTCAGTGATACAGTAGCACAAATTGACGTTTTATCATGTCCCTGAAAAAATATGTCCTGGAACTTTGATATGGAGAGTTCACACATGATGCGTAATGCTAAGCCAACACAACGCAAGGCAGCCGCAATTAGTGCGACCTTTCAGGAATATCAATAGACATTAATTAAAAAGCTACATAATGGCGCCACCAAGGCAGACACACGTTGCAACAATATGGCAAAACTGTTGTCTTAGGAAATAAATAAAACAACAAATACATAATTAATGAAAGCCATTCGCTTTTTCTGCTGCTGATGGGAACTTGACAAAGTCGCAGTGCACACAAATCAGAGGAGAAAAATAGTGCAATTAGTGGTACAAATCATCAGTGGCAATGACAGCTGCAAAAGTCTTTAGCTTGCACCTGGGAATCATCAATCTGATTGGCTTGGGATGTACATAGGTAGTTTGCAAAAAGTATCCCATTGTTCTTATTTTTAATCTTTAGCCCTTATGGGTATGTCCACTCAGCAACCAAAGACCTGCAGCAGTGAGTCGCAGAGCCCAGGTCAACTGACTCTGCGACTCTGGGGCTAAAATTCCTGCTAGGAACATGTTCAAAAAGTCTTCACCCACTGGGAGCCAGCCATTTTCTATGCTCATGGTGGACAAAATGTTACATGAGCAGTCCCAGGTTTGCAAGGGTAGACTCCAGGCTTGCAAAACTTCTTGAGCACTTCTTGGATCTACACACTCAAATTGCAATGAGGTTGACTTCCTGAATATAGTGCAGCAATTATCAGGGACCAGGAAGATACAGGGCCACCTTGCTCAGCTCTAGATGAGCTGGGGAGAGGAGGAAAAGTTGACACTAACCAATGTGGGGAAGGATAAGGAGGGAATCATGGCTTCTTGTGTTACTGCAGCTCCTCCAGACAGATGAGGGAAGAGGAGCTGAGCAGATCTTGTTCACGGCAGGGAGGGATGATAGCATCAGACTGGAAATATCTGCTATAAATTATTTTATGGTCTATTCATGTATCTGAAAAATCAGCAACAATTCAGTTAGTCTGTCTGGCAAATTAATGGTGACTTTGGGCAGGACAGCGTGATTTCCTCTGTCTTTCCTGAGACTACAAAAAGAAAAGGAGTACTTGTGGCACCTTAGAGACTAACAAATTTATCTGAGCCTGAGAAGAGGTGCTCTGGCAGCAGAAAGCCCGAGATGGACGGGCCTGTTCCAAAATGTGCAGAAATAATTCACCACAATAATCAGTGGCCTTTGCTGGGTATGAATGTGCTTTTCTGGATGTTAAATGTCCCTTTGCTACTACATCTGAAGATGGGACTGGAAGCAAAGATTCCTACCCCCACCCCAGGCCCCTGCTCTCATTTGTCCTCTTCTAGCTGGATGACCCATTTTTTGGAGTTTTCATGGCAAGACAGCTCTGTGGGAGTCACAGCAGCTGCATGGCTGTTAAGAGTGTGTTCTAATTCTAATTTGTATCTTCTTGTTCTTTCTCAAAGGCAGCATTAGAAAACTGCTTTACACACAAATGACACAGAGCTAGGCAGATTTACACCAGTGGAGCTAGGCAGATTTACACCGACGTCTGTTTGACAAAAGAGCTGTATTTCCTGCATCTGAGTCAGACTCGTTAGAGCTTTGTATCCTGTCGGTCCCTGTGTCTTCAGATCAGAGCTAGAAATATGGGGCTCAGTCCTCAGATGCACTGAATGGGAAGCAAATGTGGCTCTAAGCTTTCTATCCTCCGCTATTGATCCTGGGTCTGGCAAAGGGTCAAACTGCCAAAGAAATCCTCAGCAGCCATGTAGGCAGATTTAAGATCCCTTGGTATTGTACTGATGGCACAAATGAACCTTGGGCCCAGTCCAAAGCCCATTGAAGTCAATGGAAAAAACTTCCATTCACTTCAGTGAGTATTGAATCATGTCTTAAACAAGGGTGAGGATCTGGCCCCAGGCATAGAACATTCCTTCATCTTAAATGTCCTTCTTACTAATGTCTCAATGACTCATTTTCACTTTGTTTAGGCTTGAGTAGCTAGCAGTGTCACAAACATAGTGGTGCCAAGTATTCAGAGTGTCTTTGTGGGATACGGTGGCACCTTAAAGACTAACAGATTTATTTGGGCATAAGCTTTCGTGGGCTAGAACCCACTTCATTGGATGCATGGAGTGAAAATGACAGATGCAGGCATTATTATAGTGACGCATGAAGAGAAGGAAGTTACCTCACAAGTTGAGAACCAGGGCAGTGCTATTGTAATTGCTCCAATTTCAGCACCCTAGCTCCAGTTTGAACTCTTCTTTGTCCCTCTTACAATAGCCAAGTGAAGAGGTGGAGACAAAGATCCTGTTCAACCCCCACGTCTTTCTAACAGGATCCCCAACCATGATGCAGACCCACGCAGGACAGGGCTTGGTAATTTTCTGCACCAGCAGCTGTGTGGCCAGAAATATATATTTTCATGTCTTTCTATCTTCAGAGCAGACGAGAAGCATCTCTCAGTGATCCCAGAACTGTGTGCGCATGTGCAGAGCAGGAGCAGAGGATGTGTAAGCAACAGCATCTCTGTAAGCAGCCTTCTTTCTCTTCCAGGATGACATCCTGAGAGATTGTTCAAGTTCACCCCAGCACAGTTCGTGCATATTTATAGGCTGCAGGATAAAAGTGAGTGGAGACTGTGTGTGGATTTGCACTCTGGCTGACCAAGGGGGGAAAGAATAAAGCAGTCAGTTCAGACACTGTCAGGGACCCACAGCACCTGCAGGTCCAGCAATCCTGCTGCACAGACCTTGTCATGCCAATGCTCTTTTATAGTCTTTTTTAAATGGTTATTTCATTTAGTGCTGAGGAAAGGTGTTGGTTTGGCAGCCCTCGAGACTGAATTCCACTATTTACCCACAGAATAGGTACAGCCAGAGCAGGATTCCCCTTTCCCTCCACAGTGCCAATGTCCTTCAGCTCTGAAGGTCTCCACTCATAGGCTTGGGAAGGTAATTCAGTCTCCACGCCCCATTCAGTCCTTGGCCTCCCAGCACAAGTCAGCTGGTGTTTGTATTATGAACACCAGTCCAGTATGAAATGGAAAGAGACCACCAGCTCATGTCACATCCAAGCAACTGGCTGATGGGCATGAAAAGAGTGAGTTAAATAATAAATACATTATTTGCTAAATAATAATAGTAATTATAATAATAATAATATCCTTTTTTCCTCTTTGTGAATCATTCACAAACTAACCTGATTCCTACAACTGTCTTCCTTATTCCCAAGTATTTGTTCAAACAAATTTCACCTGTGGATTGCTAATGAACTGTTTGGAGTGGACTATTTGGTATTTATTTTTTTGTGACATGTGAATGAAAATCCAGGCTGCTCCAGCAAGTGGTGGTGTTGGTCTAGTAGGTGGCACTCTTCCAGCTGAGTCAGTACTGAAACAATGCCCCAGTATGGTGTTAGAGGACAGCGAGTTGCTGCAGGCACTGATTTCCAGATGAGAAATAAAACTCGACCACTTGTGTCAAACATTTTACTGCAGTTTCTGTAAAAATAAGCGGGCGTTAGGTTGGACAAACTCCTATATCCTGCTCATCAAAAGGCGCTTTGAAGATTGTATTCCATGAAAAATTCTTCAGTTCCTGTCCTAATCTCTTGTGGAGGGTTGCTGCATATTTTTTAACTGCTGATGCTTTCTATCTCGGAGTTGGCTTCCTTTTATTGGTAAATGAAATGCTTCCCCATAGTCCTAAAGCACTTTGAGATCCTTCAGGATGAAAGATGGTCTGTAAGTGTAAGATATTATTATTGTATTTTCAAAAAGAGTAATAGAGCCTTGAAATTAGGCTTCATGCAGCCCTGGTGGGAGTCCATAAAGCCTTCATTCGGCCAGGTAGATCTGCCTCACTTTTAGCATTATGGCACTGTGGATGTTTATACATGAACATACATGTAACTAGTTGTACAGTGGTCTGATTAAGTTAACCTTGACTAGATACAGGTAAGCAGAGAGGCTTGAAGATTAGAATGCCGTCCATCAAGTGGTCTCATGCTAAAGTTTAAAAGACCAGTGATACAGATAATATGGAGCTAGATTCAGTCAGAATCAGGCCCTCCGTCCCTGCTCATTGCTAGAAGATATACATTTTGTATGTTAACCACCTTCTGACTGAGGATCACAAAAGGCTTGACAAATTTATATGAGTTGATTAAACCTTTAACATGCCTGTAAGGTAGAACTGGATTTTCAACCCCATTTTACAGATCAGGAAACTGAGGGCATAGAAAGCTTAAGCAACTTGCCAATGTTCACACAGGAAGTCTATGGCAGAGCCAGAACTAGAACCCACATCTCTTGCTTCCCAGTCCTCTGCTACTCAAGCCTATTGCTTTGTTCCATTTATTAATTCAAAGCAAAGCATGAAGGAAGCTTACACAGAATTTGTGATGGATGGTTTACCATTTTAATCATCCTTCATCGGCCCAAAATACACAGTGTGCATTTGTGAGTAATAAACAGGGAATCTGGATCTGCATTAGTGGAGAATTCAAATCCCAGAAGGCACCAAGGAACCCTCCTACCCATTAATGGCATACTGTGATTAACAACAAAAAAAGTCACAACAGACTGACCCACGTGCCAGATGTAGTCAGGCAGTGTTCAGACTTGAGCATTTAACATACACCCAATGCTAGCATGTAGTTGACAGTTGGGAGCATGAGGCAGAGCAAAGCAGTGTGCCTTCATCCCGACTGCTAATTAAAAAAGTTCAGAAGCACTCTAAAGTGGAGAACCCTCGCACGACAACTGATAGAAGCTCCTGTAATGTGAAGGCTAATTCTGCTCTTATCTTTGGCAGTTGATGTGGAAAGGCATTCCTGCAGGCCACGGGCCAGACTTTTTTCCTCAGATACACTGGTGTAAATCTAGAGTGACTCCAGTGGAGTGACATCAATAGAAAGCTGGTGTAAGTGAGATCAGAATCAAGCTTTAGTGTTTCCTTTTATTTAAAATGTTAAAGGCACAGGCAGCTCCACAGCCCAGAAAAAAATTTAATGTCTGCAACAAAAAAGGTGATTTTAAAATATTGTGACTAACTGATGCTATGAGTAAGCACAAATTTGTCTCTTAATTAACCAGTGTGTAACTGGACCTATTGTTGTCTTATTTAAATTCAGTAGTTTTTTATCATTGGTTGTGGTTGTCCTGCAGTTGCTTTCCTGCTGAAGTCTGTATGGATCGGTTGTCGTTGTCAAGACTGTCACAATGTTGGTCCTAAATAGAACCTACAATACATGAACAATTAATATAGAAAATATCCTCTTCAGGCTGAAACATTTTAGACTAGTTGGAGGCTGCAACCAGAGCTGGGGGGATAGTGCAAAAAAAGATGTCTGCAAATATTTGTTCAAATTCCAAATGGCTCTGCAGCCTGACCATGTCTATTCACATGAATGTTTGGGGGAATGGCTGATCTTTGCATGAACGCCTGCCATCATTATTTGCACTATTTGATCAACTCTGTCTCCAACACTGGTTACCTAGCAGAAAACCTGACAGCTACTCACATTAAACCAGCCTCTCATGTATTTGTAGTGCAGTTAGCAGGGCAACGGGATGAAATTTTTCAGCCAAACCTTTTGTCAGAGAAAAATACAGATTCAAGTCAACTGAAATGAAATATTTCGCGAATGTGTGGAATTTGCCAGATTGTTTTGATTTAAAAAGATCAGAATGGTTCATTGACATTTTTGAAACATTATCATTTGTACCGTCACAAAAGAACCTTTCTAGCAATTCAGATGTAGCCCTATTTCCTTATTTGGTCTTGGAGCTCTGCTAAAGCACATACCCAAAGATGTCGTTGTACACGGAATCGTTTGGGAGACTCTGAGGTATAATCTGGGCTCCCCTAAATTGGTGCTTTTGTGTCTGCATCTTTTCCTTTTGTGCTCTGGGTGGGAAAGAGGGCCCTAGAAGTAGAAGTGGGGATATAATAGGCCAGAATGTGGTAAGGTCTGAAAGCATAAGAATGGGTTGCCAACCCTCCATTATTGTCCTGGAGTCTCCAGGAATTAAAGATTGATCTTTACTTAAAGATTATATCATGTGATGAAACCTCCAGGAACATGTCCAACCAAAACTGGCAAACCTAGCAGAAGAAGCTATATGGGAGAAGCTACATGAGTGCCACATGAAACAAGAATTGAGGGGGAAAGTGAGATATCCCTTCTTTTTATATGCTACCAAGGGTTATCAATGCATTCCCCATTGAGTGAGCGAGAGCTATAGTCTGCACTCATTACACTGGAGTAAATACAGGGTAACTCCACTGATGTTGATGGAGTTACCCCACTATAACAGAGCAGAATTGCGGCCAGAATAGTTGATTCTGCTTTCACTGACATCACTGTAAATCAGGAGTAACTCCATTGAAGTCAATGGGGTTACATCAGTGTAAGTGAGAGCAGAATCAGACCCAGATGCTCCAAAATGTATTTAAAACAATTTAGTTCCTTTGTAGCCGGGGTGGTGAGAAGAAACAGAATTCATCTTCTTGTATAATTTTTTTAATAGCTGACATTGAAAAGAAAAATTAATAATCAGAAGAACTCTAAATGTTGTATTGAACTGAGTTCACATCTAAATGTGTGTGGACTCTTAATTAGCGGGGAATTGTTACAAGGGGCTTATTTGAAATCTCAAAGCCAGCAGTCAGATAAAACTGACTCTCACTTTCTTCAATATGCTATTTTGGTCAAATGTTGAAAAAAGCTATGGAGAGAGCCTTTTTTCTTATTACATAAGACTTATCAACTTGATGCTGTTCTAAGAGTTTGGTCTTCTTGTGCAGATGTAATTACCAAAAAAGAGTCAAATAGAAAACAGCATCTTTTGAGTTAGCAGGGAATATTCATCCTACAGACCTCAAGGTTGTTTCGTTCTGTGATCTGCATAGATACAGCCTACCACACTGCAAGACTGTATGCCTCTCATCATTTTACATATAGTTTCTCCAAAATGTACGCATTTTCCTTTGGACTTTTTCTGTTGCTTTGCAGTGGTTACTTATGTTGCTTACTGAGATTTCTATCTGTGCCCTAAGGATTTGCACTTCTATGCTAATGTAATACATAAAGCAGTCACCTTGACTTCATATTTATCAGCTTATGCAAGCGCTAACCTTTTACTGCACTGCAACAGAAATGTCATTCCTGTTCAGTCTGAAGATGACAAACAAACAACTTCATTGTCAATAATGCGTGTAGGGGCTCAGTGAGTGAGAGAGTGGGGTCTAGGAGTGTAGCTGGCGTCAAATATTATCTGAACTGAAATGGGCAATCTGAACTCTTTTCCTAGGGAGAGAGGTATTTTTAAATGACTGCACCTTTATCTTGATCAGGCATTAAGGACAGTATATGGGAGCTATCATAAACATTGCCTGTCAGCCTTCGAAAGAGCAGTTCCACACAGCTCAGAATTGATGGCACTGCCAGGGAAGTGCGCTTAAGCTTGCTTTGGGGCAGCTTAGAGTGTAAGGCATCTGGGCAGAAATATAGTTTTTAGAGCTAGCAGCCCATTAACTTTCCTCCAGAGCCAACATTCACCCATCTTTTCCTCCAAAGAAAACAACAACAACAAAATGAAAAGGGGAAAATGTTTACGGATGACATTTGACTTTTCTCATCATGAAATGCCAACTAAGTTACCTGAATGGGTTAATGTCATTGTGGAGCTAATGTAGCCAGCCTCCAGCCAGTAATTCTTATGGAACAACTTAGAACATCCTTCTCAAAATGTGCCAGTGGATGCTATTATCCAGCTCTCATTAAAGGTGGGGGAATTGTGTGACTAGATTCCCTTGGTCCAGAACCTCAGCTGATGTAACTCTGTTGCTCCATTGAAGTCAATGGAGCTAGTCCAGTTTACGCCAATGCAAAATTAATTTGTATATATCAACAGAGATTTTATGCTGGAACTCTTAAAGTCACAGCAGAAAACTATAGGCCAGGTAGAGGTGGACTAAGGTGTTTTTTTAAGACAACTTTGTGTTGTCCCACTTCAGAGCTGCTGTGAGAAGCCAGTACAGCCTCTGAAGTAACTTAGCTCCTTGCAGCTGTGTCTCCCCAGCAACCTATTGGTGACAGTTACATCTGGAATCCCTGCAGTGTGTAGCATTGCTCCCCCCGCCCTCATCCCAGACAAGCCCAGAATTTGCAATGGTAGCATAAGACACCTTGTGGAAAGCTTGGACCATGGGGGATTCTCATGCAGCTGGATGTGAGGTTCTAAAAGTCCTAACACACTGCTGCAGCATCATAAGAGGAGTATCCCTCCCACTGCCTTGCTTACAAGCTATGCCAAAAAAGTTGATGGAATTTAACTACAAAAGAGAGGGGAGGTTACAGGTATAAGTTAGCAGCCAGATTCTGATGCTCTTATACCGGGTAACCCCTCAGGCCACAGCTACACTAGAAACATGTTGCCAGTACAGGTATACTAACATACTATGCCGGTAAGGTTCTGCTAGTGTGGACTCAGCTTGTACCAGCAAAACTGTGCTTTTGCTAGAACAGCTTATTCCGGTCCCTCGCTCTAGTTTTGCTGTTATAATTGCCTCTCCACGCTGGGCTTCTACTGGCACAACTGTGTCGGTCAGGGACCACAACTCTTCACACCACAGACTGGCATAGATGTGTCAGCAGAAATCTGTAGCGTAGTCATGGCATTCCTCCACAAGTGGTCCCATGGATTTTAATGGGACCACTTGTGGAGTATGGTAACCATGATCTTGAAGAAGTGTGTCACAATCTGGTCTGGAATGTTTTAGGTAATCTGCCTTCCATGAAGATTTTTTTAAACTCTACCTCAGTGACACCAGCGTGAATCCAGGGTAATTCTAAGGAAGTCAATGGAGTAACTCTAGCTTTACACTGCTGTACCCAATGGCAAAAATCTGGCTGGTGATCTCAAGGCCATAGTCCAATCTGTTAAGACATAATGCAGAATCTTAAGAGCGTCCCAATGGAACGTTGCACGCAGCTTCTCATGCTTTTCTGCAGATCCTCTTTTTAGCAGTCATGTTTGCCAGACTGTTGCGAAAACTTGACTGCTGGTGGTAAAATTTAATGGACATTATTCAAGAATACTAATGGCTAATGAGATGCATGCGGGAATGTTTAGATTAGAATTACTGCTAAAATTCCATTTTTAATGGGCATTTGTCATAATAATCACGTACATTTCTATGAATGAGCTTATATGCCAAAAAAAAAAAAAATCTTCATTTTGTGTCCTTTCCAGTAGTTTCGTACATATGAGCTGGCCTTAGCCGATTTGGTTTGGTTTTTTTTATTTGGTAACTTTATCTGCTTTAAATGTCTGGAAAAGAAAGGTTCTGACGATATCTCCAAAATCAGGGATGTGCAGTAGAAAAACGTCATTGAAGGAGGGAGGGAGGAAGGGTGAAAATGCATTTTTGCAATAAGACTCTCATCATCATTATAGACCCTAGAGGACCCAACGACTATTGGGGCCCCATTGTGCTAGGTGCTGTACCAATATATAGTAAGTGACAATCCTGGGCTCTGTGAGGTTCCTTGAGCTTAGCACCCTGTTGGTGGAGTTTGAATATTCCCATAAACTCTGCTAGGCTCCATGGGCTTTGCTTCTTCTTGACTGGGGAAAACGGTGAGTGATGGTATCTTCCAAACACCACCAGGATGTGGCATCAAAATGAGTTTACAAACTCACAGCAAGTATTGTTAATCTGGGAATCTCTGGGCTGGTCTACACTAGAAAATTAGATCTACCCAGCTAGGTTGCTCCAGGGTGTGAAAAATCCACACCCTTGAGCAATCTAGTTAAGCCAATTTAAGTCCACATGTAGATAGCGCTAGGTTAATGGAAGAAATTTTCTGTCAACCTAGCTACTGCCTCTCAGGGAAGTAGATTTACTGCAGCAATGAGAGAACCCTTCTGCCACCGTAGTAAGTGTCTACACTGAAGACGTGCTGCAGCTGTGCCACTGTAGCATTTGAAGTGTAGACATAGTCTCCGTCTCCCTTTTTATATGAGATGAAAGTTAACAATGCTGGCATTTAAATCATCATCATCTGTGGACATCTGAGTTAACCCCATACTGAGATGAAGGGGGTAGTCCACACCCTTTGGCATATTGTTCCAGGCTCTCTGGACACATCTGTGGACATTTCTGCATCACTTATGCTCAGGTTATATTTCTGCAGTTTTCTTTGCAACCCTAATGATTAAAGACTTACTTTCATTTCATACGAAAGCTGAGATTCTGGAGAACAAGGTAATATTGTCAGAGAGTCACCACTAGGTGTGTCAACACATACTGGCTGTTTATGAACCCTAAGCCAATGAAAATTTTGCTAGTGAAGACTTCTGTGCTAGTCTACGAGCAGCTAGTCTCTGCTCTTCTACACATGGACTCACCCTGCGGTCCTCACACAACAAGAGAGAAGGATGATCCAGTTGCTAGCCTGGAATTCGGAAGATGTGGATTCAATTCCCTGTTCTAGCACAGACATCCTGGGTGACCTGGGGTAAGTCCTTTAGTCTCTCTGTGCCTCACTTCCCCATCTGTAAAACGGGGATACAGCACGTCAGTACCTCAAGGGGTGTTGTGAGGCTGAATATATTAAATACTGAGATATATTAAATACAGATACTACATGATGGGGGCCATATAAGTATCATTTATGGACCATAATCATGCCTGGTAGTAAGTGTTTGCAAGATGAAGCCTTAATACTCAGAACAATCCAGTATATCATGATTTGTTACAATTAGGAGAGAAATTATGGAAATAATGCTCTTCCAGTAATACACAAGCAGTTTGCACGTCTGTGTTTCTGAACAGACTGCTGCAGCCATGCTTAGGTAATGAATAACAACAGTCTTTTATTGTTTGTGTTGCCCATATTTTCTTCAGCTGATTTTGGGCTCTGCCTGGCAGTTATAGGGGCTTTCTGCAGAGTGTACACGGATGAAAGAGATTAATTGGTCCCATTGGCTTTGTCAGGTATGTACATAAATGTATTTCTCCACTGCCAATGGCAGTGTAAAACTGGTGTCATGTTCATCCTAATAAATCAAAGGGATTCTCTCATGCTACATATGAGCAAGGGTGTAAAATATCATGCTGGCACTTTAAATTATTTCTTTGTGCAAAATGCACAATGACCACGGTGCATTAAATTGGCCCAATGTACCCAATAATAACAGTGTTATTTTTCAGTGGTGAGACTGATCAGCCTCTAAGTGCAGGGCCTGGCATGCCTAGAGGAAGCAATCTTAGTGTTGCCAAAGTTAACCATTAAAAAACCATGAGATTTAAAAAAATCTCATGATTTTTTGCCAAAAGATAATAATTTGGAGACTCCTGGCATCTCCTTGGACTGTCCAGGGTACATACCCGCAATGTGCACTGGGCAGCCCTACAAGAGATTGTGTATCCTGAGGTGAAAAGGATCCCGGTGCTCCCCTCAGGCCAGAATGGCTCACACTGCACCCTACAGGGCTAATTTAGCTCTAGCTTAATTTGCTCCCAACCTTAATGCCTGTGTATTTCATTTCAGGGTCACTGAGCACAGATACACATTCTTCTCCACTGACAGAAATTGGTATCTTATAAACAACCTGTACGGTAAGAAACAGCAGCCCTGTCTTGGCAGGGAGATGGACTGAATGATCAGCTAGGCTTTTTCTGCCTCTGGTTTAAATAGTTCTGTGTAGACATTCAAAAAAGACCAGCATCTTGATACCAGCAAAAAGCACATTAGGAATGCACAGAGACAGAGACAAACAAACATAGACAGAGACAAACAAGCCAAGAACAAAGATTTTCATCAGGTAGATGTTTGTTTGGGTAAATTAGGCAATTAGTCACATTTCTCTTTCTCAGATTCAGTGCTCACTATTCCTTTCATGTGCAGTAAATCACAGTTTTGATGAATGCTCGACATGTCTCTGACCTACATTTTCTGTAAAAGCCAAGGAAACATAAACCAGCTCAGCAAAGCAGTGTTCAGGGAAACAGAAGAGCGATGCATTGAAGTAATGGATGTATGGAGGTAGATAAGCTATAGCTACCAAAAAGCACAGACCAGATCCTGGTCCAGGCCCTACTCCCCTGCCAGAGGTATAATTTACTGCCTGGACAGGGTGTATCCCAAGAGATGGGGGAGGAGGGGGGATGGAGTACTACTGCACTCCAGTGATTCCTAACTGGAGGAACAGCCCCTTAGGGATATTATCTGTGAACATCAGTTAGAGCAGCACTGAGGCTGCTCTAATTTATACCAGCAGATGAATTGCCCCCTGGCAGCCCTAGGAATTGGGAGAGTGCAAAGGTAGTATATGATCACATAACTCCTACTATTCTCACTTCCTCTGTCCACAGCTCAGCTGGACTCAAGATCAGGGCACAAGGGCTTGATTCTCCACTGTACTGCACCTTGCGTAATCATGTGCACATTTGTAAAGTTCATGAAGAATGTTATCATTGGTGTGGCTGAGTGGAGGATTCAGATTTGATAGTGGTTTACACTCACCTTGCATGGGTATAAATGACTATCCTATGTGCAAGGCTGTGGCGAATCAGACTCCTGGAGTTTTGGGAGGTCTTTTGATGATCCTCAGATCCGTGAAGGAGTGAAGAGATGGATGCTGAGAGAGGGGCAAAAAGGAGCAGCAAAGAGGGAATGAGAGAGGAGCAAAGGTAGAGGGCAGCACTGAAAAAATCCAGCTGACTGGAGAATTGATGAGCCCTACTGAGAGTCCCAGTCACTGATTTTCTGAGCCTCCTGGGAGGTGCTGAGTGCCATCAATTCCCATGTAACTCAAGGGGAGTTGAGGGTGTTCACTACCTCAGAGAAGAGGGTCATTAACTTCCAAGATCCTCCTCTTTTTAGAGAGCAGATAAAGAAGGCCAAGCAAGGGTGTGTAAGAGCTGAGCTGGGGTTTGGGGGGGGCGGGGAGGGGGTGTTGGAGTAGACTAGAGAACAGCAGGAAGAGCATTCAAGGCGGTCTAGATAAGGAGAACTAAAGCTCTGAAGTGGGGTCTGAGTTCTGGAGTGAAGACAGACCCAAGGATGAGGCCTACTTAAATTAACTGAGTTTTTTTAAGTTTACAAAATGTTAGTATTTTAAAAGGTATAGTCCTCATTAGCATAATTAAGAATACACAAGCCTCCACTAACTGAAAAAAGAATTAAGAAATTAGCAGGTGCAGAGGTTTGGAAGCAAGAAGTGTGGGGAAATGCAGATCTTGCAAGTGTCTTCATTTAATAGAGCAGCAAAATTATGCAAAGCCTTATTTGTATATTTGTGCATTTGCTTTGTATATATGCACATATGTAGCCTGAAAATATATACCTCAATTTAATAATAAAGCCTAGGCAGTTTTATACCGTAGCTGAATCTAAAAACAGAGAACAGAAAGAATAAGGCTCCCTTGAAGAAAAACTATGAAAAGTCTAATTTAAGATGTCTCTTGAAAACAGAAATATCTAGTCCATTAAAAGCAACAAAAGATTAACTCAAAAGAAAGCAAACTCCAAACTGTAATCCAAGAGAAAAAATAAAGGGAATCTTAAAATACAGCCTCAAATCATCTCCGGAAACAAAGACAGTAAGGAGGAATAGCAACTGAAATAATACACCAGGTGAGAGAATGTTGGGAAAAGGAAAAGCAAAGGAAAAGCAAAACTACAAAACACAGTAGCGTGAGAGGGTCCCTTTAAGGGACTAGTGGACAACGTCCAATATGGAGCATCTTGCAGGCTTTGCAAAATGTGACGTAACAGCCCGGCTCCTTGCTCAGGTGCGTGACAGAGCTGTAAGGGAAGTTTAAAATGAGGCTGTGCTAACTATCACTTCTCATCACATACTTTTAGAATCACATTTTACAAGAGTAAAGCACGCCACCTGACAAGGAACAGATTACATGCCTGGGAAGACACACCTGTCATCCTCTACCTATGTTGTGGATGGCCCTGCATGGGTGCACAAAGCTGGGGAGAGAGAGCACAAGATGTTGTTTGCCCATAGGTCCCCTGGGAAGGAGCCATCTACAATCCCAGTCCTTGATCATAAGAGATAAGGAAGATCGCTGCAGTGGAGAGGTTGTGCAAAGGCCCTGGACCCCTTTCACACAGAAGTGAGCCAGTATAGGGGCTTGCAGAATATACACTGTATATCTCACTCTAAAGGGAGCCACTGACCCTATACCCCTAGAGAGATGCTGATTCTTAGCCAACGCAGTGGAACCATCTGTCTCTATCTATCTATCTATGGGATGGGGTTGATTTACATGAAAGACCCTTGGGGATTTTTTTTCTCTCTTTTTAAAAAAAATATGTTCTTTCGGTTTCAATTTATGTCTTTTAAATTCATATGCTTAATTCTCTCAAAACCAGAATTTTCTTATGATAAAGGGATGTGCTGTTATCTCCCCCAGTCTTTTTGTGACTCTTCAGATATGCAACAATTTACGGCACTTTCTGATTACAGCTTTATCACAGCTCTCCAATCTGAGACTGGCAGCTGCTTTCCTCGGAGAGCTTCATGCACATTTTTTATTTTCATCCACAGATTAGCCTGTTTGTTTAGCCTTGTCAAGGAAAAAAACCCATCTTCTTTCTTCAGAGAAATTCTTCTTGCTGTTCCTTGATATTTTTGTGTGTGTGCAATTTTTCTTGTTTCCTTAAAAATGGCCCCTAGCCTGAGTAATCGAGGCAGTCATTTTGTCAAGAGTCTTTCTCAACATAAGCGGCAGTGAAGAGTGTCCGGAGCAGGGCTGACTAAACAAACCAAGATGACAGAGCAGGGTTAAAGCTGTTGTGTTGCCAATGAAATCGATAATCGATAATCCATCAATCTAGACCAGTATGTTCAGCAAATCCCGTTGCTTTTAAACCGGTGGTTCTCCTTCTCAGCACTGCAACCAAACCAAATAGCTCACATTGGAGGGTTTGTTTCAGCTATGAACTTGAACCAACCCCTCCCTGATCTAAATAACCCAGGAATTCAGGGTGTTCAAAATTCACACCCCGATTTGGGTTTTGTGGTGGGATCCTGTTAAAGGATCCCTTTTCTCCTGTTAGTATTTCAAAATGAGCAAAAACCTGAAGGTTCCTTTCATTTCCAAAAAAACAGCATGGAACAATCCACTTTGACTACGAGGTGGGTGGGTAGTAAAATGGCAAAAAGAAACAAAATCCTGACACTATTTTGCCCCTTGCACCACCATTACATTTATCCAGGTTGGTGCAAAATGCTTCCAGGTCCAAACAGTAGCATTTTACTGCATGTTTTGTAGTTGCTTTGCAGAGGTGTGTGTGACCGCTCAAGGGTCAAGAGAGTGGAGTACCATGCCTGAGAGGTCATAAACTGTGCAGTTTGGCTTTTCACCCTCTGTTTGTTGCAGTGTAAAAAATGACCTCAGGGAGCCTTGGGTTCTATTCCTGGTGACATTAAAAAGTAGTTGAGATTGTGTGTGTGTGTGTGTGTGTGTGTGTGTGTGTCTTGCCTTCTAAAATATTTTTGTTTGAAAGCAGAATCTATGACTGTAGTGTGATACCTGGGCTTGGGATTTTGTTTGTTTCTCTTTCTAACACCTCTGACTGAAGGATAAGATTAAAAAGAAAAAGCAGAGAAAGTGCTATATTCCTGCTGCATAGTAAACGTGGAAGACTTTATCCTGAGTTGTGGGTCTTTGTAGGTGTTCAGATGATGAATGCTGCATAAAACTCTGAAGAGCTAGCTAGCTATATTAGATAATGGCTACATTTTTAGTTACAGCCAGTTTCTTCAGCTCCTGCAAACTGATATATAGCTCCAGCAAAGCCAACGGAACTGTGCAGATTTATATCAGCTAAGGACCTGGCTCAAGCAAAGTATTAACGATTATAACAATGCTAGTTATTTGACACTTTCCCCAAAATGCCCTTTCCCTCCCCAAGTAATTATTTGACATGTTGCTATCTATTCTATAATCCTTTATTTTTTTAAATGAATGGGCAGCTTCCTTATACTTATAGCAATGAAGAAGCAGCTGTGATGGTGTACAGAGGCATTAGCTCTGCTACGGACTCTGTTCAATGATTAACTTGTTGATTGAAGAAGTGATTACAATTCTCTTCAAGCACTTGTGGTAACAGAAAAAGACTCCTTGTAGGTAGCTGGGGAAGCTAGAGATTACAGCCAATGGGTTCAGAGAATGCGGATGCAAAATATGAGAGATTATAATGGTGCCATGCTACATTCGTGCTGTATTAGCAGATAAGACAATGGGGTTGCTTGCTTGACACTTTCTTGGTTTTTTTTCTGAAAGTGAATAGATATCACACCTCAAAAGAGGAGGAATGCAGTGATGACATGGGGCAGACATAATAAGCTTCATGTTCTTTCCGTATCTGAGAAGATGGAAGGCTGTGATTGTCTTGTGATTGCACAATGGTGCGTTTTTATATTTATGCCTCTTTGATGGCTGTGTGAAGAGAAGTAGGAAATTAATAAACTGTAAATGCTTTGCTGTGGTAGGGGTTACAAATATAATGGAGCCACCTAACCTGGGGGTCATTTTAGTAGCTTGGTTGGATTTTTGTTTTAAGTAATTTTTTCTAGAGAAGGAGCCTCTCTCATGGAAGGCTCCGAGAGACAGGAACGTTAATATGCAATAGACAGGCAGACGTCTTGGCGACTGAAGTTTCCTATTTACCCTCTATGAAATTTGTTCTGGGACAGTATGCGGATGTGTAGTAGAGACCTCAGAGAAACAGGGGGCCTAGTGTTTAGCACACCCAGTTTCCAATCTCTTGCCTTCCAGCAGGAAGGGCCTTTGGTGCAGATCCTAACCCTTGTATGTGGCTTATCCTTGCCTCAGGGTTTTCAATGTCCTTACCCTGGCTCTTTATAAGAGAGGGATGAAGAGGGGTGGAAATGAGATTTATGCCCTTCCTGCAACAAGGGCACTTGGTAGGGGGGCCCAGCCCCCCTCGCCTCCCCCACTCCACCAGGCTCTGACCCAGGGCCCTATCAGAGAATGGAGCATCAGGCACTTGGGAGTGCCTCTAGAGCTGCCTCCCAGGGTCACTTTGTTCCTACCATCCATCTCCCCCAAAGCCTCCAAGCCCAACAGAAGAGAGCAAAAGAAAAGAAACAACGACTAAACCTTCAGCCCCAGCTGCGCTCAGCAGCCGGTCTTCTTCCTCATGGCGAGGTTTCTTCAGCACCCTTGTTCAGGTGTCCTCAGGTAGAGCCATCTTCCTCCCCAGCCTTCCTCTTTCTGATCTGAGAGGCTCCCTTTTAAGCTTCCTCTTCAGTTAGCCGCATGCTCTGCTGGACTGGAAGGGCAGGGCTGCCTCAGCCCCGTATGGGGTTTGTGCCCTCTATCACAGGAGGCAGCGCACACAAAATACCCAGGCCTCACCTGCTGTGCTCTAGGGAGCTGAGCTTCACCCCACCACCACAAGACAGACCATGAATGAGGGCTTAGAGTGGGGCCATGGCCACTGAATCGCCACATGGAAGAAGCATACACAAGCTTCCTTGTAAGGGTTTGTAGCCATTGTCCATCCCAAGGGCTGGACCAGTGGCCAAGGTAGGGCCCAAGAGCTGCTATGTTGTAGGTTGAGGGTGGGCTGTATCCCCTGCAGAGATTCCCTGCACAAAGCCTGTTTACGAGGGGCTTATGGGCAAAAAGGGCCAGCCAGTTCATCCCCACATAACAGGGAGAGCCCAAGCAGGAGCAGAGCCATTCCATTGCACACCCCACTCCCTAGCAATATGCTCTCCCTGACATGAAGGAATCACTTCTAGAAGTGAGAAAGCAATTCGTTCTCTAGGGCCCGTGGGGTCTCTCCTCTAAGACTGATCAAAATGGTGCCAAATATTGCCAGTTGGGATGATGCGGATGACAGAATGGCATTTTACTAGACCTTTCATCAGTTAAGCCCTGGGAAGTTCAGAGGCGTTTACAAAGCTTATCTGCACTTTCTGAGATCTCCTGTCCTCTGCACACTCACGTCTCACCCATCTCTCTGCCTCCCACTACAGATTGTCCTCCCTGCCCCCGCCAAAGACCTCTGCGCTATGTGCCAACCCTCAGTTCATCCCCTCATTCCCTTCCCCAAACAGTGCCCTGACGCCTTTGATCCTGTTCTGTTGGAGATGTCGGAGTTCTGGGGCTCTCCCTGTGCTGTATTCCGGACGGATGATGGCCAACACTCATGTTTTGCATGCTGCAGAATTTCTTCAGGTCAGAGGTTCCTCAGCTTGTGTTATTTCCACTCCCCTTGAATTGCAGGTGCGCCTCTAACTACCTCACTGCCGGCACAGATCAGTTTGTTAGCGGCGAAGGAGTCAGGTTTGTGCCTCACTATGGGAGCAAATTGCTCCTACATCCAGGGTGTCTGGGCCTCAATCCTGGGACAACGTCCCGCTCCTTGTATTACTAGCTGATATATAGGATATTCTAGCTGCACAGAACAATGTGTTTGGAATGGCACAACCCTTCCCTTTATACTTGTTTTATTCCTTAGAACACATGTTGAAGCAATGGAAAGGTTCCCTTTGCTGCTGTCCTGTTGTTCTCTTCCCTAGTATGTGAAAGTGCCGTGTAGCAGCGATACTCCTTTCTCTTTCAGCTGGAACTAATAATCTACCAGAACCAGCAGAGACTTTTCAAACACATAGATATATTGCAGGTTTTAATGACACCAGAAATAATCCCATATTGGAATCCTAGCTATGGCTCAAACATACATCCAGTTCTCTGTTCCCTTTTTTTTTTTACTTTGCAGACTATGGCACACTGGTCCCTGCATGCCCCCGCTTTCCATTTCCATTTTTGGTGTTTTCACTCTCATGCCTTCTGATCAAGCTGTTTTGAAATGTGCCAGGAAAGGAGGTGGGTTTCAGGTCAGTGGAACACTGCATTTGGGTTTCAAACCGATGGAGACCATTTGTTTCCCGTAGCAGTTTAATTTGGGAAATATATTTCATTAAAAAAGATACATTGCTTTCAGGACAGATCCAGCCAAATCAGGGACACCCAGAATCTGCAAAGGCCATATTTCCAGGAGTTCAAGCACCCCAGCTAATTATACAGACCCAGAGAGAATGTACTGTTATTTAATAAAATGCAGGCAAGCCTAATATTGGTTTCTACTTTCGTTTCCCTTGGTGGGAGATGAGATGTTGCTTGGTTTTTTGACAGGTTTCAGAGTAGCAGCTGTGTTAGTCTGTATTCGCAAAAAGAAAAGGAGTACTTGTGGCCCCTTAGAGACTAATCAATTTATTTGATGCATCCAATGAAGTGAGCTGTAGCTCACGAAAGCTTATGCTCAAATAAATTGGTTAGTCTCTAAGGGGCCACAAGTACTCCTTTTCTTTTTGGTTTTTTGAGTTCACCTGCAAAATCTAGAGCTGGCCATTCTCACCCTCAGTTATGCCCACAGATTATAGCAAGACACTAGTTAAACCCACTCACCCAGAATACATAATAGTTTGCCTAAACTGGGGAAAGTAGAAGTGGTATATCTGTATCAATGTAATTACACCAAAGTAAGCCACAAATGTTTGGAACACTGCACCATTAAAAAATGTGTTTTTTACTAGTGCAACTTACCCAAATAATTGACATCAGGATAGTTACATTAGTGCAACTTCCCCAGTATACACTGAGCCTCAGTGTAGTGTATGCAGATTAGAAGGGTAGGGAAAGAAAACTGTACTGAGTTTCCAGATGGGGCCATACTGGGAGAAGCCTCTCTTCTCTATAATACCAGACCCCTGCGCTGATGTGGAACCTTCAGAGCAGTGGAAGGCAACATGCGGCCCGTCAGGGTAATCCGCAGGCAGGCCACAAGACAGTTTGTTAACATTGATTGTCCACAGGCACAGCCACCCACAGCTCCCAGTGACCACGGTTCACCGTTCCCGGCCAATGGGAGCTGTGGGAAGTGGTGGCTGGTGCAAGTGAAAGTCAATGGAGTTGCTATGGCTTAGAGAACATCAGCTTGTCTGCTCCCTGGGAAATGCAGCTCCCACTAGGGAAAGCATCAGCATAATCAATCAAAGGCACTTGCCTTTTTTGGTTTTTGGATATGGAATGGAACATATAGATTGGCTTTTATTTTTGCAATGATTGGGATTTCTTTTAAAAAAACTAATTTTTAATTTAAAAGAAACATTAGTAATGAATCAAAATATCCTCCAACATCCTATCTCAATACAACTATTCTAATCAGAATGTTTAAAAAGAAAATGTACAAAAGGTAAGTAGTCGATTTGACATCGTCATTCTTCACAGGCCAGCCACTTGCTCTTTGTCCTGCTGATAAGTCTTGGTATAAGAGGCTTGTGTTAAATTGATGGACCATTCTAATGTTCTGAGCTGAAAATGAGTACCCACAATAAGCCTGTCTTTTCTCCCTTTCCTCCAGCCCACCTCATGGCTATTTTAAAGGCACTTTCCCACATTCTCAGATCATAAGAGGAGTCGGTTGGTAGCTTTTCTGTGTGCATCAGCAAAGGATTTCAAGACATGGGCTGGCATTTCATCTTGAGATTTCCAGGAGGGCCAGATTTATCTACCTTAGGGAAATTTGCACTGCAGTCACCTAATGCAGATGTGCTGCAGGACAGTAATAAAGAGCTTGGACCACTGCTATTTACAGAATCATAGAAATGAGAGATCATCTAATCCATCCTTCCATGGTCAGGCAGGAGCAAGCAAACTTAGACCATCCCTGACAGGTGTTTGTCTAACCTGTTCTTAAAAACCTCCGATGATGGAGATTCCACAGCCTCCCATGGAAGCCAATTCCAGAACTTGACTATCCTCACTCATGACAAACTTCTTAAGAGATTAAAATCTATAGAAAAGTGAGTGATAATGTTTTTGAACATGTTTAGCAACTTTCATTTGATGATCTCAAAATGTCTAACAGACATTAATTCATTAAGCCTCAGAGCAGCCCTGTGTAGAGGATTTGTGAATAAAAAAGGACCTACAGAGAAGTGAAGCAACTTATTCAGGATCACATATCCACTCAGTAGAAAAACTTGGACTCAGACTCAGGAACTTCTCACTCCCAATCCCCTGTTCTGATCAGCAGACAATACTGCCCCTTTAGCTACAAGAAGCCATGGTTTTCAGGTACTACGGCCTGGATCGTCAAAGGTATTTAGGTGCCTAACTTCCCACACTTCTAGTTGCTAGAGGAGATACTCTATCGTAGCATCTGTGCATGTATTATGGCCCAGATAGTGCAGGGTGTTAGATGAGAACTGCTCTAGTTTCAGCTAGTGGATAAGAGACATGGGAGGGCACTCTCTAGCCAGCATGATTCTTCTTGTCTCACTGGAGACTCCCTTGCAGAATGCTGGGCTTCTTATTAGTCCCACTTCCAACGCCCATGCCCCAGAATAATTAGTGAATTAATTAAGAGGTTTGCCTACAAGATGAATCCAGAATGTAAATAATTTGTATTTTTCACACAACTTGCAAAAATCCCACGAGGTGCAAATAGAAAATATTTTATGTAAGCCACGCAGGTATAGAAGCAAACTCTCTGAATCCATCATTTTAAAGGGAAAATTCTGTTAAAAGACAATATCCAGGTTGACAGACCCCAGGGTTTGTAAATTGTCTTGACTGGCAACAGACTTTGAGATACAAACACTGTGCATATCAATGAGCCAGCCACAGCCTGACTGCTGCAGGGTCCTCAGAGAAAAGTTTTAGAAGAAATGCTTGTCCTGCTGTGGAATAACTTTCTCCTTCTGATTGCAAATGTATGGTTTGTAATGGTGCTCAGATACCATAGTGATGGGCATGGTATTAGAGTCTAAGCAGAACAGAATAGAATATTCCAGGGAAGGGGCCCCAGGGGAAAGGAGTGTGTGCGTGTGTCAGGGAGACCAGAACCATAAGTCACCGTGTTACCTCTCTGCTTTGGCAAGAGTGAGCTCTGCTGGAGCGTAAACTGTGTGTCAGCTTCCTGTCATACCACAGATGTCTGCCTCACCAGCAAACTTCCTGAGACTCTGCCCATCTGAATCTTGCTTTGCAAGTTTTCAGGTAACATCCAGTGAACCCCAGTTCCCCAGAGGCGTCTTTCTGCAGGGTCCAGTCCCTCTCATGGGACACTCACAGAAATTATTGAGTCTGCTGCCTCCAAAGAGACAGTATACACACCAGCCTGTTGACTTACTGAGGACACACTCTAACTTAACACACAAAATGGTTTATAGTAAAACTAAGGATAAGTTTATTAATAAAGAATATAGGTGTAAATGATACCGAACAAGAGAAAAAAAGGAAGATATGGTCACAAACAAAACAAAAGTAAAAATATGCTTTCTAGTGTCTAAATTTAACAGATTATAAATGTGGTCTCAGCAATTCCTCACCTACAGTGAGTTCTCAGAGTCTTCAACCCACCCTGCTGAAGGATCCACCTTTCACAGATTTGCAGAGCACTGGCCTCTTTTGTCCTGGAAGCAATGGATACCAAAGGGGTTCTCTCCCCTTCTTTGTATGGTACAGCAAACCTTGGAAGTGTGTTCTTCTGAAGTGTCTATCCCCACATAAAGTTCTTCTCCCGTGCTGTTTGTCTCTTCCCATTGACTTCCCACCACCCTGTTGACTCATATTGAAATGTAACTTCCATTGTCTCTGGCATCACCTTGCTCAATTTAAATTGGAGAGACAGGCAAACAGGCAAAACAACATTCCTTAGACTAGGACAAACTTGTTTATCAAGTCAGCCCCCAATACACATTTTAGGACCATATTTCCAGCACACATACATAAATCTTTACACACCATCCATCCATACTATACATCAGGGAATGATATTCATGACCAGTGTGACACCACTTTTTAGGCATTGTACTCGGTACACTTTTATAAGATAATATTGTATACAATAAGTTGATTCAGTTGCTTATTCTTTGGGGTTCAGACTCTCTCTTCAGTCTGGACCCTGACTGTCACACACACACATATAAAATTCACTTTGCCTCAATGATGAGTTCTACATTTAGTGCATTTTACAAGATTAAAATGCCACCTCTTTAAAAAAAGGACCTCTTCTACTGTGAATATAAATCTCAGCTAACATCTAGGATCTGGGACTCTTAAGCCCTGATCCTGCAGTGAGATCCACTCAGTCAGGCCCTTGCATCTGCAAAGAGCCCCATTGAAGATAAGGGGGCTCAGCACCAGTACAGGGGTCTGCCTGTGCAGATCAGCCTGCTAGTTGGGGCATGAGTCCCAAGTCATCAGCTGAGTTTTATGGTCAGAGTGAGAAGAAAACCTCTAGCAAGATCTCCAAAAGCACCAAGTGTGTTATGTTAAAAAAGGGGGTGTTAATTTTTTGCAGTTCGTTGTGACTCATCCAATTGATTATACAAGGAGAAAGAATTATATCAATGATTTGAGCTTTCCAAGTCACACATAAATAACTTCAAAATTATGTTACCAAAGATAGGAAATTCAGAGTTAAAATTCAAATTTCAGTCTTCACTTGTGACATTTTGAGTCACCTTCAATGAAAAAAAATTCTGGCTTTTGTCAATTTGTATTACAGCTTTGGAGTTATCTAGCAATAGCTGAGCTGGGTGCTTATTAATTTTTCTTGCCTGTATCACATATTTTTTAAATAGCCTCTGTAAAGTTAGAAAATCATATACAACACCACAATGACCTCATATATTCTGAACACAACCTTAGGTGATTAAATCTGAAAGAATTTTTAAAAGCTAATTTAGCCCATAGCTGGATCAACTTGGGTGGAGCTTGCAGAATTGGGGACTTGCTTTTCACCATGTAGTCTGTTTGTGTTCAGCATTTCACTCAGTTTGGGCAATGCAATTAGATTAGTCAGTTTTAATTTTGTTAGTAGTCAGTTCACTTTCTAGTTGTCATGGCCTAGTACCAATAAAATGTTACAATCTTTGGGATGCAGTCACTACAGCGGAATATATTTTTACGAAACCTAAGTGTTGGGTTTAAACTGCCTGAGAGGGTAGTGTCCCTTTGAGACAGGAAACAAAATATTTTGCTTAATATTTTTCAGAAGGATATAAAATAAATATTATTTTCTGAAACTCCTGAGGGAATATGCTTATTTGGGCTCTTTCTGTTTTTAAAAAATTGTCAGGGAATGTTCTGCTTCTGACCAGAGAGGTGGTGGCTGTGATATAGGGACTTCATGAGTTTGCAGGGGATTTAGGGCCTGATTCTATTCCCACTGAACTCCATGGAAAAAGTGTTGTACTGAGTACGTATTGCCTCTTTTGCAAAAGGGAAAAAATATTTTGTTGAAGATAAAAAATAAGTATTATTTTCCAAAAGTCCTGAGGCCATATGCTTTTTCCAGCATAGTTAGTGAATAAGAACTAAGGCACTTAGAAGGATCCAATCACAGACTCAATCGGTCCATTAAGTAAATGTAATAATATTTACTTAAATAGCCTTTCTGGATTATGTCAGAACACAGGTTTATAACTTTTTAAAATTGATCAATATTATTAAATGCACAGACTCTAAGGATGACTAAAGAGCTAATTCAACCTACCAGTTTCTCAAAGAGCTCAAGCCCCAGGTAGAGAATGAAAAGTGCAGATGATGTCCTCATTGAGATACCAAGGAGGAAAAATTGCCATACAAGCATAGGACAAAGCGACATAAGATGTGTTGACAACATTTAATGCTACACACACACAATTTTGTCAACCTCTTCCAGAATGCACTTACACTAAAAGGGAACACCTAATGTGCTATTTGCACAGTGGCAGATACAGTATTTGATTGACTACTCCAATCTATGATTTCGTTCGGCTGTTCACACTGAGCCCCATCAAGCAGGAAAGATGGCTCTTGAGTATTTGATTCTTGTTTTCATCACTTAGACAGATGTTCACACAGTTGTCAGCAATGAGCTCCTGAATCTAAACTATATATATGTACATATACATTCTGCTTTCATTACATAGTTAGGCCCTGGTGATTTATGTCACCTATCTGTCAATCATCAGGCAAAACAAGTGATAAAAAATAAACCAGTTATCTAGATTGTCCTATTTTATTAGAAGGAAACAAACTAACATTGACTGATTGCATTTTAAGACTTCACCAGAAGTCTCAAGGGATGAGAATTTTAGAATGTCACATCCTGGATTATATCCTGTTGTGATAGGCAGAAGCAAACAAATGCCAAAAATTCCTGAGAAATTATCTGTGAAAATCTGGTGAAATATCATGAAATTTGCACAGTGGCAGAAAGCAGCATTCATGATTGGCAGCCGTGTGTCCCCATCATTGATTGTATCTATCTGTGGAGAAATATAGTTATTAATAATAAGATTTCCCTGATTTCATTTCTTCCTACATCCCCAATGCTTCCTTCATGTCACTGAAGCTTCCCACCTGACCATTTCTTTTGTTTCCTTCTCTCAATCTTATCTTTGTGCCATCTTCCATGCCACCCCTAGTGCCTCCTCAAATCCACTTCTTCTATGAAGCTTATCCAATGTGCATCCCTCTAGAGCAGGGGTGGCCAACCTGAGCCTGAGAAGGAGCCAGAATTTACCAATGTGCATTGCCGAAGAGCCACAGTAACACTTCGACAGCTCCCTGACCGCCTTCCCCCCGACAGGTCCCCCCCCCCGCAGCCCCCAGTGTCTCCCACCCACCAGCAGCACTGCCGATCAGCACCTAACCCTCCATCCCTGCGCCTCCCGCCCACCGCGATCAGGTGTGAAGGAGGCTGGGTGGGGGGAGGAAGAGTAAGGGTGCAGCAGACTCAGGGGAAGGGGCGGGGTCCTTGGGGGAAGGAGTGGGGCAGAGCCGGGGGTTGAGCAGTGAGCACCCTGTAGCACATTGGAAAGTTGGCACCTGTAGCTGCAGCCCCAGTGTCGGGGCCTATCCAAGGAGCCGCATAGTAACCTCTGAAGAGCCGCACGTGGCTCCGGAGCCACAGGTTGGCCACCCCTGCTCCGGAGGAAGAAGTGTTACGGAAAAAAATGTTGTTACATTGAAAGGAGTTTAATTATTTTATAATTTTTGCACCTCTTGGAGACAGAGCCATATCCTGCTCATCTGGTGCATCCTAAGTTAGTGTTGTTATGTTTGTATGGTTTGGAATGGGCTGGGGAGAGAGTTCTTCTCTGCGTTTTGCATATGCTATGAAATGGATGAACTCTCTCAATAGCTTCAAACGAGAGCCATTTTTTATTTCAGCTTCTTTCTTCCTCCCTGTTTGTGGACTGTCCCTTCCAAAACTACACTGGCTCAAAGTCAAGGATGGGCAGTATTCAGTCCTGGAGAACTGACATATTTGAGCTCTGATGTCTCCGGACTCTGCAGCACTAGAAAGGGAACTTTATCCCTTTGTAAAGTGGCAATGCCAATCTATCCAATGGGAAATACCCTGGAAGATGCCGAGAGTTCATACCTTCACGCTGTGGGTACAGAAAACTATTTCAGGTCATTTATAGAGGTTTTAAATGGCTGCATTTAAAGGGATAAAACTCCCATTTCTTTAACAGAGAGCTTAAAGAAAAATGGTGGCTTTTTGAAGCTGTTTGAAGGTTTGGAATATTACAAGTAGATCTGATGAAGGGGGAATAAATGAGCTTGAGGCAGGCAATATAGTCAAAGATAAATGATAAAGTATGGACCATGTGATATGCAATTTATTAGCCGGTTCTCTTGTTTTTCATAATGCTCTGTATTTTATTGTGTGGATATCACCAGCACATACATGGTGTTTATATAGTCATTGATGCTTTTGAAATCTAGCACATGTACCATTCAGAACAACTTTCCCTAGTCCCAAATATTAACTTGGTTAGTAGGAGACTTTGCTCTGTGAAAGGAAGTAAAATGAAAAATTTGTATTTTTCAAGCTTTCTGTGCAGATTTCAATATATTAAAGTCACTGTGTAATAGTAGCCATATATCTGGTTTTGCTACATTTCAAATACTTTGCTGCTGCTTCCCTTTGATGTCCCTGGGAATTACACAGATCTTTTCTGAGTTTGATTTCACCAATTTTTTTTTTCTCATTTCCCTACATGCTTATAAGGGGGCAAGTTTCTCTCTCTAGAATAAATAAGCAGCAGCGGTCAATGCAAATCTGTTAATCAGCAATCGTTACTTCTTTATGCGCATGATGTTGCTCACAGCAGGCTCGTGAAGTATGAAAGTGAGTGACACACTATACAGTGGCACTTGCGGTAATTTGTTAGCTGTCTGAGTATATGTGATCATTTTGCTAACGGCTGGCTTTATGTCCCGATTTTACAGGAAAGATAGAATGAGATTAGAACTTCCACCTACAACCCCGCCTCATCCATTCTGGATCTAAATCTGAGCAGACAAACAAGAGTTAACAAACAGCTTGCTCAATCTGCAGCGTAACCCAATAAGAAATATATTAGCTTGGACATTGTACTCTATCCTTTCCGGCCCAGGCACCAGTGTGTTTGAGGGGGGAGCAGCTGTACAAGTGACAGTGTATGTAACAGAGCTGAATGAATAATTCAGAACAAGTAATTCAGTTGATGAATTTTTTCTATTCTGATTTCATGGGGCTTCTCGTGGGCTTGAAATGAAACAAATGCTTTGATGGATCAGAGCCTTAGGCTATACTGGGGGGCCAGGATCTATCTGTTTTAGAAGTTAATATCAATTGTGGGTTTTTTCCTTTACAAAGAGCTATTGGAAAGACAATGGATTAAATTCTGGAGTGACTTACACCCAGTGCCACTCCACTGACTTCCACAGGGTGGCAATGATCGAAAATCATTGCAGAATTTGGCCCACTATTTGCAAAAAAATTCTATGAAATTGAATGGAAATAGGAGAAAAAGATGTCCAGCTGGACTTGAATTCCTCACCAAAAGATCTCAGGTATGTTGAAGCATCAATCTTCACAAGAGAATGACGTTTCCCTTCTCACGTGGTCCTCTGCATCACTCTCACTTTCCCAAGGGTCACTTCAATCCTTCCTTGCTTTCAGGCTCTTTCCATCTCCTGTTGACACCCACAGAACTAGCCCCTTAACTCCCTGTAACCTCCTGATGTCCCTGTGTTGTAGCCCCCATCTTTCTGGCCAGGGTGATGCCTTTCAGATCTGGGGTAAGGTAGATCAGGCCTAAGTGACATAGGAGCCGTATGGCCCCATTTTTAAGTTACTTGACCACCTAAGAGCCTAAGACTTATTGAATGTCAATAGGTGCTGAGCTCCTAAGTCACTTAGACCCAGTCTACACTTAACAAATGTAACTGGCATAACCATGTCAGCAAGGGCTGTGACTTTTAGACTACATCGGGGGGTGGAAGTAGGGGGGACAGAAAATGATCAGTCTGGGAATGGCTTGGCTGCCTTACTCACTGGCTACCATCCTAGCACATTGAGCTGTCTGTTTAAGTTACGTCACTTAAGCACGCAAATGCCAAAGACAATATGTACAACAAAATAACAGAAGCCACTATGTTTAGCGTCAAGAAACTAAGCCAAAGTACTTAAGACGGGTTGTATCCAAGGCTTGAACCATATCTCAGATTGCGTCTAAAGCATATGTGCTTCTAATGGTTTAAACAGATGTGCATGGAGCTGTAATTCTTGTAAATTGAGAAATACTCCCATATTCATCAGAAGCAGGGGCTCTCACAGAGCACTTTCTGACCTGCCTAACCCATTCTAACAAATATGTGGCCTCCCAAGACATTCACAGATGTCACTTTGCTGCATGCCAGCATTCACCCACAATTTCATGGTGACAGCTGGGATAGAACTGGGATCTTCCTGTTTCGGAAAACACAAGTCCCTAAACACTTGAGCTAAAAGAGAATCTCACTCAATCCTTAATCCTCTTCCAAACACAGCTGCCCTATGGCGAGCACTTCTGAAGCCACATCGTAGACAGCAGAGATGTACCTGTGGTGCAGTATTCTGTACAGTGGGAAACTGCCACATCAGGTATGACTGGTTAGCCCCTCAGCTGATTCAGTGAAATTTAAATTTCACACTAAGAAGCGAGATGCTGTGAACACAGACTTCAGATATAGATATTTATGCAGATTACAATAAAAAGTATTTGCACTCATTGCACAACAGGTGGATGAAATGAAAATATTTTCCCCACCCTCGCTAATAGTTTTACTGCACATATAAACAAGGCATCACAATAACACTAAACAAAACAGGTGCATGTGCAGGACAACATGTTACACTGGTTGGTTTATTGGTAGTCTAGCAGTAAGAAAATAATGAACTCTCTATTTTGGATAGAACAAGTGAATACTTGGTTGGGTTACCAAAGGTCAGACCTGACAGGTGGAAAGCTGGTCAATTTTTTTGGCTTGTAAATCTCGACAGCATCCTTTTTAAAATTTCATTTCATTATTTAAAACATTTTAACAAATGGTGTTCTGAATTCAAGATATGTATATTTCCTGAAGGACAGGAATCTTTCTGTCAGACATACCCACACGTCAGCATAAAAAACTTGGGTTGATCACATCACTGAAAGCACAAGTGCGAAAAGATGTCGGCTCTTGTATGGGGAATCTGTGGCAAAGTTAAAAATAGAACCCATATCTCCTGACTCCCAGGCCTGCGTGTGAATCACAAAGCCCTCCTTCTCCATCTGTTTTCTCCCCATAACAGTCTTACCTTGCCACCTGGCGTAAGAGTGAATGAGACAACACCCTGTTAAATTTGCTGCATGGAACAATCCTGCACTGGGCAAACAGATCTAACAGGTGTTTTTAACTTATGTATTGCTATGATACTGACTTTGTGGTCCTCATTGACCCAAGCCTGCAGACTACAACATTAAACAATGTCTGGAGGCCCTTGTATCCTCAGCGTGGTGCTTTTCCATCCCATGTGCTACCTGGCCTGTTTGTTTGGTAACCTGGTGGGCTAGTAAGTCGTGATGGGATGGAGCTGAAGTTCAACTTGCTACATTTGTTCAAAGGAAGTTTTTTCCTAGGCTGCAGGCAGCCTTGCTGACTCTAGGGAGCTGGAGTGATGCTGTGAATGTGAGCCCATTTTCAGGATCTATTTATAAATGGGAGAAAGTTAAATTAAAAAAATGTGCTAAGGTTTTAAAATAAAACCATGACCAGGTCAGAGTATAAACACAGGAGGGAAATTAAGCCCTTCTTCCAAGGGAGAAAAAAAAAGAGAGCAGGCGAGAGAGCGCATAATAAAAGGAAAATTCATTAAGTATAACAGGCCAGTTTTGGATGGTATAAATCAACACAGGTCCATTGACTTCAATGGAGCTATGGTGATTTATACCGGCTGAGGACATGGCCCAATGATTATAAAGAGAGAGGAAAAACACTGAGTGGAAACATAGCAGAGGTGAGAAATCCACTTATTCACACATTTGATGGATAATCCACTAACAACAGCTGGTGCTGGTAAACAGATGAAGAATGTCATTGCCTGGCATTTAAAGTACAACCAGTGTCACTTTGTGCATTGTCCTGAGGAATACGACACTGCGACCTTTTCAGTGTAGCCCCTCATTTGATGAGTGTTGGGGAGTATTAAACTCATTGAAAATAAGCCCTGATGCAGGGAGCAGAAACTTTCACTATGATTGACCTTCAGCAATTTATCTCACTTGAATGGAAGCTAGCACTTGCTGTAATTTCAGTCTCTAAGTGTCCTTCTTCTTTCTTCCAAACAGGTTGCACAGTCACTATGAACAATGGCCCAGCTATACTACAAAAAGGTAAACTATTCACCGTACAGAGACCGGATCCCATTGCAGATCGTGCGAGCAGAGGCAGAGCTCTCGCAGGAAGAGAAGGCCTATCTCATTGCTGTGGAGAAGGGGGACTATGCCAGTGTGAAACATGCCTTACAAGAGGCTGAAATCTACTACAACATCAACATTAACTGTATGGATCCTCTCGGACGCAGTGCCCTTTTAATAGCCATAGAGAATGAAAACCTGGAGATCATGGAGTTACTGCTGAGCCACAGTATTTACGTGGGAGATGCTCTGTTGTATGCAATACGGAAGGAGGTGGTTGGGGCCGTGGAGCTGCTTCTGAGTTACAGGAAGCCAAGTGGTGAAAAGCAGGTCAGTCAAATATTCAGGCAAGGAATGTTTATATTAGCTAATGGCTTGGTAAGAGATACCCAGTTGATCAGAAGCTCCAGAGGGTCTGGACACATCACAGACTCAGCTAGATAAGGCCTGGTTATTAACTATGAGATCACTATGAAAAATTCCAGGAAGTTGTTGATTCTGTAGAGAGCACATTTCTCTGAATCAGTTCTGAGCCAGTGTCCCAGAACAGCTGGGGGAGGTGGCATGGGGGTACTGTGCTGTTGAAGGTGCTGTATGACCCAGGAAACACAAAATGAAGATCCTAATGAAAGATTCTCTGGTCCTTTTTTGTAAGAGTAGCTGTGTCAGTCCTGGTCTCCTGGTCAATTTCCGATCTGAGTAATCACATTCTGCCTTACTTAAATCCCCCCTTCAGTTTCAGTTTCAGATAGTATTCATCTTCACTTCCCAAACTAAGGATGCGGGCAAACCCAAAACGATTTATAGAGAGATACTTTGTGTAACAATTGAGTGTCTTTTTTAATTAAATTCCAATATATAAACCTAAGCCAGCGTTTCCCAAACTTTTTTGGCCACAGAACACCCGGTATATATTTACGGAACACTTACAATATTGTTTGGTTTTCAAATAAAAAATTGCGTTATTTATGCTCAAATATATTTTATTTTATAAAACACAGCAAAAATACAAATTTAAAATAACTTAAACTAACAATTTCTAACTGGAAAGTGCGTATAAAGTAGTACAAAAATCAAGTGCAAGACCCTTTTTTTAAATTACAATTCTTTCACGGATCACCTGTTCACATCGTGCAGAACACCAGTGTTCCGCGGAACACAGTTTGGGAAACGCTGACCTAAGCTATTGTTTTCTTGCTTTTAACACATGGAATCACTTTTCAAAGACAGACCCCAACACTGCAAACACTGATGCATGTGCTTAGCTTTAAGCAGGTGAGCAGTCCCACTGACTTCAACATTTACACATGTGTGACAGCTGCCATGCATTGGCATGCCATGGCCATACAAACAGGCTGGTGATTGAACTGGAGACTTCCAGAGCTAGGAGCATGAGTTGCTACAGCTTGAAATAAAGCACTGTAGTTGTGGGGTGCAATAACTCATTTCCTCTGTGCTTTGGACAGAGTGGGACCTGTAACAGGCCATGTGCTTAATGTTAATCACGTGGGCAGTCCTACTGAAGTCAATGGGACTGTCCATGTGCTTAAAATTAAGTACATGCCAAAGTGTTTGCAAGATCAGAGTCCATGAATGTTACCTATTGTACTGTACAATTTTTTCTCTCATCTTCATTTACAAATAACATAGCTGATCAATGGGCTGCTGAGTGTATGTAATACTAGACGCACTATAGATTTTTGCCTGTCCTTTGATTAGAATATCTATTGACCTATCTCTCCATTCCAATGCCTAATTTCTGTTCTGAAATCTACTGGAACATGTTCCATGTTGTATAAAAGAATTGAGGGATTACTGTGATTTAACCATGTTAGATGGGGTGGGATCTGAGCTACCCAGGAAAGAATTTTCTGTAGTATCTGGCTGGTGAATCTTGCCCATGTGCTCAGGGTTTAGCTGATCGCCATATTTGGGGTCAGGAAGGAATTTTCCTCCAGGGCAGATTGGAAGAGGCCCTGGAGATTTTTCACCTTCCTCTGTAGCATGGGGCACGAGTCACTTGCTGGAGGATTCTCTGCTCCTTGAAGTCTTTAAACCACGATTTGAGGACTTCAGTAGCTCAGACAGAGGTGAGAGGTTTTTCGCAGGAGTGGGTGGGTGAGATTCTGTGGCCTGCGTTGTGCAGGAGGTCGGACTAGATGATCATAACGGTCCCTTCTGACCTTAGTATCTATGAATCTATAAAAGGTTGTAGTGTGGAGCTTTTTTTTTTACAATGAGTTAATAATCCAAAGCAAACAATGAAGAAATACTCCAGATCATCACAGATAACTTTGAAGGATGTCCCACTTACAATTCAGAAACAATACCATTCCACAAATCCCTTGAATACTAACTAGAAATATGTTGCTGGCAGATTAGATAGATAGATAGATAGACAGATAGATAGATAGATAGATAGATAGATATTTTCTGACAGAGTTAAACTGAATACTACTTTTCTGTTTTATCCTGATGTGAGTGGCAAAATATGGACCATACATGGGAAAATGAACTGTATGTAGTCTTTTCTCACTGCTCTAGAAAGACTGGTTGTCTTGTTCAGAGATACACCAGAATGGCAGAAGGTAGCACAGAACTAAAGATAAACTCAAGCTTTACTGAAAGGGTCTTCAATATAATGGGAAAATGCTGAGGTTAAACACAAGTACGTGTGAATGATCATGAAAAGAAAGTGCTGTGATTCTATGCGGGCTTCAAAAAGTTCTCTTATAATACAGAATTTTTTATTCTTAGTGATTCACCTCCTCCATTGTTTTAAGGTGATATAGTTCCATTGATGTCAATGGAGCTAGGCTGATTTACATCAGCTGAAGATTGGACCCAACATCTTTAGTTTAGTGCTACATTTCAAAGCACTAAACTATATAAGTATCTAATTCTCTTTCTACACCAACGTTTATATCTTTGTGTGTTCCATTAATGCCAGGGGGAACTGTGCATGTCTGTTAAGGAAAAACAATTTTCATCCTGATATAACGGTTAAATTGTACACAGAGTTGTGTAAAATGTTCCCAATAAAATCCCCAAACACACAAAATACACCTGGTTCCAGTGAATCAGATCCAGATGGCACAAACTCAGATTCATTGCCAGATTCATCCCTTCTTGATACTAAACTGGGAGGAGTGGTAGATACGCTGGAGGGCAGGGATAGGATACAGAGGGACCTAGACAAATTGGAGGATTGGGCCAAAAGAAATCTGATGAGGTTCAATAAGGATAAGTGCAGGGTCCTGCACTTAGAACGGAAGAACCCAATGCACAGCTACAGACTAGGGACCGAATGGCTCGGCAGCAGTTCTGCGGAAAAGGACCTAGGGGTGACAGTGGACGAGAAGCTGGACATGAATCAACAGTGTGCCCTTGTTGCCAAGAAGGCCAATGGCATTTTGGGATGTATAAGTAGGGGCATAGCGAGCAGATCGAGGGACGTGATTGTTCCCCTCTATTCGACATTGGTGAGGCCTCAGCTGGAGTACTGTGTCCAGTTTTGAGCCCCACACTACAAGAAGGATGTGGATAAATTGGAGAGAGTCCAGCGAAGGGCAACAAAAATGATTAGGGGTCTGGAGCACATGACTTATGCGGAGAGGCTGAGGGAACTGGGATTGTTTAGTCTGCAGAAGAGAAGAATGAGGGGGGATTTGATAGCTTCTTTCAACTACCTGAGAGGTGGTTCCAGAGAGGATGGTTCTAGACTATTCTCAGTGGTAGAAGAGGACAGGACAAGGAGTAATGGTCTCAAGTTGCAGTGGGGGAGGTTTAGGTCGGATATTAGGAAAAACTTTTTCACTAGGAGGGTGGTGAAACACTGGAATGCGTTACCTAGAGAGGTGGTAGAATCTCCTTCCTTAGAAGTTTTTAAGGTCAGGCTTGACAAAGTCCTGGCTGGGATGATTTAATTGGGGATTGGTCCTGCTTTGAGCAGGGGGTTGGACTAGATGACCTCCTGAGGTCCCTTCCAACCCTGATATTCTATGATTCTATGATGGGGGACTCTATCCTGGGAAGCAGTGACTCTGAAAAAACACTTGGGGGTCATGGTTGATAATCAGCTGAACATGAGCTCCCAGTGTGATGCTGTGGCCAAAAGAGCTGGTGCAATCCTAGGATGCATAAACGGGAATCTCGAGTAGGAGTAGGGAGGTTATTTTACCTCTGTATTTGGCACGGGTATGACTGCTGCTGGAATCCTGTGTCCAGTCCTGGTGCCCACAATTCAAGAAACATGTTGATAAATTGGAAAGGGTTTAAAGAAGAGCCACAAGAACAAATAAAAGGTTAGAAAAACCGGCCTTATAGTGATAGACTTAAGGAGCTCAGTCTATTTAGTTTAACAAATGTAAGATTAAAGGGTGACTTGATTTCAGGCTATAAGCACCTACTTGGGCAACAAATATTTAATAATAGGCTCTTCAATCTAGCAGAAAAAGGTTTAATTCAATCCAACAGCTGGAAGTTGAACTAGACAAATTCAGACTGGAAATAAAGTGTAAATTTTTAATAGTGAGAGTAATTAATTATTTGAACAATTTACCAAGGATCAAAGTAGAGTCTCCATCACTGGCCATTTTAAAATCATGACGGGATGTTTTCCTAAAAGATCTGCTCTCAGAATTATATTGGGGAAGTTCCAAGGCCTGTGATATACAGGAGGTCTGACTAAGTGACACAGTGGTCCCTTCTGGCTTTAGAATCTATGAATCTATAAATTCAGAGGTCACAGGGTGAAATATAATAGCCTGCGATAGACAGGAGGCCAGTCAAGCTGATCTAATCGTCTCTCCTGACCTTCAACATTCTGACAAAAAATAGGTTTGTCACAAGCCCAGATTCATTCCTATTTTGAGTGGCCCTGGGTCAGCAAAAGAACTTTTGTACAAAACAGGATTTATTAACTATAAATCTCAGAATTTCAGGTTGTTCTGATCTGCGCTTTTGGTTCGGGATCTTCTGTAGACCTCATTGGGAGTTTGCCTGCAGAAGATTGCAGGACTGGTTCTTAGCTCTTCAGCCTCATCAATACTAATGGATTGGTATTCATTTCATGCACAGTTCTATCGAAAAGAAGTGCCTAGTTAAGCACAATAAGGACACGTGGCTTAACGCTTCAACCCACAAAGCTAATCCCAGAGCAGCCTGTTTCAGAACTCAGACTCCTTATGATAGCCTCAGAGCTGTGCCAATGCACATTCTCCAATGATCCTTACTGGATCCTTCCCTGGGGAAGTCCTAGGGTGGCTCCCCACCAAACGTCTTTCACAAGAGTACCCCAGAAATCCTCTTAGCACAGGACAGCCGCTGAAGTTGAATTATATGCCTGTGTGTGCACGTATCCAGGTCCTCCTCGGCTGACATTATGGTCCTGGCCGTGTCCTCATTCATGCCAAGCAAAAATAAAAAGGTTGCCCCTTTTTGGCTGAGCAGTAACTGAAATCCAGGCCTTGCTGAGTGGTTTCTGTTTGGCAGAGAAATCCGTGGTGCAGAGTTAGGTTATTTTCTGAGCACAGTCTGTTTATTTATACACAAGGGCTTGTTTCCCTGGACAGTGGTAGGCACAAAACTGCACATGGGCAGCTCCTTTTCTGCAGAAAACTGAAGTCAGACACAGTCAGTTTTGTTCCATAGAGAGGGGCTCTGTTTGCTCGGCTTCTGTCCAGGGGCCAGAGAGAGAGCTCTGAGGATCTGGTTGCTCGCTCCTAGCTGCTTGAAATACAGCCTTCTTCCAGCTTCCCAGCCCTGAGTTATGAGCTTTGGAAACCCTGTTAGCACCACGCTTTCTTGACACCTCCCTGGCGGCATCAGTTGTTTTGCCCTAGAAAAGAATTTCAGGTGCTCCAGACGTTGGGCACAAAGGAGAGAGCTTTATTGCACCTGTTCACCTGAACGAGGGCTGTGACTGTCTTTGCATGATGGCAGGCCACAAGTACCTTCCGGCATAACTACTTTTACAGACATATACAGACAGCCTCATATGGTCTACCCTTTCTGTCTGAAAATACTGAGGGCTGGACTGTGGCCGGCCCATACACGGCTCCTCATGCAAAGAGCCTATCCTTCCTTCCTTCCAGCACTGTATGGGGTGGAAGAGGAAGGGAGGAGGGCTGAGGAGAAGACACCACAAGCCCACTCCTCCCACAAAGTGAGTTGGACCAACCAGCTGCAGAGTGCAGGGGAGGCAGGTTTTTGTAATTTTTGGCGGTGTCCAAGTCCCACCCCACCCCGCCACCTGCCTTGTAAGCCGATATATATATTTTTAAACAATGTAAAAATGGACTGGAAACAGTAAGCGTTTAACAGTTTACCTATATTGCACAATATCACTATTGTAAGAAAAAATTATTTAACTAAGAATATCAACTTTATTAATACTCTTTTGAAAATGGAAACAACCAATGTAGCAAATTGCCAGTACGATTATGATGGGTCCCATGCTTCCTCTTCTTGGGGGGTGGCTGGTTAATGGTGCAGTTTCCTGCCCCTGAACTAGGGTATTTACTGTCCCACTAGTAACCCAGAGAAGGGTAGTGGAGAGGGAGGGACCCGGGCCTGCCCTCTACTCCGGGTCCCAGCCCAGGGGCCCTAGGGATAGTGGTAAACCACTTGAACTAGTGCTTCCTTCCCCTGGGCTACTTCCCTCTCCTGCTCTTCAGCTTGTGGGGCTTCCTGCCCTCTCTCTCTGAACAAGCCGGGTATCTCTTTACCTAGGGTCTTGGTCTTCTAGCCAGCCACGGCACTTCTCCAAACTCTCTTCAAACTGCTCTCTGCTCCAACTCCAAACAACTCTGCTCCAACTCCTTCCCCTGGATACCTCTCCTATATCACTCTCCTGCTGCCTTCTGGCCATGCTGTATCACACCAAGCACTCTTGGATCAATAACCTGCAAAAGCAAATACTTTCTAAAATTAAAACAAAATGGAGCCCCTTCTTTTGCGATGTTCTACAGGAGGCAGCAAACACTTTTGGTCATTGTTAGGTGTGGGGGGGGCTGCTCCTTGCCCAGCGTGGGGCAGGAGTGGTGACTGTGGGGGGGGGGGGCAGGGTGTCATGACACTCACCCCAAGCCCCAGCTGCTCAGGTCCGGGAAGCTCCCTTGCCTCCCCTGTGGTGGGTGCCGGGGGAGGAGGGAGCTGCCATCACGTGTGCGCCTCCTCCCCTGTTGCTGTCCCTCACCGTAGCCTCACTGCGGGGGAGGGAGGGAGAGATAGGGCTTCCCCTTGCCAAGTGAGGGGCCGGAGTGGTGACTGCGGGTGGGTGACTGCGGATGGCGGGGGGGACGGGGACGGGATGTCCAAAGTCCAACACTCACCCAAGCCCCAGCTGCTCAGGTGCAGACGCCAGGAAGGCCCCCCGGAATCGGAGTCGTCTCCTGGTGGGAGCCAGGGCAGGGGGGCTGCCATCATGTGTATGCCTCCTCCCTCTGCAGGTGCAGCAGTTGCCTCAGCCTGCCGCTGGTGCCACTCCCTTCATTGTAGCCACCAGCAGCCGGCAAGGGAGTGCAGTGCGGAGAGCAGGGCAGCAGGCAGGGACGCTCCGGGGGAGGCACGCGGGGGTGGCAGGTGGGGCCAGAGAGAGAGACCTGGCCCCGAACATTGGTAGAGCCGGGCCCCCATGCCTTGAATATTGCTGGAGCATGGGCACCACGGGCCTATATAACTCTAATGGATGGTCTAGCCTGGGCACCCCTCAGACACACAAGGGAGCTCCCTATGGATGTTCTGGCCTGGCCCCACTCTGGCCTGGGGCTGTATAGAGATATCTCCAGGTAGTAGGGTCTGCAGTGGTTTCAAAAGTAGGACAAGAGATTTTGGTTTTTGTTTGTTTGCTTTTCTCCTGTGAGAGTGCCAGGGTCTCATCCCTGCCTCTCAGAGCCTGATTCAAATTGGTGAGTTTGACACAGCAGCAAAGGACTTCATATGCCATTACTAAACCCAGCAGGCACCCTTTACTCCTCACGCCTTTGTTACACTGCAGTTTTGATGTTAAACTGCTGTTTTCTGAAAGCGCTATGACAATTGCAGTGATATGTCATATGCCAGTTACTATATCAACACACTTCTCCAGCGCTACAGCTTGGCTTGTTTCAGATGTGTCTGGAAAGAAAGAAATGAGATTTCGTTTACATTGGAAGTTTAGGAGAGACCGGGGCAAGCAAAAGCCTCTTTGAGGGAACCGACATAGCACATTACATCTGAACAATGATGTTTTAAAATAGCTTTATTTCCTTTTAGGTTCACCTCCACGGAACTTGGCATTTCTCACAAGGTCTCTTCTGTCTGATCATTACAACGGACAGCTACAGTTTTCTGTGCACTTACTACAGGTCTCTAGATGAAACCGTTAAAGAGACTACACCAGTTATACACAGAATAATTCCATTGCTAACTTAGTGTCACAGCAGTTGTGACCCACAATGACCCCTTTTGGAGATTTTGGGTTCAGCCACAGACGTGTCATGTCATGGGATTCTGACCTTTGTTTTAATCAATGAAGAGACTGCAGGGACAGGTTGATATGTGTCATTCGTAGTAGAGGATAATATCCATGCTGACTAAGGGCCTGATCCAACTCCCAGTGTGGTCACAGGTACTTCAAATGTGAATTAAAATAAAACAAATTCAGGCCACTTTAATTCTGAATGACATTGTCCACATAGGGATTTCATGCAGCTTAATGAATCCACTTCAAATTCACACTTCTAGTTAAATCAGGTTTTCCTGGATGTCCCCATGTAGACAAGCCTGTAGGTGCAACCTGCGGGGATATTAATTGCACTTACAAAAGAGAAACCACTCCTTCGAAAATGTACATTACGTTTATAAAGTTTTCTCCATAATAATCTTAATCTTATTTTTAGAAGCAATAGTATTTCACATAACTCCTTCACTGAGGGCCTGATCTTTCAGTGAAACCCACTGAAGAACAATAGGAGTTTTTCCATTGACTTTTATGGATTTTGAATTTGAACCTATGGGCATTCAGGTTTTTTTTTTAATTGGTTCCTACGTGATTTTTACAAAACAATGCAGGTGCTTTGCTGAGTGCTTTGTGTAACTCTTAGTGCAAATACACTCAATTTGCATGAGTCTGCCGTAAATTGTAACTCATGGCAATATGTTAATTTCTAACATAAAATGTACAGTCTATGCTGAATTCTGAACCCTATTTCTCTTCTTTAAGAAATGAACTTCTATCAATTATCTGGATTAATTTTTTGTCCTCAGTCTAAACATAAACACTTTCCTGGGTAGCTGTTTCGCTCATGTCAATCAGAGCTGACACCAAATGTTTACATAAAGATGATATTAAGACCCCTCTTGTATCTGCCATAATTAGTAATTTGCCCCAGACAGCTGGCTCCAAATTAATCTGGTTTGCAGATGGGACTGAAATGCAAAGTCTCAATAACAAAAATACAAAAAAGTGTTTTCAGTATTGATAATTTTGATTGCATTTGTTTCAGTGGTCAAAAGGCCTCATGAGTCAATGAGATCTCAACAGACACCAATCCCAATATCTTCCAAAGAAAATATACTGCAGAAATAAGCCCAGGGGAAATTTTATTTTTCCAGAAAACACTGTAGGAAATAAAGGACAAGATTTAGGATCTGTGTTAATAATCCTCAGGCACCTGCTAGAAGCAGGCTGTTAAACTTGATAACATTTGATAACTTAAGCTTGATCTCGAAAATCCTGTTTCAAATGAGTTGATGAATAAAAGTCTGTCTTAATCTCTGTGTAAGTAAATACCATAGATCTGTGGCCCCAAGGCAATCTTTCATGAACCATAAACGATATGCTACATTAAACCTTTTCATTCTTACCAAAGCCAGGTTACTTCTTTGACGGAGGGTGTTTTCAGTTGAGTAGTCATAATCATGTAGGGATCTTCTTCTCTACTAAAAGAGACAAGAGAAGAGTTTCTCTAACCTTTCCACATGCCTCGTAACCGAATAACTAACTGTGCTTGTGAAAATGAAGGAAACAGCTTAGATACCACAGAGATGATGGTGGTATAAAAACTAGATAAGAAAGAATGAAAAATCTTGGAAACCAGTGGGATTAGGTAGGACCTCTACACAGTGAGAGGATTGAAGGTCTGAACTGCCCTCTCTTCAAAGCCATAAGAGAGATCATCCCTTATATTTCTTTCCTGTAGAAAAAGGAATGACCATTGCCTCTGACCTTACTAAAGTATTAAAGAAAGGCAGGGACCTGTGTAGTCACAGCCCAAAGGTATCAAACTCCAGACCTGCAACTCCGAGACGGTAAACCAAGGAAGAAATGAATATAGGAATGGTGTTCATGGAGAGGCACGGCAAATGGATGTGCAGTGCATGTACTGCTCCACAGAGTGATTACGGTAGAAGCACAACTTCAGTGTTAGATCTCGGACACCTCTGAGAAGAGGCCTTAGCCAACCTGCCTGAGATGCCACAGAGATGAGCATAAGAAGTGCAAGACATCAGAAACCGACAACAGGCAAAAGGAGCACAAAGCCCAGATGTAACCACCCGTCTAGGAACTTCTGTGGCCTTCATCATTGTATCAGAGCATCTGAGACAAGAGTTTCAGTGGAACAGGAAAGATTTAACAATAGTTGGAAGGGTTTAGAGTCAAAGTTATTCCAGAGAAGGTTCAGAGGGAACAGTGGTACTACAAGCAAGTTTGCTGTGGGTACTTGGTATGGGAATATTTGAAGAGACCACAAGGAAGAAAGATTGTGTCTGAAAATCTAAAAGTGTTTGTTGCAGCTCAAATGTCTAACAGCTCTGCCAGCACCCAAGCTTTTCATTATTTTTATTGCTGTAGTAAGAACTCATAGCTATAGTTAGCAGCAGGCCTGTGACAGCGAAAGCTGCATCAGAAATGGAGTCCATCTAATTAAACCAACAGCAGAGAAATCACCACTTCATTTAATTAACACATTAATTAGGAAAAAGCCATATTTTAAACCTAAGAGCAGGTAGCAAAGATTGGATGTGTGGAAGAACCAGGAACAACATCCTCAGGGCGATAGAGCAGATTGTGACAGGGTGCGTGTCTCATCCACATCCTCGGCCACTCCAGGAACTGCCCAAACTCTTTTCTTTTAGTGTCCACTCTGTATAATATATTCAAGTCCCTTCCACTGACAGCTGAACAGAAGAAATGATCCCTGCCTCAAAGACAGACAGAAAGTCAGGAAATTGGAACTACGATGGTTGCTTCACTAGGAACCTTCTTTACTCATTTAAAAGAGTATTGTTGATAATACCTCAAGTAATGTGCTCAACGTGACCCTATGTCACTTGCTGGCAGCTCATAACAATAAATTACATTGATCCCCAGTAGCTTAATATCATGCCAGTTCAGCTGTCTGAGCCATCTGGTGACCAGAAATCCAAGAAGAGGGGAAGAAAGGTCCTCACACAGCACTGTGCCGTTCCAGGGTTGGGAGCTAGAGGCTCGAATTACAGCTGGGTGAACTATTTGCGGCAAACTCTTTGTTCAACAAATTTAATCCTTTTCCCTGTTTCTCCACCAACAAACATTTGTTTTGATCAGTTTGTTTGGTGTTTGAACGTAATGGTTAATCAACAGATTTCAGGCTGGGGATTGCTCAAACACCATGACTGTGGCTTCTGATCTTCATTATTTGTGCAATTCGATTGGTCCCCTAAATCACATATTTGTTTCTGCTTCCTGACTGGATGCCTCCCGAGCCCAGAAAGAGATTTCAAGCTGGACACTCAAACTCTTTCAGCATGAGTATTCATGAATATCTATTTGTGCCATGAGTATTCGTAACACTTTCTCATTCATATTTTCAGCTGGGTGAGTGTTGGAGGAAAGTGAGGAGGACATATTGTGGGCACCACGGGAACAAATTCATGGTTTTATTAAAAACTAATGCTTGGGCTAATCTTAAAGGTCAACTCAGACCTGGACCCGAACCCAACCACAACAGACCTGAAGCTGACCCAAGAGTACTGAGTCACTTTCGGAACTGATCCAACCTGGAACCTTCCTGTTGAAACTGTGTCTGTGCTGCCTACATCATGTCCTTGGGGCTTGACCTGGTGGGGCTGCCGTGCTCCCCTCGCCCCCTTTGTGTGATCCGTCTCCAACCGTGGAGCTGGGGAAGCAGCAGCTGCGCACCCCACTCCTGCCAGACACCACCGCCTAGCTGTGCTGTATGCGCTGTGGAGCCGTGCTGCAGCTCATTGGCAGAGTCACTTTGCGGCACACACAAAACACAACGAGGTGGTGTGGTTGACAGGAGCGGGGCATGCTGCTGCCCTGACCCCATAAGCAAGAGATGATTTAGTTTTCAGACCTGACATGATCCAAACACTTTAGTTGGGTCCCATCAGATTCAGTCACGTGGCAAGGCTCTAGCTCACAGATACTTTTTGCAGTATTCATCTAGATCTGCTCAGAATGCCGGATATACCCATATCTAACCTTGCAGTTCACTTACCCCTACACTATGGCAATAACTTACACTTTACAGTGCCTGCCAATGCAGTGTTTACTAGTGACAGGATACTCGATTCCCCCTAACACTGGGACTGAGAATGTTATTTCTGTAATACTTCCCACCTCTGCTTACTAGTAAAGTGGAAATCCTGTAGAGACCGTCCAAAGGCCACGCTCAACTTGAGTCTACCTTGAAGGAGCATGTTGGCACACGAGCCGAACTGTGATGGTTCAGGGCAACGTGCATCATAGTATTTCGTTCATGGGAATAAGAACAGGACTCAGGTACTGCATTTAAGTATTCACCATGCAGAAAGAAAATGCCAAAGTTCTGATGCTATTGATGAGTCAGATCTTGTTCCAGCAGCATTTAAAGTGTATCATTAACTCTGTGGCTTTTAAATGATAGCATTAGAACCAATGAAGAAAGGTATTGGATAAGTGGTAGCAAAGGAAAATCTTACTCATTCTGGGGTTTTTTGGGGGGGAGAAGCAATCTATTTTCCAAATTTCTATTTTTTGTCAGCCGTGACTCTGTGGTCTTTTCACTTTCTAGTTCAGAAGCTGTAGCATCAAATTTCATGTTCTGCTCTTTATTACAAAAACAAAAACCACTGGCCTGGCCTAACAAAATCAAAATGGGTGGAGAGCTAAGGAATTTGATTTGTAAGTTTGGAGATCTGTTTTGTGGAAGACCACTGGACAGGGTTAGACAGCATTAAGTCCAGCACAGAAGTGATCCCAGATATACCCATTTGCTTCATTTTTGTAATGCTGCTCTTTTGCCATCAATTCTGAAACCTAAAGAAATACGGTTAAGCAGGAATTAAAAACAAAACAAAACCCTCTTCTAAACAAAAAAGCTGTCACATATTTCATCACAGAAACACAAGGATTCATACCCTGCCTGCATATGTTAATAAATTACAGGAAAAGGCAGGCATTCTACATACAAAGAAGATGACATAAAAGACCATAGATAGCATAAATATTAAATTGCGTTAGCACATCTTGTCCCTGTTACCGTTTTGTCTGACTTGGGAATTTGTAGGTTGAATGAAGTAATTAAAAAAGGCTGGAAATGCAATCGTCTTTTCTGAGTCAACCGCAGAAAAAATCATGAATAATAATAATAAAAAGCACATGACTTTACAAGCTATGCCTGATAATCATTGCAAATTGCCAGCCATGCAATGACTTTACTTCAGTACGTTTGGGTTTCAGGGAATGCTTATCTGTAAACTGTACACTGTGTAAGGTGCAGTGGAGCGCCAAAGCCTTTATTTGGGACAAAGTCTGAACAGGACTGGACGTGGGTAGCCCTTCAGCAAGATGAATTTCCCATCTTTAAAAAAGCAAAACAAAAAGCTCCCTATTGTCAGGCTTTAGTCTACCTCAGGGATGGCCAACATGAGCCAGAATTTACCAATATACATTGCCAAAGAGCCACAGTATTACACCAGCAGCCCCCTATCAGTCCCCCCAACCCCGCTCCCAGCGCCTCCCGCCCACCGGCAGCCCCACCGATCAGCACCTCCCCCGCCCTCCCTGCACCTCCCAATCCGCTGTTTCGTGGCGTGCCGGAGGCTCTGGGTGCGGGGAGGAGTGAGAGCATGGCAGGCTCAGGGGTGGGGGTAAGAAGGGGTGGAGTGGGGAGGGGGCAGTGTGGGGACAGGGCCTGTGGCAGAGCCAGGGGTTGAGCAGTGAGCACCCCCCAGCCCATTGGAAAGTTGGCTCCTGTAGCTCCAGCCCTGGATTCGGTGCCTATACAAGGAGCCGCATATTAGCTTCTGAAGAGCCGCATGTGGCTCCGGAGCCACAGGTTGGCCACCCCTGCTCTATGTTGTCACCAACGCTCCTGTTCCCATCCATGAGTAGCTCTTAAAATCGTAATGACAAAAAACGGCAAAGGGAAGACATAGTGCTTTATATTGTTAAGTGGGAAAAAAAATTCTCATCTGCACTAACTCATCCATCAATGTGGACTGCAGTAAAGGGGCTAAGTTGGATTTACTCCTTAACCAGCATTACTAGACGTGTTCCTGAACTGCTGCTGGAGAATCTTGGGAAATGATTATGTCTAGCAAGTAACTAGGGAACAACTGGGCTTTGGCAAAGCTTTAATAACGCCAGCCACCCTGTGAGCCAGATTCTGATCTCAGTGATATCACTGTAAGTGTGGAGTAACTCTGTTGAGTTACTCTGGATTTATCGCAATGGAAGCCAGGTTGGAATTTGGTCCTCTGTTTGTTCTATTGAATTTGACAAATATTATTCAGCTAGCCCTATGCTATATAAATGAACAATAAGAGAAGATACGTTTACTAACTGGGGGAGAGGAATCATCAGAGAGCCACATTACAACACAATATGTAAGTTGTCACTATAATAAACATTTCCACGGTGTTTGTACAAATCAGAAGTCATGAACATAAAAGAGGATGCCGTCGTTCACACCCTTATAGCACAGAATCCAATCCTTGCTGCTTTATAATCAATGGAATTAAAAGAATGAGGAGTCCGGAGGAGGCACCTTAAAGACTAACACATTTATTTGGGCATAAGCTTTTGTGGGTAAAAAACCCACTTCTTCAGATCCACTTCTTCAGTCTCCATGCAACTGAAGAAGTGGGTTTTTTACCCACAAAAGCTTATGCCCAAATTAATTTGTTAGTCTTTAAGGTGCCACTGGACTTTTCGTTGTTTTTGTGGATACAGACTAACCCGGATACCCCTCTGATAATGGAATTAAAACTTCCTTATGACATGAGATGAGCCTTCCAAACGGGATTCGTGTTCCAGTAGGTTCCTCTTAAGTTGTGTCCCTTGCCTCAGTTAAGAGCAAACCAGGAGGTTGAATTTAATTGAAACACAAGAGGTATAAACACAAGCTATCTAATTCTCAACAGCATCCTGCTGGGATCAGGAGACAAGACTATGCATTGGTTACCCTCCCTCTTTTTCTAAACATCAACTGCCTCATCTTACTTCTTTCACTCTCATCAGAAAGGGAGAGTGACTTATGCAGTGTAATGCTGATAGATACACTTATGCCAGTTAAGGAGGAAGTGCTCATTCCGACTGAACAGTGCTAGCTCACTTAGATATTATATTTGCAAAATCCTTCTCTTGTACAGACTTCTCTCTCTTCTCATCTTCCCCCCACAAGAGAGGAGTTATTATTGCAGCGTGAGCCATAAATAGTGACATCTTTTGACAGTCTAAATTTAGGTACACTGCAGTTCTTAAACACATGGCTGAGCACGACAAGGCCATGTACAACTCTGACGCCACTGTCAAATGCCTTAACTATGCTTGCTAGCTCTGCGAAGGCTATCCCATGGGTACATCTCGGGTTTTAAACACATGGATAAGTAGCCAAATTAAAACTAAATCAGTCTAGAGCAAATATGACTGGCTGAATATCTGTTTTGCTTCTTCTTATCATTGGCTAAAAAAGGGCTGGTTATATTGAAGTCATATGTTTCCCCTCTCTTGCATTGTTTTCCAAAGCAAACACTAAAGTGCTTACCATAGGCTAGTGTTTTTGGCCTTGACGACATTTTAAAATATAAGTACTGTATTATATCGTAACCTTTGGTTGATGATTGGCTACTACAGTGTGCTGAAAATGATATGGATCCAAATTTTGCTCTCAGTTATGTCACTTTAAATCTGAGATACATGGACATTTTGGAGTTTACATTGATGTAACTTGAGAGCAGAATTTGTCCCAATGGCAACATCCTCAGTTGAGCATGTTAGCATAGCTCCATTGAAATTACTGGAGTCGGACCACTGAAGATCAGGCCCAATATAGCTGAACGCTTGCCTACAACTGAGTGGCACAGATAAAAGATGTTCATGACAAGTCGAAAGACAAGCCTAGAACTTTTTTCTTGTCACCAAATAGATGGTGGCATTCACTATGTTTTATTAATTAACCCGGTAATTTCACTCAATGAATTGCTCTGTATTGAAAAATCAATCACTGTGTTTATACATTGTTACTGCATTGTGCATTGTCACTGTTTTAGCCCTGTACAGAGTCTCTCTTGGCGTATCTGACTAGATGTTAGGGCCTTGAAATCAGTATCTCTGGAATCACTGCTTAAAATTGATTATTAGCTTCCTTTTATTATATCAGCAAATGTTGCATTTTTAAGAGCCCCACACTACAAAAAGACACAAACACCTTTTTGGTCCAGAAAGTCTGTACATGGATGCAGGCAGGGAGGTGGGATCAGAAATGTCACCCAGTCACTGTATGTCTCCATAATCCCGTATGTGTTTTCAAGCCCTTTTTGCCAATAGCCGCGCTGTCGTCTAACCCTGACTCTGTCTGTCCCCCATGTGTCTCTATTTTCAGAACAGAATCTATAAGTGTCACAGACAGGACAGTGATTCTGAACTGACAACCAGTCTTAAGGTATCTTACCAGCCATGCTGTGGCTATGGTCTCTCAAGTTTCACATGTGATGAGAGTTTATGCTGCAAAATCCTCTTTGTTTTAGACCTTCAGACGCTGGCTAGGCCATTTGTGGCAGTTGATAGCATGTGGTTCCTTTACAATTGCACATAGAAAATTGATATATTACAAATAAAGGTTCATTGGTCAGTAGATTATCCAGACTCTGATTCTGTCGTGTTTTGTTTTCAAGTGTTGTAGTTGGACCTTTACATGAGATTGTACCAGGGGATCTTTTGTCCAGTGAGGCATTACACTCTGAATCAGGAAACCCTTTCGATTTTCATTCTATCAGATATTAATTAAGTAGTGGGAAATAGCCACATTAAGTAAACGTTCATATCACACTTTTACACTAGTCCAGTGTAGCTGATTTATGAATTAGAGATGAGCTGAGTAGCTGATGTTTGAATCCAGATCAGGTAAGGTTCAGGTCAATATTATTACTAATTATTTGCAAGCACTATCAACATGCTAATACCCTCTGTGCTATACGGGACACAGATATACAGCCTGTCCCTGGCCCAAGAAGCATACAGACTAAGAGGTAGATAAAGCTAAAACAAGATGTACTGGGAAGCCCAGAGAAGAGTCCAAGCTTAGATTCTCTTTGGCTTTCCTTATCTCCTCTATACCATGGTGGAGGAGAGAAAGTGTTTGAAGTGAGCTCGGATTTCTGGGAATTGTGGAAAAAGAGAGTATTTATGAGGGAATTGAGTAAGGAGAGAGTATGTGCACAGGTGCGGTTTGAGGCTGGCACATCCATGCAGAGGGGGTAGAATGGAGAAATCTGTGAAGACGGGAGAAAGAATTAAATGGGATGTCAAGTCTGCTTCCATTGGCGGAGCAAAGGGATGTGTGACAGGTTCGAAAATATAGACTGGGGCAAAACTGTGCAGTCTTGACGGTGAAGATTCAGGATTCAGGTCTGAAGCTGAATCAGAGCTAGTACTTGAGCTTGGGTTGGTTGGCACTGAAATCTTGTGAACTCTTCTTGTGAATTTCAGGCCCAAATGGTGGAAATCTTTCCTGCTCAGTTTATCTCAGGTGTTTTCTGCTATCTTTAATAGGGGAAAATGTCACAAGATTAGCATTTTCATGAGATTATTATTTACTTTTTGAATTGTATTCCAAGAGTGCCTCTATACCCAATTAGATCAGGGCTCTATTTTGCAGGGTGCTGCATAATCACATAGTAACAGGTGGTTCCTTCTAGCTGAAAAGAAGATACAACAAGTGGGTGTAACAAGATGAGGGTAACTGTCCTAACAACAGGTAGCTGCCCAGGGTCAATATTTGAACAATTTGGCAGGCTCTCTTTTAGTGCTATAAGTAATTAATAAACAGTCCCAGCAATCCCTGCTCGCCACCTGATTAGTCGTTATCAGCTAGCAATTTCCTGTAGGCTCCAAAGTAGAAGTGAATCTTGAGAAGGGCCTGGAAAGAGGACAGGATGATCACCTTGGGCCAAAAATCTCATAAGAACAATTGTTCCCAGCTCTGTCCAAACAAGAACTTCAAAATAAACCCCTTGTGATTCTGATTCCAACCTCTGACAACAGACAGTGGCTAGATCAGACCCACAGACCTTTCTAGATTAATAGTTTTGGTTTTGAGGTTCTGCACTGTGGTCCATTTGGAGTGAAGGAAGTTATTGCTTTATGAGGCATAGTGTAGTCTAGTAGTCTTCATCTTCTAACTGTGGAAAGGAATAACTACTTAGCATGTATAGAGTGTCTGTCATCTAATGATCTTAAAGCATGTTATAAAGAGCATATTATCTTTTTCTTGTAGCTGGAGGAAACTGAGTCAGAGAGGTCAAGTGATTTGCTCAAGGTTACAGCCTGGACTGGAATCCAAGCCCTTGTTCTCCCTCTCTTGTGCATTGTTTACTAGAAAATGTTGCCTTTCCAATGATGAATAAAACAGTGTTTCTGTTGGTTGTTTGAAAACTCAGAAGTAGATTGAGCAATGATTCCATGTGAGGGAAAACTGCAATGTTTCCGAAATAGGACAGGAATTAGTTAAAAAATCCAATTATCGCTCATTGCAGTATCATCAAAAAAGGCAATGAGGTAGTGGGTGAGTAGCCCAGCCTTGTGAGGATTAACTCCAGGAGGATGTTAATAAGTATTCGATCGATTGTTATAAATGGTAGTTTTAATTTCTGAAGCTGACACTACCAAGATAAAATGCAGGAAAGGCACATGCTATTATGTGAGAACTGACAGTGGGGTTCTGAGGGATTCGGCATAACAGCTTGTGTCAGGGGATGAGGTTAATGGAAAATAATTTGTTATTCAGGTCACTTAGCACAGTCTTTGGGGTAAAATAATGTATTCCTATTCTACTTCTATCACTGTAATTTAGCCTAAAATGTGGAATAAGATGACCTAAACATGAGCTCAACCGGTAAGAACAATGCAAATATATGCTGAGCCACAGACTGAGCATCAGCAATTACTCCAATGACAATACATCAAATATTGTGTTATCAACAGAGGATTTCTCTGCATAATGCCAACTTTTAAACAGAAGAGTCACAGACCAAGATCTGTATTTGAAAACCAGCAAGGTCTGATGCAAAAGCACCAAAAAGTCACAAAATGTAACATTTCTGGCCAGCATACTGCCTTTAGCGTAGATCAATTAGGAATGAGAAGAAGAAGAAAAAGGATCATCACAGCCCTCATTTTCACCAGGCGTCTCTCTGTTGTTGGTTTGGTTTGTAATACAGCTGTAATTAGAGATGGACCCAGGTTGTCAGTGCTTAAGGTACTACCGAGGAAATCAGTTGACGTGGGTTCTATTTCTCACATTGCCAGTGAACTGCTGTGTGACCTTGGGCTGATAGCGCATCTGTTTCTTTTCCCACTCTCTGTCTATTTAGATTGTAAGCTCTTCCAGGCAGGGACTGTCTCTCACTATGTGTTTGTATTATGCCTAGCACAGAGTTCCAACCCTGGTTTGGATGTCTAGGCTCTACTGTTATACAGACAATAATAACAGCAGATCAGGGCTAGGATGTCAGATTCTGAAGGTCCAGGGTAGCTTAGCTCAGCTCCTTCCCCACTTGTGTCATTATTTTGTCTGCAAATGTCTTTTATTTAAAGAAACATGACTCAGTCATTCATGGAAGGCTGAATATTCTCCTTTTACAAGTCTAGATGCAGCACATTCAATCAGGAAAGAACCAAATTAAACCTGTCATCTGATTGTAATGGGGTGTACAGAGGGGAAACTGCTTCTTTTCCAATTTGAAGCCTAGGATCTGGGTATAGTAGCCAATAGCGACTGACTATACAAGAGAGAGAAATAACTAGGTTCATTATGTACTTATACATGCATTTTATTTGAGGATTGAAACTATAGTAAATGTGGCCAAGTGAACTCTGTACCTTTCATTTGCCATTTAGAAAGGTAGGTTACTAAAGTGGCAGAGTGAGCAACCAGCAAAAGCGTTGCAAAGAGAGCTTCACTATGCTGTTTATTGCCAAGAGCTTAATAGGCTTCTCAAAAGACAATAGTCACCTTGTTTAACAAAGAGAAAACAAATGCAGCTTTCTTGAGCAGTAATGCATCACCCTCAACCAAACACAATAACCATCCCCACCCCCTGCCCTCAGTGCACCCAGTGAGCCATTTTTATCGGATTCCCTGGTGTAAGCCCTTAGCTCCTGATTGCCTTCAGTCAGGAGCTCTGCCTCCTTAACATAATTCTTTCCACCTGTGTGGGTGTGGCTTGCTGGAGAATTAACTCCTATTTTGCTGTACCCAGGCAGGCACCTTGTTATATTTGCAAGCCCTGGCACTTCTAGCCAGCTCGGTCATCTGCTTTGCCATTCTCACCAGCAGCACACCCAATCCACCTAGCTTTTTGCATGTTTTGGGGAAAGTATTACAGATGGTAGCCGCAAGTTTACCTCTCTGGCTTTCAGTCCTGCTTTAGTGGCTGGACTGCATAGAGGTTTATGAGTCTACTAGAGCCGTTGAGTGAAGAGACTCACGGTTTTAGATGCCCACATCCAATCACTGCTCCTCACAACCACCATTACATCATGTTACAGGTGTCAGAAAAGAGAATTATTAACTAGCTGGAGTGTTTTTTTTTTTAATGGTCTGAGTAATGTTTCTTGTCATTAAAATCCTTCTGTGAAAATGCCTCTGACAGTCACAAGAGGGAAATGTGCCTGCTATTCACCATAACCTGCAATCACACTTCCAGCTGCAGAATGTCAGCCACAGGAGCGAGTGCGGCAGGTACATGAAATACAGCACGCTTGAGTGATTATTAACACACAACAAAAAGAGCTATCTATGTTGCAAATGGAAACACACTGAGGGGCGAGTCTGTATGAGCATTTCAGTGTAATTCTGCACTCTGAATACAGTAATGAATCACAATAGAGTGAGCATTAACCTCCACTTCAGCCCTGGGCCTTTAACGACTTAAAAATTGCACCGGTAGCAGAATAATGCATACCCTGTAGTGGCTGATTGGTAGTAGATTGTGACTCATTAATTTTATATTTAACATTTTTCAAACCTTTTAAAAAATGTGATCTGAGGGCATTTATGTAACATTCTCTTCCTCTGGAGAGTTGTCCCTACTAAAAGAGTAGGGAAAAAGTTAGCAACCCCTTTGCTCAACGAGGGACCGTCATTTTATTCTGTGTTTGTACAGCACCTTGCACAATGGTGTCCTGGTCCATGACTGGGACTCTGAGGCACTACTATATTATAAATAAATAAATAATAAATAATAATATTTATAATATATTGATTGTTTGGGGGGCTCTCCTTTTGTGAGGTTCCCTGGGCCTTTGTCTCACAAACCCAGCTGTCCTTTCAGTAGCAATTTATGAACTAGGATCTACTTTCCATCAACTTCCTTTTTAAAAACGAACATGGGGTATTGAGCAACTTTTACATCAGCATATGAGTTTAAGTGCCATGGATTGCTGCAGTGAGGGCCCCTGGGCACTTTTTGGAGAAGGCAGTTTTGCCTAAATAGGGAGTAAAAAAGGTTTGCTGAATGTGAAATATTTTGAATTACCCTGCTTAGTCAGCATGGCCATGTTTAGTATAACTATACAAGAGGAATGTCTATTTCCTACTCCCCTGAATGAGGTTATTAATTAATTATTATTATTATTTTATTATGTATTTATCTGTTATGTGTAGGTCCCTACCTTGATGATGGACACCCAGTTTTCAGAATTCACCCCTGATATCACCCCAATAATGTTGGCAGCCCACACCAACAACTACGAAATCATCAAACTGCTTGTCCAAAGACGGGTAACAATACCGCGCCCCCACCAGATCAGATGCAACTGTGTGGAATGTGTCTCCAGTTCTGAGGTGGACAGCCTGAGGCATTCCAGGTCGAGGCTGAATATCTACAAAGCCTTAGCCAGCCCTTCGTTGATTGCCTTATCGAGTGAGGACCCTATTTTGACAGCCTTCCGGCTGGGCTGGGAACTGAAGGAGCTCAGCAAAGTGGAGAATGAGTTCAAGGCTGAATACGAAGAGCTTTCCCAGCAGTGCAAACGTTTTGCTAAGGACCTTTTGGACCAGGCACGGAGCTCCAGGGAACTGGAGATCATTCTCAACCACAGGGATGATCAGAGCGAGGAGCTGGATCCCCAAAAATGTCATGACTTGGCAAAGTTAAAGGTAGCAATAAAGTATCATCAGAAAGAGGTAAGAGTCACCTTAATGTGGGGGTTTGCCAAAGCCACATATGTTGAGTAAAATGACTTATTTCCTGGCCTACCTTGTGTTCATTGAGGGAACACCAGGACCGTGACCCAGCTGAGACCAATGTGTTTGGATTGAAAGGAAGACCAGGTGCAAGTAGGGCTACACGAGCTGGTTCTAAACCCACCTGGTTCTAAACTGAAGTCAATGAGCGCTCAGGGCCCTCAGCATTCCCTGGGAGGTGTGCAGCGCACTACAAGATCAAGATTAGTCATTTGTGATCCTGTTTAGCATTGACTGAGTACCTCATTTTCTGTCTAGGACAGATTTGAGTCAGACTTCAATTAAAACTGTGCCCATAGGTATCTAATAAGACTTTAATGATTTCTAAAGATGATAGCGCCAAATCCCCTTCCAGGCATCCTCAGTAATCTTCCTATTCTCACTAAAGTCCAAGCCCTGGGCCTTTCCAATGGCAGGCCTGCCTGTGCAAAGGGAACTCCTGCTGGTATCAACAGCTCTCATCATCCCACCACTTCTCAGAGGCCCATGGATTTGAATTTGAGAGGATGTGACTGCAATAGGCTCAGTATTCCTAAGTAGTTTTGCAGTGATGAGATGTGAAGAAAATCAGAGAGGATTTTAATAAGCCTTGTGTAGGCGTCACAAAGAAGGAGCCTTACGGACGATGATTCTGGTGTGTTTCATATCCCTAATGCTCACCCTGTTTTGTTTGCAGCTGTATTTTGAACGCACTCAAGTGAAGCACAAACTGTGACTCTGTGCCCTTGGTGGGCACTCTGGTTGTGAATGCATTTGCAAACAGTGTTCAAAGTTGGGAGCTATAGTTGGGCTCCCTCATTTCACTACTGCTGGTAGGAAGAAGGGGAAAAATCTGGAAAAGGAAAGGAAAAGCCCTTGACAAAAGGAGACACATAACAATATTTTTGGAGGCATCTTATTGGCCCCAACAGCCAATTCAAGCATGGCCTACAATATCCAAATTCCAGTTACATACATGCCAAATGCACAAACCCATGTGACTGCACAATTAAAGTTATGGGCATGTTGTTAACGAAGGTAATGGTGGACAATCTGCAATCTTAATAATCACAGTTGCTAGTAAACAAACACTAGTTTAATCTCATATTTCTCACATTTGGGTACAGGACCTTTGTCTACAGAGCCATGCAAATAGTGCTTCACACCTGAAAAACCCCAGTTTGATTCTTTGGCTCTGCTTCATCCAGGCTCTAGGGACTCAGAAAAATTTCCCAGAAATGGAAACTACTGCCTTTAGTGCCAGAAAAAGGAAGAAGTGCTTCCGCTAAAAGATGAAAGAGAGCCACCCAAAAGCCCTGGAAATCCAGAGACACTTCAGTATCGTTCAATAGAGAAGGGCCGTGAATCTAACTCGAGTAAAATGCTGACATGGTTTCATTAGCTGACTCTGGATTTTCTTTCTGTTTGCAAACCAAGGACAGAACTCAGTGGATTACATATCAATTGTCATTTGCCTGTGACATCCCTGGGTTGGAAAGGGAAAGACCTAGTTAACCTGGTTAAGGAGTTTAATGTATTTCACTTGTCCATTGCATTTGTTTTCCACCTGGGAGGGTGGAAAGTTTTTTCTAAAGCCTCCTTGAAGCTTTGAAGCCTATCTAATCACTCTATTTTTTACTGTTCTCCCCCCACTCAAGACCCTGCGTTATGCCATTGATGAGGAGAGCTCAACATGACACATTCCATAGCCCATAAAGTCTGCTCCACATTACCAGAGGGAAAACTGCAGAGTGGTGGAAGATGCATCTTTCCCATCCTCTACCCATGGGCTGCTATATCTGCAGAGCACATAGCCCCAGAAGCAAAGAGCAAGGCTAGACCCTCAAGTTTGGCCATATCTAGCACATGATAACAGATTGCTACATTGATAAGCTGTAGGTTGACTAAGAGTGAAATACTTCCATGCCAGTTAGTCTTCATATGGATTTGTGATTTTGCTCACTTTGATGGAGTCTGGGAATCGTTTAAATGGAGCTGGGAGACATAACAGATGAAATCCTGGCTATGTTCAACTCAGTGGCAAAATTTCCTGTGACTTCAGTCGGGCCAGGCTTTCACTGAATAACTCAAATAAGGTCACAGTCCCACTAGACAATTATGTCATGTCACATGGTGATGTTTTTCAGTGTGGTGATGGGGTGTCATTAACATTTCATGTGACATCGTTTCATCACAATGCATCACTATTACATCACAGACGTCAGCATCATCCTGATATTACTGTTGTAGACTGAGAAGCGTGGACATACTGGAAGCTGAGCACTCAAGTTGCACCGTGGCAGCTTTTAGGAATGACTCACAGTACATTTAGGTGTTATTTGTTAAGGGCACATCTCATAGACTGTAGCTACACAACTGTTAAATGAATTCCAGCTGCTGCTGCTGCAATGTGTTCTGGGACATTGGAGCAGCTGGCCACTCCTGCCCAGATCGCCTTAGATAGTACCGATAAAACTTTCAAAAGAACTTAAGTGACTTAGAAGCCTAAATGCTAAAGGGACTTAGGTTCCTAAATCAGTTAGGTGTTTTTGAAAAATTTACCCTACATGGTTAGCTACTCTGGTGATGGATACTATACAAAACACTAAGACAGATCAGATAGGCAGCCAGATCCTTCAACTGGAAGAGATTTTCTGTTTAAGCTGTGACTGGCACTGGGAGGAGAAAAAGTTATTTTACTATATTTATTTTCATATTTTTGTGAGTGGAGCAGTGGAGAAATTGGAACAGCCTTCTCAAAATCAGGGCAGTCCCACAAAAACTCCAGCTGGTGGCGCCCTTAAAGGGAATTACAGTGGGGATCATAAATGGTGTAAAGTAGTAAGGGTAGGTTGTTATGTAACTACAGAATAAATAAGCACACTGATTTGACCACAACAGTTGTTCCTTATTTTCACCAATCCCACCAGGATTTTGTGGAGTAAGCCTTCAAAGCACAGGGCACCTTCCACTTCTTCCAGTGGACCTCAATGAGAGGTTGCCTGTCACCTTATAGCATTGGGCCTTATTTTTACCTGAATGATGCTTGGCTGCACGCCTGCACACACAATTTTCTGAGCTAAGAACCAGACCTTAGATCAGTGGCTCTCAACCTTTCCAGTCTACTGTAATAATAAAATGTTTTTTAAGTACATCAGAAGCAGGAGCCTGCTAAACAACCAGTGGGGCCCCTGGACAATCGAGATACAAAAGGAGCACTTAAAGATGATAAAGTCATTGCAGAGTAACTAAATGAATTCTTTGCTTCAGTCTTCACGGCTGAGGATGTTAGGGAGATTCCCAAACTTGAGCCATCTTTTGTAGGTGACAAATCTGAGGAATTGTCACAGACTGAAGTATCACTAGAAGAGGTTTTGGAATTAATTGAGAAACTTAACAGTAACAAGTCACCGGGACCAGATGGCATTCACCCAAGAGTTCTGAAAGAACTCAAATGTGAAATTGCAGAACTATTAACTATGGTTTGTAACCTGTCCTTTAAATCAGCCACTGTACTCAATGAATAGAAGATAGCTAATGTAATGTCAATATTTAAGAAGGGCTCTAGAGGTGATCCTGGCAATTACAGACTGGTAAGTCTAATGTCAGTACCAGGCAAATTAGTTGAAACAATAGTAAAGAATAAAATTATCAGACAAATAGAAGAACATAAATTGTTGTGCAAAAGTCAACATGTAAAGGGAGATCATGTCTTACTAATCTATTAGAGTTCTTTGAGGGGGGGTCAACAAACATGTGGACAAGGGGGATCTAGTGGACATAGTGTACTTAGATTTTCAGAAAGCCTTTGCCAAGGTCCCTCACCAAAGGCTCTTATGTAAATTAAGTTGTCATGGAATAAGAGGGAAGATCCTTTCATGGATTGAGAACTGGTTAAAAGACAGGGAACAAAGGGTAGGAATAAACAGTAAATTTTCAGAATGGAGAGCAGTAACTAGTGGTGTTCCCCAGGGGTCAGTCCTAGGACCAATCCTTTTCTACTTATTCATAAATGATCTGGAGAAAGGGGTAAACAGTGAGGTGGCGAAGTTTGCAGACGATACTAAACAGCTCAAGATAGTGTCTTGAAGACTATGAAGAACTTCAAAAAGATCTCATAAAACTAAGTGATTGGGAAACAACATGGCAAATTAAATTTAATGTGGATAAAAGTAAAGTAATGCATATTGGAAAAAATAACTCCAACTATACATACAATATGATGGGGGCTAATTTAGCTACAACTAATCAGGAGAAAGATCTTGGAGTCATTGTGGATAGTTCTCTGAAGATGTCCACGCAGTGTGCAGCGGCAGTCAAAAAAGCAAATGGGATGTTAGGAATCATTAAAAAATGGATAGAGAATAAGATGGAGAATATCGTATTGCTCTTATATAAATCCATGGTACGCCCATATCTTGAATACTGCGTACAGATGTGGTCCCCTCATCTCAAAAGAGATATACTGGCATTAGAAAAGGTTCAGAAAAGGGCAACTAAAATGATTAGGGATTTGGAACGGGTCCCATATGAGGAGAGATTAAAGAGGCTAGGACTTTTCAGCTTGGAAAAGAGGAGACTAAGGGGGGATATGACAGAGGTATATAAAATCATGAGTAGTGTGGAGAAAGTGAATAAGGAAAAGTTATTTACTTGTTCCCATAATATAAGAACTAGGGGCCACAAATGAAATTAATGGGTAGCAGGTTTAAAACAAATAAAAGGAAGTTCTTCTTCATTCAGCGCATAGTCAACCTGTGGAACTCCTTGCCTGAGGAGGTTGTGAAGGCTAGGACTATAACAGGGTTTAAAAGAGAACTGGATAAATTCATGGATGTTAAGTCCATTAATGGCCATTAGCCAAGACGGGTAAGGAATGGTGTCCCTAGCCTCTGTTTGTCCAAGGGTGGAGATGGATGGCAGAAGAGAGATTACTAGATCATTACCTGTTAGGTTCACTGCCCCTGGGGCACCTGGCATTGGCCACTGTCAGTAGACAGGATACTGGGCTGGATGGACCTTTGGTCTGACCCAGTAGGGCCGTTCTTATGTTCTTACTGTACTCCTTTCAGGAGTCTGATTTGCCTTGTGTATCCCAAGTGTCACTTCACTTTAAAACTACTTGCTCACAAAATCAGACATAAAAATACAAAAGTGTCACAGCACACTGTTACTGACAAATTGCTGACTTTCTCATTTTGTCTGCATGAAATTTTAGTTGGTACTGACTTCGCTAGTGTTTTTTATGTAGCCTGTTGTAAAACTAGGCAAACACCTAGATGAGTTGACGTACCCCTGGAAGACTTCTGTGTACTCCTGGTTGAGAAGCACTGCCTTAGATCGCTAAGGATTCCAGGTGTCTCAGGACATACATTTATCCTGCTGCTGCTCTTCAGAAGTGTTCAAGCAGGAGTCTGTAAAGTGACTGGGCCTTGTGTTTTGTTAGTAGCGAAACACCATGGATCTGGATTAAGTAGGAGCCATTATTTGCAGTGGGGAGCTGCCCTGTATTGACACTTTGTAAAGCTGTAATTTGTTTAATTGTTTTTTGACATTTTTCTGCCTCTTTTTTTGGTCTGGTTTGGCTGGCTGTATGACTCCATATGTTTCACTGGTGTGCTTATGTCAGTTCCAGTGTGTAAATGACGTCAAATGGACACAAGCACTGAACTGTCCTTTTAAATCAGTGCCGTTTCTGTTTGCAATGTCTGGCTGCATAGGGCCAGAATGAATGTGCCTCCAAAGGGAAACAACAACCACCCTGATCTCCCCCACAGCTCCCTGCTGTTTGCAAACAAGTGATGAATGCAAACAGCCCACCTGCAGCATGTTTCTAATTGTTGGGCATAATAATGATAATAAAAACAAATCATCAGGCAAGATATACACATCCCTGCCAACATGTAAAAACTGTAAACAGGGACATTTGGTGACTGACATGGGGAAACTCCTTTTATCTTAATTGAAAAATATTGGACTAAAAGTGCTTTCCAGAGGGACAGAGAGGAAGGAGTGAACACTTGTTTTCAGAAGGAGGCTTTTCCTACTGAGTCGGAGCATAAAATGGAGCCACCTTGCCCCACTGGCTCCAAAGTCAGCGGGCGTCTTGTCTGCAAGCATGGACCCCTCTCTATAACAGGCTTCTGTGTTTAAATATCTCTCAATCCCTCCTTGCCTAGACCAGTAAAAACATGGTAGGCTCTAGACATGCATTGTCACAGGGACAGATAATTATTCATGATTGATAGAGAAGCTAGTGAAGGCTCATTGCAGATGGCAATGCTTCCATTCAGAGCCTTACCCAGTAGCCATACAATCATGTGCGAACTTACTGCCTGGCCCTGAGTCAGGGAAGCTTTCTCTCCGTTGGTAGCAAATATTATGTTAACGACAAATGAAGTGGTAGTCGCAGGCCATCTCTACAAACTTTAGTCAATGCAGGTTACTACTGCATAAAGCTGCCACAGTTGATATATCACTTCAACACATGCATACTCGACTGCTTGCATCAGCTCTGTGCATCCTCACCAGGAGTGCTTGTGTCAACACAAAGTGCAGTGCATCATGGGTGGGTATCCCTGTGTGCGCTACCCTGCAGTGCCATGCCTTTTGGGGACTTTTGTAATGCGTTGTAGGGGACACACAAGTTGCGCAGCCAGGGGGCTGATGAAAAGAGGTCAAGTTTCCCTCATGCAACTTTCTCCACCCATAATGCCATCCGTATCCCATAATTTTTGTGCCTTTTTTTAATGTGGTAAGGTGGGCTGGAGCCAAAACAGGGATATGTGTGCTATCACCCCATGGCAGTACGGGAACCCCATTGCTGCAAATCCAGCCACTATGTCCTGCGCATTTCTGAGAGTCGCTGGCCTGTGTAGCAGGAGATGATTAATGACCCTGCACACCTGTGTGACAGAGGCCCATATTATGGATATTCCAACTCCAAAAGGATTTCCCACTTATCAGTAGCAATCTGGCACTGCAGGCTTCCACAGTGCAATCACACCTTTCATCTCAGCTGTCAATTTCAGTGGCCTCCTTTACCTTTAATAGTGCTTCAAAGTTTGTGAGCTCAGGTAAGGCAGTCAACTGAAAATTTGGCCCCATATCTTTACATGTATGGTGTCTTGACTTAATTTAATTGGTTAGGATTTGCTGCTTGGCAATACACATGGGCAATCAGAACAATACTTTGCATTCCTCTATCACTTTTGTTATTATTTAATGTTTATATTGCAATGGTACCTAGAGGCCAATCAGGCCAGAGCCCCATCGTGCTAGGGGCTGGATAACGACAGTCCTTTCCCCAAAGAGCAGACAGTCGTTTTAAGGAACCAATGCACTTTGCAGATTCTAATGAAGTAAGCCTCACAACATCCTGATAAGACGGGGAAGTATTTTTGGCCCTACTATTACAGATAGTTCAAGTGACTTGTGCAAGATCACAAGCCAGGAATAAACCTTATATCTCCTGCCTCCTGAACTTGGGAACCAGCAATTCCCCATATCCCACTGACTGAGGTACCTGAATGCCTTTGAAGATCTGGGCCTGAGTTGTTGCCTTGATCAATAGCACCTGTCCCCATCTTCAGCAGTACGTAACCCCAGCTCAATTGTAGCCTAATTACTGCTGAAAATGCCACCCTGCTTTTTGTTTAATTGAGTGTGGTGAGTACGAAAGGTTTCCAAGGAACGTGGTTTGAGTCCATTTTACCTTAATTATGTAGATAAATTCTCAAGGCTTTCTAACTAGTCTAACTTTCTAGTCCACAGAGGAGCCTTTCCCTCTAAAACGAGGTGCTGAGGTTACCTAGACCCACCATATATTTAAGTGGAGGATTGGTCTTTGAGTTACTGGTGATTCATACTGGTGTGAGATCAGAATCAGGCCAGTTATACCCCAGATATATTATTCAGTGTATTCATCTGTTCATAGTGCTGCAGTCTTCCCCTGACTGACGTTTTTTCCCCCTTCATCACACCCCTGTGCTGGAACTACAGATTTGCTCCCCGTGTGCTGCCTTTGTTCTGGCTGTGTGAAAGGAACAGAAGTTCAAGTTCTCACTACAGTTTAATGGCTCCATCATTCTGAATGTGCCATTAAAAAAATCATAATGAGAAAAGGCAGTTCTTGCTTATTGAAGTCTTGACCATTTCCGTGCTGAGCCAGTCAGTGAGATTTTCAAAGGCATTCAGGGACTTAAAGTTGCAGCGAGGTGTCTAGCGAGATTTTCAAAAGTGCCTAATCATCTTAGGACCCAGATATTTAAAAGTATGTAGGTGCTGGTGTGCCAATTGCTTAATCAATTTAGGTGCCTAAATCTCATTTTCAAAAGGGGTGTAGGCACTTGGGAGCCTAATTCACTTAGGTGTTGTAATGCTGAGCTCAGCAATGCCTAAATTCTTTAAAATTCTGGGCCTAGCTGCCAAGATCCCACTGAAATCAATGGGAGATAGGCCCTTAATTGCGTACGTGCTTTTGAAAATCCCATTAGGCACCTCTCTGCATGTTACGGCACTTAAATACATTTGAAACTCTGGCTATCTGGGTCAAGTTCGAGCAAAATATTAAGTAAGCCCTGCCCCCCCACACCTGGGCGCTGAACCCATGTGGTAGTCACACCATCTACTTCAAGACTTGACACGGCTTGTCCACCATGAGTTGCAACTCTACCTAGTGAGTTGGAGGAAACCGTCCCAGTGGTTTAGCTAGCACCTACCTGAATCAGTGCAACTCATTCTTCTCTGGGGATAGTTCTAATATGCATCTCATTGACCTTGTCACCAGTCCCTCTACCTGAAAATTACATCCCTATGTCTCTATCTGAGTCCCCCCATCCTGTAGCTGGAGTTTGTGTATAACATGAAATTACTACAGGCAAGACGGGAACTAGAAACATTGGCATCTGCTAGCACTCTTCTTCCTCATGACTCTGTTGTGTCTCTAATACAGATATTTGTTTTATCTTCACAATGGCAGAAAAATGGGTCATTTCACATATACAGCTCTACATTTGATTTGGCCAGAAAGTTACATTTGCAAATATTTTATAAACTGACAAACAAATATGTTACTTCTGAGTAAGAGCACTTTCCTTTCGGGGGCAAAGAATGGGAAAAATAAAATGTGTAGCTGTTTATGTTTATTTTTGGATAAGCTCACGTGCATCCTGGAAGGTAATTACTTTTTTACACAGGAGGAGAAGAATCAATTATGATAAGAGAGATTAGAATGTGCCCTGAGGTGGTTTTTGTAGCATATGTTCAAATCCACTATGTAATGCTCAGTGTCCCTCAAAAGCTTCCTGGCAATGGAAACAATCGTATGTGTGGAATGGTTGCATGTCATGAGTTTCAAAATACCAAGCGAACTTGATCATTTATTTAGAAGACAGAAGGGATCTAACTGTTCTGCTACATTCCGTCATGATGTGCAAAAAAATTAAGGCCGCTTTGGCACAGTATGAAATGTGTTGGTTAGATCTGGTGGTTTTGCATCCATGTTCCTCAGATCCATTTCCCAAAGAATTAAGCTCTATAAAATCAATGGGATTTATACCGAGAGGAGAAGGGGGAAAAGGCACTTCTCTAAAACTCTAGGCTTCCTTAGAGAGACAAAGTGGGTGAGGTACTAACTTGTATTGGACAAGCTGAAAGAGACAAGTTTTCCAGCTTACACAAAGTTCTTCCTAAGGTCTGGGAAAGGCTTCCTTGACAGTTACTTAAAAACACAATCAACTATGAAGACAAAGGGTCTGATTCTCATTTCCACTGCTCTAGCAGTGAAAAGGGACCTTAGGTAGACTGAGAGTATAATTTATGCCCAGTTTAAGGCACTGACAGAGTTGTGTAAAGTGGCAGCTGGGAATCAGATCTAAAGGACTATATTCTCCACTGCCTTGTCCCTTGAGGAGTCATTTACGCCTATGCAAAGTGAGCATAAATTGCTGCTAAGCCAGAATGGTGCCATTATTCACCATTTTGCCTGATTATGAATTACCTTCCATCCTGTGAAATCCTTTGTACCTGCACTAAATCAATGTGGGCAAAATATCAGCATTGTGATCTGGTAGTGCTTTGTGTCCATGTTTTACTGACAGGTGCAATTGACTATGCAAGGATGACACAATGGAGAACCAGGCCCACGTCCTGTGTGTGTAATTATTCCACAAGATGCAAGGCCAGGGAGAATAAGGCCCATTTAAATTCCTCACAAACCATTTTTACCATACTGAGAGAAAATGGCATTTTATCTCCCGCTGGATGGCTTAACACTTTCACTGAGAGATCAAAGGACTGTATGGAATTCTCTCATGGCAGGCTTATCCTCAAGCTCTCTTACTCACTTTACTCTTCAAATCATTGACAGGTGATCTGAAGGAATCAGATGGGTTTTGTTGGGGGGGTTATTTTATTTTTTACTACTTTTACTTTAAGACATAGCCTCAAAAGTAGTTTCCTAAGGCCTGTTCTACAGTACGTGATTATGTCGAATTTAGCCGCGTTAGGTAGAATTAAAGCTAAATCCATCCACACAACCAAGCCGATTTTGTTGACTTAAAGAGCTCTTAAAACCGGTTTCTATGCTCTACCTCGGCAAGGGGAATAGCGCTAAGATTGACATCGCTCTTCTGGATTTGAGGTACTGTGGATGCAATTCGACGGTATTGGCCTCCGGGAGCTATCCCAGAATGCTCCACTCTGATAGCTCTGGACAACACTTTCAACTCAGATTCACTAGCCAGGTAGTCAGGAAAAGCCCTGGGAACTTTTGAATTTCATTTCCTGTTTGGCCAGTGTGGCGAGCTCATCAGCATGGATGGAACGGGAGGTACTGGATCTGATCGCTGTATGGGGAGAAGGCAGAACTCCATTCAAAAAGACAAAATGCCAATATATATGCCAAAATCTCCAAGGGCATGGACGGAACCCCGGGCTGGGCTGAGTGGGGCTGGCGGCCGGGACCTGCCTGGCAGGACCCGGCGGCCAGAACCCCAGACCGGCAGCGGGCTGAGCCGCTGAGCCCGCTGCCAGTCTGGGGTTCCAGCCGCCAGCCCCGCTCAGCCCGCTGCTGGCCTGGGTGAACAGAACAAAAATCGGCACGCATGCCGCAGGTTGCCGACCCCTGCATTAAATGAGTGCAATGAGAGGAGGCAGGATGCAATGCTGAGGCTAATGGGGGAGCAAACTGACATGCTCAGGTGTCTGGTGGAGCGGCAGGAAAGGCAGCAGGAGCACAGACCGCTGATGCAGCCCCTGTATAAGCGCCTGCCCTCCTCCCCAAGTTCCATATCCTCCTCACCCAGACACCCAAGAACGCTGGGGGGAGGCTCCGGGCACCCAGCCACTCCACCCCAGAGGATTGTCCAAACAACAGAAGCCTGGTATTCAATAAGTTTTGAACTGTAGTGTGGCCTTGTGCTTCCCTCCTCCCCTCATCCACCACCTCACCCGGTGCTTCCCTCCTCACCCACCCCTCCCGGGCTACTTTGCAAGTTTTCCCCCTATTTGTGTGATGAATTAATAAAGAATGCATGATTTTGAAACAATAATGACTTTATTACCTCTGAAAGTGGTGATCGAAGGGGGGAGGACAGGTGGCTTACAGGGAAGTAGAGTCAACCAAGGGGGCGGGTTTTCATCAAGGAGAAACAAACAGAACTGTCACACGATAGCCTGGCCAGTCATGAAACTGGTTTTCAAAGCTTCTCTGATGCGCAGCACACCCCACTGTGCTCTTCTAATCGCCCTGGTGTCTGGCTGCGTGTAATTGGCCACCAAGCGATTTGCCTCAACCTCCCACCCTGCCTTAAACATCTCCCCCTTCCTCTCACAGAGATTGTGGAGCACACAGCAAGCAGCAATAACAACAGGAATATTGGTTTCGCTGACTTTTCCTTTCACTTTTTAACCGTGGTCCTTGTATGATTCTTACAGAGAGTAAGAGATAGGGAAAAGGGAGGTAAAGAAAGTGAGGGAAGGGGACAGAGGGGACAAAGGAGTGGGAAAACACCTGCAGCTTCTTGTATAGCAGTAGGGGCTCAGAGTGAAACTTCCCCAGGAGTGGAGGGCTCTCAACCTGCTCCTGCTGAATCCTTGGTCTACGACTTGCTATAACAATGTCCAGCTCTTTGAGACCTAGTCAGGAAAGACAACTCTTTCTGCAGCCCCTGAGATTGGAGATTGGGATTCCTGCCCCCTACTGCAGGCTTTAGATCCTGCTCTGCTCTCCTCTGATCGCTGCTACACCATCCCCAGCGACTTCTTGCATTGAACAGCTGCTGGGTCTGTGCTTTGAGAGAAGTCCGTGTCCATGTCCTCATCACTATCGTGATTGCGCTATCGTCGCCTCCTCGCCTGCTTTTGCAGGTTCTGCACATACTGCAGGATAATGCACGAGGTGTTTACAATACTCACAACTGCAGCGGTGATCTGAGCAGGCTCCATGCTTGCCGTGCTATGGTGTCTGCACGGGTAACCCAGGAAAAAGGGCGCAAAATGATTGTTTGCTGTTGCTTTCACGGAGGGAGGGAGGGTGACTGACAACATATACGCAGAACCACCCGCGACAATGTTTTTGCCCCATCAGGCATTGGGAGCTCAACCCAGAATTCCAATGGGCAGCGGAGACTACGGGAACTGTAGCATAGCTACCCACAGTGCACTGGTCCAAAAGTTGACGCTAGCCACAGTACTGTGGACGCACTCCGCGACTTAATGCGCTTAGTGGGGACACACACAATCGACTGTATAAAATCGCTTCCTAAAAATCGACTTCTATAAAATCGACCTAATTTCGTAGTGTAGACATACCCTTAGATAAGGAGTTCAGTTACTGTTTCCCCAAAACATTTATATTGACAAATACATCTAGAGATTTATTACTTGAGTGTATGGACAATCATTCCACCCATGCTGTATATTGCTCAGCCGTGTCTTGAGTGTGTCAGGTTAGATGTGCAGCATCCCCAAGAGAGTTTGAGTAAACGTGGAGAATTTCTAAGGGCACTTCAGTTTGCTTATAAAAATATCACATGCTCATGAAGGATGTGGTGTGGAGTATGCAAAAATAAAAGCAATTTATACACTGTTTATATCTATTTCTAAACCCATTCAGTTTTCTTGATGGAGAGCCAAGGACATTTTTTTGCTGATAGCCAGGTGCAGAGATATTTTCCAGTGGTTTTGTCTGGTTTAACGCAACATTGCCTAGAGGTATAATAACACAAGGCTGACTATATCTAGTGTGCTTTTTAAAGGCAAGACATTTAAAACTGGCTTTTCAAGGGACTGCATGGCTCAGAGGATCATCATCCTTAGTTGCTGTTGGAGTAAAAGTATTTCATCATCCTCAGAAACAGAACAGAAATATGTATTGGACACTTCTGTCTTTGCTGCATTATTTTTGATAATGCTACCATCTAGTAATGGATGAATAACATTGTTAGGATTTTTTTTTACTAGTGGTAACATGTATTAGGCAACAAAAGTAAGAATCATATTTCATTAATATTTTCTTGCCCCTAGTCTCTGGTCTGAATGACATCTTGGACAGAGAGAAGGGAAGAATGTTGAAAATAAAAGGAAACTGTCACCAACTCAAGAACATACTTGAATGATTAAGGGGGTACACCATTTCCCTTAGCTCCATAGATTGCATCAATCTTTCTGCTGATGATAGGAGCGGCTTTGGAAGCAAAAGCTATGGCACTGGACATGACTGATTTTGCTTTCTCAAGACAACAGAGAAATATGGAATGGGGGAAAGAAGTGATACATTGTGTTTCTTAGAAGCAAATTCATCAGACTTCTCTTGTTTGAAGGTCTACACCACCCATTCACAAACAGTCTTTCCAGTTACCCTGATGTCAGCATTGAAGGGTAAATCATGCTGATTCATACTCCAGTTTGTGAGATGCCCAAAGATATTAATATCCATGGGAAAAAGTCTTTATACAGAGCCCCCTCTTGGTGGTGAAAATGGTGCTATTAATGATCTGATTGGGGTAGGTTTCAACTTTTCTTGAACTCATCAGGGGAATGTGTTGTGAAGCCCACAGACAAAAGACTGAGGATTTCACTCCCAATTTCTATTATGTTTGCAATAGATGCATCATCAAAATAGGCCATTTGGATACGTCATGATTGGAAACATGATAATTTCATAGTTCTTCATTCTAGGAAAGTGAGAGTGAGTGTGATGGATAAACTGACTCATTATAATCGTCCCAAATTGGGGTCTTGTTCAGAATGGCATTTATAATGTGACTGCAGTTGGTGTGTTCTCATTGTTTTGCTGCTGACCCTGATGGTTTAGCAAGCCTACTTCTACAGAGCATGTGTACCCCTCATTGTATAACAGCGATTTATTCTGAAATTGAGTGATAGGCTAGGGCTTCCCAGCAAGGTGAGAGGTGTTCACAGTGCACAGATCCATTTTCTCCTTCACCCATATATTTTCATGATTAGAAAGCTGAAGAATATAACACCATTCCAGGAAAATACTCTTTCACGGTAGAAGAAAAAAATTAAATATACTGGTGTTATGGGTTCAGTCACAGAGACCCCTTTGGGACTGTCACCTGACATGCTGGAATTACCTCTGAGCCCATTTTCCCTGCTAGCTTGGGACTCCAGAACCCTGCCGTCTTGAGCCACACACACTAGCCTGCTACAACACAGACCCAGGTCTGGTCCACGCTCCCAAAGCTGCAGACTTTAACAAAAAAAAATGCTCAGCAGGTCACCTATCTCCAGCACCCAGACACCCAGTTCCCAATTGGATCCAAACCCCAAATAAATCCGTTTTACTCTGCATAAAGCTTATACAGGGTAAACTTATAAATTGTTCACCCCTTATAACACTGATAGAGAGATATCCACAGCTGTTTGCTCCCTCAGGTATCAATCACTTTCTCTGGGTTCAATAATAAACAAAAGTGGTTTTATTAAGAATAAAAAATAGGATTTAAGTGGTTTCAAGTAATAACAAACAGAACAAAGTGGCCAAGCAAAATAAAGCAAAAACATGCAAGTCTAAGCCTAATACATTAAGAAACTGATTACAGATAATATCTCACCCTCAGAGATGTTCCAATAAGCTTCTTTCACAGACTAGACTCCTTCCTAGTCTGGGCCCAATCCTTTCCCTGGTACAGTTTTTGTTACTTCCAGCTCAGGTGGATTTATCATGATTGGCAGCCCCCTTTGTTCTGTTCCACCCCCTTTTATAGCTTTGGCCCAAGGCAGGAATCCTTTGTCTCTCTAGATCCCCACCCATCCTTCTAAATGGAAAAGTACCAGATTTAAGATGGATTTCAGCATCATGTGACATGGTCACATGGCATGTGAGATCCCCCCAGCCTCCATCCTTCCTGAGCTGGCTTACACGAACACAGGAGGGCTTGCAAGTAAACAGAGTCATTTACAACCAATTGTTCTTGTCAATGGGAGCCATCAAGATTCTAAACCACCATCAACGGCCCACACTTTGCACAATTGCATTAGGACCCCAGAGTTATACTTTACATTTCTAGCTTCAGATACAAGAATGATACATACATACAAATAGGAGGAATATACTCAGTAGGTTATAACCTTCATTATGATACCTTACAAGAGACTTTTTGCATAAAGCATATGCCAGTTACATCATATTTACACTCATAAGCATATTTCCATAAAACATATGGAGTGCAATGTCACAGCTGGGTTCCTACTGGGGTATAAATTGTTTGTTTTCAGTTAACCAGACCTCTTGTCCACAGCCTCAAATTCCAACCTTGCAGATATGGTATAGGAATTAACATGATACTTTATTATTTATTTCCAGTAGTGCCCTCAGTGAGAAGATTAGGGCTTAGATTGACATCATTCTATCTAATTGTTTTCTTTCCAGTGATTTATCAATGTCTTTTAGATTGTAAACATGTTTTTTTTATTACGAATCTAACAAATGACTTCTTCTTAAAGGGGACGTGCTACACGCACATACACAAAAGTCAGACTTTTTTTATTAAGTAAAAAAGAAGTCTTGAAAGGGGCTTTTTAATAGAAAGGTTTTTTTCTGTTTGTTTATTTACATTAGAAATTCAGTTTTGGAGGACTCTGTGATGGCTGGAGAACTAGTAGGATAACACCGTAAGTACCAAGAAAGTGAAACCTGATTAACTGTAAAAGATTTTTATTCAGACTGCTTAAAGGCAATCTGCAAAGAAAAGAAAACTGGACTTGTGCCCCATTTTTCTTCTTTATGATGTATAAGAAAGGATGTAAAGATGTTGGTAGTTTTTGTAAGGGTTTTTTTCTGCTCTGTTTTCATTTGAAAATGCAGGTCTTGTATAGGCTGGAAGACCATACTGACTGGAGAACTAGTGAAATGATTACACCAAAGAAGCCAAAAGAGTGAAAGTTGAGCGAGTGAGAGGGGAGAGGACTTTTATCCAAACTGCTTCAAGCATTTTGGGTTTTCATAGAATCATAGAATATCAGGGTTGGAAGGGACCTCAGGAGGTCATCTAGTCCAACCCCCTGCTCAAAAGCAGGACCCATCCCCAATTAAATCATCCCAGCCAGGGCTTTGTCAAGCCTGACCTTAAAAACTTCTAAGGAAGGAGATTCCACCACCTCCCTAGGCAACGCATTCCAGTGTTTCACCACCCTCCTAGTGAAAAAGTTTTTCCTAATATCCAACCTAAACCTCCCCCACTGCAACTTGAGACCATTACTCCTTGTCCTGTCCTCTTCCACCACTGAGAATAGTCTAGAACCATCCTCTCTGGAACCACCTCTCAGGTTGTTGAAAGAAGCTATCAAATCCCCCCTCATTCTTCTCTTCCGCAGACTAAACAATCCCAGTTCCCTCAGCCTCTCCTCATAAGTCATGTGTTCCAGACCCCTAATCATTTTTGTTGCCCTTCGCTGGATTCTCTCCAATTTATCCACATCCTTCTTGTAGTGTGGGGCCCAAAACTGGACACAGTACTCCAGATGAGGCCTCACCAATGTCGAATAGAGGGGGACGATCACGTCCCTTGATCCGCTCGCTATGCCCCTACTTATACATCCCAAAATGCCATTGGCCTTCTTGGCAACAAGGGCACACTGCTGACTCATATCCAGCTTCTTGTCCACTTCACCCCTAGGTCCTTTTCCGCAGAAAAAGGCTGTTGTTTTTTTTAACCCCTATTTAATTCCAATAACTAATTAATATTTTGGAAAAGGGTAGTCTTTCTCAAAGGTTCAACATCATCACCCAGTCTATTAAGGTGTGGAACTCAGAATAGACATCCCTGGGACCTCCCAGAAGTTCTCCAGCAAATCCAGGGAAGACCAGACTTGATATTTCTAAGATTTAAAAAAGAACCTCACAAACAAACAAACAAACAAACAAACAAACAGACAGACAGACAGACAGACAGACAAACAAACACAAACCTGCAGAAGAAAAACATTTTCAGGCTTTTTTATTAGAAACAAAGAAGCAAAAAAGGACACGGGCCTAATCTATAATGAAATCTTTGCCAGTCACCTTTAAAACCCTGAATTTTTGTTAATACATTTTAATTTAAATGTTGGAAATACTCTTGGGAGAAAAGATCTTTATTTAAAAATCAGCATGCCCACCCCTTCAACTATGTTCTGAGAAAGCTCCCAATACCTATTTCTGAGACCTGTAACAATGGGAGCTCTGCTTGCATAAGGACTGAGAAAGACTTCAATATTTGACTTTATGTGACTTTTAACCTGAGTATCTCTGATATGTCCGTAAAATGCACCTGATGTTTCCCTCAGTTGTTGGAAATCAGTCAGTTTGCTGTGAATTAATTGACCATCTCTCTTAGCTATGTGTGTCATGTTCAGAGCTAGTTTGGATTGCAGCGAGCTACATTTGTAAATTGAGAATGTTAATTTCAACATGTTAGGCCTTCTTAACTTCTGTAATGGATTTATACACCTGCATGTTTGCAGAAATCTTTCCCAGAATAACTATTTATCTACTGTATTCTAAAGTCTACTAAAACAAATGCTGAAAACCAGCATTTGACAAGACTGTATCTCTCCATGCCCTGATTCTAAACTCTTGCACAGACTTTGACCCAGAGTAAGCATGTTCCTGTGGATAATTTGCTAGGTTAGTTCTATGATGCCAGTTCATCAGTCTGTCCCTATTTGCAAACCACTTAAGAATGTGCTTAAAGCCCACTGGCATCAATAGGACTTAACCACATGCTTAAAATTATGCACATTCTTAAATGCTTTCATGGATAAGGATATATTTAAGCACCTGATTAACTGCTTTGCTAAATTAAGGCCTATTTTCTTTCTCCCTGACTACATGCCAAGAACCTGCAAGCTTCTAGCTTTGTCCTGCAATATGCAGTATATCAAACACTTCTCTTATTTGGGGATTTAGGGACCAATCCAACTCCCATTTAAGCCAGTGGAAGCCTTTGACTTTAATGGGAACTTGATCAAGCCCTTTGATATTCCTTCAGAGTGGTGCCTTCTGCCAGTATTTACATCTCTGGTGGCTTTGTTGCTGCAGTTCAAACTGGGTTTGCATTTACGTCCAGTGGGAACTATACTGTGACTACCTAATGCAGAAGAGACCCTGAGTTGAGATTCATGGGTCAGTTCCAGCTAAAATGTTTTGAGATGAGATTAGAAGAAACAATATAATATGGAACCATCTGTTTACCTATATGAAACCTGAAGCTCACTTGATTAGCCAGCAGAGGGATTTTGAGTGATTTGGGAAGCGCTCTGCTTTCTTGAACCATTTAGGCCTTGTCAGTTGTCTTCTGAGTGGCAGTAATGGCTATTATTTTCTTTGGCTTTGCATCAGTATGTTGCTGTTAGTACTACCATAAACATAAGAAACAATGTGGTTTCTGATGGGAGTGCTCCATAACTATTGACCTGACAAAAAGGAGATTATCTTTAAGGATTCCTGTTGTGGAATGTTGAGTTGGATGCAATTTTTCCCACTAATACACACACACACCCCTTGCTTGCTTAGTTGTGTTTTCTCTTTGTTTCTACTCCAGGAAGTGTGTCATGAAGAACAGTTCTTAGGTATGCCTCAGTCCTCAGCTGACACCTGACCAGCAGAATGCAAATAACTCTGTGGTTGTTAACAAGGTCAAAGTTAAAAAAGAAACCTGCTACACTATATGAGGATTTTCTTGTTAATCTGCACATTTGAGGAGACTGATATTTCACTTGTATGACAAGCAAGTGCAAAATGACAGGGCAAAATGTGCAGAAAGGAGTAGTTATAGCCACATGTAGTTTCCATCTTACTTCTGGCTGTTTTAGAAACCTAGCTATCTGTGTCTCACCATTTCCCACAGGAATTCCATACCAGGCCATTGGGGGACATCATTATTAAATTAGGGGCACCGCCAGATGACTCACCAATGTTTTTATTAAAGTACCTCGTCCTTTAGTTTGTTTGAGCCGTGCTGGCATTTCGAGGAGAACCCAATTCAATGTACTTTTTATGGGTTTTATTAAGATAATAAGCAGACAAAATATAAAACTAAATAAGCATATCACTTCCTAAATTATTCCACTTCCCTAACCAATTAAAAATCAGACAATGCAATAATTCAGTTCAGATCACAGTCAGCATCAAACTGATAAATAGATGAATTAACCGTAACATAAAATGGAATTAATACATTGACAAGAATATGGAATGAAATCGACACCTGGTCAAGACATATAATATCTATAATAAAATCATGAAGTCACTGTAATATGTGAGGAGTCCTTACGCATACTCATCCTGGACATTTAAGGAGATGTAGTCTCTTTCTCAGACCTGAAATGCCATTATGTGTTGATTGAATGATCTGTTCCATTTCCCCCCTCCTAGCTAATTTCTCTACTTTCAGTACAGCAGTGGTCAGCAATTTGTGGTTTCCCTTTTGGGCAGAGTGGTTTAATCTGGACACCTTTAAGAACTCAGGGTGACACCTTTTGATGTGGGGTAGGATCTGTTTAGAATTTGGGTTGGTATATGACTAATAGGGCCTTTCTAATATAAATTTATATTCATATGCTACCTAAACACATACACTCACATTCACCCTTCAAAAAAGTTAGAAAAATCAGTAAATTAGCTGCAGGCATCCCCAGGATTGTGTTAAAATAAGAAACAAAAACGAATAATGTTACTTATCTAAGAAAAAGGTTCTACTCTTTGACTTGCTTGGTCTTTAGAGCTTCAGAGTCAGGGATTACAGTGTAGGGGACTAGGTGGTGTTGGCTGTGTTCAATACCATATGCTGGCCAGTGGGATTCCTCTGGGCAGCTGGCTTGGCTGGTCTGTGGAAGTCTGGGTCTCCTCTTTCTTTAGGACTAGCCCAGGGAAAGTTGGGGCATCAGCCATTGTGGTGACCTGAGAGGAACACCTTGACCTTGAGCTTTAAAGTTGTGATTTGAGCTTGTTACGCTCCAGAGCACCTCTCCAGAGATTTTCTAAGCAATTTGGGGAATCCCAGCTCTCACACCCCAACTGCACATTCCAAACCTGATTGTGTGGAGTCAAGCTTAATCTTTGGTTCCTTCTGAGTGCTCCCCTCCAACTGGCAGATGTTTTTCAATCACCACCCTAAACTACAAACATGGGCTTTATTTTCAAAAATATAAGAGCCTGGGACCAGTATGTGGTGTTTCCACGGAAACTGCTTCAACCCTCTCCTCTATAGTAACGACAAAGGGGCGTATCTGGCTCCTAATCCACTCAGACCTCACCACTTCCATGGATGTGATTTATGGTTTAGGGATAACGCTCATTGTCTGTAGCCCACTCACACATCTCACTCACTCAGCGCTTCTTAATATAATCTTAGGGCCTCTGGACCACAGCAAAAATTTAGGGACTGACAGTGACTTAACTGGGGTAAAAGATTGCCTTTACTTTGACAGGGCCTAAGGACAGAGGGGCTTTTAAGATCTTGTTAACCTAAACCTGATTTCAGATAAAGCAAATTAAAGTTTTACACATTAAGCCACACTGCTTTAGGCCTGTAACCCTCGGAAGGCTGATGAAATTCAACTTTCTCTAGTCTCTTCCTCTCTGCCTCCTCGCTGTAATCCATCTCCTTTATCCCGGTTTTACTTCACCTGTAAAATTTCCTTTCCTCTTGAAAAATCCTTTCCCTCAATTTCAAAATAAATGCTGGGCTAAGAGTACTTCGTCTATTGGTCTAATTGTGTTTTGCTTTGTTTTGAGCAGAGCAGGCACATTAGGAGAATCTTAGAGCACAGAATGGGACCATTAAACCTTGGGATAGGGTTAGTGTTAGGGCTAGTAGGTGGACCTGAGCTAGCATTAGGGTTTGGGTTACTGGGTGGCCTCAGGATAGGGGTAGGATTGGGGCTACCTAGATGGACCTGAGGTAGGGTTAAGGTTAGAGCCAGTAGATGGCCCCAAGTTAGAGTTAGAGTTGGGCTATGTAGGTTTCCCTAACTGGGTTAAGGTTGGGGGCCAGTAGGCAACCCTGGGCTAGGCTTAGGTTTCACAGGTGGCCCTGGACTAGGGATAGTGTTGGGGCCAGTTGGTGGATCCAAGCTAGGGTTATGGTGAGGGTTGATATGTGGCCCTGGGCTTGTGTTAAGGTTGGTGCCATTTGGTGGACTTGAACTAGGTTTAGAGTTTGGGCCAACTGGCGGCCCCAGGCCTGCAATAGGATTGATATTTGATATTACACACAGGACTTTTATATATATCCCGAATGTTAGGAAATAAAGCAGACCTATTCTACCTGTGAGATTTTTAAAGACTAAGGGCCACATTTCCCCTTTGTTCCACATGCAGAACTGCCATTGACAATAATGGGAGATGTACTCCCCATCCCCTGCACAGACTCAGCCCTGCTGCTAGCACATTGAGAGATGGAGCAGGGGAGCCAAGTCTCTGTCCATTCCCACCTTTGCCTGCCTACACCCTGCACAGGACAGGGGAGTCGTGGCCTTGAAGAGACTTCTCTCCCACTGTTGTGACTTGTGGGGTGTGTAGACAGAGCAGAGGAGCAAGGCAGTGCCTCTTTGTGGCTGCACTGGGCAAACAATGACCTGTCCATACATGTGACATACACGCTGTACGCCATGTGGACTGTTGCTGGGAACACAATGGCTGTTGTATTTGTCTACAGTTACTGGCATGCTAGAATTGAGTTCATAGGAAATTTACAGCCTATAAAGCACTGAATTAAATTTACGTTTCTGCAACTGCATTGAAGACTATGAATTGGCATGAGCATAACTGAGGGCAAAATTTGGCCCACTGTATTTATCAGAATCAGTCTTCTAAAAGCAAAAGTAACTCCTCTTAGAAAGGTTAGAGTATTGTATTTTAGAGGAGTGGCCAAGCTCAGTTGGTGGTAGCAGTGGCGAGAAATATTTAGGAGGAATTTCCTAGTTTAGACAAAGCCAGCATGTAATATCACTTCTCTAGGCCAAAGTTTCCCCCTGTATAAAAGAGAGATGAAAATATTCAACTACTGCACAGGAAGGGTTGGCGGTTTAATTAATATCTGGAACCATTTTGATGGTAAAAACTACATAAGTGCAAAATATTTTGGTTTGTTTCTTCCTGCTCTGAGTCCTGCCAGGCTCCCTTTTATACCATTTGGCATTATAGTGGTATGGTGCTGTTACAGAATTTCATTTTCTGCATTCATCACATTCATTGTCACCTGTTTCTCTACTACGGGGAAACATTCTAAAGGGAACAGCTGCTAGATGGATTATATTTTTATGCCTAATCTTTACATTTTAGGTCATCAATACCATGCTCAAATATTTGCAGTGTTCTGCGTCACTAATATAGACATCCGATACACAAATTCTATTCCTTTCCTCCCAATATTCAGGAGGTAATCCCTTATCCCTCACAATCACATGTAATTTAGGATTAGACCACTGATGGGTTAAGATGTGAGTGCCTCAGGAAGCAACTGAAATAGCTCTGAAGAGCACATTCATTCTGTACGAGCATGATATTGCTTGGAGTTTTTTTAGATGATCGTCAGAGCTGCAAACAGCCTGTTCCATTTTGAGTTTATTGGAGGTACTTTCTTGTTCTTTCTGTGTAAGGCTCTACATAGATGAATAAACCAGAATCTATAACAGCCGAGCCCAGTATTATTAAGCAGGCCCAAGTTCTGTTGTCAGTTATACTGAGGTTGCACCAATAGAACTGAGAGCAAAATCTGATGTAGAGTTCAGAAAATTAACCTCTGTTCCTTGTCTGCCACTCCTAATTTTGTTAGATTAGCCCTTATTTGCACTGTGGTATGCTACAGTAATAGTCCAAAACACCACAGTTTAACATCAGTGATACTGCAGCGTTTCTTCATCCTCTTCTGTAGCAGAAAATGACAGAGCCTGTCTAATAGAATGATAAGGGAGCATCTCCTTGCTGAAATTTTTTCACCCAGGATTTTCTTCTAAAGGATTTTCCACACGAGGGTGTTTAAATAGCAAAGAGTGAAGTTGAATGCAGGTTAAGTTGAACAATTAAACCCTGTGCCCTGTTCTGTCTGTGTACTTGAGTTGCCTCCAGCCTACCTCCCTGTGTTCTGTTTTTCGGGTGTTCTTAGTAGAAGTCCCTCCAGGGAACACTGGCCCTCTGACTCCAGTTCCACTGATCATGACACATCTTCCCAATTTTACAAACATTTTAATATAAACATTAAAAACAAGTAATTGATGCCGGGATCCCCACTTTGGCCTGAGGTGCTGGTACATAGCCAAGTTGGAGTCCTATCTTTACCACAGACTCAGCTGGTTACCCAGGCTTTGAGACAGGCCACTCCCATTGTGGTTGCCTGTTGGGGAAACTCTCTCTCTCTCTGCGGGTCTAGCAAACTGTCTCTCTCTGGAGTCCTCCCTCTTCATGGGGTTGGCTTCTGAATGATTCTCTCTCTCTCCATTCTGTGATAATCCCTGCGTCTCTGGGTTCGTGTCTGCTGGCTTGTGTCTCCTGTTCCTTCGGACCACTTGTCCCACTTGTGGAGTCACCTCTTATGACCTGGGTGCCACTGCAACCCTCACCACTCCTTGAGTCCATTCCATGTCTCTGTAATGGCTATATCCCTCAGAGTGCCTGTCTCCAAGGCTGGTAAATCCTTGGCTGACTTGTCATACTCTAGTGCCTGCTTTCTCAGATCATTAGCCATCTCATCTCAGTGACGTTTCCATCCCTCTGGCTGCAACAGGTCTCCCTTCATTGGTAGCAGGTTTTGGTCTTTCGTTCCATCATTGTCTGTGCTGGGCTGTTTGGCACCTCTGATTACACTATTACTGGGTGGCCACGGGTGTGCTGATGGAATCGCTTCACTCCAGATATCACAGCCATCGTACCCCTGTTCAGTCTCTGACAGGAGTCTGCTGGCATAAGCAAGCGGCTGCTCCTGCAAAAAAGCTACACCCAATCCTTTCTCTGATGCATCACACTGGAGTGCCAGTGGCTCTCCTGGCTAACAATACTTCAACACAAGGGTATCCAATATCATTTGCATCAGCATGTCAAATGCTTGCTGTTGGGGACATTCCCAGTCAACATTCTGAGCTAACGCATGGGTTGTGGTACTGTAATCAGGTGTGGACAGAATTTGGACAGAAAATGTATCACTTCTATGAAGCCCAGAACCCCTTTCACATCCACTGGGGCTGGCGTGTCTATAACTGCTTTGATCTTCTTGGGCTCTGCTGTCAGTCCCTCTGCTGTGAGCAGATGTCCAATATATGTCACCTCACAAGTCATGTTTTTTCTGGGTTGAGTTTTATGTTCTTGTTACTGCATCGCTGAAGAAGAGCTTATACTTCTCCGTCATGGTCTCCTTTGGCAGCAGCATCATTACTTCTTTCGCCTACAATGAGGATACCATCTGTAAATATTTTCACACCAGTCAGTCCTGTCAGCAATTGAGTGAGTCTCCTCTGGAACACCTCTTATGTCCCTCAGCATGCACAGCCATCTGTAGAGACCAAATGGTGCTGCAGAGGTTGTCAGCATCCTAGACTCTTTATTCCGGCATATGTGCCAAAACCAGCTCTTCATATCACAGACCGTACGGATTCTGGCTCTGGAGAGTTCTGGCAAGATGTCATCAATTATGGCATCTTTTCAGTGGCTTTGCGTCTATGCAGCTGCGTAATTTTCCTGCTGGCTTCTATCCCATGCCACGCTGCCTACCCAGGCTGTACTGGCCTCTACCAGTGCTATGATACACCTATAATCTCAGACTTTCTAGCTCCTTGCATACTGGATTACATATTGCCACGGGAATTTTCCTTCGTGATAAGTTCCACTATGGAGTCTACTCCCAGTTGCAACTTTTCTTCAAGGCACCTGTCAACTTTGAAACATCCCCATAGGCTTTTAAAATTGCCTCCATAGTCCATGGGACTCCCTTTTGTTTCTCAAACGGCAGCACCCTGATCAGATCCATGGCTTGTATGGCCATATTCCCCAAGGGTGACTTGACAGACTCACTGATTCAAGACAGGTTACTCTCCTGCTGTTGTCATCCTCCCACATGGCCGGGTCTGGGAACAGCTCAAACTCTTCCTTCCACTGGGCCCATCGCTGGACTAGGTTTGGTGTCTGCAAATCCAGGGCTCTGGGTGGCTTCAGACCAAGTGCAATGGCTCACACTGCCAGCAGCTGCACTTCAGAGAACTCACTGCTCAGATGCTGCCACCATGTTTCATTAGCAAAGAGTGAAGCTGGGTGCAGTAGAGTTGAACAAGTGGAACTTCATTAAACCCTGTGCACTGTTCTGTTCACATGGCTGAGTTACTTCTAGCCTAGCTCCTGTATTTCTTGTTTTCCTGTGTCTCCTCAACAATAGCTCCTGCAGTGAACATGAGCCTTCTGACTCCAGTTCCACTGATTGTGATACAGAGGGGACAATTCAAGCCAACAACTAATACAACCTCAGTAATAGAGAGGAAATGTCCAATTTGTCGTACTCAGAATGTTTTGCAGGAACATCTCTGTTCTGATGCACTTTTGATGAATCACAGGCAGGGCTCTGATGGAAGCCTGCCTCATTTCCTTGCAGGCTGCTGGAGACCCCAGGTGGACTGCTTCAAGCCAGGACCAGCCAGTTAGGGTGGAAGCAGAGCTTCCAGACTTCGAGGACAGCTGGGTCCCTACGCTGCCCAACTCCCAAGTTGGTAGGCCTGAGAGCCTGGAATGAAACTATATTTCCAAATACTGACATTTCCCATGAACCAGAAATCCCATTTCAGCCAGCTCTACTCAATCCCATTGTACGCTTATATTCATGTATACACAGAGTACACTCTTAAAAGCACCTTTGAAGAACATTCTTTTTCATTGAAGCAACTGTCACAGGATTATCTGTCATGTCTTCAGGGTGGTAACAGAGATGTCTTGTCTTGACAATTCTCCCAGAAAATGAAGAGAACATTGGAGACTCCCTGAGCACCATATCACTAGAGAAAAAATACTAGATATCCTGACTGTTATTGATTGAAAAGTTATATTGTTTGTGCATCATATTCTCATCATTTTTTTAAAAAAGTGCCTAGAATAATAAACCAGCCATTGATTCTGGAAGTTATTGTGTCAGAAACAATATTATCAAACTGGGAGCGTACACAATTTTTGTATACTCCAGATCTCTCATTTTTCACAGTGCAACAGCGTTAGTTGATAACAAAACCTGTCGCATCTAGTATGTTCATGAGAAATAATAAATGTGATAGTCACATGCATTTGTTCTGTCGATGGCAAATGAAGAAGGATTACAGGAGAGACTGAATGTAATGTTTGTGACTGAGGACATGAGGGAACTGAAGAAAGATTTGCCGGAAAGCACTGGTAACTTTGTTTTACCTGAAGGCAAGATGGTGATAGGGAAATCATATTTTTTGTATACAGCAGATGCTGCAATGAACATGGATTCAGAGAAGCTAGGTTTTAGTGGCTGGCTCTGACACTGGCTTAGTGTGTGTGATTTGGGGCAAGTCACCTTCACCCTCTGGTTTTCAGTTTTGTCCATTTGTGAAATGGGCATGATCAAATGTCGCTCTCACTATAAAGTGCTTTGAGATCTATGGATGAAACGAACTCCATGTGTGCGAAGTCCCTAAGTGTGCAGCTTTGGATTATTCCATATATAAAAGCACTAGAGTTGAGCTTTTTATTATTTAGTGCCTGGCACCATAATCATCTTTTACAGCAACGAATGGCCCCTGGTGTCCCCGCCAGCCCTGATAACAATGGACATTACGCCGAAACACTTTATTTCATCATAGGTTCAACCTCGGTTGCTCCCCAACCTTTGATCAACTGGTCACTGGGAAAAGATGGCTGCTGAAGCTTCTGCATCTTCCCCTGTGGTCCTTATCTTGCTTGAGATTTAAAGCCATTGGAATAATATTTGCGATAACTATTGCATTATGTTTTCGAATTTGGGGACAGTAAAAGGCTAACTCAGCAGGTGCTCAGCCCTGGTGTGAGAACCAGAGGGTTTTCAAGGATTTCTGCCATTTTGGAGAAATTTTTGTTACTGTTCAATTTCCTTTGGAGCATTTTTAGTAAGGCAGGGGTGGGCTTGGTTGGAAGATTTAATGGCATTTTTATTGCCATTCCTTTTTTCTGAGCTGATCTTGAAAGGATCCCTTGCATGATATATGAATTCTTTTCTCTTTCTAGAACTGACATCAGATACAAGGAAAGGAGAGCACATATTAAAAATAAGCCTTTAAGCTGGCACTAGGGGAGAAAGTTTTTAAGATGCCTGGAAGTTGCACAAGCAACAGAAGAAGCAAAAATATTTTGATTTCTCTAGTGCAGTGGTTCTCAACCCACGGCCTGTATGCCGCATGCAGCCCAGTTAGCACACAGCTGTAGTCCAGCTCAGCTGTGTGCTAAAGGCCAACCCGCGTGCTGGGGTCCACCAGGTTCCCAGCTGCCCAGTGCGGAGGGGTTGGGCCAGTGGTGAGCTGGAGCAGGTTCGCACCGGTTAGCGCAAACAGGTTGTTAAATTTTTCAGCCGGTTTAGAACCGGTTGTTAAATTTTGCAGCTGGTTGAGAACCGGTTGTTAAAGAGGTGGGCAAACTCCTGTCCTGCCCGTCCCGCCCGAGCTCTCGGCTCCCCCTGTGAATTTATACTCACTCGGCAGCACTGCGCGCCTTCGGTGGCATTTCGGCGGCGGGCCCTTCACTCGTTCCGGGTCTTCAGTGGTGGGCCCTTCACTCGTTCCGGGTCTTCGGCGGCACTTCAGCGGCAGGTCCTTCAGTGCTGCTGAAGACCTGGAGCGAGGGAAGAACCTGCCGCCGAAGTGCCGCCGAAGACCCAGAGCAACTGAAGGAACTGGATCTTCAGCTTCTGGCAGCTCATCACTGGGTCCGGCTCGGCTGCCCCGCCTCACTGCGCAGAGGGGTCGGGGTTGGGGATGCCAACCCACCCCATGTGGCAGGAATTCAGGGTTGGGGCTGCTGGCAGGCCCCGTGAGCTCCGGGGTCCGGGACTGGGGCAGCCAGCCCGCCCCATGTGGTGGGGGTCTGGGGCTGCCGGCAAGCCTTGCGGGGTCTGGGGCAGCTGTGTGGCAGGGGTGGCCACATATGCAGCCCACAATGTGTAATAAGTTGAAAACCACTGCTCTAGTGGCTCTGGGTTTGATTCAGTGTGAGGGGTGGGAAATAAACTCTTCCTCCCCTTTCTGCTTTCTATTACATGGAATAAAGTGAAGAAATATTTTATAAGATACTTTCCCCCCCACATAAAAAAAAATCACTGCTGATCTTTTTTAGGAAACACACTACTCATTACTATGGAAGTTCCTGTAGAAAACATCCAGCCAGAACCCTTGTCTAAGCCCTGAAATGTAAAAAATATGGCAAGGTAACCTTCCATTTCTTTTGTTCCATTGGCTTTTAAGCACAACCAGTGATTTAGACTCCTCTGAAATCATAGATTAAAAAAGGAAAAGGAAATTACTGATTTCTGTTGTTTTTCTGTAGAATTTTTATTACAATAGCATTTTCGAGTGGTCCTGGGAAACAGCACCCTGCAGTTTTCCTTAGATCATCACCATACCAACTGTTGTTCAGTGACTGGGGGGTGTTAAAAGTCAAATTAAAGCAAACGTGTTCCCTCTGATTTTCCTTTCCGGTATCCTCCTGTGTCCACCTGTCTCTCCCAAATAAATGTCCCACACCTCAGACACCTGCTGCTCCTTCTGGGACTTTTATTCTTAGCACTCAGGCAGATCAATCCATCCATTTGAATTACCTGCTCCTGCAAATTTAGACATCTCTTATATGAGGAATCTTAGAGCCTAAGATAGGTGAACAAAATCCAAGTCAATATGTACAAAAAATAATGGCATTAAGTCCCTCCTAAAGGATTCTGTCTGACTTTTGTCACATGTTAATTAGTTTGCCGTCTATAATTAATCATTGGCTGATTACTTCCCTTAATGTGGGTTTTCAAAGTGAATTACAGTTAAAAAGATATAGAAGAAGAGGAAGGGATTATCTTGCCTCTATAAATTGGTCAATTTCTTATTTGATTTTTTTCCCTTTGAACAGTAAATCACTATTTGACTCTTCCGAGATCATGTCTTTAGGTGCTGAGAGAGCTCTTGAGAAAGGATTTCCCACCAGCCCCCTTCACCAGTGCATTAATGAGAATACCAACTTTTGTATGCCAGCAATCCTTCAGGTTATAGTTCAAATACTCACGAGAGAATATAAGCTTTTCTCAAGCACCTGCCCACTCTTTTTGTAGGCAGGGGACCTAGGTTTTAGCGCTGGCTCAGCTATTGACTTTGTGTGTGTGATGTTGGGCAAGTTATTTTTCTTTTTTCCTGGTCTCAGTTTATTCCTCTCTAAAATGGGAATGATAATGCTTGGCCTTTAAAAAGAGCTTTGAGATCATGGATGAAGAGCACCCTGTAAGAGCTAAGTCTTGTTAGGAAGTTTTAGTGGTGAATGGATAGTTAAAAGTCTGGGTATGTGCGGGAACCTTTATTATGAAAGTGACTTTGCCATGTCAAATCTGAACTCATCTGATGGGCAACAGTAGGACCCATGAACAGGCCTGGGTATAAGACACATTTTTTTTGGGAAATGGCTCAAAGAGCACATAACTGTCTCCTAAATGTACATGTGACTTGGGGATTAATAACACTATAAAACACCAAATCTCACTTCTCCAGAGACACTCCATGAATAACAAATAATACTGCCATCTTCAGATTACTCACCACCTTGAATCTGTTTTCTGATCAGTCTCAGAGGCCGTGTCTACTCTTAAATGTTTCACGGGTATAGCTATGTTGGTTAGGGGGGTGATTTTTTTTTTTACCAATAAAGCTATGCCAGTAAAAGCCCAAGTGTAGATGCAGTAATAATGGTATAGCACTTTTATACCGATCTAACAGTGTCCACACTAAGAGGGTTTTGCTGGTTTAACAATACCAGCATAACTATAACAATAAAACCCTCCTGGTGTAGACAAGACCTTAGTGAAATGACATGATTAGAACTAAGGTCATGGGTTTTCCATGTTATCTTGAATGCAGAACTGGTAGAGTGTGAGTGAAAAGTCGTAAAGGAATCCCTCAGGAATATTTTAGATCAACTATGAATTTAAGGATAACCCCATCAAGGGGGATGAAAAAAATCGCAAGGCAAAAAAACAAGCACGTATGCCTCTATCCTGTAATGAGCTCGGATTGGGTATGGGGATAGGGTCCTTAATATACATTTTGTTCTGAAAAGTTTCTGAATAGAAATATTCTGAAAGCAATAGGCTTGCCCAGATGTAATTGAGGGCAGCATCTGGTTGCAGAATATTTATTATTGATGCTGATGCACAAGACAGAAAGAACTTGGCTTGAGTTTTGAATTCTAAGGCTGTTTGTAGGACTGGTGGTTAGAAAAAAACATCTTTTTACTTGTAAACTAAGCACTTCTGCTATGGAATCACTCAGGCACCATAAATGTAGAATCCCATGAGCCCATTTCTTCAAAGTCATTTTCAGAGTAGAACTGAACATTAAAGTGTCATTTTTGTTCTGTGATCAAAAGTGTCCCTCTCCCTGACTAGACTCAGATATTTTACAACTGCCCACCTTTCCCTGACAACAAACAACCTTGCCAAAAGTGCATCCAGCTTCCCACCAGTCGTTCCGTGTTAGAACGTCACATAACCACATGCATTTGCCTACCGAGCCCTTCCCCCCCCCGCCCCCATTTGCATGTGCCTGCCTGCATGCACAAATGCATATGTTCACTTTCAGGCACACGTGCAAACACACACACACACACAGAGTTTTACCACTCTGTCTCTTCCTGCCTATCTGGTCTCCAAATCATTTTTAAATGCCGCCAAGTGCTCTTTTGAGTCTGCCAAAAGCTGAAAAAAGCATTTGGAGAAGCAGCAGCTTGGGAATAGAAGATGCTCAGAGTAACTATTAATTATGTAACTCTAGCACTAGGGCTCACATGAGACCAGTGACTGTTCTATTGAGGGACACTAAAAACAGAAATAGCCTCCTAGAGCAAAGTTAAGCACTAAAATCCTGCCTGTAGTAAAAAAAAATGCAAAATCCCCCTCTCTTCCTGACCTACACACAGAACTGGTCCAGAATATACCACAGATCTCCATAGCCAGGATCAGCAGGAGAACTGTCCCCAAAATCTAGAAATGTTTCCTTCAGACTTTAGTTTACCGATATCCAGCTCCCTGTCCTGCCACCCTTACTCACGTCTGAGTAGCATCTTACTCTGGAGCTCCGGGAGAGAAAGTGTGGAGCTAAAGAGTGTCCTTTAAACTCTCTGATAAAGCTTAAACCTAACATCCGGGCCAGCTCGGCTGACCAGTATACAGAGGACAAGGCTGTGTCCCCATCCACTGTCTGCACCCTCACACTGTATTTCAAGTAGCTCGTGCCCCTGGTGGCACATCTCTGAACAGAGGGAGTATGACTGGGCCTGGCCCTTTAGAGGTGGCTTAACTGGGGACAGCTGCTTTCACTTTACACCTACATACCCATGTCAGGGTTAGGCCCAATTTAGCCCCATTTGCAAGGCTGCATAAATGGCAGATTAAGATTCTGGGCCTGGCACATTAACTGTCTGGCTTTGTGCCTGCCCCTATTTGGAACGCTGATTGTCAGGACGCCTTGATGGGAAAGGCTACCTTATGGGTAAGATAGTAGCTTGGGACTCCGGAAATCTGGTTGCCATCCCTGGCACTACCATAGGCCTAGGTTGGTGTTTGGGGAAAGGTACACGGTGGTTCTTCTTCTTTCCCAACGGGTTTTCATCTTGAGTTAAAAAAAAACAACCACCAAAAAACCAAAACAGGTCCATCCCCAGTAAAAGGCCACGGTGCACTGCAGCTCACTCACTGGGAGCCCAGAGGAAAACAGGGGGACATATAGGCCATGCAGCTCATGTGAATTACCAAAGAGGGAAATTATCCCAAGTGCATGATGATCACTGTCCAGGAGAAGCCTTTGCATCTTTGTCCTTCTAACCTTTTCCTTTTTTCTCCCTCTCCAGTTTGTTGCTCAGCCAAACTGCCAGCAGCTGTTAGCTACACTTTGGTATGACGGCTTTCCAGGATGGAGGCGGAAACACTGGGCAGTCAAGCTCTTGACCTGCATCACCATTGGACTGCTATTTCCTGTGCTTTCTGTGGCATATTTAATTGCACCTAAGAGCAGGCTGGGACTGTTCATTAAAAAGCCATTTATAAAGTTTATCTGCCACACCGGTTCTTACCTAACCTTCCTCTTCATGCTACTTCTGGCATCGCAGCACATTGTCAGGACTGATCTCCATGTGCAGGGACCACCTCCCACTATCGTCGAATGGATGATCCTACCCTGGGTTCTAGGTAAATCAGAGGAAACACAAATATGCTTGGGCCTCAACTGGCAGACTTACGCTCATGATAACTGCATGTGGATTAATTGCTAGTCTCTGTGTTAGCTGCGTGTAAACAGGTTTGGCAACCAAATCTGGAAACTTCATTAACTGCTGTCCTTCTTCTGGAACTATGGGGCTAGGGCTGTTTTGTTGTTTTTATTGCCATCTACTGTGTCTTTTGGCATAGCCCTCAGGAAGCTGCACCAACCTGGGGTAGCCGCGAGAGGTGCTGTGTCCGTTTGATGCACAGTTCCTTCTTCGCTTCCCCTTTGCTCTGAGTGGGGAAGGGGCATCATAACTGGCTGCTGGCCTATACCAGCAACAAATTGTGACTCTCTCTTATTGCCTCCACTGCACTGGCTGGTGCACGGGGGAGGCAGAGCTAAGAGTCTGCTCGCTCTTTGCCCATTCCCCACCCGTCCTGACATTTTGGATCTTTCCCCCTGTTCCCTCAACAGCAGAAAATTTAAAAGGAGCCAAGACATTGACAAGGCGCCACTTGTGCTCAGTGGGGGAGTGGCCGCTGCCCCCCTCCCCCCACAGCTACGCGACTGCCTGCACATGGGGCATCAGAGGGAAGACTCCTGCTCTGCCTTATGCCCCAGTGCTGGCACATAATCCAAGTCACAGTCTAGCTCTCCAATATGAACGGGGGAGAGCTGGTTACTGGAATGTCAAAGCAGAAGCTGCCTATTCCAAGCTGATTAGTGCAGCCCTAATTGTGAAGAAAAATGAGTGGCAGCTTCCCCGTTCTGTCTGTTTCACAAAAGCAAAGAATAAAGATGATATGGCAGCATGGAACCCAGCTTTCAGAGCCCGCAGAAGTGTAAGAGCAAAAAACCACATTTTGATACGTTTGATGAGTCAGATTCATTTCCCCTTTCAAGCTGAGCTGCCTTGAGCTCAAATGCACACTGTGGCAAATAAAACCTTGTAGACTCACAGAGGAAACACAATCTCTCCTTTCATTAGGTTCACGTCTGGCTTCGTTTACTCTACCTTGCTCTTGTGTTAAAATGTACCTGCTCCCATGTACCATCGGCTTAGGCTGGAGTCTCATTCTGAGGCTCCCTTAAGAGAAATCTGCTTCTCCTGATGAAAACAGGCTGTAGGGCCGAGAAGAATATCTGCCAAGGATTGTATGGGCAGAGGGCAAATTCCACAATAGCGTTCTTGCTGGCTACTCCTCTCAGTTCCAGCAAGCCACTCCTGCAAGATCAGGTGCTTCACCCAATTCAGAGGTCATGTGAATACAAATACTTTTAAAAGATATAAAATAAGAGAGAGTTGTTTCCTTACTCTCCCCTGCCAAATGTGACATCGCAAGGCCACTCATGATGTAGCTTCCCCCATTAAGCCAGCCCATATATGTTGCTTTCTGCTGCATTGTTGCTATGAAGGTGCCATCTTCCTGCCCTACAGCTGGCACGTACAATCAGGTCCAGTGTTTTGAACCTGGACTTACTTTAAACTCAGCCCTAAGGTTCTGGGCTCAGCACGTTCACTTTGGGCCCGTCCCTACTCAGAAGGGTGATTCGTAGGATGGTCAAGCCCTGGGTTAGGACTCAAAGGAGTTCAGTTCCTGGCTCTACCACAAGCTTCATTTCTCACCTGGGACAGGTCGGTTAACTAGAGCTGACTGGAGCACCACAATGAGGTTTCAAAATTTGTTTTCGGTCAGCACTGGAATGAAAACAAAACCTTTTGGCTGTTTTAGGACGACGTGTGTGGGAGACCCAGATGTAAGGCCTGGCTCTGCCTGTTTCCACAGCAGAGCTTTTTAGCCTAGATCATTCCAAATCAGGGACTTGTACCTGTCCAGCCTCCATCCTAGGCCAACAGAATAACCTCCCCTCCGCCCAGATATAGGGGTTTCTCTTGCTTGTTCTCTCCCCAGACCCAAAGCCTTCCTGCTGAAACTTTTATCGAAACTGATCGATCTCCACAACATTTTTTGGCTTCAACAAAACAGCACATTTTGCTGAAATGAAATTTCATCGAAAATGTTCTGCCAAGCTCTGCATTTAATTTCTCTGGGCCTGAGTTCACCAAGTGTATAGTGGAGACGTGATCAAACTTCCCTACCTTGTTGTGTTGTGAGGATAAATTAGTTGGGCTCAGATTCTGTCTGCTTTCTCTGGCCTCTTTGTGCTGCTCTGGTGACATAGAGGAGATGCTGAGTTGCCCTAACATGGCATCTGGGAATTCCCCACACACAGTGGGAATCCCTGGAAAATGTTCCTGGATGAACTGGGGCCAACAGGTGAATTAAGGTGATCCTGCCCCATCCCATGTTCTGTGCTGAACACTGTGTTTATAGTGCCATTCTTCATTCGAGGGATGAACCTAATGTATCAAAAATCTCCGTCTGCACCACCATCCAGTCTTGAGCAAGAAATTCTCCCAAGTCCCTAAATCTGCAGTGGGCCAGAAAAAGACTTACTGAGGTTGCAGCACTGGAAGGGGAGTGTGAATAACAAGTATCTCTTCAAAAACCCATCTTTAAGCTTACACGCTCAAACAGCTAGTTTGTTCTAAGACTAGAACTGGTTGGATAATTTCAAACATTTCAAAATTTGGACAAAATACTGCCACATTCTTTTTCCAAATAAAACCAGAGATGTTGCTTCTATGTTTTACTGCTAGTCAGGATCATTTTTACAAAATTCTAACTGTGGATGAAAGGATGGGTAAAGGACAGAGTTGCGAAAACGTTAACAAACTTTTTTTCCCATTGTGACCAACTTTACCAAAAAGACAGGAGAGTTTGTGCTACTTCACACAGGCTAGCCCTACAGCTCTCACACAGCCCGAGCCTCATTCTCTGTAGTCTTCAAACAATAGGAATTAGCAAATGTGCAGCTGAAATGTACATGCAAAAAGAAAAGGAGTACTACTGGCACCTTAGAGACTAACCAATTTATTTGAGCATAAGCTTTCGTGAGCTACAGCTCACTTCATCTTGGAATAAACAGCGAACACACCCTTTTTTCCTACCACTTAACGCACCCTCCACTTCACATTTAAATTATATGAAATTCTTTGGAGAAGAACAGACCTTCAAATGAGATGCTGATGTGTCTGTAAGGAAGAATTTACCATTTTAACGTCCTTTTTTGTTTATGAAATATCTGTAAAATAGAGAGAGAGAGAGAGAGAAAGAACGACCAGGCACGTACAGTGCAGACAGCATTACAGTAACTATAGTAACAATGCTAACTATGATTACTCACAATAAATACAACATAGTTGATCTTCAGCAGAAGCTGCTCCATTGATTTATTTTATTTTATTTTATTTTATTTTGTGCGTGCAAAGATTTTAAGACAGCTGTACTAAAATTACCTTATTGGTCATAACATGCTGCTGACCTGACCAGTGGCATCAGCCAAGAAAATGTGATTGATATCTTTATGTTTGCAACAGTTAATTTCCATGCTCTTTGTTCTTCATATTGAACCTTTAAAGCCCTAGAAAACAGACTCAACTGATATCCCAATTTGGAGGATCACGTCATAATTCTGTTGTCGGATGTTTGTTAGCCACTCTCTTGATGCTTTTTTTTTCTTTTCTGATTTAAGTCTTGGTTCTTGAGTCACGTCCAATGCTGTAAACTCAACCATGCAAAATATATGGGGATGGGGTAACATTTTCATAAGTGCTTAAGGGACTTAGGAGCAAAAGTCCCATTTTCAAAAGTCACTTAGGCACTTAAGAGTCTAAAAGGGGACTTAGGGTATGAATACAGTGAAGAAAACATACCCGAGCTAGCTTTAGTCTAGCAAGCACAGGGGCCAGTAGCAATGGAGCTGCAGCAGCATGATCTTCTACTCAGGCTAGCTACCCGTGTACACAGGGTCCAGGCAGGATTGTATCGTCTACACTGAAACCTGTTCTGCTGTGGTTTTACTATGATTGTACCCATGCTAGGTAGATTTAAGTTAAATCGGGTGTGACTACATATGCTACAATCATACCACTCAGTTGCAGTGTAGACATACCCTAAGCTCCAAAACACCTAAGTGACATTTGAAAATGAGGGCTAGGCTCTGAAATCACATAGGCTCTTTTGGAAATGTTACTCTAGATGGCTTAGGGGAGTGGTAACAGGGTATGGAACCTTATGTCACGACTGTAGGCAAATTTAGCCTCGGTTAGTAACAAGTGAGAATAATTCCCTGTTGGAGGCTGACATTTGTGAAAGGAGTTGATTGTCTCAATCCAGTTCCTAGTGAATAAAAGTCCACATCGCAAAAGCCACCACCACAAATGGTGCTAAGTGGAACTCTAGCTGACAGCCTCAGCAAAGAGGCCGTAAACTGAAGGCCAGATTCTGATACCCTTACCCATGCTGAGTAGCAGCTTGCTCACGAGTAGTCCTATGGAAGTCAGTGGCGCTATTCATGGAATAAGGTGAAATTGAATGAATGTGCCTGGAGAATGGATGTGATCCTTCCATCTCAGGGCTGAAGCAGACTGATGGAGGGAAGCTTGTGTGACTGTCACCTGTCTTATGGATAAGGGTAGGGAAATCAGCCTTCAAGGCTGCCACGCTGGCATCATTAAGGAGCACTGAATTACCCTTAGACACTACAGAGGTGGGTGCTCTATTAATAACTAAGACAAATAAATTTACTCAGATCATTTATTTATTTAAATCAATAAAAATTTCCCCTGGGCCAGGTCACCCACACTTTCTAAAGGGGAACTTTGGCCTAGAACAGTTAAAAGGAATGTGTGTTTCATGCAGCATCTCCTTGTGCTTAGTATGTGAAGCACTGGGCAGGACAGCTTGAGCCTGAGCCGTTCCTTTTCTGACTGCATTTCCCATTCTGCTATATAACACTCTGTAAGCAGCTTTATTAGATTTTGTAGGAAAGGAAAAAGGATGAGGCATTTTTTCCCAAGCAGTTAGTTTATAATTGCCTTTTATTACATTGGATTTGCTCTGCTTTAATGGGCAGTAATGTTCCCTCATGCAGATAAACTCTCTTTCTTTCCACAGGTTTTATTTGGGGAGAAATCAAGGAGATGTGGGATGGTGGATTCAATGAGTATGTACATGACTGGTGGAATCTGATGGACTTTGCAATGAACTCGCTCTATCTTGCAACTATCTCCCTGAAAATTGTCGCTTATGTCAAGGTACAGTAAGTTGGCACATGTGTGTGAAAACTATAGTACACAGGAAATTATCTGTCAACGCTGAAATTCCAGCTCAGAGAGAACAGGTGCCCACATCACAAGTGGTACTAGTTGGCATCCTTGTTTGCAAACTCAGTAGGAAAGCCAGTGACTAAATTGGTTTGGAGAACGAGCATGCTTCTCACCCCTTACAGGTTGTCCTGCCTGATTAAGGTTAAGGCACATTGGCGGGGTGTTGTGGGAAGAGTTCACATAACCACTGCCCACCTTGTAACTGTGGATAAAGAGTGAACCTCAAGTTTCTGGATTGTCACTGAGAACCTTACAACAGTGCTAAATCCACTTAATATGTAACAATGAATCCAGAATAGGGAGATCAGAAAACAATTAGAGTTTTATAATGTAAATGGGGAAAATGATAAAATACTCTGTTGAGATTTTACAACTATGCTGCAGATTCCTTACTGTCAGCTCCACTAACTGAGCTAGTGCATATCACCGTTCATCCTCAAAAGCACCTTTCAAATTTATAAACATCTGATGCTCTAAATTAATTTATGCGCAAGCTTTGAAGCCAGGGAACTGCCAGAAGCACTCTCTCTCTCTGTCTCTCTCTCTCACACACACACACAGCTCAGTCCCTGCAATACCTCAACACAGTGACTCCCATCGACTTTAGTGGGAGTGGTGTGCTTGCAGGACCCGGCTCACAGAGTTTTCTCTAATCTTTCTGGTGTTCACAGAGTCTGTAGGCCTGATTCTCCTCTCATGCTGGTGTGAATCAGGAGTAACTCCATTGAAGTCAGTGGTGTTACAGTGGTGTAAGTCAAACATGAAGTAACCCTGTATTCAGATTGGGAGTGTCCTTCCCCACCAGCTCCCCAGAGTTCCTGCTTCTGAGGCCATAGACAACTGAAATTACAATTCCAGATCTAGCTTCCTGCTGCTTTAGACATGGGTCTGAATCTGAACATTTCTTTATGCAGGGAGTTTAGGGCAGTAGATCTACATCACTGCACACTCACTAGTCCCCTTTCCCATATCTCTCCACACCCTCCAGGGTTAGAAGAGAACCTCCACAGAGTACATCTCCTGGGTATGTAGGGGATGCAGTGTTCCCTAGGTGGGGCTCTCCATAACCTGACCTCCTCCCCTGCATTGTGGATGTGACTGGTCCCACAGCAATTAGGGCTTTCCCTTTTTGCTGCTCCATAACATTGGTTCCACTATGTACACAAGGGAAGATTTTGCCTTTTTTTTTAACCACAGCAGCTTGAACTCAGACCAGTGCTGTAGAAGTTCACTGTTCCAAGGTTCTCTGTCCATTTGTAGCCAGTCATAATGTAAGAAGAGAGGAGAGAGATGAGGAAACTAAATATTTCACAAGCTAGCTGAAACAGGAAGGCTGTAGTATAAGCTCGTCAGATTAAAAGACCAGCACAGGGGCCATTTTAAAGTGCAGAAGGCTGCACTTTTCAAAGAGAATGCCAAGATATCTGCTACTCCCTGATCAGGTTGTTCTGTATCAGTATCAAAGCAAAGCCAGATTATATCTTTTTCTCCAGACATTTACAGCAGGAGAGAAAATTAAACACTTGAACATTTGGTCTTTGAACTGTGAGCAATAAAAATGAAATAGCTGGAAATCGTAAGTCACGTGACCAAATCAGCAACGTGGCAATTCTCTTTCTCTGAGACACGCAGCCGCTTACCCCGCACCCACCAATAACACCTAAAACACCAGGCACAAACAAATACACGCAACCCAAGCCATGCATATCTGCAAACATACAGCTACCCACATTCTCTTTATGAATGAGTAATTCATACCTACAAAACCACAGAGCCCTGCATGCAAACGCCCACACTTCCATACAGTCATAAAGCTGGAAGGGTAGCTAATCCCACTGAGCCTCTGCAGGCCCTGAACATCCATGGGTATGTTTACACTGCAGCTAGGAGCAAGCCTCCCTGTCTGGGTAGACCGATTCGTTCTAGCAGGGTCACCTTGCTCAAAATAATAGTGGGGAGGTTGCAGCTTGGTCTGGAGCTGGGCTGCGGAAGCCTAGGGGCCACGCCCGAGTTTCTGCCCTTGATGGAATGTCCACATTGCTATTTGTAGCACGGTAGCTCAAGCCCCACTCGTGTGAATCTGTCTACCCGGGTGGGGAGGCTCAGTCCCAGCTCAGTGCATACACCCTCCATGTCACATCCTCTCACTATGTCCTAACCCTTCAGCCCTGACATGCCTTTCTGAGATCAGAGGACTGTGGCAGTCTCACTGGACAGCACCCCTGACTTTGCACAGCTTGGCTCTGCAGCTCCTCCTCCCGGCCTACCTCTCCACTCCTGTGCTGTCTCCTATATACAGATGCAGCACTGCCCCTGCACACTGCTGGGCAGAGCTGAAGCCTTAAATGCCCAGCCGTTGGCACTCCATTCCTCAGAGGTCTCTGCCAGCACAGCTCCCTTCTCAGCTTCTCTTCCCACACCTGCCTCTTCAAAATGGAACCCCACATCTCTGCACCCTGGGCCTCATGGATACATTAATCAATATAGGAACATGCCAGTAGCTATGCCAGATCAAAGCCATAGTCCATCTAATCCAGTATCCTGCATCTGTCAGTGTCAGATGTTTCAGAAGAAGGTGCAAGAAACCTTGGATTCGTCAGTGGTGGAATAACCTAACAGAAGTGTCTTCATAATCCTTATCACCCAGAGGTTGGCTTGTGCCCTGAAGCATAGGGGTTTATAACTCTTCTGGTGTTCTACAAATTCTTTGTAGTGTGACTGGGAATGTAGTAAGTATTTGTGCAAATGCTTAATGTGTTTTGAATTCTAACTAAACTCTGGCCTCAGTGTTATCTAATGCCAATGAACTCCACAGATCAATTAAGTGTAGGGTAAAAAGTATTTCCTTTTATCAGTTTTAAATTACCTGCCTTTCGATGTCATTGAGTATCCCCTTGTTCTTGTATTATGAGAAAGAGTAAATGGGAGAGCCCAGTTTACCTTTCTCTATACTGTCCTTTCTCTGGTGTCTAAACAGCCCCAACCATTTCAGTCTTTTTGTGCGTCTAATCATTTTCATTATACATCTCTGAACCCCTTCTATTTCTGCTATGCACTTTGCTGGGCTGACCAGAACTGAACACGGCATTGCAAGTGAGGGGGTTCCATTGATTTATATAGTGCCATTACAACACAGCCCTGAAAAATTGCCGTTTTTAAAATAAAGATCTGTGAGATGAAAAAGGCCTTGTCAAGTTCTTTTTAATAGCAGCTGACTCTAAATCCTGGCAGAGAGCTACGTGCTGTTGGGAAGTTTCTCGCCAGCACTCAAAGCAGAATTTTGAAGCTTCCATGCGAATCTGCTTCCCAAGTATTTGATTCTCTCTCACTGAGCTATAGATATATACATATATATATGGTTGAGGTAATAGCAAAGAGATAACAACATCTGCACTGTTTGTTAACGTTTAAGGGCCAGCTTCAAATCCAGTTAACAAAGTGAGTCCCTAGTGTTCATGGAAGTGGAGAACAGTTTGGAAATGTCAGAAGCAATCAGAGGTCATGTAGAAATGCAGCTGCACTGTATCTCAGCTAGATTTTCAAGCAGTATTTAGGTACCTGTCACTGACCCTGACAAAACCATTGCTCAGCTACCACCTAACCCTGTAAGCATCTAAAGTCCCCTAGGTGCCTAAACTGCTGCCTGTGGGCATGTGCAAAGCTGCCTAAGTCCTGATCACAAAGCTGCTCACTTCCTAACTCATGTCTAGGGCTTGGCAGGATTCACAAACGAGGCATTTCCCTGCCTACCTTTCCTGCAGGGCCTGATCTGGTAGGTGTTCTCCGAGCGTGCCTAATACACCCAGCAGACAGCCAGGGGCCAGTAGAGCCTCCCCCTTTATCTCTGCTAGACCAGTAATTAAAGCCCTTACTCGGGATGTGGGAAACCTGGGTTCAAATCCCTATTCTGCCTGATTCAGAGCAGCAACAAGAACACAGGTCTCCCAGATTATGGCTATGGGAGAGGGGTCTCTCTCAATCTCTCCCACCTTGTATGAAAGACTTAAAGATTCATTGGACCTGCAAGAGAATGACTCTGAGCCCAGTAGTTAGGACACACACATGGGAGACCTCCCATCAGCTCCCTGCTCTGAAACCAACAGAGTAGGGATTTGAATCCAGTTCTCCCACTTTGTGTGCTAACCATTGGGCTAAAGAGATGTTGGGGTGAGGAGGGGAACCATGCCTTGTTATTCTTGAAATGGCTTAGGTGCATAACTCCAGGAGAGAGTTTCTGGCTTGGTGGTGAATCCTGAGCAGAGATAGGTGCCTAATTCCCTTTGAGGGGCAGGGCTTAGGTCCCACCCCACTTCTCAGCATTTCCTACAGGTGAGCTTAGACAGCTCCCCACTCCACAGGCTGGCTTCTGTGAATCCATCCCTATTTTAGGTGCCCAACTCTTCCTACACAATGCATAGGGAACCTGGTTGCCTCACTTGGGGTTGCAAATGACACAAGGTGGCAGGGTGCTGAAAAGTTAGGTGATGTGATGTTTAGTGCTGCCATGCCCAAGTCCTCCTTTGTGAAGCCCATGGTTGCTTCTACTTACCTCCTTGAAAAGTTGTGATTTTTATGCATTGGACCTTAAGATTTAAACTGAAGGGCGTTACAAAGATACCTCTATCAGAGTAAAGTGTGTTTATCTTAAAGGTTACAAAATCTATCAGTTGCTATAAAACACTTGTTACTGTATTCGCCTTTCTAGGAACATTTTTTGCCTTTTTACATGGTACATGGTAAATGAGCAGAACAGAACTAAGAGGCCAAATTCAGCCCTGGTGTTAAAAGATCTGATTCCGATCTGTTACACCATTGTAGGTCAGCCCAATGGAGCTACACTGATGTAATCAGCCTCCATGACTCTTTTGATGTCACTAGAGTGCACTTATTTACACCAGGGGAACATTTGGCCCAAATAATTCATATGCTTTTATAATTGCACTATAAACCTAGTTAATTTTATAGTTGATGCTTTCAGGTGTATCCAGTGTTGCAGCTATAATTATGACCTCTGTTTTTATGACTCTCCTAAAATTACCATGACAAATTAACTAATAAGAAAATTAATGTGCAGAAAGCATTTCAGTTCTGGGAGCCTGGCTCTTTTTGAAATAAGAAGAAGGAGGAAGGCATACAGTTACCACATTCTATTGTTCATCCATGTTTTCCTTCTTCCTTCCTTCCTTCCTTTTCCACTCTGCTTATCCCAGAGTATAAAAGCACCATTTCAAATGTGTATGAACAATCTGGAAGTGAAAAAAAAATTGATAATGGACCAAAATCAGAATCTTAAATTTGATAATGAGGAATTTGAACTCCTTTGAATTTTAGGGGTGATAGGGGTTCTGTTTGAATCCATGGTCCTGAACTGGTCCATAAAATTTTCATTCCAAAACTAAAGAGCTTAATTTTTGAATCTAGCTCAGGCATGCTAATAATCTTTGGTGAAAAGCTGATCTCACGAAACTGTCACACTTGAGGACAAAATCTCACAGGAACAACTTGTGAGATGTTGACTCCATTGAATTCAAACCTGAGCCTTAAACACGTCAGCTTTTCAAACCTGAACCCTGAGCATTACCTAACCCTGACTGAGATCCAGATTTGAACACCATCTGTTCAAGTAATCAAAAGCTGGTTAGTGTACTGCATAATGAAATGTTGTTAGCAGTTGTGGCTTTTGGGGCTATGTTAAAGTGTTTACTGCACCATTAATTTTTGTACCCTTGTTATTTCTTTCAGTATAATGGTTCTCGTCCAAGGGAGGAATGGGAAATGTGGCACCCGACGCTCATTGCAGAAGCTCTCTTTGCAATATCCAACATTTTAAGTTCCTTGCGTCTCATATCCCTGTTTACAGCAAATTCCCACCTGGGCCCCTTGCAGATCTCTCTGGGACGCATGCTGCTAGACATCCTCAAATTCCTTTTTATCTACTGTCTGGTGCTTCTGGCTTTTGCCAACGGACTGAACCAGCTTTATTTTTATTATGAGACCAGTGCCTCAGAGGAACCCAACAACTGCAAGGGGATCCGATGTGAGAAACAGAACAATGCCTTCTCCACGTAAGATTCCATCCCCTTTCTGTAATGCTGACTTACGTTGCTTCCTACCTTAACAGTCTCTACGCGTTGGCTGCGAATGCCTTTATTTGTCAGGCCAGTTGGTTGGTTATGTAAGGAAAGTCTGAGTTAACTGGGGCAGACCCTTTGCTGAAGTCTGCCTTTTAGCTGTCATGAACGATACTCAGTTCCAGAGCACAAGGTCTCTCCCTATGATGGGATGTTTGTGACCCAAGGGAGGTGGTGATAAGTCTCATAGAAATTAAAAAATGAAAAGAGCTGCTACCACCAGGTCCTCTGGTCCATCTCCCATTCAGTGCAGGATGGGATCCTATGTATACACTGGAAGGTATTTTAGTAATGCCCCCTGTATAATGTCAATATCCTTTAGAAAATCATGGTTGCTCCACAGAAGGAATCCTTTCAGTGTGAGAAAAAAATAAAGTATAAAATAAAAGGGAAGGAACAAACCTATGCACAGAATAAACTAAAATGATGATAAATAACAGCAATATAAAATAATATACAGTAGGACCATAACAAATGCTCTATGCAATCAAACCCAAAGAATGAAACTGACTTGAAGCCTGGGAACATAGCATAGGTTATAGCCCTGGTGATACAGCTTGGGCAAAATTCTCATCTCACCTGGGCTGGTTGTACACCAGTGTAATGCTGTTGACTTCAGTGATTTTATTGATACTGATGTAGGTGTGATCAGAGAGACTTGGAGGAAATGCTAGTTCTTTACTGAGGAACTGCTATATAAATTGCTGAGATGGTAACTGGCACAGATCATGGCTGAAGAAACAAGTGCAAACTGAAGAATAACTGGAATTGTCTTTCTTGTGCATTTATTTTAATGAATAATAGCCGTAATATTGATAATAATCAGCACCAATCCAATTGCTCTTGGTGTTTTTACAGTGCTTGAAAAATACAATAGAAAATAAAATAAATAAAACACAAACAAGCAGAAGAGATTATTATTCACCACTTGATAGTGAATCAAATAAAACTCTCCATTATGCTCCCAAATGCTCCATTCATCTTTCGCCCAAATGTTTAGGATTAAAAAATGGGCTTTGCAACATGTCCACAAGCTTATCAGATCCAGGCGCTGACAGACCCCAAGTGTGCCAGGCCTTGGGGCAAAAGAGCAACTGCTCCAGCCATCCTGCTAATGCTTTCCTCTTAAAAAGAGCAGAACCACTTAGGTGAAATTACATCCACTCCTGTCAGAGGCCACATGTCAACAGCCCCTCATGATCAAAGGTACCAAAGGTGGCAGACCTAAAAGAGAGGTTTCAGAGTAGCAGCCATGTTAGTCTGTATTCGCAAAAAGAAAAGGAGTACTAGTGGCACCTTAGAGACTAACCAATTTATTTGAGCATGAGCTTTCGTGAGCTACAGCTCACTTCATCGGATGCATTCCTAAAAGAAGCACAGACGTTGTCATTCCCCTTTACTAAGAAGAGCTCTTCAACCATTGCAAATCAGAAACATGGAGGGCTTGGTTAACTCATTTAGCCCAATACTAACACCTCTGAAGTGAAGAGAGCCACATGGTGTTAGTGAAAAAAGAATTAAAGCCCTTCATTTTATCCCATGGTAAATATTTTAATGCTCCTACAAAAATGTTTTGTGCTCCCTTTGCAGCAGTAAATTAACTAACAAACATCATTCCTATAGCTGAGCTAAAGCTGATCCACAGAGGGAAATGTTTTGGCAGGACATGATGCTCTATAAATTGAAGTTTCTGACAAGTAAAAGGGCTGAAGCACTGAGTTCAGAACCAGATCCAGTCAACACTAGAGCTGAAGGGTATGGGAGGAAGGGAGTATTTCAGTCTGGGATTTTTGTTTGGGCCCAGCTTTATTGCAAGCCAGTTACTTTGCTGCTTTCAGTGCCATCTGATCAATGAAGGAAATAACAGATGTTTGACTAAAGAAAAAAGCACATTTGGTCACGGGGGAAAAAATGTGATTTTCAAGTTTCTAAGAGGGTGTAACACACAACAGGGAATTAAAAAATGATATATAACCACTTGACAGAAAGTGCACAAATCAACTTGACAGCATTCTTTAAATGCAGACCACTCATTCTCCGGTACCGCTGTGCATTTAAACCTCTTGCCAACGAGACTGCCTCACAAAGAGAAAGTTGAGGGCACTCGGCATCTGGGGACAGAGGTTTGTTTAAAACAAAGCAGCAGTGGGTGGGGAACATTAGGACCCAGCTCCCTTGGCAGGGGGCAGAATACATTGCCATTGCCTTTTTGTCTGAGCTGGGCTTAAGAAGTTTATTCACTGTGTTCTTAAAAGTTTAAATAGTCATTATTAAAACCCCCAGGGCAAGCTGACATTTCACTCCTCAAACAGACACACAGCATGTGCGACTTGCTAAGAATGGGCAACCTGCAAAATAGGAAATTATATCTATGGGACTCTTAGAATGAGCAGCATTGGTGTGAATTCAAATCAAGCCTAATGTTACCTCAAGTTGGCTTGAATTCATCCCTCCTTAGTGGTAGAAGAAATGCAAAATGCTTCCAGTGAGTCCCCTCAATCTCTAAAAGTGTTCCGAGGCAGTCACATAATAAGAGCTAATTTTATAATCAGAGAAGGAGAAACAGGAGCACTGTTCATGTTTGTACAACTCGTTTAAAATATGACACCTATTTACCATCATATTATTTCTGATTACTCCCCAAGGATGGGTCTAATATCTGTTGCGAAGAAATTTTCTGACCCACAAACACAGCTCAAGGAAAAGTAATATTCCTTTGTGACAGCAACGAGGTGAAGCCATTAATAATTCAAATTTTTAAGCTTTGGCCTCTCTGTGCATGAGAAAGTGGAGTGTGTCTATTGCTTAGACAGGCAGTCTGAGGAATATATTTATCACAGAGGCTCAGTCAACCAAAAGGGGGTGGGAGGGAGTCAGTGACTCCTTGTTTTCTGCAGTGTCATTTTGTCTTGAGAGGGACGCTGTTAACTGGGTTGCCATTTTCTCCAAGACACACTAGAAACTGCAGCCTTGCTGGAGGCTAACGGTGCACCAGAGAGTGAAGCAGGAACTGTCTTTTCCTCAGATGCTTTTAGAGGGCCGTTGAGGTTTGCTGTTTCTCCCAGTAGATGCTCAGAGTTCACATTTCAGAAATGGTTTCTATTTTAAAAGAATATTCCTCTAAAATATTGTGAGCCTCATCAAAAGTGCCTAACAATGGACATGGCCTTTTGGTTCGGGTCCCCTGTTAGACATTGCGGGCAGTATGTGATTGTACTACATAAAGCGAGAGGAAAGAATAACAAAATATTATTGTTATACAGAATTGCAGCACACAACATCGGCCTGGCTGTTTCCGGTTTAGCGTATGAACCCCTTTCTCATACAGAATAGTTTCTTAATCCACTAGGAGCCCCACTGAAATCAATGGCACTCTGTGTGGAGTAAGATGCTATTATACGAGTGTAAAGGTCATACAATTTGGCCCTCAGGAAGAAAGGTGTCTGTTACAGCTGTTCCTGATAAGCTGCACTGCCTGCTAATGTTAGGATACCATTCAGGGTCGTGTGTGAGTGTCAATATAACGTTCCTTCTTAACCTAGGGTCAAATTCTGCTCTTAGTTACAAAGGTGTAAATCCAAAGTAACATGCTATTCACCCTCAACGAGTTATTCCAGATTGATAATCATGTGGCTGAGGACAGAATTTCACCCCTCGGTCCTAAATCCTTGAACAAATACTTTCCATCTTATGTTCCTACCTGAGATTTATGGCTGGATGGGGAGGATGTAATTCTGCAAGGTACAGTCAAGCAGCAAACCAAGGAATTTTTTTTTCCTTCATGATGAAACTCCCCGCCACAATGTCTTCTGGAGGCCTTGGTTAATCCCTTTAGTGCAGGCTATAAGGCATTTTTATGTCAGATAGCTCATTGTTGACTGCTCCTTCCCTCCCCTCACTTAGATTTCCCTTCTGCTTGTCCCCTTTCCCCATTCTGTGTGCAACTAGAGAGTTATTCCCTGTTGTTGGCAGGTGGTTTGACAGATAGCTCTTGTGTTTTCCCTTTGGCTATATGTGTTTAATGTTATTTGGGCTGAGCAGTAAGCTGGTTGACTTTTCATTTAGTTGGTATTCTGGTTCACTAGGATGATTCGATACCTCATTCGTTACATTAGATCTTAAAAAACAATAAATATTTTTCTATTGTTTTACAAACTATTTGCTAAAAATTCAGTTTAGTTTCCTCATCTGTAAAATGGGGATAATGATACTGGCCTACTTTGTAAAGTTCTTTGAGACCTGCTGATGAGAAGCAATATACAAGGGCTAGGTATTGTTATTATTGTTAATAATAATCAAATGAGTTCAGCTGTTTAGCTGGGAGACTGGGCGGTCCCTTTAAAAGTGGGTGTACTGATTGTGTCATGTGACTTACGGTGTCATCTGTGCTTTTTTCTTTACATTGCTCAGGTACAGTTTCACAGACTTAAGTAATGGGGCCAAATCCCTAGGTCCTTACTCAATGTTTACCCCATCCTTATTTGACTAATATGCCTCTCAGAGAAGTCAGGTTGTTCAAATCAAGGGGAGTTTTGCTTTATTAAGGACTTCATAATTTGGCCCAGGATCTATAGAACCCAGATTGTAATACAAGAGTTAAAACTGTAAAGAATGGCAACTCCTCTATGGATAGTAAAGGTGTGAATGCCAAAAGAATTTAACAGGCAAATGAACAACCAATACAACAGATTCCTAATATTTCAAGCACATCCAAAATAGATTATATTCTTTTAAGCAATACTTTTTTGGTTTTTACAGTAAGACTCTTTTTTTTAAAAACCATCTATTGACCCCAGGCCAAAGCCAAAACATCTTAAATGTAGATAGAAACGTCAGCTCCCCAAAACTTGAAACAATAATACCCAAAGGAGTGATTATTCACAATCCTGATAATGTATTTGACATGACTGCAAAAGGTCACTTGTCTATGGCAGAAGCCATAGCAACCCATAGCCATAGCTCTAAAGTTAAGTGGGGTCAGGAGACTTCAAAGGAGAACCCTATCATGCTGCATTAATTAGGTGACACACTTTCTTCTGAGTCAGGACTGAGCAAGTGCTCCTGCATAATGCTGGGGGCACTGTACTGTACTAGGTTCTGCCATTCATCAGACATAATACAGGGGTCCCTAACCACCTGTGATGTGAGGATACAGAGTAGGGGTCTGAGCCCCATTGTCCTGGTTAATATCCAATTGAGGTAATTGCACGCTCTCTGCCAATATCACCCCTGGGGATTCAGCAGGATGTGATATTCACCTCCTCTCCTGTGATGCAGTACTGCCGTGTGCTGTCATAATGTTCCCATGCTGCACATCAGAGGTGACTGAAGCATTGCCTATGCATGTAGAGGTCTTCCTGATGGAGACCCTGTGGGAATGGGAGAGATTATTTATACTGTGGCATGCAAATTTTTAACAAGAGGGGCCCAATCGTGTCTGGCCCTCTGTGTGTGTAGGGGAATCTCCTTGTGCACCTGTCGGGGCAGTTATGGCCCCAGTCATTGCACCCCCCTGAGCACAAGGGCAGGGGAGTCAGGGTGCCACTGAAACTCCGAACAGGGCCGGGAACACTGTGGTCCAGGGTGCAGCTCCCTCCTGCGCTGGCTGATGGACTGTAGCCTGTAAGGGGGAAGCACGTACTGACCCTCCAGAAAGGAAGGTATTGGCTCTGCTCTTCAGCATACTCATCTCAGTGTGAACGCAGGGATGCAGCCTGCCCATGTGCACTGAAGGCCGAATGGCTTCAGTGGTGCAGTGCACCTTGACATCCTCCCCATGGCCAGGGTGCATAGAGCCCTATGGTGCAGTGCACCGCAGTACCCATCTTCCTCATGGCAATGGCTCATAGTGCCCTATGGTACACTGCAGCACAATCCCCACCCTCACCATGGCTACGGTGCAGAAAGCCCTACCCTGCAGTGCACCATTGTACTCACCCTCATCACAGACACGGCTCAGAGAGACCTAAGTGTTTTTCTTGTCCTCCCAGACCCAAGTAGTAATGTGCAGTTTGTCTTTTGCAGACTTTTTGAGACCCTCCAGTCGCTCTTCTGGTCCGTGTTTGGTCTGTTGAATCTCTACGTCACCAATGTGAAGGCTAGGCATGAGTTCACGGAGTTTGTCGGGGCCACCATGTTCGGAACGTACAATGTCATCTCCCTGGTCGTGCTGCTGAACATGCTCATAGCCATGATGAACAACTCCTACCAGCTCATCGCTGTAAGTTGTCCCTCCATCTTCCTTTCCGATTTTCTCCGCAAGCTCTATCTGCTTTACATGCAGCATTTATGTCTCATGGTTTCTTCCAGGATGATTGGGGCTATTTCCTCAACTCCTCGGCAGCTAGTGTGTTGGAGTTTCCAGTCACTAGACTGAACCAGTGTGTTTCTGTGTTCATGGATGATGGTCTGCTAGACTCTAATGCTTCTTGACTGCAGAGGGTTATCACCTATTAACTGTCCTATTTTTCTTAAACTCTGCCCTCAGGTGTATTAATCACCTTGCCATTAACAGCTTACTTACTTACCTTATAGCACACAGGAAACCCAATGCAACTGGGTGGTTTTATTTGAAAGGGTTTGGTTTTTTTCTTCACTTTTTGTTTCATTTTTAAATGTTTTCTGGTGTCTTTTCTCCTCAGTCCTATCACTTATTATCCAAACCTTCTTTCCTCATATGTGCAAAGAGCCACTTCTGTAACTTTTGATTCCAAAATGGACCAACTGAAATCAGTTAATTCTCAACTGAACTGCAAACCAATCCTGTAATTGCCTGATCCTGCAACCCTGAAGTCACTGAGACTAGGATAACGCCCGCACAGAATGCAGGATCTGAGCTCAGTTATGTCTGGCATTGTGGGTCCACTTTCAGACTTGACCAACTCTGTATTTGAGTGTTCAGATTGGTCTTTAAAACCATACCCTCATTTTAAGCACCGAAGGGCCAACTTGAACACCCAAAGGCAGAATTGGGGACACATTGTCAATGTTGGTTTCAGATTAGCAGTCGTGTTAGTCTGTATCCGCAAAAAGAAAAGGAGTACTTGTGACACCTTAGAGACTAACAAATTTATTTGAGCATAAGCTTCCGTGAGCTACAGCTCACTTCATTGGATGCATGTAGTGGAAAATACAGTGGGGAGATTTTATATACACAGAAAATATGAAACAATGATGTTCTCTGTGTATATAAAATCTCCCCACTGTATTTTCCACTACATGCATCCAATGAAGTGAGCTGTAGCTCACGAAAGCTTATGCTCAGATAAATTTGTTAGTCTCTAAGGTGTCACAAGTACTCCTTTTCTTATTGTCAATGTTATGAAAACTAGACTCTGAATGACAGTGGGTATTTGAGCAGGAGGAGTTAGGCACTGCAGGTTGAGAGGAAAAAGAACGCCTGTGATCCTGGGAAGGCATCATTCTAGATTTTATTAAGGCCCTAAAGTAAATAAGCCTGAAGGGAGCCTAAACCTTGTATACATGGTGTTTAAAGTAGGTTAGATTCGGAGGGTGTGTGTGACAATTTTGGCTGCTTCATGGATCTTGACATTATGGGGTGATGCCGTGTTGGGTTATTTGGGAACAGGAACAAAAGTCAAAAAGTATCTGAAATGAAAGAAATGTGTGCCCCCAAACTGGCCAGTGATACAGATGTCTGACTCATCCCTTGTTGGGCTTCCCACTGTCCTATCTATAAATGCCATTATTTACTCTTGACAAGGATGAAGAATCAAAAAAGAGAAAAAGGAAATTCACCTCAGCTTCTCCTGCTCCCACGTCAGACTTCCCTGGCTGGTGAGTTCTCACCTTACCAGCCAGAGGAGGGAAGGTGTATGGGAGCAGTGCTTCCCCAAAACAGGGCAAGGAGAGGAAGCATCTGGACCTTGTCTGTCTGCTTGCATCTTCCTGTTCCAAACTCAACGGCAGCTTCATGCCAATCCCAACTATCTAGCTAAGTTGAAAACAGCCTCTAGCCACCAGGGCAGAACTACATTGCCCTTGGGATCTAACTCACATTAAAGCCTATGGAAAGACTCGGGCCCTTAATCTTGCTAGCCACTTGGAAAATAGATCACTACACAGGCATAAATGTTTTCAGCTTTTGTCCATGCTTTCTGTACTACCTCTCTGACCAGCGCTGACCCTTCAGATTCTGGGGGGATATGTGGGGAACCCAGACAGCCTCTTTGACATGCTTTTCCAATCCTCTTCCTTACCTGGCTTCATATAGGGTTGTGGATGACGCAAAGCCCAAACCAAAGATTGTCATGAGAACCAAGGTATTTACTGTTCACTGTTGTTATTTCCTATTCATTATTCTCCTGTCTAAAGGCATCCTATCAAAAGCCAGAAACACCACCACGTGATTTAGATAGCCAGGCATACACCATCAATAAGGAATAACAGTTAGGTGAGGTGCACAGTTTGAACAACCCATACACTGAAAATTGTTGGTATAAAGCGTTTATGAACAGTGAACTTTTGCATCAAAATCTATGTCTGTCTGTGCAAGATCAGCAGACAAAGGGCTCAGATAAGCTATTCACACTGACGAATGTGTCAAGCTGTCACTGAGTGGAATGGTCGCTTCCTACCATAGCTTGTGACAGTGACCGGATGGCGATGGTAGATGATTTCCTTGTCACCTAATATTTAATACAGAAATTCCCATACAGCACAGTGACATTTGCCTGGAAGGCAAGAGATAATCAGCTACAGGCTGTCCTGATGCAGCACAAACTGAACCTGCAAAGAGCTTGATTCTTAAAGCTGGCATTTCTGCATTGGTGGCTTACAGCATTCCTCATGGCTAGAAAATTTCCCCGCCTCTTCTAAGGGTTATATATGAATCAATATGTTCCCTAACCACTATTAATTAATATTGGTCAAGTTTTAAGATTGTGGTTCATTTTCTTACCCTGCCTTCACAGAAAGTAAACAAAGCTCCCTTACCCTTTTTGGGCTGGTTGCTGAATTGGGCAGCTTTTCTTATCTTAATGCTAGCTTTCTTGGGGATATAAAGCATATTAGATAACAGCAGCCCACTGCATGAGGATCAGGAGACCTGGAGAGTTGTGGAGTCCATTTTATACGCACACCAGTGAAAAACCTTCTGCCACAGTCAAGTCCCCACAGAAGAGTGAACTCTGGCAAAACGACCGGGTGAGGGAGTCCATCTTAGCATGTCAGTGTTCCTGAGATGGAATGGACAGTGTTCCATTCAGCTCTCATCCACACCACTTGTTAATGAGCCCCTCCGCCACGCAGTCAGCTCTTTCTTCCCCTCCCTGCCTCCCACACGTGAGTGTGCAGCTGCCTCGACAGCATTCGCAGGCCCGAGGAGCAAAAGACCAAACAATATCACCATGATAGATCTTTCCCTGCGTGTTTCATCTCTGCATCTGCCTTTGCGGTGAGGCTAGAAGAGGGAGAATCTAGGCCTTCCTTGCTTTCAGTCAGTGCTCCCAACCACAGCGTTTAGTTCCTGGTTGTTAGAAAAAGTACAACATAAGCCGTAGAATAACTGCAGAAGACGCAGTAAGACAAGCACATGGCATAACCTCTGCACAGCTTAAGGGAACTCTCAATCTACTGAGCTGCAAGAATGTTATGATTTTTGGACCAAGCTATTTCAGACTTCAATAACTGTCTATTTCCTGGGGAGCACCCTGTGGCCATTTAGATACTGATTTTTCACCGCACAGCCTGCATGCTTTTCCAGTTTGCCAAACCGTTGTCAATATCTGATCACGGGAGTCACTACACTTCACAACCAAGAAGGCAGACAAAATCCAATACCTCATTACGTTTCAATAAATTTCTGGGCCTCATCAACTTCTGAAGATCCGAATGTTCTATATAGCAGCACAGAACACTACTGTACGTCTTGCACTATTGGCTCCCTCATCTAAATTCCTATCCAGAAGTGAGAGAAATAGCATCAAGTTATGAATGCAGAAGGAATATGCCATAATGATAAGTCGAAGGACAGTGAAATTTATCTTCATGAGACTGGGGTGGCCAGGTAGCTCCATCATTCATGAGTGGCATAAAGTAACAGGGCGGGTAATGAGGTCAGTTTAGGTGATAAGTTATTTCTCACATTGTCACCGCTTGGTTGCGTCTGAAGTGAAGGAGTCCTTTTGCATGTATAGATGGTAATTCTGCAAAGCACCTTGATGCTTGTAGTCTAAATCTGTAGGTCATGTGAGGTCCAATTAATACACAGGCATGTAGTTTTTTATGGGACCAAAGATGCACATGCATTTTGCAAGGATAAACATTCAGCATGGTTTGTGAAATCATGGCCCAGATGGACTCAGATTCTAGGTGTTTTGCGATACCCCGTGGGAGTTCATCACAGGAGCTATATCAACAGTTATCTGAACCTTGTGTAGACAGCAAAAGCAACGTGAGCGAAAGAGAAATTTAATAGCTGAAGCCATCACTTGTCTGCACTCAGAAAACCCTGGGGCTGTGATCTTGTGAGCTAAGCTTGTTCTGGGCTGGTTAGTATTTGGACGGGAAGCCTCCAAGAAAAATCTAGGAATCTGTAAGAAGTCGTGTTGGTGATTCAGCCAGTGGCACTGAGCCAACGCTCCAGCATGGGTTTACTGGCTGTTTCGTAAAATAGGATATTGAGCATTTATAGTCATTTAATAAACGATGGCAATTTTAGCAAGAATTGGAGTGTTCTTTCCAGCACCCAGGCCAAATTCAACTGGCCTCTTGCAGCCAGTCTTTGTGAATCACTCCTGCATTGTTCCCTGGATAGGATGTTTCCCCTCACCTCCTTTTGTATAGCGCTGTGGTGCTCTGCGAGGCAGCTGTTGTGTTCCTCTCCTTTGAGAGGTGGCTAATATCTATACACAGCATACATTTGGGACAGTGCTCTGGGCTCTTGCAGGCTAACATGGAAGATGATTATTCCCCCATAGAGATAATCAAGTCATAGGAGATTTAAGAAATATTTCCCACAAAAATGAGGATTGCAGTGGTTGGCTGTCTCATCTCGAGTGTTTGTTACACTTGAAAATCACAGCCAAATGCACGTGTATCACTGACAGCAGATTGGCTGACCTTGTAAAAACGTACCTGCCAATGCTTGAGCAATACAAATTAGGACATTGGGCAGAAAAATAGGAACATACTTTTTAACTCTGGATTGGAATACATTGGATTAGGACATTGTTATTGGAGAGACAGGGTGACAAAATGGCAAATATTTTCCTTAAAAATATAGGTACTTTGTGTAGTAAACAAGGACAGCTGATATGGGTGGTTAAAAATAAATTAACACTACCAGGATATTCTGACTGCAAATCTAGGAGCATTTTAGATGGAGTTTTCTTGCTTTGCCAGCAGCAGACAGCATAGTAATTAAGACACACATAAATTTAAGAGATTTTTCAGCTACCTATTGCATTGCTTACAGCACAGCAGTGGATTTCCCACAAGAAGTTCTCCTACCTCTGACCTCTCTGGCTTTCTCTTCTTCTGGTTCTGTGCATTAATTTAACTCCTTCTGTACCATAATTGTAACTACTGCCTGCTGTAATGCGTAGCAGAATTTCACTTGTCACCCTCTTGTCACAATGGTTTGCTACCTGCAAGCTTGATGAAAACTTTAACCTTCTCTGCTCACATCAACTGCATATTGCTTAGGTGCATCATTTTGACTGTGAGGCATTGTGGATATTGCTGCATTGTGTCAATTTACATTTGCTTAGAGTTGGGAAAAGGAGTTTGGAATGTACTGGAATGAATAATGGCATGTATCAAGTTAGAGAGTTTTCTTGCATTAGCCTCTCACAGTTTGTATGGCAACTTCCAACTTATCTGTATGTATATATATCTATATCTTCTTACTATATGTTCCATTCTATGCATCCGATGAAGTGGGCTGTAGCCCACGAAAGCTTATGCGCTAATAAATTTGTTAGTCTCTAAGGTGCCACAAGTACTCCTATTCTTCTTGCATGTTGATCTTCCTGCTTGTTGGTATTAAAGTTAGTTCAAAATCGGTTTTCTAGGTGTGCCTGCCTCATATTGCAACTTCTCCCAAGAAGACATAAAGATGCCACAGAGAGGCTTTGTATGAGTCATGCCAAGAAATTTGAGGGTGATAGATTCTGAAGAATGCAGGTGTATGTACGGGAACAAGTTCTTTGAGAGACTTCTCAAGATACCACAGTTTTCATCTTAGATAGTTGCATACTTCTCAATGTCCACTATGAGTCTGTCAATAACATCCATACAAAAGTCCAAAAATGAAACCAGCCTCCCATTTCCTGAGAGTCATTTATGCAACATGCATTATACCTCATAGAATCAGACCATCCATTCAGCAAGTCCAATAGTGACAAATACTTGATGCTTCTAAGGAAGGTGTAAAACTGCCATAATGCACCTAGTGAATTGTGAAAGGTTGTTTTTGGGGAGGAGGGAAAGACTCCTTTCTGACCCCAGCAATACATGGTTAATGGCACAAAACATGAGATTTCATTCTCCATGGCCTAGTCTGCATAACTGAATGCTAGTATTGGTAACCATTCAATAGATAACAAGAACTTCCAGGTTTTTACTTCAAGCCAAGATATTCTTTCTGGCATTCTAGGGGACCAGAAACTTGTCAATTTTGTTGATTCTTCTCATGGGTTTTTCTGGAGATGATCCAAGCTACAAAACTTGGATCTAGACCTGGATCTGAACCACCCCCGAATGAGGATGCGTTTAGGGATTGTGAATCAGTCCGTAAGAGAAGTGAGGTCAGCTGCGATGTTTGGATCAGTATCCAAGCTTCCTCAAAGAGTGGGGAAGTGTTTGGACCTGGGGTTTTGGTTCAGGTTCATCTACTCTTTGTTATCTAGGACAAATCAAAGCTTGCATTTGTTTATATACCTTCAGGTAGAGCAGGAAATGAAGTTATGCTCTTATTGTACATGCTGATTTGGACAGGTGATTCTTGAAGCAGCATATGTGCCTAGTAGCAAAGCAATTGAGTTTTAAAGGGGGATGTGTACACCTCTCCTTTAGCTTTGCTCTGCAAATGAATTGTCAGTCTCTTTTTTATCATTATGTGTCCCCCAATTTTATTTTGCATTAATTTTACTTAGATTATAAGATCCCCTGGGCAAAGACCATGTAACTTTGTCCTTGTTGAGCGGTGTATTCCGTTATGATGCTGTGCTAATAATTATGCACAATAATGTAGAAAGTGGAATTGACACAGTTTGTGGACTTAGGCCTCAATCCTGCACTGTCTTAGTTCAAATAAGATGAATATGATGGTAAGACTCCATAGATACGAAGGCCTACACATTTAAAGAACACACACAAACTGGGCACCCAAAACATCCAGTGTGCACATGCAGCTTGGGGATCCGGGCATGCACATACCATTGTATATGTAATTCCAATCTGCAAACAAACTTCCTGTGTTCTGTGCACAAGTGCATTTTTAGCCCAGGAATCGTTTTAGCTACAATTACCCAAACCTCAGTTAGCTGCTACTCTGTTATCCAAAAGTGGGTCACGTCCTCTGATGCCCGTTCACTACCCTGAAAATTCTCCCAGTTATCTGAGTGTGTTAAATGTCTCCTATGATACTGGGATAATCAAGTTTGTATTGTAGCCCCATCTCTGTACAAGAGATGTAGGGAAAGTTGGATGATGAGCCTTTGTTTTCCTTAGCAGTAATCCCCATCTTGTGAGAAGCTGCATGATTCACAGGGCCCAGTAGTGTATCTCTAGTACTTGAGGCTTGGTGGGGGACACCTTGTAAGCCTTTCATGGGGAACTGAAGGGAGGTGTGGTGCAACAAAAGTGTGTGGTGCTTCCACAATGCAGCGACAGGAGGACGTGTGTAAAATTAGACTCTGAGCCTATCTGTGCAGTGCCAGGGAGTTTAACTGTCCTTTAGCTAGCAAGCTAAAGTGTTTGTTTGAAGATGTAGAGCTGCTTGTGTTTTCACTGGCTGTGGCCTAATTACATATCACCAGTGGACTTGAATCACACTGTTAATATTCATCTGCTGTTGCCGGGCCTCCAGATGGACCTAGTTTATGTGCTCTGACTTCAGATGCTGCATTCTTCTTTTGTTGCAAGAATTAGCAAATAGAACGCTTCCATCCTAGGGCCCAACCCTGTAAACGCTTATACCTTTAAGAGGGCCCAGCAGAGTCAGGCAGTTAAATCCTTCCAGTTGCTTTTTATCTCAAAACCAAACCCCTCGTAGCATTCTCGCCACCCAGCTGGTGTCTTGTTGAGAGGAAGGAAAGTGTTAAATGGCAAGCTAAGGATGAGGATGAGCGCAAAACCCACCCATGACTCCCAGTTTGCTTTGTTGATAAAGAGAAATTCACAAGTACAATATTGATGGGTTCTCTTTCCCCTGTTGCATTCAGCCTGCCAGAGCCCCATATGACAAGTCTGTGGCTCTGTGCCCACTACAGCACAGCAAGGTTTCCTTATAGCTACGCGATGGAAGTCAAAATATCCAGATGGAACCACAGAGGTTGCAACCTGCTGCAATCTCCTGTTCTTTATTCAGACCTGACAAGCTGAATTACCGTTATCTCAGGCTGCTGCGTTAAAGAGCCTTTAGTTAAAAGAGTAACAACAACAAAATTAAAAGGTAGAGGAAAAATACTCTCTCTGCTTCTCTTACTGCCTGTTTTCTTTCTTTTCACTCCAACATGTTCCTAAAATATGTATTAAAGGAGCTTTATCTGGGGAAAAGAAATCAAATGGGATTTGGTAGGGGGTGGAAATTCCCAGCTGATGAGGAGGCAGTACGAACGGATGCATTAAGAGCCCTCAGAAATATGGCTTTTTTTAAAGGATTCCAAATCTCTCAAGACTCATTTTTCAACATGCTGCAGTCTATCAACTAAATCAATGTTAATAAGGTAAAACAGGATAGCCCCCGCTAAATAAAACAAGCTGGAGAATGTCTAATGAAACAGAATTCTTTGGTGTAAATATTGGTCTGGATTAATGTGATTATAGCATGAAGTTGTTGCCACACTATAGTTAAGGCCCTGTCAGCCCCTTCATTACAGCCCCCATTATCAGAGTTTGTAGAAAAATAAAGGCTTTCCAACTCCCACGCCTTGAATCCACATCTGCAGCTCAAAGGTCAGGAAAAGAACATATTTGATCAGTTATTAATTTATAATAGTCTCCTTTCCTTTGACGTAAGGAGGTGTTTTTAAATGATCCTGGCATTTAGGCTAACATTTTTCAAACTTCGGACTTTACAGTTAGGCACCTAAATCCATGAATAAGCAGGTCAGTAAGCAGGCATTGAGTGCCCATTGGTGCTAGGCACTTTACAAAATATACCAGAGACACAGTCCTGCCCCAGTGACCTTACCACCTAAAGATAGCCAAATTATGGCAAGTGAAGACAGGCAATTGGAAGGGAGGGTTTAAAACAAACACAAGAAAGTATTTTTTCACACAACGCACTGTCAACCTCTGGAACTCCTTGCCAGAGGGTGTTATGAAGGCCAATACTATAAAGGGGTTCAAAAGGGAGCTAGATTAATTAGTGGAAGATAGGTCCATCAATGGCTATTAGCCAGGATGGGCAGGAATGGTGTCCCTAGCCTCTATTTGCCAGAAGCTGGGATTGGGTGACAGGGCATGGATCACTTGATGGTTACCTGTCTGTTCATTCCCTTTGGGGCACCTGCCATTGGCCACTGTGAGAGGACAGGATACTGGGCTTGATGGATCTTTGGTCTGACTCAGTGTGGCCGTTCTTATGTTCTTATGTAGGGGAATCATAGCACATGGGTTACCGCAATAACATTGTGTTTGTTTTGGTTAATGACTCACGCTTTTTGATGATTATGTATTTTGTTTGCTTATTTATTATTTGGGATGGGAATGCCAGGATGGGGTAGGAGTGTATGGGAGGAGTGAGATGATGAGAGGAGATGAAGTCATAAAATCCCAAAAAGGGAACATGGAGTGAAGTGGAGGACTGGGAGAGGAGTGGGAAGAGGTAGCTGGATGAGTAACAAATCTCATACCGAATCTCTTTGCTTTGAGTAAAGAAAATCCCAGCAACTTGAGAAAACAGCTCCCACGGTTAGGCTTACAAGGAGGTTACTGTATCCCTACCTTTCTGGTTGATCAAGTACAAAATCTACTAGTAAACATTTACCAACTGTAGAAGTTGATGGCAAAAAACCTCAAATGTACTTTGGGGTTATTCATAATCAGAATCCAGATCTAAACATTGCAAATGGCCACTACCTTTATAACAAGCTGAACCAAAACCTGAGACCCAAAATACCCTTGAATCTTGGGAGTGCTGGAAACTGGAATTCCAATTTTCAGAATGTCTTTTGCCTTAATAATAGGTCACAATTGGATCCTAGGCCACCTGGATTAGCACTACAAAAGGTTTCCCCCCTCCCCTCCGCTCTCCTGCTGGTAATAGCTCACCTTACCTGATCACTCTGGTTACAGTGTGTATAACAATGGTAACACCCATTGTTTCATGTTCTCTGTGTATATAAATCTCCCCACTGTATTTTCCACTGAATGCACCCGATGAAGTGGGCGGTAGCTCCCGAAAGCTTATGCTCAAATAAACTGGTTAGTCTCTAAGGTGCCACAAGTCCTCCTTTTCTTAGTGGAAAAGATGTGGTTTTTATCCCCCCTTTGCTTCTGAGGCCCATCTGCTCAACAGCAAAATGCATCAGCTTTCTTCACCACTGGATCATTAAGACCCAAATCCACCACACTATGTACCTGAAGCAAAGGCAAGGTTTTATGTACGGGGGGGGGGGGGGTAGCGCGCAGAGAACTGAAGCATCGCAGATTCCTTTTTACCCTGCACGTAATACAGTCAGCAGCGCTCGTGTCGGTAGGTGGAGCGCCACAGCTCTTCAGTGGCTTGCTGCTGATTGGTGTGGCTGACTGAGTCTGCCCCAGCAGCAGGTGGTGAGGGAACATGTATTTGTGTCGGTAATGCTATCAGCCTAGCTGGTATGCAGAAAAGGCTCTTTTCAGACTGTGCTACAGGAGAAACAATGGGAAGCAGGGTTAACAAAGCCTTTGTTGATATCGTTCCCGTCCTTGGTGTTTTTCAGGGGGCTTTTTGGCTTGATCACCTTCATACTGCTCTGATTTATGTGGGCATTCAAACCAAAACTGAGCTTGTTGGAACAGTAGTGAGGAAAAGAGAAGAACTGTGTCACATTCATCTCACTTGTCAGCCCAAAATAATCTAACAGGACAAAGGACAGCGTGAAACATGGTTCTATATTTTCCCCAAATATTATAGTCCCAGGTCTCCTCATTAGCTGTCATTGTTTCCATTAGATATGCTACTGGGAGATGAGAGGTAATTAGCGTGTATAACCCAGATACCTTGTGGAATGTACTGCAGTGTAAGCTATAATAAAGATTTTAATTACCAACTATATCCTATCCGCGGAAGATATAAATAGCAGAGATGCTGGAGTGTGCATTTTCCAAACATACACCAAACGCTTCCCTTAAGTTGGCAAAATCAGCCGACTTGCCAAATGGACACATCCATTTCTATGAAAGACTGATCAGTGAAACAGAAAAACTTAGTTCTTCTTCTTAATTACTGGGCACCGACTTTGTGCGTGGCACTGTAATCCCCCAAGGCACTTGCAATAAATATTGATAATTGATGGACATGTTCATAGCAACAATTGCCTTTCCAGGCAGTGATGTATGACTGAGGCAGACATGTAGTTAATAATAAGCTGCATTTAGACTCATGCTAAATCCTTGGCAGAATTTTAGGTACCTTCAAATGTAGGACTTATACTGAAGATGGCTTCCATTTTATTTTATGACTAGGCAGCTTAACACACGAGCAGTGCTATTTCTGTCCCCCGAACTGAGGGCTGGATTGGGTCTAGTAGACTCAGACCTGTGTTGGTGGTTGTGTGATGCCACACCTTCTCAGTGACCTGTTGAGGAGTCTGGTGCTTCTTGGGGCACTAGCAGAGAGCAGTCCCTCTACACTCAGGGTGCAGGAATTGTAATTGCTAATGGCCCCTGTGGGTAGGGGGAACCACTTTGCACCTTCCCTGTGATATACTCAAGCAAAGGGTGTTGTCACAAGCAGACAGCTATCCCTGCCAGGCAACAGCCTGATTCCAACTTAGCCCACTAGCTGCTGCTGTATAACAACATATGGGAGCAGCACACAGAGCCTTTTGGGGCTGAACAGGAAGAGGCTAGATTAATAACGATCTCTCTCCTTTTCTGCAGAAAGGTGCGTGTTCTTGGAACACATTTTCTTCCCCTTGTCAGAAAAATGGGAGCAATGACACTCATGCACCTCAGCCTAGCAGGGAGCGGATGAAGTTCGTGGGGATTCATTGTTGTATGTACAGTAAAATTAAGTTTGAAGATGTCGGAGTGCTTGACGGCCCGTGTGCTGAGAAGCTGATGGGTTGTACTGACATGCTGCTACAGGCTCATTTGTTTCATCTTGACGAGTGAAATGACATGACGTGACGCAATGTGCTGACGTAGCCTGACTTGATCTAGTCCCACAAGATCTTCAGCGGGTGTAAATTTGACCTAGTCCTGCAAGATCTTCAGCGGGTGTACATTTGGAATCGCTCTAGAGGGAAGGTGGTGCTGTGATTAGGCCACTAGCCTGGAACTTGGGAAACTGGGGCAACCCTGCGCAAGTCACTTGGTTTCTTTGGTCCATATCCACAAAGGGGCCTAGGTCTTGCAAGACTCAGCATTGCAGCACCTAGAAACTCACAGGAACGCTGCTGAGATTGACAAAGCCCGAGTTAGGCATCTAGTCTCGTTATACAATGAAAGGAGAGAGATAGGTGTGTTAGCCAGCATGCTAGGCGGGGAGCCACCTAAACTAGCCAATGGGAGCTGCCAATGACACGGGGTGTACGTCAGGGATAGGTGCCTCCCTATGGCCTAGACTTAGGTGCCTATATCTGCTTAGTGATCCATGAATGGGCACCTGCCACCCCAGGCTTAGGTGGAAGACAGGTGTCCAGACGCCTAGAGTGCAGCAGCTGTCCACATGCCCAGAGGCACCTAAGGAACTTCTGCCTTGAAAACATAGGCACCAAGTGAGTCAGCACCTATAGGGTTTAGTGGGAGTTTTGTGGATTGCAGTGAAGCCAAACGTGGGACGTAGGTAACCAAATCTGGAGTTTAGATGCCTTTGTGGATCTGGGCCTCATCTGTAACATGGAAATAAAAGCACTTTCCTACCTCCCAGAAGAGTTGTGATGATAAATACCTGAAAGTTTGTGAGGTGCTCAGATAGCATGTTAATGGGGCCACTTAAGATAGCTAGATAAGACAGACTTCCATTGATGGATCTATGCCAAATTTGTACCAGCTAAGGATCAGACCCATCATTTGGCAAAGCATGATTCAAACCATGTGGCTGGGGAGGGGAGATGGTAATGGGAATCTTTATAAAACATTTTAAAAAATGTAAATAACAGGTTTTCTACCCAGCGACAAAGCTTGAGATTAGTGCTTGAATTATGCTGGATAATTAGTGTAGTAGGTAATTATTTCAGATCTGGCACATCTGCGAATACAGCACTGCTATTGAATTAGAAAATCCTCATGGCCACAAAAATGAGATGGTTGCAGCAATTCCACATGGGGATCTCTGGGCAAGATTAATTATCCCTTCAACTGGCAGGGATTTGCCAAACGATTATGCAGACACTACTGTGTAGCCTCATTGCAATGGATACTGATAACATTTCTTTGGAAGAAAAAAAAATCTGGGTGCCTTGCCCTGTGTTTTTGGGGGCTGACTGGGCTAAGCGGTTTTGACTCAGCCAGAAGAGCTAAAATGTGCTAAGGCTACAACAGCGAGTGATAACCTGGAGGGAGGATGGGGGAAGTGGCCCGGACGTGGAACCTACAGAAAGAGCAGTGAAATCTAATCTTGATAGGAATACAGAATTGCCATGGCAACAAGGGCATGTTGCAGAGCACATGTGGAACTAGTGGATGGATTTTCATAGGAAAATGATCAGTGTTGTTGAAAAAGCAATCATCTAAAGATGACGAAGGAGCTGGAAATCAGAGTCCGCCCAGCCCAGTGAGTAGGATGTCCACATGGGGGTGAGCGTGGCCTGGGTCCCAGCACGACCTGAGCTCCTAGCCCAGGCTGAGATTGCCGTGTGAGGTGGGGGAGGTGCAGCACCTCCACTAGAGTGGTGCCTGCTGAACGTGGCCCAACATGGTCAGTTCTCTGCTCTGCCTGGCTGTGATGAAAGATTAGGGGATAAGCTTCAGATTCTGGCCAACCTCCCCTCTCTCTCTCAGTAGAAGTGGGGACAATGCCCAGGGCCGCCCAGAGGGGCGGGCAAGTGGGGCAATTTGCCCCAGGCCCCGCAGGGGCCCCCACTAGAATTTTCGGTGGCGGGTCCTTCAGTGCAGCCGAACACACCTGAAGTAAAGGACCTGCCGCCGCTTCTTCTGCTCCGGGTCTTCGGCGAAGTGCCCCGAAGACCCGGAGCGGAAGGACCCCTGCCGCCGAAGACCCCAGGCCCCCTGAATCCTCTGGGCGGCCCTGACAATGCCAGAGCTTGGATGAGCTGTCAGTGCTAAATACAGAATACTCCTGTTATCTACAGTCACCACAGGTTGCATTAAGTGGTTTGTTGCGATACCTGGAATATGACTGATGCTACCAAGAGCGACATTTTATTCAATTTGCTCTCTTTTAATATTCCTCTGTGAAACGGCAGCACTCTTCTCCCTCACATAAACACACATCTCAAAGAAATGCTATCAACTAGTCGTATTAGGGGTTTTTTATTACTCGTTAAATGCCCATTGTGGTCTGAGCCCGGTACAACACACAGAAAGCTACAGTCCCTTCCCTGAGGAATTCACACTCAAAGCTGAGCTGACCACAAAGTCGAATACACGGGGCCGTGTTCATCCCTGGGGTAGCTGCATTGATGCTGCAGCTGCAGGAATGAGTTTGGCCTATAATGCACCGAGTGATCAGGGAAGCACAAAACTCAGAGCAGGACAGATTACTTTTTAAAAAACACTTTGCTTTGTGGTGAGTGATCACTGAACAACTTTGCCTCTGGCCTGTGTTCTAAGGAGGGATGTGAAGGAGGAAAGGGTAGTTCCCTGGCACACACAAATGTTCTCAGTAAAACTAAATAGCCTTTCCATTGCACATTCCCAGTGTAAAACTACCCCCAAAATAGGTTTGCCCTCATCATTCAGGTTCTCAAAACAGCTGTGCAAATAACTGAAACAAGCCTGATTTGGAATCTCCGGGGAATTCACAGCAGCAAATGAGGACAAGATTGAGTAAGCTGGGTCAGATTTTAGCAAGTTGTTTGTCTTTTTAAAAGAAATCCTACTAGAGTTGCATGTGTGTGACAAATCAGGTGAAGCTCAAATGGATTTGGGACCAGGGTTCTCCAAGCCCAAGAGATGAGTGCATTTAGCTTTACAGGGGCCACGCAAAATTACCCCAAAACTTTATACCCACACCACACCCTGCACACACATACACCCCCACACACCCCAGGCCCTATTCTGGTCTGAAATGGAGAAATCAAAAAGGCTTAATTCAGACAAAATGTCAGTTTGGTTAAATACCCCCACCTTCAACAAAACAACAACAAAAAACTAGCAGTTTGCCTCCTTCCTAATAACTCTTTCCTGCAGCAACCACTTATCTCCCACTACCAACTAGCTCCTCCAGCCAGCGTACCGCCTTTTTATAACATGCTGGAGGAAATTATGTACCACCAATTCACACAGCTGGCCACGCTCTGCTACTCTATCAGACCTTGCAAGCCACAGCAGGCAATTGTGGTCTTTGATCTGTGTGTGTGTGTGTGAGAGAGAGAGAGAGAGAGAGAGAGTGAAAGAGAGAGCTCTCTGCCAATCCCTGGATGGAATGTAAACACTTAAGTTACATATAAATTCAAAGGTCATATGCAGACTATACAGAAGACCATTAAAAATGGACAACAAAAATGCAGAATGATCCCATCTTCTAGCCATTTTTGTGTTTATTTTGAATGCTGATGAACCAGGGGGCAGAAGATTTGATTGTCACACAAGGAGCAAGAAAGTAGTACAAGGGAAGAGCCAGAAGCTGTAGCAAAAGTGACTTGGGTTTGTGAATCAGGAAATACTTCTCTGTACAACAGATGACTAACCTGTGCAACTTGCAACTGCAGAACATTATTGAAACAACTAATTTAGTGACACTGAAGAAAATTAGACACATGAATAAGAACAGAAATTGCAATGACACAAACTAGGATAACCTAGTCAAGGGCTATCAAATCTTCCATTACAGGGCACAAATTGATCAGCAGTTTCTGACAGCCTGCTCTCTAGTATCTCTGAAGCTAGTCTCTTTTCCCATTCCTGTCTCTGAACTAGGAAAACATAGAGGCAAATTAGAATAGCAGTTGCAACAACATATCACTTTGGTCTCTTCTAGTCCACAGGAAAACAGCAACTTTCATGGACTTCAACTCCATCCATGTGCCTGCTCTGTGAAATAACTAACACTTCAGTGCCTGGACTAAAGTATAACATTGGGCAAAGCAGTTGTCCAACAATAAATAAAGACTTGCTAGCTCTTTATCCTTCTAGGATCCTACCACATTGCTATATTTCCTAAATTACCTGGGATCAGCCGCATGGATAAAAAGACTAATAAAAGACCACTTGGGATGATTTTAGAAGTGTACGTCTAGTACGTTTAGAAGTGTAAGGTTAGCTGAGTTTTGCTGGGGTGGGGATTATGTATCACCATGCAAGTTTTGCAAACATATAACCAAATGTTGCACATTGAAGGTGCAGTGTATCTGTGCTACTTGGGATGTCAGGCTGAGCTGTGTGTGGCTGGGCAAAGGAGTCTCTCCCGCCTTTCCTTTCCCAAAGTTTGTCTTGCGTTTAAAATTCATCTTCACACGGTGCAAAGTTTATTTCCCCAGGAAACGGTAGCCATTTAAAAGTATTGCTTAGCATTGCTCAGGCGGCTGTTCCTAGCATCTCTGCGCTCCGGATATTGTATCCCTTCTGGACAGCGAGGAAGAGAAATCTTTCTTGGCTATTGTAGTAGCCAGGGTTATGTGGGTATGGTTGCCTTCTGGCAACCCTCCTGCACAGCTCCAGTAGATTCCCTGGGAGAAGGCTGCCTACAAAGCTTTCATGAGGCTGCATATATCTCGGCTCCAGCTGTCTGGTAAGTTCAGATGCTGTTTCTTTTAATGCCTGTCTGTGCTACTTATTGTTACTCCTGTCCAGAGGATCCGGCCAAAATGTAACATAGACCAAAGGGCAAGGCAAACTGCCTCTATGATCCTGCCTATGTTTAGAAAGCTACCACTGCGGAAAACCTGGCTACAGTGCATAGCTGCTGGAAATAGGGATGCTGGGGGTGCTGCCGCACCTCCGGCTTGAAGTGGTTTCCATCATATATGCGGTTTGCAGTTTGGTTCAATGGTTCTCAGCGCCCCTGCTGCAGTGTGGTGCGGATCTGACATGCTTCCTGTGTGGGCTGAACTGAACGTGTTCCTGATTTATGCTGCAGCCCTATTGAAGTCCAGAGCAGTAGCATGATATGGATATGTGATCAAAACATGGTTCTGTTCCATCTCAACTGGCAAGACCTGGTTGTATTTTAACCAGGTCAGGGCAATGCCATATAGCCAAGAACCCAGTGTGCCCATTTTCATAGTGTAGGTGGAAGCTTAGCCAGCATCGCTGCGGTTAGTTAATGCTTATTACAAACATGCTCACATGCAACCAAACACATCGCCTCACCCTACACATTGCCTCCAGTGGTCAGTCTGATGGGTTTGCAGACTCCGCCCTTAATGGGAATGGCTACACAAGCAGAAAATCCCATGGCTGCCCCTCCCAGCACAGCGTGACTGGGGCCATATTGTCACCTGATGTCAGGCATGCTAAACATGCTAAAAATGCTAAACAGCCAAACAGCTTCAGTGTCACAGCTCTCAGCCCAGTGCTGTACCCTGTGTGGATAACAATACATAATGTACATCCTCACCATTGCAATTCAGAGTACGTTGTAAGCTGTATTGTGTACAGTTCTGATCGAAGGACTCAAGCAATTTCTTCCTTTTGTGCCCAGTAGTATGATTTCTACATAGCATCGGAAACAGTGACACTTTTAAAATTAAAATACAAAAGACATAGCACATGATCAGTTTGAAAAGCTGGAGGGTGTCTATAAATCCTGGCTGAAGTCAGACACGTCTCTCTGCAGATAATGTGAGATTTGTTACCATAGACAGGAAACAATGCTTCCAAACTCCTTTTATGGATAGACATTTCACAGACTTAGATTTTAAGCTCTTTGGCTCAGGAATCATCTTTGTGTTATGTGTTAATACAGTACCCAGCAAAGTGGGGCCCTGATTCTTGATTGTGACCTTGGGCCAGTCAGGTCACGTCTCTGTGCAGCAGGAAAACGTGGCTAATAACTTACCCATCTTTGTAGAGCGCTTTGAGGTCTTTGGATGTAATGCACTAGATGCATGTGAACTATTCCAATGAGGAGGAAAATGGAAAAATAGGCAAAATGCATCTAATTGTGTTTTTAACATGCATAAGTATGATGCAGACTCCAAGTTTCAATTCTAGTGCAGAATAAAATGTATCCTTTTTATCAAGATTGATTTTATTTTACCTAAAATTTATAAGAGCTAAAATAAGAGTAGCTTTAAAAACAAAACACAACTACTTAAGATTCTTTCCCAGAGAAGTATCTGAATACACCTGCAGACTAGGAAAGAAAAACCAATGATGTTTGAAAAAAAGAGTTGAAAAATTCTTTTTTCTCCTCTCATAGTTGATGACTTCACTGGTGCTAACTCAGCCTAAGGAATGGCTTTCCTTGCTCAGCTTTAGGTGTCAATGAAACCATTAATAGTGGCAGGACAAATCTTAAATGACGAACCCAGGTTTTGACATGGGAAACACTTTTCACTAAAAAGAAAAGGAGTACTTGTGGCACCTCCTTTTCTTTTTGCAAATACAGACTAACACGGCTGTTACTCTGAAACTTTTCACTAAATGTTGGTGTTGCGGCCTTTTTCAGTATTGTGCTACATTTCATGCCAATTTTGTATGTACATGGACAAGGGCTATAGAGGAACTGAAGTTGTCTCTCATTCATCATGTGAGACCCCCTTCAGCACCTGTGAATTAATACAGATATCTTCTCACAGGACTCAACCTCTAAGCTGATACATATCCAGTGGGTGTCAATGTGCCCTCTAATGCAGCTTGCCTGAAGCTAGTACCATTTTGTTTCCATCTTTCCCAGGACCACGCGGACATTGAGTGGAAGTTTGCCCGGACAAAGCTGTGGATGAGTTACTTTGATGAAGGTGGCACTCTGCCACCTCCATTTAATATTATCCCAAGTCCCAAGTCAATCTGGTACCTTTGCAAGTGGATCCACAAGCAACTGTGCCCAGACATGGACTCTGAGGATGAACAGAAGAGGCATGAAAACCTAAAAACATTCACAGTAAGGAGCCTTATATTTGAGTATTTCATTTGCCCAGAGTATTATTTATTAATTCAGGTTCACAGATTCCAGTATCCCTTTGCTTTTAGTAGTGGGCTACTGCTGGGCCACAGCTTCCAGCGAGCCAGCAGGAGACATGGAGACGTGACTGATCCCCATGTAATATACTTGTACCTATTTAATTGCAGGAACGGCACGCTGACAACCTGATTCAGAATCAACATTACCAGGTAAAGCCTCTAGTTCATTAAGTCATTTATTGCCTATTTCTTGCTCGTGCTTGATTCGTGACGCCTTGCTGGCTGCAAAGTGCTGTAATATATTTTGACACATGTGCAAGCTCTAAGAGGTTTCTGCTCATTTTGCAATAAAATATGCATGGCTTCTTCCAAACGGTCTATGTGGTTTGGCTCCGCGGCTCACTTGTGGCCTTTCACCTCTTCACATACAGTGCAAAAGCTGGGTGAAATTCCCGTTGACTTCAGTGGAGCCAAGATTTCATGCCTGGGAACGTGGTGAAGTGAAATCCTCATCAAAATTGCTGCTTTAAAAAGTCAAAAAGCTTAGCCTTATTTTTGCAATGAATTCCTAGATTCATCACAAATAAGGAACAATTGGAGTATTTTTATGACTGAGGAAGGCTCAGATGAGAGGAATGTTTTCTTCTGCTGAAAAGACTTTTGTAGCTTCTATTTAGTCTTACCTGCCCAGGTTCAAGAGTTCATCAGATACAGCTTATAACAGGATGAATCTGTATTTACAATACCAGTTGCTTGAACCCAATTGAAGGCATTATACCAGTATTCTGGAAGGAAAAACAATAATAATAATAATAATAAATCCCCCTGAATGTTGTTATATAGTACATCTGGCCTACATTTTCACAAGTGACCAATGATTTTGGGTGCTTCAATTTTTAGGTGTCTAAAATTGAGACACCTTAAAGGGGCTTTGTTTTCAGAAAACAGGCACTTGGTACTTTTCTGAAACTCAGGCCTCGCTTATATGTCTTAATCTGGGCACCACAAAGTCAAGGGATCCACAGCCAGCCTTGAAAATGTAGTTCTCAGAGCTTTTTGACTTCACCGGGCTGTTGACAAAGAGGATTTTCAAAGATGCCCCGGGAGTTAAGGCTTCCTTTGAACATCCTGCCCTAAATAATTCACCTTGACAATCTGCCTGAGGACATGCATCATAGATTTACTCTCTCCACTTACAGACACACAGAGGTTGAGGGCAACATTTGTAGTGGGAAGAGGCCTACTGGCATGCTGAAAAATGTGTGCACAATTGCACACCTATGTTTGTGAACACATCTACAGGGTCTAAAAAACAATTTGCCTGTGTAATTATAGCAATGACATGCACAAAGGCAGGGGCAAACGAGCACATACTTTTACTTGCACAAATGGATCTCTTCCCACCAAAAATTCAGTCTGAATTGAATAGCCCAGGACCACAGAAGGAGTCAGAGACCTGGGGCAAGTCACTAAGAGCTTATCCTGTGAAGTGAAGAGCATGCTTAGCTCCCAATACCAGCAATAGGTGCTCAAGGTCTGGGAGCCTTGCAGGATGGAGCCCTTAATATATGTTAGACTGATTACCCTCAGGATAGACTATGCCCTTGGGTAGATGTCCATGGTTCCCATTTACTTCAATGGGACCCCAGTTTATATCCAGGTGGGCTAATGTGGCTCTAAATGAATCCATCTAGTTTTGGCTGTTCTTCAGCAAATGTATTTGTTTAGCTATGGAGATGTCCATGACTCATGAGTGTGGGAAAAACAAATCTCCAAGTGTCATATTTAACAGTTCCATAATACCTGGCATATATATGAGACTTGTACTGAAACTTTAAAAGCACTTGACATTCTTTAACCAATTAAGACTCATATTATCCCCACAATGTGGGTAATTATCCTTATATTACAAATGGGGAAAGCAAGGCAGATAAGTTAAGTGGCTTGAAGTTATCTGTCAAATTAAGAAGGCTGAGACATGAATTCTCTTCTCACACAAGCATTGTTACATACACACAACACTAGTACAGGACTTTGACTTATGCTTAACGCTGAACTTTCAAGATGCAAGATCTATAACTCTTTATAATGCTTCATTATTTTGAAAGAACATACCCCATTTTTCAACACCAAAGGCAGGTCTGTGACTCCGCAAACAGTGGGACAGAGACGTCACAGACAGTGAAATCGCAATGAGACTGCACTGTTTGGCCTCGATAAGTAGGTAGCTGAATCATTCATGTTCTTTTATGTTTCAGGAAGTGATCAGAAATCTAGTGAAAAGATATGTTGCAGCAATGATACGAAATTCCAAAACCAACGAGGGATTAACTGAAGAAAATTTTAAGGTAATCCATTTTTCTGTAATACAGTTGCCTCTCATAACAATTCCTTTTGCTACACTAAGGCCTGGTCTACACTGCGGGGGGAGGAGTGGGAAGGATCGATCTAAGATATGCAACTTCAGCTACGAGAATAGCGTAGCTGAAGTCGACGTATCTTAGATCGACTTAGAATCACTTACTTCGCGTCCTCGCAGCGCGGAATCAACGGCCGCCACTCCCCCGTCGACTCCGCTTCCGCCTCTCGCTGTGGTGGAGTTCCAGAGTTGACGGCTGAGCGATCGGGGATCGATCATTACCCACTGATCCGGTGGGTAGTGTAGACATGGCCTAAGTGATGCCTCCTCCTTTGTAAAGCACTTTGAGAGCTACTGATGAAAGGATTATTCAGTATTATTTGTGCTGAGCATACCTGTGACATGTATGTCTATGTGCATTCTTGTGAGCAGGCAGGGTCCCTGCCACCCTCTGGTTCCGTCTAGGCTTTAGCAGTTTAGCATGTTCTAAAGTACAGTCAGTTTGTCTGGACTAGGATTTTAGAAGGTGTTAATCAGATTGAGCTAACTTCATTTAACATCACATCTTTAAATGCTAGTCTAGATAAGACCAAAGATTGTGTGCATGAATAATAACACCAGTGAAGGAATATAATTATGCAAGGTAGCAGACCAATCAAAGGCAGCCATGAAGAGACAGACTTAGATGATAATCAACAGATTAAACATTACAGCATGTGTGTGACAGATAGGCAATGTCATTTCCTTAGTATGCCTGAGTTTCTAGGGGAGTCAGCCCCAAAGAGCTTTTAGGTGACACTTGTCACCTAAGTTAAAATGTGGGGCCCATCAACTAAGACAGAGTCACATTAATGTTTGTAAATTTCAGCAGAGCCCCCTCTCCCCCATTCACCCCTTGCATGAACATCTTCATTAGGTTTTTAAAAAATAACGATTCCTTTTTTTTCTTGGTGCCAAGAGGGCTGGCCTAGTAGCCGTTAGAGACATAGAGAGGTTCTCTCTCTAGGCACAGAATTACTAAAATGTTCCTTCAGCCACTGAATAATGAAAGATTTATCCGGTATTCTTGTACATAGTGATTTGGTATCAGACATTTGCATAACTTTGAACACTCCTCTGAGGGGAATACAATCATTCGTTCATGTCCCAGATGAAGCTTCTGAGTGTAACTCATTTTCCCTCTTGCCTTAGGAATTAAAGCAGGACATATCTAGCTTTCGCTATGAAGTCCTTGACCTCTTGGGAAACAGGAAACCCCAGAGGAGAAGTTATTCTACTAGCAGCACAGAGGTCTCCCAAAAGGATGAAAACAACGAGGATGGTTCTGGAGAAAAAGCTAAAGCCAAGAGTGTTTCTTTCAATATAGCCAACAAGAAAAAAGATTTCAATGTGTCCGCTCTGATTAAAACTATGTCGGGGATCGAAATTGTGGAAGAGAAGCCAAAAAGCAACGGAATAAATAAGCGCTCTTTCGTCCGAAACGGGAATAGGGTTCAGAGGCTTTCGAGCTCCAAGAAAGAGTCTTTCAAGAGGCTGGGTCTCCTATTCTCTAAGATGAATGGCCATGTGCCTGAACCAAATTCAGAGCCTATGTACACTATTTCAGACGGAGTTATTCAGCCGCATTACATGTGGCAAGACATGAAATATTCTCAGATCGAAAAAGAGAGAGAAGAGAACTGTTCCAAAAGTGAAATTAACCTCAATGAGGTGGACTACAGTGGGAACATGAGACTTACAGGACAGAGCAAGGAATGCCCTATGGTTTGTACCAGCTCTCTTCACTGTGCTTCCAATATTTGCTCCTCTAATTCCAAACTTATAGACTCCACCGAGGATGTGTTTGACTCATGGGGAGAGACCTGTGACTTGCTTATAAACCAGTGGAAAGATGGGCAGGAAGATCATATTACAACTCGGCTATAAGTAAAGCTATTAAACACCTGCTATAGAACGTAGCTAAATATTTGTAATTGTTTGCTATCACCGATGATTCAGAGTCAGGATTCCCTTTCGGTCCCTAGCATCGGGTGTAGAACTCTAGTTATGTTAGCCTGTTTTATAGCCACCTTTACCACATTTTTTTATTTGCTTTTTTTACACTCACTGATGCTGAACTATTTATCAGTTTGGGCCAATTTTAAGGATGTTCAATACTTAGCAGCAGAGGGCAGACTGATGTTCCCTACCAATTGCTATGCTTAGCCTGTGTGCGCTTACTGTAAATCCCAAGGTTCTTTTATTGATGCAGATCGAAGCTTCAGCTCCCATAAACCTCAGACGTTTTGGTGGCAGAGTAAAAGACCTGTACAGTTTCTTTCCTAATCCAAACTATCTGGTTGTTCACTGGATGTCAGTCAGATATTACTCCCTGATTCAATGGGTGCAGGGATTGGGTGGGAGACAGAAGAAGGATCATAGTGGGCCAGGCCTTTGAGGGTTGCTGCTCTTCCTGCTGGGATGGGAGGTGGGGAGGAGATCAGGAGTCAAATGGGCCCAGGGAGGGGTCAGGAATGGGGGAGGTCAAAGAGGGCCCAGGCCTAGGGGGTTGTTTCCATCTCCATGGGGACTAGGGGGCCTTTGCCCTGTATGCCGTCTGGGGACTGGTCCAGCCTCTCCTTGAACTCCAGCCCGCTGCTGGTGGGAGCAGTATCCCTGACCCAGTCACCTTGGGCGTCATCCAAAGTGAGATCTGGATTTGGCCAGGGTGGGTGAGTCACTCCCTGTACTATCAATGGCAGGCACAAAATCCGAATGGTTCTGTGAACCTGTGGACCAGGTCACACCACCCCCGACTCAAATTTGTCCCATTCACCCCTCCATTACAAAGGACGAGCAGCAGGGCCAAACCTGAGATGGGGGCCCTGAAAAACTGCACTCATGCATCCCGAGTTCATCTGGGCCTGATTTCCGTGAGTGCAGTTGAACCCATGGACCCCTGCTCAAGCCACTCCTGCTGTATGTTGCACATTCTCCTCAATTCACTGGTCCATGGTACCAGCTAATGAAAAGTAGCTTAACTGGAGACTAAGAGACAAACTGGTTTCCAGTTATAACTGGCCTTTTTCTTTTTTAAGCAATACAGCCTCTGATTATTTCATTTGTGTGTGTTTTTAAGGTTGTACATTATAGTCTCAATGTAAACTATTTCTGAAATGAGAGAAGTTTATCAGCCAGTTACTATCACCTGTTAAGTTATGTGCTCTGCTTATAGTTATCTCATTTTTCATTTATCGGCTACATTTATTTAGTAATCCACTGGCCCTCTCATTAGAAGTAGAGTTACGTACTCCTTTTACACTGAAAGAGAAATTGACGGACTGGCATAGTTATAGGGCTCTGCATAAAGATGGGACTGAACCACAATCGAGGATCCAAACATCCCTGCCTGTGTTTGAACTACAACCCGCCGTCTGAATTTTACAAATGGCTCCTTTGTCTTTGTAATGGATTGCACCAAAGCCCCACATCTGAGCCACCCTGAATCTCTTGCTGTTTGAAATTCAGATCTGAATTTTGTGTCTTGAGCCCATCTCTAGTGCTGCCTTACCTTTTTTTGTTGTCTACAGATTTTTCAGTCCTGGATGGTACAATGTTTTAGGCAGAAAACTGATCTCCTGCTGTGCTATCAAGCTCTAAGAAAGAACATCTTCCTTGGTTTCATTAATTGCATTCCTTAAAACCAGGCTAAGCAATACCAGCTTGAACTTTGCCCATGCAATTTCTATTCTAGATGAACCAAAATGGAACACGGCAGTAGCTATCCCTTGTTATTTGTTTCCAGTAGTGCCACCGTGTGCTAGGCACTGTATAAGCATAAAGGATGGTACTGTCCCCGGCCCAAACAGCTTCACAGTCTTAAGGAGACACACAGACGAAGGGGAAGGGATGTAATACAATCTACAGTTGATGAAGGTGGTGATTCTGATAACGCAGTGCTTGATAACAGAACTTACTTGGTTGTTGCTGCTGAGATATGTAGACTAGCACCAATCACCTCTCTCCCTTGCCATTATCAGTCAGTAGCTTTGTTATAGGAATCATGGTGGAAGTAGACCTTCAGAAGGGTATTAAGTGATTTGCTTAAATCAGGGCCTGAATGTGCAGTGGGTAGTGGCTCAAGACGGGTGCTCAGTAGAGCACATGGGGCAACATGTATTCTCCCCTGGAGAAAGACAGACAGATTAAGTGGCACCCATGATTTGATGCACAGATTTCCTTAAAAGAAAGCTACCCTGGTTAGCTCAGGGCAGTGATCTTCAGGGTTCTGATCCTATGAGGTGTTAAGCTAGCTCAGTTCCTGCTGAAGGGAATGGAATTGAGACTTCCAGGATCAGGTCCTAAGCGCACATGGCTGTGGATTGTGTTTGGAGAAGGATTTACTGTAATAACACTGGAAACATCTGAGCCTGCTGTTGGGTGACACACATTTTTTATGAAAAGTGGCTGGAGCTCCAGGGACTCCCTGTTACTAACTCCTTTCCTGTTTTAACATTGGAAGAGGAGCTCAAACATCAAAGCGTGACACATTTTGCCTGATTATTAAATACCAGTTTCTCTGCCAGTAGGAAAGCTGTTTTGGCAGATGGTTCGTTTGGGCACCCATATGTTACAAATGAGGTCACATCTCAATCCGGAGGAGCCGAAAACAAAAATCTGAGCTCCTAGACCCAAGAGCTTTCAGGAAATTACAGATGTAGATCTGAAATTCGCAGCTAGCCTCTATCGCTATTATGGGCCAAAACAAAACCTTGGGTCTCAGCACGCAAGCCTTCTGGAGAGTTTCAATGCAACTCAGTCTGGACTTTGTGGCTCTAAGCCAGCTCTGGTTTTCAGCAAGATGAGCCACTGGTGTAAAGGCCCTGATTGCAAATTCCATTGGCCATGCTACTTGAACCCTATGCAATAATTTAGCCCTAAATATTTAAGCCTGTCCTGCAGTTTAGTCAAGTTGAAAAGTACTTTTCACCATCAGCTCAACAGCTTTCAGGCTCTCATGCTTACAAGGTGGTTTGAATGATCTTTGACCCTACATTTTCTCTTCTTGTGAGGGGGAACAAAGCACTGACATGGTATTGCACAACAAAAATGTGCAAATTCCCAGGCTGAGAGGGAGGTTGCTGCTCATTCATTAACAAATCCAGCCTCCCTTCATACTCCTACCCTAAAGCCAGCTATGCACCAGGATGGTATTCAGGGTGGATTGAAGGGAATAATGAAAGGAGCATCCCTACACCCCAGAACAAGCACCTTCTGAAAACTTACAAACCAAGCTGACCGAGCATTTGTCTAGGAATGCAAGCATTTGAAAGAGCAGTTAGCTGGAGGCAGAGATGTCTGAAATCACTTCATGCTTCACCTACCCACTTTGTAGTTTATGAATCTTACTCTGAACGGGGCTGGCCAGCCATAGTGCTGTTCCCTGGCTAGCAAGAAAGAATAAAAATCACTACTGGGATGGCAATGCAGATTCTATCAGCTGAGCTCAAGGAGACCAGGCTACAATCAGGGTTCATGGCTCTCTGAGTGTGAAAGGGGTTTTACTTCCATCAGGACAGTGAGCACACTGCTATTGGCCGTGATTCCAGCCTGTTGTTCAACTGCAGCATTCTTGTGTCAGCCAGTTCACACATCAAACAATGCTAGTTACCACTCTGTAGCAGTGCATAAACAGAATGCAATAGTGACTTCTGGCAACACAAACCCCATCCGTGAAACCAGCATTAGACGTTTTGCCTTGCTGTGCCTACAGATAGGAACCGATGCATTTTAACATAACAAGAGAGTGCTGTACACAAAGATCTATGGTAAAGTTACATTGAGGGTGAGAGGTATGTTGCGCCACCATGGCCAGGTCTTCTGGGGATTTGTTTTGTGGCTTAGGTATTTTTCACTCCCTAACTGAGAGCTAATTACATCAAGCCTTTCAATTGAACACAACTCTTTTATTACAAAGAACCACCCTATATAAAGAATAAAGCACCCTACTGGGCATTTACAAAACTTTCACACTGCTCCTACCTGCCAGCCAAAGCAAAAGGCCCAGCTTCTCTTCAGTGATGGCAGTAGGACCCCTTGGAGTTAGTTGTACTAAAGCCAGTTTTAAAAAGCCAACTACTTTTTATGGTAAGTTTCCTGAGGAAAAAATCTTTTCTTCAATAAAAACCAAAAGTGAAAACTGGTAAAAGAATGTTATTTTCTTATGAAAAAATTGTTTTTGGTAAAAAAAAATTTGAGTCAAAGAATCCAAAACCATTGACCAAAATGAAGATTTTTCCATTTAAAATTTTTGGTTTGGTTGAAAAGACATTTTAGAGTTTAAACATTCATTGAAACATTTTTTGTTCCCTAGATTGCCCATGGGTGTGGCTGAGGGTAAAATTTAGAATTTCCTTGGAAAGTTGTAGTAGCGGGTAGATCTTTTTTCACGCATCGGTTCTGCACTCACAGCTCTGGTTGGCCTTTATTCTTTGTGTTTCAACACTAACACTCAATATGTGCAAAGAAACTCAAAGTTAAGAATATTTACTTTATTATTTTCCCCCTTTTTTGAAGATCTTTAGATATTGCTCCTAAATTACACATCTCCCAACTCTTCGAAGAGACACTCTCAAAAAGGAACCAATGATCACAAAAGCATACAATTACATTTAACATGTAGTATAAGTAAAACTGAGGTATTTATATTGAGGTCAGAGATTAAGGAACCCATTTCAGAAACAGGAAATTAAGTAAAGACACCTTTGCAGACTTCTATTTAGATAGTTCTATTTTTAAATTAATTCAACACATCAGTAGATATACAAATACTTGACTATTTACATAAGTGATCTCTACAGAGGAAGCATATCTAGTGGTTAGAGCATAGGACCAGGAGTCATGAAACCTGGGTTCTATTACCACCTCTGCTACTGATTCACTAGGTGACCTTGGGCAAGTCACTTAGCTTCTTTATGCCTCAGTTTCCCCATCTGTAAAATAGGGATAATATATCTACCTACCTCGCAGGGGAGAGGGGCTGTGAGTCTTAATTATTTAATGTTTGTAAGCACTTTTGAGATCCTCAGATTAAAGGCGCTATATACAGTAAGCAGACAATGTTAGTAAAATATTTTCATTTATTTTCTTACAACTAATTCAGGTAAGGTTTTATCTGTCAACTGTGACAGTTTTCCACAAACAAAAAATAGTGTGCTTTTCAGACAGGAGGCTTTAGGAAATGTCTGCAGTTGACAGGTACCAAGAGCAGGGTCACCTAGTAGCCTAAACTCTGAACATCCTTGCTTTCATGGGATTACGTCTCACCTTTAATGTTACTTTATTGTACTTATTTGTGTTCCACATTCTTTTTCTAATGGTATGCTATGTAATATATTTTTAGCAGAAATAGAAAGAAATGTAAATATTAAGACTTGTAATATTTAAATAAATGATATATAATTAGTGTATAAATAAAACCTTACATTTTAAAGAGATTAAAATTGGTTAATGCACTAGACACGTAACAAGAGGGCTTCCTGTACAGTCTAGCATTACTACATGTACACATGGCAAGCAATCTGAATAGGAATAGGTTAATTTTTACCATATATAATTAACCCCATAGAGTGAATGGTCTTATGCATTACCCATTGCTGGCAATGGGAGCTGTGTCTGAAAACCACTATTACTGACATGGAGTTAACATAATCAATAGGGATACATACGTATGGTAGCACACAAAAAGGGAATGCTCATGTAGAATGGGAATTGTGTAACCACCGTACAATTACACTTTACAATTGTATGATAAGATGTAGCACATCACTATGTACAAGCAAAAAGTTGTGTAACTCCCATAGAAGTTGTGAGTGAAGCCCCATCCTGATCCTTGTGATATCAATGGCAAACCAATTTATTTCAGTGGGAAGAGATTCAGGTCCTACCCTGCTAGAAATGTTTCCTAGTGTTGTTTATATAACATACATTACACTGAACTCATGTTTTTTCTTCCTTCGCCACTCCCAAATGTGGCCATAGATTTGCATGGGCATAGCTTACATGCAGCTATTTTTATTTGCTTCCCTCTTAGGTCCAAATTCTGCAGTCCTTACTCAGGGAAAAGTTCTAATCTACTTCAAAAGGATTTTAATCTGAGTGCAGACTGTTATGTTCTTGTACCAGATATGGACTAGCTACAGAGCTTGGTTATACACACCAGACATGTTCATCATAAGATCTTTTAATGTTCTTTCAGGTATGGCTGAGTTTAGTTTTAAATAAGGTGTTTGCACACAGAACCACCTAGTGGCTAAACAGCATAATACATCTTAGTATTCCATTACACTCCCCTTTTAAGTTCTACATGCCTACCATTTACAATATCACACTGATATGTACTGAACTTAAAAGATAGTGTTAAGTGTCTCTTAATTGTACTGGTTTTCTAATTACATGACCCGAACATGAAACAACTTGGTCATCTGGCTGTCCATTAGCTGCAACAACTGGCTGTGGTCAGTCAAGAATCCCTGAGTCATTGTGTTCTTGTTCTGCCATCTGTAGTTTGTTTTGTTGATTGCTCTTTCTGAGAAACAAATTGTAGATGTCAGTGGTTTCTGTTGAACTCTTCACTGTCAGTCTTGATCACAGATAATCGGACTGCTGAATTCTTTTTCTTTATGACAGCTGGAGTTGTCCATCCCTTTTCTCCATCCAGTTTTACATAAAGTGTCACCAGGTTTTAGACCCAGTAGTTCTCTGAGGGACGTCTGTGGTAAAAATGTTCATACGCTCTTTTAGCCTTTTTATCTGACTTGGCTACTTTCTTCATGCCTGGCCACTTTGGAGGCAGATTCTTTTCCAAAGTTGGAACAGTAGTTCTGAGTTGTCTTCCCATCAGGAGTTGTGCTGGACTACATCCAGTAGCTGCTATTGGTGTAGATCTGTAACTCAGAAGAACAAGGAACGGATCTTCCTGCTGTAGTGTTTTCTTGGCTGCCTGTATAGCTCTCTCAGCCTCTACTCGCTTGTGGGTATTGCTAGTAATATGATCAAAATCATATTTAATTTGGAATGACAAATTCTGCTGCAGTTAATTGTGGTCTGTTGTCTGTCACTAGTTGTTCTGGAATACCGAAGTGAGTAAAAGTGCACTTCAGTATCTCGATAACACTGTGACATGTCTTTCAAGTACATTGTTTCTATATCGCTGGAAAAATAGTCCATGACAATCAGGTAACCATGTCCTTTGAATTCACACAAAATCTGCAGCTAGTCTCTTCTAAGGTATCTCTAGAAGAGATGTTTCTACACATATGGTTCAGCATTGTCTCTTAAGTTGATTTGTACTAGATCTCCTTTCAAAAGCCCAGTATCATCAATTCCTCTATCCCTTTCTCACTCTCCTGGCTGCCACTGAAGCTGAAAAGATTGTTGATCTATGATCCTTTGATCACATGCACTCTGAATGCAAGACTTTTGCCTTTGTAAATTGTTTCTGTGATGAACTGGGCCCTGCAGTTCAGAATGTCTCCAAGGCTAGTCACAGCTGTGTCAGGTGAATTCAGCTCTGCGAGGGGTTGAAGGTGATTGTAAGTGCTTCTGAGATGAATATGACATCAGCTCCTGAGGCAATTTTAAAGTCAATAGTCTTGCCATAAATATTTAGTTTCACTCTACAGGCAGGCTCTCCATCATCACATATGACATCACATCCCAGAACAATGGATCTTGATTGTCTCTAATATGAGCACTCCCTGATTGCTTTGGTGCAGCAAACAGCTGCAAAATGTCCATATTTCGTGCATTTATTACATTGTGTGCCTCTGCCTGGACATCTGTCATCTCTTGAGATATTACTTGTTCCACATCTTGTGCATGTACGTTGTATTTTGTCCCTCTTGGCTTGGGTGTTCTCTCTCCTTGCCTCAGGGGTTTTATGATTATAACTTAACACTCCAGTATCTGTTTACAGTTTCTAAACTAGTTTCAGGTTTCTCAAGTTGCTCCTGCCTTTTGTTCTGTTGTTTGACTAATTCTGACTGCTTTGCTATCTGCATAGCCGTGGCTAGGGTTCAGTCTCTCTTTAATTGTATCTGTTGGGAAAGATTTTTTTATGTTAACCCAATAACAAGCTTGTCTCTGATATTTTCATATTTTGCATTCCCAGAATCACAGTTTTCAGCCAATGTATGTAATGTTCTTATAAAACATTCAACCTTGCCCCCTGGTTCTTGAATTCTCTGTTGAAAATACTCTCTTTCATGAACCACATTTCTCTGGGGTATAAAGTACACATCAAACACAGCACCAGAACCCTTTCATAGTCATCTCTGTGACTGTCTTCAGTAAAGTCAAAAGATTTAAAGATATACTCCGTGTAGCATAAATTAAAGAAGATACCTGTACATCTCCAGCTTCTTTGTGGAGCTTGGTAGCAATGCAAAATCTTGCAAAACATTGTTTTCAGACTAACAAACCTTCACAATGGACAAAGCTGAAGTTCTCTGTGGCCCTGAAGAGTGGCATGCTCATAAGATCCTGCAACCTTTGTTCCTTCTCTTTCTGTTGTTAGTTTACTTCTGCCACCATGTCATATTCCTGTACCAGATATGGACTAGCTACAGAGCTTGGTTATATATACATTAGATGTGTTCATTAAAGATCCTTTAATGGTCTGCCAAGTATGGCTAAGGTTGGCTTTAAATAAGGTATTTTACACACCGTGTCAGCTAGTGGCTGAACAGTACAATACAGTTTAGCATTTCATTACACTGAATGAGCAGAGGGACTAAGATTTGGCCCATTTCACACTGGGATTGTGCTGTAAAGTCTTATGGGGAAGTGAGCAGTGCATTATACCAATGGGCAAATGGCAAAAGACTTAGAATTTGGATTTAGTTGGATAAGTGCCCAGCAGTTTGGATAAGCATTGACTTCTTTGTGGGGCTTCAGACTGAACTGGAAAATTGTGCAAGAACCAGCTATTTTCATGAGGTTACTAGTACTTCCTACTTCGGGATGGATTGCAATGCTTTTTGCTTTTCATGCTTTTTCAGCATTTCCAAGAATAGAATCTAGAAGGAAAAATTTTTATATATAATGTTAGCTGGAAAAGGTTGAATGTTGGTGAATTTGGTTCAGTATCAAAATGGTAGCTAATCCCTATCTCATTAGCATTGCCACAAGTGTAAATTTTAGATATTAAGCAGTCTCCATGGCTGATTTCCACATGAATACATTAATATTTCCACCAGTCCACTAGCATGTTACATTTAAAAACTAGTTTTAGATGGGTTTGGTTAGGCACATGGAAAAACAAGTCTGAACCATTTTTAAAACCCTGGAATTACTAAAAGAAATTGTTTAACAAAAAATGCCTTTGGCCAATTTTGAAATAGACAAGGTATAATTTATGCCTTCCCCTCCTCACAAGAGTGGGTTTCAATGGACATCAAATCTCACCAATATATTGTAGCCTTATGTCAGAGGGAGGTAGCACAAGTGTAACTGGCATGTTGAAGCAGAATCACCCATAGGGAAGCACCTGTGACTCTCAACTGCATAATGGAGAAATTAATTAGAATCAGTGAGTCTACAGTGAATAATAAACAAACTCAATGATGGAATTTCTAAAATAAAGTGTTACCAAAATAGTCTGTAGCTTACTAAACATGTTAAATGAAACCCAATTACTATAAATCATTTCCCAGAACTAAAACAAGATTTTTTTTTTTGCTTGTGCTAACCATTCAAAACAAGCATTTTTACTCCTTTTATATTATATTATCTGGCTATATTATTCCCTATCCTGTACAAATTAGTTTAAGACTCTTTCCCCTGTTTTAGCCAGTAACATTTGTACAAGGTTAAATCAATTTGTGTTTTTATTCATAATGTGTTTTTCCATAGGAGTGGCTAATGTTCCAAGTCAAATCATGATGCAGAAATGTTTTTAAAAGATAATGTCTTTTATCTAAAGAGGTGTTTGAAATGTGGTGGAAGTGCTGGATCCTTATTTTCAGAATCTTAGTTTTTCTGGAGAATAAAGGACTATCAATCTTCCTTTGATTTTTAAAGGTGTGCAAAGCAAAAGAGAAGAAAAAGAACTAACATGAACTCACTTGTTAGAAAGCACCTTGAAAGTGATCTCCAGAAAAACTTCCAGAGATCAATTTCTAGTGAGCAGTTCAGCAGCTATGAAAAAAGAGCACCCCCAACGGTCTTCAGAGACCACTTCTGAATACTTCTTTTTCCATCACTTTGTTTACTTTCACACTAGTGGCATGAACAGAGCAACAAGATGTGGTTGCTCTCTCTCACTCTCTCTCTCACACACACACACAGATGATGCAGAGAACTGTCCCTCCTAGCACAATTAGCGAACAAAACACTGTGATATCTTTAGCCAACAAAATTCAGAGGAGATGCTTTTTGACCATTTAGAGAAAAATTCTTTGTTTTTGAGGTTTGGCTTTTTTTAAGTGTAGCTACTTGGGGGTAGCGTGCAGTTTCATTTAAAAGCTAAGCTGTATTTGTTTATATGATATAGTTTGGGAACTATAGACTGATCTGTTGAAGGGGAAAGGATGGTAAAGGAAGTTTTAAGTATTCTATTTTCCTACCTGGCAGGCACAAGGGGAATGGGCTTATTTTGCCAAACATTTTTGCAATGTCTTTATCATTCAATTGCATCTTCTCAGAGTTTAATCATAGAAACAGTTTGGAATCTAAACATTTATTTTAATGGTATTTTACTCCAGAGGATTAAAAACAATAGGTGGGGGGGATTTTGTTTTTTTAAACTTTTGGTCAAAATCTTGTTGCCCTTAAGTAGGAATTTTGCCTGCTTAAAATCTAAGCGAGGGCTCAGGATTTAGCCATTAAATAGCAGCCTCCGGGGGGGGGGGGGGAGAGAAAGAGTTTTACCTACCTATTTTCTGTCAGCAGTGCAAACTCTATCATTTGCAAACACATGTAAAAATGAAGCAAAATGATGTACATAACAAATGAAATTATTTTATGTGTATTTTTAGCTTAATTGTAAACTGAAAAAAAAATTAAAAAGCATTTACTTTTTTCCAAAAATGTATGTCTATTGAAATTCAAGGTGTTTCTACCTTTTCAGATGTAACATTTCCAGCTGCCTATTGATAATAAATATTTATGAACAGCAATGGATCTGTATATCTGTACCATGTTCAGCAGAACTTTTTCAAAGGCTCTACACACACCAAACCACATTCAACTCGGGTATACTGCTTTTGGGAGAACTCAAGGGCTTGTGGAGACTTGTGCATGTGCTTAGGTTTAAGAACTGAGCACCTAGTTTTACAAACCTGAGCCAATGAACATCTGGTAGCTATGACAGCTATTTTGTAACACCATATGCAATGAGTGGTGCAAATATTGGTATGTTGGGGTGAAGTCCTGGCACCAACAAAGTCAGTGACAAAACTCCAATTGACTTCAATACAGCCAGGATTTCACCCCTGAAATCCAAACACCCTAATGGTCAGGGTTCAGAGAGATACCGAAAACAGTCAGATAGGAACCCAAGCTGCAAAATAAAAAAATAAATAAATAAGCCTGGATCCCAATTTCAAGCCACCCAAAGTCTGGATCCAAGGTTATCATCTCCTTCCATTATGAAGAAAGGAGCCATTTGGAAAATATAGATTTGGATTTCTAATTCGAACACCCTTCAATGTTTGGATCAAAGGTTTTGGTTGGAGCACAATTCTGTAATATAGAATGAGAAAAGACTGCATCATATTCAGGAAGATACTGATGAGGCAGAAAAATTAAAATGAAGGCTTGGCATGGAGCAAAACAGGTAACTGATCTGGAAATGCTGCTTACTGTAGGACCTTTAGTTTAGTGCTCTTGTGCAGCGAGGGGAGGAAAAACCAGTGCGGTAGCCTGATCTTTAGTAACAGTGAAGTCTAATGTCGCAAACACACAGAATTACACGGGATTTTTTTCTGCAGTATTTATGATAATTGTCTTTAATAATGCATGAATTTTAAAATTGAAAGACTTCTGAAAAGATGTGTGCCTCTAACAGTGTGGAATGTTATGGATGTTAATGTGCAAAGATTGAAACAGGACTTGAGCTATCATCAGTGATTGCAGAACACCTGTTTAAGCTGCTGCTTAAGCAGCAGCTAAGGTTCCAGATAAAGTCACCTTTGCAGGATACAGGCATGCGGCAAGGTACACAGGTATAACATCAGTGGAGTTACTCTGCATTGTTACACTGCTATAAATCCAGAGTAACTAAAATGAGAATCTGGTTCCCAGAACCCACCAAGGGGATATACTCTAGGTAGTGTTCATTGCAGTTGTGATGTCAAGCTGTGTCAGCCCACCAATAACCAATGCCCACTCAAAGCTTTAGAAAAATGGACCAACAGAGAAGGTATAAAATTATTTCAAAATTGGTGGCACCACCCAGGCAGGGAACAGGTATACACAGTGTAAATAAAGTTAAAAATGGACTAATTAAAAATTAGAAATTTAATTAAAAATCCTATATTTTTCTTGCCTTTATGGAAAAAAAAATTAATACCTCTTAACATCAAGGCCATGTCAAATCCAAACACCAACACAATTATGGAAAGTCACCTTCCCAATGACACAAATTTGGGGCAGTAAAAGAGTGGATTCACCATTGGACTCCTCTCTAGCTACTCCCCACCAACCGTTGCTCTGGATCCCTCAGTGGCCTGCCTCTTCTTGCTACTTGGCTCTCTCACCAAGCCCCATTTTTTTTCCCCCACCTCTTCTGGGTGGAGAGAATGTCCTTACATCTGATCCTCGACCCCAGCTCTTCGCCCCATAATGCTTACACCCTTCTCTCAGGGCACTAAGTTGCCCTTATCCCTTTGAATCAGGGAGCTTAACTTCATCTTCCAAAGGGCTAACCGGGAAACAAGAGTCCTCGCATTACGCTGGGTTCCAGTTCAAGGACCCTATAAACAGCAGCCAAGGTCTGCTCTGTCAGACACCTTGCCACTGCCTCCCTGGACCACTACTTACTATTGGCCTTCCCTCAAGCCTTTTCCACTACCCCTTTCTGGGCTCTTTGTAATGAACAGCATCATCTAGGGTTTCTCCTGAGAGATCCAGTTTCTGCCCTTTGTCAGGATGAGCCACAGGAACTTGCTCCAATCCTGTGTCTTTCAGGTAGCACTCCCTGGTCTTCCTCCTTACCCTGCAGGAGCTCTCTTATTCCTGCAGGTCTTTCCCTTCTCATTACCAAGAGAGACTGTAGAGTTCTTCCCTTTCTCCCTGCAACCTCTTTCTGCTTCAGGCTGCCTCTCTTTATAGCACTCCCCAGCTGGGCTTCATTTTTAAATTAGGCCTTGGTTACCCTCCAGGTGCAACCAGGTGGGTTAACTGGCCTCTCAAGCCCACATTAAGCCTTTCACACACTGTGTGGGGTAGACCCCACCACCACCGGGACCTAAGTGTAAGAGAGCACGTGGGTCACACGCACACAACAGTCCTCAATGAGTATGACAAGGAGAAGCATCAGTTTGTACAGCAGCGCCTCATTGGACTACGATCTGAAAAGCAACAGAAGTAGTTTTGTACTGCACTGGCTTTTTGGCAGTAAAACAAGTTTCTGCTTGATGTTGTTATCCTCATTTCACTACTGACTCAAAGCCGGAATTTTGGGGAATATGTTCAGTCCAATTGTCTCCTATGTCCCATAAAAAACCCTATGTGGATTTCTTAACACAAGCCTCAATCTACTTTGTAGGGACATTAAGGAGGGTTTTTTGGTCAGAAAAAAAGACTCATTTCCATAGGTTAGATGCTTTTTTGTTTATTTAGTGCAAGTCAAACACCACTTCTACCACCATTTGTGCAGGGTGACTTTCACGAACCAAGGCTCTCTCACAAATACAACTAGATACAGTAGAACAGGCCAACGCCGAGCACTCTCCCACCTTCTAACACTTCAAGACTATACTGAACAAAATTAAACAGAGAAAGAGCAACTATTACAAATAAGTAGTTACTATTGGAGAATACACCTGGCTGATGTGTTTTGTTCAGGACTGGAAAAAGCAGCCTATTTCAACAGTAATTACTTTCCTCCAATGGACTGGGACCCAACCTTTCTCCTGCTTACATAATGAAGTAGGTTACCATTACAGGCAAACTGGTATAATATGTAAGATACATCGTTCTCTTGTGCAAGAGTAACTCCTCCATACATTGTACTTATTGATGAAGGTAAGTGATAATTTATATATACTGGCATGAAAAACAAATTGCATTGTTATATATTATGTACAGTTGAATATAAGCTTAGGGTTCTTTGCTATACAATAGTTTTACTTTCCAATATACTCTAATAAAACAATACTCAAGTTTTAAACATTTTTACCATTAACTAAAAGAGAAACATGTAAATGAAACAAAACAGCTACACAATCCACTACTGAAACAATACTAACAGAGAAAACAAGAAAACTTTAGTGCAAGAAGTGAGTTTACATCACTTGGCCTTACATACTCTGAGGTACATAATGTGATACAGGATTAGGTGAGGTAACATAACTGACTTGATGCAACTGTCCAGGATTTACAGTATTATGAAGCCGTGAAGAATTACCATACGATGGATTTGTGGGATGCCAAGGGCTAACATAATGATAGGCAGGTACTAAAGAGATGCAAGAGTCAAACCCAGGTAGAGGTGGCTGGCCATAGGGATCTGTCGCTACTGGATAATATACTGTTCCATGGGATGGAGGTGGAGGCTCTACATTTTGGAAAGTACCTGAAAACAGAGTTGATATATTTTAACATTTTGGCCATTTTTATGCAACCCTTCATTTTCATTACAACTGAAACAATTTTATGACACTTATGACAACACAGAACATATCTAGATAAATAATTTATGCCCAAATTTATGACAAGGAGACCATCTCAGCTCTTGAATAAGTTTGGAAGGCAACCTGCTCATTCACAGATGTGTCCCATGTCTGAAAGTATTCACTGCCTACTGATTGTATTTCTTTTTGTTGAGGCTCAGAGGAAGGGCAGATCCCCTTCTGAACTTCTCTGGGGCGGGGGCTGCAGGACAGTAGGGGATTTAAAAAAACAAAAAAGAACACCTCTCTTTGTAACCTCTGACCAGATACCATGGTGATGGATATGGGGTAAAGAAACTTAATAGGTTATAATTGCAGCAGAACTGCAAGTCTGTGTAATTGTCATTGATCAATTAATAGTTTTGGCAAGATACAGTGACAAAGACATGCCAGTTTCTACCATGTTTACTCCATTAGCCCAATATCAGACACTTAATGAGGCCAGACATCTGACCTTTGACATCATCTACTCCTTTAACACAGTCCCTCCCCTCTCCTTCCCCTTTAACTCCAGATAAGCCTATATGCTTCTTACAAAACTGATGGGTTGGGCTAAGTGTTGCTGTAACTTTATACACAGTGGAAGAGAGAGCCAGTGATAATGGCTGTTTAGATAACCAAGACACCTAGGAGAGTCCACTAACTATGGTTCCAATATTCCCTACTAGTACTCAAAATTTAGGATTTTTTTTTTAAATACAAGCATTCTTTTGGTTTGTTGTGGGTCAGCAAAAAAAAAAGTGGTCATCACAAGGTGCAAACATTTTTAAACACACAACCTCCCACACAGTTTGAAAAAAAAGTCCTTTCTAGAAAAGCAGCTAGTCTACCAAGGTCAAGCCAAAAATAATATTTTTGTTTCTTGATGGTGTTACCTAGCCCTGAATATCAGCAATTCTAAATCATAAACTTAAGTAATATATCAGAAACAGCACACACCTAACCCTAAGATAACCTATAAAGGAGCAGGGCTCACAGGCAATTTTGATTTTTTTCTAGCATCTATCCCTGGCTGCAAGTAATGAACAATAATTTTAAAAATGATAAAAGATAATATCTCGTCACCCACCCACAGAGCATACACTATCCTCATTTTACAACAAAACTCTATTTTAACCCCCCCTCCCCCCCCACACACACAAGTTGTCACCAAGTCCAGAGGCCATTATATGCAATTCATCATTTATCTCATCTAATGGGAAATGTAAACAGGCCCTTGACACAACATAATTGATTGCTATGGTCCTTTTTCCTCGCTTTGTCAACTGAAATTGTAGACCAATGTGACCAACTGTTGTAGCTCACAGGAGTAGTGTAAACAGTAGGATGCCCATTTCTACTTAAAGAAAAGGAGGACTTGTGGCACCTTAGAGACTAACAAATTTATCTGAGCATAAGTTTTCGTGGGCTACAGCTCACTTCATCTGATGCATTCAGTGGAAAATACAGTGGGGAGATTTATATACACAGAGAACATGAAACAATGGGTGTTACCATACACACTGTAACGAGAGTGATCAGGTAAGGTGAGCTATTACCAGCAGGACAGTGGGGGGGGGGGGGCGGGAACCTTACCTTTTGTAGTGATAATCAAGGTGGGCCATTTCCAGCAGTTGACAAGAATGTCTGAGGAACAGCGGTGGGGGGGGGGGGGGGGGGGAGAAAGGAGATGGGGCTGGGGTGTCTGCTGACATGCACGAGCTGAAACTGTGGAAAAGCAGCATCACTTGCCCCATAATCTCAGCCGTGCAGAACACAATGCCATCCACAGCCTCAGAAACAACTCTGACATCATAATCAAAAAGGCTGACAAAGGAGGTGCTGTCATCATCATGAGTAGGTCGGAATATGAACAAGAGGCTGCTCGGCAGCTCTCCAACACCACTTTCTACAAGCCATTACCCTCTGATCCCACTGAGAGTTACCAAAAGAAACTACAGCATTTGCTCAAGAAACTCCCTGAAAAAGCACAAGAAGAAATCTGCAGACACACACTCCTGGAACCTCAACCAGGGGTATTCTATCTGCTACCCAAGATCCATAAACCAGGAAATCCTGGATGTCCCATCATCTCAGGCATTGGCACCCTGACAGCAGGATTGTCTGGCTATGTAGACTCCCTCCTCAGGTCCTACGCTACCAGCACTCCCAGCTACCTTCGAGACACCACTGACTTCCTGAGGAAACTACAATCCATCGGTGATCTTCCTGAAAACACCATCCTAGCTACTATGGATGTAGAAGCCCTCTACACCAACATTCCACACAAAGATGGACTACAAGCCGTCAGGAACAGTATCCCCGATAACATCACGGCTAACCTAGTGGCTGAACTTTGTGACTTTGTCCTCACCCATAACTATTTCACATTTGGGGAGAATGTATACCTTCAAATCAGTGGCACTGCTATGGGTACCCGCATGGCCCCACAGTATGCCAACACTTTTATGGCTGACTTAGAACAACGCTTCCTCAGCTCTCGTCCCCTAATGCCCCTACTCTACTTGCGCTACATTGAGGACATTTTCATCATCTGGACCCGTGGAAAAGAAGCCCTTGAGGAATTCCACCATTATTTCAACATTTTTTCGTCCCACCATCAATCTCAGCCTGGACCAGTCCACACAAGAGATCCACTTCCTGGACACTACGGTGCTAATAAGCGATGGTCACATAAACACCACCCTATACCGGGAACCTACTGACCGCTATTCCTACCTGCATGCCTCCAGCTTTCACCCTGACCACACCACACGATCCATCGTCTACAGCCAAGCTCTACGATACAACCGCATTTGCTCCAACCCCTCAGACAGAGACAAACACCTAAAAGGTCTCTATCAATCATTCTTAAACTACAATACCCAGAAACAGATTGACAGAGCCAGAAGAGTGCCCAGAAGTCACCTACTACAGGACAGGCCCAACAAAGAAAATAACAGAATGCCACTAGCCATCACCTTCAGCCCCCAAATAAAACCTCTCCAACGCATCATCAAGGATCTACAACCTATCCTGAACGATGACCCATCACTCTCACAGATCTTGGGAGACAGGCCAGTCCTTGCTTACAGACAGCCCCACAACCTGAAGCAAATACTCACCAACAACCACATACCACACAACAGAACCACTAACCCAGGAACCTATCCTTGCAACAAAGCGTGTTGCCAACTGTGTCCACATATCCATTCGGGGACTCCGTCATAGGACCTCATCACATCAGCCACACTATCAGAGGCTCGTTCACCTGCACATCTACCAATGTGATATATGCCCTCATGTGCCAGCAATGCCCCTCTGCCATGTACACTGGCCAAACAGGACAGTCTCTACGTAAAAGAATAAATGGACACAAATCAGACGTCAAGAATTATAACATTCAAAAACCAGTCAGAGAACACTTCAATCTCTTTGGTCACTCGATTACAGACTTAAAAGTGGCAATTCTTCAACAAAAAAAACTTCAAAAAACAGACTCCAACGAGAGACTGCTGAATTGGAATTTACAAACTGGATACAATTAACTTAGATTTGAATAGGTCATTACACAAAATAAAACTATTTCCCCAAGTTTATTCCCTCCCCCCCCCCCCCGCTGTTCCTCAGACGTTCTTGTCAACTGCTGGAAATGGCCCACCTTGATCATCACTACAAAAGGTTCTCCCCTCCCCCGCCTCCGCTCTCCTGCTAGTAATAGCTTACCTGATCACTCTTGTTACAGTGTGTATGGTAACACCTATTGTTTCATGTTCTGTGTGTATATAAATCTCCCCACTGTATTTTCCACTGAACGCATCCGATGAAGTGAGCTGTAGCTCACGAAAGCTTATGCTCAAATAAATTTCAGAGTAGCAGCCGTCTCTAAGGTGCCACAAGTCCTCCTTTTCTTTTTGCAGATACAGACTAACATGGCTGCTACTCTGAAACATTTCTACTTAAATGGCTCACACTCACATACACAAATGGTCATCCTAAAATACTAACCATTTGCCGTTTCCAGGGGAACTTGCCGGACATCATTCCTCCCAGTGTCAGTGTACAGCTGAGGTACTGACTGATCCACCATGGAGGCAGGCTCAGTGTATGCTGAGTAAGCTTCTACAGGTGATGGCGGTGGTACCTGTTGCATGTACACCATGGAATGCCAATAGCTCTGATGGTAATACTTGGGAGATTCGAAGTAAGGAGAGAAGTTTTATAGTCTGTGTGCACACACACACACACACACACACACACACTTTCCTCCCCCCACCTCAGTAGCACTTAACAATGTTGATACAGATTATATCTTGCAGACTGCCAGAAAGTCACCAAAACATGCCCACCCCCTCCCCAGCACTTTTCTCAACTGTATTATACCCTCTCGAAGAATTAAAAAAGTGTCCTCCCTACACATTTTATCATATAGGAAGAGAAGGCATTTTGAGGAATTTCTATTGTGGAAGAGGCTGGCATGAGTCTTAGTCTGCAGCATATCAGCATTATGTATTCCATCAGAATCAGAGGGCAGATGTAATTCTAGTACGGGAGGTACCTCCTGCTGGACACTAAAATCTCATACCACCTTTTTGGTGTACAACATACTAATAAAGAGAGAGAAGGTATTGCCAGTAATTTAGTCTCTATTAGTAATTTCTAGGATGTAGAAAGTCTTATTGCATTCTGTAAGGTCCTTATCCTGACAGGTGCCAAGAACCCCCTACCACCATAGGGTGGGTGGTAAGGGCATAGAGTCAATAGGAACCCTGAGCACTGGGGCCCCATACCTGGAGAATAATGCTCAAGTTTCATCCCTGAATTATTAATAACTCTAAAGTCAACTAGATTACATGGCTGTTTGAGCATCAGCTGGGAGTGAGGCGTTACTATGCACTTAATTGCTGTAGTAGAGATCAAAAGCTGGTGCCTGGATTCTGTTCCTGTTCAATTGCCTTGGGCAAGACACATGGGGCCCAGGAGAATTTTCCCACTGATTTCAACAGGCACTTGACCAGGCTCTTAACCTTAAAACTTCTCTATGCTTTACCTACTCTTCCCGTAGAAATGGGAAGAACAATGCTTTACCCACCCATCTTCATAAAGCCACAGATATGAAACTCACTACATGTAAATGTTCTTTATGAGTTTCACAATTTACAACTCAAACTTCCTGCATTGTAAATTTAGTCTCCTCAAGGCACCCATGCATGTACTAATAGCCAAATGCACAGGAAGCAAATTCAGAACACTTAAAAGCCCTATTCAGACACATCAATGCATCTGTCAAGACAGGTGACACCGTACAAGCGGTTTACTATACCATATCTGACAAGCACTTACCTGCAATCCCAAATTAAAATAATACTGCAATACCTTTGTATCTGGAATTAGAAAACATACTATAATTACTGAAGACTGTGGACAAAAACCACCCAGAAACAGTCATCTGTTTGTGGTCTTGTTAAAACTATGTAAATGAATAAAAATAAAATTGCTTAATTGGACAGCATTATTTTTTCTGAATGTATTTTTAGAATACAGAGTTCAGAATCTGACTCAATTACTTTCAAAAGTGATATTCTTGAAGTTCGCACATATGTGTAAACAATCTATGCAGTTTAGCACAATAAAAACTGGATTAAACATTGACAATACATTAACAAGTAACATTAATAAGCCAAAACTAAAATTAATGTATTGCTGTAAACCGTTTGCTCAATGATGCTTTTCACAAAATGACTATAATCAATGATTATTACAAACCTTAAAACAAATGAATATATTAAAAGTATAAATTACCATGGCCTAGATTTCCAGAAGTGACTAGCTATTTTGGACACTCACTCAATAGGGCCTGATTTTTGTATTCAAACCAACGCTTTCTGAAAATTAAAGCCTGTTGAAGTTTGTCAAATTGGGCAACCAAAATTTAAGGCACCCAAAACAGTCATTTTTGAAAATGTGGACCTAAAACTTACGTTGGAAGCAACTTCCCAAAGATTTGTAATTTAAAATTAACAGTGTTTTTACATATTAACTAATTTGTTTCTTTGGGCAAGGGAGATAATTGTAAGAAGAGCAGGTATACACGTACAATAGAATCCCATTTATCTGACCCTCCATTATCTGGCTATCAGGGTATGTCTACACTTACTGTGGATTGATGCTGCGGCAGTTGATCCACCGGAGTGGGTGGGGGAAAGGTGTCAATTCAGCAGGTCTAGTGATGACCTGCTAAATTGACCGCAAATCACTCTGTTGACTCTGGTACTCCACCGGAACGAGAAGTGTAAAGTAAGTTGACGGGAGAGTTTCTCCCATTGACCGAGTGCGGCGTAGACACCACAATAAAAGTTGACCTAAGCTACGTCGGCTCCAGCTACGTTATTCACACAGCTGAAGTTGCATACTAGGTTGACTTAACCCCATAGTGTAGACCAGCCATCAGTGTTAACAGGACCACCACCACACACAAGTGCAGAACAGGGCAATGTTTGGTGTGGTCCCTAGATGGTGATACAACACTGCACTTTCCCATTATCCGGTTTATCCGGATTTTTGATTATCCAGTCTGGCCTTGGTCCAAATTATATTGGATAAATGGGGTTCTGCTGTAGTCTGCTTTACTTCTGTTAAAACAGTACTTTAGACACAAGAGTCCTATGAAATGACAGCGGAGGTGAGTGTGTTGACCTGGCCAGAAGAAGAGCTCTATGTAAACTTGAAATCTTCTCTCTCACCAACAGAAGTTGGTCCAATAAAAATACATTACCTCACCCACATTATCTCTCTAGAAGCAGAGGTGAAAGTTCCTTATTATGGACTTCCAACATCATGCACACAGAATATGAATGCATACCCATGCACATAGATAGTGGAATACTGTGTTTTTCTTACTTTTATTAGTTTATAAGATTTATGATAGCTGTGTAAACTTCCACAATATCCAGAAAGATGGCATTTTAATCTGTTAAAAACACGGATAAATCATAATGACCAAAGCTGAAGTCCAGAATTTAGCATACATCCGACTACAGTAAAAAGGTATAGAAAGATGTATCCATTATCTGACATTATTGGGAAATACTAGATTACAGATTGGTTAGGTTTGTTGCCAACTATTCATGGATAATTTACCACCACCACAGATAGAATGTTACTTCGTTTTAAATCTATGGGAAAATTGCTTCACAGAATGTGGCTCAATGAAACTAAATTTTGCATTCTATGTACGCAAACAATGAAAAGGTCACTAAAATACTATGTCCCCAAACTGATTTGACTGATAAGCATCTTCTCTGCAAATAAGAGCACTACAGACCTTTCTCCAAGGGCCTGTGGTCCCTCCATTTTCACTATGAAAAGAAGAATGCATAATGCTAGTCTGAAAGCATGCGGGGGAGGGAGTACTTTGCCAGTTGCCCTATCATAAGCCAGCAGCAATTCATCTGCAGCCACTCTACACATACAGAAATGCATATGGTTATGGCATGTATGACTAGGCCCTAACACCCAAAACTTAATGCTATCTCTACCCATTATTAATTCCTGCTCTGCAGCTGTTACTCTGAGGCACCAAGATTTGCAGGGCCACCAAGATATACGTGCTGCTAAGGGAAGTGGGGACCTGCAAGGAGCATGGTGGGCAGGCATTCCACACAGTACCAAGATTTGTGGAGTTGGAATTAGGATTCCCCGAAGTCTTCTAGCTCTATGCAATTAAAAAAAAGCATGCCACCTATCTCTCTACACAGATGCTGACACCCCTACCTTGGAAGGATAGAATGCACCCAGTTTTCTGCACCCTTCCAACTTGCCTTTTCCAATTTGCTTCCATCCAAGGGAAGAGATAATGTAGTCCTGGGCAATTATATGGTACACTAACGAGTAATCCCAAAAGCGAGGATGGCCTTTAAAAAACTGTTCACTAAGAATAATCAAATTTTGAACTCAGAAACATACTTCTCCCCAAAATGTGAAATGTCTGGGATATTCACATTTGCAATTCTGGCAGGAATACACAGTTTTTCATTCTACAGTGCAGTTTTGGAAATGGGCAGAAGCAACAATAAAACATCAGAGTCTTTGGCTGGTCTCATAGTGACTACTTCAGAGAGTTAGGGAAAGAAATGGGTAACTTTAGTTCCAGATTAGGGGCCTGCATTAAAGTTAACTGAAAATTCCTCCTAGTTTCTCAGCTCCCTACAGCAATACAGCAAAGAAAAAAAGCTGTAGCACTTATCTGAAATAGACAGATGCTTTGTGTGAACGAGAGAGTATTACCAGCTCAGATCTACAGTGTTCTTCTCTGCATGCCAACTTGCATAGCACTTGGTTTATTGTGATTTGCAGCAATCAGGAGGCTATTTCTTTGTGCTTCACACACAATCCAGGAAAACAGGCAAAGACGAAAGGGAGGCAAAGCTCCACATGACTCACTAAAACAGGTAATCTCAAGATATTCACACATTACTGATTATTTTAAGAAAATGTCAACCACTGCTTCTGTTCCCAATCTCTGAAAGTGAATTGAAAAAGTTCTACACCTCCTACATTTTCAGAAATATCAGTGGAAATCTGTTTGGGCAGGACCATGGGACTAAAAAACCTCACTTAATTCTGTACTTCAGGATTTCATTTTATTGATATTGATTCATTTTATTGATATTTACAGGTTTTTGAGGCTGTTTCATTTTTTAAAAAGAAAGAATTAAAACCTAACCATGGAATGGAAAGATGGTTAGTTCCTCCATCCACACTATGGCCACCTCTCATTATTTGCCATTTCAAAACAGACCATAATCTATCCAGTTATTTTAGTAAATCTGCATAAATTCTTCCCCACTCGTGCAGGCAAGGAGTTTATGCCCTGAGGGCCATCCTAGTGACACTGCTTTGGCTGTGACAAGGTTAACCATAATGCTGCTGAAGCATTAAAGCATGCTGGAAGAGCAACATAAATGCTCTCTATATAGTATCTAGCAGCAGACTCATTTACATTTGGGGTAAATTAAACAATCTAATTTTACTTTTCAATTATTATGCAAATCTATGCAAAGTAAGCACCAGTTCTCAGAGCTGAATGGAGCAACCGTTACATAGTGAAGGTAACAGAACACAAGTTACTAGAGAATGAAATGACAGACAAATACTGAAGATAGAGAAGTCTGTGGAACACTGGAACAGCAGCAAATGCAGGTAGGAGCCAGTTTTTGTTTACAATGCTTTTTTAAGTTTATAGAAACCAGAATAATCTTCAGTAAAATATAGCCACAATGTGACACCTGCCAAACAGAGCAGCAGTGAGGCTAGTGAGATTCATATATAAATACAAGATAGTAACAGTCACCAAGAATTTAGTGTCACCTTACAAGACCTCAAGAAATAGTTTTCTGGATAAGAATTTTATTAGTGCAGTCTGAGAGGCTCTGATCTGTCTGGAATGCTACTGCAGGGAGGGAGAAATGGTCTCAAACACAGGACTCACAAAATAATCAGATATTGACAACTTCAATAAATATAACTGAGCATGCAGGAAAAGGGTGCACATGCAAGCCTACTAAATTAACTCGGGGGGGGGAGGGGAGGCGAAGAAGGGAGGGAGAGGAATCCAGAAGAGATTCTGAAAGTTCAAAGAGATGTGGATGTGTGAAAAGCAAAACACATGGGCCTGGCTTGGACCTCTCTCTGACTCTTGCAGTGACTACCAAACCACACCAAGATGAACACTCCTCACATGCATGTCTGTTCAGTCAAGCTTTAAGCAAAAATAGAGCTAAACCAAATTTTTTTTTTTCTGTTTTGTCCTTTAATAGTGCTAGATGGAATCCTGCTGATGAGACTGAATGAGCTGTACAAATTGCACACTTTGTTTTACACGTCAGCAACTGCGGGGTTGGCAGAGTAAAGGTGTGTGTGTTAGCAGGACGTAGTGGGGTACTGCTAAAAGAGGGAAGAGTTCAGGTTACAAGAGCCACCTTAACTGCACATTTCCTGGTTTTCAGACATTTGAGGTTTGCTCAATTTAATGTTCTGCAAAGGGATGACACACCAACGTTAACTCTTTATGAACATCGTTTTTTGTCACTGAATTTCCTGTTTTGTTTTTTAAAACAGGAAAAAAAAAAGATACATTATAGGCAGTAGTTAGTAGTCATTTAGGCAGAGCGTGTATCATGCCCCACAATTTGCATACCAAGCCAAAGCAGCCTGTAGTCAGCAAGCCCCACCTCAAGAGATTCACAAGCTGGCACTCTTGGCAGCGCATGCATTTCTTTTCCCTCAGCAGTCAAAGTGCTACTGCAGTCAGTTCCAAACTTCTGCACGACATGTCTTTGTAACCACCACATTGATCTGCCCCAGAAATAAAATTAGCCACCTCTCCATATGCCCTTGCGGCTAGTAAAATACAGACGTTCTCAAATAACCAAAGAGCTGCCTAGCACCTAGGCACATTGCCTGCTGCAGCCCCTTTCCCTCGTCCTATTCCCCACCGCTGCCACACAAAGTCCTGTCTCTAGCTCTTTTGTTCCCAGTAACAAGAACTTTGGTTAGACCAGCAGCTAACTATTTTGCTGAATTCATAGTAAACCTCATAAAGTAAAAACAAAATTATAATATAAACAGACAACCTGAAGCAAGCAATGAAGATTTAGTAACTCATGTTGCACAAGTGTAGAAAGGTTCTGACTAGAAACATCAGTGACAGGGTGCTCAGCAAGGGCAGTGGCATCTTCATATTCCCTCAAACTACCCAGGCAAGCATGAAGTGGCTGCATAGAAACCCTCTTACAGTTTATTTCCTCATTGGTGCATATGCACCATAATCCTTCCAAGCTGCACATTTATGTAGGTGAAGTGAACGTGTTCTTAAATGCTGTTCATAGTTTGGGCCTCCCAAAGACTCAGTGGCTGCCATGCACTATCCTGGGTAAAAACTGATGAATTGAGACCATTTTGACCCACATCACATCAACAGTTTGATCTCAAACTCCACACACAAAAAATCTCCCAAAAAACACAACCCACCTAGAAACTTTCAAAACTGGCTATTTCACAGTTCACAGGAAGAATTCACATGTCAAATTTCCACCCTGCTCCCCAAAATCCTTTGATGTTCCCCTTAAACTCAAGTTGCCACCCACAACTCACAAACTGTAGCAACCTCCAGTCACTCAGTTCAGAACTCCCTTTGTCTTTGGTGGGGGCTTGTGATTAACTTTTCCTTAGTTAATTGAAGGGTGAGTTCAGCAGCCATCAGGAAGTCTGATTCAGTCAGTCAGTCGTATCAGTCAGTTTAACAGTGCAAGGCAGCAGAAGAAATCCGTTTTTTGAGGGAAAGAGGCTGCTCTTTTGGAAATGCCCAGGTTCAATGACCCCAAATTTGGATCACTAATGCTACCCCCATGCAGGCACACCAAATTTCAAAGCAATCCAATTAGCCATTCAAATTTTAGGATACTTACAAGAGTTGAGCTTTAAAGCATATAAAATGGTGGTGAGAATGGAAACCCTCCAGCCATTTTTCTCTATTGGTTCATGCATAATGTAAAGAAAAAAAAAAGAAAGATGTTTGCTTAAATACTGCTTTCAATTTGGGTCATCCAAAGATTTAGCAGGTGCCATACACTATATTGGGTAAAATTTGAAAGGTTGAGACCATTTTGACTAATGTGACATCAATAGCTTGATCTCCAGCCCTGTGCAAAAATAAATAAAAAACACCCCATGTAGAAGCTTTAAAAGGACTGTTTTGGGAAGATGTCTCTCTGGAACCCCTGCTTCAAATTTGGGTCCCCAACGCTGCCCTGCACCCTTCAGAGGGATACCAAATTCAAGTGAATCCAACTAAGCATGTCCACTTTGGAGAACTTAGAAAGCTTGACCTATAAACAGAAGTTGTGACACAACTTATAAAGGCACTGCCGGGCCAATATAATGTGTGTGTCACCCCCTGTTCACAGACCCATGGATGCCTTAATGAAAGCTCCATAGCCATTATAAACTAAGGTAACATGCCCACATACCACAATACTTTAAACACTACATAGGACTCATTTCTAGTTCTCTCCCCTAAAATCCATACTAGACACTAGATTTAAAAAAAGTCTGGACCTTTCCCTAAAAGAAGCTCAAAGAATTCTGTGGAGTGGTTTAATTGGGAGAGAAATACAGAACTGCTGGCCCTCTATGGAAAAGGTCTTCAGCTCACACCTGCTCCAGATTCTCTTCCGTACACTTAACACTTGATTCTGCAAGGTGCTGAAAACCCTTAACCCACAATTCCTTTTCTCTTCAATGGGAGTTAAAGGACACAACAAACATAGGCTTGATTCTGCAACGTACCACCCTAGTCAAAGGTGCTGAAAAAGGACAAAGCAAACAAGAAGTTGAAATTCAAGACTGTAAGAAGGGAAAACAGGACCTCAGAGGGCACTTGTCCAAGAGGCAGCCACTCCAGATTGCAGAACATGGATGCTGCAAAACATGGCAGCATGACTGCTCAACATTTGGCAAACTCCTGCAAAGGACAGCTCAGAAAAAAAAGTATATTATATGGTCAAGTGGCCTGAAGTTCCCAGTGCACTAGCATGGGGCCTGAATGCAAGAACCAGGAGAACATTATCTTAACAGCTCTCTCAAGATGAAAGAGCCACTCGACAACTGCCTAAAGCGGACTCCTCCCCCTAGGTCTATTTCACTGTCAAAAGTTTGGGACAACCTAAAAAATTAAGTTGCTTCCCTACATAGCAATATGTTGAGATAAATAATATGAAAGCCATGTTTACCGCCAGTTCACCTTCAGCTCGCAGGTCTTCATAGAGGGCAGTCTCTCTAGTAGAGAATAAAAAGTGACAGAATTTCTGATGCAGAGTACTCAAATGTCTTTGAAATTCAGGGACAGCTGGAAGAGGCTGCAGACACAAGAAGTTGCGTGACCTGAACACATTAAATTGTTCAATACAGTGCAAAGAAAGATCTGGGAGCAGCACCATGGCTTTCCCTACCAGAAAGGGAAGTAGTAAGTTTCAGATATTAAAAGACATCAGTATAATCAGGGACAGGCGCATGAACATGCTGTATACTGGGAAGTGAGAACACTTTACTTCCGTTGATAAAGCCATAGGATGAAATCTGGGCTCCACTAAAGACAATGGCAAAATTCTCATTGATGAGGCCAGGACTTCCCCTATATTGTACTTTACTGTCACAAATACTATGGCAAGAACAATTAATTTATTCTTCACTAGCTTCTTATGTGAAACAACAAAAAAATCATAACAAGAAAGTGACTCTCACAGCTGAAACAATTCTGGGCTTCCCATTATTTCTCCACAAGTTAATTACTTTGCGGAATATTCCATAACACACTCTTGAGACCTCTGCACAAGCTTCTTCCCAAATTGTGAAATTAAGCATATCCCAACGCCATAACCAACCTTAATATTCCCTTCTCCTCTGCATCATCTGTACAGAGCGATGTTTCCTCACTACAAGTATACTGTATTAAGCTTGTTGTAGGACAGTGGTCACCAACCAGTCGATCGCGATCAACTGGTCAATCCTGGAGACTCTCCCCGTTGATTACGATCTCTGGCTGCTAAAATGTCCCTGGTGGCATAGAAGAGCTGCCACTAAGGCAGGCTCCCTGCCTGACCCGGCCCCACGCTGCTCCTGGAAGCGGCCAGCATGCCCCTGCGGCCCTGGGGGTGGGGGGAGGGAAGAAGGAGAGAGGACGGGGTGTCCGTGCACTGCTCTTGCCTGCAAACACCGCCCCCGCAGCTGGGAACGTGGATGGGGAACTGTGGCCAATGGGAGCTGCGGGGGGGGTGCCTACATAGAGGGACAGTGCCCAGAACCACATCTCCCCACCCCCCCAGGGTTCACTAGGGCACGTTGGCCCCTTCTGGGAGAGGCATGGGGCCAGGGCAGGCAGGGAGCATGCCTTACTTAGCCCCACTGCGCCGCCCAAGGCAAGTAGTGCCTGGTGGGAGCCCAAACCCCACCCTCAGCCCCCTCCTGAAGCCAGAACTCATACCCCCTCCTCCACCCTGAGTCCCCTTTCCAAGCCAGCACCCCTTAACCCCTCCGGCACCCCAATACTCTACCCCAGCCCGGAGCCCCCTCTGCACCCAAACACCCTCCCAAAGCTTACACCCCTCACCCTTTCCTGCACCGCAACCCCTGCCCCAGGCCCAGCCCAGAGCCCCCTCCCACACTCCAAACTCCTCTGCCCCAGCCCAGAGCCTGCACCCCCTCCCAAACCCCAATCTCCTGCCTCAGCCCAGTGAAAGTGAGTTAGGATAGGGGAGGGCGAGTGACGGGGGAGGGGGGGAATGGAGTGAGCAGGTTGGGGCTCTGGGAAGGGATGGGGTAGATCCTGGGTTGCACTTAAATTCAAAAACTGATCTTGTGCATAAACAGGTTGGAGACCACTGCTGTAGGATATACAATCAGGAGAGCGCCAGCTGATGCAAGGGAAAGAGCACAGTGTTAGAGAATACATCCCTCTTACCTCGAGGTAGATCACTGCCGCTGGGATCGCAGGAGTAAGGCGGAGGAATGCTGCCACTATCTCCCACCTCGCTGACAGGGGGAGGGGGAGCTGGATGATATGGGTACGGCATTGACGGAATCACTACTACGTTAAAAAAAATTTCAAAGTCTCAAGTCAGATTTTCAATGGTTTTAAAACAAGCGAACTACTAGCCAGTGCAGTTAGTATGAACTGCCATCATGCTCTCTAAATGTATAGTTATCAGCTTCTGTTTTAAGGATTTAGCATTCCTTCTGGACAAATTAAAAAAAATCCCACTTTTTGTCTTATGGTTTGCGTAGTTAAATTCACTTTGGTTTGAAATGTATTACCTGCTCTCATTACAGTCAAGACGAGAGACATGACTAACTCAAACAACTTAATAAAAGAAATCTCTACAGTTTATTTTGTGCATTTCAAGGCTTCCTAATGGAAGTTTGGTGCCTAAACACCTTTAGAGGATGTGAGCCTTCGTGTAGAGTCAGCTTCACTTCTTCCCCTGCATAGGCAGTCAGTTTCCCCACAGCCACAAGGGATGGAATAAGCAGCAGTTTTTTAAAAAGTTAGGGAACTGATTATGAAACCCAAAAAAATGACTGCAAGGTTCAGGGTAGGGGTAGTAGCTGAAGCTACTGTATAAACTTTTTTAAGCTGACTAGATTCCAAGTGGCCTGTGCCCCTTTAAATAAAAAGTTTATTTGTTTGCATAAGTTTGTGTGTACCACCACCACCAAGTGGCTAACCCACATAGTGCAACATTAATCATAACTGCAAGCATGCAGTGATCACATAAAGTAACTTAACCATAATGTAAACAAAACAAAAAAACCACACACACAAAAAAACCAACTGTGAATTGAGATGGTTGTTATGGGAGAGGAGAAAAGGAACGAGACTAGAGCAAAAGAAAATCCACAGAAGGTGAATGAAAATAGAGAGTACAGAAATTGAGAGCATGGAAAAACTCTCATAAGATGACATTGGAAAGATTCTGATTTTCATCTGCTGTCTAAGATAAAAACGGAATGAATACAATTAACGTACTCTATATAAAATAATGGTCTAGAGAAGGTAGCTAAGGAACTTCTGTTGTCCTTGTCTTATAACTTAAGGGGGGGGAGGGACAAAAGGTAAAGGTGACTAATTTAAAACTGATAAAAAGGAAATATTTTGTCACACTATGTATAGGTAGGCTGTGGAACTCATTGCCACAGAAAGTCACTGAGGCAAAGAACTAGTAAGGTTCAAAGAGGGATTAGACATTTATATGGATATCAAAATATCCAGAATTATGACAATAAAAGCTTTGGATGGGATATTGTTATGTTGGAAGTTGCTGATTGCTGCCATCAAACAGGTGTTTGGTCTACAAGGCAATCAGAGACCATGTTAATGCTGATGGGTATGCCAGCCAGCCTTCATTCAGGCTAAATGGAAAAAGCAATTAAGCTCTTTTATGGAGATAGGTATCTGGAGACAATGAAGCCACCACACGAGATACGAGGTCAATGAGCAGCTAACCCATGTGGGCTGAGGGATTTCCCCAGGGATTGATTTCAAGTACAGTGACTGAGGTATTAAACTGGTTGCAGCTGTGCGTACTAGAGGCAGAAAAATGAGGAAGTGAGCAGGAATCCAGATATGCAGTTGTGGGGAGCAGAGACAGAGCTGCTTGGCCGGAAAGGCAGATTTGGAAATTGTGAGCGAAGTGTCAGCTTTGTTCCTACTGTGTTCAGGGAAACAGGACATTGCGAACATTCTTTGTAAATATAGAGATTGCACCAAAGAAATACCTGATCCACGTCACCAATTTCAACTCCTTAGAGCAGTAACCCAGCAAGGCCTTGCATATTGGCTAGACACTTGTGCTAAGAGGCAACAATATTAAACTTCGTGTTTCAGGGCTTAAGCCAATCTCTAGTAGAGACAAGGATGGGACCGGATGCTGCGGGCAGATTAACCCACTGCACCTACACCTTCCCGTGAAGCATCTGGAATCAGCTACTGTCCAAGACAGGATACCAGACTAGATGGGTGCAGTTCCTATGCAAGTTAGGGAGCCATCTATGTTTGTTTCTGCTGAAGAGGGACTCCAAGAAGATGTAAACCTGGCTTGTCAGTGTATGAGGAAAGTCAGCAGTGGGGGTAATAAAGATTCATAGAGAAGTGAACCACATTCTATGGAAATACCTTTAAGAACTCAGTGTGTATTCTGGGTGGTGAGAAGTGAGAACAAACAGGAGTAGAACCTGAAGTTTACAGTTTTGTATCCAACACTCTACCTGGCCTTCCAGCAGAAGAAGGGGACACCAGGATGGGTTGCACTGCAGTCTGTGGGGGAATGGAGGTGGTAACGTTGGCTTGAGTGGCTGCTGCTGTGCTGGAGGAAAAGACTGTTGTTGGAGCATTATTAACACAAGAGGAGGTTGAGATCACTGCAGAATTCACCATCACCTGCAAAAGAGCCAGGAGAGTTTTTAGTACACTGTCAACTTTGATTTTAAAAAACCCACACATGTTTTTGAAATACTACCTGGGTCTGGTAGTTTTCATATATATTTAGGCTGAGATACTCAGGGATCCAATTCCAGCCTAAAAATACTACAGAAAATATGGAATAGTGAACATCTGCTTTCAAGAACCCCTCCTCCCCCAAATATTTATATTGTCCTAGGATTCTACATCATAAAATGCTAAGCAAAAAACTCCACCATCTCTATGAGAGGGCTTACAATATTAAATGAACAAGTGCAATACATCCATTACACAGGTATGCTATACTGAGAATTTTTTTATATATATATATATATATATATATATATATACACACACACACACACACACACACACACACACAGAATTTACTCAATTGCTACATGATCACCAATATCACTTCACTTCGTGTTTAAATCAAGTTCAAAGCTACAGTACTGCGTGATTTTTTTTTTTTTAAAAAAGTATTCCAACAACAGTGAGTGTATGTGTTGGGGTGGGGAATGATATATGTAAGTTTAATGCAGTTAAGGCCAAATCCTGCTTCCTCGCTGACTCAAGTAGGACTATCAAAGTCAACGGGACTACTCACATCATAAAACAAGTAGGATTTAGCCCCAACCCTGTAGGCACAGGTAGGCAGACCACCTCTTTATAGCAGAAGAGTTCATTTTTGGTTTTCTTCATTAATTTTTCAACTTTCCATTGTCACATGTGACTTAATGGTCCATGATTGAGATTACCTTCTGGGAATAGTTGTATGAAGCAACTCCATCTTGAGGTGAGACAGAACCTGTCCCTCCATCCTGAAGAGATTTCAAAGCAAAACAGTGTGTTTAAAACGTAGAGAAACCACAAGGCTATAAGACTGTGGGGAAAAGGAGGGAGGGGGATGGGGGATGCCAGAAACCCAAAAGTCTTCTAGTTATTCTTTAATTTTCTAAAATATATACTCAAAGATCCTGCACTTTGCTTAAAAACCCCCTAAATTAAACTAGAGTTAGGCCAGTTCACAATTGCACTCTGCACTGCCAGGTGCAGGTATAGAAGGCTACTCTGCACTTGATTACCTGATCTCTGGACCAGCAAGCTGCAGGGGTGTGGGATAGAGAAGAGAAAACACCTTGTTTCACTAAACAGTAGCCTCTCCAAGCCCATTAACAAACTGGCTGATTTTAAAGGCAAGGTCTGGTCCAGTCCTGTCTCTGAAGGCTAGCATACACTGGTGTGGGACTTGTAGAGTAGCATATAAAACAGAAGTAGGAGGAGGAAGAATCATGGCTTTACAAAGAACATAGATGATTTTCCACCTCCCTTCTCCCCACAAAAGTGTGAGGACAGACATGGAGCAGAACTCTTACAAATAAAATTCAGACTGTAAAAGCCACCACCAGGATGTGTATATACTTGATAAGCACTGTGCACGGATTTAAAGACCAACCCTATAATGATACTGTAATGAGGTCACGTTTCAGTAGGATCCCTTCAGAGACAAGCATTCACTATCTAGCTGGAAAGGGGGTGGGGTGTGGGAGGGGAAGTGGGAGAAATGCGAAATATAAATGGAACTATTATTCCTTCCTCCTAAAAACCACCCTTGAGCATCTACACTAAGCTTGCTTCCAGGGCCAATTTCTTTGAAGGATGTTATGTGTTTCTAGGAAGCCTAATCCAAACAGTGACTAAAGCTTACCAAGTTTGCTGTAGTCTCTGCTGAACTAAATACTGTTGGAGTTTCACAGTCTGGATCTGGAGGGCATGGGCAAAATTAATTGAAACAGGAGCATTAAATCTAATCCTTCAAAAACTTGTGCGAGATCAAACTATTGTTTTACATTCACTGTGAGTAATATGGGAGAGTCCAATTCTTACTGACCTGAAGGGGTGTACATATATTCTTCATGAAATTCCCCTAGGAAAGAGGAAACGGATAGCTTCATTTCAGAAAGTTAAACACAGAAAAGATCAGAATTACATTTCAGTCACCAACAAAGGTGAATTGAGCCGTCTTAAGAAAAAGGATTACTAGAATGGGATACACCAACATTGCACCATTTCCGCTTTTCCTACAAACATCTATCATTACGTGGTCAGTTCTTTCACAGCTCAAGTGACATTAACAAAGTAGTCCAAAGGCAAAACACATCATCATTTATAGTCCCCAAAAACCCGAATTTGAGTCTAGATGTGCAGAACGAAGTGTAGCTAGATGTATCTAAGAATTTGGCCCTAGTTTACATTTATTTGAAAAGTTGTGCTAAATTTATAACTTGACTTAATACACCTCTCTGTGTAACAGGAATTAAGGTTAAGATAGTTAAGTAAAGAACACATGGAGAAAAAAGCCACAAGTATTTCAAGTCTGTACAGGACTGTTCCCACCCCCCAAAAGGAGTTACATTTCTATAATAATTTTAAATGCAAAATCCTTTACACAATCTGTAACACTACATTTCTACCCTTCTCTAGTCACTATTTATAAAGTGTTTTATGTATAAATAGATCTACAATGAAATTATCTGAAAAATGCACCTTTTACTCCTTATACACTGTAATTAATAGGCAATGCATTTGAAAGAGGATTAAGGCATAGGGAAATGAGAAAAGAACTATACTGGTACACTCTCCAATACTGCTCATTTTTAATCAAGAGATATTAAACTGAGTGCCCTTCCTGGCTTCCGTGAGAGATGAAAAAAGAGCCATTGGCACTTTTAGAAAGATTACTAAGGTGTCTTGGACAATGCTCCTTTTTGTCAAAAAGGCAGTTGCTAATACCCAAGGCTACTACTAAAAGGATGCACTTTGATTTAGTTTGTAGAACATTAGTAACTAAGTTTATTACTTTGTGAGGAAAGTCAGAAGAAGACAATACTAGTTTATTCCATTCCACCAAAGGCCATAGTAACTGTCACCAAATAGAATCTATGTTGTATGTTTCAAGCAATGAGTTGTCTTGCTACAAACCCGCAGAGTCATATCAGCACTAGTCTGGCAAACTATTAAATGAAATGGATTAACACGTTTGCCATGCAATAAAAGCTGAGGTGTTGCACATGTGCATGCTTCTAACTACTTGAAACAGATGCCTGCCCTAAAGCTGAGCTTCCCAAGAGAAAAATGGAAGGCATCTCTGTACCTAGTGAAGAACACTGTAAGGCAATATGGCTCAGCAGCAGAGCGAAAGGGATCTGCTTTTGTAGCCTGCACACACATTGCACGGGAATACACAAAAATGGAGATTCTGGATTAATCCGAACACAAGTGTGTGTTTGATTTAGAACTTACCATTATCACTCGGTTCATCGACTTCCTCCTCTGAGGAATTCAGAGTCTGTTTGCTGGGTGGAATGGGGCTTGGGCCTCTTCTAGCTACCCAGAATCCTGCAGGGGCAGGGACTATTGGGGCAGGACTACCCTGACTCTAGGAAACAAGATAAAATGTGTTTTATTAGAACAAAGTGAACTCGCCAGGGGTTCTCACCACCCTGAAACCAGGATTTGGCAAAACAATTTTGCTGTAAAACACTACTTATTACACATACAATGATCTCACTGGTACCTTGTGCTCCCTCCATGTTGTATCCACCAGGTGTCTCCCCTAATATACGTAGACCAATTTTTCCCTCTGTGTGTCTACGCCTAGTATCATGGTCCTGATCCCTAATTGGGGTCTCCAGGCTGGACCATAATATAAATTGTTTCACTCATCTCAGAGCTACATTAGATGAACATAAGCTGGAATAGCAGAGTTTAAATTCACATGAACCTCAACTCAGTGTTATACACTAGTTTCAACTGAGTTTTTGTGTCACTTGCCATTGACGAGATCCGAGATATTCCACCCTGAAATCTTCCTGGTGGTTATAGAACCTGCTCCCCCTTTTCCCAACTGAACTGTAGCAGGACCCAAAGCCAATGCTGCCTTCATTGACTTCGTGACTCGGAGCTCACAAATGTAATGACACATCCTGTTCCATACCGCCTGGTTAGTGATGAGAGGAATGATGGTCAGTGGTTAGGACACTAGACTGGGACTCAGAACAAGAGGCCTGGAACCAGGCCACACTGCTCACAGAAAAAGTTTTGCTGAATTCCAGATTTACAAACTAAACTAACCCTGCCTTGGGCAGAAGCAGTTCTTCATTACACTGAATCTGCAAACAGTGCTACTGCATAGTAAACAAGAGAGTCAGAAGCCTTCCGATGGCAATTAGGCTTTAGCTTCTTGTGGCAGATATGGAGCTGCAATGTAATAATTTTATAGAATACTGTATGTGACATGGTCAGTGAGGTAAAGTTACCACATATAAGGTAATTAGACTTTCACGTATGAATGTACTGTCAAAACTCAATAGGGGGCGGTTGGGAAAAAAAAGCAGAAAAGCAACACCACGGCTCTAGATAAAACAACCTTCCAAACACACACTTGGGGAGCAATTCCAAGACAACAGCACACTTCCAGGTTCCAGCCCAAGTGTACCACTATTTTGCCAAGGTTTGGAGCCTAGAGATCCAAGGGACACTAAGTGACTAAAAGGACTCTGGAGGGGGAGTTGTGAGTGTGGCGTTTCTGGTGAGAGAAACGGGTCTGGTGGGAATGTCTGAAGTTAGGGCCTTCCTCTTCCTCTCTGTCCAGAGAAGAGTATGTCCCTCTGATCTTTAAGCTCCCTGCCTTAGCAGACAGCTGTGTAACTTTGGGCTGGGGAATGAGGCCTGGTATACACTAGAAAATTAAGTCGGCTTAACTGCTTCATGCTGGGGTGTGAAAAATCCACACCCTCTGAACAGCATAGTTAAGATGATTTACCCCCACCGTAAACAGTACTATGTCAATGGAAGAATTCTTCCATTGACTAAGCTACCACCTCTCGGGGAGACAGACTACCTACACTGACAGTTGGTGTAGGTAGTGTCTACATTGAAGTGCTGCAGCACTGCCATTAAGTACTGCAAGTGAAGAAAGAAAAAAAAGATACAAAATAGCTGCCTGAACATGAGAAATAATCCAATAGCAGCTACAGGCAAACATACGGGGGGATAGGGGGGAAAATGGGGTGCACACATTCCTGCTGAACGCTACTGATTCTGAGTCTGAAAAGGAAGTTGCAAAATAGCGCGTCTAAGTTGCTAACCAATGTTTTCTTCCAAGAATGCTAAGCAAAGGTCATAGGTTAAGCCCAGAACAGAAGAAGGGACTACAGTATGGCTGCTGAAACATAATCAATGTTTAAATGCCAGAAGAGAAGGAAAAAAGGAAGATACCAATTTATACAACAAATCTATTTTTCTGAAATTCATTATATCAAAATGGCAGTGGCAAAAAAATTCTGGAAGACAGGACGGCTGAATTCACAATGGTCAGCGTTTAAGCAATTTTATGCCTGAACTCCAGTCCAGACAGCTAAATATTGACTGACCATTTTTAGCACACACAGGGTGGTTTAGTCTAAACCTACAACAGAATTTGGAAAAGCAAGTAGACTGATAAGAGAATGATTTTTAAAGAGCGGACACCAAAGGGGCTAGGGTTCACAACTTAGACCGGAGGCTCAATTCTGCCATTTTACTTGCAGAATTGAAAACTTCATTTTGGATTGGTCTTAGTTTGGGGAATAACTATGCTTACAAAGGGATTCACATACTGTAATATGTTTCATTTTATAGAAACTTGCTGCGCAAAGAGGAGTTCAGGAAAAAGTCAGTCTGGAGATTGTTGCTATTTTCTTTTGCAGAAGAAAGTAGCTTCTGAGTGGTTAGTGTGTTGTTCTCTAACATCACAACCATTTGTCACTTAATATCACACATAAATGCAGATGTTGATGCAACAGGTGAGTGGCAAGACTCTGTAGAAAAGCTGTAGTAAATTCGTAAGAGTTGAATCTCTACTATATCTCAACAGCTTTCATAGTTATTTAACTGAGAGATTCTAACTAGAGCATGGCAAACAAGAGGAGAACTCCCTTCCACATCTTTCAAAGCTGCACATCCAAGTCTGAAAAGCCTATTGCAAGAAATATGAGCTGTGTGTTTTAACAACCTACCCCAACATTGCATGTTTGTACAGGCTTTCCTTCTCATTTTGGCAAACATTTCTAAATGAACTGCTAGCTCATGACTTACTGGTAAAGCAGGAAAAGCAGCCTCATCTCCTTCTTCAATTTCATAGAAAGTTATGGTTTCTTCCAAACCTTGAGGCTCCTCCCCAGTCTCTGGTACAAATCCATACTGACATTCCTTATTGACACACTGCATCTGCCGGCGACTACGGCTATATGAACTTTAGAGAAAAATCAAGACATACACACGGGGGTTTAAGCAGATTTCCATTATTAAGTTTTAATTATACTTCTTTTGGAAATGCCCTTACATAAATGTTTGCAGAAGTGCTATTTACCCATTGTTCAGTATCATGCCATTTTAAAAGCTTATTTTCCCCTTATTTGTAGTACAATGTTTTGTAAAGAAATTTATACTCGCTTACCGGGACCTATAGGAGAAATTGTCATAGCTCTGATAACATCTCTTCCCTGGTCCAGGGTAGAATGCTATTTGAGGGCCAACCATGTTGTTCCTGTTTATAAATCGGGCAGATCCCCTAAATTTAAAGGGCAAAAAAATCCAGTTACCAAGAAGTGCCTACTGATTCTCTCAGATGAAACTCACCTGTAGTGTCATCTATTAAATAGATGAATATTAGCTAGGGCCAAAACTGTGGGAGAACTAACAGGGAAATGAATACTGGTCTTTGTTAGGGTTCCAAGGCTTCATACCTGGGCATTCCATATCCCCTGCCATGCCTCTGAGGAGAATTCTGAGGACGGTAGTGATCATAGGATGCCATATTCCCACAACTTTGAGAGCAATTAATTGGAGAAGAGCGACCTGAAGGTACATTGTGCTGTAGCCGGGGTGGAAGAACTGGCTGACCCCTACTATAAGCCATGGTCATGTAAACTTCCTTCCCACGGACTTTCTTAAACAGTCTCTTCCGTGATTTCATATCCATTTCTGCAATTTCAAAGAAGCACAAGAAAAAAAATAATGGGGGCAAGAGTGGAAAAGAGAAGTTAGATCAGTTAAACATCTGTACGGATCTACTTGACTGCCTTAAATGGAGAAAAACTCCAGAGGTACATTCAGATTATAAAGTAATGCTAACAATTTCATATGAGAAATTCTGTAAGTTAATATTTGGATATGTAGTATGGCAAAAAAGTCATCCACCCAGAAAAGTGCAATCAAATGTGTGATCTTATTAAAATACTAATTTAATCCTTTACAGGTAGATAAGCAGAATGTTTAATAAGCTTCCTATGCACAGAATAGCCTCCCAGTTTTGGCTAGGCCAAGCCCGTACTCATCATTCAAACCCCTCCCTGAAGACATTACTTTGTGATTCCCATAGGGAATGAGTCAATTACAAAACCCTTCACTGAATCATCAAGAGGCACACAAGTCTACACTGCTTTACTATGGAACTGTATTGCTGTAGCACGACCCCTTCCTCACTTCATTCCCTCTGCTGTTACCATCATTCTTATAACAAAATTAGATAATCTCTTTGATAAAGGGACCTGACCTTTCTATATTGTCTGTGAAGTGCTTTACAGCCTCTTAAAAGGTTTTAAATTCTAAACTTTAAACACACGTTCTCAATGGATTTGCTATTTGTAAGTACCCCAGCAAAATACCCATCAGAAGTTCACCTCCATTCGTCCCCTCTCCAAAGAAGGGTTTCCCTCAATCATTCCCCCTTAAAATGTTTTATATTACCAAATTGAATTCAATCAGATCCAATATTTGAAGACTGCTGCTACAAACCTCGTTCATTCCCCTAAAAAAAAAAATATCAAATAAGATTCTTATTGAAACCATGTACAAACCTATTTCTGAAACATAGCCGCCTGTTATTTTCTGATAGTTTCCTCCTTTTCGACTGGGAACCACATTCCACGCAGGGACAGGTGTCACTTGTGTCACTGGTTTTAAGTTTGCCAATGGAACAATATGTCTACATGAAAAATACTAGTGTAAGTCAGTGCCACATTAGACAAAAATGACTGCCATGCTGCCATCAAGTGCAAGCAGATCTTACTGAACAGATTTTTCTTTAAATAAGCAGCACATAAAAACAAAGACACAGTTTAGAAATGTATGTACATCTGTGTTAGCCAAACCCAGGGGACAGTTTAAATACAGCTTTTTATCATTCCAACCCACGTGTATAGTAATCCTACTTTGAGATTTCTCAGAGATAGATGAGGGCAAAACAAAAGACTCTCCTGCTATAGGCATGTAACTTGCATCAATGGCAACTATCCTTTAGAGACAGATCCAGTGTCAGAGGCAGAATCATCCCCGTAACAGCACTAGTAAGACTCATATTAATGTAAAATGTGTACAGTAGTCAGTTCCCACCCACCCCGCCTTTTTTTTTTTTTTTTTTTAATTTGGATCCCAGCATTGTCTTGGTTTTCAGAGACTAGCTAGCTACTCTCAGGATTGTTTTAAATTTATCTTTAATCCAGTCTAACTTTTGCACATTCTTTCACTCAAGGGCACGCTGCAATACCTGTTACTTATAACATGCACATAGCACCAGAGTTGTGCTTTTTAATCTTACAGATAACAATACAGATTATCAAAGGTAAATTTGGGATGTGCCAACAAGTGGCATTTTTGCTAGATGTACGACTTATCTTAAGGCATTTACAAAACTCCCAAAATTAAGGGGGAGGGGCAAGGAGAGAATTTGAATGAGAGTTGTCAGAACAAATTTTAAGGACTAAAAGCAACCCATTATTTAGCTGTGATGCAAGTCCCACTCTTAAGAAGTTCTAGAAGCTAGTTGTGTAGACTCATTGTTTACCATGAACTCAGCCCAACCGGCAGGAGACTCTTCTGCTTTCTGTCCACATGGTAATTAGATTATACCCAGAATGTTTTCAATGAAAACCCAAGAGGTGTTACTCCTGCCATCTGCTCCGGTGGAATGGTAGCTACTGCCAACCTGTTAAACTGGTAAGGAACTGGGTCTGGTTTTTATTTTATATTCTGAAAAGAAACTGCACCCAGAGTTTCAAAACCATCTGACAGCCACAATTTAAACGTCTGTTGGGAGAGAGGTGTGTATGTGCAGACTCAACAAAGAAAAAGGATTTCAGCAAATAAGACACACAGCTCTAAGACTGTCTTCAGATTGCTTACTTCTCTGCCAGCTCTTCAATGAACACAGTCACCATGTTGCCATCATGTCCAACCTCCTGGATATGAGCATTGTAGTACTTACCCACAGGCTCCAGACGTACCTGGAGAGGGAAACAAAGGGGGAGTAGGTAAACCCAAACGGTGACACGTTAATGGTGCTTGGTTCCCCCCAATGGCTGGTAACATAGGAGCTGTTTTCATGCTGCTCACATCCCACTGAGTTAGCTTGAGAGTCTTGGAATACCTCAGTCCAGCACTCCCCGCCCTACCCAACATAGAGACAGTAGATGAGTGGGCAGCAGAGGGAGAGACACTGCAGGAACAGATACAAACAACAAGAAAAAGAATAAGAGAGGACTTAATGGATGGAAGAAAGGCAGGGAGAGGACAGGTCAGAACCAAAACTGCCTTGTACGATTCAACAACTAAACAGGACCCATTGCACTAGGCACTGCAAAACACAGAACCAAAAAAACCCTCTTATTGTCCATCTTTCATTGCCATTCTGCTGAGGTTCATGTACAGTGCCAGTCAGTGGGGCGTCTGTGTATTTCAAGAGTTCAGTCTTAAACTCCTCGACTTTCAGGATTCATAGCACTAGTTCATGGTCCGCTTTCAAGTGGCCCTTCCCATATACTATCTTGTGCTAGTTTTGAATTTACAGAAAGTTATAATAATAATAATAATAATAAAAAGAAAAATCATTCAGATGACCCCATTGTATTTAATAGCTATAATGAGAGAAGAAATCTCTGTAAGACCCTATGAGTTCAGATAATTTTATAACTATACTTTACTTAAAGCAACTTTAATAATTCATCATTACTGAATCTGCTTCGAGTACCTACCTGACATTTGTCTCCTAAATAGTACTGTCTCCCAGCAAACACCATGTAATCAGTTTTTTGAAGTTCTACAAGAGATCAAAGTGAAAGTTTAAGGTAGGTACTATTCTTCATTTTTACCTATTAGTTCCCTTGAGTGCAATTCTGGGTATGTATTATAGGCTGAAATGAGTGAATTATCTCCTGTGTTTTCCTGGACATCATTATGTGAGCACTCTGAACTACCAAATGAGACAAGTAATCCCTTCCAAGGCTTGAGCACTAGGGAAATGTTGCACTCTCCCCACATCTTGGGATGCCACAAAGCACAGTGACAACTCCAATGTGAATGATGGCAGTTGGGTTCTGGAGGAAGATTGTGCCTCCCAGATTTTCTTGCATGCCAAAGAATCCCAAAGCACTTTACAAAATACATACACAACAGGATCACTTTGCTCATCACTGAAATTCAGTCCTTCCTGGGACCAGTGTGCAGCAATACTATATAGAAATTTTGGGCCAGAAACAAAAAACGTCCCTTTCCTCCGAGTCAGCACTGAGGTTATGTCCACACTGCATACCACTTGCGGTGGTGCGTAGGGTATGGGTAGCTACACATTACAATGAAAAGCAGGCTGCATCCACACTGGTGTGTAGCTACAGGCATCAGTGAAAGGCTCTGGCACGGGGGAGGCAGTGGGGAAAGGCTCGGCAGCAGGGAACCTCCAGAATCTCTCTCCACTACCTCCCTACTGCCAGAGCCTTTCCTTGGTGTGAGGAAAGGCTCTGGCAGGCCCTTGCAGCAGAGAAAGGCTCCCGGAGCCTTTACCAACTGCTGGAGCCTTTCCCTGCAGTGGGGAAAGACTCCAGCAGTTGGGGGGAGGGCACCACTGTAGACAGGAGAGGCACTGCTTGTGCAAGTAGAGAGCCATGTAGGGTACATACACACAGGGCTCAGCCATGTCTTCACTCTACTTGCCTAAGCAGTGCCTCTCCTGTCTACACTACTATTAATACCCATGCTAGAGGCGTGTGCAGTGTATATACTCTACACCTCCCCAAAAGGAGGGAGCAGCATAGCTGTATTGAGAGTCAAAAGCCCAGCCTGGCATTAGGGGCTGCTGTGCTGATGGAAGATCTGAAAACACCAAATGCTGACCAATTGTGATCATTTTGTAAAGCGGGATGTATCTGGACAATTGTAATCTACTTAAATCTGACAGGGAAATTCTGAAAAGTTATTCTTCCTTTATCACTCCTAAATTTCTGTATAGTGCTGTTGCACACTGGGAACTGGCTGCTCTGTTTAGTCCCAGAAAGGACTGGACTAAATTTCAGTGATGAGTAAAGTGAACCTATTGTTGCATTCACATCTGGGATTCTTTGGCATGCAAGAGAGATGTGGGGAGAGAGTGTAACATTTCCCTAGTGCTCAAGCCCCTGGAGAGCTGGGGAGGAAGGGAGCACTTGTCTCATTTAGCAGTTCAAAGTGCACACTAACTGCTAAGTGACCCCCATCCTTTCCTGTTACTCTGAACCCAAATGCATTTATGGAACACATGAGCCTTTGTGCAGACACTGCTACCATAAAAGTCCCCATTTTACATTTGAAGTGATCTGAAAATAGCATTACAAGACAATACTCTGCTATTGCACTAAGCTTTCCTGAACCCCCACATTTCCTAGTCCAGAACCAGTATATTTTTCTCAACAGATCAGATTTCAGGAACATGGTGGACATCACATAAAATTGGAAGTACTCTACTGGTTGCTTAGAGATGAAAAAAGAAGTCGTCTCTGGCCGGTAACAGGATGTATGCTCCACAGATATGTTTGCTGGTTAGATAATGCCCTTCACGTTTCAGGTACGTGTCTATTGCTCAAGCCCCCTGTGCAGGTCCAAAATACTTGTAAATAGGTCTATAAAATAATCTCATGGAGCCTCAATAAAACTTTTACAGTTAGCCAGGAATTTATAGACTATTCAAAGGGTTTTTTTTAGGTACCTTTTCTGCTGTCCAACCAAACATCAAATTCTACATTTCGATAGATCTCAGGGTCCAGGGCTTTTAGCACTTTATAGGGAAAAGGCATCTTTGATGGATTTTCTGGAGGCTAAAACAGAGTTAAAATGGACTACAATTAAAAGCATGCCATATATTCACAACCCTTGCAGAGGTTCTAATTATTTCAAATAAGCATATACAATTTGTCTTCCCTGCCTCTTTCACTTCCGCTATGACATGTAATTAGTTTGCTTCAAGTACAGAATCTAAGACGAATATGAACAAGTCTTTAGGTATTATGGATTCTGAGGCTTGAGGACAAAGTAGATAAATAAAAATCATGTTGAAGAAGTTCATCACAGACTCTATACTGATCTGCTTGATTTCAGAATAGAACATTTTTAGTCACTAAGTAAAAACAGGGAAGGAAAAACTAACTAGACACTGACTTTCAGAAGCTGCTGACCACACAACTCCAAACCAAAGTCAACGAGTGTGTGCGTGTGTTTGTATAATTAATTACATTACACACATACACAGGCTCCTTGAATGTTAGCTAGAGCAGTGTTTTGAGCCAGGCCTGGTAAAATGGAACAACACTGTTCATGTGACTAAAATAAAATAAGATAAATTAGATGGTTTCTAGGTAAGAGTCCAGATCAGGGATTGTTTGCCAAATTTTGTTTTTAAAACCTGTAGCGTTTTTTTTAAAGCTACCTAGAGAACAAGAGTCTCAGAAATAAGCTTTTTAATATGATAAAAGGCTCAACGATTAATTTAAAAGAAGGGATAAAGAATACCAGGGCTAAAAACTAAACATGCACATGCAAGATTGAGGAAATAAAAAAAGGGTGTAAATCTCCAACAGCAGCATTTAGAATAGGAAGGGCTGATTCAACCTTAATCACAGTATCATGAATACTAATGGGAAAGAATTAAAGGATTCTCCCTTAATTGCCAAACCTTTGCCTCTTCAGTGCCTTGTTTGAGTTTATCTTCAGGTGGGTTGTCAGTATCATTGCCTTCCCAGTCTTCCACTCTAAGCAATTTAAAAATAGGATTACAAAATACAATGCAAGATTTCTTGCCAGCCCTGAAATCAACAAGATCAAACTGACTGAATGACCTAATAGAAGAACCATGGCGCCATCAAGTGATAAGATGCAAGCCAGAACCTAACACTATTATAATGTAGTACAAATATGAAGTTTTGCACATGCAGCACTCACACAGAGTAAACTCTCTTCTGATTGTAAATAAAATGATCTCTCCCCTAGCCCCTTCAATTCAGGTCTTCCACGCAGTAGCAGCCAACATTGCTTTATGTTTAAGAAAGGGTCAGCCCAGTTCCATTCTGTAAACTTAAACACTCCTTCAGTTATTCCACTCATGGGCACTATGGAGTTCCTTTTTTTTTTTTTTTTTAAATCTCAAGGACTCCTTAACAAGTGTGTCTAATTTAGAAGTGTTTAAGAACTGCCAGAGCCAGCAACTTAAATTGGGTCCTTTCTGGCTTGCACTTCATCACCATTAATAAGGTCAAATGCTGTCCTCTCATCTGTACAATGCCATTGGTTACTACCCCATCAGAAACAAAAGGGCTACACAGTGGCACTGCAAATGAGGGCAGGGTTTGGTCCTAAACTTAAGGCATAGTTAACGATGTACAAGCTACAACAGAATCAGCTCACTTTCTCATAGCAGTCTTGCTGCTGCCATACTAATAGGAATTCAAGCCAATGATTCTGATTACTCATGATTTGTTCAGTAAGAAGGTGCCATCTGACAGTGCTAGTTGACTACAGCCAGTGGGAGAGGTTGCTGCTCAAACACATGTCACTTCCCAGTCCCAGGAAAAGCACGCTGCTTTTTCCACAATATGCTCAGACTCTGGCTCAGTACCAGGACATTGGAGGATGGCCACAGATGTTCCACATGGAAGCTCAGAACACACCTAGTAGACTAGTCCCACCAACACCTTTTTTAAGTTATCAGTTACCGTTCACAGGATATTTTGTTTTTAATCCCGTACCTCCTTTCAGATGAAGTTTTGGACACTTTCTCGGGAAGGCAATCAAAGTTTGCATCCTCACTTCCAACAGAGGCACTGTTTCTGTTCTTTTTGGCCCCACTTCGAAACATCTCAACTGCAGTTCTCAATTCCTCCTCATCCATGTCAAACACATCTTTGTACAGGATCTCGTACAAGACAGCTGGGCAAACAAAGCACAGAGAACCCAATGGTTTTGACTTCGTGCCAGACAAAGAACACCTGGAGTCTGATAGGTGACCTTAGAGTAGTGGATGTGCTTATTGTGGACTTTCATAACACACCAACTACATTAAAAATAGTTAATGAGCTTTCCACTTTCTTCTCCCTTCAGTACCCCTCTCCTCCCAAGAAAGAGAACATTTGAAGAACTTAACACTCTTCCCATTAAAAATAGTGTAAGAGAGTTAATTTACCCTGGCAAACAGCAGCATCTGCCTGAAATTGTTTCGTATACACAGAGTCGTAATGGCCGTTACTGGAACAACACAGCAAGATCTTGAAAAAAACAACAAAAAGCTTTGAGGAAGAAATGAAAGAAAACCAAACATTTTCTATTTGATGTTCTCACTTGAGACTACAAATCCTTTACTTATTCTAAGGCCAGTGCTTTAACACGCTGTCCAAACAATGGGTATGCTTAGTATAAATACAAACAAACAGAGTGTTAGAAACAGAGTTGATCCCTATAAAAGAGACTGTAGCAAGTGTACAAATAAGTTTGCCTATTACCCACATGGACACTGTTTTGTCATTTCATGAACTGTTAAAGGTCAAATATGAGGGACTTTACTATGAGTCAACTACCTTATGAACAAACAGTCTAGAAGTTAAATGCCACTCTTACATTAGAATCCCCAAACTTCAAAATCTTATTGGCCCACTAGTATCAAACTAGAGGAAAAGCTATTTCACAAGAAAAAGCTAAATATAGAACTTTCCCTACACCCTTCAATTGTGTAAAAACTTCAAGTGGGTTTAGACTATCTACTGCTTTACATGACAATGCACAACCCACAAAAATCAAGCTAATTAATTTCTATCCAGGAGGGGAAAAATACACCCCAAAAGACTCCCAAAACTTGTCTGTTCTCTTTTGGGGGAGGGAGAAGAGTGCCCTTTCTTCACCCATATATTTGTCTAATCTTGCCACTTTCACTTTGATCATTAGCAACTCAATCCAAGCGTCTCATTCTAGCTAGTAAGATTAAAAAAAAATATTCAAGCACATCACCCCAGAAAAGCTAAAGTTGATCAAATGGGAAGATTCCTCAACTGTAATATCCTAACTCCTGCAGCCAACAGGAACTGTTTCAACTGTGAAAAAATTCATTTGTGGAGCATTAGCCTTGTTGAAGTTAGCTTTGGTTTTGTTTTTTAAGTGTGCAAAATGCGCAGAGACTTCACTGGAGATACAAGAGCAAAATTGAAGTGAAAAGCTCATTAGAACAGAGTGAAATTAGAGCTATCTAGGAGTTGGAGGGTAGAAAATTGGCTCACATCTCCTTACCTTGTCCTCAAAGCCATTGTTTGTAGCATAGGCAGGTGGCTTTCCAGGGTACCGGTACAGAATAAAGTCTCGACTAGGCAAGGCGGCGGGGGGGGGGGTGGGGTGGGGAGGGGATAGGCGGAGAGGGAAGAGAGAAAAAAAAATCGAGAATTGAAAGAGCATGCGTTTAATGCAAGTGCTTGTTATGAAGACATTTGAAGAGAATAGTTTGGAGAATCCACTGTTGGTTAATATAGAGAATGAGAGCAGAATATTTTTCCTAACAGGTGAATGCCAACATAAAATTTAAGCAATAACTAAATTCACAAAGTGGAACCATCTACTTGAAAGAAGAAATATTTGGTAAAATCTATGATGTCTGGTTTCAGATAATAAAAAGATGCATCTAATTATGTCAGGTAATTCTGATCTCAAGACAGATTGCTCTGATAGTGAGGCAATTAACCCTAAACGAAGTAGTTCCCAAAAGGGTTAGAATCTCAATACAGGATGCCATTAGAACCTTGTAGAAATCTAATTGTTCATTTTGGACTGAAACAGGATGCAAAGTGTTTTAGTGTCTCTGCCATTAGGCTCCTAAACTGTTTGTTCAGAAGTGGTAGTATTTTTTTTTTTTTTAAGCAAGACACACAGTGCCTACAGTGGATTCAAATGTTAATTGAAATTATAATTTATTTTAAATGCATTTCCAGGCATACACACCGAGCAGCACTTCTCACTTCCTGAATTTTTAAGGACCCCTCATATAGCAAGCACAGAGTTTTATTTGTGTGTTGGCAATTAACTTTTATAGCTAGCATTAGTGCACACAATTCTACATCATTTCATACACTTCCCTGTCAGTAACTCTTTCACTGTAAATTCTTAAAAAAAGTATAATAGTTATGAAAAGTGCCAAACAGACATCACTAGGGTCTGAAGCCCTCTGATAATTCACAGAGCCAGTACTACCTGGGCAGCAGCAATGAAACCTCCAGTAGTCAGGCTTAGCTCCATCTCCATGGCCACCAGGTCTTTGTCCTCTTGTGAGACTTAATTAGGATGCCAATTCAGTACATTTCAGGATGTGGGATCCTCTTTACCTGGAATTGGTCTGCAGCCACCCATTCACATAATAAACATTGAACGGCAGTCACTCCTAAGCCAAGCTGACATCAGAACTAGATGATCATAATGGTCCCTTCTAGCCTTAAAAATCTATTAATCAAGAAATCCTGGGCCCCACAGCTAGTACCCTTAACCATTCACAGCCCATTACAAAATTAATTTTATTTTAAAATAAAAATTTTTAAAAAAGGAAGAGACTTACTTATAGATCAATGAGAGTGCACTTATTTCCAATTGGCCAGCACTTTCCTAGGTGTATAAAATTATTTTGAGATCATGTTAGAAGGTACAAAAATAAATGTTCTTCGTCAAATGTGTAGTGGAGCTGACCACTGAGCCTGCCATGCAGTACTTGGAACTGTATACTGGCTCTCACTATACCATTAAAAGAGCTAGTCAACATTTTTTGTGATTTTTTTTTTTTTAAATAAGCATTTTCTACCCAGCTCTAACTACTGGATAAAATTCTGAGCCCCTATCTTCAAAGCCCTGAAAGACTAAACCAAGCTCTATAAAGGAGTACATCTGAATATACTGCCCTCTGCAATAACTGTGCTTCATAGGGACAAGGAGAAAAAGGGTCTACTCCTCAATCCTTAAAAGTTAGTGGTAAGTGTAAAACCCCTCAGACTACCTTAAAAATATTTATGTGGGCACTGAAGAAAACCCACTGAGAGAGAGGAAGAGAGAATCAATGTGAAGTGATGATGTACTCCTCAAATACTTAAGTTCCATCTTTTGCAAAATTCTGATTCCTTCTGCATCTGGAAATTTGTAAAATATGAGGATTCCTGAAGAGAAGATCACTGACATAGGACAAGTAAGTATTCAATTTTTGGCCCAGTAATCAGAGGCAAAGTTGTAGCTAAGCTCTACTAGCTAGACCTGTGCCAGTCTCGAATATATTTTTAAGTATGTCTTTGATAAACATACTACATTTGTTTTAGATACTCTTGTATCCTGCTCATGTTCACTAGTTAAAAATCTTCAAAGAAACAATAAGTTAAAGTAAGAAAGTAGGGGTTTTCTTTTTCCAAATCTAGAAAAAAATAAGAAATTTGTCAAACATTTGCTATGAATTATGCACCCAGTTTTGTAACAGCCTGTTAAAGATCCAGGCTGACAGGACCAAAGTTTGGTTCCCTCAGCTTAAATTACATTGTTGTGGTTTGACAATGCCCCTTTTTTGCCCCCAAGCAAGAACCAAGGCCCTGATCCTGCCATCAGATCCACAGAGTCCTACTGCACCCACACAAAGTCCTATTGAAATCAACAGTGCTCTGTTCAGGTGCAAGGGTCCACCTATGTTGATCTGAGAGCAGGACTGAGATACAAGTTAGCAGGGAGAACAAAAAACATTCAAACTTACATTCCAGCAAACTTCATGAGCTTTTTGGGCTCAGCCTCAGGAATATGAATCTGGCCTTACCTTTGGATCTCCCAGCCGTTCCAGATATTTTTCAAATGATCCTTCCACATACTTTCAAAAGGAAAAAAAAAAAGAGATATAATTGATTTAATCAGCTGCATATCATTACTAAATCTGCTGGAAACATTTAGAGTCAGAATTTGCACTTTGTATTTAAAACATTTAGAGGAAAACTGAAAATATTTTTCTTATTTGTATTACTCTAGTGCCTAGGAACCAAGTCATGGATCAGGACCCCATTGTGCTAGGCGATATACAAACAGCTGATCCCTGCTCCAAGGAGCTTACAATCTAAGTATAAGACAACAGATGGATAGAGACAATTGGGGGAGGGAGGAGTACAAGGAAACAGTGAGATGATATTGGTCAGCATACAAGCAGTGGTTTTAGGCCAACAGCCTTTGAGTTCATAAGGCAAGTAAGTAGCCTTCCTGATCATGAATGATTTCTCCCTCTCCCCCACATTTAGGAACAATTGCATATGTATGTGCTTAGTAAAGGAGGTAACTTCTTGCTGAAAAGCTATTTTATCTATATGCACTAGATTGAACAGAAAAAAAAAATCACAAAGTCAGAATTATAGCAGTGTTTCCTCAAACATATTAATGTAGCACATGGGAATGTCTCGTGTCAAACATGAGGTCTGGAAGGTCCAGATATCTCGTGCACATGCAAAACTAAATGTACAATTTGGTTATATCTGGGTCTAATACTTCGGTCTGAAAAGTTTAACAATTTGCCCCACCTGCTCGCATTCAGTGCATTGCAGAAGTGACTTTTCAAGCACATTTGTTTTTAAATTGCAGGGTAACAATTTTAGCTATTATATCTACTCCTCTAGTTGAAAAGGGATAGCTTAAGGTTGGGAAAGGTAGATACCCTAAAATACACAAGTGCAAATACTAGCATTGCTCACCCCAGCCCTTCCTCCAGAGGCCAATATCTTAAATGCCACGTAGTTTACTGTGTCCTTCTTTTATTGGATAAGGCAAAGATCTTGGCTGCTCTGTATGGAAGTTAAAATACCACAGCAATAATTGTGAGTAGGAACTTGTGCAAGTGCCTGTCACCAAAATGTCTTATCTCACTATTATGCAGCATGTTCTGAGCCAACTGGATGTCTCCCTCCACCGCAATGGTAGCTGCATTTAAGTGGGAGTATGTACACAGTGTACAAAGCACTTTAATAACACTTGATGTGAAAAAGACTGTAGAAAACTTACAGTATTATAATACTAAAAAGTTAGTTTATTGCTTTCAATATCTATTTTGTGGATAAAACATTTAGAATTGTTCCCTTAAGATGCAGGGAAAGCCATTTGTGAATTAGAGTTCAAATAGCCAGTAGAGTATTCAGAATGCTCTTCAGAACCAGGTTGTTTCAAAGCAGTCACAGGACCTGTCTATACTGGTAAGTTTACCTGTTGCTGACAGCCACTGATCCATCAGCAGCAACAAGTACATTTCCTAATATTCAGCAGTATTGTAACAAACCGAGGCTAGGTATATAAAGACACCACAGTTGTCGGCAGGGATTTAATTTGTGATCTTCTGAATGAAAACCACAGACCTCTACCACTTCAGTTAAAGCAGAGTCTTCACTGGGTGAAAATAGCAGGCTTCTACAGTTGTTGAAGTCATCCACTGAAAGCGTACAGTGACATTAAAGCACATATAACACCATGGTTAAAGAGCTATGCTGTATTCCACTGTCCTTAGAGGTGCATGTTTTACTTCAAAGTGTAGTTTCCTCACACACAAGAAGTTTCAGTTTCACAAAGATAGCTTATTAAAATGTCTATACAGTACTATAATCAGTTACTTAAAATGAGAGATCAGATGTTTAGAATAAATGTATATTATCTTTTACAAATAAAAATGTTGTGCCATATAAATATATTTCCAAGGTTTAGAAACAAAATCTAAGGTTGACTAGAAACTAATGGACAGCATACAGAGTAAGGCAAACGAGCAATCCTTTTACCCTCGACTTCTCATCTCGCTTAGTACTAGTTTAAACCCGTGCTTGGTCAAAACTTAACAAAACAGAATACAGGGAGATGTAGGTTTTCAGTGCAGAGATCTACATAACTGTTTATGTATAAACACCCCCATTATTTCCACACACACAAAACTTTGCATATCATAAATACACTAGTCTACTTACAGACTCAAAGTTATGTTGGTTTTCCCTCATAAACGAAACACAAGCCTTCCTGACTTCCATATGATGAATCTGACAAGAAAACAGCTAGAAAATAAAAAAGGTGTTTTAAAAGGCACTGAAATGAAAGGTTTGCAGCTAATTTTAAATTACACTTTGCACTAAGGCTCCCTTTACATATAGTTTACACCAGTGGTTCTCAAACAGGGGTCCAGGGGTCCCTGGGGGACCGTGAGAAGGTTTCAGGGGGGTCCTCCAAGCAGAGCCAGCATTAGATTCGCTGGGGCCCGGGCAGAAAGCTGAAGCCCCACTGCCTGGGACTGAAGCCCAGGGCCCTGAGCTCTGCCACCTGGGGCTGAAGCCAAAGCCTGAGCAACTTAGCTTTGCGGGGGCTCTACAGCAGGGAGCCCCAGGTAAGTGTCCTGCACAGGTGGGCAGTGGAGTTTTTATATCATGTTGGGGACGGGGGGAGCCTCTGAAATTAAAAGGTTGAGAACCCCGATTTACATTACAAGGTGAATATATTATAAGCATGTTACAGACCTGAACAACATATACTATAGGTAATTATAAGCACACCATTAGGTGATAGACAGTTGTAATCAACCTATAGACCCATTGGACTAACAGTCTATAGAAAGCGATTAATCGTTTAATAAAACCCTTTATAAGTTACTCATAAAGAGAACCTCAATATAGAGCATGATCTTTTTTGGTTGCACATCTGTGCCTTACGTTATTTGCCCCCGCATTTTTAAGCGGAAGAATTTGAAGATGCTAAAGGAAAATAAATGATTGTTGATTAGGTAACCACTGGTAGAATATTAGTCCAAACGAGAACCCCAAAAGAAAAGAAGTCAAACCCCACTTACAAGCGCAGCTGGCTCTTTTTAGGAGAGAAGGGGCTAGAATCTGGGGGAAGGGAGAAGAGAAGTTCTCTCCCCAAAGGCATGAACTGTATTGAACTCCAGCTAGCAGAGCTAGGAGGTGGTGGGGAAAGGACCACCCAGGTCTGGCCTATGAGGGGAACAAGCCTTGAGGGGCAGCCACCCTGGGTGGGAAGGAAACTCCTTTTACCTGCTCGGAAATAGCCCGAAAGAGACAAGAGGCGTCTTTAGCAGTGAGCTTGCGGTACAGCCCCAGGCTGGCCAGATACTCATCCATGGTGACCTCGCTGAGGGATTTCTGGCCGAAGTATTTCTTCCAGCCTTTCTGCATCTTCCGACCGGGGGCGGGTTCGGGGGGGGTGGGGGTGGAAAGGAGGGAGGGGTAACTCCTACTTCTGCGAGGCAAGAGCCCCCGGGTCCAGCCTGAGGACTAGGAGCAGGCACCAGGCTGGTGGGAGGACAGCTGCATTGTGGCCCCGGGGGCTTTGGAGCCGTGGGGCTGGGGGGAGGGGAGGAGGGGCTCGCTGGGGAGGCTGCAGGGGAGACGGCGGTGGGGCGGGGATGCGCTGAGTAGGGAGGGGGAGCGCCGCTGAGCGCAGCCGCCTCCCGGGCGCACGGGGCTGCGCGTGGCGTCGCTCGCTGGGAGCCCAGCTGCAGGCAATGAGCCCGGGCTGCCCATGCTTCCGCGCCTCTTCTGGTGATCGGCCCTGGTCTCGTGCCTCATATAGCCAAGCGAGCCGGCCCTGGGGAATCAATCGGTGCCTGAAGCCCCAAGGAGCAAAGTGTAAAAGTTACAGAACAGGCGTCCCGAAGTGTCCGGGCCTGGGGACTGCTCCCTTCTCCTCTTCCCCGTGGGGCTATGACAGACACAACATCCCAAGGGAGGGAGAGCAATCACAAGTGTTTAACAAGCGAACTAGCCCCCCAGGGCAGGCTTAGAATCCACAGCCCTACAAAGACTCGCTGTTGATTCTGGCTGGTGGTCCTGGGTCGCCTTAAATGTGTTTCCATATAGCTGTTTCTGCTCCAAGGGTTGTTATTAGCAGCGAGTGAAGTATTATTTTATATGCCTCTCATAGAAGATAATTTTGGACTGATTTGCTTATGTGGTCTAGCTTGTCTGTTGTAATGCATCAAAATGTAATAGTTTAAAATACAGAGAAAGTTAAAAACTTTATTTCCTTAGAATGCCACTATTAGTTGCTCTAGTTTGCTTTTCACTGGTTATATTACCCTTTGTGTGTCCTTCTCCCCCCCCCCCTTTTATATTCAGATTTGGGTGGTTTCTTAGCAGGTGTAAAGGCTTTTCTACTCTTTTTCAAAAACAGGTGCCTAATACACAGAGCTGGTGACAATTAAGTTCTAATGAACCAATGAGGCATCAGAGAGGAGAACATGAACATTTATGTGTTTTACTAGACTCCTTTAGATGTAGTGTAAGTTAGTAATAAACATTTGTCTTTCTTGTTTTCTATTTGTAAGCCCCAATCCTGCAAATCATTGAGCTCAGTGGGACTGTTCCCGTGTAAAATTACTCATATGCAGGTTCAGAGTCCATGTGTGTATCTGTTTTTTTCCCCCTGTAAAATTGATTGTTCTTTGATTAAAAGATCAATAAAATACTGACAACAGATGCTCTCTAGTTCTTCATCCCACCCTAGGAAGAGAAGGGATTTCTTGTTAGGCTGAGTTCATATTGATTATTTAGAGCTTTTTTTCTGCTGTGCTTATATATGACTATAAATACCATGTTGCAAATTAGGGGTTAATTCCTTTGGTCCCTACTGCAGCCAAAACTGCTAAGTAGTTTCATAGGGACTCTAGGCCCAACTCCTGCAATACCTAGTTCACAAAGTGGTAAATATTAACCAAGCCGTGTTGTCTTTGCCAACTTAGAAAGTGAAAATCTCAGTGAGGAAAATTTGGGGGATTAGAAAAATTAACTTGTGCTATTGGACAGCAGATAAACTGTTTATGAAGACAGCTGTCATTTGTGTTTCTCAGGTGTTACTAAGGGGTGTAATTAGACATCAAACATGTACATGCAGAACTTTAAAAAAAAACTTATTTTAGGCAAAACACTATTTAAAGGAGTGACATTTAATACCAATTGCACAATTACGTGATTATTTAGTAGTAGAAACAAAATATTCTATGTGAATATTGTCAAGGCTCACAACTCTTCCAATTAAACCTGCCCCATTTTTTAAGTATCTGCTTGACATTTACAGGACAAAATACTGGTAGAGTAGTATCGTGTAATTGATGGGTGGTATTACCAATCCCTCTCCCCTACCTTTGGGGAAAAACCCTCTCAAAGCCCTCTCGCTGGCATTTTTGTCTTTCTTACTCTCTTTTTCCATGCTCCTGTAAGTGCCTATGGTGAGAGTGCTGACGACTTCTATTTATTTGCAGAACAAATACTGCAGGGGCAGTGAAAGTGCAAACCTCACACCACACTAACAATGTACCTTCACCAGGTGGAACAACGTTAATCTGCATACCTATTCTATCCTTGGTCTCCCTGTTGATACTACCAATTTGAATGAGATTTTTAATATGTTCTATGAGGGCCCCTCTTCCTGTTGTGGACTAAAAAACCCCTTTGCAATGGAGACATCTCAGGAAGAGTGAGATTCATTCAGTTCTTCTTCACACAGTGCAGTCAACTTGTGGAACTCCTTGCCTGAGGAGGTTGTGAAGGCCAGGACTATAACAGGGTTTAAAAGAGAACTAGATAAATTCATGGAGGTTAAGTCCATTAATGGCCATTAGCCAGGATGGGTAAGGAATGGTGTCCCTAGCCTCTGTTTGTCAGAGGATGGAGATGGATGGCAGGAGAGAGATCACTTGATCTTTACCTGTTAGGTTCACTCCCTCTGGGACGCCTGGCATTGGCCACTGTTGGCAGATAGGATACTGGGCTGGATGAACCTTCGATCTGACACAGTATGGTCATTCTTATTCTTATGTTCTTATTTGAAGAGAAAGGGTAGAGTAGGAACTGTAATAGTTTTGCTGACTGATGACTGTTAGATGGGCTGATTTTGCCAGCTATTCCACAGAGGCATATGGAGCTAGCCCCCTGGAAGCAGCTTGCAGGATGGAATCTTGGTTTGGTTATTTTCTTTGTAATTATTTTTGTATTGTGCTTTTAATTGTTGTCACGGTCACCTGGAGCCTGGATGGGCACGCTTTTATTTTGCTGGTTTTGTTTTTCTTTAAATTAAAGTAAATAATTTCAAATAACCCTCTTTGAAACTTTTGTTTACTATTGATTTGGGCTGGATTTGAACTGGCAAAGTAAATGCACTTCCAGAGCCCACAAGTCATATGATTCCCCCTAAATGTAGAGGCCTCTGATGGTTTACTAGAAAACAGGACAAAAAGATGACCAGAATACTACAACGAGAAAACAAACCAGTCCTTTTACCTAAAAAAATGAAAAACATTAATATTACTGTAAAAACTTATCAAAGACTGTTCCTTTAACTAAAAATGATGAAAATGCTATGTCCTGGAATGGAAATACTAGTGCTTAGAAATGGCTAGAGTGTCTGATTAATAAAAGAGAAATGGCGACTCGTACAGAGATTCATATAATAGGAAATCAGAAGGTTACAGGTGTTTATTTGATCCAGGATGAAATATGAACAGTGTCCGAGCAGTCAAAGACCTGAACAATTTTTGGGGAATAGGTACTGAAAACATTGTAAAGCACATAATTTCATTTTCTATAAAGTGTTAATAATCTGAAATCTTTTCCGTCTCCATCCCAACCTAAAGCTCAGGTCAGAGCAAGGAGGATAATATCTGAGATATTAGAATGATATACAAACAGTATTTTTCTTTTTCATGACATTTGAACAATTAAGTAATAACTAGAGCTAGTCTGGAGTTTTCCAACTGAATATTTTTCACGAAACTCTGTGGGAAAGGGTTGGTATTGACAAATTTCCCAATTTGAATTTTTTATTTTAAAAAATGTGTTGAAATGGTCAAAATGTTGTTTCAAGATTTTCAAAACAAAAAGTTTCATTTTTGGTTTGAAACAACTTTTTGTTTTGAAAATTTCTGTTAATTTATAATCTCCAAAAAGAAAGGTTAAAAAAGGTTGAAATAAAAATACAACGTTTTGGAATTATCAAAAGGAAACATTTAATTTTACCTAATCCAAAAAAACCCAATTCAGGTTCAGTTCATAAAAATATGAGATTTATAATTTGTCACTATTTGTGGTAGGATAAATTTCAAAATCATTAAAACTTTCATGGGATAGGAAAACCATTTTCCACCTAGCTCTAAAAATAAGATAGCCTACTTCATGTGTCTACCCCTACCAGCTGGCCACAGTGACTGTACAGTCTGTTAACTTCTAACCCAGGTTTTCACTGCAGTTAACAAATCAAATTAGTCTAACTCAGATGAGAGCAGTCAAACTATGAAATAACATTCAGATTGTAGTGATTGGATTGCCCGCTGAGTTGTGTTCACTTGAACTCTAGATTATAACCCTTGACAGGCCAGCCAAATCAAGTTAAAGAACTACCATGCTTGAGTTCATAGTTTTTGTGTATGGATGGGATTTGATCTGGGGGCAACACTCAAGTTATAACGCAGGTTAACTCTGCAGTGAAGCCAAGTCCCTAGACTAAAGGCAGCCTGCCTTAGTACAAGTGATAGATTCTTTTAGTGCTGGGTTTGATCACATCTAACAATTTTGGTGTCTGGATATGTGACCAAGAGTTTAACACAACTGTTTAGCCCTGGTTAAAATTATTTTAAAATAGAGCTTATTTTAAATTAAACCTTTTTTTAAAAAAAAAAACAAAGTGCTGTTCTCTCTCCATAGACATTAAAGAACCAATCACACTACTTGAAATAATAGTGATTTTTCCTGGTGTGCTTGGACTAAAATTTCCATCCACAGTTGTTGTGCACTGTGTGGTATACTAGTTGGTTATCACACTCCCACCTTCGAGGATGCTGCATTTCATTGGTGCTATGTGTGCATATGTATACATATATACTGAGCCTCCCAAAACAATGTTTTCTTTATTTGATATAGGTGTCCTTTCTGTTCTCAGTTAGGTGAAATTATTGGCACTTTTACATTTCAACCTGCATGAACTCTGACACGGACTTGCAGCTATATAAATAAATCAAACCTGGAGTCCAAAAAATATTTAGCCTATGTCTGGAGTAGAAAAACAGGAGTTTAGGATTGACCATGACCACCTAACACATATAAGCAGACCTTGCCTTGTCTACACTAGGTGAAAACTCCTGTATAATATTGCATTTTTAAAAATGTGTTTGTGAACATGATTTAAAACACAACCTATTCACCTTGCCTGGACAGGTCTACAATGTTGTAAGAACCTCCGATTGAATAGTCTATATTTTCCAAAATTCTGCCAAACAAAAGCGTATTTAACCAATAATAAGTTCTGTTTGTTGTGTGAATGTTTATTAATACCCACACCGCAAACATAATACATACAAACTAGGGCAGTCAATTAATCAGTTAACTCACGTGATTAACTCAAAAGGATTAATCGTGATTAATCATACTTATAACAATAAAATACCAATTGAAATTTATTAAATATTTTGGATGCTTTTCTACATTTTCTATATTGATTTCAATTACAACACAGAATACAAAATGCACAGTGCTCACTTTATATTATTATTTTTGATTACAAATATATGCACTGTAAAAATGATAAGCAAAAGAAATAGTATTTTTCAGTTCACCTCATACAAGTACTGTAGTGCAATCTATCGTGAAACTGTAACTTGCAAATGCAGATTTTTTTGGTTACATAACTGTACTCAAAAACAAAACAGTGTAAAACTTTAGAACCTACAAGTCCACTCAGTCCTACTTATTCCACCAATCGCTAAGACAAACAAGTTTGTTTACCTTGATAGGAAATACTGCTGCCTGCTTCTTATTTACAGTGTCACCTGCAAGTGAGAATAGGCGTTCGCATGGCACTTTTGTAGCTGGCGTTGCAACGTATTTACATGTCAGATATGCTAAACATTCGTATGCCCCTTCATGTTTCAGCCACCCTTGCAGAGGACATGCTTCCATGCCGATGATGCTCGCTAAAAAAATAATGCATCAATTAAATTTGTGACTGTACTCTTTCGGGGGAGAATTGAATGTCTCCTGCTCTGTTTTACCTGCATTCTGCATATATTTCATGTTATAGCAGTCAGGGATGATGACCTAGCACATGTTCGTTATAAGAACACTTTCAGAGCAGATCTGACAAAACGCAAAGAAGGTACCGATGTGAGATTTCTAAAAATAGCTACAGCTGTCGACCCAATGTTTAGAATCTGGAGTGCTGTCCAAAATCTGAGAGGCACGAGGTGTGGAGCATGCTTTTAGAAGTCTTAAAAGAGCAACACTCTGATGCGGAAAATATAGAACCCAAATCACCAAAAAAGAAAATCAATCTTCTGCTGGTGGCATGACTCAGATGATGAAAATGAACATGTGTCAGTCCGCACTGCTTTGGATCGTTATCAAGCAGAACCCATCATCAGCATCGAAGCATGTCCTCTGGAATGGTGGTTGAAGCATAAAGGGATATATGACTCTTTAGCGCATCTGGCATGTAAATATCTTGCAACTCCAGCTACTACAGTGCCATGTGAACGCCTGTTCTCACTTTCAGATGACACTGTAAACAAGAAGCAGGCAGCATTATCTTCTGCAAATTGTAACCAATCTTGTTTGTCTGAGTGATTGGCTGACCAAGAAGTAGGACTGAGTGGACTTGTAGGCTCTAAAGTTCTACGTTTGAGTGCAGGTTTTTTGTACATAATTCTACATTTGTAAATTCAACTTTCATGATAAAGAGATTGCACTACAGTACTTGTATGAGGTGAATTGAAAAATACAATTTTTGTTTTTTACAGTGCAAATATTTATAATAAAAAATATAAAGTGAGCACTATACACTTTGTATTCTGTGTTGTAACTGAAATTAATATATATGAAAATTTAGTAAACATCCAAAAATATTTAAAACAAATGGTATTCTATTATTGTTTAACAGCGTGATTAATTTTTTTTAATCGCTTGACAGCCCTAATACAAACCTTACTTTACTGTATTTATTCACAAAAATTTACATCACAGACTCCTTGCCTTGCTTTTCTGATGCTATGACATGTAAAAAAAACCTCTCTGTTGAAATAAAGATATTAGCAGAAGGCACATAACTGAAATAAAGAAATCTGAAATCTGTTGCAGAGAGTGTGTTCATACTTTTTTTAGGAAATTATAAAGTTGAGCCAATTTTCCTCTTTTCAGCTCTTAAGATGCCAAACAAAGTTTCTGTTCCGCTCTGTCCCTTTCACATATTTGTTGCATGTCCAAAATCACACAGCTAAATTTGGGAAAAAATATCAAAACAAATTATAAACTTTTAGGAGGCAGGGGCTGTCTTTTTATTAAGTATGTATGCTGCCTAGCTCAATAAGCATTCATGAAATAAAATTAATTTGTTTCCATCGTTTATGGTCACATGTACTGTGACATTTGGAACTGCATCACTGTCAGCTTTCAAATACAAACATTTAAAGAACATTTAGAGGAAGAGCACTTTAATTTAGACTTAGCTTGTATCGTACTTACAGGGATCAGAACCACACTAAAACATGGTTGTTGATATGGGTTTAACTAGAAGGGTGTGAGTCAGTGTGGACAGGGATTTTTTTCCTCCTGAAAATTGTGCTAGCAAATTTTGTTGAAGACTAACTTTTTAGCAGTGTACCACTATGTTTGACTGTTTGCATAAAACAAAACTCAACCACACTGCAGTGATCTGGGAGAAGCAGTCAGAACTTCGATAACAGCTATGTATCAACATAAGTGTAACTAGTACAGGTCTGTTCCAAGTGTGGACCAGGCTATATTACGAAAGAAGCTGCTGTGGTGGAGGACCTGGTTTCACATTAATTTCCAATATGGTTAAAACACTATGTGGCCTTATAGATGGGATCAGACAATGCTGTTAGTACCTGACAGAGATTGGGGCTTTACCAAACTGTAGAATGGATTTAGTAATAGTTTTATTCACTTCACTACAACCAAAAGCTTGTTCTAAAAATAGCTTCTTTGGTTGGTTTTAGGACTGCATCTTCCTCCCCAGTTTTGTTCACTTCAGTAGGCTCCAAAACTGATTACATAGATCTTAATTATGTCATCTGACTTAAGCATTCAAGGTCAGCATCTGTATTAGAGTATTAATGGAAATCAGCCAAGGACATAAGTCTCTCCAAGTTCAGCTGAAAAGTCCTCCAAGATAAGTCTGTGATTTCCTTGATGGCAACTGCAAAACCAGTTTTTTGGTTACAACGGACAAAGTTGTTACCTCCAGCCTGGTACTGCGCAACATAAACAGCATCCAAAACATCAAGATCTCTAGTGAACTTTCTCACATTTGCTGTGCCACCATCAGTTTGCATGAAGAATTTATGCACCATGATCTTTCTATAATGGAGCTTTAAATTGTGAATGACCCCTTCAGCCATAGTCTGGTGTAGAGAAATTGTACTGGGCAGCAGAAAATTCAGTTTCACATTTGTAAATTCTGGAGTAGGGTGGGCTGAACAATTGAGAATCAGTGCAATTTTCCTTTTCTTTTTCCCCATCTCTTTGTCAATGTTCATAAGCCATTCAGTGAATCTGACGGCAATCATTCATGCATTCCTGTTTGTTTTATAGATCATAGACAGGGAGGGGACACCAGGAAAACAACATGGCATTTTCCGGTTTTCAATCAGAAGAATTTTCATTTTATCTTTGCCAGTTTGGCTTGGACACACAAGAACAGTGACTCTTTCCTTTGCTATTTGGCTGCTAATGATGACTTTTTAAAGGCCAGAATTTGGCCAAGATTGAGGGAAAGACATCTGTTGTCCAGTGCTTGAGTTGAGATACCAGTATCTCTCTCAACATGGCTCCATTTAAATGCAATGGTAGTTCATGCTTTCTGCCAGCAAAGCCACCTGTTGACTGGTTCAAAATTTTCAAGTCCCATTTCTGTTGCAATGTTTTGTGCTTTCCTGATCAGTAACTCACCTGTAATTGATATGTTCTGATGATGTATATGAACAAACCAGTGCAGAAGTGCCTCCTCTACCCCCTTCTTTTTCTCCACCTGTTGCCATGTTTGATTGTAGTTTGAACCACTGTGCTACTCGTTTAGGATCTCTCTCTTTTTCTTTAAGATCTTACTCACAGTTGAGACTGAAAACGGCAAGGAAACATCTTTTTGTCTGTTAGCTGGATTTGCCATCTGCTTTATCAGCTGGACTTGTCTGCAAGAGTCAAGTTGTGGGTCTTTAGTTTCTGGCTCTCCTTGACTCTTTCTAGATAAGTCCTTTAGATATAGTTGTCAAACAAAAAATAACCCTATACCTCTACTGACACTGTGTTAACTGAAGCATGAAGCCAGTAGATTTTAAATTGGCATTAAATGGGAAAATATTTAATGTCAGCTGAAATTGAACAGGCATATTTACGTTCAGTTGATACAAAAAGTGTTGGTCCCAATAAGTAGATTTTCCTATTAAGGAAGTGACATTAGAAGAATTTGACCACATACTAACATTTTCATTTTTCTGGATTAGTTATTCAAATCCAATAACTCTATCCAAGAATGCAGCAAACTTTTCTGGCTGTCCAGGAGGAAAGGGTTTCAGTGTTGACAAATCGATTGACTTCAATGACTCCAAAAGGGTGCTATAAAAACAAAGCAAAAACAAAGGCAACATGAACGATTAAATACTACACATGGGGGTATTTTGTCTTTCACTGTTTTTCTAATCTAGCCTTGAAGCATGCATGCACATGATTCCCTTTGGCATTAGATTAGCAACAAGAACACACATTAGAGGGAAAAGAGACACCACAGGTAGAAAGAGAATTAGCCTCATGAAACTGATACTATTTCAGCACGACTACTCCTGGGGGAATTTTGCACACTGCATGTGGGGTCGGGGGGGCGGGCACACAATTCATACCTTCCGCAGATTTCTTGGCTCCCACGCAGAAAAATGAGGGAAGCAAAGAAATCTGTGGGGAACACATTTCCCTTCCTTGGCAGCCCGGAGAACATCTGCTGGGAGCAGTGGACAGCAGAGAGCAGATCACCGAGGCGGGGGGGTGGAGGGGGGAAGGAAGGGAAGGGAAGGAAGGCTGGACGTGTCTGTAGAGAGACAGTAAGGTGGTGGGGCTGGCCGCCTGCCTGCATGCAAATGAGTGAGAGAGACTCACTGTCCCTCTCCTCGCTATTGCTGCATCCTGGGCATAGGACTGTGTGAAGCTGGCTCTGTGCCTGAGGCAGAGCAGAAATGTAACAACTAAACAGGTTTCAGAGTAGCAGCCTTGTTAGTCTGTATTCGCAAAAAGAAAAGGAGTACTTGTGGCACCTTAGAGACTAAAAATTTATTTGAGCATAAGCTTTCGTGAGCTACAGCTCACTTCATTGGATGCATTCAGTGGAAAATACGGTGGGGAGATTTATATACATAGAGAACATGAAACAATGGGTGTTACCATACACACTGTAACTAGAGTGATCACTTAAGGTGAGCTATTACCAGCAGGAGAGCGGGGGGGGGGGGTGGGGAGGAGGGAAGGAGCCTTTTGTAGTGATAATCAAGGTGGGCCATTTCCAGCAGTTGACAAGAACGTCTGAGGAACAGTGGGGGGTGGGGGACAAAGCCCCTTGCCAACTGTGTCCACATATCTATTCAGGGGACATCATCATAGGGCCTAATCACATCAGCCACACTATCAGAGGCTCGTTCACCTGCACATCTACCAATGTGATATATGCCCTCATGTGCCAGCAATGCCCTTCTGCCATATACATTGGTCAAACTGGACAGTCTCTACGTAAAACAATAAATGGACACAAATCAGATGTCACGAATTATAACATTCAAAAACCAGTTGGAGAACACTTCAATCTCTCTGGTCACTCGATTACAGACCTAAAAGTCTTCAACAAAAAAACTTCAAAAACAGACTCCAATGAGAGACTGCTGAATTGGAATTAATTTGCAAACTGGATAGAATTAACTTAGGCTTGAATAGAGACTGGGAGTGGATGGGTCATTACACGAAGTAAAACTATTTCCCCATGTTTATCCCCCTTCCCCTTCCTCAGACGTTCTTGTCAACTGCTGGAAATGGCCCACCTTGATTATCACTACAAAAGGTGTCCCCCCCACCCCCGCTGGTAATAGCTCACCTTAAGTGATCACTCTGGTTACAGTGTGTATGGTAACACCCATTGTTTCATGTTCTCTGTGTATATAAATCTCCCCACTGTATTTTCCACTGAATGCATCTGATGAAGTGAGCTGTAGCTCACGAAAGCTTATGCTCAAATAAATTTGTTAGACTAAGGTACCACAAGTCCTCCTTTTCTTTTAACTAAACAGGCAGGCTGCTAATGTTCCCATTGTTAGTTAATTGTTCCCATTTTCCTCAATTAAGGCTCCTTTACCTTGCCATAGTGGTATAAAAGGAGCCTTATTGTAAATGACAGTAAGGGAATCCTCAGCTAGGAAGGTCTGTATGGGCTTTCTCGCTTTTTCTTCTGTGCCAGAGAGGCACAATGGGGTCAGATTACAGCTCAGGATCTATTTTAATTATCCATTTAAAATAAATGCAGGACAATGACTAACAAAACTGTATGACTTTCATGTGTGAAACTCTGAGCAATTTAAAGCGGCAGTCTACTTTACAGTACACCAAACACCAAAATAAAAGTAATGTAATCTAAATTTAAATCCAGGATTATAACTGGAATGCAGGGTCTTGGTTACCAAGAATTCATAACATAAATTTCATGTGTTTAGAAAATGCTGAACAATTATTTTGATTTTTTTTCTATGGTATAAATAAAGTACCAAAATAAATGAAACTGGTGTGATTATATTGCATTATTTTGACAAATAAAATATCCAGAATTTTGGATTTTTTGTTACAGAATTCCCCCAGGAGTAACATGACTAATGGTTTTTCCTTTCAATGTGGAGCCAGATTCAGAGTGGGTTAGGTGCTGTCCTTCAGATCCCTTCTCAAAATTCTTCTTCCACTAAACATTTTCACTTGGTTATTTTTGTGTCTCATGACAGCAGTTTTAAATTTAGCAAAACATAAGAAATTACCATGATAACCCAATGTTCCCAAACATGAATCATAAAACACATAACATGTACCCTAAAGCTTTCCCACTGTCCCTTCTTAATTTTTCCTGAATGATTTTTCACTTATGAAGGACAATAATATTCATTGTATTATCTGTGTTTATATTAAGTTTAAGATTCTTGAGAGGGAACTTCATCTTATTTTATTCATTAATAGTACCGTGCACATATAAGTAATAAGATTACTTACATTTAAGACACTTGTGAATGCATTTCACATTATCCAATCTGTATCCTGTTTTTACCTTCCTAAGATCTCCTGACTACAGACATCCACACAGAGTCTTGACCAGGTGTTAGAATTAAGTTGACAGCAGGAGCAATCAGTGTGCAAGACAAGAGAGCTTGTGTCAGATCTAAATGGTTATTCCACAACTCTGCCTCTGGGTAGGATAGTGGTTGATCAACCCAAATTTCTGATGTTGTTTTAAGGTTGTATTAAACATGAAGACCTAAATCATTTCAAACAGTAGCTTCTGAAGAGACAGGGCCTTTTATTAATTTACCTTACTGTCATAAATATAAAGGGAAGGGTAAACCCCTTTGAAATCCCTCCTGGCCAGGGGAAAGCTCCTCTCACCTGTAAAGGGTTAAGAAGCTAAAGGTAACCTCGCTGGCACCTGACCAAAATGACCAATGAGGAGACAAGATACTTTCAAAAGCTGGGAGGAGGGAGAGAGACAAAGGGTCTGTGTGTCTGTCTATATTCTGTCTTTGCTGGGGATAGACCAGGAATGGAGTCTTAGAACTTTTAGTAAATAATCTAGCTAGGTACGGGTTAGATTATGATTTCTTTAAATGGCTGAGAAAAGAACTGTGCTGAATAGAATAACTATTTCTGTCTATCTTTTTTGTAACTTAAGGTTTTGCCTAGAGGGGTCTCTATGTTTTTTAATCTAATTACCCTGTAAGGTATCTACCATCCTGATTTTACAGGGGGGATTTCTTTATTTCTATTTACTTCTATTTTTATTAAAAGTCTTCTTGTAAGAAAACTGAATGCTTTTTCATTGTTCTCAGATCCAAGGGTTTGGGTCTGTGGTCACCTATGCAATTTGGTGAGGCTTTTTATCCAACATTTCCCAGGAAAGGGGGGTGCAAGTGTTGGGAGGATTATTCATTGTTCTTAAGATCCAAGGGTCTGGGTCTGTAGTCACCTAGGCAAATTGGTCAGGCTTTTTACCAAACCTTGTCTAGGAAGTGGGGTGCAAGGTTTTGGGAAGTATTTTGGGGGGAAAGACGCGTCCAAACAGCTCTTCCCCAGTAACCAGTATTAGTTTGGTGGTGGTAGCGGCCAATCCAAGGACAAAGGGTGGAATATTTTGTACATTAGGGAAGTTTTGACCTAAGCTGGTAAAGATAAGCTTAGGAGGTTTTTCATGCAGGTCCCCACATCTGTACCCTAGAGTTCAGAGTGGGGGAGGAACCTTGACACTTACAAAGTATGTTACTTAGATCTATTGGCCAGTGCTGCTTTCTACCAACTTCAGAGGTTTGGATTTGTATGGGTGTTTTTTTTTCCCCCTGAACAGTCTGAATAACTGCAACTCAAATGCCCTCACTTTTGCTCTGTTTAGAGTGTTCGTCATTTAATTGGAATCAGTAGTGCCCTATAAAATGATAACCTTGGAACCAGATTTTCAAGGATTTGGTGAAAGTAGCACCAAGCATAACTCTAGTAGTAATCTACCCTGGCAAAAATATGTAGCAGTGGTAGACTAGCTCTGGAGGGATCAAGTCACTGTCTGTTTGCGGAAGAGTTACTGACTTTTGCCTTTGATGTACAGTTGCAGAGAAGAGATTCTCCCCTCCCATAAATCTGTGTGTTGTAAGTAATACTGTAAAATAAAACTGTAAAAACTATGCATAGCACAATGGGCTCCTAGGCCATGACTAGGGCTCCTATGCACTACCTTAACACTCATAATGATAATACTTGTTCAGTCAGGATGGCTGCTATCAATTTCTTCGAAGGGAACAAAGTGAGAACAGTTGGCTGTACCCCTAGAAAGAGGCACAAAGGATATGAAAATATGTTCCATACCTACAAGTGCAGTAGAAGAGGTGTCCATCTTTGTATAGTTGCCTGGCTAATTCTAGCTGATGATTGTTCATCAGCTTTTCATTTACAACCACCAAGAGTGGTTTTCCTTTCTCCAGTGTCTCCAAACAAGTGCCTGCACCTACAGAAGAAGCCAGTACTATGAACAGTATTTGCACATGTGCATCCAAGTTTCACCTTACACTCTTGCAGTAAAAACCAATTAACCCTGAAGTATTTACTCACGCCAAACTCCTGTTATACTGAATGATTCCGCGGACATTTGGTTTGAATGGGAGTTTTGACAAAAAGGTTACAAAATTTAAACTGGCGACTGTCACGGTGCCATAGGATTGGTGCTGTGCCTCCAGCTTTGGAAAACTCTCTAGGAGGAACACCATCAGTGGGCCGGTGCCCCCTTGGGTCTCACTCTTCCTGCACAGCGTCGGCCTTGTGGCCTCACCACCTCCTTCGACTCGACCTCTGGGCTCCAGCTCTCCCGTTTCACGCGGTGAGCTCTGTTCAGTGAGTCCAAATGAGCTAGATTCCTGCTAGGGACTTGTCCGCTCTTTGGGAATTAATGCACCTCACCAAGCATTTGCAGACACACTCAAACTGCATTGTCAAAACATTAAGGTTTATTAGTCAACTGGAACACAGCATAGGAAGTTTTTAGGGCAGCATAGGGAACTGAAGGTTAAACGATAGACAATTCTGGCTAACTCCCAGAGTCCAGACCAGCTGTAGTGACCCACAGGGTTCAAGCTCTCGCTCTCTGACCTCCTTAGAGCTACCCTACCTGGCAACGCTAAAGTGCTGCCGTGGCCGCGCTTTAACATGGCTTGTGCGGTCACGGCACAGCACTGGGAGAGAGCTCTCCCAGTGCTCTAAAAAACCCACCTCCACAACGGGCCCGGCTCGCAGTGTTGGTGCACTGTCTACACTGGCGCTTTACAGCGCTGAAACTTGCTGTGCTCCGTGGGGTGTTTTTTCACACCCCTGAGCGAGAAAGATGCAGCACTGTAAATTGCCAGCGTAGACAAGCCCCCAGTCAGTTCCCAGGTGAGAGAGGTCTCCTTTCAGCCGCCAGTTCTTATCCCCCACCTCACAGCTTTGCCATCCTTTGTCCTTGAGCTGGTATGTTGCTGAGAGGTGCGGAAATCTCTCTCCTTCTGGGTCACTGGCTGCTAGTTGTCGCTATCCTGGTGATTGGATTTGCCACTATCGTCTCAAATCCTCCACTGACATGAGGTCAGCCTCTGCCAGTCCTTTTCCAATACCCCATTGAGGCTCAGACAGCGAGGTGACATTCATACGGATGCCCCTTAGCCTGCCCTGAGAGCAAACAGTCCTTTTCCACCCCTTGGGTAACAAGGCAGCATACAGGGGAAACCCAGGCACGCACCGGAGTCATGAAACGAGGACAGAAAATCCCCACTTCAGCGCAGGGACAACGCTACAAGCTCTAAAACGTGCCAGTGGCCCCGCAGGCTATGCCTGTTTGCCTGGCCCCCGCCCTAGAGCAACGACAGCGCTTCAGATCACCGGGGCTGCCCTGCCCCGGCTCACAGGAGGCAAGCTCTCGGCAGCCGCCCGCGGAGCTCACCTCCCTGGCCCCGGGGCAGCTGCCTGCGCCAGACGCCGCCGCCTTACCTGCGTGGCTGATCACCAGATCCGCTTTCTCAAGGTCCTCAGCCAGCGACTCCTTGAACCGGAACACGTCCAGTGTAAACGCCGCCGTGCGGAACGGGGCCGGGGCCGCCGCGCCTCTGCCAACCTGCAGGACGAGTCTGCCGTAGCCGAGGCTCCGCAAGACCTACAGCGGGTCGGGTGGGGGGCATGTTACCGCGGCGACGAGAGGGCTGGGTTGGGCCGCCCCGCGGGGCCAGCCCCGCTTCTCCCCTCGCGCGCACGAGCCGGCTCCTGACGGGCGCGGCGCCGGCTGAGGGGAACCGACCGCCCCGCGCGGGAGCCAGCCCCGCGGCCCAGCAGACGCTCCCACCCCGCGGGCAGGGAGCAGCCGGGGCGGCTGGGGGCCTGCGGCGCGAGCTGGGGCCGGGGCGGGGCAGGCAGGAAGCCGGGAGCCGCGGCAGGCCCTGGGTTGCACTAGGCCCCGCCGCCTGTAGGAAGGGCGCCGCGGCCTCACCTGGAGCGTCTCCGGGGTGGTCACCGCGGCGATCAGCTCCTCGAAGCTGGTCGTCCCCACGGTGACAAAGGCCGATTTCATGGCCAGCCGCTTCGCCTGGGCCGGGCCGGGGGCGGCCAAGCGGCGTCTCTCCCGGACAGGCGGGATGCGAGCGGCCGCCAGGGGGCGCGCTCGGTTCAGCGAAGCCGGGCCTGTCCCGAGCGGCGAGCCCCACGCTGGGCGAGCGGCCCAGGGGGCAGCGTCACCCCAGTGACATATGGTCGGGCGGGTCTATCACACAAAGGTTACCCACACACAGACGCACCCACATGGCCCCCAGAGTGACCCCTGCCCATCCCCTGTGAACCCCGAAATAAAGGTAACCAAAGCAATCCTCAGCCTGCCCTCAGAGCCAGGTGTTCCTTTACTGCTAAGCACAAAGTTGCTATTTGGTGTTGTTTTTACCCAGCAGTGGGGAGATGCTTTCCCCCAGAGACAGGAGCTAGGCTGGGGCCTGGAGAACGGACAAGGAGCTAGCATGCAACGATCTAAGTTTACACCTAGTCTGCTATTTTCATTTTTGTTACTTATTTTTATCACAAGAATTCCTGACCAACTGTGGCTTACATAGCTTCGATAAAGAGCAGAGATTTTCCTCTATGCCATGCTCCAGTGCCCTCAATGTCAATGAAACAAACCACCTTGGAAAGACCAGAAATGGGGAATACCCACTCATTCCCAAACAAAACTGTGGTTAATGGAGACCTGGCAAAGACTTATCTCTTCCTGTGTGCTTTAAGAGCCCAACTACACTCTTATACATGGTTTAATTTTAATTTTTCAAAGATTTTAGCAAACATCCAAAAATTTCACAAAATTAGTGTTTCTGATTCATTTCACTGTGCAGAAATGGGAGACAGAAACAAAGTCCAGACAACTCAAATTTGGATAATTAGCCTTCAGATAATCATGGTTTATTTGTAGGTGTTACTGCAGCACCGACCGCTGTGACATCTGGCACAATAACTGTAAAACCTACTCCTTTGCCATGATTAAAACACAGTTCATTTTTGCAACTTTTTTTGTCCCTGCAGAGTTAACTCAGGCTCTTAATCAGCTGTTGCCCATAATCTCACCCTCAAGCCCTCCCTGCCACTGCTCCATCCATGCAGAACCCTCTGACCTGAGTTTAGTGATGCTTTAAACCCAGTTTAGCTGGGTGTTAGAGCTCAGGTGCCACTTTTACTCAGGCTGGTAACCCTCCCAGTTTATGATGCAGAAGTAGCCTACATCACCAAGTGCTAATAGACCTCCAATGCCTTCCCACAATACTCTCCCCCCACCCCTCCTTCCCATTGCCTAGAAGGACAGACAAATTCTCTCACAATTTACTGGAAAGAGCAACTCAGCTTACTGCAGTACCAAGAACTATGGGATATGTCCCCCAAACTCCTGATGACCCATTGGTGAGTGCAGCACCAGTGAGGACACATTAGCTCAGGTATGTATGACTTCACTGTGTGGCTGCTCACATTTGAGTATATCTGCATGTTGCGCTGGGGGTGTGATTCCTAGCTTAAGGAGATGTACTTGTGCTAGCTCTCAGTGAACTAGTGTGCTAAGAACAGAACGTAGCCATAGGAGCATGAGCAGCAGGATGGGCTAGCCACCATAAGTACATACCTGGTTTCTCTGACAGGCATGTACTCTGGGTGGTTAGCCTTCATGCTGCCATAACTACACTCTTTAGTGCATTAGCTCGATCAGTGCTAACACGAATATGTCTCCTCAAGCTGGAAATCACACCTCTAGCTCGAAATATAGACACCCTTTAATTCTATTCCTCCTGTTCCCACCTGGAACTTGCTACTATATACTTCTTGATTACTTTGTTTCTTTTAATTTCCTTCCCTGTTTTTTTCCTCCTGAGGTCCCATCTGACACCTGTCTCCCGTTGTCTCTCTTCAGAGCAAACCACCTGTTCTCTGGGGAGGAGCTACACTACCTCCCTATTACAATTTCAGAATAGCAGCTGTGTTAGTCTGTATTCACAAAAAGAAAAGGAGTACTTGTGGCACCTTAGAGACTAACCAATTTATTTGAGCGTAAGCTTCTGTGAGCTACAGCTCACTTCATCGATGCATCCGATGAAGTGAGCTGTAGCTCACGAAAGCTTACTCTCAAATAAATTGGTTAGTCTCTAAGGTGCCACAAGTACTCCTTTTCTTTTCACTATTACAGTGTTTCTAAAGGAAAATGTGAACCACACACATGGTTTGTTCAGATGTCATTCTCCTCCACCATCCAATCAGAAACTTGCTGGTGGAACTGTATACTAAAATAATAGTAATATTATATTTGCATGTACATGTATGAAAGGATGAGATTTTAATAGATACATTCTGGTGAGCATTGTTTTCTCAGGCTCCTCAAAACCAGGTGAATTCCTCCCTTCTCTGTCAGTGGATTAAAGAGTTTGGTGCAGTGACAGTTGTAAGAGCCCATGGGAACAAACCAACACAATAAAAGGCTGTTAGTGGAGCAGTTTCTGAGACTTGTTGTGTATGAAGAAAATCCAGGGTACTTAGAAGTGTAGTTTTAGCAGAGATAAGGAAGTTAAGTACAGATAGGAAAATAAGAAGGACTATAGTTTCCCTTGAGCAGCATTCACTGTCTTCCTTGACACCTACTCAGAGCAGGGGGTCTTGTCTAGAGGTCTCTGCTAGCTGTCCTCTTCTGGTACCCTTTGAGTGAATCTGCAACTTTAGCCCTTTATATTTGTCCTAAGGCATTTATCATATGGCCAACCCTGTTAAAAATCATGAGTCAGGCCCCCCAAAATCATGATAGTGTCTTAAAAATCATAAGGTTTTTTTTTTAAAAAACTAATACATTTTTGTTTTCTTTGTATAATGATTTTTGACCCTTCAAAGTGTTATTGGGCCACTTTTTCAAGCTCTTCTCTGAAAAAAAAATTTTTTTAAAATGAAAACTGAGATTCTTTTGCAATGTCTTATTCCAGTAGTTAGGGCTTTAAGAGAAATACCAAATGTTGTGAGGCTTGCACTAAAACCACAAGAGTTGGCAACAGTGCCTTTAGTTGACCTCTGAGTCTTTCTAGCCCCTTCTCTTTTTTTTTTTTTTTTTGCAACAGAAAAAAAATTATTTTTTTGCAACAGGAAATTATCGTTCCTCTGGGGTTTCACTCACTACCCTGAAGGTCAAATAAAGTAAAGCCTTTCACCAGTACCAAAACAGCACACACTTAAAACTATCATGGTATGGGAGACAGAAGGAAAAGAGACAAATGTGGTTTCAATTCTTAGTTTTATATTTTATTTAGAATCCTATAAGCATAAATAACTCTGGCTCTGTATATGGTCTTGCAGATAGAGAGCATTAACTAAAAATAAATCCCAGAAATTATGCATGTTCTCCTGGAAACCAGTGTCTGGTGACCCTTTGTTGACCTCCAAAAAATCCTGTGCACAAAGGAGACATAAAAGATTTTAAATGCTTCAGGTTACAGAAGGTGAACCTTTCAGGAGAGCCAAGAATGCACATTACCTTGACATGTAACTCTGCAAAGAGCTTAAAAATGAACAGCAATGAGACAGCAAGCATTGCCTAGTAGACTGAGCACCAGGCTAGGATCCATTGTGCTCCTGAGTTTTAATCTTGCCTCTATCACTAACAGGCTATTGCACCTTGGGCAAACCATTTACCCTTTCTGTGTCTTCACCTGTAAAATGGGATTACTTCTATTTACCTATGTATGCTTGCCAGGGGGGAGGTGTGAGGATTAACAAATCAAAGGGAAATTGAATAATTTTAAAACAAACATTCTCTTTAAGTTGCAAATTGTAATTTTAAAAGGAAGAATAATTGTAAAAGGGTTTTTCTGTCTCTCTCCCCCCACATGTTTAGAAGGGCCTCTTGAAAGGTTTGTGATTATTATCACCAGACATGGTCAGAGCTACCCATCTGCTTTTCTCTCTGAGCACTCTCCTGCCTTCAGTTTCAGCTTTGCCTCCTCCCTTTTACTGTCCTCTTGCAAGGCCTGTGGAAAAGCATGTCTCCTGATGGCCTGAAGAATACAGTCCTATGAGAACCAAGAGACAGGGGATTAGAGAGGTCCTGTTGGGATGGGAGATCAGTCCACGTGACACATTTTTTCCTACAAAGTGACCCACAGTACAAAACAGCAGGTAAACTTGTGTGCCACTGTGCTTTACATTGTCACAAGGTGACAGCCTGACTGGCCCTTTTCCCACCTGTGACTCGTCTGCCTCCCCAGGTTGGGGAAATTAGAGTAGCTCTATGACAGGGAGGTCATATGGGTAAATTAGTCCAGGCCTGGTAATAAAAGGGAAACTTCTAAAAAGGGAGATGAGGCCTGTTTTGCTCTTCTAGTCTAGGCTAGATGGGATACAGTTGAAAGGGTCTAGCTGGGATGGAACTGAGTAAAGGCTGCAGCTGGCCTGAATGATCAGTACAGAGCCCAGAAGGAGAGCTGTGGCATTTCTGACCTAAGAAGGGAAAAACCTTTGCAAGTTAACAGTGCAGATCCTAGGAGGAGGGTTGTGGGATCCTGGGAACAAGGACTGGACTGGAGGAGTGAAGGAGCAGTTTGATTTGCTGTTAGAGACTTAATAAATAAAATCTTACAAAGCAGAAATTTAGTTTACAGCATTCTGGTCTGTGAGTGACTTCTTACAAGGGCCCCAGAGACAGTTAAAGCCAGTACCTGAAGGGCCATGTTGTACCACAAGGGGGTGCTCTGAAAGGACTATCTTACACATATGGTATATGGGTAGGGCTTCTATTATATCTGCTTCCACTATAGTATATGCTTTAGAAATCACTCCCTTGTAGTCTGCATTACTGCTCTGTGTAGACAAGCCTTCGGTACAAGTAACCATTGCTGGTGTTTATTGGATAAACTCCAGTTTATTATTTTTTTAAGTGGGGGTGTTTTATTGGTTATAAAACCAATTATGGTTATAAAAATTGAAAATCAGAAGCCCTATATATGGGACAGTGCAAATCTGATACTGTTTTCCTATGGCAAGAGTGAGGTCATTGTGTTAGTGGAGGAAGTGCAATGGGACATACACAAAGTGCTGTCAAAGCACAAAGGAAACACTGATAAACAGAAGAAAAATATTTTTCCCCTCCATCTTTCAAATTATAGTCCTTTTAGGAGTTAACTTGTAGCAATGTCCAAATGATCAGATTTAAATGAGATTTTCAAGATAACCACATCTCTTTACTGTTTATACAATACTGTACAGAGCATTAGATTTCCATATGTGCTAGCAGTCTCCTAATTAAAACCTTGCTGAAAAGCAGCAATATTGTCATATGAGCAGAACACGTGAATGTTTTCAAAAAGTTTTAGAGTATCTTAATTTTGTTTTGTAGGGCTCTGAAGAACAGCGCCCATGACGCAAACATCCCACTCTATGCACCCTGTTCCAATATGAGCTGTCCTGATGATGCGTCAGTCACTGTAGTAAGCATGAGTTAGCACATGGAGTGCGAACAGAATACAGCTCACATCTGAGAATGTGGTAAGATTTTTGTTTTCTCAACATTAAGTGGATCTGTGAGGTTTTCAATATCTTATTTTTATAGAGATTGAGCTTGTAACATTTATTCATGTGTCAAATACCATTGAAGTCAATGGGACTACTTACATGAGCAAGGATAGCAGGATTGGGCTCAGGTCTTTTAGTGTATTAAGCAAGAGTGTTTATGGAGAAAACTATATAAATAATCATTTTAAAACTATGGTGAAAATTCTGTTTATCCTATTTACATGGCAAGTCTACTGCTGAGAGGAGCAATATTAACTGAAAACTGAGTACAGTGGGGCTAGTCATATGCATAAGCTTTTGTAGGATGAGAACCCTGCCTGGCCCTTTAAAATTGCTCCTGTTAGGAAATTTCCTGCCTGTAGGATGACTTCCTTGAAATTCCTGTAGCTATGACTCTTACTTCCTGCAGGTCAGGAGGAATTCTATCTACCTTAGGGTTTTATACTGCCGCCCATCGTTGTAGTATCAGAGTGCTTTCCACATAAAATCAGTGAAGTCCCTAATGGACTTCATGGAGTCTTTGGCATCTCTCCATTGTTGGGGGGACAAAACTCTTCTTGGGTAGTGGGTGTTTTTTAATTTTTGGTTCAAACAAAAACCCTACATCTGATACATAAATACAAGTGTCCACCATTGTAGCACAGAATAATCCTTTACTGGCCACAGAAACTGAACCACAAATACACTGTCTTAAGCCTAATGCAATATACAGTAGTACATGCGAGAAAGAACTACCAAAAATAAGCACTAATCATATTTATTTCCTGAGTTAGTTAATATGACAAGGTTACACACAACAACTAGTGTTTTTTAGGAAGATGCACAAAAGATTTAGCGAATCTAATTATACAGCTGTTTGTCATGTTGATAGTTCATTAACAATGATAATTAATGCCCCATTGCTTTAATTTAGCACAAGCCAAACTGCAAATTGTTTAAGTTAAATAAAGCAGACTGTACTGATTAATGGATATTTAGAAAGATATTATGTTTGAATTTAGTAGATATTATGATGTGATACAATATTGGCATGGATGTGTGGAAGCCAGAGTTTAGGTTGAATGTTAATATTCTGGATTTACACAGGTGTGATTGAGATCAGATTCTGCATTGGAGTCAGTAAGTCTCTAAATCTTTTTGAGAATACGTAAGTGATATTTTTAAAAAACAAAACAAAAACAAGCTTTCAATATAATATTCTAATAGTTGTGAAATACCATGTAAAGTTAGGTGGGGGAAAAGCCTTTTCTAAAATAAAGGTACAGACATGAAGCCACTCCAATACATTAGTAAGCAGAAGCCTCCTCAAACTTCATATCAGCAGATTAAAATGCATATTCAGAAAAATTGAGAGGTTTTCACTAGTCTCAGTCTGTCTGTTATTCAGATGGGTGGTAGTGCTGAGGTTTGGCGTACATGCTGATAGTGTTGTGGGAATGAATACAGGCCTCCTTCCTTATTATCAAAGATTGCTTTGGCCATTTGTGTGTCTGTGTCCCAAAAAGCTAGAGTATGCTCCTCCATTTTATGCTGTATTCTAAAACCTACTGAATGATACCTGTCAGTGTTCTATATTTGGCTTGAATTGTGACTCCCCTAGGGCTTCTCAGGAGTGTGCCATGTTAAGTAACAATAAATATTACACATTGCTAAAGAAAAAACTAGTAGGTTGACCTCTTGGTAAGCCCCATATGGGTTATGAGTTTTGAACTAACTTTGGTCCCAAATGTGCATAACTTTTATTCCAATGCAGTTATTAATCAAAGCTCTGTTTATCAAAACATGTTTCAAAGTTAGGAAAACACAGTGGAGTTCTTCCTACATAAAATGGGCCTGATTCTTTTCTGGTGCTAATCACCTTCATTTTCTACATGTGTTGAGTGTGCTCAGCACCTTGCAAGACCTGACCTTACATCACCAGCCTGTCAAAGATAATCTGTCCTCAATTTATTTAATCTAAACCACCCAAGATTGATGGCCTATCACCAGGGAGCCCTGACTACTCTGGGAGTGCTTTTAATAGTCTATGTCTGAAATATTGTATGCAGGAAGGAAATTGAAATGGGGGGGAATCTGCATACTTATCTCACTGTAAACATATTACAAATTAAAAGTATTATAAATAAATGAAAATGGGTGGGTACATTTCTATGGAGAGCCTTACATCAGAAAACAGGTACAAATCCTTTCCTTCTTATACAGGGCCCCAAAAGGAGTGCGAATGCTGTGCAGGGCGGGGGGAGGATGGGATAAGGTACGTGGGGGAATGGGGGAATGACAGAGGGATAGTGCATTCATTGGATTAATCCTCCACATAAGGAGGGGATTTAGATAGTGTGACCACTACTATAGTCCACAGTGTTGCCAACTCATGACTTTTACTGTGAGTCTTGCAATATTTGGTGTCTATCTTATATCCCCAGCTCCTAGATTCATGTGAGAATCTCAGCTTAATTTTTTTTTAAGTTGGTTTCTAGCCCTTATGGCTGCAGAGAAAAGCTTGAAAATGTGACTGAGTGCCCCTGAAAGCTCCGAGACCAGCAAGCAAATAAAAACAATAACATTGATTTAAAAATCATATTTTTTTTAAATTAGTTTAGTGATTTTTCTGAGGCCTGTCTCATGATTCTTGAATGCCTGGGGCTGAGTCCATGGGCTGAAGTGTAATCCATAGTATGGCACAGCTGTGCTGGTGCTCCGTGCCCTGCCAGTGGATTGGGGTATTCCCCTTAATTCTGACTTGACTTATGGGAACAGAAGTTGGTATTTAGCCTGTACTTCATCAGATCCTCAGCTAATGTATATTGGCGTAACTCCGCTGACTGTGATGGAGCTATGCTGATTTATACCAGCTGAGGATCTGGTTTGCTGCATACACATGATGCTTAGTTTCCTCTCAAATGTAGATAAAAATGCTGTATTACAGAAATGGAAAATGGGCCTCAAAAAACCACGAGAAAACACTAATTTACAGTCAGTGTAAGAGACATGCAGAAAATTGAAAAGGAAACAAAATAGTTTGTATAGTGGTCAAAATACAGGCCTTTGCAAAGGGCTGAAAGGGAGTCTGTAACATATCATAAGGAGAGCTATCGTGGCTGTGAAGGTTCAGTATGGCTGGCGTTTCCTGGCAACCAGTCTCTTGGATATCCTCTAGGGAACCTCAGCTGGTGACAGTTTGGCACTGTTTCTTGCTCTCTGTGAAATGATATTCCTGTATCCCAGCTACCAGAAAATACATCAGCAGCAATCCACTATGTGAGTCCAATACCATTTCAGATGTTCACACAATCCCTTGGATATACCTGTTTTATTTTAAATTAATTTTCATCCAGGTAAATCACGTTCTCTGAAATCTCTGAGCTTTATTCTCTAAAGGCAGCTGTGTTAGTATAAGTGTAATCAGATCCTTAGATGGTATATGTGCATTTTCACAGGCACAAAGACCTGCTGTACATCTAAAATATTCTGTTCCTCCTTTCAGTATAACCCTACCTATAGAGATGTATAGACATCACCACTGTTGGCTATACAATGTACATGCCGTGTGGGAATAGCTTAAGCATCTAGTTAACTAAAAGCGCCACTAAAGGCCTGAAGAGGAAACTGAAAAAGCAGCCAAGTACTGAACGAGTAGCCACTAGAGGGCAGTGCTGCACATCCAGACAGACATTACGCCAGGCTCAAAAGACATCAAACAGACTAATTTTTACTCTTTCCAGTCCCTTTCATTAGCATCCCCACACTTACAAAATCCTTCTTACTGTTACTGCTGTCATCCATTTGTTATTGCCAAGCTCATTGTCAAAACAAAATGTAGAGAGAATCTGAATGTGTATTAGATTCATTTCACAGTGGAGGGACAGTGTAATGGGTTGTACCTGGCTGCTGTGGCTCCCTACAGGAGGCCCTGTGGTCCTACTACATCCTGCCCCAGCAAAGGAGTAGCAAAGGTGGGGCCTCCAGGCCAGCTAGAGAGGTCTCATGGAAGCAGCCAATCAGCAGCCTAGCAGGCTCAGATAAAAGGAGTTGCATGCTCTTAGCAGGACAGTTCCGGGCTGGGACCAGAGGGGCAAGGAAAGGGGCTTCTCTCTGGCCACAGAAGTTTGACTGGCTGCATTTGCTTAAGCTGGGGGAGAGAGGACCTGAGAACTTTAACCCTAAGGTTAGGGGTGAAGATAAAGGGGCCAGGTGAGAAGAGGTCCAAGGGAACAGCAGCAACTAATTGAAATGAGTGATATATGGCGGGTGGTGGAACCAGGAATAGTGGGTGGGGCTGGGTTCCCCCACCAGCGAAGTGGTATAATCTCTGAGCAGGGGACAAGACTCCTTTAGAAGCCCAAGCAAAGGGCTGAATTTAAAAGGTCCAGAGTCAGGGCTGAAGACCATGGTGAGGACAGATAGACAGTTTTTGTTGGACTCTTTACTATCATGGAAGGCGTTCATTTTGACTGTGACCAGGCTAGAGGACTGAGCCACCGACCTGCCAACCAAGTTCAACAGCCTGCTGCTGCAGGAGGTACCAGGGGATGAGAAAAGGACTGCCATGCCACATCCAGCCACTAGGAGGTGCTCAATAAAGTTACAGACTGATATAGGGATCTGGGATCTGCATGAGGCTTTGAGAATTGTACTGTGTTCAGACTGAGAGCTTGTCTGGTGACAGAAAAAAGTGCCTGAGGGATGTACACCTCCTCTTCTACGTGACATCTCAGGTGGACATTCATTATTTTGAACTCTGCTTGTCCTCTTCTTTTAATTTTTAAATTGGGCTTGAACCTGATATTGTGTTTTCTTTTAGTAAATATAATTCTTATGAAAAGTCCCAGTCTCCTGACACTGAGGAAGTTAAGTTTATTTTATCTACAGAACAAGTACAGCACAGGTATTGGTGGCACCAGCTCCCCCATCACTGCCTTTTCCTCGCTGAGATGAGAGGACAGGTTGGTGGGCCCGTCCATTCATTCCTGGGCCTATGAAGTTGCCACCTAGGGTGCCAATAGCAATGACAGCTTTGTGATGTGTTAGCTGTCCAGGTGGGGTCTGCCCTGTCACCGCTAACACAAAGGCAATCTAACAGCAATAGAAGGTGGTGATTTGTGGTATTGCTGTATGAGCCTCATTCAGGCATCTCAAATTGAGGATCCTCGAATTATCCAGTCTCTGCCAGCGCTCTTTTTTTAATATGTTTGGAGATTCTGACCCAAACAGAATCTGTGCTAAAAAATATTTCTACTCACTTCTTGTATTTCATTAAATTTTAATAATTTTTATCACCAGCAATGTCAAAAATATCAGTTATGTGGAGGCAAACCAGATGGTGGAGAGTGCAACATACATTTCACACAAGTAGGGAATTATGAAGTTTTGAGCTGTAGGCAGTGTTTTTTTGAGCGGGAAGGAGAAATAATCTAGAGAAGTCCTTTTATACGTGTAATGAATTTGGAAAGCTCTGTGTGTACTTTACAAATACGGTGTTCTCTCTCAATTAGATATCAGCAAATGTGTTGCAATTCCAGACAGTCATCTGTCTAATAATCAGTCTTGCTAGAATCCACTCAAACATATAGGGTCAAATTCATATTGGGTGTAGCTTAACCAGCTTAGATCTAAAACAGAAGTTTGTTATGTTTGGGAGAGTGATTACTGCTAGAAGTGCTAATGTCAAAACAAGACTGTTTTGCATTACTCTTTCCCTAGAGTTAACGTTGCTGAACTCACAGTTGTCCTGTTTGTCTCAGCCTAAAACAAGCATGGCTGCCTATTTATCTACACTTCCAACTACAGTAACTTCACTTCTCTCTTTCAGTGTGGAAACCATTGTTCTTGTCACAGTACCATATTTAAAATACTGATCAACTGTGGAAAAATTGTACAGTCGTGCCAAGTAAAGGGAAATTGCCACCAACTGAAGCTTAGGTATTGGTTTATTTGATTTTGTGTTAAGTGAGTTGCAGTCCGTCTGTGAAAACAAACGGATTGACAGATGTGGATGGACTTAGGTGTTTAATCTGTGCAAAGGTACACAGCCTGGGCAGTAGGAGTAGAAATCGGAGTGTGCCTCAGCTGTACTCCAGAGGGACTACCACTAGGAGTGACCAGATTCTCCATTCCCTATGGTGTTATCAGTCCTTGGCTACTTTGCAGAGACAATGGCACTACATTTGGCTTTGGGAAATAGACATTTGTCCACTAGGAACTGGTCTGAGATCAGCATCACACAGACCACTGAACAACGATCAGATTCTAACAACTTTAGATCACTATCAGCCAGATCTAAAATTGATGCAGCCGCCTCTGTGAAATGATCCATGTCCAATTACTAGTCCCTGGGTCAGGTGCTGATTCCCTATAAGTGCTGTATGTGGTAAGGTAGAGGCATCATACAGAGGATACATCTGTAAGTGCCTGCTGAAGAGGAGTTCTGATGAAGACACTGTTGGCACAGTTACTAGTAAGTTCATTTTTTTTTTAATGGTGACTTTTTTGATGTCAAAGAAATTATTTGTATGTAAAATTACAAGAAAACTGCCTAACCTCATCTCAGAGCAGACGGTGTTACATTTCTTTATTTCTCAAGGGCACTACGTCCTCATGAATGGCTCTGTCACGGTGCATAAAATTGTTCCAGTTCGATTCTCTTTATCTAAATCTTTCTTTTATTTAAAAGATGGCAGGTTGATGAAGATGCATATAAAAGCCCTGCCTGGTGCTGCGGCTGGTAGTGTGCAGAGTTCGGCTGGGGATATATTTCAGATCCCTTATTGTTTTCTGTTTATACACAACCTGCCCTCAGGTGCTAATTAGCTGCAAGAACTGCATATACAAACAATATTGTTGTGTTTTTTCTATACCAATACATTTGTGGTCAAGGTGAATGTTACTGGGTTACTTGTTCCCAGATATCTAGGACACTAACAGCGTGATTGCAAAGATTTCTGAGACAAGTTTTTCATCTTAAACTAAGTTCTACTTTATTTAGGCTTGGACTATAGGTACTGAAGGTTAATTCCTCAATAACAGTAGTTCTTGATGATATGCCAGATGCAGTACATAAGTTTCAATATTGGTATGTTATCTGCTTTCAGTAGAACATGACCACACATAGCATTTGCTTAAACAGGGGTGCTCTTTGCCAACAGCCATACTCAGCTGGCTTGATTCTATATTGTGTATATTGGAGCAAATTCTCCTGCGTAGTCTGCTTTGATTAGATCACACAGATAAATAGGATTTGGAGCATGTCAAATATTTCCCCAGGGACATTAGCTCTAGGACACAGAGGAACACAGGAATATTGGAACAGACCAATGGTGGTCCCAGTCCAGTGTGGTGCTTCTGAGGATAGCCATTGACAGGACTGTATTGTCTTCAGGACATCTTATTTTTCTTGGTGGAAGACAAGTTTGCTTACTTCCTGTTAGGCTATTAGCCTAAAAACATAGTTAAAGGGATCAAGTCTTAAGGAGACTTGTAGATACTTAAGTAACAATAATATACTGATTTCAAGCTGAATACTGCACTTCAAAAGAAGCTATGATAAAAAGAACCAGAGAGTTGTCTCTGTGGGTTTGTCTAGCACAAATGAACACCAATTACAGTGTATTCTTTCCATTGGGGCTAGTCCATCATTTTGTCTAATTATGGTATGAATGGTAAAATCCGTCATTCTGTAAAGAACTAATTCTGAATAGAAATCCTAAAAATCTTAAACAACTCCAATTATAATGCATTTCTTAATACATTAGCCAGATAAAGTATATGCCATCTACTCACTACATTAAAATGCTCTAGGCATGAGAGGGAGAAACTGCAGTCATAGGAGACAAAAGAGAATATCAAATAACTTATTTGACCTCCTCTCAGCCTCACTATGGGCTTTTATTAAGTTTAAGGCCTGGTCTACACTTAGGAGTTTTATCAGCATAGCTATGGCAGCTAGGATATGATTTCATTTTTTTCCCCTGACATAGCTGTGTTGGTGAAAGCTCTAGCGTAGATGCAGTTATACTAGTATAACTTTACATTTAAAAATTTAACTGACATAACTGTTTTGGCTAGAGGTATAACTTTATATAGCTTTTGGTAAAAAAACACAGATAAAAGCCCTAATATGGCTGCAGTTATGCTGGTATAAAGCTGATTTAGACTAGAATAGTTATTCCCCATTCTGTAGGGAATAGCTGTACTGCTGTCAATATATTCACATCATAAAACCACATCACAGCACTACTTAGCACATTTGTTGCCAGTCTCAACTGAGAGGCAGACAGGATGTTCCTGGGCCCTGAATTGCGCTGACCACGGAAGTGTCTCCTCATTGGGGTGCGGCAGTAACTTGTTCTGTGTAGAAAGGACTTCAGTTCCCATTGCGGCCAATTTAGCAGCTTTCAGCAACATTAAATGCACTTAGTATGCAGATCTGGCAAACAGCAAAATAAAAATCTACTGGCTGTTAACTTTAGACAGACAACTATGAAGGCAAACAAGGACATACGCTGAAAGTATTCTTAGCCACAACTCCACAGGCCACATTCTTTGCTCTGGGGCTCATAGAGGGCACACTGTGATGTCATCGAGAGCCACCGGAGGGAAGAATTTATGTTCTTGGACCTGAAAAGCAGGCATGCTTAAGTCTGGTTTGGTGAAGTCAGGCTAGGGGAAACAAAGCTTAGAATGAAATCAGTTCTTCCCCTTCTGAAATCAACAGTCTCTGCAGGGTCTGTGAGGTTTTGTTTGCTTGTCTCTTTTCTTTCTCCATTCCCTGGAGCACGTCTGCATTGCAGACTGTTTACATTTAACTTTTTTCTCTCCACATCTATAATATGTCTTCCAACAGAGGATATAAAAAAAAAAAAGAGTCAAGCCTCAAACCACCGCTGGGAGGTAGTATCTCCCCCTTTTACAGATGGGGAGAGAGATGACATAGTAAGTCTGTGACCAAATTGGAAGAGAACCCAGATTTTCTGACTGTCAGTCCTGTGCTTCAGACCTCTTCTTCTCTCCAATATCCAGCACAGACTTGATTGGTGCTATTGAGGAGATTGAAAATGACAGTTAAGTTCCAAACCTCTGCTGTGGATTAGTCAAAAGAGTGCAGTGACTGAAAAGAAAATAAACCAGTAGGGAATATAGCTGCAAGTCTTTCCAAACTCAACTCAGCAGAGGGTAGTTCTAGATTAGGAGTACTCTAATCATTCTTAAGAACAGGGTAAAAATCACGTAAGAATGAGATCACTGTACTTAAACATATTGCTAGACACCAGTGTAGTCAATACAGTGTTCTCTTCTGCGTTTGTAAACTAGCAACACCTATTAAAGAGACACTGTTAATATGAAAATTGCCTGAAATCTGTATTCCCATATCCACCTCTCTGGTGAAAGCTAATTATAACTCTTCACTCCTGAGAAAGGCCTCGCTTACTCACAAACACTGAGTGAAGGATCTTCCAGACTTACTAAAAAGAGAGAATAAACAGCCTTCCCAGAAGGGGTACTGCATGTTGTATTTATTTACAGATTTTTTTTTTTTAAAGAAAAGATAATTACTATCTGAAATGCCACCTGACTTACTCCAGGAACAGGCCAGTGTAAATAAACACACAGCTCATTTTAGATTAGCAAGCCACCCTGATTTCCACAGAAGGGGGCATTTGCCCACTATGATAATACAAATGATAATCACCACAGTGACAATGTATGGAATCTCCTGGGAGTCAGACAGTAGCTCCCAATGCTCCAAGTAGATGGGGATGTTGTTTGCTGGGTTTATCTTTTCTTAGTGGGTGGGGGAGGAGAATGTAAAAGAACCAGTACACACCTATGCATGAGGCTACAAAAAGTAAGCCATTTTTTTTTGCCCTTTTTTTTTTTGCCTATTCATCTTCTCTTCCAAAAAAAAAAAAAAAAAAAGATAAACCCAGTAACTGAAAAGTCCCCCTATGAAAGTGACTCTCAGATTGGTCCGTGAGCATGTGATGACGGCCCATGGAGTGCTGGCTGATCACATGAGCTTGGCTCCTCCTCCTTTCACCTTTAAATCACATTCAAAGAAGCCAAAATTATATTAATTATCTTCCTGGTATTAATTTTTCTATGTAAGTGATTGTTATAGTTGCCAGAGCACCGATATGTCAATGTAAATGCAAGGGGAGGTGTATTTGAGACAGTCTCTCTCTACCTACATACACACATACATGAATATGTTTGTATAAAGGGGATATGGATAAACCAGGCACATGCTGTAGTTGATCCTAGCCCAAGGGACAGCTTGCTAAAGGGGACTTGTTAAAAATTGGTTGCTCCTGGGAGAAAATATGTCTCAGGCTCTCTGCATTCAGAAGACTTTGCCTGCCAATAGGGTCTAGTTTCTCATTTGCCTTCTGCTGTAATTTGGTTTGGATATTGCTTGTTTCTCAGATTCCACTGCCAGAGAGGTAACATAAATCTAAGTAACAAGTGAGAAATGCCTACAGTCTCTGGAACCACACGTTCCATTCCCAGCTGGGCTGACTCCATGCTTCATCCTTCCAGAGTAGATCTATTAAGGTCCATGAGGTTAAATGGGGAGACAGAATAAGTATGATCTAGGCAGCCAGCGTGCAAGCTACCCCAAGGTTGGCCCACTCCTATGTTCAAACCCTGACCCGGAAAAACCATCTCTTGCAGTAAGAGGGTAACTTAGTGTCATGCCTATTCAGTCCTTGGGCTCTTTGTTGTGACTGCCACTTATGATGGTGGTTTCCTTTTGTGATGGAAAAAGGACCGTCCATGAATAGTGCTGTCTAGTCCAAGATTAGTTCCATATTTCACTGGTCTGTTAGGCCAGCCAGTGTTAAAAAAGGAAACCTATTATAATTTCTCATCAAGTATTTATCCTCATCTTCTACTTAGTGGACCATTTCTGGGGAGGGATATACAGTGCAGTTTATGATGACATAAATAAATCACAAAGCTAAGCACTAGGGCAAAAAAAAAACAGTAGCACATTTAGGCATACAATGAATTCTCATTGAAATTCTGAGTTTTGAGCCTTATTAATTGAATTCACTCCCACTGCATTTTCCCCTTTTATAGGGCACTTACTATGCTATGTGAGTTTCATATCTTTCTTATATTCAGCACAAATACACATACTAAAAAAGCTTTGGTTTGGTCCCTGTTTTGTTTCTGGCTTTCTTTGTTTGTGACAGAGGAAAAACACACCTGGACTCTAGCTTTGTCTTCTTAAGTTACACGTGTGTATCTTGTGATCTGTGATGAATCATTCCTATGACCTGCCATGCATATCTTGCCAGCAGTCTGCATTTTGCTATGAATGGTTCTGTTAGTAAAGCATATAGCCTGCAGGAGGAAGCTAGGTGTTGCACATCTTTGAATACAAATGTCCACAGAGATGCACCTTTTTTTGTGCAGCCATCACTGTACATATTACTAGTCTCTCTTTTACCTGGTGTTTCTTCTACACAGGTGTAGAATCCATACTCTGACCTAGAAGGTTTGGTTGTAAATGTGTGCATACCGCAATGCCGGCTGCTCCTTGGTGGATGATCTTGGGCAAGTCACATCTGAGTGCTTCAGTTTCCCCAACTGGGAAAAAAGGGGCAACGATGTTGAACTATTAAGGCTCCTCAGTAGCCAGAGTGGTAATAGAGCTCAAGTATTTGTCTCCATGCCCTCGGCCTAACTCATGAACTCTCCCTTAGGTAGCTTGTTTCAGAATTGAGTGAAAGAGACTTTTCAAACACCACAAGAGTGAATCTATTTTTTTGTTCAAAATTTTCAATGAAAACTGAATTTTCAGAAGTGGTTTATATTTAGGGGTTGGTTCAGGAACTCTAAACCAGACAAAAGTCACCAGGGAGGAAAAATCCCACCTTGTAAATTTATTTTTAACAATCGCCTAGCCATAGTAACCACACACTTAGCCAGTACATTATGTACACACAGTTGTCTTATTGTTTTGTTGCAAATAACTTCATTCTGGATCCAGAGGCAGGTGGTAAGGTGGGGAAATGTTGAATCAGGCTCTAACTTGATGGTCAGTTACCAGCAGAAGTCAAACAAAGGCAAAGCAGTCTTGGCATTCTGATCCTGGCCAGCCTCTTTCTCCAATTATGGCTCTTCTAGTTGCAAATCTGTGTAGAGAGTCTGTCTCTGCTGTGCTTATCTGCCAGCTGTCATTTCAGTGTTGCTTCTACAGTAGAACTGCAAAGAGCTCTGAAATTCAGTACATGCTACAATAGTACATCAACGAAAACAAGGCATGTTTAGAACTCTCATTTTCCTCCGTTTCATGTCTATGTATTTAACAGCAAAAAAAAAAAGTTTATTTTTTTTTTTTGCACAGTTATGGAAATAACCTTTCCAACATGAGCCAAGTGAAACCCAATGTAGTGTTGTCTTCATGAATTCACAGACTGGCAGATTCAGTGCATCTAGGGCTGCTCAGAACTTTTATAGTAGGGTGAAAAAAATCTGTGAGCAACAGTGAAACTCACATTAGTTTCACTCTTGTTGCCAGATGGGAATGGGGGGAGGATTCCCCTGGGTGCCAGTCTCTGTACAGCAGCAGTCCATCAATGACCCAAATGGGAGCCTTTTGTGCATTTAAACGTGCTTCAGCATCAGACAAGCCGGAGGTATGTTGACAGAACAATGTTTTGTTTTTTGTTTTGTTTTGCAATCACCTTGAATTCGTTTGAATTAAAGTTGCTAAGGGATGAGAAACTATAGTATGTCCTAAATATAGGTATGTCTTAATTTGCTTGATTGGCACCCGTGTTTGCCTAGCCTGGGTCTAGGCAGCCACACTGCAAAGTGGCACTACAGTTACTGTGTCCTCGCTGGTGCTCCACTCACCTGTGTCTTGCTAAGACTTCTGGGGGCATATCCCATGGTTCTCAGTGCTGCAGTAAGCTAAGCAGCCCTATGACTCTTTCCTAGTGAATTGTGGAAGAACTTGCCTGTCTCTCTGGGCACCCAGGGTGAATTATGGGAAGGCATTGGAGGACTTTTGGCTCTCAATTAATCTAGCCTGTGTCCTCGCTGCCAAGCGGATGTGGTGTCAGTCTCAGGCTTTAGCCTATGGCCATAGACAAGCCAACTTGGGTTCAAAGCATCACCAAAATCCGGGATGTGGCTTTTGTATGTGTGGTTGGCGGCGGGGGAATGAGGGGCAACACCTGAAGAAGAGCCCAGGTTAACTCTGCAGTGAAGAGGGACTCAAGGTGGGACTTGAGTTAGTTCAAGGACTTCAGGTATCATTTTTTCATACAAATGCCAAGTTTAAAATATTTTGTAGTGAATGGGCCAATGATTTAGATCAAATGCATAGGGCCTAATGTGGCTGTGAGGGAGGTAACCTTTCTTGAACCATATGTGGCCACAGTAGTGCTCCCGAGATGCTGAGCCTCAGTGCAGGGTGGAGAGAGAGCAGAGGCTGTGTGCCTGTGTGGGTTTGACTCACTTATGCAGAAAATTGACTGAAAGAATGACTGGAATCGTGAAGTTTATATAAAATTTATTTCTCATGAGTCCTTATTCTAGCCAGATCCCTGAACTTCTACTTGATCCCTAAAGTTAGGTGTCACCTCCCTCTAGCTTAGAACTGGATGGGGCTTCCTGTAGGAGCCATCAGTGCCTCTGTCTAGGTTAGTCAGAGGGACACTCCACATTTCCCTGCGTTGGGTTCACTGCTTCTCTAGTGCTTGCAGTTGCTAGGGAAGACACTAAGAAAATGAGGCCAGAAATTGAAACCAGGGTATGCCCTAGTTATTTATTTTCCATTAATAGTTTACACTCTAAAAATTTGGCTGTTAGTAAGTTTGTAGTCTATTAAAAGTTGTTATACTCCTTAAGTCCTATAGCACCAAACCCTTAAATGGGTCATCTGAATAGATCCCTGTGTCTGTAAAACCATGAGAGTGAGTGTCGACTGGTTGGCTGCTAGGAGTACAAAGTCATTCTGGACCTTATTGGAGAAATAATTTTAAAGTGACCGCTCTAAAATAAGTGAAAGACACTTACAGTTTGCAAACAATAAAATAATTGGAGAAAGTAACAAAGACCATTCTTGAGGTCCATGTGATTAATCTTTTTTTCCCCCTCTCCAGTTGATAAATTTACATAAAAGCTAAATTCACATTGATGTCCATATAGGCATTATTTATAAATTGTATCTGAATTGGACAGACCCCTTCCTGATTGTCACTAACCCACTTCCACTCTTAGCTAAATATAATCTACAGCTGAATGAGTTCCTCCTGCCTATATCTAAGAAGATCCCAGAACACCTTTGATAAAAATCACTCTGCCAAAAACAAGTTTAACATTATTGTTCATGCAGAACGTTAACTGCCTTGGAAGATGGACTTAATCTTCCTCTGTTGCGAAAGCACTAGGGGAAATCTGCACATAAAGCAATCCAGGGAGAGGGGAGAAGAACCTAGTAATCTAGGAGTTAACTTTTCATTCCACTTTTTGCATATTCATTTTGAAGCCTAGGCAAATGGTAATTTTTTTAAAAAAAGCACCAGGGTGAACTTTAGTATCTATAAACTTCTCATCTTCCTTTTGGACCTTCATTGTCTCTACAGATCTGAGGGTGATGAAGGTCACAAAGCCCCTCATAGAGTCTAAAGTTTATGCTCAATGCCTTGAAGACATGACTGTAAAACAGCACCAGTGCATGTATAATGTTTGTGTCATGAATGAATGCTGCTGTAAAATATTAGATTCATATCCAGATCTCCACAGTTAGATAAATAGCACCTGAAAACTGATATGGGAGATCCCCTAGCTTTGCTTGATTCCTGTAGAGGAAGAGGTCCTAAATCCTTTCTCAGCATCTCTTGTGTATTTATCAATATGTATAAGAATACACTTGAATGCTTTTTATGTGTCATTTTTACAATCCTTTCCAAGCATGCTAGAAGTATCAAACAGCCACCATCACTTGTGGATTTTTTTCCCATCAGAGACCCGCACCATGAAAGTTAATAGAGAGTGATTGGACAGATTGTGAATCAGGATTTTTAGCTCTTAAGGTATGTTTGTATTTGAATCTTTTGCTGTGTTTTAACATACATTCATTATGTGGTGAAACATGACTGTAGATGGGTGTGGGGTGGGGAGAGGATTCTTGGCAACCTTTTGGCTAAATATGATGGAAGAATTTTTGAGGACTATTAAGGGCAGTTGTGATGGCTTCTGTTTCCTGATGATTGTGAGTTTGAGTAAGGTTATCAGATTCGAACAGGGCTGGACTGTAACCTTACAATCCAGCCTAAGAAAGAGACCCTACCAGGAGAAGGGTCGGAACCAAATCAGGACTCAGTCAGTCAAGCCTGGTCTTTTGCTCTAGAGTGGAAGTGATCTGACTGCAAAGGCTCTGGCAATGCAGAGTATGGGGGCTCCTTATGTTCCCTTATTCTCCTGCATGGGTGCATAGTAGTACCTTAGTTCTGTGATTCTCCAGCAGTCCTAATGATTCAGTTGAAATCAGTGGGACCACTGGAGGAGTATAGTACTCCTCCACGTGAGCCCTACTATGAGCTGCTGGCCCTGTGCACATTATGGTAATAGTATAAAGCAGTCAGCTATTTCAGAATTGATGTATAGTGTTTCTCTTAGGTTTTATAAAAATATTTTTTAGCAGATGGACAAGTGGGAAGCAAACAAATAAAGCTTGTGGAGGGAAAAGGTGGTGAAATGAGACCACAACATTACAGATCCAGCAACTCAGTGCTTAAATTGCAGTCGTCATTCAACATAACCAAACCAATACCAAAGCCCACTGAATCCTTATGACTCGAATAGACCCACAAAGGCAAATTCCAGCCAGCAGTCCCTTTCCCCGGAAGGCCCATGCTCTTGAAAATTACAAATAGGAACAAAAAGACTACAAATGGAGAACACGTGTTTTATTTGTTTCTTTGAGAAATGCAGGCTTTAAAATCTGCTAGCCTTGAAAAAGACAAGGAGTGCATACAATGTGCATATGTTTTTTCTAACAAAAATATATATAGGTCTTATGTAAATAGCCTATCGAGGGAGCATACCGGGCATAGGGCATACTGAGCTGAACAGCTACTTGCTGTCTGAAATGGAGACACACAACATTAGAAGGGAAAAGTGATGCTGTATGTTGGTAGCTCTGGCTGCCTTTCCTGGCAGTATTGTATACAAATATATTATCTGCCCAAATATAATATATGATTAAATATAAATGGATCAACCTTTCATTTACAATATATTTATTAAATCAATTTTTGAATAAGAGTACTTTTATGAGTTAAAATATTTTAACAGAAAATTAAGGGCCCCAACCTGCCACTGAATTAATTGCTATTAGGATTGGGCCAAAAATCAATTTGTCTGTCATTATTCTTTGTACTAAAATGCCTTCATTAAATAGATATATCTGCAGCTCTCTCTGTTTCTTGGGAGTAAAACTTTTCCTTCTCTGGGTGGCTGTGATAGAAGATTATTGTTTCTCAGAGACTGTTAATTGCCACATGGGTTAAGGAATGGTCAGAATCCTACGGTTCTTGTACACTTTTAAAAGGGTCCTGAAAAAGATGGCGGTGGACTTAAGATTGCATGGCGTAAATACATATTTTAGCCAGTATTCTGTGCTTTTGCTGCTGAAAGAATGAAACTGTATCAAGTAAACCTTTTTTTATATTGTTAAACATACATGACAGCATGGCTCAGTTAGTAGCAATCTGGTTTAGGAGGATTTAGATTAAATCCTACAACAAGTAGAATCTGGACTCCTAAGCAGTGCTGATAGAGCTGCACAACAACAGGGAGAGTGCTGTACCATCCCTCAGATGAACTGTTAAGCCAGGGTCCTGTCTAGTAGGTGCTCAAGTGATGATCCCGTGGCACAAGAGTACAGGATAACCTATGACCTGGCCTACATTTCTCTTCCAGGCAAATATATTCTAATGTCCAAGGCTATGTGGAAAATATTGCTGAAAGTATTTTGGATGTTGTGTTTCCTTACATAGTTACTACACTAACTGTTTTCCCCATTGAGCCTGCACCTCATGGAGTACGCTGAGTACAAAAGGTGCTATTCTACATGGAGAAAGAGTCTTCCAGTCAGAACAGCAGTGACAATAATGCTAATCCTTGCTGTGGACCATTCATGACCACTGTGGTTTTAGCATCTTGTTCTTCCCCATAGAGAGATAAAGAAGCCAGACTCCTAGTCAAAAACAACCCATCGAACAACTGACCCATAAGGATAAAGAAATCACAATTCCCGAAGCATTGGAAGAACAAGTTCTTGTTGTTGTTACAGGTCTGTAGAGTCAGTGTCATTGCTAATTTTAGCACTGTTTGTGTGTGGGGAGTTTGCACTTTCAGGCCCTTGGAGAGAGGAGAATTGGCAAATGATTGTATATAAAGTGGAAAGCACAAGGGAGTTTTATCACAAGGCTAGATTTAGACAGGAGCAAAGGAGGTAAGATGTGCTAGTTAAAATCCATGGGGAAGCACCTGCCCAGTAAACATGAGTTTAAATGATCCCTATCTAAGAAGTGTTGTTATAAGGGATAGTGGCCCAACAGAATTGAGATGCTATATTTGATTGCCATCTTTCTGATCCACGTGAAGAAAGTCCTTATTTTTTTCCATAGAGTATTGTGTGTTTATATAGAGAGACGTTAAAAGGACATTCCCAGCATATTGTTTCATAATTTTAGATATTTTTTTCTTACTGTTCCAGTTGATCTCTTGGAATCTTGCTCTCCTATTTCAGTGCTCATATTTTCCTTTAATTTTGTATGCACACTAATTGGTCATTTAGGGTAACTCCAGAGTACAGAGCTGTGCATGCTGATTTATTATTGCAGTGTGGGGCCTTGGCATTCTCTTCCCTTTCCCTTCTCCCCTGCCCCCGTATCCTTGGGAGAAAAGTATTGGGAGTTTTAGCGTGTTTCTGGAGGGAAAAGCTACATGGAGATGACAGAGAGGTCCAAGTTCAGAACAACCTTATCACTGTTAGCAATGTCCACTTAATTCACTAACATTAAATAGGATTTTAATTACTGAGTGACTTTAGGAAAGCTGAAAGAAATGAACCTAGTTTTAGGGAATGCAGTTCCTGCAAAGGAAGGGCAGGGACACAGAGGCAGTGTGTCTTCTGAATATGACTCATGCTGCTTGATTCATGCAAAGAACTTTACCTCTTATTTTCTTTCATTCTGAATGAGCTGCCTCTTTCTGATAATTGGAATGCACTATTCACTCTTTGTTTGATTCTTAATGTCTGAAAGTAATAGCCCCAGTATATGATGCACATTGGCCTTATAGCAGGAACACTTGTCTATTTCCAAAATTGCATTTTGCAGATGTGCTATTCCAAGTGGAAAAAACACCATTTAAGATTTTCCTTCTTGAATGGGATGGATGTCTGGGGATTTTCACACCACTATTCATTTTCCTTATGTGCCCTGTGGGTTCTTTGAGCCTGCAGCACAAATTAACTTTGAGTTCAAGTCTCTTATCAGGCGAAGAATCTCCTCTAACAATAGAAGGGAAGATAACTCAGCAAATACATCTTTCAGAAAATATTCTTGTATGTTTTTGGTTTTTTGGCTGTCATTATAGTAGCTTTTATCATTTGGATTAAGTCTTTTCAGGAGGAGCCGAGTCTCTCCTGAGAGCAACTAGGCTTCTGTGGTCTAGATTTTATTTAGGACATGTGCTCCATATTCTGATAGAAACCAAACTTCTCAACACATGTTGCTTGCAGTCTTCAGGGGGCAGGAGTGTTCTAAGCCTACTGGATATTTTATGACTGTCAGTTCACAAATGAGTCAAATGATACTGCCCTAGATGCTGAAAATGTTTGTTTGATACATGTGGAGTACATTGCAGAGCAGAGTGGGCAGGTGGGAGTTCTCTTCCCCACAAAGCACACGCATATTTTGCCAAACAAAAGGTGCTTTGTGAGCCATGCAGCTCTTTCCTCCGCCTGTTGCTTCTGTCTTATTGAATGCTAGGAATCCTGCTGTGCATTTCTACATCTGTAAACTGGTGTGCATTCTCTGTGCTTTCTGGAGAGGTGGTGATTGGGGAGATCACGTGCTTCAGGCGTAAAAGCATGGTGAAGAGTAGTATGAGAAGGATGGCCAGGAGCGTTAGGAACAAGCCAACGTACATGTACAGGTTGGCATATTTATCTGCTGTCGTGTTTACTTCTGTAGCCAGGGTTGGCAAGTGGACACGGCCAGTAAGATTTCCACGGTATTTAAAATAAATCTCAGTCATTGCTCACTCTCAGGTTTTGTCCATTTTCTCTATTCACCCTTAAAATGTTGCCTTCCTTCACCCATTTCATGAAGAAAATCCAGAAAGGGGGTTTACACCTGAAAGTGGATGCTGACCAGAGTTCTGTAGTGAAAGCACAATTGTGTTGGTTGTGAGATCTTCACCCCACTTGGTTAAGCAAACTGCTCTACAGGAGCCTTTGGAAGTCATTTCTCACATGCCCCATTAGAGATCGATTTTTGTTGTTATAACTTCTTATGCTGTCAGAGTTTTAATTTGCCCAAATCTCTTTAGTCCTCTTCTGGAACTAACAGATCTGAGTTGCTGCCGGGCTTAGCTCTATACAGGCTTTCTGCCAACCTATCACGTTGCAGATGGTTTATTCCTGGGTGACCTGGCAAGCTTGTTTTATCTCTTGCTAATATGGTTGATGATCTCCACTCTCCAAAGTTATGGATGTCAGTGATTAGGTGAAGGAGAGTTTGGAAAAAATGGGGTCTTTTCCACTTTCCACATTGAACTGATTCTGTAATTAGGGTCAGTCAAAACCGCTTCCTTTCTAAAAGGGAAAGAGATAACAAAAAGAATTAGTAAACCCAGTTTGTACTGTACTCTCACCATACCAACCTGACAGATAAAGGATAATATGAAATTGGTATCTGATCTGATCGCTATTAGAGCATTGCATTTCCAGGGGTATGAACTGAATTCGCGGACATGGTCCTGTGAGCCATTTGGTAATCCGGAAGAGCATTATGTGTTTACAAAGGTTCTTTATACCTTTAGAGGAAGGGTACTGTTACTCTGCATAATTCACTATTGTTTCCTATTCTAGTATTCTGTGTTTGTGGGTTAGGGAAACACCCACTGATTATACAGATGTGGGCCATTAAAACTAATGGAGGAAAAGATATGAACCCCACTGCCTTCCTACACATAAAGCTCTGCATGTGTCATCTCAGCTATAACTTGAGAAGCATACTGCTGGCACAGAGTGTCCTATGAGCAGCTGAAGCTCTGCCAATGTGGACTGGGTCCTGTGTACAAGTGCCCACTTACCTCCCACAAGCAAAGCTGGTCAGAAAAGGGATTCCCATCCCATGGGAAATTCTGACATTTCAAAAACTGATCTCATTCCAGATTGTAACAATGAAAAATTTCTCATGCAACAGAAAGTCCAAAAATATTTCTCTTAGGAAACCTCAACATGTTTTGTTCTGATAAGGTAAAAACATTTTGTTAATGCTGAAACATAATGTAAAATATCTAATATGCACACATTAAATATTAAAATGTTAACTCACATGATTAACTTAAAAAATTAATTGTGATTACAAAAATTAATCATGATTAATAGCAGTTTTAATCCCACTGTTAACCAATAGAATACCAATTGAAATTTGTTAAATATTTTGGATGTTTTTCTACATTTTCATATATATATTGTATTCTGTGTTGTAATTGAAATCAAAGTGTATATTATTTTGTATTATAAATATTTGCACTGTAAAAATGATAAACAAAAGAAATAGTATTTTTCAATTCACCTCATACAAGTAATGTAGTGCAATCTTTGTCGTGAAAGTGCCACCGTTCCAGAGGACATGCTTCCATGCTGATGACACAAGTTAAAAAAATAAGGCATTAATTAAATTTGTGACTGAACTCCTTGGGGGAGAATTGTATGTCCCCTGCTCTGTTTTACCCTCATTCTGCCATATATTTCATGTTCTAGCAGCCTCTGATGATGACCCAGCACATCTTGTACATTTTAAGAACACTTTCACTGCAGATTTACAAAACGCAAAAAAGGTACCAATGTGAGATTTCTGAAGATAGCTACAGAACTTGACCCAAGGTTTAAGAATCTGAAGTGCCTTCCAAAATCTGAGCGGGACGAGGTATGGAAGAGTAACACTCCGATATGGAAACTACAGAACCCAAACTACCGAAAAAGAAAATCAACCTGCTGGTGGCATCTGACTCAGATAATGAAAATGAACATGTTCGTCCACACTGCTTTGGATTGTTATCGAGCAGAACCCATCATCAGCATGGACTCATGTTTCCTGGAATGGTGGTTGAAGCATGAAGGGACAAATGAATCTTTAGAGCATCTGGCACGTAAATATCTTGTGACGCCAGCTACAATGGTGCCATGAGAACGCCTGTTCTCACTTTCTGGTGACATTGTAAACAAGAAGAGGACAGCATTATCTCCTGCAAATGTAAACAAACTTGTTTGTCTGAGCGATTGGCTGACCAAGAAGTAGGACTGAGTGGATTTGCAGGTTCTAAAATTTTACATTGTTTTATTTTTGAATGTAGGTATTTTTGGTACATAATTCTACATTTGTAAATTCAACTTTCATGATAAAGAAATTGCACTACAGTACTTGTATTAGGTGAATTGAAAAATACTATTTGTTTTTTTACAGTGCAAATACTTGTAATCAAAAATAAATATAAAGTGAACACTGTACACTTTGTATTCTGTGTTGTAATTGAAATCAATATATTTGAAAATGTAGAAAACATCCAAATATATTTAAATAAATGGTATACTATTGTTTAACAGTGCGATTAATCGTGATTAATTTTTTTAACCACACGATTAATCACAATTAATTTTTTAATTGCTTGACAGCCCTAATTTCAACATTATTGAAACAAAACAAAGTGAAACATCTTAATTTTGATATAAATGCATTTTCAGAGGGAAAACAGTTCTGTCTTTTTTTCTTAACCAGTTCTTCCCACAAGTCAGTGCCACATTCTTCTCTGGAGGGAAAAAGGCTAGCTCTAATTCGCTGTGGGTCCAGGACCGGCTTCAGGCACCAGCGTTCCAAGCAGGTACTTGGGGCGGCAATCTACAAGGGGCGGCAGTCCGTGTGATCGCGGCAGTAAATCGGTGGTAGCTTCTATGTTCAGCCGTCCACGGCGGCAGTTCGGCAGCAGCTTCTATCTTCAGCCACTCGCTGTGGCGGCAATTCGGCACACTGCTTGGGGCAGCAAAAAGGGTAGAGCCGGCCCTGTGTGGATCCCATCAGTACTACCACTTAGCTGGCTTGGGTGTTACTGAAGGGCTGAACACAGTGTCTCCACACCACTCCCAGCGTTTGCTAGGATCCCCCTTGGTTTCAAACAGTTTAAAAACAGATAAAAGGATAATTTAAGGAATAAATGGGCCAGATCCTGCTGGATGATAGAATGGTCAAAATGGGCTGTACTGCTGGCTTAAACAGTCAGCTGGGGATTCCCCTAGAATAATTCCTGAGTTGGTTATCTGGCTGTGTTCCACCCACTGGGGTGTAGAGGCAGGAGGGGGCATGGTTAGAGTGTGCTGCTACGAGTTCTGTCAGGCCCTGAGCCAGCCCCTAACCTAAACCAGCCCCCATCGGGCCTCATGATCTGGGGGAAGGAAAAGTCGAATAAAGCCATTTTTCCAGCACACCTGGGAGTTTGATTGTTCTAGGGCTATTTGCAACGGGCAGCGTCGTGATGGTTACTGCAGAATAGTGCAAATCCCTGGGGACTAAGCATGCAACATCCCCAGCAAGTTGCATTTCTGTGGGGCTGGCATGTGAAGGAACGGCACTAGGAATGAAAGGTGGGATTTTCAAAAAGCACCTAAAAGACTTAAGTCCCTTTAAAAGTCAATGAACTTAAGCATCTAAGTCTCCTAGGTGCTCTTGAAAATCTCCCTTGTAATTCTCTCATGACGCAACCATTGGGCTGTCAGGATAGCAAAAGCTTGTTTTGCCCAAGCAGCTAAAATAATTAATTTGCATTGTAGACTATCCCTTTTTATGCCAAATGAATTTCTCATGGCCAAGTTACAAACTTTCCAAGAAATCAAAGGTTTATAGGAAATGCTAAGAAATGCTCACTTACATTGGCACAGACAGCACTGTTATAATAAATGCAATTTTAAATCAAGGGTGGTTTATGAGCACATAATTGTAGGCCTTCCTGAGGGCAGAGGATAAAATAAAACGGTATGTTTTTTCAAAGTATTTGGATTGTCCTTTCGCAGCTTAGAAAGATACTATTTCTGAAAGTTTCAAACAGGCTTTATTATTCCTTTTTCTCTACCCCAACCATCTTCTATCGATCTCTCCAGACTTCCCAGACGGCTTCAGCAAAAAAAGCGCCACTGAAAACAAACAAACCCCTTAGACTTCTGCAGCCTGTGAGCCCTGCGTTTGAGTCTGGTTTTACGTAGCCTTTGGCACATATTATTTTAATTGAATTAAGGGCATAAGGATGACATTTAAACTTCAGCAGCAGTCCATGGGCCAGATGTGCTACACCAGTGTATATCCAGAGTAACGCCTTCTGTTTAGGTTTACACCTATGCAAATGATACCCTACACCTCCAATTTTGAAATCCCTTTTGAAAGCAGGAGATCTTGTGATATTTTGGTGGATTCCCAGCATTTTTTCTCTCTTGAGGTTTCTTCCATTCTTATTACTTATTAACCTGTCCAGGCAGACTGGGGCAAAGCTCTTGCTGATGCAAGTCCCCTGGAATTAGTGCAGTTGCACCAGAGATAAATCTGGCCCATTCCATGTTCTTTAAATACTTCAGCACTCCTGGAAAACCAGAATGTAAAGAACAAGGCCTAGATTTCAAAAGTGGCTAGTGATATTGGGTACCTTGGTTTTGGAGCCCAAAATGATGCCCTAGAGGGGCCTGGCTTCCAGAGGGCAGGTGCTCAGCACTTTCTGAATATCAGATCGCTTTATGTTGTCTCAAATTGAACACCTAAAATTTGAAGCAGCCAAAATCACTGCTGACTTTGGAAATGTGTTTTCATAAGCCTATGTATAAAATACTATATAAAGGCTTGTGAGGCCCACATTTCTAATGATTTTGGCTGCCTCATATATATATATATATATATAAAAAATGTAAAACATAATACGGGTGCCTTTCTCTGAAACAAAGTGGTTAGTAACACAGCTCACGTGTTATTAAAGAACTCAGTACTTTTCCATTCTTAATCTGATGCGTGTCTATTTATCCTTCATATGAAAAACAGAAAGACAGGAGACTTCTGGGAGGTGATAGTACAAATGAATTCATATCCAGTATGGGGTGAAGTTCACATTGGTGGAGACTGCCAGCAGAAGCACCCTGGACTATGTTAGCCCCATGCTGGAAACACTCCCCTGTGTGTCACAGGGTCTCAGTGCTGTCCCCACATAGGCCAGCATGGAGAGCAGGGGCGGGGCCAAGAATCCGTGTTCCCAAGGATGCTGGCATCTTACCACGCTAAGTGGCATTGGTGTGGTGATAGTGGGGGCTGCCACTGCTATTTCAGCACACAGGCTGCAGCAGAGGACTTGAAGAATGAGGCTGTGCTACAGCCCTGGACTTTGGCTCTGAGTGGGTGGGGGCAGTAAATTTCACTCCCATAATTCCCACACTTTGCCTGAATAAAGCATGAACTTTCTCCGTGAAGGACAGACTCACTGTTTGTAGCTAGTAGGAAACACAGGATATGGCGGGAGCTTGTTTAATTACACCTACTTTAATACTATATGATTTCTCCACCACTGCCGAAGTGCAACCAATGTGTAGTCTGACATGCTATGAGTAAAGTGCAGAACATTGTCCTTACCCCATGTCTGTAGCTGTCTCAGCTGGTAGAGAAAACTGAAATCTGCGTCTCTCCCTAAAGACCAGAGTGGCTAATGGCTTGACATACTTCTGAAAATTAGACTGTATAATGCTAAGCACATTAGGAGTTCAAGTGCAACAATTAATTCCAAGCCAAGAGTTTGAATTAATAGAAGTAAGAGATTAATAGTGGAGATTTAGCATGGATTTTTATTACTTGTCGTCTGATTGATATAGAATTGCAGGTAACATCTGGAGACTTCAGCTTCATTTGGACTGTTGAAAGTAGAGAAATTACCTATATCTTTTCCAGAAAGGAAGCAGTTACCAAGATCAGCCAAAGAGCATTTCACTGCAAAATATAAGAATTTGAAATGACTAGCAGGTATTTCAATGTGCAGATCTTTTTGGATACTTGCTTTAGTTTTACAAAGACTGTTATTAGCAGAAAAGGCTCAGGAACAGAATTTCAATGTATTTTCTGTAGCCGTTTCATCCCACTAGCTAGCCGTGGCAGCTGGGTTGTTTAACAGCAGGTAAGCAAATCTGATATGCAAAGAGGCTGCACAAAGCCAATTTCCAAAGCAGGTTAAGATCTGAACTGTCTGATTCAGAACCGAGTAGGTGAAGACCTCCCTGCCCTGCTTTGGGAGCCTCCAAATTAATCGTCAGACTAACAGACATTTATTAAAGTGCAGTGCATCAGAAGTAGAAACCAAATTCCCTAAAAGATCTAAGTTGTTGATCAATATTTGTTAATTCAGAACAGGATCTGGCCTACTTGGAAGATATGGTCCAATCCTGGGAGCTGCTCACGCCCTCGGCTCCTCACTGATGTTAGTGGATGAGGCCCTTTGAGTCCAAACAGATAGTTCTGTCATAACAATTCTATAATTATTTTTGAGAAATTATTTAAATTAGGCAAGTTCTGTAGTTTAATAAAAAAAATCAATAATGGAAATGGAGGCTTAAAACAAACTAACGTCAGAGCACTTTCCCTCGCCATACGTAACAGACATACAGAGGGCCAAGGTGCTAAAGTCATTCACCTCCCAATGAAGCCAATATTTGCTGAGGGATCTCAGCACACTCAGGATTTAGTCTGTTTTTAATGACCCAGACCTGACCCACCCCATGTCTTGCTTCTATAGCAAAGGAAGAGAAATAATGATTTTCAAACCCTGCAACACAATAAGTATGGCCAGGATAAAACCAATGCATAGCTAGATAACTGCAGTAAATGCTCTTATCTTAGATAGATGCTTCCATTCCTTTGCTTTCTTTCCACTATCAGTTTAAGTTTTAATAGGTAGCAAAGGATCCTTGAAACTGAGGACAACAATTGTGAGCTGTTTTTGCTGTTCCATCCAGTACTAAAACTATCACAGAGAAATGAGAACAGGATTGAACAGGACAATTATTACAGTAAGAGGCGCAGTTTGAAACCACCAACGTGGGCTTTCCTAAGCTAGTAGTTCAGTCCTCCTTTGCCTGGCTGGAAGAAGCAGAAAGACCCTGGTACAGAGCACAGTGTGCTTTATAAGTTACACTTTAAAAAAATGTTGAATAAGCACAAAAAAGCATTGAAATGCCGTTTCTATCAGTTTCTTGCATTTTCCCCAGTGGGAATTTGGGGGCAAGGGTCTCTTCTTTCGTTGGCAGATGGTATACTTTTGTTTTGACGCCAAAGCGTAAACTAATGTGTCTAAGCCTCAGCTATGCCAGCATGTAGGAAAATAATCAAGAATTTAAAGAGCATAATTACCTTTCCTAGCAAGCAGGATTGGTGGGAAGCATCTGGTTCAGACCTTGGACTTGCTGAGAATTTGTCTAGGAACATCTCCCCCCACTAGCTGGGTCTTCGGAAGAAATATTTGCTGTCTTACTGCTGGAGCTAGAATATCTTCTTTCGAACAAGCATGCGGAGTGCACTTTCTCCTTCTCTGCTCTTGAAGTAAATGTTTTGCTGCGTGACAGGCAGGGGCGACTCTTATTCCAGCTCTTGAGATGCCAGCCGACAGACTGATTTAACCGCATAAATGCTGATATTCTTCCTTCATTCAGCAAGGGAGGGTGGGGAGAGTCTTCTGTTCATCTGCCTGAACGGTTGAATGGAAACAGCCTTAGCCAGACAGTTCCCTCCTTCAGCTGCTGTAGGCAGTTGTTAGATTGTAGAAGGAAAGGTAGCTCTCCAGCACTGCTGCTACCTCTCCTCAATAAGGAGAGAGGGAGGAGAGACCAAGAGCAAAGAGGCTGCAAGCTACACTGTGAGCAAAGTTTGTGCAAGCCTCCTTTTTAACTCTTTAGAGCCCAGGGGCTGTAAACCAGTCCTGCTATTTGACCAGGCTGCTAGATATGAACCTTGGAGGAGAGACTGGTTAACTGTGTTTCGTAGGAGAGTACACAAGTTTTTATTTAATGCCCAAAGGTGTTTTTTTTTCCTAGAAAAAATCTCCACTGTCTTGTGGAGGAATCTAATGATTCCTTCTGTCTCTAGAATCAGTGTCATTTACAAGATGAGAACATTGTAATCATACCTAAGCATGGCTTCACCTTCTTGTGGATTGGAATGAGAAATGTGATTTCTATGCTTGGTATCTTGTGACTTTCTATTGGCTCTTTTCTCTGATAACAGAGGTAAAGCTATGGTATAATGCTATAGTTAGCACTTATATAGCACCTCTCCTCTGAGGAGCTCAAAGCATTTTACAAACACAAATTAAGCTCCACAGACCCTCTGTGAGGTTAGGTAAGTCTTTTCACTACTTGACAAACGTGGGAATGGAAGCACCGAAAGTTTTAAGTGATTTACCTAAGATTGCACAGTGAGTCAGTGACAGTCAGGACAAGAACTAGAAATCTCAATTCACTGCTCTAGCCAGCAGGCCAGTGTTTCTAAACCCTTTTCAGATTGGTGACCTCTTGTTTAAAGTCAAATCTTTTCAACTCCTTTCATTTACTGTACATGTAAAAATGCATCCATGATAACAATAAGCCTATCTAATTTGTGTGTGTGTGTGTGTGTTTCAAAAGGTTGACACAGCATACTTGAGCTTGAAGGGTAAGGGTGTGCGGGGAGTGAGATTTGATTGAAATAAAATTTTCAGTGCTTTGCAACCTCCCCCACCATTGACTTTCCTGACCCCAGGGGGATGGTGACACACAAGTTGTGAACGCTTGCACTGGAAAACCATCTCACTCCTCCACACTGCGGAAAGAAGGACTGTACTGGGAGGGGCTGCTTCCTCTGCTTATCAGAGGGGTAAGGATCATAGTTGCTGGAACTAGGGGTGACTGCTGCACCCCCGGCTTGAAGTGGTTTCATTATATACAGGGTTTACAGTTTGGTTCATTGATTCTCAGCATCCTCACGATACAAATTGTTCCAACATCCCGGTAAGGATCAGACTGGGACAAGCCCATGCAGGTGGGAGGTAGTATGGTGGGAAAAGATAAGGTTGTGATAAAGCAGCACTTCTCTCCTATGCTGCTTTGGATCATAGGAGGACTAGGAGAAGGGGCCACATGCTACCCCTCAGCAAGAAGATGAAGAGGTATGGTAGGGCATAAACAGTGAATAAAGCAGGGGGAAATAGAAGCTCTATCTGCCTCACTCTCCAAACAACGGCTACGAAAGTTTTGTGCTAACAATGTTAATTTGGGGAGAGAGAGATTTTCTTACATTCCCAATGCCCAGGCATCAGTGAGCCATTTCCCTTTAAGAATGTTTTGAAAATTTAGCTTTGCATCTTCAGACTAGTTCCTCGTGGATGGTTGCCCACTTCGAAAAAGCAAGTGCCCACTACTGGCACCCATGTTGGTAATCTGAGCAGAGTGGCTGAGGGCTGAAGAGGCAGTACACCCTACAAGTGGTCCCTGAGGCACACTGGCAGAGTGGTATGGGGAAGTATTTGCTGCCCATGTTATACCCATTCTTCTGAGGGTTTCAGTCTCCAGCTCTGACAAAGAAAAACGTAGCCCTCTGAAAAGCTAAAATTCTCCTACACTTTCTCTGCCGGCCACACCCTCTGAAAGGCAAGCCATATCAAATTACTATTATTTTAATTTAGTTTCCCATTTTCTTTATTGCATTATTATCCAGGCTGTCCAGCGTTGCATCCACATAGCCAGTATCATGGACACTGAGCTCCCTGATAAGCCTGCAGTCAGGAGTGTAAGAAACTGAATCTGGGGGGAGTAAGAATATATGTAATTTATTAAGCTGATTTGTATTATTTTCTTTAAAAATCTTCATATATAAACTATCTGTAAACTTTCAAAATCCTGAACAGACATACCCTTAGAAAGTGTGTGGGCCTAGTTTTAGCCAGGAATGAAATTTTTACAGCCCTGGGAAAATGAGAGTGTATAACTGAAATGCTGAGACACCCTGACTTTAACAGTGCTGGTAAGCATCACTGAAATGAAATGCCTTTTCTCCTCATCAGTGTATCTACTCTTCCCCGCTTGGCTTATTTTCTCTTTGCTGACGTTGCAGTAAATCATCTGTCCCCTTGCAGGACAGCACCAGTGTTTGCCGGACAGACAATCCTATATTTGTCATTTACCTCTGTGGCAGGGTGTCATAAAGACAGATGAATTCTAGACAATGCTGCATTTATTAGCCACAGCTGGGAAATTGCTCAGCTGGCTGAATGACCTCTTCATCTCTGCGGAGCACGTAAGGCTTCCTTCTTCTGTACTTTTGTTGAGCTGACCAATAATAAAATTGTATATTTTAAAAAAAAAAAAGACTGTTCAAATCCTATTGGACAACTAGAGATGGGCCCAGTTACAGCCATTTTTCAAACAGCTGTTCTGAATTTTGGGGCAGAAGCTTGGGGGTCTGGTTAGGCTCTTACTTCTTTCAACGGCAATACTTAACTGTAAAAACTGATGTGCAGTTAAACGGCTTCCTGCGTCAAACCAGTCATTTCATGCATTCGCCATGGTCCCACTCCAGTCTTGTAATCTTTGTTTGCTCTTTATTAAATCAAAGTTTTAGTATGCTGGTTAGTAGGTGCGTACAGAATGTTCCTGTGTGGGATCTTCCACCATCTGAACTAATATATCCCATGAAGAAGGTGAAACATGCTGTACTTTGGATCTTTAACTACTGCTTTCAATGCTGCTGCACTTAATGAAGAAAGAGCACTTGCCCTTCTGGTCCTCCCTCTCATACTCATCTGCTGTACAAGTATTTCAAGGATGTTTTGTTAAAAAGCAATTGAAACCCTCAAATTAAAGGGACCTCCTGTGATCACTAAGTATCTGTGGGTTTTCTGTGCTGGGGACAGTGTGGGCTGGTGGATTGTGACTGTGTGTATCTCTGTTGCTAACAATTGTTTCTTGCAATCAACAGAATTTCAGAATTTGGGGCACTTACATACTTGCAGTTGCAACCATATGAAATACTAGGGGATAGGGGTTGAGATTAAGTCCTAACTGAGGGTGTTTTGGATGGCCTGTGATTTTTCTGAGTCGGAGAAATGTCTGAAGCTTGTTCTGTGTTTAGGCATATTGATGATGCTAGTCCAGTGCAGCCACACATTATTTGGAGGATCACAGGCTGTACCAGCTCATTGTTTCTTTTCCCAGGTATTGGTAATCTGGTAACCTCTATTGCTCCTCTCACTCCTCACAGCTTTCCTTCTATGCGTAAGCAGCAAATCTGCCAGTCCTTACAAGTCAGTGGGAATTTTGCTGAGTAAAGACCACAAGATTTGGTCCCAGGATGTGACAAATTGGAGAGAGTCCAGCGAAGGGCAACAAAAATTATTAGGGGTCTGGAACACATGACTTATGAGGAGAGGCTGAGGGAACTGGGATTGTTTAGTCTGCAGAAGAGAAGAATGAGGGAGGATTTGATAGCTGCTTTCAGCTACCTGAGAGGTGGTTCCAAAGAGGATGGTTCTAGACTATTCTCAGTGGTAGAAGATGACAGGACAAGGAGTAATGGTCTCAAGTTGCAGTGGGGGAGGTTTAGTTTGGATATTAGGAAAAACTGTTTCGCTAGGAGGGTGGTGAAACATTGGAATGTGTAAACCTAGGGAGGTGGTAGAATCTCCTTCCTTAGAAGTTTTTAAGGTCAGGCTTGACAAAACTCTGGCTGGGATGATTTAATTGGGGATTGGTCCTGCTTTGAGCAGGGGGTTGGACTAGATGACCTCCTGAGGTCCCTTCCAACCCTGATATTCTATGATTATATGATTCAGGAGTAGAAATTAGTTGGCTATCTCTTGAAAGTCTGGCTGACTGGTTTTAAGCGGATGTGTTAAAGGTTTATGGTGCGTTCATTGTAGAACTCCATCTTTCCCAGCAGAGCACTCTTAAAAAATTATGCCAGACGGATTGTTGTCAGCTAGCCCAATGAACTGATATTATTATTATTATTTTATTATTATTGTTGCCACATGTAATTAATGCTACCTAGCACTTCTACATCTTCAAAACACTTATAAACATTCACCTAACCCTCCTATTTCCCCACTGGTACTTCACAGGGGTGCGGTGTGTGGGCTGCCTGGTTTCCTATTAACAGCCTTTGGCTCAGCTTGTGTCTGTTCAGGTCAGTAGTGGGTACATTTCAGAACTGAACACTCTTTATTTTAAAGTAACGAGCAGGTAGGGAGAGAATTTAAAATGACATAACATACATTCCATCCCTCCAGTTGGCTGCAACAGATTTTGTAGCGAGTGCTTCGGCAAAATTTCCATCCAGATGCTAGGTGTGGTCATCATTATTTTATTTGAGATACTCTCTCAGCACTGTACTGAGAAAGTCCATTTTAAAATAAAACTAATCAAACATCTTGCACTCCTGAACACAATGACATGCAGCTGCCTTACCTGCTTTCCATGAAAAAATGAAGGATTGGAGACCATACTTCTTGGACTTCGGAGTATTCACTTGTCGTTTGGGTTCTCAGGTTCATAGAATCATAGAATATCAGGGTTGGAAGGGACCCCAAAAGGTCATCTAGTCCAACCCCCTGCTCGAAGCAGGACCAATTCCCAGTTAAATCATCCCAGCCAGGGCTTTGTCAAGCCTGACCTTAAAAACCTCTAAGGAAGGAGATTCTACCACCTCCCTAGGTAACGCATTCCAGTGTTTCACCACCCTCTTAGTGAAAAAGTTTTTCCTAATATCCAATCTAAACCTCCCCCACTGCAACTTGAGACCATTACTCCTCGTTCTGTCATCTGCTACCATTGAGAACAGTCTAGAGCCATCCTCTTTGGAACCCCCTTTCAGGTAGTTGAAAGCAGCTATCAAATCCCCCCTCATTCTTCTCTTCTGCAGGCTAAACAATCCCAGCTCCCTCAGCCTCTCCTCATAAGTCATGTGTTCTAGACCCCAATCATTTTTGTTGCCCTTCGCTGGACTCTCTCCAATTTATCCACATCCTTCTTGTAGTGTGGGGCCCAAAACTGGACACAGTACTCCAGATGAGGCCTCACCAATGTCGAATAGAGGGGAACGATCACGTCCCTCGATCTGCTCGCTATGCCCCTACTTATACATCCCAAAATGCCATTGGCCTTCTTGGCAACAAGGGCACACTGCTGACTCATATCCAGCTTCTCGTCCACTGTCACCCCTAGGTCCTTTTCCGCAGAACTGCTGCCTAGCCATTCAGTCCCTAGTCTGTAGCGGTGCATTGGATTCTTCCATCCTAAGTGCAGGACCCTGCACTTATCCTTATTGAACCTCATCAGATTTCTTTTGGCCCAATCCTCCAATTTGTCTGGGTCCTTCTGTATCCTATCTCTCCCCTCCAGCATATCTACCACTCCTCCCAGTTTAGTATCATCCGCAAATTTGCTGAGAGTGCAATCCACACCATCCTCCAGATCATTTATGAAGATATTGAACAAAACCGGCCCCAGGACCGACCCTTGGGGCACTCCACTTGATACCGGCTGCCAACTAGACGTGGAGCCATTGATCACTACCCGTTGAGCCCGACAATCTAGCCAGCTTTCTACCCACCTTATAGTGCATTCATCCAGCCCGTACTTCCTTAACTTGCTGACAAGAATACTGTGGGAGACCGTGTCAAAAGTTTTGCTAAAGTCAAGAAACAATACATCCACTGCTTTCCCTTCATCCACAGAACCAGTAATCTCATCATAGAAGGCGATTAGATTAGTCAGGCATGACCTTCCCTTGGTGAATCCATGCTGGCTGTTCCTGATCACTTTCCTCTCATGCAAGTGCTTCAGGATTGATTCTTTGAGGACCTGCTCCATGATTTTTCCGGGGACTGAGGTGAGGCTGACTGGCCTGTAGTTCCCAGGATCCTCCTTCTTCCCTTTTTTAAAGATTGGCACTACATTAGCCTTTTTCCAGTCATCCAGGACTTCCCCCGTTCGCCACGAGTTTTCAAAGATAATGGCCAATGGCTCTGCAATCACAGCCGCCAATTCCTTCAGCACTCTCGGATGCAACTCGTCCGGCCCATGGACTTGTGCACGTCCAGCTTTTCTAAATAGTCCCTAACCACCTCTATCTCCACAGAGGGCTGGCCATCTCTTCCCCATTTTGTGATGCCCAGCGCAGCAGTCTGGGAGCTGACCTTGTTAGTGAAAACAGAGGCAAAAAAAGCATTGAGTACATTAGCTTTTTCTACATCCTCAAAGTCAATGCTGTAGAAGCTGGCATTGTGAACACTGATTTCATTGGAGAGGCAGCATTGACCACTGGATAAGGCTCTAGACTGGGAACTGATCTGAGCTCTTACAGACTCTGCCAGTTGACCACTGGGTGACCTCTCTGTCTCAGTTTCCATCTATTTAAAATGGGATGGGGGTATTGATACTTACCCACCTTTGTAAAACAGTTTGACAGTTATGGATGTAAAGCACTAAATAGATATGCCAGGGGAATTATGCCCACTTTTTACTCCAAGGCAGAATTCCATTCCCCTTTTGTGATCTCCCAAAGCTATCTCCTTTTATCCAGTAAACTGTGATTGCATTTGCTCATGTGTTAGGAATGCAAATAATTGACATTTTTAAAAGGCTTCAGGCTGTTTTGAATGTTTGCCTTTGTTCTGAACTTGCTCCCTACCCCCTCTCTCCCACAGTCCCCCAAAACACACACACACACACACACACAAATTATTTATGTATAAATGATTACTGTCTACCACAGACACTGGATATTCTGTTGGAGTCAATGCTGCTAAATGTCGGGACCATTTATAATTTGCTTTAATATTTTAAGTATTAGATTGTCATGCATAGAATTTTATATTCAGAGCATCCTGGAAGTTTCACTGTGATAAATGAACTCATGAAAAGGTGATATTTTAAATTACAGGGATGGTGTTAACATCCTTATTCAGGGATTGCATAGCATGGTGCTAACCTCTTACCTCTGGATCTCAAGGGGAGAGAGCTGAAATGATCAGTGCTATCTGTCAACTTCTCCAGGTCCACACATGAACCAGCAGATCATGGATTGCGAGGCAGATTTCCTAGATTTATCTGCAGGGTTTCACAGTCCTCACTGTAGCCTCTTGCAGGAAGATGGACTGCATTCATCATTACAGCTTGTGAATTAAATGAACTTGGCCCTGTCTGTACTAGAGAATTTTAGCATTGTGATACCATAACACACCACATGTCTGCACACCAAAAAGCTACCCACGATGCATGGGCATTCAAATCACACTGGCACTGCACTTGCTCTCCCAAGCATAGCGGCAGGTCGAGAGTGCTAATGTCTGTCAGATATCGCTTCTGGCCTCTCCATGCATAAAGTCCTGCATTACAACATCCTGTAAAGTGGGTTAATATTATTTCCTGCACTTTACAGATGAGGAAACAGAGGGACTAATGACCTGTTTTCAGAGGTGCTGAGTGCACAGAGCTCCCACTGACGTCTTCACCTCTGAAAAATAGGTTACTTCTCCAGGATCACATAGGGAGTCAGTGGTTGAGCTAGGAATAGATTCCAGGTTCCCTGACTCTTAATTCTGAGCTTTGACCTTTTCCTTTGAAGTACTGTATGACAAATCTCTCAACAGCATCTGTTCTTAGACTTCAGCATGAGCCCTAGACCAAAGCATCTTTTGGATGCTTCTCTGATCTGTTTGGGGCTTGATTATTGCTAGGATAACACACCTGATATGTGTTAGCTTGGCGATGGCCCTCTTCATTTGAGTCACTTGAAATGGGCACTCATTTAAAAAAAATCATTTTTCAGGCTTGTCTTATGGTCTAACTGTTCTGCTTGCCAGAAGATCTTAACAAGATTGACAGTGTACATTGACTATTGACTGCTAGTCCTTTTTTTTAGCAACAAGATAATGAACTGGGTTTGAAGAGAATAGGTTGTTTCCCTGTGTGACAGACAAATAATCCATCTGGACAGTGCAGTGTTTGGCAGTGAGGTGTTTGGATGATTAATAGAATTTTCTAATATTTACACTTCCCCGTCAGGGCTGTATCTGAGAGGAGATTCAGTTCAGGCCACAGCAACAGGATCAGCAATTTAAATGTGAATCTCTGGGTAGATTTCTGCTGTTGGGGTCTACTCATTTCTCTGGAAATCCTCTCTATTCAGGGTGGAGTCTGCAAGATTCCCCAGTTTGTTCCTTGCTTTAAGTAACTACTCCTTCAGCCAGCCCCTTGTATCCCCACATTACGGCCGCCAATCTTCTGGCTGTGGCATACTGGTTAGAGCTCTCTTTAGTGTCTGGTAATGCTGCTCCTTAGACAGACCAATGAGTCACTCTTCAGCCGTCCACCATACAGCCTTTCCCACATTGAGAATGGTTGTGCTGCCTCTGCAAAGTCCCTGCTGGCCTGTGGAGTCAGACTCTTGAGCCTCCACAGATCCCCATTTAATCTGCTGGGGCTCCATGCAGATTTCTGTCCACAAGGAACAGTTTATAGGATACGTCATGGTCGAATCCCTGAGAAGCGGTTGTCTCAAATGCAGACATGTACGTAGAACATAATCCAAATTGCAAGGCATTGCCTAGTACCTTATGTTCAATGATCCCAGGGTAAAATGGTAAGGAAATATTAAATCATGGAAACAGTAAAGCTAATTAAAGGTGGGCTTGATCTGCAGAGTTTAAATCTAGATCAGAGCTTTCCTAAAGTGTGGGTGTGGTCAGCTCCCAGATGTGGTGATTTTTTTTTCCAGCCCAAAGTTAATAGACGCAGGAGCTCACTAACTCTCTTCCTGGCAAGGACCCTTTAGGGTTTAGTTTTTTGGCTCTCTTAAAACACTTCTAGATCTTGTAGCTCAGTAGTTTATTTTCCAAACAAGTGATTGCAAGGAGGTCAAAGTTGAATGCATAGTGAATAGAGATATGGTCCAAGGGCAATGCTAGTTGTAAAGTAGTTAAATCCCTCTTTTAAACTGCGTCATGTTAATAACATGACAGATTTAACAGATGGCCTTGCTGCCTATATTCAGAGGGGACCCCTTCCTGCCTATAATCAAAGGGAACCGTTTCCTCCTTTACAATCATTAAATAGTAATTACAAGAAGATATACTGAGGGGGAAAATACTTTAAAACAAAAATATCTACTTAAGTTACATTTGTTTCTTTAGGATTATTTTATTCTAAAGCAGAAAAAACTTTCCCCTGTCCTCACTTGCAAAACATGCAGCAGGAGAGAACTCTTCACCACCACCCATATGTTCACATTTCAGACGCCAACACATTCAGCTAGGGGTGGACGAACTCTATTTAACCCCATCTGGAAGAAGCATGTTGTAATTAGAGCAGGAGGGATAAAAGCAATGACAGACTCAAGAGTTCTAATATTGCCCTGCCACTGCTTAGTCTCATAATCTTGGGCAAATCACTTAATCCCTTTGTGTCTCGGTTTACCTATATGTAAAATGGGGATGATGATACTTACATCCCACAGATGAGCTGAGGCTTGAAGGGATGTAAAACACCGTATTTCATCTTAAACCAATTTCTGGTTAGTGGGAATTAGGATGAGACCCTCATGGAGCAGAGTATTCTACATCTGTGTACTGTGGAGTTTCTTGCAATGGCCTCAACAGCATCTGATACTGGCCACTATCAGAGACAGGAATTGACTTAGGAATGGATCAGACCTGTTATCCATCTAGTCCAGTTGTCATGGAGTCACCGGGCAATGCTCTGCAACTACTCCATACAAAGCCAATCAGGACTCTGGGGAAGCGTGCCTCCTCTCTGTGGGCATACTGTCTCCAGGGCAAGAAGCTTACATAGCTTCGACCTTCCTGGATCTGATCTTGGAGCATTCAGCATCCCCTTTTCACACCATGCGCTTCCCACAGTGAGTCCGCACGGGCAGGGCTCCTGGGGAAGCCAGAGGGCCCTGCACCCCAGCTCCACAGTCAGACATGACTCTCAGCCAGCCAATAAAACAGAAGGTGTATTAGACAACAGGAACACGGTCTAAAACAGAGTTTGTAGGTACAGAGAACAGGACCCCTCAGTCAGGTCCATCCTGGGGGCCAGAGAGGCCAGACCCCGGTTCTGGGCCTCCCTCTCTTTCCCCAGCCAGCTCCAAACTGAAGCCCCCTCCAGCCCCTCCTCTGGCCTTTGTTTCTTTCTCGGGGCAGGAGGCCACCTTATCTCTTTGTTCTCCAACACCTTCAGTTGTCACCTTTGCAGGGGAGGGGCCCAGGCCATCAGTTGCCAGGAGACAGGGTGTTTGCCATTCTCTGTGCAGACAGCATCACACCTGCCTAGGGCTCTGCAACAATCACACACCCTTATCCCAACACCTAGATACTTAAGAAAGGCATAGCTGGAAACTGAGGCTCCCGCACAATATTCAGAGAAAACCTTAAGAACATTCCCACTTCGTCACACCATAGCCTATGTTCCATTAGTCTGGGCTTGCTGTTGCTCAATGAGCCTTTTCTAGGTGGAATAGACGTATATGGCCAGGGGAAAATCCTACTTCTGACTAACGTTATTTTTTGGCATGGGAGTTTTGATGCAGGGTGGAACCCTGCTTGGGGTGAGCTCAGTTTTGTACCAACACCACGAATTGTATTAATGGCAAACCCTTGATTATATTAATCCACTTGGTGAGTTAATTTAGCAAGATGGATAAACAACACCAGTTTCATCCTCAGAATCCTTCTTCTTTGTAGGGGAAACTAAAAGAGACGTTGCTTCTTTCTCTTTCTCTGCCTGCTCTCCAGAAGCGGCTGCTTCATCCCAATTGCGAAAAGACCCTCTCTAGTCATGAATTCATCAGTCCTGCTTCTTGCTCCTCCTTCTCCACCTCCACTGTCCGGTCCCTTACACCTCTGCCATTTAGGGTCAGGAAGCCCTGTGGGGCTACACCCTACTATGCTGGCCATGTGCACTACCCATATCCTGTGTAATGGAACCCTATTTGTCTACAGCTGGGGCTCTCCATGCCCACAAAGGGTGGGAGAGGATTTGCCCCATATAACTGAGCCTGTGAAGCACTTTAATCTGTTGAATGCAAGGCATTATGGGAATGTAAATCACCGCTCAGCTCAGGTGCAATAGAAAGAATTGATCATCACAAATAGGAGTTAATTAGAGATGGGCTTTGGGCCTCACTTCCAGACTTAACACCCCCAAATCTGGGAGCACTTAGAATTGCAGAAAGGGGGATTCATTTCATTTCAATAAGTCTTGGAACATGGAGAAGTTCCAGAAGACTGGCGGAAAGCTAATGTGCCAATATTTAAAAAGTGTAAATGGGGTGACCCAGACAATTATAGGCCTGTCAGTCGGACATCAATCCCAGGCAAGATAATGGAGCAGCTGCTAGGGGACTTGATTAAATAAAGAATTAAAGGAGAGTAATATAATTAATGCCAATCAACATGGGTTTATAGAAAATCCTATCAAACTAACCTGATATCTCTTTTTTATGAGATCACAAGTTTGGTTGATAAAGGTAATAATGTTGAGGTAATGTACATAGACTTCTGTAAGGCGTATGACACAACATTTTGGTTAAAAAAACTAGAACAATATAAAATTAACATGGAACATATTAAATAGATTAAAAGCTGGCTAACTGATTGGTCTTAATGTAACTATAAATGGGGAATCATCATCAAGTAGTTGTGTTTCTAGGGGATTCCCTCAGGTTTGGGATCCCTTGACCCTATGCTATTTAACATCTTTATCAATGACCTGGAAGAAAACAGAAAATCACCACTGATAAACTTTGCATAAGACACCCAAACTAGGGGGAGTGGTAAATTGTGAAGAGAACAGGTCACCAGTAAAGAGCAATCTGGATTGCTCGGTAAATTGAGAGCAAGCAAACAGAATGTGTTTTAATACAGCTAAATGTCAGCATATAATCTAGGAACAAAGGATGGGGCATACGATCCTGGGAAGCACGGACTCTGAAAACCATTTGGAAGTCACAGCAGATAATCCACTGAGTATGAGCTCTCAGTGCAACCCTGCAATCAAAAGGGCTAATGCAATCCTTGGATACATAAACAGAGGAATGTTGATTAGGAGTAGGGAGGTTATTTTACCTTTTCATTTGACATTGGTGTGACCACTGCGGGAATACTGTGTGCATTTCTGGTGCCCACAATTCAAGAAGGGTGTTGATAAATTGGAGAGGGTTCAGAGAAATGCCATGAGAATGATTAAAGGACTAGAAAATATGCTGTATAGTGACAAGCTAAATAAATTGAGCGCCTTGAGTATCGCAAAGATTAAGGGGTGATCTGATCAGTGTCGAAGTACCTATATGTGGAACAAATATTTGATAATGGGCTCTTAGTCTAGCAGAGAAAGGTATAACATGATCCAATGGCTAAGAGTTGAAGTTAGACAAATTCAGACTAGAAATAAGGCGTACATTTTTTGACAGTGAAGGTAATTAACCATTGGAACAGTTAACCAAGGGTTATGTTGGATTCTCCATCATTGCCAATTTTTAAATCAAGACTGGATGTTTTTCTAAAATAAGCTCTAGAAATTATTTTTGGGAAGTTTTATGGCCTATGTCATACAGAAGGTCAGACTGGATGATCACAAAGATTCCAAGGACTTAAAGGGACCAATGAATCAGAAATAATGGACGTTCACAAAGGATAGATCTGCGTCTGTGTTCAGATTCTGAACCCCACTTCTACTGAAGTCAAAGGGTGCTTGGATCTTGGCTTTGGTTCAAACCTGTGTCTAATATCAGAGAGTCATATGTCCTTCCTCCCTAGTCTTTGGATCAGCAACAGCATAAAAGACACTTGGCTTGCCAGTGGTGCCAATTAATTACCATTCTCTTTTGGTGGAACAAGGGATAAGTTATCACTGTCCTGTGTGCTTAACTACCATGCTTGCCTTTTAATATCCAACTTTCGTGTCTCCCCCCACAACTCCCCCACCCCGCCTTCTCTACAGAAAATACATTTCCTTTTTGTTCCCAGAAGCAAACTGCCTGGGAAATCAGCATTCCATGAAGTGAATGAACAAACAGCTTATAGAAGGACGGAATATGTTTATCCTCAGAACACTGGGCTCTCTGTTTTTATTTATAGCATGTTACCAACTAAAGTTCCTTTTTGCTTAGCTACTGCGTGAATGAAGACAGCTTTTTAATATTAGTAAATAAAAGCTCTATACATAAAAATTTGCCACATGGTTCTTGTATATTGAACTTACTTTTTTTCTTCATGAAGTTCACTGTTTGGTCACTTAGTAATATCCTTCCCATCCCTTATCTCAAATACACAATGCACAGAGGTACAGGAAGGTTGTGTCCTGTTATATATTGTTATGGCTCAAAACTATAGAAGAATATAATTTGCTAGCATTTTTTTTCTTGATTATTTCATTTTTGTCCAAGAATCAGTATGTTCAGCACATTAGGTTCAGTGCTGTCTGAGCTGTGACTCACTTCACTAGCCACACAAGGAATGTGAAAATGTCAGAGGTATTTTTTATAATTCATTACAAAAAGAGGATAAGCTGTATATCCAGGAAATACAATACCCTGCCTGAAAGAGCTAAAGCAAAGTTATTAAAGTAACTACCTATGCAGAAACGTGTGGGGAAAAATTCCACTGCCAATCATCCCTGCTTTAGCAATGGCATGACCTTGTGTCTTACATGTTAGGCTCTCAGTACACTGAAGTGCCTTAAAGCATCTTTCATGGTCAATGCAACATTATTATTTTTTGACGTGTTGCAATTTGATGGTATTGTGCTGCAATGTCATAATACATTGGTGTGTCAGAAGACAAACAGTCCAAACTGGTGCCTCCGTTGGAAGAGCCTGCTGAGAAAGAGAAGATTGCTCATTAATACTGCATAACAATTGACTGATGTTCAGCAACATAGGTGTATTAGGAGCAGCGTGAATAAAGGCTGAAGAATGTCCAGAAGGTTGCACTTTTCAGTTTACCCAGACTGGCGTCCTCAAGTTTTAGGACAGTAAAGGCCAAAGTTTGAAAACTGACCTTCCATTTTGCATCAGTAAATAATTTGCAAATGTGATTATCCATTTAACCATCTTGATACCTATCCATGCGCAAAATCAAATAGTTCGACATAGTGCTATTATTTGTGCTTGCAGTCAGTTATACTTGCAAAATTGCACCCAGAATTATTTGCAAGTGCAAAGCTGTGCAAGGCCAGGCCAAGGCATCTCTAAAATTGTGGTCCTAAAAGACAAATATGGCCCTATTCAGACCTTTGAACAACACTACAGTCAGTGGGTTGAACAGGGTATAAAAAGGGGCATAACTTAAGCTACTGTGCTGAAAATTGGCAACCCTAATATGAAGTTATGTGGAAGTGTGATTTGATTTGGCTGATACCTGCGTCTGAAATCAGATCAGCACCTTTTAAATTTTTGAATGCTGTGTTTTTTGGCAGTACCACCATATAACAGGAAGTCAAAAGTAACACACACAATTCAAATACAAAGAGCTGAGTTGTTGGTTGACCAGGGAATTGTAACTGCGAGTTACTAGGTCTCTGTGCAGCAGACAAAAACACAGAGGCTGGTCCTGGGAGCCAAGAGGAAACCTTGAGCATGAGTGAAAGAGCATGTGACTGTCCCAATAAGCACTATAGAGCTGGCAGCTCAAATACCAAAGGACTGGATGAAATTCTCAGGGCTCACACTCCTGAGAAGTATGAAGAGATAATTGTGCATACCAGGATAGTGGAGGCTGGGACAAGGATATGTATTGCAAAGGGAGGGAAGATAAGACGGGGGTTAAATATAATACTTGTTCATCAAAAAGTAACTGTCTAGGCTGCAACCTACTATTTTGCCTAGCTGGGACTGCCACCCATCCCAGAAAACCATGGAATGCTCCCAGGTTTCACACAGTTTATTATTTTAGAGATCTGATGAAGCAAACTGCTTTGGATAAAATAAGGTCTTCAGCACTCCTCCTCCTAGAATAGTTTAACCTGACAGTTTGGTCTCCTTGAGCCCAACCCTTCAAACATTTATTACCAAACATTGTGATTTTGCTCATGAATAGTCCCTGGGCTTGGTGGAAAGTGTTTGTAAGATCAGGCCCTTAGATACTATAGTAATAAGTGCTGTCAGTATACCTAAATAGATCTTATTCAAACTCTGACCCATTTGAGCTTTGACATTCCCTCGTCACAGCATTGTGACTAATAACTGGAAAAAGATGCATCTGAAGAAGTGGTATTTTACCCACAAAAGCTTATGCCCAAATAAATCTCTTAGTCTTTAAGGGGCCACTGGACTCCTTGTTGTTTTTGTGGATACAGATTAACACGGCTACCCCCTGATACTGGAAAAAGATCCTGTCACAGTCACCAGATGAACTATACCTCTGACCCTCCTAGTCTCTCTGAGCGGACCCCCGGTAGATCTCAGGCCATCACCTCCTCTCTCAGGATGGAATAACATGGTTCTCTCCCTCTCAGATGTGCTGCAGGGTTGCAGTCCCCTGTGTATCAACTATGATCACCTCAGCAGGGCTGACTTATGTCCAGACCCTGCAATTGGTTTCTCCCGAGGACAATAATAGTGGTAATCAGTGACCAAACAGCCTCCTTAATGAAAAGTATTTATTTAGAATAAAAGCATTTGAGAGGAAAGATCTTAAAAACAATAAACCGACTCTACACATATCTAGCTCTTCCCTAAGGCTTACTATTCCCTGGAACTGGAAATGTCCAATGTCTTCAGACTGCTCTACAGAGCCTATCTAGACTCTCTAGGCTGTTGCTGACAAGTGACCCTCCTTTGGAGGACTCAAGACACTTTTTAATTGCTTCTAGCCCACTATTTGGAGGATCTTTGCCCCTCTCCTCATGTAGGTCAGGTCCTGTTTTTTTTCTTGGTGCCATGTGCCTCTATCCAAGGTAACACCTCACTGTGCCATATACCTGAGGATGCTGTCTCTTGAGAAAAATCAAATACTACTCCTACTACTACTAGCTGGCAATGAGTATGAAGTCCAGTACACAGGGGGGCAATAAGGTAATAAAAGAAAACCCCACCAAAGGAATGATGCACCGAAAATAACAGCATACTAGAGGGGGCTGACTTTCTTATAAACAGGAAAATACGATCCGGGGAAGGAAAGGGTCAAGATTAATTAATAGTTAATAAACAATGATAAATAAGCCAATTCCCCACCTCCTAACACTCACACTTACAAACCCCAGCTCCCACCCTGGCACCTTCCCAAGGTGGATGGTACAGCTGAGGTTGCATGTCCTGAGATGAAGTGTTACAGTCCTGTGGCATTGACCAACTTAAATAAAAGCTATCTTACTTCTTGATCCCAAAGTGGGTCAGGGTCCTCTCCTGACTCCAGCCAGGCTCACTGGTTCTCCTGGTCTGGAATCCTCTTGGGTCTCAGCTGGCTCATGGTAGCTAGTGTGGCGTTGGATCTCTCTCTCTCTCTCTGGATGCTGGCCACTGCCATGCTGGAACTGCCTGATCCATGTACCAGAGTCTCAGAGCAGTACAAGAACTTCCTTCAAGGGGCGTGGGAGTTAGCTGGGACTCCCTGAGCTAAGCTATCCCTGTCCGAACTTCCAAACAACTGAAACTAAACTCTCTTGTCTTTGTGTAAAGTCGGGCTGTACCTTCCTTGGGAGTTATGCAGCCCTGCCTTGTCACTGGTCCAATGGACTGCTCCTCCAGATCACCCCATGCAGAAGCTTCCCTGTTGACTCCAGTGGAGATTTCTAATTCTTTCTGTCCCCATCCCTGATTCCAAGCATGGTAGGAAATAGGGTCAGAGGCCTTGGGACATCTTAAATGTAGTCCTCTTGATAGGGCCCCCTAGAGACTCGGTCCAGAGCTCCGGGAGCTGGCAAATCCAAGTGGGAGTAACAGTTAGTTATACATATCCTCTAAATCCATATATTCTTAGATTCCTTCATAGCAGCTTCTATAGCGGTCATAACTTGTTTGCATAGCACCTCCAATTCTGTCACATACCCTTATGCCTAATTTATAGGTGCAAATCCAGTCCAGGTTGTTACTGTCTGATGGCCCTTCAGTGGTCTATGCAAAAAGTATTTGCTGATCTCAGTCCAGTTCCTAGTGTGGAGCTATTTGTATTATGAAGAAGAAAAAATGAGCCTCTCTCTCTGATTGGCAGCAGTGTTGGCAGTCTAATCAGAGAGGCTAAAGGAAGAGTAAGCAAGGACTCTGAACTATCTTGCAAGGCTGGTTTGTGACACATCACATGCCCAGACTGGGGGACATGTGCACTGAGAGAGGAAGAGTTGTGTTGTGGATGAAACACCAGTCTGGGACTGAGGAGTAGAGCTAGTTAAGAATTTTCCTGAAAAATAAAGTTTTGTTGGAAAATGCTGATTTGTCAAAAAAGGTGTTTTGTGGAAACATCTCAGGTTAGATGAACTTTTGTCAAATGATCTGGTTTCTTAGTGGGCTGTTGGGGACCTTGGGCTTCCAGGGTCTGTAGCTCTGGAGCAGCCCCTCCAGGGGCGTCCTGAATTGGAGTGAAACCAAATTTGGAAATGTTGAATTTTTCAGTGAACTGGAAATTTTGTTTTGGCCAGCTCCACTCAGGAGATCTGGATACAATTTTCAGCTCTGCCCCAGATTCCCTTTGTGATCTTGGGCAAGTCACTTATCCTCTCTGTTCCTCAAATCCCCACCTGTAAAATGTGAACAATAGTTTCTTTCTCTCATTCGTTATCTGTCTTGTTTATTTAAATAGAATGGTATTTGAGGCAAGGACTTTCCTACTGTAGATCATCTAGCACAAGGGGGCATCCATCTCAATCAGGGCCTCTATGGGTATGTCTACGCAGAATTTTGGAGCAAGCCTCGCTAGCCCGAGTGTTGACCCAGGCTGGGAAGCTTACTCCAGAATGCTGTGTAGACATACCTTATGTACTACTGTGAAACAAAGAATAAAAACAACACTATAATTCTCATTGTTCTGTGGATAAAAGAGGACTTCAGTGTCCAGTGTTTTCAGTCTGACACTTCTCAGAAGCATGAACTACACATTTGTTTTAAAGTAGCAACATACAAGCCAGGCCAGTTAGGTGCCTGGCAAGATGAACCATGACTGCTGACCAAATGACTACCATGCATAATCTTTGCCTAACAAGCCTGACTCATCATCTCTTTAGGAAATGGGAATGATAGCGAAGGCTGACATTTCATTCTGGAAATGTTTTATCTCTACTATATTGCACCCCTCTTGTTTTGAAAATGGTTGCTAATTTAATCACTCCACAGGCAAACTATCTGTTGTAAAATTAATTTGTTAATTAAGCACAAACTGTGCTCATGAAAGACTGGATCATGAACCACCTGCTTTTGAGAATGTTGATATCCCCCTTTCCTAACTGGATAACTAGAAAGGAATAAAGTATTCCAGAATCTCTGCAACACAGGGGCCTTCTCTCCGTCTTGGGTAACCTTGTGGAAACAAACAAGGCACTTCTGCGCATAGAGGATACAGGAGAATTTCCTGTGTTCCATAAAGCACAGCAACCAATGTATCCCTGAAAGAAAATGCAAAGAGGCAGCATCTTCTTTGTCATATACTATAGTCTATTCCTCCTCAAGCAGGGCTCTCTCTCTCAAACCTATCAAATCATGAGAGAGAGAGATTAGAAGTGGCACTCAGCTGTTACAACGATGGAGGCCTTACATTGGGTTTCCACGTTTTCACTCCTTTCTTAGGTCTTGTCTACACACAAACTTGCACCTATTTACACCAGCGCAAAAAGCTGTGTGAGCACTCTTTCAGAACAAGAATGTGTTATTTTGATTTTGCTTAAACCTGATCCTAATTGATTTAGGCTAAACTGAAATCAACCACTCTTAACAAGGTTTGCATCGGTTTGACTAAATCAGTTTAATTTCCATCCTTTAGTTGAACTGGTTGTTCTCCATGTAGATAAGCCCTTACTTAGGCAAGCTCCCATTGGCTGTAGTGGGAGTTTGCCTGAAAGAACTGAGTACAATCTTAGCATAAGGAGCCATCAGGAACAGCACCCAGGGATGGATGTTCAGCACCAAAAGCAAAGGCTTCTGCCAACTGAGCTGAAGAAGTAACTCCAGAGTAGCAGTAGACTCTTGTCCCTGTGTATGAAGTAGGCACCAGAAAGGGACACAACATACATAGCTAGTGTGTTACTTGGAACCAACTACCAAGGGAATGGTGGATTCTCCATCTCCTGATGTCTACAGATCAAGACTAGCTTGCTTTCTGGAAGATATGCTTTAGTCCTGTGCTCAGTGCAGGGATGACTGGGGCAATTCTATAGTCTGTGTTCTACAGGAGATCAGACTTGATGATTTATTGGTTCCTCCTGGCCTTAAAATCTATGAATCTACCTGAGTAAAATTAGAGTTCGGACCTTTGGATTTGATTCTATCACAATAATGCCAAAGCAAACTGCCATGGAATCAGTGCCAGCAGGAGGGGTGAAGATGCCAACAGAGTGCCCACAGAATGGGGCAGTAAGCCTGTGGTTAAGGTATCTCCCCAGCTGCACAAAGAACACCATTGGGGACAGTCTGAGGAACCATGGGATTACCTAGATCCAGTGGCCTTAACTCCCCACACAGTTGGCAGTAGCTGTTCTTGCAAACCATAGGCTAGAGTAGCAACCTCAGAGAGATTTTGCATCCCTAGCAATACGGTATCCAGATACAAAGGACTTAACTGTGTTATGCTTCTCTTTAGTAATCTGACTCTAGGAACAGCTGCCACCTCCAGTCTGGACTGTGGGCAGATAATAAAGCATTCACTGCATGTGTGCACGCACTCAGCTGTTTCTGTGCTGTATATGCGATACCTATCTCCCTGCATATTCCAACAGCATCAACCCTGATGGTTTAAGGATTGATGTGGGTGATGGAACGGCTTCACAAGGAATGGATAATGATGGTGCTGTAAGGAGTGAAAAAATGAAGTTATAGAAAGCAGTGACGCAAGCAAAGGAGGGTGGCCTAATGAGTGATGAACACAATACAAAGGGAGGGTGCTTTACAGGAGATGAAGCTGAAATATCTAACAGTCCTAGCTGACAGTACAGTTGTAACCCACACACCTCCTTGGTGTGGTGTTCTGTCCCATCTACTGGCACCGAGACCACTTAGAGAGAGATATAAAATGAGTCTGCTCTACAGGAACGCACAAACTGTTAGCTCACATAAAAGGAGCCCTGATGCCTTGTTTAGCCTTTTAGTTATTCCCGGACCCCAACCCAAAACAGTATGTCAGCAGCCCCCATGAGTATACAAGGCCCAGTAAAAGGAGGGAAATGACTGCGGATGTGTTCAGTTATGACCACGCCTGAAATGAGAGTGATAAGAGCAATCACATAGCTTTGTGCAAACTGTTTCCTTGGGGGTTTTGGTTCACTTAGGTTTCACTCTCTGAGATTTGCTTTGAGTTTGACCACATCCCCAGATTTACCTTACCTAGGTTGACCTCCCTTCACCTGGGGTTCAAAGTGTTAGGCTTGACAGGCTCCCAGTGCAAACCACCCCTGATTTGCTTGAAATGCTCCTGAGTCTTAGGTTAACCTTTCACTGAACCTGGGGGGAATTTTGAGTTTGTTTAAAAAAAAAAAGGGCAGGTGAGTGCTACGTGGTTTAATGTTTCATAGTGACAGTTTCCCATCGCTGTAACTAAAACTTCCCCAGGTTTTACCTACCCTATAATCTCTATCCATAAATAGGCCATTTGATTTTCAGGTTGATTTTTTTTTTTTACATCCATTTATTGTGTAGGATGCATGTCTTGGGGACAGTTCAGGTTAAAAGTTTAGGGCCACTTTCTGCTTCCATGTTCCATGTACACCAGTGCAATCCTTTAGAAGACGATAGAGTTGCATAACAGTAGCCAAGTGCAGAAGGTGACCATTATTTAAAGTTGTGGCAGCAACGTCATTGTTCTTTTGGGAATTTATGTAAATAAAGATAATTTGATATTATACCAAAGAAACCAAAACATTCAAATGCACTTCTAACTTGAACAAGTGGATATGGATCATCGGGTGCATGCATCTTCAGTGTATATTCCATCATGTTGCTTCATTCAGGGTTAACACTCATTTTTAAACAACAGTTTTCACATACAATCAGTTCCTTTGTGATGGTGGATGCTCAATGAGCAATTGAAGGCCTTTTAATTAACTTGCGGATTTCATTGCCACTGGATATTGAGGAGCCTGAGAACTAGTATAAAAAAAATTCAGACAATTTTTTAGATAAAGAGAACATTTACCACTACATAAGACTATTTAAAAATTATAATGGATAAAAACCTTTATCTCACAGGGCATAAGCCAACCACTAACCACTTGGAAAAAACTCCCCCTCTGAGTAGATGATTCCATAACTGTTCACTAAAGGATTTCTTACACCATCCTCTGAAGCAGCTGCATTGGCTACTGTCCAGGACACAAAACAGCATTACATAGATCATTGGTCTGATTTGGTGTGGCATTTCCTGTGTTTATTTGCCAGTTGACTAATAGCCAGCACTGGAAATTTCAGCCCCTGTCCTGATTCTGCAGTGATGTAGCATTGCTTCCCTAAATTTAACCCAGGCTTTAAAATTTGAATTCGGTAATGGGCAGTAATCCCCCCCGCCCCGCCAAGTTTCACCTTAAGAACAGATCACTTATCCCTCAGAGCAAGACAGTCTTGTTCTGTTCTGGTTCCAGTAAATAGAAAGGGTGTCTCTGGCCCTGCAGCACAAGTAACGTTTCTTTGGTTCTCTTCTAGGCATGACTCTCACAGGCACTGTTTCTTAAGCTGTAGAATTGCCCTTCGTCAGAGAGCCCTTGGGGGGAACGTATTCTAGACAGTAGCTCTGCCTTTTAAAATTTTAGAGTGAAAACAACCCCAGCCTTTTTGAAGCCATCAAATTATTCAGTGGTAACATAGATGCCCACTTAAGTCTCCTGAATCTGATAGCTCATGCCACCCCCGTGGCATGGCACAATTAGATCCATTAGGAGGTATGGAAATGGGTGGGGGACTGAACCTTGCTCTGAAGCAGCTGGCATAGATGATTGCTGCAAACTAGAGGTGTTACTGCCAGTGGTGCAACTTATCTGCCTTGATGTGATCCTGAGAGATGCTGAGCAACCTCAGCTCCCGTTGAAGTCAGCATTTCTCAGGGTCTGGACCTTTAAGAGGTTCATGGTAAATGGTTTATTTTTACTCGCCCAGGAAGCACCCACTAGGAGATACAGACAGAAAATGTATCTATCTAGACATGAGATGAGCCAAATTTAGTAATGTTCCTTCAGGCTGAGCCTGGGGAAAGCTCACTATTCATTCACCAAGATGAGCAGCTGCCTATTTGCCTGGCAGAGGATCATGTCTTGCACAGTAATCGCCTAAGTGTTTTTTTACCTTGCAGAGTCAGTGCATGGGCGAAGCCATGAAGCACACATGATAAATTCAGCACACTACTGCAGCAGTAATCGGTGCAGAGTGAAGGATTTGCACACTGAGCCATAATGGCTTCTCCACAGCATTTAGTGCCCTCCGCCCCTTCTCTCTTGGTATGGTAGAGCAGTGGTTCTCAGCCTTTCCCGACTACTGTATCCCTTTCAGGAGTCTGAAGCCCAAGCCCTGCCACCAGGGGCTGAAGCATGTAAATTAGCTTCATGGGGCCTCCTGTAGCATAGGGCCCCGGGCAATTGCCATGTTTACCACCTCCTAACTCCAGCCCTGCACTTGCAAACCCCCCATCCTCCCAACCCATCCTGCGACCCCCAGGTTGAGAAACTCTGATGTAGATGAGTTGATGTACCCCCTGGAAGATCTCTGCATACCCCGGTGGTACACGTACCCCTGGTTGAGAACCAGAGGGCGGTGAATTCAGTAAAAGCGTATGGTATTACTGTCCCTGCTGTATCTGTGGCTAAATGGTGGACTTTAGTCACCAAGGCTCCTAATCCAGCCCCACATTCACTTATATTTTCTGAAAATGTATGTTCCTGTTTCTCTTCAAAACTTCAAATCCTCACTTTTTTGGAGCAGCTCTGGTGAATACCCTTAGTTTTCCCTTCCATGGCTCAGCTTTTATCACCGGATCCCCTTTTCACATCTCTTCCCTTGCATTCAGCCCTCCACCTGCATGTCTCTCCTCACTGCAGATAGGTTACCTCCACTCTGTTTCAGCTAACCTGACAGACTGCCCATTGCTAACATGTAACTTCAGATTTTTTTTTTTATGTTTTCTATATCTAGCAATGGTTGAAGTAGTGGGCTAAATTCACCCCTGGTGTAACTCCCTGGTTTTCAGTGAGTGGAGTTGCACCAGGCATGAATTCATTCTCATCTCATTTTCTTAAGGTTTTTTCCCCCCACACAGAGGATACATATTTTATTTGAGTCACTTTGAATCCATTGCAAAATTTCCTGATCAAGACAAGGAACAGACTGTTGCAGAGCAGAGGTTTGGTAACATTCCTTTATCTTGTTGGTAGGTTAATGCATGGCAAAATCTATCAAAATCTTAGAATCACTGATCCCAGAAAAGTTCTACAGTCACCTTGATCTGTTTTCTAGCAGCTGTTCTCCCACATAACAGTGAAGGGTGGGAAGAAAAATCAGACAGTAAGGGCTTTCCATGTTCCATAGCCAGTACGAAAGAATAGTTCTGCCTATTCCTGACTACGACTGTAGTTTGCTATTGCTGGTTTGAACATTGCCTCTTATGCCGTATTTTGTATGTTCCAGGCACACACTTCCCATTTCAACCCCCTGGAAATTCAGCTTCTTTGGATCCGGGTTTGGGTTCATCTGATCTTTTATTTGTTTGATTTCCTTGTCGATTTTGTTATGACACCCATCACTGTAGCCTCTGAGCATCTCTCAAACATTAATGAATTTACCCTCACAACACCCCTGTGAGCTGTGTAAATATTATTACCCCACCCCCGCCTGCCTCTCTAGCCATTCTGGCTCTCTGCAATAAACCCCATGTATGGCTCTATTGTTCCCCATTTGCCACTAGGCCCTTGACTTCAGTCTGCCTCTGTCCACTCTGCTGGTTGGGATTAGGTGGGGCTCTGGAAGCGCCCTTGAGTATGGGAATTGCAGTACCTAACAGCTCTTTTTGCCTCTCCCATTGTGCACCCTTATACAGGCAAGGCACCATCTGTCCCTACATGATTTACATTTTAGATCTTTCTAAATCTGCATATCCTAAGCTGCAGGGATGCCAGAATTCAAAATAGCCCAGTGGAAAATGCAAACCAATATAAATGCAACAAGAAGGGAAATAGAGAAAGAGATATTATAATGGATTAGACAGATTTCTCTCTCTATCATCTGGCCCATAACATAACCATCTTTCTCTGTTTGTAGTTGTGTATGGCTCTTGTCACTGTGGTATCTAAGCCCTGTAAATATAAACACTCAGCCTTGTGCATCACAGATCTTTGGTAATTCAATGCCCGTTCTTTTTATGTGAAGGTTTGTATGCTAATGGATGGATGCAGTCCTACTGTAGCTAAATAACACCCACACAGCCTAATGCGTCTCCTTGACCTCCTCATCTTTTTAGTGCATCCAGAAGTATGCACTGATGTCTTCTATGAATGACTGATCAATGATTTATTCAGTCCTGGAATGGATTAAAGAAAGAGTACTTATAGAAATTAGGAAAGTCAAAGATGAATTTTAATAACCAGAGGTGCCTCTTTTAAACCTAATAGAAGCCCCTTGAGATTGCTGGCATTTCAGCCAACCCAAATTACTTTAAAACCATTCCTAATGTTTGCCTAGATGAGAGACGGTAGGAAGCGACACTCCAACAACACATCAATTCTAGGCCTAAGTATGCCAGCTTTAACATATAGTTCTACAAGAGGGGCCTCCTGTTGGCCCCCTACTAATTAGCCAGATGTTATATTTACTTTTTCCTTCCCTAGATGGACCACAAGCTTATCTAGTGTGTTTAGGCCAACTCTTTCCAGAGAGCCCAGTTATGTTAAGTGGGGGGTTCCCTATTTAAGGGGCATACAGTTGGTCCACTCCCTTGGGCAAGTCACTTAGGCCCAGATCCACGAAAGTATGTAGGCTCCTAACTTCCATTTATTTCAGTTAGTACCTTTGTGGATCTGGGCCTTAGTATCTCTGTGCTCGTCCCCCACCTGTAAAATGAGTATGATAGCACTTCCTGACCTCTCTGGCGTGTTAGGAGGATGGATATATTAAAACATTGTGAGGTCTCAGGTATTAAGGTGATGGGACCCAGAAAAGTACCTAAGATAGATAACTTTGCCCGCTCCTAGAATGAATGTTCTCGACAGAAATGGTCTCTGGAACCCTTGGGCACCTGTTGTTGTCTGGATCAGCCAACAGCATGGTTGATTCAGTGGGTAATTACTTATTTTCCTGTGCCCCAACACATTTCTCATTGAGGATGTCTTGCCAAACAGGGGAGGGAAGCAGGAGAGACCATAAAGGGACCAAAGGCAAGCTGAAGGCTTGATTCATTTTTTAACCTTTTTGCAATCTTGGGGTAGAAAATGCTAACACCACCAATTTTTGGTTTGCATTTATTATATACAAATTTAGAGTTAACTCTTACTCCCACTGATTCAAAAATTCTTATCGGCTTTTTGGGGGAGAAGATTCAAAACCAGTTATTGCCATAAATATCTTATAGGCATGTCTTTGGTTATAAATTTGGAATAGCATATGCTGGTCCCTTAAAAACAAATGCAGCATTTTGAACTGTTTAATCCCACCATCATCAACTGAATATACACAGTAATCTTTGATTCTCTTTAAAGATCTAACCGCAGTTAAACAGAAATCCTCTGGCTTCACTCCTGTCTGATCCGCTTGCTGTTTTGTTAATGCAAGGAAGTTCAGCATTAAAAATAAACACCACAGAGTCTGTTTTCCTCATGACACCCATTCCTCAGGAGCAGCAATTGCAAGTGCAGACATCTACTCGCAAAAAGAAAAGGAGTACTTGTGGCACCTTAGAGACTAACCAATTTATTTGAGCATGAGCTTGAACATCTACTCGGTTACCTTGCCATCTGCTGGTTTGATTTAGATCTGCATTCCCTGCACTTTACTGCAGGTTTGCTAAGGTAGCAGTGAGAGCAACACGGCTATGAAATGTTTAAAGTATCTGGAAGTAATTTGGGTACCTGAAAGCTGATTTTCTTAAATAAATGTCCTTTCAAAGCCCTTTAACTGATTAGAAAAACTGCAGTTGAACTGTGAGATGTGATGTGAGCACTACAGCAAAGAAGGCTGATATTGTGTATTGTCCTGCACACTGTTAAATCTAGGAGCTTGCTCTCTCTGTCTATTTTAATTTGAAATAATCTTTCACCAGCACTCTCCAGGCCACCCGACATGAAACCAAAACAATTATTAGATACAGTGAAGCCTCATTTAGTCTGACATTAATAAAATGAATTATCCACGTTATGGCTAATGCTTAGAGGCTGCAATGACTAAATTAAATTTTCTCCTGTCCTTACTGTGGTCTGCATGTTTTTTCTCAGAAGCACTCCAAACAGAAGTCAGTACAATCTCAGACTGTGACTGTCATCCATGCTGCTTTTGATAGACCTTGAAGGAAAAAAACAACACCCTCCCCCTGAAATCTGTCCGGTAATGACTCATTCTCTACCACCTATCTGATTGTCTTTGCTTTACACTTGAACCTTTGTCACTTGGGAACTGTCTATTCCTTGTCATTGTCTTAAGAAGAGCTAAGTAATAAGGATAAATGCAAAGTTTACTACTGTATTGCCAACTCCAAGCCCTCAAAAATCGTATGTCAGCCCTCCAAAAACCATGAGATTGACTTAAAAATAACAAGACTTTAAAATGATTAATTTTATTGGGGTTCTTTTAACTTGTAATTTGGTTTTTAAGCCTTTGGGATTCATTTTTTGAAGCTTTTTTCCATGCGGATTTAGAAATGTAGTGTTTTTAAAATGAAGGATGAGAGTCTCAAGTAATCACAAGACTCCTGGATCTGGCACTTCAAGGAAAACATAACATAATATCAGGTTTCAGAGTAGCAGCTGTGTTAGTCTGTATCCACAAAAAGAAAAGGAGGACTTGTGGCGCCTTAAAGACTAATAAATAAATTTGTTAGTCTCTAAGGTGCCACAAGTACTCCTTTTCTTATAACATAATATGAAACTCAAGATAAACTCCTGAGAGTTTGTTACTCTCTGTCCACCAAGGATAAAAAGAGGTTTTGTATCTGACCACAAAATTAATTCAGTGGAATCCAATCTCTTTATTTCATTTGTTCCAAAGGGCTGTCAGCTCTGTTTTTCTAGGTACTTATATGTAGAACTGGTCAGAAAATGAACATCCCTTACAGCATTTAGTGTCCTTTGGGGGTGGGGGGAAGAATCATGTTGACTAGAGACAAGACTTCAAAAAGGTTTCTTTTTCTTTTCTTTTTTTTCTCCAGAAAGGGGTTTTAAGAAAAATTCCATTTCTGGAGAACCTAAATGGAGTTTTTTGGCTTCCTGGCTGTCCTCCTGGAAGGTTCTTGTCAATTGTATTTGAAATTCGCAAACACCTTCTAGTGTGGCTGTGGGAGAGACAGAGAGCCTTGGCTACTCAGCCTCTCTTGGCAGCTCTGGTTGCATGGCAGACAGCTTGGATGCTCTGCTTCCTTCCCAGCCCAGGCTCTCTTCCTGTCTGTCCTGCAGAGCTGAGGAGGGGAGGCAGGAAAGCAGAGTAACAAGAGCCTGCCAGGAGGCTCTCATGGAAAATTTCACTGTTGCGGAGTGAACATCATTCCATTGAAAAATTTTCAACCAACCCTACTTCTGTACCCTCATTACCATAGGGTCCGAGACCTGTCCAAGTGCATAAAGCGAACAACAGTAAACAAAACTCTCTCACCTTTCCCCACGTGCAGACGTAGTTAGGAAGGCAGCAGGCTTTCCCCTCTTTTTCTTGCCCTCAGCCGTCTCTGTATTTGAAGAGGCCATGAAAAATCTACTATGGGGAAAACGTTCAGAGAAATAAATTCAGAATGCACTGAGGATGATAGAGCGGATCAAAACAGGGGGCCATTCAGGAGAAATGCATACCCTGCAGAGTAAACAATTTCGAAATCTGAACTTTTTGACCATCTGTAGAGGCCCATGGCCATTCTTATCTCCTGCAGGGGTGAGTTCTATATTATAGGAAGACAGACCCAAACTGGATGGCTCTTCTGTGTTCAGGAGTTCACAATCTGATTGGCTCTTCATGATGAGAAGATTTTGAACGTACTAATTATCCAACACATGGGCCAGAAGGAAATAGCTTTCTCAGGAAAGCTCTGTTTCTCCCATTCACAAGCTCCAGCTGCTGGTTGATGATTTCATGGTTTCATGGAACATAACTACCAGTGGAAGTCATAGTCTAGGGGTGACCTCTCAGGTACCTAGTGCCAGTCCCATTGGGAGTTTTGAATATCCAGACAGTGGCACTGGATTCTGTATTAAGAGGGGCAGCGGTGCAGACAACAGAGCACCAGCTTGATGTATTCACAGCGGCCTGTGTTGTTTAGCAAGCAGGCTGTAGAGTTTTGTACTAGAGGAAGATTCCTCAGCCTGTTTGGCTTCATTCCCAGATGTAATACGTTGCAATCATTGAGCCTGGAGGTCATAAAAGCCTGGATCACTGTGGTGAGATGTGTATCTGATAGGATGGGGCTCAGTCTTCTGCCTAGCCATAAATGGTAATGGGTGTTTTCCATTGCTGTAGCTTTTTGGCCATCTGGTCAATGGACTTTGCCAATAAACAATTGTAAACCTGAGTTGGATGTTCCAGAGTCCAAGCCCTTCTGTTGTACTCGCTTTAACTCCCCCTGTTCCTACAATAGTCTGAACTGGAAAAGGGCTCTGAATTAGCTTGGCAGGTTACTGCGGAACTATTAAGGGAGCAGAAAATCCAACCCCACCAGTTCAACATGGGTCTCTCTGCAGTGGTGCAGAGCTCTAACAGGTAGCCAAACAGTCTGACCCCTTAAAATGTAAGCAGGTGAATATATTAATATGTTCAAGATCTTCTCCGCATGAAGAGTAAATCAGAGCGTAATCTCCTAAAGACAGGAGAGCTTTCCAGCTTGGACTTTTGATTTGCAATGTCCTAATTTGCCGAGAGGTCCTCCCAGTTGCATACATTAGTACATAAACTCTAAATTCACAATTCAGCCAGGTTTCAGAGTAGCAGTCGTGTTAGTCTGTATTCGCAAAAGAAAAGGAGTACTTGTGGCACCTTAGAGATTAACAAATTTATTTGAGCATAAGCTTTCGCTCACGAAAGCCTATGCTCAAATAAATGTGTTAGTCTCTAAGGTGCCACAAGTACTCCTTTTCTTTTACAATTCAGCCAAGAAAACAAAGAGCAAAAAGAGGGGTTGGAATATTTAGGGCTGCACTTAGGAGTACTTCCACTCAGTTTTGCACATTCTTAAGGTGAAAAACTAACAGACACTCTACTAGCCAGATGTCTTAAGGTATGAACATATGTAATGCATTTAATCAAGCCTCCACCCCCTGCCACGCACCACGTTTGTCAGCTTGTAGTATTTGGGACTGGACAGCATCAGAGCCTTTTTTCCTTGCCAGATAACTGGAAGATGTTAGATACTGAAAACCCACTCTGTAATTTCCTGATCACAGGAAAGGGTCATGGAGATGGAATTATCACCTTGCTCCATAAGAGAGAGAGAGCAAGCATTTATTGCATTTGGGCTGCAGAAAAAGTTGGGGAGTGTGAGAATTCCACTTATATACCTCTCTCTGTAGTCAGAGACTAATATCACTGGCAGCCAGTGTTTTAAAGCTGTCAGCCAATATGGTATATTGCCTGCCTTGTCCATAGCCCTCCAGCCTTTCCATATCAATGCCCAGCAAAGGCTCTTTACAGCCATAGAAATCTAGCACAATCCTCTGGGGGAAAAAACAAGAAACAGTAAGGCGAGTCCAAGAGATGGAAAGACTTCAATGGAGTTACTTTGGGTTGACATCACTGTGAGTGTTCTCAGACGTTAGCTTGACATTCATGTATTGCCTGGGACAGAGCATGAGATTTCTGTTGTATGTTTGTTTTCCTTATTCTTAATTCTTGTTCTAATTCCTTGTCCATCTGAAAGTCTGCACATGAAATAGGGAGATAAATGCTCAGGCCAAATTGGAGATCAGGCTGCTTAGCAGTTCTGAAATTCAAGCCACTTATTTCAGTGCTAAATATGGTGTTAGGTCCCTAATTTAAGCACCCACATTTGAAAGTTTTGGCTCCCCTTTTTGTGTTCAAGAAAAATGGCTCAGCACATTGCATTCCAATTCATTGTAAGCTGGGGAGAACACAAGAATCACGAACATTGACATCAGGGTTCTCAAAGGAACTTGTTTTACTTCCAGCAGCAAGGGACAGAGCAACTTTATGAATCTAGCTAAAATGCTCCCAGGACCAACAGAGCGGGATTCCAAAGTGAGGTATATTTAATTGAAACCAATCGAGGAAGCCTGACTCGTGTAATCTCACTTGGTCAGAGACGTCCAGAAAATTAGGATGAGTCAGGAGTCTGAAAGGGTAAAAAAAGAAAACCGTGCGCTTGCTGAGTACTTGATTTCTCTTCTCTCCAATATTTTTCTGCCCTGACTGTTAGCCACACAGAGTCTATCTGAGATCTCAACAAGTGTACCAGCAACTGTAAGTGTTGATAAACTCTGTACCTCTTGTAACCAAATGTTATGCCGTAGTAACAAAACATTTAGGAATGTGTTGTTTCCTGAATAAAAATCCAGCTTTGTTTCCGGTACCCTCAGTTGTACTGGCCTTTCATAGAGCATAAATAAATACATTGACTCTGATTTCCCTCTCACTTATAATGGTGTGAATCAGGAACAATCCCACTGAAGTAAATGGAGATAGTCCTGTTTTACACCAGCATGAGAGGAGAATCAAGCCCTATATTCCTCTTTGATTGCAGTTCCTCAGGGAGTTCATCGTGGATGCCCCTTGAAGGCACATCTGTGAAGTGTCCCCACAGGTGTTTGTTTCTCATTCAACTGCTCAGCTAGGACAATGTATCAGTGCAGATCCAGTTCCAAAAGGATCTCCTTGTTTTAAGTTCATGACCTGTCAGGAAGTTTGCATTGCTGTAGTGACATTTTGGACATCCAGTAGTTTTCTGGCTGCATCGTAAGAGTGACAGCAGATTGGACATGATGGGGAAATGGATCTTTGCACTAAATAAAATGCATGGTTGGTGGCCTGCCATTTGTGGATCACCGTACTGTACTGAGTGACTCCATTTTCTGCTTTGTAAAGCCCCGCTCCAGGTGAAGGACAATACTAGAAAAGATACACAGGACAAGGCAACTGTTAAGAGAAAGGTGTTTGAACAGTATATTATAAATGAGGACACTGATTGATTCTGAGAGTAAGGGCATTAAAAGATACTGTGAAAATGGCAAAAAGTTTGGGCGAGCCCAGAATGAAGTTTGAGGGAGGAAATGCAGCCTATGGGGTCATTGGATATGTCTCTTTCACCCCCCACCACACGCACTGAATGGTAAACTGCTGGTAAGGACAAACCTACACAGCAAGCAATTAATCTTAATCTACTAAGAGACATCCAAGCACAAGTAACCAGGAGTATAGGGACGTAGGAATTGTCCTACTGGATGAGACCAGTTGTCCACCTAGTCCAGTATCCTGTCTCTGACAATGGCGAGACCTACTGATTCTTAGGAAAGCACAGAAAACCCTGCAATAAGCAGTTATGCCACCGGGGGAAATTTCTTCCTAATCCCCAACAGTCACAACTGCCCTGTGCCTTGGTGCATGGGAGTTCATATCCTTTTAAAACTCTTGTTTATTATTAATTATGGTGAATTAATTATTAGAGCTGTGTGCATTTATTTTGTGAATCGTATGGGAATAAGATCTATCAGACTCCTCATAAGTGTATTTTGTTTATGTATTACACACACCTATCCCATGTTGGCCTGGTTATCAGCATTTTTTTAAATAATGGAACTGTATGGTTTGATCTTAGTGAATTATCACTTTTGAGATAAACTTCATTGCTTTAAGTAGGACAATTCAATACAGGCACTTCTTCAATAGTGCTGTGATGCAGTGCAGCAATCTCTCTATGCTGGTCAGTACTGGAGCTGTACTTTCAGATTCTAATTGGGCCTAATTGGGCCATTAAAGTGGTGGGCCCACTTTGCCGCAGGGGGACCTTTGAATGACATTTTGCCTTAGAATGGTACAAGGGCATCTGAAGTTCTCTGGTGTGCATCACCTCTTGAGAAGATCTGCTCTACTGCCAGTGCAGTGGGGTTGGTGGGAATTGGAGGCCAGGACCAGAGCCCTGCCTCTTCCTGACCCATTCTGAGGTAGTGGGAGGGAGCAGTCGCTGCACTAAGGAGAGCACTGTGACCCCAGTTGTGTCTGGAGATACAAATGGGGAGAAGATCCCTTGTGCTCTTCCACCACTTGCAGATCCATGCAAGGTCCAGGCACAATCTGATCAGTTTTAAAAGTAAAATTTTATTACACTAGTCATTGATTCTCTGCTTCACCACAGGATGGCACCATTGCCTTCTTAGAGATGCATAGCACAGAAAGGAATAGCACATAGACATGGCATTCATGAGAGTTGTAAAATAAAAGCATTTACTCCACAGCCTCACCATCAGCCATCACTTGTGCATTCTGCACATTTTTCCATCCATTTGAAATTCAACGAAGAATCATGCTACTTGTATGCTTCATTTGTTCCAGGCAGCCCCTGGCCCACATGCTTTCCTGGGTCATTTCCTGAAAGCCAGAGAGGTAGGCATCTGCTAAAGAGGTCAAGAAGATCATTTCTTATTGTTATGCGACATTGTATGATAGGGATGCAGGAGTCATTGAGATACATGATCCTAATCTATGCCACTATCATTCCATGATTATGAAACACACTACCAACAACACAGCACACCCCCCTGTGTACCTCTTTTCCTGCCATGACTCAGATGTGGGAAATGATACAGGAAAGGAGAGAGGAAACATGGTTTCCCAAATTGAGAGACACCATAAAACTAGGTGATTTAAAATGATGATGCCTTTAGGGTAATAATATTTTTGTATGGAGAGATAACAGCAGGATTGTGTGGTTCTCAAATGAGGGCTGCCCTTCATAACAATTGGTTGAAGATGTGTTTCATAATCAAAGATCCCCAAATTCCACCCAAAGAACAAGAGGGTTTGAGCAATCTCTAATTGTGAGGTATGGTCTCATTTTGGTTTATAACATCACCAGACATCAAAGACTGACCACAATGTTCACAGCAAGGAGTATGCTTTGGTGACATACAAGAAAAAGCGATGCCACTTAAAATGTGGTATGGGCTTTAAATTCACATCAAATAGAAAATATTCGGAAAGAATGTTATATACATGTATTTCTTTTTTGATTAATAATTATACGGAATACACTGAAAAACTGAGAGGCTGTGTTTTCACTTAATAAGTGAAAGAGTAATCTAAGCCAACTAACTGTTGGGTTTTCTAGTTGAAAACAGAATGAAATAATGATTCAGTGGAGCAGTCCATCATTAACCTACCTCAGTATATCTGATGTTAAGGGAAAGCAAACAAACTGACCCAAACTTTTCTGCGGCTTGTTTGCAAAGTTCATGAAAATCAAACTCATGCTCTGACCCTTGAAATAAATAAAATACAGGGCACTGTTTTCAATTAAGGTTTAGTTAGTATTTCTGAAAATGTCCTGTTTCCACACTCGTGGCTTTGGGGCTGGAGTTGGGTGAATAAATCCCTCCAGTCAATCTTTCCCCTGAGTGGAATTCAAGGATTCATTAGAAACAAGCAAAAGGAAAAGTAAGCACTGTCTGTAACACATATGTGGACAAAGAAATGGGAGACCAAGAGTTTATTTAGACACATATCTAATAACATGCAATAAGGAGGCAAGATGAAGCATGGTTTTGATCACAAGAGACTGGACAAGATTCTGATCTATACCAGTATTATGTCATTACAACAGCATTAAGTTCAGCTAACTTACTCCTGATTTAGATCAACAGGCTCTGCACTACCGGGGAGGCAAAGGGGACATTTGCCACCCTAAACGATCTTCAAGGGCCTCACATTATAGTCAGAACGGCAAAAATATATACTAAGTTATCCAATGTAAAGCAATAGAACAGCAGCAGATTGGAGAGTATTAGTCCTTCATATCAATTATAAGTCAGAAGATACTGACACGGAAGCTAAATTTTTCTTTTTGAAACTCTTAAAAACTGACTAACTGAAAGGTCTCAAAATGTAATTGTAAACAGGGAATCCACATCAAGTGGGTGTCTTTCCAATAAGGGTGCTGCATGGATTAGTTTTTGTCCCTACACTATTTAACATTTTTATCAGTGACCTGGAAGAAAACATAAAATCATTATTGATAAAATTTGCAGATGACACAAAAATTGGGGGTATAATAAAAAAATAAGAGTACAGGTCTGATACAGAGTAATCTGGATCACTTGGTAAGCTGAGTGTGGGCAAACAATATGCATTTTAATACAGCTAAATGTAAATATATACATCTAGGAATAAAGACTGTAGGCCATACATACAGGATGAGGGACATTATCTTGGGAAGCAGAGACTCTGAGAAAGGTTTGGGGGTCGAGGTGGATAAGCAGCTGATCAAGTAGGAGCAGAGAGGTTATTTTACATCTGTATTTGGTTCCTTGCAACTGCTGCTGGTGTACTGCATCTAATTCTAGTGTTCACAATTCAAGAAGGATGTTGATAAATTGGAAACGGTTCAAAGAAGATCAATGAGAATGATTAAAGGATTAGAAAACATCCTTTGTAGCGATAGACTTAAGGAGTTTAATTTATTTAGCTTAACGAAGAGAAGGTTAAAGGCTGACTTGATCACAATTTATTACCATATACACAGGAACAAATATTTGATAATGAGTTTTTTAATCTAGCAGACAAAGGTGTAACACAATCCTGAATCTATGAAAATCTGAGATTTTCCAGGAGTCTAACTAGCTCCCAGACTCCTGGAAAGTTGTTTGTTTTTTAAATAGCAACACCCAGGGGCCCCAAAATACCCATTCATCTCCCCCACAATAATCAGAGTCTAGAACTGACTCTGAATATCAGTTAAGCAGCTAGCTTTTCCCCTAGCTTCAGTAGGAATGGAGAATCAGGCCCATTAATTGAATGGGATATATGCACATGCTTAACCCTAACAGCTAATCTACCTCATACTCATTTTCTGTAGAGATGATTTTAAGGCACAAAGCCTGGGTTCAGATTTGAACTCCCCTAGGATCTGCGGGTGTTTGCATTCCAGTTTTAGGCTCACTAGAGAGACAGGGACCGGCAGTGAAGTTCTGATCCACTTCCTGATCCAAAACATCTCAGAATTCAGAGGCATTGGCACAGCTATTTTGGCGTGTGCACATTCCTACTATCCTGGGTAATTACATTTTTGGTTTGCAAATTTTTCCATTTGGGTTTATTTTATGAGGAGGAAGAAAAAATGAGCAGGCAACAGAATTATTAATTTTTGCACATGGAGAATTTCACAAATGTAATCCAGATATTCTAAATGAGAAGAGTTATAGCATTGAGGTAATCACCCTGGAGCTTACTGCATCACCCCACGGATCTTTTAGCTCAGGAAACATCCAGGCCATCTGTCAAGCTCTTCTCCCCACTCAGAAGTTTGACGATAAGCCAGGTTTCCAGTTGACTGCAGATGTTCTAAAAAGGGATGTCATTTTTGCCAAAAAGGTTAACAAATAGGCTCCCATGAAGAATTCGTTCTCTCCCTGCTTGAGAAGATGTCTCTCTCCTTCGAGTCAAAGGTAGGTGTCTTAATGAAGCAAGAGGACCCCCTGCCATAGGCTTCACTGTTGATTTCACTCTGCAGACTAGGAGAGGAGCTTCTGCCTCAAGCCATCTCTCACCTCTTGAAAATACCACATGCATTAAAAAAATAGAGGGGAAAACATGAGTTCTAAGAAGATCAGATGACAGTTTATCAGAGGTTTAAATCAATTGTTGTAGATGTAATAGAAAAACAGCTGTCTTCAGCAACAGCTTAGTGTGCAGTTCTGCTCAGGAATCCTAGGGAAGGCTGTGGACCTTCATCAGCCCTTCCGTTCTCCTCTCCACTCCTGTGGGAGGATGGACACGTGGATCTCAGCAAGAAAATAGTTTAGAGCAATCAATGCTTCAACACCAGGGCAAGCCAGTCACCACATGCTCTGACTGGGTTGCTGGCTGCCCATTCAGCAGTCTTGAATGCTGGTCTACAGGGCATTCAGGCAGCTGCATGTTCTGACCAGCCACCCAGTGACTTGTGAACAGTTGCTGGAACTCAAAGCTCAACAACAGCAGAGGACTCCAGTCCTGGGACCTGATTGGTTCCCTGTTTCTATTTAAACCAAGCAGAGGCACCGAAAGTTGTCCAATCTACTGGATTTGTCCCTGCATAGGACTGCCTTTCCTGTGCTACCTGCTCCTGCTGCCTGACACTGACCTCCCAGTATCCTGTCCTAGCTTACCTCTTGACCCCGATTCCCAGTGTACCCTCTGGCCAGTCTCAGATTCTGGTATCCAGATCTGGCTTGACTCCTGCTCTGACCACATTCCAGTTGTGACAATTACAAGAGCCCCACAAGTAACCTGTCATCAGCAACCAGGGAGGTCTCCTCACACCATGAGAGGATGGGCTTTTGCTGGCTCCTTTCAGGAGGTGACCATACTGACAAGGGACCTGGGCTTCCAAAGACGTGGGGTTATTCTACGAGAGAGTGAGGGTCACAGGTCATTGGAGCCATGTATAAAGGTAGGGGTATGGCTGAAGCAGAACCCTTTAGCTTCTGCAAGTCTACTGGGCCAATGAATGTGCTGCACACGGATTCCCTAAACACTGTTCTTACCCCAGTAACACCTAATGCCATGGAAATCTCTCCAACAGTGCTGGTTCATGTGAGGCGCTCGTGTGCTTGTGTGATACACTGCTCACACAATAATATTTCCCCCCAGGGCTTCCCTGTGTTCAGATCATGGGGATTCCATGTGGAAAGAGCCACAGACACCAGTTTCTCTCCTTCTTCAAACTTGAGAATTTGATAAGTAAAGAAGCCTGTCGGCCATAATCGATGCCTGTTAATCCTCGTTGACTTCTTCAGACCCTTCCCTAAGAAAAAGAGTGGAAAGCCTAAAAGAAATATTTTTAAAAGGTGCTTTCCTCCTCTGTGAAGAGGAGTGAGAAGAGGTGTCCTTGTCCTCAGCCTCCTCCTGTATGAATCTGGTTTGAACGCTAAGAAGGGGATGGTTACTAAGGATGCAGACAATCCCTCTTCTACATGCAAATCTCAAGTCCCAACCATGCTCCTATTAGTTTATTCCTGCTACATTATTTCACGATATTTATTTGGAAGCAACAAACACACACATCTATTTCCAGCATTTTGTTGGTTCAGCAAAGTTTTTGCAGAATGGAAACCAGGTGCCTTTGGGCCAGTTTAATGCAGGATTTGGCTCTTGCAGAACTAACCTGGTTTCTGGACAAAGGCAACCCTGCTTATTGTTTATACCAGTGAATGGCTGAGCAAAGATGTCTCTCTGGCTTTGTGGTTCTGGTATTGCTTAGCATTTATTCTCTCTGCAATTTGCTTAGAAGACTTTATTTTTCTAGATGAAGAGATTGCAGATGGGCAAGCTGCAAATGTCAATTCATCATTAAACATCCATGGTCTGTAAATGTGCTCATGTGTTTTAATTTGCACGAGATATTTTGAGCAGATAAAGGGTGAAATTCTCGAAAAGGAGAGAGATTTTTTTCCTTTTAATTTGAATGACTAAACAGTATTTTTATTTATTATATTTATCGACTTTGAATTTTAATGCTGAGATTGAGTGATACTTACCAGCTCCCCCTTATTCACAGATAAATGATGTGTGAGGAGAAAATAGAACAATGGGATACAGAATCGCTGGTTTTCTACAGTCCTGATACAGAAATCCAGGCACTAGCACAATTCATTGTAAAGTTCAAGGGCAAATAAAGAATAAAATAAAGTCCCTTCCATATGGTAAAACGTGCACACAAAAGCCCTATTTCCAGCTCCCCAAGTCCGCTCTTTGCTTGCTTACAGAATGCAAAAGCCTTTTCGATCAGCCTCGATTTCTCAGCTGTTACTGCTGGTAAAAGGAGGTGGCCAAGCTGAATTACAATTATTCTTACTATGTAGCTGACAGCCCGGTGCCTCTGCACAACAGCTGAGCTCAGCCAGAGTCTGCACTTCAACTACTGATTACTCATCTCCTGCCAACAGACAGGATTCCTCAGGGCCTTACTGCTGTCCTGGGAGTTTCTGGCACCCATATTCTCAGTCTAGAGGCCAGAGGATATGTATTGGCTGAGACTCACAAGTCATGGCATGGTCAGACTTCATTACAAGTGATGTTCTCAATAAAGAGTGTGCATTCGATCATATATATGATTACCCGGCATTATTACTAATAAAAGACATGGGCCTGAGATTAACATCATACATATGCAATGTGTGTGTGAGAGAGAGACAGAAGTAAACACACACGTCTATAGTATGTGTCTGGAGAGTATATTTAGTAGACTAGACTACAGAGGCTATGTGATGTATTGGAATGAGCACTGAAACCAGTAGTGCCCAAGCTCTGATCCCTGCCCTGCTGCTGACTTTCTATGTAGCCTTAAAGAAGTGTTTAAATCTCCCTGTATCTCTGTTTCCTCATCTGTAAAATAGGATGATGATGATCCTTTTTGCCCACTTCAGAAGGGTGCTGTCAGGCTTAAATAATTAATGGGTAAGGCCCTACTTGAAATGGGGGATGGTTGTCAAAAAATTGCGGCTGCGTTGCAGAGAAGCCATGGAAAATTGCGGAAAAGCAGGAGTGGACCTTGTTATTTGCGGTAATAAAGTCCATTATTCCTTTGTTGTTATTTCCTGTTGTCAGCCATCTGGGGTTGAGAGCAGGAACACGGGGCTCACAGCTGCAGAAATTGTGGATTCCACAATATTAGGCTTCTCTGCGGTTTTGACAGTGGGAGCACACCGTGCATGGGGCTGAGAGCAGGTGCACCGGCCACCTGGGGCTGGCAGCAGGGGCTCCAGGCTGTCAGCAGCTGCCCTGAGGTGTCAGTGTGGGCTCCTGCTCTCAGCCCCATGGTGGTCGGTGCGCCTGCTCTCAGTCCCGTGCACGGTGGGGTTCCCACTGTCAAAACTGCGAGAAGCCTAATATTGTGGAATCCACAATTTCTGCAGTACCTCAAGTTAAGTAGGGCCTTATTAATGGGCCATATTCAAAGATGAATCTGAGTTAGGCTAGGGGGAGTCTAAGACAGTGTAAGTGACCCCTTCTTCCTGCCCCCAATGTGTGTATTACACCTATTTATATGCCCTTAGATTTACAGTAGGTATTTACTCACACCAATTTATTAACATGTAATCTATAAATCCCTTTACTCATCACTTCTGAATTTGGCATGCTGAGTCTAAACTGGTGTAACTCACAGACCAAGGGGCCAGAAGAGTGGAGTATATCAAGGGAACAACTAACATTAGAACACGGAAAGAATATTTAAGTTAAATATCTTACTGTAAGTTACACCTTCTCCCAGCTGGCCAAATTTATGAGTGCAATTGTATGGTAGGGTTGCTTGTGATGATAGGGGGCTTCGCTCAGTAGCCTGGAAGTTCACTCGCAGTTTGTGTCTTATGTTCTTAAAAACGCAGGCTTTGGGATTTCAGCTGGCAGGTGTCAGGAAGGGATTCTTTTCCCCTAATGTATTCTGGTGGTTGTTTTTTGCTTCTTTTTGGTTTTTAAATCTCCTTCCTCCGAAGCATCAGGAGTGGCTGCGGCTGGAGATGTGACTCTGGATGGAGAAGGCCCAGGCTCTGATGTGACACTGAGCATTCTCTCTCTCAGATGCTTGGCTGGATAGTTCTTGCTCATGTGCTCAGGGTCTAACTGATTACTATTTGTGGGTTTGGGAAGGGATTTTCCTCAGGTCAGATTGGCAGTGACCTTGGGGTTTTCTCACCTTCTTCTGCAGCTTGTGGGTGCGGGTCACTTGCCTGGATTATCTGGTATCTCATTTAAGTATTTCCCTGGCACTGTGGGGGCCTCAAGTACTGGTGCACCTTGGTCCCTCCTATTCTCTTCGTGTGGCTCCGATCGAGTCTCCTGTGGGCGGTAACACTTTGGTCTAATTGTGGTTGTTGGATGTCGTGTGCAGACGACGGGTGATGGTGGTGGCCTGTGATATACAGGAACTCAGACTAGATGATCTGCCGGTCCCTTCTGCCCTTAAACTCTGACTCATGCAAATTAAAACACACGTAAATTACACCACTCATTCACACATCAGTAAGTGAGCGGCTCATTGACTTTAAGGCCAGAAGGGACCAGCAGGCCACAGAATTTCGCCCACCCTGTATTAGGCCCATAACTTTTGTCTGAATTACTGAAGTCCTCAAATCACGATTTAAAGACTTCAAGTTACAGAGAATTCACCATTTACTCTAGTTCAAATCAGCAAGTGACCTATGCCCTACACTGCAGAGCAAGTCAAAAAAACCCCAGATCTCTTCCGTTCCGACCTGGGGAAAATTCCTCGCTGACCCCGACTATGGTGATCAGTTGGACCCTGAGCATGGTGGCAAGACCCACCAGCCAGACACCTGTGAGAGAAGTCTCTGTAGTAACTCAGAGATCTCCCCCTCTAGTGTCTCATCTCCAGCCATTGGAGACATTTGCTAATCGCGGTTGTGGCTCAGCCACTGTAGGCAGTCTCATCACGCCATCCTCTCCATACATTTATCAAGCTCAGTCTTACTACTACCCTTGGAAGGCTGTTCCTGAACTTCACTCCTCTGATGGTTAGAAACCTTTGTCTAATTTCAGGCCTAATCTTATTGATGGCCATCTTATATCCATTTGTTCTTGTGCCAACATTGGCCCTTAACTTAAATAACTCCTCTTCCTCCCTGGTAATTATCCCTCTGATATATTTATAGAGAGCAATCATATCTCCGCTCAGCCTTCGTTTGGTTAGGCTAGATAAGCCAGGCTCCTTAAGTCTCCTTTTGTAAAGTAGGTTCTCCATTTTGCCAATCATCCTAGTAGCCCTTAGGGAATCTTGTAAGAGTTAAATTTTACACCACCATACACATCACTTCTGGACCCGACCCACATTTGTAAAGGATTTTATAAGTGTTTATAATAGGGTGACACATTTTTGGCGCCTGCATAAGGATGCAGGTTTCTTTTATTGAGTCAGCCTGATGTCAGGAGTTTGAACCCTGCAAAGAAATGCAAAAGTATTCTTAGTCAAAGATTATATCAGGTGGGTCTAGTTTCCCACAATTTAGAAATATAAAAGGGGTAAGAGCCATCTGGAGGCAGAAGGAATTAGGGGTAATAACAAAGTAGATCTGCTGGGAAACCCGAAAAACAGCCAAGCTATTTCTGTTAACAGTAAAGGCAATGCTCAGAAAGGGGCTACGTTGGACCTTATCCAGTGTATATATTCTGGAGCCAGGTGGGAGTTCCACCTACTTACAATGCTAGGAATTGTTAGTGCTTGGACAAAATTTGATCTAAGTGCTATGAATGCTAATTCTCATAGCATACCTGAGAAGCAGGTACTTTTTATCATCTGCATTTTTTACAGATGGGGAAACGGAGAGACAGTTCTGCCTTTTGTTTCAGGTGTGGTGTCAGAGCTCAAAAACAACAAATAATAAGTCTTTCACCAAAGCCAGAGAAGGCATCATTTTCAGAGTTGGAATTAACACTCAAGCTGCTGGCTCACAGTTCTGATATCTGCCAACTTAGTCACACATCCTCCTCTCTTGCTTGGCGATAGGAAAACTGGGCTTGTGGTTAAGGCACTGGAGTGGGACTGAGGAGATCTAACTGTAGTTTCTGGCTGTGTGACCTTGATCAAATCACTTAATCTCAGTTCTCCATAACATGTGTATTTTCCTTCCTTACTCTTATATTTGTCTGTCTTGTGTATGTAGATTATAAACACTTTGGGGCAGGGACCTTTTCCTTACTATATATGTTTGAACAGAGCCTAGCACAATGGATCCTCGGTCTACTGTAATACCCCTACTAAGAATACTAACAAAGGACATGAGTCTGAACCTCAAAATTTAGAACAGAAGCCAATTTTGGAAGACCCTCAAAGTACAGGAGGTCTTAGATTGAAGGTTTTGGTTCAAGCCCATCTCTACTGCTGACATATAGAAACTGTGATAGAAGCACACCATGCAACAATGGTTAAAGTCATAGACTATATGCTGGCATGCTGTAACATACCATTATTTGTCTGGAGTAGTAAATGGGGCCTTTGGGTTTTGTTGAGGTTTTAGCAATGAGCTGGATAAACTGAAGGACATGCCAATATGTCATTTTCATTTGAAAGCTCTTGATTTCTGTCCTGTAGAAGATATTTGCCTGGAATAATTAATGTGACTGATACAGCAACCTTTGTTGGACTCTTTTTGTGATTACATGGATATAAGGATGTGTATTTACTGGAGACATATCTCTTGTAACAATAAATGCATTTCTGTATTAGCCCGTTGTCATGATCTCTTAGCTATAAGAAAGGTTGTTCAGGCCTCTTCATACAGAATGCATTATCAGTGTTACAAAATGGTGACTGATGGTACTTAGCTGGGGAAGCATCTTGCATTTCCAGCCTGAGTGTGACATGATCCCTTCTGATGGCTTTGATGGGATTTTCCTTTCCTGTATTTAATATTTCTTTGGGAAAGAATCCTTTAAATCCATCTTACATTCTGCAGGAGTTTTGTGAGTGTCTGGGAATCATGTAATCAGTTGGTAATTTCAAATTATGCTTTACTTTAGGAGAGGCTTTTCTATTCATGGAACTCAAAGAGCTTTCTAAACACTGCACAGTACAGTCAATAGGCAACGTCATCGGAGGAACACCTGGCTGTCCTGGAAAGTGGATGTTCTGGAAACCCATCCAGTATGACCTGGATTGATCACATGCAGTTGGGTCAGCTAAAAACATACTGACAATTTCTGGAGGGTTATGTCTGCAGTGATTTCCACAGGATTCAGCAAGCTTTGCAAATCCACCTTTCAGGATTTTGAAGTGAAATGCCGGGTTATTAGCTACCATGGAACTTTGCTTGTGTAACCCAGCTGCTGAGTGTGACAACATTCAGGACCTGGTGCTAGATCTATCCATTCAATGTGTTTTTTTCACCCTGCAGGGAACTTCTTTTCAGCTGGGAAGGATGGGAAGGATTTGTTAGTTGTGGGGGATTTGTGTCTGCAATAGGGGCAAGGGCCAGTGCACAGTCTAGCATGAGAGGCGTTCTTCTTGTGGATTGACGTTTATTTTAATGCTTCACCCACAATTGGCTATGATGATGATTGTGCTTTTAACCAAGACACTATGGGCTATATTGTCTCCTATGTGGGTTAATCCTGTGAAGGTGACTGGAAACAAAATGAATTTGTGCCCACAGTGTTCTTTCCATTATTTTATCACAGGACAGTGAGGTTTACCTCCTTTCCCACAGCTGCTGTGGGATTTTAGCATATGGATACCATGATCATCTCTCAAGACACAAGTAGATCTCTGGGGAGCTATCAAAGGTCAAGACCATCCGTACAGAAACTTTATCTCTCTGAATTTCCTCCAAGTCATACCTGGCCCTCCCCAGCCTCCGTGGTATAATGATTCCAATTGAGCTGAACTGTTGTGGTTTCTCCTACTTGATGCTGCCCCATCAGAGTATGCAAGAGGAGGTACCCTATATTTATGGTGAACCATGCACCAAAAAGTCTTCCTACCCTCTGTTTTTCCCAATCCACTGATCTCAAGGCTTGAACACTCTCCACAGAGGAGATTTTGCTGGGGTTGGAGGAATGGTGAAGCAATGCTGTGGAAGGAAGGCAGAAAGCCATGTCTCTATAACACCGATGATTAAATAACATTAAGGAGGGCATAGTCCCTATAAAAATAAATCTGAAATGGTATGTTGTAAAAGACTGCCAATTCCAAATCAGTTATTAGCTCAGTGGACTGGGTACAGAACAGCTTAACTCTGTAGCTCTCATAAGAATAGTTCCTTCAGGTGCAATCTGTTCCTTTGAAGAACCATGTTAATGGTTCTTGCTATAGGACCAAGACTTTCAAAAGTGACTAGTGGCCAACTGGAGACAAAATAGAGCCTTTATTCTCATAAACTGCTTAATCCCCATCCTTGGAAAACCACAGGGCTCCAAAACAAAAGAGGCAACCAAAATCACTAGTTACTTTTGAAAGACTTGGCATAGGTGTTTGAAAGCTTTGACAGAAGAGCTCAAGGATGAAATTTGCAAAGAAGGCACAGGGATTTAAAAATAAAATTAATGGAAGATGTATCAAAGCACCATGGCTTGCTTTGAAATATCAACCCCAGGCTTCCTCCTAAAGCAAATTAGCAGTGAAAGTTTTAATTGCACTATCAAAAGTTTGTCTAGAATCCTCATCCAGAGCAGACAGACCTCAGATAATTGTCAGTTTAAATCAGATGCTGATTGTAAAATGTATCACGCTTGGAGGAAGTTCTTTGGAATAGCAAGGATGTGAGGGTGGAGGTGTGCTGGCAGAGCTGAGCGGGGACCTTAGATTGGAATAGCTGGTAGTGTTGTAAATAAGGGAGTTTAGATGCATTGTACTGATGTATTGGGTTTACGTGCCTATGGGGAAGCTTGCACAGCAGCAAATCACAATATGCTTCCCACCTGCTGATCTTTCCCTCACTTTCAAAAGCATCAGAATCACTCCCAACATGCAATAAAGAACTTCACTAGGGAGAAAAGCAGCATCTCTAGCCAGATTTAATTACACAGCAGAAAGATCCAATGTTTGCTGCTTTGGGTAAAGATAATTCACCTAATTTAGAATAGGAAATTTAATCTGAGGAGCTAAATTTAACCTTCCTTTTTATCTAAATGAATTTATTGATAGGAAGAAAACAGATGTATTCCCAGTTTCTCAATCACTTACCCTGTCTGAAGTGATTTAGCTAATGGAGCCACAGGGCTTGATTTCTTTTCTAACATAAGCTGGTATTAATCAGTAGTAATGCCATCCAGGCCAATGGAATTGTACCAGTGTACAACCACTATAAGCAAGATCCAAATCAGGTCTAAAGATACATCAAGGTATTCCTAGAAATGGCTGTCATTCATATGCCAAAGTTGGTTTGCTCAGTGATGTCTCTGGGGCCAGATCCTGATCTCAATTGCACTGGAGTAAATCCAGAATAATTCCATTGAGATCTGTGAGTTTACTCTTGACATCAACATAACTTCAACGTCAACATAAAAGAATTTTGCCCAGGGACTCTTCATCATCACTGACGCTGGCTACGGAGATGTTTTGTTTCTCCAATAGTGGCTGGATGAAAGAAGAACAAATAGAGAAAAAGTGCCTAGGTATCCATAGAATCATTTGAGGTACCATGCAGGATGAGTGTTGCTATCATCAGCAAGAGAAATTGTGTCTCTCAGTCAGTGGCAAGTGCCTGGTATCAGGCTGGAGTGAATACTGGTTCTGCTTAATTTTTTAGCATTTTAAAAAGGAAATGTATATTGCATAAAAAACTTGTAATGGAGTCCCAAGCAGGTGTGTGCATTTTATTGTACTTCATCTTTTCAGTGCAGTGTGTGTGGTTTCTAGGGCTATAAAGTGATTTAAAAAATGAATTGCCATTCATCCAACGATTAATCGCACTGTTAAACAATAATAGAATACCATTTATTTAAATATTTTTGGATGTTTTCTACATTTTCAAATATATTGATTTCAATTACAACAGAATACAAAGAATACAGTGCTCAATTTATATTTATTTTTGATTACAAGTATTTGCATTGTAAAGAAACCAAACAAAATAGTATTTTTCAATTCACCTAATACAAGTACTATAGTGCAATCTCTTTATCATGAAAGTTGAACTTACAAATGTAGAATTATGTACAAAAACAACTGCATTCAAAAACAAAACAATGTAAAATTTTAGAGCCTGCAAGTCCACTCAGTCCCACTTCAGCCAATCACTCAGACAAACAGGTTTGGTTACAATTTGCAGGAGATAATGCTGCCCACTTCTTGTTTACAATGTCACCTGAAAGTGAGAACAGGTGTTCACATGGCACTGTTGTAGCTGGCACCGCGAATTATTTACATTTGAAATGTGCTAAAAATTCATGTGTCCCTTCATGCTTCAACCACCATACCAAGGGACATGTGTCCATGCTGATGACAGGTTCTGCTTTATAACAATCCAAAGCAGAGCGTACCGACGCATGTTCCTTTTCATCATCTGAGACAGATGCCACCAGCAGAAGGTTGATTTTCTTTTTCGGTGGTTTGGGTTCTGTAGTTTCCGTATCTGAGTGTCGATCTTTTAAGACTTCTGAAAGCATGCTCCACACCTTATCCCTCTCATATTTTGGACAGCACTTCAGATTCTTAAACCTTGGGTCAAGTGCTGAAGCTATTTTTAGAAATCTGACATTGGTAGTGTCTTTGCGTTTTGTCAAATTAGCTGTGACAGTGCTCTTAAAACGAACATGTGCTGGGTCATCATCCAAGACTGCTCGAACATGAAATATATGGCAGAATGTGGGTAAAACAGACCAGGGGACGTACAATTCTCCACCAAGGAGTTCAGTCACAAATTTAATTAATGCCTTATTTTTTTAACGAGTATCATCAGCATGGAAGCATGTCATCTGGAATGGTGGCCGAAGAATGAAGGGGCATACGAATGTTTAGCATATCTGGCATATAAATTCCTTGCAACGCGGCTACAAAAGTGCCATGCGAATGCCTGTTCTCACTTTCAGGTGACATTGTAAACAAGACGTGGGCAGCATTATCTCCTACAAATTTTAACCAAACTTGTTTGTCTGAGCGATTGGCTGAAGTAGGACTGAGTGGACTTGTAGGTGCTCAAGTTTTACATTGTTTTATTTTTGAATGCAGTTATTTTTTGTACATAATTCTACATTTGTAAGTTCCACACTCATGATAAAGAAATTGCACTACAGCATTTGTATTAAGTTAATTGAAAAATACTATTTCTTTTGTTTTTTACAGTGCAAATATTTGTAATATAAAAATAAATATAAAGTGAGCACTGTACACTTTGTATTCTGTGTTGTAATTGAAATCGATATATTTGAAAATGTAGAAAACATCCAAAAATATTTAATACATTTCAATTGGTATTCTATTGTTTAACCGTGCGATTAATCGCGATTAATTTACTTAATCATGATTAATTTTTTTGAGTTAATCACGTGAGTTAACTGCGATTAATTGACAGCCCGAGTGGTTTCATGTGTGCAGAAAGCTATGATCCAAAGAAGCTATTCTAGATCCTGTCCCTTTCCTCAGAATTGTCCACATGCAGCCTCATTTAACTCAAGATCAGTACAATGAGAGGCATTATGAGTCAATTGGCTGGCTGGGTTATATCTCTCTGTCTTTGCACTTTGTATTGGCCCATCACCATCATACCTGAGTGCCTTAGAGACAATGGACCATTTGGAATCATTGGTTTATTATCTCTCAAGGCACTCAAGCATCACAGCATACCTTATTCTGTTCTTCTAGCCTTTATTTTTCTCATTCTATGCCTCATGTTTTAAATGAAAATATTTAATGCTTATATAATGATTCCTACCTTCAGAGCACTCTTTCAAACATTAATTAATTAATCCTCACAACAGCCATTTGATGTAGGTAAGACATTTATTAGCCCCATTTGATAGATGGGAAAACTGTGGCATAGAGACATTAAGGGCTGTATCAGGCTGGAGAAGAAGCAGGCAAGGAGAAGGCTCAAGAAGTTTCAACCTCTTCTTGCATCCTGTGCGGGGGCCAACCAAACCCCGCCTGTGGATCACAGGTCCTGCTCTTTCCTACTGTCTCCATGTGCACTAGTTTCCTGAAAGGAGACAGTGTGAGAATGAAGCTGTGCCCTTATCTCCACCACTCCTCACCAGTGGTCTAGCTGAGCATATAATGGGGGAGGCTCGCTGCAACCTTGCCAAGGGTTTGGCTGAATCAAACAGAGTCTGATTGCAACGTAGCTCAAACCCTTCCAAGGCACAAATCAGCACATGGGAAATTGTTTAAATCCACACACCAAACCGGTGGCAGAGTCAGGATTAGAACACAGGAATGCCTGGTGTCCACACCAAGGCTTAATCCAGAGTCATGGTGCCTCCGTGTAGAAAAGGACCAGGAACCAGATTCTGCAATGCCATTCATATGATTTGTTTGTTTCCATTCCGGGGGGAAATTAAAACTGGTCCCTGCAGTGTGCTATAGTTGTAAGAGGCAAAGGGAATGACAAATGACAGCCACGTTCATATTAGGGAATAACCTTTTGTCATTGGGTACAGTAATGTAGTCTACAGAAGTTATAGCAAAGCAAACAAGCAAACCATTTAGGTCATTTGTTAAAGCACTGCCTCTTCCCTCTCTGGGCAGATGCCACTGGAAAAAAGTATTGACCAAAGCGACTTTATCTGTGTCCAGTTTGTTTTGTCTATAAAATTAGTTTTCATGTGACTGTGATACCAGTGGGATGTGCCAGATTGGCTGGAAATAGAAGCCAGTATTTATCTCCAGACCGGCACCGTGCAGGCAGCTCTACCTTTATTTGGAGAGACCTCCTCTAGGGGGTGAGACGATTGTTTTATTTCCAGGGTTGGGACATACTGAGACTGCAATGATCATGTTGGTTTTCTGGTGTAGACACCTGACAGAGATCACCAAGTCTTTCCTCAGAGCAGCCAGTGGATTGTAATGGCTCTTGGTTATTTTGGCCTCAAATGACAGAAATCTGACATGTTTGGCTGTTGTGAAGTTTCTGCTGCATTGGAATAAAAAATAGTTTGGGATTTACCCAGAACCACATCTGTTGGGGTGATTTGGATCAAATGATTCCACTCTGTAACCTTCTGTAATTTAAGGGAATTTGGACTCATGATTCTGGATTAGGTCCGGATATTAATAAACCAGTGATGTTGGTTAGGATACAGGAAATATAGCTCACCATTCAAAATGCTAAACTTTTATTTAGTTTAAGGTTAATCAGATCAACTATCAGCAAAACCTCAGATCCCACTTGGACATATGCATCGATGACACAGAAACACTAGGGTGAGATTTCTAAAGATTGCTGTGGAAATATGTATTATAATTTTACGCACAGCTACCCATATTTTAGCTATTCCCTTAGATTACCTGTAAGAGCTGCCACATGGCTCAGACCAGTGGTTCATGTACTCCAGTACCCCATCTCTAAGAGTGGCCAGTGCCAGATGAGATGGTTTAGCAAAAGGTGCAAGAAACCCCACAGTGAACAGTTATGGAAAAGTTTACTTACAGAGATGTCCTTACTCCTGTTAGTTAGTGGTCAGTTTATGCTAGGTACTCAGCATGAGGGTTTATATCCTGTATGCACCTAAAAAATAGCTTAGTCGTGGATGTTCTGTAACACAGAAAAATGATATGGGGCAAAAAAAGATGCAGATCCATTGAGCACAATTCTCTTTTCACTTACACTGGTGTAAATCAGGATGAGCTAGTGTAAAAACATCAGAGAAGAATCAGGCTCCTCTGCCTATTGTCAACTCTGCCTTTCTTTTCCTTACTTTCTTGACACAAAAGTCCAAACTGGTTGCACATTATAGGATTGCAGCCATTCCCCCCCTGCAACTGAAACCCTATAAGACTGCTACATAACCCTAAGTGCATTTTTTTTTCCAAATTGGGGCTAGATGATTAGTGCTTTCCAGATGATTAGATCATATGAAGTCAATGGGAGCTTTGCCTAAAAATGCAGAGGGCAATGACTTCAAGATTTGTCCCATTAACTCCACCCCACCCCTGCTATTAATGTAACCAGAACTGGAATGAATCTGTTCTTTTTATTTATAATACAGATTAAACTTTAAACTGATAATTGATCATCAGGGTGAAAAACACTGAGGCAAAGTTACCATTTCAGGGGTGCACAAGGCACTAGGACCTAGGAGAAGTCTCATCCACCCTGGCAGGAATTTCTTGCTTGGAGCTCAGACAACAAAGGCAGAGTGAGACTGGTTTTCTTTCTCTCAGCATCTCCACCCTACGAGCTGAAAACCGGTGAGTAGCGCTTTAGAGTGATTTCCATGCAGAAAGTAACAGATGTCACATACAAAGGGAAAAGAGAAACCTCTTTCTTTTTGTACATTACAGCATCTGCAGTTTCCAAAAAACCTTAAAACCTCTGATTCATGTTTAAAGTTGCTTGCATATTTCATTGTTTTATGCATGACATTAAAATACATATCTCACAATCTGCACTGCTGAAAAAATATGTGCAACTCGCTGTTTATGTAAAAACTGCCTGCAAAACCCGCTTTGCTACATGTTAGAGACAATAAGATCTTCCTTGGGTCATGGTGAAATTGTAAAATACTGAAAAAGGGACTGGCTCCCAAAAATCTGATGGGTGGGAGAATGATAGCAACAGTTTTTCCTAGGGTTTGTACCTGATTGCTGAGCCATTGGATTTTAATCCCATTCCTGTTTTGTATGAACACACTGTTACCATATGTGAGTTGCATATTAATAGTTTTGCCCAGAGTGACAGCTTTGCAAGGTTTCCCATTTTATAGGGTTGGGGTTTGTTCTTTTGGTACTAAGTTCAGTTTAAAGAGAACACAAAAATCACTGATCATTGGGTTTGATCTCCAACTCAGCGCAATCTCTGTATTTTGCCCATAAAACTGCCTCTCTCTTTCCCACTGTAATACATTACAGATCAGAACAATGAAAGGTGTGCTTGCCGTGGTGTGATGTGAATACTTTGACAGGGACAATTTCCACAATTAAATCACTTCCTTAAGGGTAGGGGGAATAAAACAACAAACAAAAAGACCCAATTTTTTTTTTCTTCCTATTACCAGAAACAAACCTAGGAAGAGTTCATGAATTGACAATTGTTTATCGAACTCTCATTTCAATGAAAAAATTTTCAGTCATTTCTTCTTGGAAATGTAGGATGGTGTCAGAAAGTGATTGATGGGCTGGGAGGGGGCAGCTGGGTGGGGGGAGTTTAGTATCTGGTTGCTAGCCTTTATTGAACAGACTGTCACAAAGAAACTGGCTACTCCCATGTAACCGTTCTTTCGTAAATACCAGTTTATTCTCATTTTAAACATTCAGATACTCTTACTCCTTCTGCAAATCTACAGATTGAAACCTACCTCATTGGGATCTGCTTGTTCTCTGCTGCCAGGGAAAGTCTCCCAAGGCTCGGGAGGTTTAATTAATTGCCAGCCTTTGTTGTTTGGGTGGGATTTTTGTTTTTTTGTTTGTAATTTTCATGCATCAGCCCAAAGTCTCAATTCACTACACTTCAAAACTGCACAGAACTTAAATGTGCTAAAACCAGGCTGCTATTTAAAAACACATTTCCCTCCCTGCAATGGGTGGATCATTTCCAAAAATGCCCCTACCTCCTCCAGCCCCAGAATTGATATGAAGCTAGATCAGGGTAGGACATGGGTCACTTTGAATATAAACTGCTTCTGTTCATTCAAAGAAAAGCCAAGGTCTTGTGGGTATGTAATTTCTGTCTGGATTTGGGGCTCGATCAGTCTAATATCTCATATGCATTCCTTCCTCCCCATTCCCCTCCACTCAGCTTCAGATCTTTAGGGTTCACCAAACTATGGAACTTGATTTTGGACACTTTGACGAAAGAGATAAGACGTCCAGAAACATGCGAGGCTCACGTATGAATGGATTGCCCAGCCCCACTCACAGTGCTCACTGTAGCTTCTACCGAACCAGGACCTTACAGGCACTGAGTAATGAGAAGAAAGCAAAGAAGGTGCGTTTCTATCGCAATGGGGACCGCTACTTCAAGGGGATTGTGTATGCCGTGTCCTCCGACCGCTTCCGAAGCTTTGATGCTTTGCTGGCTGACCTGACCCGTTCTCTGTCTGATAACATTAACCTGCCTCAGGGAGTTCGCTACATCTACACCATCGATGGGACCAGAAAGATTGGGAGCATGGATGAACTGGAAGAAGGTAATTAGCATGATATGCTGATGGCTTTATGGTGCAGTGAGGAGGGGTTTGGGGAGGGGAAATTAATCTGCACCATTCAGATGTGACTCTAAGGTCACATTTCTTTGGCATTCAATAGATGATACTGTCATGTCCGCTGTATTGTGTATCTATTGAATGCCTACCCAGAGCTTTGGGGAGGTGACTGTAGGCAGTTTTATTGCTCTAAAAAAATAAAATAAAAAATACAAATACAAAGATGAGGCAATTGGATATAAAATGTGTGTGTGTCTGTCTGAAGGGAGTGTACCTGCCTGTCTGCTTGAGAGGTGTGGAGGACGGTGGGGAGGTCTCTGGAGGGATGATTCGGTAAATATGTACATAGGGATAGGCATGTCTGTAGAGGTGTGTCTGAGTGGGGGGAGCTGGGTCTGTAGGGGCATGTCTGTGCATTGGGGGGATGTGTGCCGTGTGTCTCTAGGGGCGAGCCTCTGCATTGAGGGGGATGTATGCAGTGTGTCTGTGCAGTGGCAAAATGTGAGCAGTGTGTCTGTGTGTTGGGGAGGCATGTCTGCGCAGTGTATGTAGGGGCGTGTGTGTGCAATGGGAAGGATGTACGCAGTGTCTGTAGGGGCATGTCTGTGGGTTGGCAGTGTGTGTGCGCAGTATCTAGGGGCATGTCTGTAAATTAGGTGGGTGTGCGCACGTTGGGGCGGATGTGCGCAGTGTCTGTAGGGGTGTGTCTGCACAGTGGGGGGGAGGATGTATGCGGTGTCTGTAGGGGCGTGTCTGCACAGTGGGGGGGATGTGCGCAGTGTCTGTAGGGGCGTGTCTGCGCAGTGGGGGGATGTGCGCAGTGTCTGTAGGGGCGTGTCTGCGCAGTGGGGGGATGTGTGCAGTGTCTGTAGGGGCGTGTCTGCGCAGTGGGGGGGATGTGCGCAGTGTTGGGGCATGTCTGCGCAGTGGGGGGATGTGCGCAGTGTTGGGGTGTGTCTGCGCAGTGGGGGGATGTGCGCAGTGTTGGGGTGTGTCTGCGCAGTGGGGGGATGTGCGCAGTGTTGGGGTGTGTCTGCGCAGTGGGGGGGATGTGCACAGTGTAGGGGCATGTCTGCACAGTGGGGGGATGTGCGCAGTGTCTGTAGGGGCGTGTCTGCGCAGTGGGGGGATGTGCGCAGTGTTGGGGCGTGTCTGCGCAGTGGCGGGATGTGCGCAGTGTCTGTAGGGGCGTGTCTGCGCAGTGGGGGGATGTGCGCAGTGTCTGTAGGGGCGTGTCTGCGCAGTGGGGGGGATGTGCGCAGTGTCTGTAGGGGCGTGTCTGCGCAGTGGGGGGGATGTGCGCAGTGTTGGGGCATGTCTGCGCAGTGGGGGGATGTGCGCAGTGTCTATAGGGGCGTGTCTGCACAATGGGGGGATGTGCGCAGTGTCTGTAGGGGCGTGTCTGTGCAGTGGGGGGATGCGCGCAGTGTCTGTAGGGGCGTGTCTGCGCAGTGGGGAGGATGTGCGCAGTGTCTGTAGGGGCGTGTCTGCACAGTGGGGGGGATGTGCGCAGTGTAGGGGCGTGTCTGCGCAGTGGGGGGGATGTGCGCAGTGTAGGGGCGTGTCTGCACAATGGGGGGATGTGTACAGTGTCTGTAGGGGCATGTCTGTGCGTTGGGGGATGTGCGCAGTGTCTGTAAGGGTGTGTCTGCACAGTGGGGGGATGTGTGCAGTGTCTGCAGGGGCGCGTCTGTGCATTGGGGGATGTGTGCAGTGTCTGTAGGGGCGTGTCTGCGCAGTGGGGGGGATGTGCGCAGTGTTGGGGCATGTCTGCACAGTGGGGGGATATGCGCAGTGTCTGTTAGGTTGTGTCTGCACAGTGGGGGGATGTGTGCAGTGTCTGCAGGGGCGCGTCTGTGCATTGGGGGATGTGTGCAGTGTCTGTAGGGGCGTGTCTGCGCAGTGGGGGGAATGTGCGCAGTGTTGGGGCATGTCTGCGCAGTGGGGGGATATGCGCAGTGTCTGTTAGGGTGTGTCTGCACAGTGTCTGTAGGGGCGTGTCTGTGCATTGGGGGATGTGTGCAGTGTCTGTAGGGGCATGTCTGCGCAGTGGAGGGGATGTGCGCAGTGTTGGGGCGTGTCTGCACAGTGGGGGGGATATGTGCAGTGTCTGTAGGGGCATGTCTGTGCGTTGGGGGATGTGTGCAGTGTCTGTAGGGGCGTGTCTGCGCAGTGGAGGGGATGTGCGCAGTGTTGGGGCGTGTCTGCACAGTGGGGGGGATATGTGCAGTGTCTGTAGGGGCATGTCTGTGCGTTGGGGGATGTGTGCAGTGTCTGTAGGGGCGTGTCTGCGCAGTGGGGGGGATGTGCGCAGTGTTGGGGCATGTCTGCACAGTGGGGGGGATATGTGCAGTGTCTGTAGGGGCGTGTCTGCACAGTGGGGGGATGTGCGCAGTGTCTGTAAGGGTGTGTCTGCACAGTGGGGGGATGTGCACAGTGTAGGGGCGTGTCTGCACAGTGGGGGGATGTGTGCAGTGTCTGTAGGGGCGTGTCTGTGCGTTGGGGGATGTGTGCAGTCTCTGTAGGGGCGTGTCTGCGCAGTGGAGGGGATGTGCGCAGTGTTGGGGCTTGTCTGCACAGTGGGGGGGATAGTGCAGTGTCTGTAGGGGCGTGTCTGCGCAGTGGGGGGATGTGCGCAGTGTTGGGGTGTGTCTGCGCAGTGGGGGGATGTGTGCAGTGTCTGTAGGGGCGTGTCTGCGCAGTGGGGGGGATGTGCGCAGTGTTGGGGCGTGTCTGCACAGTGGGGGGGATATGTGCAGTGTCTGTAGGGGCGTGTCTGCACAGTGGGGGGATGTGCGCAGTGTCTGTAGGGGCATGTCTGTGCGTGGGGGAATGTGCGCAGTGTCTGTAAGGGTGTGTCTGCACAGTGGGGGGGATGTGCGCAGTGTTGTTAGGGCGTGTCTGCACAGTGGGGGGATGTGCGCAGTGTCTGTAGGGGCGTGTCTGTGCGTTGGGGGATGTGTGCAGTGTCTGTAGGGGTGTGTCTGCGCAGTGGGGGGATGTGCGCAGTGTCTGTAAGGGTGTGTCTGCACAGTGGGGGGGATGTGCGCAGTGTTGTTAGGGTGTGTCTGCACAGTGGGGGGGATGTGCGCAGTGTTGTTAGGGTGTGTCTGCACAGTGTGGGGATGTGTGCAGTGTCTGTAGGGGTGTGTCTGTGCGTTGGGGGATGTGCGCAGTGTCTGTAGGGTCATGTCTCTGGGCTGAGGGGGATGTGCGCCGTATGTGTGCAGGGGTGTGTCTCTGCACTGAGGAGGATGTGCGCCATGTGTTTATAGGGGCGTGTCTGTGGATTGTGGGGTGTGTGGACAGTGTGTCTGTAGGGGGTGTGTCTGTGGGTTGGGGTGTGTGTGGACAGCATTTGTGTAGTGTGTGTATCTGTGCAAGAATGTGTCCATGGACACTAACGGCTATTTTAGTGGTCCGTGGTAGGCCTTGGTGCCTGTTTGTGTCAGTTATCTATGGAATTGTTGGAATTGCAGACTATTCCAAACTGTTTCCAAAACTGAGATTCAGGATGAAACCTGGTCAACTCAGAACTTGGGCAGGTTGTTCAGTTTGCTCTCAGTACACCGGAGTTATTTTGGCCCCATGAGTTATCTCTGACCCAATGGCTGCCATCTTGAATGATGTCACACTCTGGAGACAAAGCCGCCTGGAGTCAAGACAGGAAATAATATCATTACATGGTCAGAGCTTTATTTCAGTCCCAGGAGCAATGCCATGGGGAGGGGGCGAGGGGTGTCTGCAGGTGACGTAGTTGTGTATAATGAATGAAGAGCACACCCGCAGTAATTCTTGTGCTCTCTTCTCAATTAGAAATTCAGACACTTGGTTCTTTCTTTTCTGGATTCACCGAGTTGAAGCTATTTTGATATTGTTAGGAAGCATGTTGGCTGGCATTTTCATTCAAACAGACCTTCTGGCTCATTTGATGAGACTATAGGAAAGTCACGAGGCCCCTTCCTTTTATTAGGAAACAACAGATTTTAATGAATAAGACACTGGCCTGCACATTAGGAAGAGGTTGGTTCTGTGCTGAGCTTTCCCTGTGATTCATTGTGGGACCTTTTGGAAGGCGCTACCCCCCACACCCTGCATCTGAATTTTATTTATTGTAACTCTCCCATTTTCAATAATAGCTACATAAAAAGGAAACTTCACATTTCCTGTTCCGTTGGTTTCTCTCTTACGTGTCCTGTTTCTGCAGTGGAGTAGAAGCAAATATCCCTGCCTTTCAATTTTTTTAAATCATTTTGTATGGTCTTCACTGTGCTGCAAGCAGGAATGTTACCCAGCTCCTGGAAAAATGTTTGTTTAACTGATTAGGTTACAGCAGGGGGTGCTGACAGTTTGGCTTTGATGTGTCACACCAAAATGGCAATAAAAAAGATTTAGCTTCTGACGTGAATTTGAAAAACAAGTATTTATTTCAAATGTGGTTGGCAGAGTCGCACTACAGAACCTCAGCCAATGTACACATGTATCTGAACGGAATGAAAACAAAGAAATCCCCATTCCAATGAATAAAAATGTAAAGTTAATAGCCTAATGCCTTTACCAACTACTCCATGATAACAATGTTCCCATATCACTATGGATAGCTGCTTGCAGAGCACCAAACAGAAAGAGAAAGAGACCTTAATGGGTTATAATTTATATTACAGCAGCTGTAATTACCGTGTAGTTACATTGGAACAGGACTATAATTTTTCACATAATCATTGCAGTTCATAGATATTTAGGTCAGAAGGGACCATTATGATCATCTAGTCTGACCTCCTGCACAACGCAGGCCACAGAATTTCACCCACCACTCCTACAAAAAAAACCTCACACCTATATCTGTGCTATTGAAGTCCTCAAATCGTAGTTTAAAGGCTTCAAGGAGCAGAGAATCCTCCAGCAAGCAGTCAACTTCTTGCTTATAAGATTGCATGCTAGCACATGTAGGGAAAAAACCAAAATGTCAGTAAAGGGATAAAAATTATTCAATCATACAATTAACCTTTTATATTAATGGTAACTACATATATCAAAAAGAATAATTGGAGTGTAATGCAAGCATAATTACAGTCATTGTTTTATAAAGCATGACCTTCAATACTGCAACTAGAACCTGAAAAAGGTAGTTATAAAAGAGAGACTGATCTCCATAGACTTTGCTTTTGTCACAAATACTGAATAACTGAAATTAGTATTAAGTGTTACATTCTGCATTTTTGATGATAACATCTGTATCATGGAAGGCTGTTCTGTGAACAGGGGGTATCAGGGTATCGTAAATACATTCTTTCTAGGATGCAGGGTCACATTAAGCAATGCTGAACTAACCAGTCTGGCAGCAATCTTGGTCTTGTGCCACTTGATGAACAGAAAGAAGGTTGGACATTTTAGCAGTAAGTGGAACTTGGAAGCAATTGTAGTGTTGAGTCTCACTAAATGTTTCTTCCAAGTAGAGCGGGAAAGTTATGACATTCCTGTTAAAATACCCCCCAATGATATTAGCAAGCGCATCACATTACTGGCTCATGTTCAGTTTGTGATTCACTATAACCCCCAGATCCATTTCTGCAGTACTACTGACTACCTATTTACTCTCCATTTTCTGTTTGTGCATTTGATTTTTCTTTCCTAAGCGTAGTACTTCACTTGTCTTTATTGAATTTCACCATGTAGATTTCAGACCATTTCTCCAATTTTTCAGGGTCATTTTGAATTCTAATCCTGACCTCCATAGTGCTTGCAACCTTTCCCAGCTTGGTGTCATCTGCAAATTTTAACAAGCTTACTCTCCATTCCATTATCCAAGTCATTAATGAAAATGTTGAACAGTACTGGACCCAGGAAAGACCCCGGAGGACTCCCCTAGATACATCCTCCAAGTCTGAAAACAAACCATTGATAACTATTCTTTGAGTAAGGTCTTTCAACGAGTTATGCACCCATCTTATAGTAGTATCCTCTAAATCAGTGGTTCTCCATTGGGGGTTTGCAGAGGTCTTCCAGGGGGTACATCAACTCATTTAGATATTTGCCTAGTTTTACAGCAGGCTACAGAAAAAGCACTAGTGAAGTCAGTACAAACTAAAATCTCATACAATGACTTGTTTATACTGCTTTATATACTATACACTGAAATGTAAGTACAATATTTATAGTCAAATTGATTTATTTTATAATTATATGATAAAGGTGAGAAAGCAATTGTTCAGTAACAGTGTGCTGTGATACTTTTGTATTTTTATGTCTGATTTTGTAAGCAAGTAGTTTTTAAGTGAGGTGAAACTTGGGAGTACACAGGACAAATCAGATTCCTGAAAGGGTACAGTAGTCTGGAAAGGTTGAGAGTCACTGCTCTAAACCACATTTCCTTAAATTTGCTTATGAGAATTTAATGTAGGACTGTGTCAAAAACCTTACTAAAATAAAGATATATCACATCTACTACTTCCTCCCCTATCCAGTAGGCCAGTAACTCTGTCAAAGAAGGGAGTTAGGTTGGTCTGACATGATTTGTTCTTGACAAATTTGTGCTGGCTATTACTTATTAACATATTATCCCTTAGGTGCTTACATATTGATTGTTTAATAATTTGTTCCAGATGTTGAAGTTAGGCTGATTGATTTATAATTTCCCGAGTCCCCCTTTTAAAGATAGGTACTATGTTTGCCCTTCTCCAGTCCTCTGGGACCTCACCTGTCCTCCCTGAGTTCTTGAAGATAATCACTAACAGTTCCAAAATTGCTTCAGTTAGTTCCTTAAGTACCATAAGGGTGAATTTCGTCAGGCCCTGCCAACTGTAATACATCTAAGTTATCTAAATATTCTTTAACCAGTACCTTCTCTATTATGGCTTGTTTTTCTTCCCCGTTTATTGTTAATATTAATTTTGTTAAGCATCTGTCATAATTAACCTTTATAATGTAGACAAGCAAAATAGGCATTAAACATATCAACCTTCTTGATATAATCAGTTATTAATAGGGCCCTACCAAATTCATGGCCATGAAAAATGCGTCACGGACCATGAAATCTGGTTTTTTATGTGATCTTACCCTATACACATTTCAAGGGGCAGTCAGGGTTTCTCAAATTGGGAGTCCTGATCCAAAAGGGAGTTGCAGGGAGGTTGTAAGGTTATTTTAGGGGGCTTGTGGCATTGCCACCCTTACTTCTGCGCTGCCTTCAGAGCTGGGCAGCTAGAGAGCAGTGGCTGTTGGCCGAGCGCCCAGCTCCGAAGGCAGCGCCCTGCCAGCAGCAGCGCAGAAGTAAGGGTGGCAATGCCATACCATGCCCGCCTTACTTCTGCGCTGCTGCCTTCAGAGTGGGGTGGCCAGAGAGCAGTGGCTGCCGACTGAGGGCCCAGCTCTGCAGGCAGCAGCGCAGAAGGAAGGCTGGCAATACCGTACCATGTCATCCTTACTTCTGTGCTGCTGCTGGCAGCGGCGCTGCCTTCAGAGCTGGGCTCCCGGTCAGCAGCAGCTGCTCTCCAGCTGCCCAGCTCTGAAGGCAGTGCCGCCATCAGCAGCAGCGCAGAAGTAAGTAGTACCACCCCTCCTCCCCCGACAATAACCTTGCCCCTCCCCACAACTCCTTTTTGGGTCAGGACCCCTATAATTACAACACCATAACATTTCAGATTTAAATAACTGAAATCATGAAATTTATGATTTTTAAAATCCTGTGACCGTGAAATTGACCAAAATGGACTATGAATTTGGTAGGGCCCTAGTTATTAGCTCTCCTTCCCCATGAAATAGTAGACCAACACTTTCCTTTGTCTTTCTCTTGCTCCTAATGTATTTATAGAGCCTCCTTTGACTCCAGATTTCTTACCATACCAAACCCAAGATCTTCAGCCTCACCTTGAAAGTCTGCCATAACGATTCCCCAAAATGGGCTCATTTTCTGCCTCTCCCCATGTTCTTCCTTGCCCTTAAACCTCCTTCTGTCTCCTTTCCCACTTGTAGCTTTGTGCCTCTTATCATGCTGCCTACTGGGCCTGGAGCGTTCTGCTGTGGTCTTCCAACTGCCCTCTCTTCTCCAAATTTCTCTTTAAAAATCACTTCCTCAAGCAATCCTCCCCATTTCTTTCCATCCATAATCCTCACACGCTCTTCTCCTCAACTGTTCCCCTATGTCTTGGCTTCATGTCTTCTATTTCTTGTTTCCATTCTAAACTCCTTAGTACAGGGAATATATCTTCATCTACATTTGTTAAGCACTGGGTAAAGTTATGGTGCTACTGAATATAAATGATAATTATTGTTAATTAATAAATAATCCACACTTTGGGATACACAAATATAACTGCAGGTTTCAGTCAGTGAGCCTTCATTTTGACTAGTGAGTGGAGCAATTGTTTTTCCTTCACAAGTATGTCAGTGTGGGTCAGCTTGTAGCTACTTTCTGTGTCTAGCCAGATAGTGGTGGGCTCAAGCCCACATGTGGGTTTGGTTTCATACCCATTGCTGAGACTCAAAGAAGCACTCAGTTTTCTGCACTGATACAGGTGTTTCAGGTGACCTATTAAACTGAGGTCCCTTTCTGACCATCTTTAGTGGCTGTCCAGGTAGAAGATAAATAGCTCTTTTGTAAAAAGAATAGGGGATAACCCTGGTGGTCTGGCCAACATCCCGTCTTACATTAAAATAGAGTCTGGGGCATTTATCTATCTAAAGCTACTGCCTTTGCCTATATTTAATAGTACTACCAAGATTCAACTCTATGCTTTGTGCAGTGGGATACCTTGATTATGAAAGGTGTTAAATAACACTATTCTATAGTTCTTTCTGAAGAACTGTAGTTATTGTGCAAACAGCTCACATTGTCATCAGAAGTCCTGCTAGAATCTGATTGTCTCTAATATCTCTACAATATAGTTCACTTCCTTGGTCTGTTATGAGCATCCATTTTCTACTGGACTCATTAAAGTGAGATGCTATTTTCTTGGCTCCCAAGCTCAGGCATTGATTAATCTTTTTTTTAACCTTTGAAAGGAGGGGCTGAGTTTGGATAGAAGCTGAGTTAACCTCAGTGCAGTGGGGATTGTTTCATTCTGAAAAGGCTACTGCCACTTCTCCTGAGGTGGTCTAATCCCCATTGTACTGATGCTGTATATTAAAGCAGTGCCTCAAGGCATCAAGCACATTGGGCACCCCACTGTGGTAGGCACTGTACAAATACATAGGAAGAGACAGTTCCTGCCCATATTGTTTACAATCTATATAGATAATGAGTGGGAAAAAGGGAATATTCTGATCCCTTATTATACAGCTGGGGAACTGAGGTGTGGAGAGATTCAGAGACATGCCCAGGATAACCTAGGAAGTCTGTGGCAGAGCTGGGGACTGAACCCAGATCTCCTGATTTCCTATCCAGTGCCTTCGTTTTTTGCTGAGCTTTCCTTCCCTTGGAAAGTGGTCTGTCCTTGTCTGATTCATGGTTTGGGTTAGGCTGCATTGTTTGATGGTAGATAATTCACCTACCCTAGTACTTAGACCTAGGCTTCATGCTGCTTCTGGTCAGAAGCTGGTTTCATTTGCATAAAAGATCCCTGGGTGACTTTGGCTAGTGTTTGAATATGTGCACCAGCTGAAAACTTAGCGCAAGTTAAACATGATGAGAGCCGGGGAGATGGTAAATGCAGATTGTAGGTTGGCTAGGATTTGAGGAGAACAACTTTTAAGAGAAATTAAGTATGTGCCTGCCGCAAAACTTCCCTTCTCTTTTGGGCTTAGCACACTTTCAGTGCTGCCCCATCTTAGGTATATAACTTTTGAATGCCTATGTTCTAGCCGAATGCACTAGCACAAAGCTCCTAACATCCTGCTGCTGCCTGAACTAACATCCAAAGGGTTAATGCTAGTGGTCCATACCCCAGAACAACAATTTGAAATCAGGCAGGCACCAGCATAAACATTTTAAGAGTCTGAATGGGATTTCTGCTGGTCTGATCTGGTTTCATTACAGAGAAATTCTTGGGGTACATAGCTGATTTTAGGAAATATATGCAAACCATTTCAGTCCATAATATGCTGGGAAGATCCCCTACTAATGCCTGACCAGGATTTTGAAGTAATCAAAGGGGAGACTCCCTTCCAGAGAAAGTGTGTTATGTTTTACAAAGAGCCTAGCGCATGCTAGAACAGAGGGTGTGTTAGTAGGTGTGTTGAAATGCCCTGTGTGGTGTGTGTGCATTTTACTTAGTGCAGTAAACATTAATATTAAATTAATTGAAGGAGGTTTCTCTACCTTTGGAACTATTGTACATGGCTGGTGTCCTGGAAAAAAACCACCCTTGTGTGGGTACTTACATTCTGATAACTAAAATTACTTCTGCATTTCAAAGGAATTGTTTTTCACTGTTGCTGACACAAAATGACTACTGAGTCCCATCCCAAAGTTGGCATGGTGAGTGCCCTCTGTGTATATAGGATGTAAACCACCTTGTGGTCTTGTGGTATGAAAGGCAGAGTGGGAACATATCATTTTTCTTTAATATAATTGCCTTATTTTACAAGCCAGATCAGTAAGCTCCTCTCACTCCTAAACTACAGACTCTTGTGGGAGAATCTAGACAAAAATTCACCGTAAAATTCCATTTTTTAAAGGTGCCTTTTGCAAGTAAATTCTAAGGCACTGGAGAAGTCTTCAGGACAACAGAAAATCCCACCTCGTACCTGAGATGGCACGAAACCCCGGTGGTAGAATCTGAGCAGCCAATCCAGCATAATACAGAGGCGCTCCAGCAAGGTGCTGAGTCTAATTCCCATTGAAGGCAGAAATCACCAAGAAATGTGAATGTCACCAAGAAAGGTGAATGCAACAAAATGGCTGCTCATCATATCTTAATGGATGTGAGCTCTAGATGCATTACTGAACATGCATTCAGTTCCTGAATGACAACAGACCCCATCCTGAAAACACATAGGCACATGCATATTCATAATGAATTCAATATGACTTAAACTTTAACACGTGTGTGAGCCTTGGCAGGAGTGAGGCCGGGGGGGGTGGGTGGGGAGGAAGCTCTCTGCTTTTTGTGTTTGACTGTCAGTACTGTTCTGTGCTCCTCTCCCTCATACCATTTGATAAACTGTGAGTTCCCTCCTCCAAACCACACCGTGGTTGTTGCTGTTATATTCCTTTATGTCTGGGGAAGTCCTATACCAGGGATTCTCAAACTTCATTGCACCGCAACCCCCCTTCTGACAGCAAAAATTACTGCACGATCCCTAGAGGGGGGACCAAAGCCTGAGCCCACCCGAGCCCCATAGCCCAGTGTGTGTGTGGCGGAGGGCAAAGCCCCACTGCCCTGTATGGGGAGGAGGGGGGCAAAACTGAAGCCCAAGAGCTTTAGCCCCAGGCAGAGTGCCTGTAACGTGAGCCCCGCCAACGTGGGGCTCAGGCTTCAGCTTTGGCCCCGGGCCCCAGTAAGTCTGAGCCAGCCCTGGGGACCCCATTAAAATGGGGTCATGACCCACTTTGGGGTCCCAACCCACAGTTTGAGAACCAGTGTCCTATACCTTGACCTCTCATTAGCTACTTAATAGACGTGTGGGTGGAGAAATATCCATTGCCCATGGAAGAAGATCTCATTTGGTCTCTCCTGGACAATGCTTTGGTTCTGGAGGTATTACCTCTTTGTGCTTGGAGGGTTCTTATGTTCCCTGAGATGTCTGCCCATTCCTTCTATGGCCCTGATACGCAAGTCATTTGTTCTTGTTTGTTGTTGTTCTGTACCAAATAATAAATCCACAGTAATAGAACTGTGTTTTAACAGATTTGATAGATTGCTGCAAAAATGCCTCCAAGTGGCACATGACAAAAGAGAAGGAAGAGTTTTTAAAAAGGAATGACCCTTGTGAGGAACTTAATAATAATAATTGGCAACTCAGAGGCCATAAAATATGAGAGGTTGGGACATACATAAAATGAATCCAGGATTTAAAATAACAAACAAAGAGATCCTCTTCCACGTTGAGGTTAAATTTGTGGCTCCGGGAAGAGAGGGGATGATTTTTCATACAGACCTACTACTACACCTCAGTCATTCTCTGCAACACTTCTGCTTCTCTTCTGAATGTTGGTTTCTCCTGAGAGCAAGCTGCCAGTCAAAGAAAATTGCTGGCTGGCTTTGTGATGTGAACAAAAATATTCACTAGGGGCTAGGTAGAAAGTACAAAACTTACTGTGGTTTCTACATGCGACCCATCAGCATAATTTGAAAGGCTAGTGTGTGAAACTACTAGACTGTCTAGCCCTGCAACATCCCCGCATTAAGGCCTAGTAAAGGAATATTACCTTCACTCCACCAGAGTGTTATAAATATACTAGACAACTAGGTAGCATAGTGAGACATTTCAAATATTTCTCCTGGAGCAAATGTAACAGTTACATTCCAGCCAACACAACAATAAGCGCTGATATTTTTTTTTAAATGTGGAACTTATTCATGAAAAAATGTTCTCTTTAAGGTCCTGTGTATTTATAGAACACAGTGCAAGCATGTATTTTGCTTTTCTATATCCTCTTTTATTCCAGCACCCCGAAAGCATTATGTGAACATTAATGATTTAAGCCTAGTGTGGTAGATATTACTCTCCCCGTTTCACAGATATGGAAACTGAGACATAAGATCAGTTAAGTGACTTGCTGAAGATCACATAGGAGCCCTGTGGCAGAAATAGAAATAGAACCCAGATCTTCTGATTTCCAGGCCTGTGATTATATACAAGACCTTCCTTCCTTGCTATAGAATGTAAATATTATATTTCAGGGATGGGCAACATTAAAATAGTAGAGGAACCCCAAAACCACTAAACCCTTTGGCAGGCCAGGGAGTGTGATGCATGTGGGAGGTCGGAGGGGTCAAGTCCTGTTCCCAGAGGGTGTGACTGGAGGTGGAAGGAGTTGGGTCCTGGCCCTGGGAGAGGTGCTGCAGGGGGAGAATCGGGTACTGTACCTGGGAGGGGTGATGCAGGGGTGGATTGAATGGGGAGAGTCAGGTCTGTAGGGTGATGTAACTCGTACACAGGTGGGGGCGGGGGTTGGAGAACCTGTCCTCCACTTACCCTGTAGTGATGGCTCAAGTACGGGGCTGGGTCTAGTTCCCTGCTCTAGCCCACTGGTTCTCATCCCAGTATCTTGTGATGCCCATGTTCAGGCTGGTGATGCCCTGCCCCTTTCCTGGCCCTTGTGCTGCTAAATTTCCTGCTCTGAGCCAGGTTATGTCAGGCCAAATAAAATGATCTAGCAGTCTACCTGCAGCCCCTGAGCTGCCTGTTGCCCATCCCTGTTATATGTCTGTTGTTTGACCTCGTGATTATGAGCATTGGAAGGCTCAGGGTTCTAACAGGGGTTGTCTCTCACTGCGTAAGTCAGACAGCCCTTGCAGTGCTTAAGCCACAGAACCAGCTATGCAGCTAGATAAAGGCAGGACCCCCCCGAACACCAGCTGCTGCTGAGCTGAAACAGATAGATAAACTGCAGCTTATCATTTATTAATCAGAAAGACCTAGGATTAGGTGCTGCTGAAAGATGATCAATATCTCCAGTGGGAATTCTTCATAATAGCAAAGCATTGTGTGATGTCTTTATACTTCTGCTAGGTCCAATGGATGAAATATAAGGAATTATGAAGCCTCAGCTATAGATGAAATGTCTGTGATTGAGGGATCCTGGTGACAGCATAAATGCATTGCACACAGGTCCATGTGGTTTGAACACCATAATGGGATTGCAGCCGTAATGTAAATCCCTGGGGTACTTTATTTGATCAAATGCATAGTTAAAAAAAATCAAATAATCATCCCAAGTCTTGTGTCTTTCTTCCACTCTGTCTGACTCTATGCTGGGGTGTTTTGTCATTACTTCCCATCTCCTGTTCACTTACAATTCTGGTCTTCTCCTTCCTCCCAGCTTGACCTTTTGCATAGCATTATTATTATTTTATATTAAATACTGCATCATGAATGTGCACCGTGCTTCACAGGCAATTTGAATACAAGGTCCCTGCTCCCATGGAGCTAAGTGTCTAAAAGAATTTTAAGCCATTTACGTCGAAAAGGAACAGAGTAAGATTTATATTATGTATCTTTTCTATCTCTTTCTTATTGTGCCATCACACACTGAGCAGGAATAAGAATGTAAACACTAAACACACATTTGTTCTAAGCCTATTAGAGTCTTCCATGTATTATAAAGCTATTAGTGTTCTTGCCATATGTTATATGAAGGAAGCTTCTCTGTGCCTGTAATGTAGGTAGAGAAGGACAAATATAAAGACACTGTGGACCTGATTCTTTGCTGTCTTCCACCTTGTGTAATCCTGGCTGCTGCATTCAGTTTGCACAGGTGAGGTGTAAAACGCTACCCCTGGTGAAAGTGAAGGTAGAATTTTGATTTGGTAGCATCTGACATCCACTTTGCACAGGTGTAAACGTTGACACAAGGTTTCAAGCAATGGAGAATCAGGCCCCGTGTCTTTTCACAGAGAAAAGGTACCATGATGAATTGTTTGTGTACATCCTGTGGCTGTAGCTCTTCACAGATAGTATGCAAGAAAACCCAACCCGTCCACTGACAGGGAGAACAGTTCCTTAAAGGATAGTCTATCTAGTCCAAACTAAATTCAAGTCAAAATGTTGTGATAGGTTTGAAATAGAAACACAGCAAAATTCCACCCAAAGCCTGCAAGATTATCCTAACAAAACCCCACAGATCCATAAGATCCTCTGGACTCCTGGACAATCCACTGAATTTCTATGAAATTCATATCAAATGGAGAAAGACTTGTTACATTATCTTATCCCTTACTTTACCCACTGCAGAATTGTTTCTCGCAATGGATTCTCAAGTGCTTTCTACAGCCTCGTCTGAAACGACTCAGGTAACTGAACTTCCGCCACTCCCACAGTCTGTGCACCAGCAATAAATCCCACAAATCCCTAGGGTCCCGCAGATTTTCACCAAAACAAAATGTTACAAATCCCCCAGTGCTCAGGTACACTGGAGATGAGCATGATGTAAAACCCAGGATAGGAAGGATTCCACTTATCTGATTGCAAATGGAAAGTTTGAAACTAATTTTGAAATGGTGATTTTTTTTGTGTTCAACATTATGTGGCTTAAACGCAAATGTAACCTTCTAACGTTTCACCTATGGCTACTAAGCATGAGCTTGGATTTGTGTAGTACAGAAAATGTGTAATATTTAAGTGAGCTAGAGCATTGAGTGTAGCATTTAAAAACAATTACTTCCAGGTCTTATTTCTTCTGTTGAATCAATGAAAGTACAATAAAACTTGTGTGCTATGCCTGCTAGTTTCATCAGCATAATGATCCTTGAATTTGGTTCCACTAAAGATTCTTCGGAACTAGATTGTCACCATTTTTCAGACATGATGCAAGACACAGCTTTTCGATCAATGTTGGTATCCTCTTGGTAATTGGGGCCAGATTCACACAGGTATTTAAGTGCCTACAGATGCAGATAGGCACCTAGTGGGATTCACAAAAGTGACTTCTTGTGGTTTTCAATGGGAGACAGGTGCCCAAACCCCTTGGGCACCTAAGGGGATTCATAAAAGTGTCTATCAGCATCTTAAAGTGCCTAAATACCTTTGTGAATTTGGCCCTTGGTCACTGGATTGTAATCCACTAGTTTCTGTTTATTTTAAGGGGTAGTTTATTGGCCAATGTGTGTGTTTTGGGGAAACATTACTTGCTTTTACTATGATACTGTAGTAACAAGCACCTAAGAACCGTAGGTAAGAATCAGAACTGGTTGGACAATTTTTGTGAAAATGACTTTTCAATGAAAAATGGAACCAAAATTTCATAAACTTTAATTGTGCAGTGTTCTCCCCATTTTCCAACCAGTGCTAATAACAACGTGTTGGTTCCCTATGTAATTACCTCTTTATTTATTATTTTCAAAAGGGGAAAGCTATGTCTGTTCATCTGACAACTTCTTCAAGAAGGTGGAGTATACCAAGAATGTCAATCCCAACTGGTCTGTCAATGTGAAGACATCGGCCAACCTGAAAGCACCTCAGTCTCTGGCCAGCAGCAACAGTGCCCAGGCAAGGGAGAACAAGGATTTTGTGCGTCCCAAGCTGGTGACCATCATCCGCAGTGGGGTGAAGCCCCGAAAGGCAGTTCGTGTGCTCCTGAACAAGAAGACTGCACATTCATTTGAGCAAGTTCTTACTGATATCACTGAAGCTATAAAACTGGAGACAGGCGTGGTCAAAAAGCTGTATACCCTGGACGGGAAACAGGTATGGGAGTTGCAAATTTCTTTTTCTTTTCCCTCTCCCCTCCTCCATTTCGCTCATATATTATAGCAATGCTGACTAAGTGAACAATTACTGAAACCTAAAATTAACCTGAGACAGTCATCACCATCTGTTCTTCTGGAAGTCAGACTTTTCATGCCAGTGGTTATGTTACTAGATTGTCACTGGTATTAATATCAGGCAAAGAATGCAGCCAACCGTCTGAATGAAACAGATGTACTACCCCACTGTCTGAGCACCAGAGAGCTGTGTATATTTTCCAAAAGTTTTCCAAAACATATAAATAATATGAGCAGTTTGTACTGTAGGTTTGTTTATTTGTTAGGTAACCATAGCAGCAGCTCTCAAGGACTCCCTAGAAGTGTTAGAGCAAATGTATTGTTTTACTATTTTGTTCTCAGATGAGCACTAGTCAGCATAAATTAATTGGTGAGTAACACACTCATCTGGCTAACTCTATACTAGTAGGAAAATGTATGGGACATGTGATACCTCCATGGGTAAAAGTATAAATAGTTAATATACAGTAGGGGCTCTGGGTCAGAATTTTGTGGGTCATTGTAATCAGAACAGTTTGACTTAGCTCTCCATGTTCTTATTACACTGGCACATTTTTTAAAGTACCCCTCACTTGCTGTGTTGTGGCTAACAGACCATTTAATAAGGTCTTTCTACTGCTGCTGCTATGGAATCCCCTAAAGGAATGTGTGCCTTACAGCTTGGGGTGCTGGGACAGATAGATACTTCATCTCGGAAAGCTCTTTGGTTAAAGTCACAGATGCCAGTGGCTCTTGGAGTTGGGGTGACCTTTTTATTTTTTCCTCTGTCTCTATTTTCTCACTTTTCTGAATGGGGCAGTAGCTCCGACTATACAGCCTACACTGGTACTGTATTGGGCACGGTTTTTATTGTGCGGATTGGTACTGGAGATTTAATATGACTAATTTCATTACCCATCTTCTGCAGAAGATGTTGGTTTACATACTGGCTCTTGAAACATAAGCAAGAAGGTAGATAATCTACTTGACCAATGTATACATTTTAATGAATGAAAAGGTCAATTTTTCAGGTAAAGAATGATATGTTTGTCCATAATGTATGTTAGCCCATATCTGTTCCTTGGGTTTAGAATGTAGAGTATCATACTGAATATCAGCCCAGATTAACTGTTTTGTCTCAATTTTGGTGTTCTCACCTGTGTAATTCATTATTTATTATTGCTTCAAAATGAGAATTTTTCGTTGGTCGGTCAAAACTTTTCTTTAGATTTGGGTCAGCCAAGCATTCACCACTCATGAGACATGGCTGTTTATACTTTGGTAATGTGCCCTTCGATCACCATGCCCGCAGATCCTACAATGTATTGTCAAATAAACAGGGACAGCTAGTGGTGTAGGTGAGAGGATAGAAGCGAGGGAAGGGGAGAGATGGGAGGAGTGGTGGAAGGAGAAGAAGTGCTATCTGACCCATTAACCACAATCCAGAAAGATACACTTTTTGTGTGTGTGTGTAAAACACATCACTGTTGTGCATCTCTTCCTCATAGTCACTTGATAAATGAAGGGGGTTGAAATCTATGGGACCTGCAAACTCTTACTCATGGAGTATTCCTTACTCGCACAAGTAGTATACATTGACTTCAATACAGTCAGGTCTCTGGGTCAGAGTTTTAGGCTGAACACTGTAACTTACCTCAGTTGTCATAAGTAATGTGCTCACTCCCACAGAAGCTTTGAAAGTGCTTCTGGCTGTTGTATTAGCCAAGTCCTGCTGCTCAGTGAAGCCCCCTACAGGAAATTTATGCTGTATAGTCTGCAGCGCTGAAGCCCCTGCTGTACATTGGCTATTAATGTGAGTAAGGGTTTGTAGGATTAGGCCTGATGTAATTTATCTTTCCCTAGCACATGCTAATGTCCTTGGCTATCAAAATATACACATGCTCTTGAATTCAGTACTAAAAAGTGGCCTTAAATTCTTAGTGCCAGAATCTGATAACTTTTCTCACAGTGAATGGTACCTTTATCCACCATTGACTTCAGTTGGACTATTGGTGGAGTAAAGTTCTACTCAATGTGACTAAAAGTATCACAATCTGGCCCTGGGAATATTTACTCAGTCCTTGCTCTGGAAAGCTCTCAGTGACTTCTGGGAGAGTTTGACTGACTGACTAAGGACTTAAGGATTTCTCTATATGTACTCTCCACTATTCCCCTGGAACACGTATTTTACTAGCTACCTGAGAAAAGATGAATCTCTCTCATACATACCAGTTCCACTGTATATGAAGGGACATGTGGTGATGTAGTTTTTTAAGAAATAAAAAGAAAAACTGAGATCATTTGCAATCTGACAATGACAATGTAATATCGAATAGCTGGTTGTTGCGTCATTTATTAATAGAGCTCTACACCAAGGACAAATGTGGCCCAGTATGTTTTGGTTTCATTTAAAGATTTCTTCAGTGTTTGTGTTTTAGTCTGTTAAACTGTATTTGAAGTTTCCCACCTAAATTTTTTCCCAGTGTTGCTAAAAAGAACCAAAATTTTCTGCTGTGGGTGCAGTTGTTGGCTGGTATGATCCCCTGTCTCATAGTCCACCATCAATTCTGACCTTCCCTCAAGCTATCAGAAAGAAGTCTTTGAAGGCATAATTCTGACAAACCGTGGTTTATTTTCTGCAAAAAGAGATTCATGCAAAAACCCAAGCTGCTCAAAGCTGAAATGTTGACAAGACTCTTGACAGTCTCACTATTTAAATGCCATTACAGCAGTGTTACTTCCACTGTTGTGAAATGATATAATTTACAAAGGCAATGTACAAAGGGAAAACATCCTTATTGAGTCCATGTACTTCACTTAATGAGGTGAAATGATTATTTATTTTATGTATAGGCATTTCTATGACACTCATCATCAGAGTGCTTTAGAAATGTAGGCATTAGTGGTGAAGGTACAGTGGCGTACAAATAATTCCATTTCTACGCACTGCAAACCTACTACAGATGGGATGATAAACTGTAAATTTGGAGCAGGATGTTGTGTGTATGAATAAATATAATATCCATAGAGTTTAAGCCCAGAAGGGTTTAAGCCGACTAGGTCATCTAGTCTAACCTCCTGTATATAACAGGCCACCAGCCAGCATCCACACACTAAATCCAACAGGGGAACTGAGACCTACAGGAGACTACTATGTGCCACAGGCAGAGAGTAGGGGGGGCGGAGGACCACCAGTGCTTGAGAATATCAGTGGCACTAATTTTGTTTTTGTTAAAAAAATAAAATAGGGTTGAGTTGTTGCTCCTCGTATCTTGCATTTTCTATGGAGGAATATTTCAGTTTTTCTTGAAGCTGTTAAATAAACACCTTGTGTTTGTTAAGAAGCTTATTTCTTTTTTACTCAGTCTTGCACATATTTCTAATGCTCCGTTCTAATGCTCCATTTAACTGTATTCATGCAGTGTCTCTGCTGGGAGCACATTACCACCTCTTGACAGTAACCCTGTAACTCCAAAAGAAAGGAACTTCAAAGAACCTACTGTACATGAGCCAACGCAGTGAGAATCAAAGCAATAGGAGTTTACCTCCTACACTCTCACAGCCATATAAAAAATGGTAAAGGACAAAGAAGATAGTGTGTTAGACCACTCTTAAAGGTAATGGGCCAAATTCAGCTCTGTTACATGGGTGAAACAACTCCTGTTGAGTCTGTAACTGAGAGCAGAACTTGGTCTAATCCAAGGAGTATATTGCAAATTGGTTGCCCTAGCAAATTCTTATTCTTATTCTTTTCAGTACAGTAGCATCCATAGTCCTTTATCAGGACTGGGTCCCAACAGAGGCCAGGCACTATTTTTATACACTGGAAGAGACAGTTCCTGCCATGAGCAGGTCATAATCTAATTTAGAAGAAAACAAAATAGGAACTGTAGATGGGGTTGTAATTTTAAACACCTCCGATTATCAGAATATTATCAGAATGCGGTACAACATGAACCCAATTTTGCAACCCTCAGCCACACTGATTGTCCCATTTGTGCCTGCGTCTTTTTCCTCTCACTGCCACGCCTAACTTCTTACATACCTAAGCTTTTTGTTGTTGCTGGAGCAGAGGTTATTCTCTTCTCCAGTTGTTGGTCTAATAATGATAGCCCATGGCCTCCAGCCTCTACTTCCCACTAGACTAGATATGGGCTACAGATTATGTGTGTAGACCAACATATATTTTCTGAATCCTATATTCTCTTCATACATAAAAATGAACACCTTCTGTACATGCTAAGCCTCTCTATGGCATGTTCACTTCTGTACTCTAGTCCAGTTTTCTGTAGCTACGCTCTAGAAGATCCAGATCCACAAAGGGACTGAGGTGTTGCAATGCCTAACTTTTAGGTGCCTAGAAAATCATTAGAACCACAGTGCAATCCACAAAGCCAGAGTTAGGCTGAACAGGAGATACTGAGGGAGTCCCATGTCAGAATATCTCACATTTCCGTGGTTAAGAACTCTCTCCTGAGAGGTGGGAGATTCCTCTTCAGATCCTTTCTCTCTTCAGGTAGAGGGGGGAATTGAACGTGGGTCTCCTACATCCCAGGTGAGTAATCTAACCATTGATCTAAAAGTTATAAAGGGGTATTGCCCGCAGATTTTGAATGAGACCTGATCTGGTAGGTGGCCTCTGGCCATGCCTACTGTATCAGGGCCCAAGAGTGAGATAGGTGGAGGAATGCCTATCTTCCCCCAGTCTGTGGACTGTTCTGGTGGGAGATAGGTGTCCAGACCCTTTGTGTGCATGTCCAGAGGCAGAAACATAGACTCCTAGGGAACTTTTACCCTGAACACTTAGGCACTGAGTGAGTTGAGATGCCTGTAAGGTCAGGTGTAGCTGAGTGACAAGGTTTCAGTGCCTAAGTACCTTTGTGGATCTGGGCCTAATTGTCTATCACTATTAACTGTTTACTCTCTGTTAACAGAACAGCAAAGACTTCCACTGATGGTTAACTGAATGCTATAAATGATCTCCTGTTGAGAACTTGGTGGTGTTGAGGTCCCAGTCAAGATGGGGATCCAGTTGTGCTAGGCACTGTACAAACACAATGTAAAAGACAGTTCCTGCCTCAAAGAGCAGAAATAAATGCTATAATGCTGCTATGGGAGACAGTTTAATAGAGGTGTTTGGTAGCGGGATTTTCCTCCCATACCTCCTTGATTCTTCTGTAATAATAGAGTCATGACAGGATAATTGAATACTTTCCTAGCCATATAAAAATACAGTGGTCTGTTCTTTGGACTTGATTATTTCAAATATATAGGGCAAAGAGATATCTATGTACTGTTCAATGACTTTTATCTACAGGAGATGCTCCCTAAGTGCTTCTGTCCCTTCCAAGTGTTAGCTGTCTCATCAAATCAAGTTATATACATATTCATATGTCAGGACATTTGTGGTCTTACTCACTTGAGAATTTTCAGCCTTGATAAAATCTTCCCCTCTAGCAATCTTTGCCTTGGCAAGAATTTAATTTGGCAGGTGATAGGTGAACTTCATCTTTCTGTTTGCAAAGCTGCTGCAAATATGTACAGGGCTGCCCTGTCTCTGGTGCCTGAAGAGGAGTCACCTTGCTTTAGATGACTTGCGCTGAATGACGACACTGGCTATTTAGGGGAAGAAACATTTTTGTCAGAGATGAGCAAGTTCACGAGAGATCATTTGTCAGGATTCCCAGATCACAGCCAAATATGCAGTTGAGAATCCAAACAAAACCAGTGTTGTTGCAATACCGGTGATGAGCACAGTTACAGCGGATCAGGCTGTGATAGTGAAAACAACAGATTTGCTCAATTTGGGCCCCACCACACTGACTTTAATTTGGCATGTGGAAATGGAAATCCGTCACAACAGTTTGGCCACCCAGCTGTCATTACAGGTAATGGGCCAAGTTCTACTCTCTCTCATGCCAGCATAGTCCTATAAGCTTCAGTAACAGGCCTGTACTGGTGTGACAGGGAGCAGACTTTGGATCAATATACACAAACCCATCCATTGGTCTATAATGAGCTCTTAAGAGGAAGGTGGAATAGTCCCATAATGTACCTAGCAATGTCTTCATTGCTATGAGATGGGAAGGGAGAAAAGAATTCCCTCTAGGACCTTGTAGGTAGTTAGCTTATGCCCAGAGGCATGAGGTTCACTTGCTTTGTAGCATTGCATTCGCTTGCTATCACACAGGTTGGCAGCGGTGGGTGCTGTCCGGGGTTCTCTGCTCGGTGACCCCGTCCAGTTCCCTTCGTCTGACCCTTTGATTGAGGGGAAGAGCGAGAGACCCCAGCCCCAGCCATTGCCGCTGTGGACACAATCATCACTGTCACCTAGGAGGGGTCCTATCACACGTGGGTGTACGTCCCCCCGCCCCCAAATCGCTCACCCTGCAGCTGTGCCCATCTTGTCGGGCACTCTCATGAGAGGAATAATCGGTGACACTGGGCATGGCACTAGGTAACTCGAGGGGGTGGAAGACCATGAGTATCGAGGAAGCCCCCCCGCTCTAGGCCACCAGGTAACTCAGGAGGGTGGAAGACCATAAGTGTCGAGGAAGCCCCCCTGCTCTGGGCCCAGGCTAGCCTGAACACTTCTCCCTCCTGAAGGCTGCTGTGTTATACCTTGCAGTTTGCTTTTGTTTTGTTGCATAGTTTTGTTTTTTCCTTTTTGGTGATTCTTTGTAAGTGTTATGCAAATAAAATTCTTTTCTGCTTCAAAAAAAAAAAAATCACACGGGTTGGCCCCTTAAAGGGGAGATTGGTCCAGCCCCATCGGTAACACAAATAGTTTACCTCCCCAGGTGGGAAGAATGAGCAAAGTCACATGACAGGCAGGTCACATGGCAATATAATGCCTTTTGGGAGGGTGGAGATAAGGCAGAAGGCTGTGGAGAGCCAGAGGCAACACTCTAAGTAGGATGCTCTGGGAATAGCTGATTGACAGAGACCAAGAGGGCTGCATGAGTTGCTCTACACAGAAATATGCTCCAGATAGAGGGCCTGGGGGTGGGAGCCTGTTAGGGAGCAGGAGCCAGTTAGGGAGATGAAATTGTGGAGAGCAAGGCTGCCAGAGGAAAGCCTCAGTAGGGACAGTACCAAGAGTCCTGTACCAAGATATTGTGAGCCAGCTAAGAATGCTTGGTGGGAGTTCCTGTGTTTTCTTGGGCACTTTATTTATTACTATAAACCCAGACCCCCCAAGAAGGAATGTTACTTCACACAATGAAAGCTTACGTTGAAGTGATTGGGGTGCTCAAGAGGGGAAAACTGAGGCAGCAACTAGCCCAAAACCAGAGTGGGTAAGTGGTGCTGCTACACTTGTGTTGCTGAAAATGTCTACATTTAAGATGTCTGAGTCTAGTCTAAAACTTCTCTAGTCCTTTTAAGATTTCACAGGTTAAGAATACTTTGGAGAGAAGAGTCTTGTTTGCTTCATTTGGGGTTTTCTTGCATTCAGTTTCTTTGAGTTTCATTTGATGCCACTGAGCCAACAGGAGTATCCGTTCCCTTTTTTTCTCTCTCTCCTCTTCATTTAATTCCTTCTCTGGTTTAAGTCTGAAAATTTGGTGGACCTGCCATGAGTATTTCATTCTGATGTAAAGAGAACAGAGTTTGGTTCCCAAGAACTAGCACAAACATAGCTCACACAAGTTAGTTTTTGCCCTGTATCACCTCGCCTATGGTGACCATTGTGTGCTAGGTTAGAATGGCTGCTTTTCTTGTCTGACGCGCTTCTTTTCCAGAATACTGTGGTTAAGGGCATTCTCGTGGGATTGTCAGTAGACAGAGAGAAATATAGGGCCTTACACTTGCTTTAGCTCTAGATGGGCAAAACTCCATTGACTTTAGTGGAGTGACTTATGATATACACCAGCGTATGGAAATCAGGATGAGACGCTTCCTTTCTGGCACTTGCCAAAGTTTCCATTTTACATGGCAAAATAATAATAGCCAAGCATCTCATTGGAAATAGCAGTTAGGCTGCATGGGATATAGAACTTCTGAATCCACTGGCATAAGTGTCATCCTAGATTCAAGTGCTGGGTTATTTAGGGAGTTCTCAGTCTAAGCTGGAAGATTCATATGGTGACCAGACACTAAAACAGACTTAACCAAGTCTTAACTCAAGTATCGACTTAAGGTTTTAAGTAAATAAGCTACAGTGGATACGCTAACTTCCTGTACATGTAACCCTAAATGTATGTGGTGAAATATTCATAGACCTGTTATCTAGAGCTATTACCTAGAACTCTCATTGAGCCACTGCGTCAGTCTGTGACCAGCGTTCCTATTTATTTCTATTTACATAGATTAGAGGATCATAGAAGTTGAGGAGGAAAAGACCTATTAGAACATGGATTTCTTCCCCCCTAAGTGAGGCTGTACCAGCTATTATTTCTGGAAAAAAGCTTAGCTCAAGGCACACTTATCACTGATATACAAATATACATTCAAATCCTCTAGGACCAATGTTCATGTTAAAACCCTCCCACTGCCAAAACTGCAAGTTCATTGCTTGCTCCCACTGGACCCAAAAGGTAAAAATATATGAAACCTCTGTCACATTTACTCTGGCAAGTCAATTGAAGTGAAACAACTCCTTTCTTGTAGGGTTTCTTTAGTTTACAGAAACAAAGGTATTCAGGTCAAAGTTAGAGTTCTGGACATTTGCCCACTTAAAACCTAAATAAACAAGTCCCCATCTCTCCAGTTTCAATTACTTGCCAACCACAGTGCTTCCAGCACTTCTGTGGAAATGCCATCAGATGGGATTCCCACTGATGTCAGTGGGCTTTGGATCAGGCCTGTGGGAGGGATAACTAATGGATAACTAGTATCCTCCCCCCTCTCCTCCTAAGACCTACTGTCCTGTAACAAGTGGCTTATTTTTTGATGGAGCAGGGTTTTGAGGTGTTGGGGTTTGAATTAATAATATCCTTGACGCTTGTGTACTGGTTTCCCCTAGTTCTGGATGGTCTCTGCTTTACTTTATCATCCTTTTTCATGATTCGTGGAATTGAAAGGAGTCTTTAAAAAGTGACATTGGTGCTTGTGAAAGGCTGCTGTACGGACAGCCTTGATGTCTTAATTCCTTTGTTCAAACAGCAGGAATGGCCTGGATAGCAGCAGCCGTACAAGTCTTCTCCTCCCTACTCCCCACCAACCACACACCCAGACACATACACCCCTGGGCCTTGAAAGGGCTGAAAGGATATTTCCCTCTTCATGGCCAGTTTAGTCTTTGGCCTCTCAATTTGGAATGTCAATAAGGACACCAGCGTTGTTAGTGTCTGATATAGGTATGTGTGTAGGTTCTTGTGTGATCTCTGCACAGCTCCAAAAATTATAAGGTGAACACAAGAAGATATAGGGTGAAGTCCTGGGCCCATTGAAGTCCAACAGGAGTTTTTCCATTGACTCAACAGATACAGGATTTAACCAACAGTTCTCTCGTCCCTTCCTTTCAGTCAGCAGGGGTGTGGCTTTTTTATGACTGGTTATTGCCACAAGGCTGGTAAAAGATGTTAGAAGGTGTATTTTGTTCTCAAGGTGGAAATCTCAGAGTCCTCATCTCTTCCACCAGTGAATTCCAGATTCTCAGTGCCAGATGCTGAGAAAACTCTTGTCTCCTGCACACACAAGTTTCACATCTGAGGTGGATACTTGCCTAGCAGGATCTGGATAGAGACCTGCTTCTTATTTCACAGGCTTCTGGCCCTCCTTAGGTCATCAGATGATAGAGACCAACAGCCCATCACCTGCTTGGATCAAGTCTGACCTAGAAGTGAAAGGATTGCCATTACCAACTTCTGGGCTGCCCACCCCTTACAGTTATTTAAAAAAAATAAATGGTGACCAGCACCTTTATTTTGGAGGTTGTCTTTTCCGGTGACATCTTTCTCTTTCAACTGAATGCCAGTAGGAAGGGAGAGAATTGTCTGGATATCAGGAGGGAATTATTCATTGTGGTGCCAGAGGGTTTAACGAGGAATAAATAGGCTGAAAAAAACAAGCAAAGGAAAATGTATACGGAATATCAGGAGACAAGATAGGTTGCTGGCCAAGAAAGACGTTAGGACTTTTCCATTTCTTATTGGTATTACGATGTGATACAAAGGAGTTTGGTTCCCCTTCAGTGCTTAAGCATAAATTGGTATTGTATATTGTATATTTGTATATTGACAGGGTAATAGATCAGAAAGTCTTTCTTGTGCTTTCATTTGAATATGTTTCTAATGTTTCTAACACTTCTGGAACCTGATCTGGGTACTTGGTCAATGTCTCTTGTTTCCTGTCTCATTCTACATCTCCTCTTTCTTTCCTGATCTCTGCTGCTTAATTCCCTTCTCATTACTGGTCTTGCACCCAAAAGTTTTAAGTTATTCATGCCGTAATGACTTTACAATATTATTTTCTTCCATTTTTTATCATATATTTCATACTCTGTGCTCTGCTGTTGGAATTCCTTGAAGGGATTTGTGTACTAGAATATAACTTAATGACAGACTTGCAAGAAGTTCCACAACATAGTCTTGTTAGATGATAGAGCATCCTTTCTTTACTCTTTTGCAGCTGACACCTCTCATGGAATTTGATCAGTGTATTAGCTGATTCTGCACTAATTATTTTCTCTTTGAAATGTGCACCCTGATGTAGCCATACGTTTCATAGACTAATTTCTTTTCTTGCCTTTTTCACAAAGGACACAGAATTAGAGGGAGGTGCTGTTCAACTGCTCAAACCGAAGTCTTGGTATAGCTTCTTTGATTATGATGCTGGTGTCATTCAAAGGTGTTTCCTGTCTGTATATATGAATTAGTCATAACTAATGATAACTTTGATCATTTCCAGGGCTAACCGATTCCATCTTACAATCTAGGGTCCATCGGGGTGATAAGATTTATTGGCATAGAAATGAGTGCAATGAAAACACATCTAAAAGAGCATTGGAAAGAGAGAGGTTCAGTCAGATCTGTCTAGATCTTCAATATTGTTGGAGCTGCTGCAGCTTGAGCTCAAAAGTTCCTGTCAGTCAAGCAGCTTGCGGCAAATTGATTGACAAGGAGAACTGGAGTTCTAGGGCTGATCCTGGAGGTTTACTGAACAGGCAAACAGAAGTAGGGATAAAGACCAGAGCATGCATTAGTCAAGGAAAAGAGACACACCCCATCCCCCATGAGCCTGCAGCCAAATCTGTCTTGAACTGCTGGGCATATGGGCCTTATGTAACGTCATGCCTGATGCTAAGGGTCCTAAGATCATGTCAGTTTTCCTATTTAAAACCCTCTGAAACACAGGGGTGATGCCAATGTCCTTATTTGTTCATTCTGGAAACATATTTGTTTCTTACTGAGATAGATGCAAATCTCATTGTCCCTGAATTGTATCTATCTTTGTCATTTTAAAAAAAATATAAAATTGCAGAAAAAATACGTTGAAATATACATCCATTTTTTCTAACTTAGAAAATACTTCTATTTAAGGACATTTTGGAAGCGATTGGTCTAAATTGTGACCTAGTTGCTACTGATTTATTTGAAAGGGGAAAATTAATTTAAAGTGAACAAAAATTGGATTTTGAAAAACAGGTGAATGTGCATACACTGTTATCAAAACCTTCAGAAGCATTATTTTAGCAGTGTGACTGAGTGCTTGTTTGCAGCAGCCGGATTGGCATGAGAGGTCAGAGCCTTTCCAATCCTCCAGGTCTGTGATCCATTGTCTGAAGGACAATGAACACAATAAACTGTACTGGGTCCACAGAAATAATTATGCAGCCAGTCTGCTTGCAGGGCACCAGGGGAGAGCAGGATTTGAGTATCCTTCATTGCTCTCCTCTGCCCCACCATCTGCTGTGTGCTGCTTATATGACATTTAATCTGTAGGCTGGGGACTGCAGCTCTGCTTCCACTTTTGCCTATCTGCAGAAGTGATGAGCTTTAAAGTCCAGGGTTTCATGTGAGGTACCTAGCCTGGCTGACCATTTCTGGTGGGAAAGTTGATGGTGGCAAGGGATGTTCTCCTTATTAGGATTGGTTGTGTAGGAAAGAGCAACTGGTTAGAAAGAGATTATGATTTTTTCTTTTTTTTTTTTTGGAGGAGAGTAAATGATCAGTGTTGGCCTAACTATGCTCCCCATTGATTTTAAGGGAGATTTACCATTGGCTTTGGTAGTAGTGCTGCTAAACTAATGCTGCAAAACTAATGTTTTGGAAAATCCTACCCTTAGTTTTTACCTACCCATTCTTCTTGAAAGGAACATAGGTCACCATTGTTAATGTATGTCTTCTCTTAACAAGGGTGTGATTCTCAGCTATCTCTTTGCAGTATCGGAGTTTTATTCATTTTTTACAGCTACAGCATCACATACTTGAAGCCTGGAGATAAAAATACACCCTTTTCCTTCTTCCAGAACATCCAGTATGTGTAGGAGACCATGAGGTACATTAACAACTGAGATTGCACCCCAGTTTAGTTGCTGTTTTTCAACTCTTCAAGAATCTTAAATGTAGGAGATAAAATAGCGCAGGGACAAACATATATTCCAAACTAGGAAAGCTGAAGGCTTGTTTGAAATCTTCAGCCTGAGGAGCCTGCCTTCATATAGGTGAGCTCTCCAAAAGGCAATAAGATGTTTGAAATAAATAAACTTCTCTCCACTGAATTTACACATATCGGGAACCTTATCAACTGCTGGCAGACTGCAGGATTACATGTAAATTAAGTCTATCAAAGACTTGAATTTTATAGCCAAAATTAGGAACCAGGAATATTATTCTTGCATACTTGAAAGCTCTTCATCGTGGATTAGAAACGAGAGCCTACATCTTTTAATACTGGCTGAAAGTGGAGACATCTCTTCTGCTGCTACTGAATTTTAATACCGTGTATTACTTTCAGAATGAATAGCACTGCGGATTTTCTACTTTTTTGACAACTGCAGTGATTGGGGTTTACAACTGACATGTATATTTCAGGCTCAAAATGCAAACCATAGGAATGACTGATGATGTAACTACCTCAGTGAAGATTTAGAAAAATGTTATTTTTAACTCAGAAGTGATTGAAATCTTCTAAAGCTTGGCACATTTTGCTATTTAAACTGGAAAAGCAGTTTTTTAAAAAGGCTTTCCCTCCTTTCCTTGAATTTGTATCTGCCTGATGTTACTTATATGCTTCACATTGGATATGACTTGGTAGCTAATCATATATAATCACCTATACATGGCACTTCTTCTCCAGAATGCTCTTCTTTCTGGAAAGCAGATGCTGAGAAAAATCTAACCAGTTTCTGATGTTAAAGATCTGGGCTCCTTCCAGTAGCCAGTGTGAAGTGTTTAATCTGACCCAAAAGGAGCAATGAAAACTGAGTTGCAGTAGAACAAAGTGAAATTATACTAAGGATCTGCTAATGTTAATACTGAAGATATACAGCATCTTTTATCTTCTGAACTAAGCAATAATAGACATCTGACTCCAGAATCTTCTTGATTTTTCAAAAAACCGAAAAGAGGAAAAGTTGCTATAGCAAAGGTTGTATATTTGATATAAGGGAGACGGTTTATTCCAGAGATCAGAGCAGCAGACAGGGACTTAAGACTCCTGGGATCAATTCCAAAGTCAGCCTATGATTCACTGTGTGACCTTGAGTAAGGGCAATTAAATCAAAAATTTCAAACTTAGGTGCCTAACTTTAGGCACTTAACTCTATATCTAAGCACCTACATAAGCTGAAATCAGCCTGATTATTTATGTCTAATTTTATGCACCCACATTGGAAAATTTGGTTTTTAGCTTTCCATTGCTTCAATTCAGCCGTTGGTAATGTGGATATAATGTTTACCTATAGTGCTGGAATGCGAGACTGTATGAGACGTAACTATTCATGTTTGTTTGCACCATTCCTAAATGGATTTTAAAGCAGAATATTAGATCTCAGAAAGCTTCATAACATCATCTATTTACCTTTTTCTCTTCCCCTTCAAAAGTCACCTATGGAACAGCTGATTTGAATAACCACATGAATGTTTTGGAGATGGACCCTCAGTGGGATCCACTGATGGTAATCTCTTCTTGTATCCTGTACGGTATTTAGGCCATAAGACAAAGCTGAGATTGATTCAGTTCCCACCTTATCCTCTTCACATGTGCCTCCTTTCCATAAGTCATGCGTTCACTTTTTTTGTAGCCTGGCAGCTGCAAAGGGTGGTTGCTAGGTGACAGCCTCCACAGCACAAAGAGCTCTCAGCTGGGGAGGTCAGGTCTGTCAGTTCCAAACAGCTGTGCAGAATTATTATTTGTCTTTCTCTTGTTTCTGCTAATCACAGGGAGCCAAATCAAAGTCAACTTTTAATAGAAATGAGAACGCCAGCAGATACTATTTATGGCTTCTGACACATCACCTCCCTCTTCCTAAGCCTTGGAAGTGATTGTGTGGGTCAGCCGTGGCATGTTTGGCTAGGTAGAGAGCTGTAGGGATAAAATGAAAAGGGTCGACTTCTATTTCTGTTTCTTATCTGTTCTCTGGTCAGGTTTTCTAACCATTTCATCATTTTTGTTGCTCTCCTAAGGATTCTCTCCAGTTTGTCCACATCTCTCTCAAAGTGTGGCACCCAAAACTGGACACAGTACTCCCACTAAGGCCTCACCAGGGCCCAGTGGAGTGAAACAATTACCATCCATTTCTCACATATGACACTCCTGTTAATACACCCCAGAATATTAGCCTTTTTCACAACTGCATCATTCAATTTGTAATTTGCTATAATCCCTGGATCCTTTTCTACAGTACTACTGCCCAGCCAGTTATTCCCCATTTGGTGTTTGTGCATTTGACTTTTTTCCTTCCCAAGTGTAGTACTTTGCATTTGTCTTTATTGAATTTCACCTTGTTGGTTTCAGACCAATTCTCTAATTTATCAAGGTCATTTTGAATTCTAATCCTGTCCTCCAAAAGTGCTCCCCTAGTTTGGTGTCTTCAGCAAATTTTATCAGAATACTCTCCACTCCATTATCCAAATCATTAATGAAAATTCATAAAGAATGGACTTTTTTTTCTTCCTACAGGAAAACCTTTATGATGTCAAGTTAGCAAAATTTCAGGGCTTTATTTCCATGACATATATTGGAGCTAGATTCTCCTTTCTGATTGGCAGATCATTTCTTTCTCAGCTGTATAGGCGCTTATCCCACATTCCTCACCATTGTCCCTGGTCTGCTTTTTCCAGGCTATTTTATGCTCTCAGTACATGCACGGATTTCTTATGTTACTCCCAAATCTAATGTTAACTTTTTTCTTTCAATAACTACATCTTCATGCAGAGAAACTAATGATAAGGATAATTCTATAGTTTATGATTCAGGAATATACTGATCCCCGAAGGGATCTGAGCAGCATTGCACAGAGATCTATGTGAGTTATTTGGCAGAGAAGGACTTTCCTCTTTTTCTGAAACAACAGATTTTAGCCACTTGCAGAGGCAGAATATTGGCCTGGATGGACCAATGAACTGATCCTCTGTGGCAAATCCTATGTAAATATAACAGCCTAATCTCCTCGCCCTAATTGGAATTTCATGCTTAAATTCTTTGCACAACTTGGGGGAAGGAGGGAGAAGAAACTGCTAATAGAGAATTTTAGACAGTTTGACAAGTGTATCCCATCTTGAAAAAAATCACTGTATATAAACTCTCAGTGATTCTGTAACTCTGGCCTTTTGGTTGTATGGAGGATTGAAAGATGTCACTCCTAGTAGGGTGAGGCAATTACACACTGCAGCGTCAATGGATTTGCCATACCAGATGGGACCATTAGTTCATCAAGCCCCTCTTTTGCCTCTGGCACTGGCCATTCCCTGTTACTTCAGTGGTAGACACGTCTTCAATAATGCAATTGAATTGTGCAATGCTATATACAAGAGAGAGAAGAAATTCATTCCTGACCCCTGTAGCAACTTACATTATACCCTGAAGCTTGACATTTGCTAACTCCTATTTTAGCTAAGCATGTACAGCTTTTATATATGCTAAAAAGTCAATCAAATGGTGCCGCAGTCCCATTCTAAATAAAAATGGGAACTTTACATTATTCTGTAAAATCAGAAGAAGATAGCAATCCACTTTCTGGAAATGTTACACATACTGGAGTTGGCTAGCCCCTTGAACTCATCATCTTCCACTCATTTATTCTTTAATATCCCAACTCTGGGTGGTATTTAAATGTAGAATTTTCAGGGCCTCGTCCAAAACCTCCTGAAGCCAACAGAAAGCCTTGTATTGACTTCAATGGGCTTTGGATCAGGCCCATGTAGGGTGATCATCACACTTTGATTGCACAAAATTGGACTTTTGCTATTTGAAAAGTGTACATAGCATCTCACTCTGATCTCCCATTCTGTTCCAGTGGGATCAGGGCAGAAGGTTGCACCCAACAAAAGAAGCGAAGACCATAATAAATGGTTGTAACTGGTTAAGACCTGAATCACTAATGATGATGAGCTATAGACCCCTGAGAATAAGAGCATGCAGTAGGATTGTGGCAGGGTTTTGCATAATTGAAGGGTGCTATGCCATCATGTATAGTGTGTGCTCTTCAAACCTTAAGGGCCATATTTTCACAGCCCAGGCCCTTGCTCGTGGGGACAGTTGTAGGGATAAATCTTAGTAATTATATATCTAATTGCTAAGATTTGCATGCACAATCCATTTGCAGATGTCTTTTCTCTTGCAGTAGGAAACTGTGCCCACAAACAGGGATGTTGGCCCTTAGCTTGGCTGCAGACTTACCTCTAAATCTGAACGCAGCGTGTGCGCTGCTTTACTAGCAGCTGTGGTTAGCTGGCTGTTTGGAAGGAATATTAAATGCATGTGCCTCACTGTTTCCATTGCCAGAGCTCTTCCAAACCAGCCTTTTGTTTCAGTTTATTTCTCACCACAGAAACTCTTTATTCCATGCCCCCATTTCTTGTTTTCGTTCCAAGACTTCTTGGCTGCTCTTTGCTCACTCTGTCGCTGCTAGACACTTCAGCTAGGTGTTACTTCTCAGCAGTGTGCATACAAGGCTCTTTAACAAAGTTAGACTTCTATATATTTTTTCTCCAGAGTTCATTCTACATGTGCCATCCTTTGAACATTTGGATCCAAAATTCCAGTGCATTGAGTCAAATCCTGCTACTATACAAAAGAGTCTGCATAAACAGAGCCTTGATTTCCCTCCCACCCCAAGCCAGCTCAGTGGGGGAACTATTTAGACTCTCAAAGCATTAAACTTGTGTTGTTTTAAAACCAGATTTGATCATAGACCTAGATTGTTTAAACATTTGTGGCTTTTCATTCGGAATAATCCCAGCATCCCACTGTGGCCGGCAGAGCGAGGACTGGAAAAGCTCCCTTTTGGCAAACTGTAATTTAAGAATCAGTGGCGACTGATTTAGTGAGAGATGGAGTTTTGCAGAGGATTATTGCTTGGTTGTGGAAATGCACATTGTCCCCAGGAGCTGCTTTTAATTTTATTAATCTCACGCTGTGGGGAGAGAGACAAGTTCCTTATGTCCAGCCAATCAGAAAATGGTTCTGTCCCAGAAGAGCTGTTCATGGTCCTGAATGTGGTTAATTTATTACATCAAGGAACCTCTGAGAAAATTGTAGAGAGGGAAACAAACAAAGAAAATGACCAACTTGATTAGCTGATGCTTTATTTATGCATTCCCTTGTATGGCTAGTCTAATGATTTTGATAATTGTATCCTGTCACTTATTGAGACTGACTAATAAAATTATGATTTTATGTTCCAGTCCATTGCAGCGGCACTCCTGGGAAAGGCAGTAGCGGTGCTCACGGTGAATGAGATCATCGTTTTTTCCCATTCTGACATTTATTTTTACTAACTATCGGTTACTCACTTCAAAAAGGAAAATGTTCCATTCTAAAAATGATGAAGAAAATATCTCATGAAAACTCAAACTGAAAGCTCTGAGAGCCCCAGCACCTGCTTCACACAACATTTGCAGTGGAATGTGTCAGGAACACTGAGCAACCAGGAGCTTCAACAGCTCACTTCAAGCTGCTTTGCAGACCAGAGTTCTGGGGTTAGGTGTATGTGTGGGGGGGGTCACAGGGTCATTCACTACTCTGGCACCTCCTGCTGGGCATTTCAGGAATTAGCTCAGTCCCAGCAGGTGTGCCCATGGGTGGTGGTGACTCTCCCGTCCTCACCTCCTCCTGCAGACACATTATGGCTCCTTTCTCTCGGCATCTGGTTCGTGGCACAGCCCTCCGGCCCTGTCACCATCCAGTTCCCCACCCCACACACACTTCCGGGGGACTCCTCCAACAAGAGTCCACCAGCCGCTCCTTGCAGCCGCTTGGCAGTCCACAGCCAGGCCGCTCCTTCAGCGGGCCAGGGGCCCAGGCCTGCCCACTACTCCAGGCCCCGGCCCAGTGACCCTGTAAACAGCAGCTTCCTGCTGCCTCTTCCTTCCAGCTCCCTGTCTCTATTCCCTGGGCCACTTCCCCGCAGCCTGAGTTCCTTCTGCTCCTGCCTCTGGTTCCAGCTCCTTTGCCCTCTTCCCAGGGCCTCAAGCCTGTAAGTCCTGGCAGCCTCTGGCCTTTCTCTTCCCCCATCCATGCTTCCCTCCTCCCAGCATTTATAGCCCCTGGCTAATTAGGCTGGCAGCTGTTTCTAGTTGCCAGGCAGGTACAGGTCTATTCAGCCAGGCCCAATCTATTCCCCTTAATTGGGGCTGGCATGGCAGGGGGCTGATTAAGCACTCCTGGCCCAGCACCCTGTCACAGGGGGAAATGAGGAGCAATACTCATCTCACCCCATCCCTCCAGGCTCTGAACTTTTCACTTCTTCATGCTCTTCTAGTTTATTGTGCACTGTCTTTCTGTACATGCCCTCATGTTAAACCAGTACTTGCTGATATAGTTAATGATTTATAAGTTACGTCTGTTGCCTCAGCTCCAGGGTGTCATACCAGAATTAAAAAGACATCTACAACAATTAAAATATCCCTGTACATGGCTGCTGTGCAGAGGCCCTGGCCAGATAGAGCAGTCTTGCATTGCTCTCTGAATCTCTCCAAACCAAAGCCCTGACAAGCCACCAGAGGTCTGGGACCTCTACTTGGAACATTTCCGCTCCCATAGTCATAGTGGCTGCTCTGTTCAAGAGGCCAGTTTCCTCATTGCACGATAGCAGAAGCTTCTGTGTGGAGTGCATTGCAATGATCTAGCCTGGAGGTTACAAAGATGTGGACTGCTGTGGGGAAGCTCACAGCAGAGAGGAATGAATGGCTATGGTCATGTATAACATACAAAGGCCCCTTGCCCATCCAAGGATCGGATCCAATGGAGCCATTTACACCTGCCCCAAATGTCTGTGAGAGGTAAACGTAAGGGCAAGTTGCAGATACTGTCTCACTGGATTCATCAGCGTTGTGTGTGTGAACGTTAGAGACGCTTGCAGCATCTTCCCATTTCTGCTGGCTAGTCTAGTCTCACTGCCCACTCTGAAAGAAATGCAGAAAACAAACAAGTAGCATGAACAATTAAAATAATGTCGTTTTAATTCTTTCCCTGGGAATAGTCCAAGGGATTATCTGTAACAGAAGGGAGGAACTGTGAGGGAAATGTGGCCTAGCTCCACTGAAATCAACGTTCAGCCACAGTCCTTGTTGTGGGGGTTTGAGGGATTGTGTGTAGCTGACAGCAGCTCCCAGAGGCATTGTGTCTCCAGGAGGCAGTGCCTCCAGAATCATCAGGGCAGCATATACTGAGTCAGCTACTTCTACACCATTTAACAGGGTACCGCAGATACTTCCACCTGTGCCAGCCAGCTAGTGTGGATGGGCATGGGAGGTCCTGGCCTTGTCCTCATGCCACCCTGCCTCCTCTACCAATGCTGTCTGCAGCACCCGCTGCTCGGCTAGGTTCCTTTGGCCTTCACACACCAGGAATGCTGTGACCGGGATTGTACATGGCCCTGATTGGGCCCTCTCCTGTTCTATTCTGGTTCTTATAATATACCTATCACAATAGTCACTGAGCAGCTTCCAGAAATGCATCAAGTGGCATGACAAGCATCTGTCAGGTGTAGTTCTGTGCTACTCCCTTTTTCTCCCTCAGAGGAAAATTATGAGAATTTCTTTTGTGCCCCCTGAAGAGCTAGTTTTAGTCCAACTCATGTTAGGCTACATGCTTAGCTAGTGTAAAATTACCATACATTGGATTTACATCAGCTGGGGATCTGGCCCAAAGTTTTAACTCCGTTTTCCTCCTGTTAGCCCTATAGTTAGGTGAAGAAGCTTCTTGTGCATCAGCAAGAGAATTGCTTCCTAAATGTCAGTTACAGGGCCAGTCAGTTACACCTATGCAATTCCTTTGAAGCCAGTGGGGTTGCTGAAGTGACACAGAGGACAGGATTAGAAGAAAATAAATTCCACAGGTGTAACTTAGCCTTCAGAAACTTTATTAGTGTAGCTGGTATGGGAGCCAAAAAGAACCCAGCTTGACCCTCAGATCCCAGGCTAAGTTTTCAGGACTCCCATTTAGAAAAATAACATATTTTTGTCAGTGGAGCATGTTTGATGTGGAATCATTGAGACACAATGAGCTAGAAAGTCCATAATGCCATTTTTGCAGAGGCAATTTTCAGCCTAAGGGCCAGACCCTCAACTGCTGTAAGTCTGGGTAGAGCCACACAGAAGCCTGTGCGGCTTCCGTGATTAAAACCAAATGATCTTGCCCTGAACATGTTCTTTTAACTACCATAGCACTGTTCTTATCCTCCCCCCTTCAGACCCATTGCCCCCCACCCCCGGCTCTACTACTTGTTTACATTGCCCAAGTACTTACTGTTAAAAATGTATTTAGAAACATTGTTTTGAGGGCTTTTAGCATGATACCGATAACAGCATTATTCTGTTTGTCTCAACAATTATCCATTCTCCTTGTTAGGCTAAATCAAGTATTTTATCCACTTAGGCACCTGATTACTGCCTTTTAGAACAGTGCTGCTATTCTTTTACTGCCAAATAACACGACCCAGCATTTGAGGGGGCTCAGAGTAAGAGGCCATCATGTGTTTGTCCATCTCAAAGCTGCAGAGGAAAAGAAATATGAAAGGGGACATAAATCTAACCTGATGGTCCCAAACATCTGTGCAGAATAAGGTCTAAGTAACTGTATCCTTGTATAGCACTTTCCTTAACAGAATGGTGGCTTAGTTCTAGACAAGCTGAGGGCTTGAACCATTCAGCATCTCTGTTGATATGTTAATCACACGTTGCCTTCAAAAGCCTGCCAGAGCAACATTGATGATGTAACCAAGCTACCAGCAAATCCTTTGTTTAGGCAATTGCTTCAGCACAGTGGAAAAGTAGAGCTGCTCGGGCTGGGGGCAGATGAGCTGAATTTGTTACAGAAAGGAGAGGAGCTCCTGCAAATAGCTTCTCCCTGTGTTTGCTTTACAAGGGACCTGAGTTCCCAGTTATCTTGTTTTCATTCTCTGTTTGTGCCATTCACATGTATCTGAGGTGGATTGTTGTTATCTGTTCAAATTGCTGCACATCTGGGGGGAAGGGGAAGGGGGATTCAGATGTGCACAGAGAACAGGTAGGTGGAGAGGGTGCAATAGTGGCTTAAAATGTGCTTTTATGCTATCCTGAGCCTCTCTGCAGGGTCAGTCGTCTTGTTCTGAGTTAGAGCAACATGGGGGCTGTGCTAGCTCACCCCAGCTGCAAATGACCTCAAGTGGGTGAAAGCAGAGCCAAGGTATGGTGTGGCACAGATACATCCCAGTCACTCCCCCTTCACCCCGCTACATCAGCAAGAAGGCGGGGGTGGGGCTTAAAAGATCTTACTTTGTCTCTGTGCGTGTGTCTACACTGCAGTTAGACACCCGCAGCTGGCCCATGCCAGCTGACTCGGGCTCAGACGGCTCAGACTAAGGGCTGTTTAATTGCGGTGTAGACGTTCGGGGTCAGGCTGGAGCCCAGGCTCTGGGAGCCCTGCAAGCTGGGAGGGTCAAACAGGTAAATCTCAAAAGGTTCAACTGCTTATTTCAGCGAAACACCCAAATCCTACCAACTTATCGGAACCTCTTCCATCTTCAGAGTTGGGCTGCAACTTTTACCAGGGTAGCGCTGAACCTGCTATCGCTGTATGCTGCTTGCTTCTGATAAGCCAAGGGCAACAGTGTCCTGACCATCGTTTTTCAGCACTCCCCCTTCTGGAGGGAACCGTGTAGTGCACAAAGTGCATAAAAGCAACAGAGAAAAAATTTATCTGAACCTTCTGGATCCATTTTTAGAAAGGATCCATTGAAGTTTGGTTTGAGGTTTGGGTTGGTTTTTATGTTGCTCGAATTGGCTTGCTCATTTCTACTGCAGACCAGGATGGCTGTCTGTAGTGTGATCTGAAATGATGGTTTTGTGATACACTATGCACCAACTTGCTAGGATAAAACCAGAGCACTTAATCCACTATACCATGTAGCCACACTGGAGAGTGTTTATTCACTGAATATAGAAAGTAAGCTCTTTGGGGCAGGGGACTGTCTTTTTATGCGTAGGTGCAGTGCCTACTATAATGGGGATAGGGCAATAGGTGCTATCACAGTATAAATAATAGTAAAAATGTGTTTTGCACTTTAGTGGTTCATAAAAACACCCGAGGAGGCTAAACAGTGTAGTAGCAAGTAGTAGCAGTGATCTAGATTCTGTTCTTTTTTACACTAGTATTTATACAAAATATCTCCATTGACATAATACACTGGAAGAACTAAGAGTAGAATTTGGCCCATTGACCTCAGCAGCACTGTTCAAATGTGTAAGTCAATAAAAATTTGATCCATGGGGCAGCTAGTATATTGACTCCTCTACTCTCTTTTCCCTTGGAATAACAAAGAAGAGAGAAATTTAAGTATTCAGGTTACCATTGTCATGGGCCTGGGATAATTTATGCTGGTTCATTGATTTGTTTTCACTTGTAAGCAGAGAAGTGATGGTTTTTTGCAAACAAGCCTAATTTTTAGCAAGTGAGTGCATTTGCCTGTAGTAACAGGATAAAAGGAAAGCAATGGACAAGGGGCCATGCCATTTTCTTGAGGACTGCAGGAGGGATTTTTAGTGCATCTGAAAGGCAGCAATGCAGAGAGAAAATCTTTGTAATTAAACTGGCATGTGCAAACTTGTGTCAAGATAACATTGATGTCAAATTGGGCTCAAATGCAATAATCACAGTTGCAAAGTGGATGGATTTAAGCTCAAAGTTAGGGACTGTTATTTTGATCAATCTGGAGTCCTTCCCACGACTGTTCTGACAAGGTACAGAAGCAATTAACGAGCAGCCTAATGTGAAGACTCTTTGCTGGCGGAGGAGAGCAGAGCCTGTGCCTGTGGAATTTGTTGTGGGAGGTAGATAAAACCTTGGTAAAACAGAAAAGTACTCAGAATCCAAAATTCATTGCAAACTGAAAAATGGGTCCATTCGAAGGAAGGTTTTGCTAAGTCATATAAGCAGTTTTCAAGTAATTTGTCAAGTCCTTCCCTAAATGAGAGCATATTTGTATTCTTCATTATCTATTAAACGAAATTCATAGCAGAAGCGCTGAAATGTGCTTCATTGCTACAGTGTGTGTGCTTAGATTCCATTCAAAAGAAACTTCATAGGCAAAGCATGTATTCTAACTAGGGATGTCAATTAATCACAGTTAAATCAAGCAACTAACGCAAAAAAAATTAACTAGATTTTAAAAAATAGGCTCAATCACAGTTTTAATTGCACCGTTAAACCATAATAGAATACCAATTTAAATGTATTATAAATATTTAGGATGTTTTTCTACATTTTCAAATATGTTATATATATTTCAATTACAACACAAAATACAAAGTGTACAGTGCTCACTTTATATTATTTTTATTACAAATATTTGCACTGTAAAAAAGATAAACGGAAGAAATAGTATTTTTCAATTTACCTCATACAAGTACTGTAGCGCAATCTCTTTATCGTGAAAGTACAAATTACAAATGTAGAATTATTTTTTCACATAACTGCTTTCAAAAATAAAACAATGTAAAACTTTAGCGCCTACAAGTCCACTCAGTCCTACTTCTTGTTCAGCCAATTGCTAAGATAAATAAATTTGTTTACATATATAGGAGATAATGCTGCCTGCTTCTTATTTACGATGTCACCTGAAAGTGAGAAGAGGCATTTGCATGGTACTGTTATAGCCGGCTTTGCAAGGTAGTTACGTGCCATATGCTAAACATTTGTATGCCTCTTCATGCTTTGACCACCATTTCAGAGGACATGCTTCCATGCTGAATTTAAATTGGTATTCTATGATTGTTTAACCATGCGATTTAAAACTGCAATTAATTATGATTATTTTTTTTAATAATTTGACAGCCCTAATTCTAACTTCACATGCCAGGTCTGGGCTTTGAGGAAGGGGATGGTAAATTAATCTTATATTATCTCCAGAGGCTCACTCTCAGAAAACCAGTCAGAAGGTGTGAACAGCTGAAATAGCTGTTTGTCTCACCACCAGGCTTACAGGAGAATTCATCACTGGAGGGAAGAAATGATGAAAATAGATAGAGAAAAAATGATATGGAACAATAAAGTGGGATCACTAGCATGATGTGTGGGGAAGGTCCTGTTCCCTGCATGTTTTTCATTTTCTCTGCCACTGACAGTTGCAGATGTGAAACTGTAGGGAATGGGATGAATAAAATCACATTTTCATAGAAAAGGGAAGAAAACTACCTAAATTGGAGCCAATATTGCACAGAGAACCACATGGCATTCTTCTCTATACCTAGCAAACATCATCTTTCTGTTTTTTTGCCCAGTGAAGTTATTATTGTACGAAGCCTTTTTCAGGAAACTACCTTTCGAGGCTGACAGTTTTGCTTGTTTAATAGGACTGCTCTGGTGTCATTGGGAATCCACATACTTACTCAATCCTTTACAGCCTGGATCTGGCATGGTGAATACCCTGGTCTTGCTGGCAGATGATCTCCTCCTAGCAATGGACAATGGCCAGAGATGCATGCTGAATCTTTAAGCTTTGCCATCAGCCTTTGATACTCTTGACTAACTATGAGGTTGTATTAACTCACCTGTATGGACTCGGATGGATGGTATCACTTTTGAGTAGTTCCATCCATTCAAAGGGTGGTTTGGGGCTACCATTCTCATTCTTTCCTGGTGGATTTGTCCCATGGGCCCTTCTCAAGGATTACTTTTGTCAGTCCTCCTTTTCAGTGGATGCATAAGCCTGTGGTGGTGGGGTAGGGAGGTGATTTGTGCTGTACTATTATCATTAAGGTGGTGACATGCTGCTCTGTGCCTCATTTTAATTAAACTTAGTTGCACTTAGGACGGAAGAATCCCATGCACTGCTACAGACTCGGGACCAAATGGCTCGGCAGCAGTTCTGCAGAAAAGGACCTAGGGGTTACAGTGGACGAGAAGCTGGATATGAGTCAACAGTGTGCCATTGTTGCCAGGAAGGCCAATGGCATTTTGGGATGTATATGTAGGGGCATTGCCAGCAGATCAAGGGACGTGATCGTTCCCCTCTATTCAACATTGGTGAGTACTGTGTCCAGTTTTGGGCCCCAGACTACAAGAAGGATGTGGAAAAATTGGAAAGAGTCCAGCAGAGGGCAACAAAAATGATTAGGGGACTGGAATACATGACTTATAAGGAGAGGCTGAGGGAACTGGGATTGTTTAGTCTGCGGAAGAGAAGAATGAGGGGGGATTTGATAGCTGCTTTCAACTACCTGAAAGGGGGTTCCAAAGAAGATGGATCTAGACTGTTCTCAGTGGTAAGCTGATGACAGAACAAGGAGTAATGGTCTCAAGTTGCAGTGGGGAAGATTTAGGTTGGATATTAGGAAAAACTTTTTCACTAGGAGGGTGGTGAAACACTGGAATGCGTTACCTAGGGAGGTGGTGGAATCTCCTTCCTTAGAAGTTTTTAAGGTCAGGCTTGACAAAGCCCTGGCTGGGATGATTTAGTTGGGGATTGGTCCTGCTTTGAGGAGGGGGTTGGACTAGATGACCTCCTGAGGTCCCTTCCAACCCTGATATTCTATGATTCTGTGATTCTATTCTGTGATTCTATGGTGGACTAAATAAAATGATGGGTCTAAATTAGCTATTACCACTCAAGAAAGACATCTTGGAGTCATTGTGGATAGTTCTCTGAAAACATCCACTCAATGTGCAGCGGCAGTCCAAAAAGCAAACAGAATGTTGGGAATCATTAAGAAAGGGATAGATAATAAGACAGAAAATATCATATTGCCTCTATATAAATCCATGATACGCCCACATCTTGAATACTGCATGCAGATGTGGTTGCCTCATCTCCAAAAAGCTATATTGGAATTGGAAAAGGTTCAGAAAAGGGCAACAAAAATGATTATGGGTATGGAACAGCTTCCATATGAGGAGAGATTAATAAGACTGGAACTTTTCAGCTTGGAAAAGAGAAGACTAAGGGCGGATATGATAGCGATCTATAAAATCATGACTGGTGTGGCAAAAGTAAATAAGGAAGTATTATTTACTCCTTCTCGTAACACAAAAACTAGGGCTCCCAAATGAAATTAATAGGCAGCAGGATTAAAACAAACAACACTGTGTGTTGTGTTTTTCACACAACACACAGTCAACCTGTGGAATTCCTTGCCAGAGGATTTGGTGAAGGCCAAGACTATGACAGGGTTCAAAAAAGAACTAGATAAATTCATGGAGGATAGGTCCATAAATGGCTATTAGCCAGGATGGGCAGGGATGGTGTCCCTAGCCTCTGTTTGCCAGAAGCTGGGAATGGGCAACAGGGGTTGGATCATTTGATGATTACCTGTTACCTCTGGGGCACCTGGCACTGGCCACTGTTGGAAGGCAGGATATTGGGCTAGATGGATCTTTGGTGTGACTCAGTATGGCCGTTCTTATTACTATATTTGCTTTCCCATCACCTAGCTAAGAATGAGACTTGGATAGAGAGAGCTGACTAAAGCCCACCCAAACAAGAAAGCAGTGCTGTAGTAAGATGGCGGAAAGATATTCAGATGATGGTGGTTGGTTGCTGACCTAAGCGCTGAAGGATTTTGCACCAACCTTTTCTCCAGAGGTTACAATATGTGATGTGGAATCCCAGGTGGCTTGTATGGCTGCCTGCTTCTGTTGGAGCTGGACCTCACTACACTGATCTGTCCCTTTGTAAGCTCTGAATTGGGTCAGGCATTGTGGGATGAAGGGAACATACTACATCAGTTATTTGACTTCATTTTTGCTTCTGGGTGCGATTCAAGATGTTGACTTTGCTCTGCAAAGCTCCATATGATTTGGGCTCTGGCTTTCTAAAAGGCCTTCTTTCACCCCATGTGGTACCCTAGCAACTGAAGTCAGCCAGGGCTTTTGAACTAATGGTCTCAATACCTCATAATTTGGCATTCTACATGGATGACCCTCAAATCGAACCTGCCTCCCTCACTGGCCCATCAATGACTGAATCTGTCGACCTCTCAAGCATTGTGCAAAGCATCTCTTTTCTTCTGTGTTTGCCTGGAGAGGGTTGGGTGAGGAAAGGTAAGTTTTGCCCCTGAGAAGCAGCAAATTTGTATGCCTTTTTAATTCGGTTGTGCCTAAGGGTGCATTGTGTAAAGCAATAAATAAATAAATAACATGACAATTATGAACTTATATTTCTCTTGCTAGGAAAAGAGGCTACAAACCCATATATTACATTTAACAGAAAAAGAGATGTTTCATTTGATAAATAACTGCAGCCGCATAAGTAAAGTATAATTTAAAAAATGGTTTTGGCACTTTCCCAGAGCTTTTCCAGCTCTTTAAATCATAACATGAGTCATTATAACCACCAGTGACTTCTCTAGAAGCTCATAGCAGCTTAAATAGCTGCTTTAAACTCTGGTCTCTGAAGATTTCATGGTAGAACCATCCTGTGGTTAGATTCATCCCTTATACTTTTAATCCTTGTATCATACTTTCTTCCAAGATGTGAAATGGTCTCAAAGAATTTGGGTATATACGTATTTTTTTTTAAAAAAAACTCTGTTAATATTAATCTGGACTGTGCACAAAGGTTACAACCCAATTATTATTCTATGCCTACATATTTTTCCTGCTGAACAATCAGAGCTTTGGGGCCAAGTCCCCTAGAGCTGGTTAGATAATGATTGGGAATAATATTAATTGCAAAAGTTGATGTGTTTTTCATTAAATAATTACTCACAAAGGGTGCAATTCACCCCTATGCAGCAGCCCACACAAGGACTAGACTCCACTTAAGTTTGATTTAGGAGCTCAAAATAAGACTTATGTGGAATTTGTACTGGTCCTCAGCAGGAGGGTGAGTTTTCTATTATTTGCCCAACTGTAGTCACAATACAGGAAGGCTTTCCTTAAATGAGTGAATAAATCTATTGTAGTCAGTGGGGAGACTCAGGTGAGTAAGGGTTGCAGGATCAGGTCTATTCTAAGTAAAGCGCATAGGATTTGGCTCTAGATGTTCTCTGTATTAAACCTGAATGGTATAAGGGGTTTGGAATTTCTGGAGTGGAAGTCAGGAAGACAGGGGGTCTGGAATCAGTGTGGTTGCAATTAAGAACACATGGGCTGTGAGCCCCAAAATGAGAGATCAAATCCAGAGGCAGTACAGAACCACAATAGGTCTCTGGCAGGGGTGACTCCTGCCTGGGATACTAGGCTGGATTTCACAATTCCAGAGAATACTTTTGAAAAAAATTGTCACTTATCACGCATCATTGCAAAAGTGAAATGCAGCTGGGATCAGTACAAAAAGCATAATAAAATATGTATTTGTATAATGAAATATATATTGGAATGAATGCTACCACTGTAAGTGTGACCCTCAACAGAAACAAAACTGGCAGACTACAACTTGGTTTAAAGGAGAGAGAGACCCTTGCTGTCATCTAACGTGTGTTGGGATAAAACACTTCCTTGCATAGCACAAAACACTCTTACTGGATGTTTCAGGCTACGCTTATGAGGCGTATGTAGGGCCCTCTGACGCCTCTCCCACTGTGAAGAGGAGGGCTTTTTTATTCCCTCTGCAGATTCAGCAGCCACTGCAGGTCTCTCTTGGCTGCATTCTGCTTAAGTCAGCAGATCTCTCATTGTCCGTGAATTTCTTGTCAGAAAACTGACAGATGAACAGACCAGGAACTGATGCCGCCTCAGCGAAACGAACAAAGTGCTGAACCAGCCTTAGAGCCATAGAGGTGTTCAGTGGGGTGAGGGGGAGCAGACACGGGCAAGGTATTGTGAGCACACATATCCTGGCACTCAGTGATTAGAAACATTTTATGTGATCGCCTTTTAGAGCAGGGGACATTGGCAGGGGAACCCTTTCTTTGGCTCTATAGTCCCTACCAATATCAAAAAAAATAACGATGTCCCTTCTAGAACCAACCAGTCATCCCCTGGATTTGAGAAGCCCTGGTCTTAGAGACACTGGCCCAAATTCTGACCTGATTTACGTCCCATCCAGTCCCACTGGAGCTGCATAGGAATTAATCAAGGCAATATTTAGGGCTTAATCCTGCAAGGTGCTGAGCAATTCTGGAGCATGCCAAGCACCGCAATCCTCACGAGTGGCTAGATGTGCTGTGTCACAGGATGCTGACACTGCAGAGGTTTCAAGGGCAATGAGCCATAGGACTTCAATCAGAGTTTGGTGATTACTCAGCACCATGCAGTTCTGAGCCCTTATACGGGAGTGCAATGCATACAGCAGAGCTAAATGAGTCCCAGTTGGGAGTGAAACTTTGTATGATTATACAGTCATGTTTCTCAATAGGCTTTCAGGGGTCTGGCCATAAAACTGTCATAGCTATTACTATTAAATCTGATTTCTGCTAACCAGTAGGGACAGTTCTTCAGACAGGAAAAAAATCCCTAATCAGCTATCTGGCTTTGGTCACTCATTCTTTTTGATTGCTAACAGGTAGAGTTTGCATGTCAAGATCCTCTGAATGATAACAGAGCTGTCTATCAAAGGAAACTTTTGAAATTAATCTGTAAATTTGGCTTTAAAATATGCAATGCACTCCTACGTATAACTTAAGTGGGAAATGAGGAAGGACATTGGCAAATTCAGTACAAAGATGGAGGGTCCCTTTTTTGCTTTGGTTGAAATCAATGGCAAAATTCCCATTGCTTTTGGTGGGAGCAGGAGCGGGGCCAAAAAGATATTTGCATTTGTGAGGGCAGAGGAGGCTTTTCTGAGAACAGTCTGAGCAAATGGCTCTTTTAAGTGATTCGAGAAGAAAGGTCCAGTCTCTAATTCTTCAGCACAGAGGCTTACTGCACTGAAAACCTTTTGCAGCATCAGCATCCTCTGACACTGAATAGCCAGCCAATAATTACAGTCATATTTGCCACAGCAAAGTACAAATCTGATTTGTGATGATGTGTAAATGTCAGAACACTATCTGCACAGTAGCCAAGAGCTGGATACATTGTAATTAAAAGCACTTAATTTCAGTTAATCTTAATTAAGAATATAATATTTGCCTCCTCCTTACCCCCCCCCCCCCCCCGGCCCTCAAATTTCTTCAATGTGATTGTCACAGTTGTAAATAACTACTTCTATTAATCAGCCTTTCTTTGGGGATAAACTGACTGAAGAGATTATCAGTTACATTAGTCATGGCAAAGGAAGACTGTCCATGTATGTAGATGTGTATATAAGGAATTAGGCTGGACTAAACACCCTTTCCTCTGAGACTGCTGCAGAATGGCACTCCAGCCCCTTGTGATGCCAGATAAGCTCTTGTTCAGAGATAGCAGGGTTCTAAGCCTCTGAATTCATGTTTTATGAGGACATGGGCATATAGAACTGTAACGCAAGGTACTATCAACAAAGCAGGTCAGATATAATTTGAGCTGTGCAGAGGAGGTGTCTTATACTGGGATGACCTGCTGACTTGATCCTTGTCACTGTTTAGTAACATGAGAGCATCTGGGAAAAGCATCCATTTGTAGTTTCTAATCTGGATCCCAACAAACATGCATATTGACTTCCCTGCACTGTTGGGGAAACCAAACATTGCAGGAGCTTGGAGCTATGAGCTAGCGCTGACATTCCTTTGGTGGAGACATGCCAAAATTTCTCACTGTTCCAGTGACATCTGCCAATAAATCACTGTAATCTTCTTTCTTTCAGATAGCTCCATCTGTGAAGGGGTTTTAGGGCCTGATCCAAAGCATGTTGAAGTCTATGGGCAGTCTTTCCGTTGCCTTCAGTGGGCTTTGGATCATGCCCTTACAGAAGGAAACCAGGAATGTAACACATAGGATGCTGATGAGGGCAATTTTGACCTAAATTTAAATGGTTGTCAGTAGCTATTGGAAGACAGCTATTGGAAAGGAATCCTTTTGTTTTCTTCATTGCCATCAGGAAATAAAGCCCTGAATGCTTGCAAGAAATTAGACATCCTTCCAGGAATGGGTAAAAATTAAGCTTAGAAATGGACATGTATGCTTTAAATGTCTGTCCTAGCACCAAGGCTGAAAAATAGAAGAGGCTCTAAAACCATTGTATATGTTCTTCCTGAATAATCTGCACTGTTACTGCTAATTGGCATAAATCTTATTCATAATAGCCACAGCAGAGATTTTCACTGAATCCATTGCTAATCCAATAAACTGTTGAGTCTGATAAAGTGGGTTGCTCTGGGCATTGCTAATTTTATTTTCATGCTCCTGTTTGCTACCATTCATTAACCCTAAAATATCAGGGTGGTCTGCCTCACATAAACAATGGAAGAGCAATACTACATTGCAACTGTAATAAGATATACATTGTATTTGGATTGTATATTTCTTGTTTGTTCAGTGCCTAAAGCAAAAGAGACAGGTTCTAAATGCTACCTCAATACAAATGCATAATATATTAATAATATATTTTATTAAGATATTTGGATTATTTATTTGTTACGCAGACTTTTAAAGCATCAGCCACCACAGTATTTTGCATTAGTCCTATTCCTTACTTGCACCCATCTATTTATTTTATTTATTAATTTTACAGTATTTAGTGTCATGGTGTCTAACCATTGTTTTGCATACAGTTATATCAGCTACCCAAGATGGATAGCATAAAATTTAGGCCCAATCCTGCAAAAATGTATCCCTGGGTTGTCATGCTTACTATTGTAAGTAGTGCCACTGAATTCAGCAAGAACCAAATTCTGACATTAGTGTGGACTATGGCAAGTGTGTTGGAGAAGCTAATGGTTGAGTGAGCATGTACTCCCCCTTCTCCCAGAGTGGTTCCTCCAGGTCAGAATGAGGGGGCACATTGTTGGGGCAGTGTGGGGAGGCTTACAATACTGTTGCTTCAAGTTTATAGGACTAGAGGTGTGCTTGGGCATGTTAAAGACAACTATGAAGACAAAGGTCCTGTCCCAAAGAGCGTACTTTCCGGATCCCCATACTTATATCCGGAATAGAATAGAACAGAATATCTGTTCTGGGAAGGGCTTGAAAATGTACTTGACACCTGCTAACCTATGGTCTAATTCTGCTAACAAAGATGAAAAACATCAGTGTTATCATGAGTCTTCTGCCCACTTCTGAAATAGCATTTAATGACATCATCACATGGCATTCCTTAAATAATGCAATATCATACCTCTCAGGAACTACTTCAAAAAGGGGCAGTGAGAGGAGGTAAGGTACTCCATTACCTGTGGAGTTGAATCTGCATGCATTGGGAGAACGCTGCACCCCATAAAGGAGCAGTTGTGCTTCCTCCATACACCAAGCAGTTGAGAGGGAAAATGCTTCTAATGCTCTCTTTGGCATGTTGTGGCTCCTGACAGGCACAGTCCAGCCCTCAGCAAAAGCCCTATGCAAAATATCCTGCACATGCATACACTGTGATATTCAGTGGTCAGAACTTAGTCAAATCAGAACCAAATTTGACTGGAATGCTCCAAAGCACTTCTCCTGAAAGAGGATTGTTTCCCTGCCAATTTTGTAATTAGGCCTAATGGTTTGGCTGGTGAGCTGTTCAGAAATAGAAGTTCCAAGAACTTTTCTTCCAGGAGAAAAGCATATGGGCCAAATCTCTGCTGGTGTAAACTGGGGCAGCAGAGGATTTGGCCCTATATTTTGTCATTCTCCTCATACTACAAAGTGGCTTGCTAATTGCTGCTCAGACTTTGAAAAACAACCTTTAAACAGAGACCAAACCTGGAAACTATCAGGAGGCGGGTGATCCTGGGAGAAAGTGATGAGCAATTGAAAACAGGGGATTAGAATGGAAAAGCTCACCCAGCCTTAATGCATATGGGTGACTTTTCTCTCCTGCTACGATGAAGAATTAAGTGAACCTTGCAAACACATCTAAGGGGAAAAGGTATATCGAAGTTTGGTCTTACCAAATTTGGCAGTATCCTTTTCTTTTTTCTTGTGCTTGGTGAACTCCTTGTAACTTCTTTTAGTTAAGTCTTAGTATGTCTACACTGCAATAAAAAACCTGTGACACTGAGATTCAGAGCCTGGGTCAGTTGACTCATGCTTGTGGGGCTTGGGCCACGGGGCTAAAAAAATAGCAGTATAGCTGTTTTGGCTTGGGCTGGAGCCCATGAGGGGAGAGGTCTCAGAGCCTAGGGTCCAGTCCATGCCCAAATGTCTACACTTCAATTATATAGCTTAGCAAGCTCAAGTCAGCTGGTCCGAGCCAGCCATGGCCACACTGTGGGTCCTTTATTGCAGTGTATACTTGTATCTTAAAGGTACAAGAAAAGCTTAGGAATGATTACAAACGCAAATCTGACTGTGCTTACTAATGCTGCTCTCTGTTCTAAACTGTAAGCTGATATAATGATCATTGTTTGAGTGCTTCCACAGCTTCTGTATGTGCCATGTGTACATAATAATGTAACACAACAGGTGACAATGGCTTATCTAGAAAATCAGATCTGATCACACTAAAGCTCTTTCAAGAGAGAAAGCTAAAGAAAAATGCCACTGTAAGTATTTTTTTCAAGCTTCTCTGCAAAAGTATTTTCAAGTGATAAGTTAGGAGTTTGAATAAAAATTAATACTGCTCTAGGTATTAAAGTATGAATAAAATGTTACAGAGAAAACTACCGCTAATCAGCTGAAGTTAATTTTCTTCTTCAAACCTGCCAGTGGTTATTTTTCTCTTTATCCAAGAAAGATTCCTTGGAACAAACACAAACAAAACAGAGTTGAAATGGATATTCTGTGGAGGAAAGTGGCAAAATATATAGCTAGACTACAAAGGGAAACCAGTGGTGCATTTTTATTTTTTTTTAATATTACTGCCGCATGTTTGAGTCCAGGGCAACACAGTAAAAGCAAAATGCTTGTTAAATCATTCTAGTGTGCTAATATTGTAGTGGATTTGATGTTCCAAGTATTGATGTTCCAAGTATTGACTACACCAATTGTCAGGACTTGGTGTTTTACGGATGGTGGTTTGTTTCTTTTCTCTGGTTACAGATGGTTTCAACCTCATGGTGCAAATAAAAAGGCAGACAGCTTACTACAGAAAAATTGAAGTGAAATACCATTGCATTCCCTATGGAAATGTATATTTCTAGTTGAAAAATATTTTTTACAAGATGACACAGAAGACAATAGAAATTTATCATACAAACTCTGTCTTTCAGTGAGTTCAATGAAATGTCTGTATTCCAATAGCCTACTTATTCCTAACAGACCTGATTTTCAGAGGTGGATCTGTAGCTCCTGTGGAAGTCAATGGGAGCAGCGGACACACTGCGCCTCTGAAAAAGCAGGCCCATAATGTCTACTCTGGGTGTTCATTAGTATGCAGGAGCAAATTTTAAGTGTGCTGCTTTTCTGTCAGGGTATAAAAAAGTTTTCCACTGGTCAGACTGATATTGCTGGACAACCCGTCAAAAATGATCAGAGTTGAAAGGGAGAAGAAGCAAATGGAAACTAGAAGGCATTTGACAAAAAAATAAATACATAAATAAAATTAAATGATGCAAAAGTGCTGTTGGTATATTTAATTGGGATGTAAAGTCAAGTCAAAGGAATGAGATCGGGGATAAATTTAAGTGGAGTTGCACCAAAGGTGCTTTTACGCTTGCTGAGAACCTGGCCCTTTATGTTTCATTTGTTTTCATCCTTGGTTCTTCAGAAGCTTCTTGCTGTTTTTTGTGTGTGTGCTTATGTGTGAGCCCTGTGTCTATAATAAATAGGCAGCAAGCCTAGCTTTCTTCCTGGCTTCTGTAATACTAGAAAACCACAAAATGGACCCATGTCTTTAACTGGTATTAAATGAGTCAGATGCTTAAATGGAGGGGTTTGTGAACGCAGTGTTGTTGTAGCCATGTTGGGCCCCAGATATTAGAGAGATAAGGTGTGGGAAGTAATGTGATTTTTGGAATGTAGTTATAGGACTAGATTCTGATCTCAGCTACCCTGATATCAATTCAGAGTAACTCCACTGAAGTCAGTGGCTGTACCCTGGATTTACACGGGTGTAACTGTAATCAGAATCTGGCTCCCAATCCATAAGGAACAAAAAGCACTTTCTGTCAATGCAAGAAAGAGCAGCAAAAAGTCTATATCTGCCCCTGGAAGAACAGCACCAAGGTGCAATAGTGGGCTCATTAATATCTCACACTTAGCTTGCTGTTCAGAATAAGCAGCCCAGTGCTACCCTAGCGTGTGTTACCAGCAATGAGAGTGAGTTCTGTGTGGGCAAATGCTAAGCTCATGTTCTTCACACCAGCAGAGAGGGTACGTTCATCATGAAAATGACACATTCAGTCTAGAGGTTGGGGGTGGGGGTGGGATCGGAGAGAGACTGAGAGTGAATGATGTGCAGAGAGCTAATGAATCCATGCTGTAAACGAGGGGACGAAAAATATTCAGATGCTTTATTTAAACAACAACACCAACAATAATTCTGGAAAGAGATAAGCGACTAGCTCAGAAATGGCGCACACAAAGGGAAATGTTAATTATAGCCATCCAAAGCAGGCAGACAATATGAGCTCATATAATAACCTCTACACCTGTCTAATGAGTATAGTGCTATGAAAGTCGGAGATTGTAAAGGAAATCAGTAAAATTCCCATTGATCACAGTGACTAATTATGATTATATTAATTGAATAACTTGAAGGCAGACTCTTGAGAGAACTTCCAATTGTCAGAATAGTCTAAAAATCACAGCTAGGAATAGTGATTACAGGTAATGATTCGTTCATGTTTCAACAAGAAAGAGAAATGAAACATATCGTCTATTTTTAATGCATAATTTTGGAAATTCTTCCACTCCCTCTTCCGCAGTCCATCATGTAATATTTTGTGACCTGAAGAGACATGAGAGGAAAGATGGAATAATAAAAAGCAGCATATTTTGCAGACACTCTCATGCCATTGTCTTGCGCTGAAACTGCAGTCAGTAGAGTGTGTCTTTTTTTGTTTTTTAACAATGGTGCTGTTCAGAGTGTACTGTCTCTTTAATACTATATCTGATTCCATTTTCTCTTGTTACTTACTTGGGGTAAAGGAAACACTGCAACAACAACCTTTTGCCTTCAGGAATCCCCTGGGTAATTTTACTGAATGTGGGATCATCTCCAACCGAAATTTCTCTGTTACACAGCGGCAAGTGAACGTGATAGGATTATAAAACAGGACTACTTTTCACCGTAGAAATGCTTGAACTCACTCCAGACAATTATGCAGTCTGCCATTTTACACATCGTCTATTTCAGTCGTACTGAATCAATTATTCCATTAACATTACTGCATACTAAGCTACAATGTATCACTGGTCCTGTAGACACAGAGGGGATGGGGCATATTTCAGAATAAAAAAAGACATTTACATTTGAGAAACTTCAGGACACTTATATGCATGGCCTGGCTGCATGTCTGTGCAAAGTATTTCGATCTCCTAGCCTGATTAACGTTGTTAATTTCTGTCCTATTGTAGTTTTTGCACATGACACAATGATGAATTCTCCCTTACTCTGTTAGCTGTCAGCTGAACTTAAAAGTTCCAGTTTAATTAGAAATATTTTAACAGCTTTTTGTGAAGATTAACAGAAATTAGGTGGGAAAAAAAGGCTTTCAAGAGTAAGGACATATGAATTTTAGGGTGGCCACCCATCCCGAATTGGGCTGGACAGTCCAGAAATGCAGAGTTTAAGTCCCAGTCCCAGTCTGAATGACTCTAGGATACCATTTGTCCCGGATTCCCTGTAGCACCATTCCAGACCTGCCTGAGGCTCAGGGGCGGCACCAGCCTCTTCCCAGTGAGAGTGGGGAGGCAGAGGTGGGCCTTAGCCCCCACTTGCCACAAGGCCCCGCCCCTGCTCCTCCTCTTCTCCCCAAAGCTCCGCCCCCTGGAAGCCACAGCCAGCATGGTAAGAGCCACCCAGGGAGCCCTGGCCTCTGTGAGGAGCCCTGGATACTCCACCTGCCCTGGGCAGCACACACTGGGGGGCTCATACCTTGGGCCGGTTCTGGCTTCTGGCCTGGCCAGGAGGCACGGTCTCAGGGAGAAGGAGGAACTAGGGGCGGGGGCTTGGGGAAGAAGAGGCACATGGGTGGGGCCACAGAGGGGGCGGTGCTCTTGCATGTGTCCTGCTTTTGCCTTTTGAGAAGTTGGTCACCCTAATGAATTTGCTATAAATTCAGGCAAGCTCACCAAACACAAAAATCATGCTCAGAACTGTATTTAAGGAAGAAATTTAAATTCACTTAAAGAATGGCTCGATGGCAATTAGAAAAGGAGTACTTGTGGCACTTAGAGACTAACCAATTTATTTGAGCATAAGCTTTCGTGAGCTACAGCTCACTTCATGGCAATTGTTGTTCTCTCCTACATTTAATGAAGCTTCTGGTACGATTTGATTTTTAAAAGAGTCTGTTTTAGCTCATCTCCCAAATTAACAGTGTCATACGGATTGGTGTGAAAACTGAAATTTAAACCTTCAAAATGTCTTTCCGAACCCTTTCAGTGTATTTTAGCAAGAGAATTACAGCACTTCTGCTTAGAAATATAATCATAATTAGATACTGAACAAGCTGCCTATTTTATACTCTTTAAGGATTAGGCTGACATCAGACCATAGGCTGTGAGTGAAGTTAAATTGGGTTTGGGAAACACAAGGGTGTTTGATTGAGATTATTTTTTTTAAAGCAGTTTGATTTAGGATTGTATCCTTTCCCCCTAATGTCTATTGAAGCTAAAATATTGTCAGTTTCTCAAGTTCCCCTTTGGTAAGAAGGCATTTTAGATTTTCTAAGTGTTGAACAGAAACAGGGAAAGACAGACAACATGGATGCTTCTGTTAATTGATTCTTGTAATGGTGCCTATAGCAGACACCACATTAGAAATTCCTAGGTAGTTAGAGAGTTAGATTCCCCAGTTCAGGAAATCTGCAAACAACCCTGTTCAGGACATCACTCAAATACGTGCATAAATCCAAATGAAGTCAATAGACTTGTCTAGACTAGGCAGGGAAAGGTGCTTCATTCAATCAGGATATAGAGTGCATCTTCACTAGGGAAAATAGGGGTGTGTTCTTACTATGTGTTAGCTAACAAGTGGTACTAACACAGACAGTTGGTCATTTTCTCAGTGGAGACGCAATCAGGTCTAATCCTGCTGCCTTTGAAGTCAGTCGCAAAACTCTCATTGTTTTCAACAGAAGCAGGATTGGGCTTTCGATGTGAAACATGCTCCTGATGCAACAATAATAATAATAATCATCATCACAGTGCCACGTCTGACATTGGTTTTTCCTCAGCACGTATTCTGGAAGAAAGTTATTGATGTCAGCAGGACTCACCACAGTGTGGTATTTAAAGAGAGACTGTCACACTGAGCAAAACATTTCCATATATCTACAGAAACCAACATCCATTCGCATTAAACAGTTTTCCTTGGCACTTTGGTTGATTATCCAAGATGTAAAAATTGCTGCAGGGCTACCTGCTCCTCCCTTCTTTTCTTCTTACCCCACCTTGCAGAGAAGTCGTAGGGCCAAATCCTGCTCCTGTTTACACCTGTGTGGACCCCTCCCCCCTCTTCATTTTGAGGTGTGACTGAAGGCAGCATTTGGCCTGTAATGGGCGATATGGTGGTGTTTCCATGGTTACACACTACAGAGCTGCGGAGAAGAATGGGCTTGTTTGAACAGGAATAGATCCACTGAAATCAGTGACAAAATCACTGTCTTTTATCAAAGGTGTCTCATTGTGAAAGCAACTTAATGGCGACAGTCACTGATGGGGGTTGAGTAGAAATATGCCCGGACTAAAATACGCAACCTACGTGGTTAGGTACAAGTACAACTGAAATGCTCCTAGGTAGTGGATTAACCCATTTGTACCCAAAAACATTCAGGTGGGGTGTTCAGTACCTGGAGGAACGAACCATGATATAATTATGTACCTGGAGTTAGTCTTTTCTTGTAAGGAGACAGTGCTATCGGATGAATTAGACTGCGACTGGGAGCCAGGAACTCCTGTGTGGCCTTGAGCAAGTAATTTAGAGGAAGACTATTCACCCAGTTCTGTCCACACAGTGTAGAGGGGAGGAGCAGCTTCCAGAGGACTGTTGACTGGCTGGAAGTGAGCGGGCAGGAAATGTGCAGAACCTTGGCCTTTACCAGTCTCAGTGCTGCAGCATGGAAGGGGGACTAATTTGGACCAGGTAAAGGGCGGGCACAGGTTGCTTCTCTCCTGCAGCAAGTAGGAAAAAGGATCAGATGGTGAGTCTGAGTTATAACTTGGTACATGGTCTGCTCTTTGGCGAATGAAACTATGTGCTGCCTCTTACACTGTGCTAGTGATAAACCCAGAGTCTAACCCTTAACCTCTCTGTGCCTCAGTTTCCTCATCAGTAGAACAGGGATAATGTTCCCTGACCGTATCTCACCGAGTGTGGTCAGGATTTGTTGGCTGGTGTTCATTCGGCACAAGGAGGATCTGGAGTGCTATGTAATACTACCTATGTTCTTCTGTTAACAAGAAGATTAATTATTTACCCAAATTGTCCATCATCAATCAGCACCTTTGCCATAGCATGAAAGAGAAACAAACACACAGCTGTACAAAAGTCTTATTTTTTCCCCCTGAAGCATGCACAATGGGATCAGCTACAGCAGTGGATTTTATGGACTCTTTGCTGGAAATCACATTACATGGAAATATTAGCCCCACAAAGTTTTCATCCCCAGCTTGGGCAGAGAGAAGATTCATTGTGTCCTTGTTTTCATCGCCATAATTTCAGGCTGTGTCACTTGCTTTGGGCCACATACTTATGCTATGTCAGAAGCCTCTGGTGTTCTTTTATATTTCATAACAACTTGTTCCCTTACAAGTGTGGGGAGGGGAGACAACCAGGAAGAGCACTTGAAAAGGCTCCAGGATTCAGAAATGCTACACATAGTGTGCCAATTTTTGCTGGAAACTCCTCTTTCTCGCTGCTATGGCATGTGTTCTGCCCACTTCAGATTTCTGTTTCATGGGCTCTGTCACTGGAGCAGAGGTTTCTTTATAGGTAAAGCCCTGCGAGTCTGTGGATGTCCGCTTTGTACCCACAGACTATGTTGGCAGATCGTGGATAAGATGCAATCAAAATTTTGTATCAATGCAGAGCTCTATTTATATGCTCTCCTACCCCCTGGGCTGACACTTGAGTGATAGAGGATGAATATAGACCTGCATATCTTTTCTGAATGATATAGTCTTTTAAACACGAAAACTAGCTTTTTCTATATGTCCTAAACTCCTCCAACGTTCTGAACTGTCTTACCCATAGGCCACATGTATATGGTATTGAGAGAGCAAACTAACCATTCTGACAGTGGATAATTGGGATTTCTCATGTTCTGGAGGCACCAAAAGTTCACCAGACACGTTGAATTGAACTTCATGTAGCTATTGAGGAGCTTGGCTAATTGCCAGGTTTCAGTCTATTTTATTTAAAATTGATACAATGCCAGGACTTAAATACTAAAGGCTTCATTCTGCAGCCCTTTTATAGAGTAACACTTGTTGATGCAGATAGTCTCACTGACTTCAGCAGGTGTACCTGTGTGAGTAGTAGCTATTGAGTGTGAGTAAATGTTGCAGAATTGATCCCAAGAAATAATTTGTGGCCAGTTTTTGATGTTCGTACTCCAACTGAGCCACCCACTTAGTCCATAAATAGTCCGACTGCCTTTAATGGAACTTCTCATGAAATACACTACTGTTCAGCATGAGCAAGGGTGTCAGAATATGGTCCTTTAAAAACCATAGAATATTATTTTATTTCATTCGCATGATGTGTTTTTATCACCGATAAAACAACCCCCAAAGATGTATGATTGTATTTGCATATTTCTAAAACAATCTAAAAATTCCATTGGTTAATACAGACTCCCATAACATATCAGAACCACGCTAAACCATGCTGACTGAAAGGGAGAATCATAATATAAATTGCTAGAACTGCCAGATACTTTCCAGTTAAAATGAACCAGCCAAGAAGTAAGGAAAGAACCTAAAGACTAAATCATGTGCCCCAAAAGAAGACTATTTTTGTTACCCCCCAAAATCTAGGCATAAATGAAAACTCACACCCTGTAAATGTGAGAGAGGCTGAGATTTTCACTTCCTAATGTAAAAAACCCCAAACTCCTACTTCAGGCTGTTTTGGGGGGAAAAGATTGCAGTCCCTGAAATCAGAATGCAGGGACTACTTCCCCCCTATTTTCCCTAGTGTACACACTGTCCCAAATGGGGTAGGGAGAAGGCAGGACTACAATCCTGTCATATTGTTATACCAATAAAATAAAAACCAGCAGGATCTTATTAAAGGGAAAAAGGCAAAATACCACATTTATTGTGAATACAGAAAGAATCATAGTAAGCAGTTAGTTATAGCTATAACATTCCATTCAATCTCATATTTATTCCCACATTCATTCATTCAAACACACACACACAGGTTCTGCAAGGTTGTTATCATAGTTACCAGCCTTAGAGTTGCTCATGCAAGCCACTGGCCAAGTGGCCTGGACATGAGGAGGGAGCAGGGCCTTGTCAGAAGCTCATCTGATGCTCCTGGAAGTTGGTTTGCAGAATCAGACCCCAAAGTTCTCACTTTCTAGAGTTCGTTTTTATAGGAATTTCTTCCTATGCCAGTCTATGGGAATTGCTTCATCATGCTGTTGCTGAATCAATCAGCAGATGGCACATTCCTGATGGCTCCGTGCTGCTAGATGTTATCTTGGTCTTTGGTTCTCCCATTCCTGAGGCTGTTGGGTGGATTCCAGTCTGCCCTCCGGGGGTCCTCTGGTTGTTTCCACTTGACGCCTTCTTCAGCCGATGGACACTGGATTCTTAGGCTGGCACCTCCCTGATCATTCAGTTATTATCCACACCAAGCATCCATCCACATACATCCTCTATCTCTATTTTAATCACAATTGTTAATACAACAAAAGGGCGGGGAGTCTCTGGGTGCTGTTTCTGTTGTTACAGAGTATTGCTTTGAAGAACAGATTCTGTCTTAGAATGTACTAACGCAATTAGCAGCTTGCAAGTTTCACACATGGGGGAGAGAAACACTACCAAAAACCAAGAGATCTCTTAATTTAAATTCCAGGGTATTACTAATTATGGGGAATCAAACTCATTTGTGATTTTAATACAGAACTTCTTTAATATGGTCCAACAATATGGGTATTCAGGGCAGGCCTGGCACAGAAGAGAGGCAAGGGTGTAGCGGCAGGGATGTTCCTCCTGTGTGATGGGCAGTCTGGGGAAGACATCCCCAGAAATAGGGTAACTGCACATAACCCCTTAGCATAGGGTGTGCATAAATAACAGACATGAGCCTGTACAAACACGAATAGCTGATTACAGGTGTGCATCAGCCTCTGCACGCACATAGTTTATAATTTACAGGCACACTTCTAGTTTTAAGGTCACAATTAAATGTAAGAGCTCTGAAGGGATTGCACTTCCTTATAACCCCTCAACTCCTACATTTTATTTGGGTGTTTAAAGATGCTGTTACTAAATTTCAAGTATTATTTAGTTTAACTTAAAGATAAAATATTAATTCTGGTTCCATTAAAGTCAGTGGGAGTTTTGCCATTGACTTCTGTGAAGTCAGGAGTTCCCCCACATAGTCCTAGCCTTCTCTCGTTGACTTCAGTGCAAGCAGGATCTGGCCCAAAGATTTAATTTCACCTATTTTCTAAAAACGTATTTGTATTTTCATTTAGAATTTTCCATATGAGAAAAAGATTATTCTGTTTTTCCATTGCTTCAACTTTGTGTGCAGTGTTTTCCCTAATGGCAAATGAGTAAGTCTGGTTTTGTAAATGTACATGTGGAATCTACTGAGGGTGTGCATGTGTATTTAAATTTAAAATGATTAAACCTAAACATCTCTGCTATTTAAGTGTAGGAAACAAAAATCTAATAAAATGTAAATCACTTTGTAATGTCTATTTTAGGTTTGTGTTCATATCTGTGGACTGTTTCAAAAATTATATTAACTGCTTACACATTCCATTGTCAACTTCTTCATTTTCCATTACATCATCATAACCCCTTAAATCTTCTAAAAGCTCTCTGTTTCTGAACAGGCACGCAGTGGTTTTGGGGAAAAGAGTAAGTGACACATTTTAAATCAGTTAGGTACTTACGGTATTTTCTGATATTCACTCTGGCATCTGACTTTGTTAGGTCTCACTGTGGGTCTGGCATAACAAAAGAACAAGTCTTCGTGTTTATTGTTTCTGTACCATGTGCCTGGCTTTATTGATTGTGCACACACAATTGATTTAATTGTAGAGGGGAGCTTTGTAATTAAGACTTTGGTTTCTCACTTCTGAAATAAACACACTCCTATCAAACATAAAAGATGCTATTACACAAATAAGGCCCTTAAGTCCTTGTTATACTTTTATCAAGCTTAGTTACATTGAGCCCCCACACAGGCACTAGTCCATTCTCTTTATCTATGTGCCCTAATACCGAACTGACCAAGTGGTGAGAGAAGAGCTAAGTTTGCAATCCTCTGAAATAAGCATTACTCTTCAGCTAAGCTAACAATTTTGAGATGCTGAATTTCTTAACACTAATTAAAGCAGCTAGAGATCCTAGTTCTGTTCTCAGTAGTAGAATTTCACTTGTGTGGATTCATCCATAATTCTCTATTGCCTTAAGAGAAGTTCCATTGAAAGACAAAAAGGGAAATTCTCCTCCTCTTTTGGCCATAAAGGACCTCAAATGATGAAAGACATTTTCCAAGTGGAAGACGGGTGACAGTCGGAGGAAAGTAGATGGATAGCTCAGCATAAGATCTCTCTTGAAGTCCAGTTTCTCAGAAACCTCACAACTCCAGAGATATGGGGACTGCTGAACCTTCCTAAATACCAGGATCCCCTTCCTTTTAAAGTATTCAACAGGAAAGAGCTGAATGCGGATAAGTAAGACCCTATAATTGAGGACCATCAGGAATAAAATTGGAAAAGGAAGAAGAAACCCATTACAGGATCTTATGCTTAGACATGTGCAGACTCAACTAGTTAGTTAAGAGATACTGCCTAATACCTCTTCTGATAACAAGGATGCCAAAATGACAGTTCTGTGCTATTATTCTACTACGTTCATTAACTCAAATCAGGAAGAGATTGAAGCTTGGAGGCTGCTACACATAAATCCTAGACTTAAAGGTGGTGTTATGAATAATTGTGTGTTAGAAGGACTGACCATTCACAGTATGTCAAGAACACTCTTGGCTCCACTGGTGAAGAATAAAAACCTCTGACAAAATAATATCTCCAGAATGAGAAGAAGATAGAGTTCAGTTAATCCTCCTCTGGGATATATTCCTTTTCAAAGAGGTGTTAGATCTAGCCACATTCCTGGAAGACAGTATGGGGCAATTCAATGACTAGAGGACTCTAAATAAAGTGCCAGCCATGAGATCACTAGAGATTTATCACCTGCTACGCAGCAAATTGTAAAAAGTGGATTTAAGAGAGAGAAGTTGCCATTGCTGTTGATGTTTGTAATAGTTTCAGAATGACAGTGAGGTCACCCAATTAGTCATGCAGATAATTTGTATGACTCTGCAGAATGCTAAAGGAAACAGGAGGTGCTGGTTAATCACAGACCATTTTAAAGCACAGCAGGGTATTGCACTGGTAAATGACGCAGACCATTGTTAAAGCCAGGGAGAATATAAAGGCTTGTAATATCTGTGTTCCTTTTATTTATTTCAATTGCTATTGAATTATAGTTTTAAAGTACAAACAGCCACCTCCTGGAAGACAGTAAAACATACCTCTTATACAGGTATAGCTTGTATTCTCTCCTGTTTTACCTCCCTTTGATGTTGTCATTAGGGACATTTGCATGTAATTCAGATGTTTACTGCTCCTTCCCCAAGTGAATTCACAAAACTCTGTTTATTACATCACAAGCAATCCCACAGCAGCGAAGTGTGAGGTCATGAAGCCAGCTGCAGAAAAAACACCTGCCATCCCTATCATTCAATGGTATTTTAGGGCAACCTGCCACTGGTACACATCCTGACAGGTGCTGATCACCTGCAACTCCTGTACTGAAATCAATATGAATTGAAGACACTCAGCCTCTGTTTAGGGGTCAGATCATCCCCTTCCACAGTAAAACTTGCTGGAGTAGACTCTAGTGGAGGATCTCTCTTCAATAGTCGCCTCACGGACATCCCACCCACATCATCCCAGCAGGGAGAGGGTTGCCTCCCTGCAAAACAGGGTCTTGGGCTCCCCACCCCCACCCCAAAACTGACAGATCTCCTTGCAGATCTCTCCAAGCCTTCCAAACACTGACCCCTCCCTTGGCTCCCTGACAGCTCTCTATTGGAGCTGAACTACCAGGGATTCCCCTGGCCATAGTTGCCTCTGAAAGTCCCAGGCTGTTGTCTCTTTTCCAAGGAACTTACAAGGATCCAGGGGGGTACAATGTCATGCTTCCACCCCACCCTTCTTCCACCCTATCTGCCTAGTCTCCACCTTTTCCTCCATTGCAGCCCTTGGACCCTAGAGAGTGCTCTCTGTGGAGTCTGGAATAGGTAGAGGGTAGTGCTGCAGAAGCAGCTGCGGCTGTGTGTTCACTACTAAGAAATGGGGTGAGATAACTAAAATGTATTAACTGGCTCACTGTAAAATCCAGTGGAGACAAGGCTGTATAGTTTCGACTGTGAAGTAGCTAGGCAAAGTCAGCTGCAGGTGGCGGAAGATATAATATTGACCTTGCCTAGCTACACGGGGGATGGTCGTACAGTAGTAGTGGTGGGAAGATGCACCCTGTGCAAAGTCACCTTTTTCCCAGTGTCAGTAATAACTGCACCTGTGTTCCCCTCTCTGTGTTCCACTCCAGAAGTGCCTAGTCAGGTCTCAGGACTCCAGCTGTCACCTGGCTTTGGGCAGGGACCCTGATCTCTCCCTTCTGACCAGGGGATATTAAGGCAACACAGCTCCTTGCCTTACACTGTGATATCCCCAGCAAGCCTGTCTGCCTGTGCCTGGTTATTGCTTTCTCTCTGAGTGCTATGAACAATGTGTTGCTTGCAGTTACAAGTTTAGTCTTACGGTAAAAGTAATACAGAAAAAACATAATAAAAACAATAAACGATTTAAACACACAGTAAACAGACCAGGAGTCACCCATCAGTCTTATGGCCCTAGTAGGCCAAAGTCCTTTCAACCCTTCCACAAGCGTTGAGCTCCTGTCTGCGTGCTGGATCAGAAGGAAGGGATTCAGTCAGTTTAAACAAACGGTGCCTAAACATTTCCTGTCACGCCCCCTCCCCCACCAGTAATGGAATCTGTCCATACCCTCCCATCCATTATGGCCCAGCCAAGGCTTCCTCAGCAGAGAGCTAGGGGCAGAACTGGGAATGGGGGAGGAGCTGGGGCCAGAGGTGGAGATGGCCTGAGGACAGAGAGGGAATGAGGGCAGAGCTAGGCTGAGGGTTGGCAGGGGGCAGAGCAGGGCTGGAGCTGGGCAGGGGGTGTAGCGGGGCTAGGCGGTGCTCCTTCCGTACTGTGCACTCCCCTAGGGGGCGTGCCCCACGGTTTGGGGATCACTGGTTTAAACACAGACTTTTTATGCCAAAAGCCTTTCTTTGTGTATTGGTCTCTGGAAAACCCGCTTTGAAGCAGTATACGCAGGCTTCCTACGGGGTGGAACTCTCTGTGGAGGTGTTTACAACCTAAGTGATTCACCTTCATCACTCCCCATTGTTTCTGGTTCCTGGAGGAGCTGTGGTAACCCTCTACCACAGAGTTGCATACAATCTCTGACCCACTATGATACATAAACTGAATATAATATAGTCCGCAAAGATATTACGTTGGATTGCAGTATTTCTCACACCCTCCATGCACAGAACTAAGGGGAGTGATCTGGGACCTGATTTGATCCAATAACTGTTGCTGAGCGTTTTCCCTGAGGAAGGAGAGCAAGACTGAGTCTCCACTGAATGCATCCGATGAAGTGAGCTGTAGCTCACGAAAGCTTATGCTCAAATAAATTGGTTAGTCTCTAAGGTGCCACAAGTCCTCCTTTTCTTTTTGCTGATACAGACTAACACGGCTGCTACTCTGAAACCTGTCAATAAAATATAAATCTTATAAACAAAGAACATTGTCATGCAAAGATCCCTATCAGCAGTTGTGCAAGTACAGTGGTACAGTTCAGTATGCCGTACCAGTAAGATATTTATAGCCAGTCCTCTGTACCGGAAAGACACAGGAGGAGCAGAACAAGGGGCCGCTGGGCAGCCCCACGCTGGCACGTCCTCCGGCACGGCTGTACGGTCCCCCAACCCCAACCCCGTCCTCCGATGGGGCTGGCTGCTGTACCAGAACCCAGGCAGGACTCAGGAGACGCAGCTGCGTGGAAGGGATGGGGGGCAGTACAGCCGTGCCGGAGGAGCTGCCAGCGTGGGGCTGCCCGGCAGCCCCATATTCTGCTCCTTTCGCCGCTGTGGTTCCGGAGAGCCCCGCGGTTCAGAAGTCTCCGGCACAGCGGGAGGAGGACAGAGACCCTCCCCCCACAAAGTAACATGAGATGGATGTGGACCATGGGGAGGGGATGGGGGCAGGGCAGGGAGGAGTCACCTGGGGGGGTCACCTGGAGAAGTCAGGTGCCCCCCCCTTTGTGTCCCTCCCATGAGTGCAGCATACTGGTAAGAAATGAATTCTACTTGCACCACAACCTATCAGTAAGGAGCTAGGAAGACATAGTTGATACAGAGGCCCAGACAGCACAGGGTTTTCTAAATGCAATTCTTTTTTGGGGTGCGGGAATGAATATATCATTACTGACTCTTCAAAAGGACATGCTGCCAACAACAAATTGTTCCAAATTTTAGATTAGGTAAAATCAAGTATTTTTTTAAAAAGCCCACACACAAACTGGACCAATAAAAATGTTTCTATGAAATCCAGTAGAAATAATTACTTTGTAATGAATAAACATTTGCACGCAGGGTTTGCAACCCAAACACTACAGAACTAAGACCTGGAGAGTGAAACTGATTATAAACAAAACTGGTCAAATTGACATCGTTCGCTTTTATTATCTAAGCTGGGAGAAACACAAGGAGTAAATGTTTCTTTGCAGTATGATTTCTTTTAAAGTCAATTGTGTCCTTTTAATCTAGAATTTTGATGGAAGCATTATATGTATTGCTTTCCTTTAAAAACACACACACATGAAAGCAAGTTATGTTTCTATCTGTTGCAGAATTCATTTTTACCTGCTGCACAGAAAACCATTGAAATGTAATGTTACCAATCAAATCTTACTGGCCTCATGGCTTTTGATAGCATTGTCACTATTTCATTATAATGGTATTATCAATATCAACCTTTTTCAGCTAGCAGCTTGGTCCTGGCACTAGCAAGCTGTTAACAGTTTTCTGCATCGTGCCTTAATAAATTCATAGCTAGCAGCATAATGCAGCATTTAGAACAATTAATGATTTTCAAGATATCTGTTGGGATAAATTTTTGTTGGCGTTTACTTTCTCCTGGGATTTCCATGATGTTCTGGACTAATTATCAAATATAATCAGAACAACTGATTAAAGTAAACCTAAGTGGAAAGCAAACTTAATAAATGATTCACACTGATTGGCATACTAGGGACCTGAAATATTTATTAGTTTCACCAAGAAACTGAGATAAACATGACATATTAAGAAAGACGAAAATAAGATCCATAATGTGACTTTATAATTAAATGCAAAAAATAAAAATAGCATTAATGCAATTTAAAGGATCTCTTATGTGAGTAAGGAACAACCCTGCCTTGAGGGCGGAGTAGATCTGCATTACCCATCACGAGCTTCAGGAGGAATTCAGAAAAGCAGAATTCATCCTGGAATTGCCATGAGTCCAGCATACACTATTATTTCCCTGGCCAGGTCTTCTGGTTTCATGTCCTTAGAAATAGATGTCTTTTGTATCTGTGTGAGGTTGTAAGATCAAGCACTCAAACGTCAGCAAATTTCAAAAGTTAAGGTTACTGAAAACAATTTTAACGTGGCCACATTGCACATCTGCTATGTTTTAGGATATACATTAATAACAAAGTTACTAGCTTAAGAGTTATAATCTTTAATAAGTAAAAGAGAAATAGGAAATACTACATAATATAATGGAATATGTGCAACTTGCCTGAATTGGCATTGCATAGGAGTTAACTTTTAGAATCTCCTAACCTTATGAAACCTGGATCTTGCAATCTTAACATGGCATTATGATAGATATTTGTACAGTTAATTTCCTTTGTGTTTTTAAGGAAAAAATTAAAATAGGGGAAAAGGGAGTAAAAGTAAATGTAGAGGTAAATGGCTTGTGCATTTAGAAGCTCAACCAGTGGATCATCTCAATTCTTTGTGCCATACTGCCTGATCTTTCACTCTCCTCCCCCTCTACCTAATTACTGTTATAGGAATTAAAATGCACTGCAAGCTGACTCTTGGTGATGAGTTGCAGGGGGAAAACAGGTCTCCATCTTGCTCTGAGAATAATCAAAGTTTCTGATTTTGTGCATGATGTTAATATTAAATCGTGCATTGGGTTGAATATCAGTCTATTGCTTCTGAGGGTTTTTTTATTATTTTTGTGAGGAATTCTATAGCAAAAGTGTTTGGCTTGCAGGATAACATGAGGAGAGTAAAACCAAGTTTTAACTTTCCCTGATCTCATTTGGAAGGCTTTGACAGCAGTGCTTATAAATTGTTAGAATGAACCAGTATACTTTCAACTGTCTCCACTGTGCACCTATTTTTAAGTGTGTTCCTCAGACCTAAGTACATTTTGTATTGCACATACTCAATACTAAATATTCAGACAGTGATATCTGTATTAAATCAAACCCAGTTATTTTCCAGCCAAGCAAAGATTCTAGGCCGTAATGAGGGCTATGTTATACCAAGTCTCAAGTTTCAAACTCCATCCTTTTTTGCTGAAAACTGGTCTAAAAATAATGTAGTTACCATTTTCAACCCGGCTTTAATCAAACATGGGAGAAAGTGTTTGCTGAAAATTTGCCAAGCAAATTCTGCTTTAGATCAAAACCCACGATAGAAGATATCAGCCCTAAAGTTTAGTGTTTTGGAAGCTGTGTGTGTGAAAACAGAAGCTTGTACTAGCAACTGCTTTGCAACCATAACTACAGCAGACTCCTGCTGTAATTAGATATGATAACCAGTATGCAATGCTGAATCTTATCAGAATAGCTGAACGCCCTTTTTACATTTGATTTTTTAGAGCTTGAAATTAACTTTTTCAGCCTAGTTAAAATAGATCAGTGGGCATAGGGATGAACTATTCCAGGAAGTTGATCTCCAGTCTGCCCAACACATTTTGTGGACCCTTCAAATTTACATGCAATCTATAAAGGCTGCATCATCAATGACACAGACATGCCAAAACAGGAGCCATCAGCTGCCAATGTGCAGCATTCTGTATAAAATCACAGCAGACATTAGAGCTGGCTGGAAAATTCTGATGACAAATGGAAATTGAATTTTTTGAAAAGATTTGAAATGTTTTCCCCTTTCTAGCAGATGTATTTTCACGCTGCTGAGCTCACACTAACTCAGAGCAGATGCTGATGCCTACCCCAGTATGACTTTTTGAGGGATGTTCTAATTTAATTCTTTCCTTGCCTGCACACTACTTACTCAAGGATGGCTAGTTTAGATGACTTTCAGAATATTTGGCTAACAAAGCTCCAATGTGAGGAAAAGGCAGAGAGAGAGAGAGAGAGAGAGAGAGAGAGAGAGCGAGCTAGAGCTGCCTTCATGACTCTCAAAGGGGCCCTAATCCCTTTATAAACAAGTTCATCCCTTTATAACAATAATAATATTACTTTGCACTTCATCCAAGTTCTCAAGGCATCTTGCAATGGTGAAAGAGTATCATCATCCAATTTTTGCCTCAGAAGGGCACCTGTCAACACGCCACAAGGCCAGGTGAAAAGAATGGCAGGATGTTGATGACCGGTCTGCGTCCATAAGATTCTCGCCCAAGTGATCTCATGTACACATTTTCCACTAGTGGTTGCACAATGATGGCTTCAATTAAGTGCACTTACCAAGAAATAACACAATAGCATGAGCACACTTTACTGTGTAATTACCCCTGATTCCAGAGGAGTCTCCATGAACATAGTGATTTCGCTGTTACTGTGTAATCACATCCCGTATTTCACTGTAACTATGCAATTAAGCTGTCACAACTCTAGCGGCAGATGCAAGAGCAAAAGAGAGCGTCCATCTTTTCCTTTTATAAAGAGCACTATTGCTTGTGGTTCATATTGCAGCAGCACCTACGGGCCTCAATCCCATAGAAGCTCCACTGCGTTAGGTGCCACACGACACACAGGAAGTGTGTGTTCCCTGTCTGGAGGATGTTACAATCTAATTTGAAACAAGACACAATTTCCATATGTAACCAACACTAGAAGGGAAGTGCGTGAGGGAAGATGAGGCAAATGGTGATAAGATCACCTGGTTACAGGCTACCTCTGTGTACAACATGATGGTTCTGTAGAAAGGGCAAAGTTACCAGCCTGCAAAGTAACGAGGACTTCTAGCTGTATTCACCTCATGTGGAGATACGATAGGCTAACTCGGAAAGATTGTACCTCGGAAAGATTTCTCATAGCCCAGTTGAAATGAACAGGGCCATCAGCGTCTATGGGAGATTTATGGAGATTGTTGGACTAGGGTTCTGGTCACGGGACTGCGCATCGCGACGTCATGGGTGGGTCGGGAGAAGGGCACTCAGGTTTAACAAGATGGCACCCACTGACTTTTTTCACTCAAGATGGAAACTGGAGATACCTTTGTGTGCCAACATTGTATTCAAAGGCAGATTGTGGCTGGCCTGTGTGTTGGTGCCCATCGAGTGAGGAGCGGGGTGTAATGTCCCCCTCCCCAGTGCAGGGGCCAGCTGCATTTGCATTCCCTCTGTTCTGCTACGCATAGGTACTACTCCCTCTGATAGTGCCACCAGGGCACAAGCCACCCAAAGGGCTTGTGAAATCAAAGCCATGCTCACAGAGCTGGCCAACCGTAGAGGAGAGCATGTGCTGCATCTCTTAAAAGGAGGTACTGTAGGCATTCTCCTCCCATGGAAGAGCTCCAGGCATCATCATGCCTCAGTAGACAAAATGTCTCCCTTGCTCCCATCATGGCTTCACCCTCCTGCTATTGAGGGCTCTGGCTAAAAGGCATAATGTGGTCGTAAGTAGCCATTGCTATGAGTTACACTTGATGTGCACACCAGGATTGGAGGTGATCTTACCAAAAAAAAAAAAAATCTCCCTCAAACAGCAGGGAAGAAAACAATATATGGTAGTTTCATCCTTTCATATTTTATTTTCCCATGGCCAGGCAAGGAGGTAAAAGACTGGGAAACCAACCTGATTCACCTTTATGTCCCTGTAGAGCACAATCCATTCTGGAACCAGAGAAGCCACCATGACATATGTCCCAGAATCTAACAGTGGTGTCTGTGACATCTTGTCTGGAAGTCCCCAAAGGCTGTGCGCTTCATTTTTTCTCCATTGCCTCCAGCAAGTGTTTTAATGACACGTTTTATTTTAACAATTTTGTGGCCAGCCAGCAAAGTACCTTGGGTTAGTGTACAGATTGTTAATAACACCTCAGTCATCAGCAGAATAGTGGTGGGAATCAGTTACCTGCCTATCAAAAACACTTTAATTAAAGACCATCTTCCACTGTGACTGTTCTTCACACTTCACCCCTCACAGGATGCTCTCCCAGCAAGTGAGCAGAACAGCTAGTGTGTTGCTTGCCATGGGTTCTTTTATTTCCTAACTCCCAGATGCCTGTTTCCCTGATTGTATTTGTGGTCCAAAGGGGATGCATTACTTCCACACCTCCCTGGCTCCGTAGGGCCACAAAAGCGAGATGGGAGTCTGGAGCACAATTTGTTGTCAGATGTTTATTTCCACCCATTTAGGATGGCAAAATAGAGAGGTGAGATATTCAGGCCATTATAAACGTGACTGTTTCTGCTGTCCATCTCAGTCTTTCCTCTCTGTGTCCCATCATCCTTGGTATCTACAGCCTGGGAACACAATTTACCTTAGGTTGGGAGGAAGTGATTACCTTCTGCTGTTGAATGGACCCTCCGTAACTGAACTGTGGGCAGGGGGCCGTGCAGAGTGGTCACCCCCATTTGAAATTCCCTTCTATTATCTTCTTTAATCCACTGCCCATCACATGCTTACCACGTGCTGACTCTTTCCGTCCTGTCCCGTTGCTATCCCTCTCCTTGTTGGCCGTATGGTGACCAGACAGCAAGTGTGAAAAATCGGGATGGGGGTGGGCGGGTAATAGGAGCCTATATAAGAAAAAGACCCAAAAATCAGGTCTGTCCCTATAAAATTGAGACATCTGGTCACCCTAGTTGGCTGGGGTTCTATGGGAGAATTACCCCAGAAGATGCGATAGAGATGTGATATTGTCTTAGTATCACCACATTCAGGGCGGTCAAGCGGGGGGGGCATAAGGAGGCACAATGTTTCCCAGAGGCACCACCTGTCCTGGGGCAAATTCCCAGCTCCAGGCCAGATTGTGCTGGGCTCTTATGGCAGAGCAGGGTAGGAACTTTCCCCATACTTGTGTGCCCTACAAAAGGGCCAGGCAGAATTCCAGCCTCTATGGTTTGGGGTGGGGCCATTGGTTTGCTCTCCTCTCATGTGTACATTCTGCACGCGGGAGGGGAGAAGGGTGGGATAAGCCGCACCTCACAAAGAGGTGTAGTAGGGTAGACACTGTCTCTGTGTGCCTGAGAGCTGTGGGGGCACTTGGGTGAATGCTTCCTCATGGTTCCTCTGAGATGGCACTCCTCCATCCTGCCCCTTGTTATGGCCAGACCTCAATGGCACAGTTAAGCCATCAGTATTTGCACTCATTTTCAAACCTCATAGTCCCGATTTCATTCTCACAGGGTCCCAGTCTGTGATCCTTGCTCTGCAAAGTAGTCCCTTTGATTTTGTGGGCTCTGCCTGAGAGGTATGGTCCTAATCAACACGAGTAAGGGGATCAATAACCTGTAAGGGCCACACCTGCTTCTTATTTGAGAGGTAGCCCAAGAACATTTGTATCATTATGATGAGTAATATAGCTTGTCCACTCCTGCATAGATTGGAAAGGTCACACATCATTGCATTTTGCAAAGTGATTGGGTTTTTTTTTCTTTTTTTTTAATGATAGTTTTATGCTTGATTTGCCTGGAGTACACAGTGTGTTGGGCAACAGGCTTCCCAAATTAGTGCTGGGGGGGAAAACATAGAGAGGAGAGGCCGGCAGCATGCTCATGTGTCAATTAAAGCTGAGCCACATCAGAGTTAAGAGTTAAAAATAACATGAATGACTTTGTTCTCTCTGTAGGTGACCTGTCTCCACGATTTCTTTGGGGATGACGATGTGTTTATTGCCTGTGGTCCGGAAAAATTCCGCTATGCACAGGATGACTTTTCTCTGGATGAAAACGGTAATATCTCATGCACTGATCTCTGTTCTGTCTACTTGGGGTTTTTCTTCCTCCACCCCACCCCACCCCAGTTTGATTGAAGTTGCTTGTATTTTATTGCTTTTTTTTTAAGCACAAGTAATTTAGCATCCTTTGGGCTTATTGGACAGTCAGTGAATATTGTAATGTGATGGATATTGACTGATTTGCCACAAGGCAGAATAGGTGGATTCATTAAAGGCAGTAACATTTTCTACTAATTGAAAAGCAACATAATCTGTTAGCAAATGTCCTCCTAGTTATATGCATATGGTTGATTGTAGTATCAGTTACTCCATCCCCAAGTAATAAAAACAGACTCACAAAATGATCACCACTCTTGTGCTTGAAAGATGTATATGTGTGTGTATGAAATGGGAGCTAAGGCAGTTATGAACTAAGGTTCCTCCACTGTCTACTGTGGTTGATTGTAAAAAGTAGTAAGAGTTGAAAAGGGGTGAAAATTTTAGAGCATGCTATCCCTTTTGGGGGTGATCTGTCATCACGGTTTGTCTCCAGTCCAACTGCAACACCACATTTATAGTCCTGTAGGTATCAATGATAAACTAAGATATGAAATCTATGATATCAAGGAACATACACATCTTAATTGTAGGATTTACCCAAGCGGTCATAGGTGCTTTCAGTTATCCAGTGATTGCACACCTGTCCGGCCAAAGTCGCTGCTGCTGTCAATTAGTGCAACTCCACTGACTTCCGTGGAGTTTTGTCCATTTATATGGGCAGAAAATTTGATCGTTAGACTTCAGCTTGATGCTTCCCAAGACGCCTGAGGTATTTAGGTATCCTTAGGTGTGAGCTATTATATGCTACAAATGCAACAAAGCATTAGCGTCCAAACAGTGCTTTGCATTCAGTATCAGCGTGAGAGTCAAGTGAGGTCTGCTCTTCTTGAAATTCGGGAGTTTTATGACACCTCCTGGAGTCTGTCTTTATTTGAATCTAGTATTTTTGACTTGCATAACTCAGATTAAACAATGTGGTGGTCTCTGTGTTTCAGAGAGAGTTTCCAACATTCTGCTGAAGCTTTGCACACAGAGAATGAAGCCCTTGTTGAGCCGAAGAGGCTGTCTACAACCAGAGCTTCGCTTATATTTTAACACCACACAGTTCACGCAGTTCTGAGGGATCTCCATGCTGTAAAACTGCTTGCATGAAATCCTAGCAGAACAACTTGAAAGGGGGCCGAGCTTTTCCAGTTTGGATGTCTGTTAACAAAAATAAGCCTGGCCTGATTTTCAGAGGCACTGAGCTGCAAGTGCTCAGGAACTCCCAAAAGCAGACAGCGTCCCCTTCGCCCGCACCATCTTCCCATTCTCCACCAGCATCCCTCTCTGTTATATATCACACAACACAGGGATCCAGGATATCTTTCATTACAATCTCTTTTGTCACGGGCATGTCTGCCTCCCCAGCTGGAAGATGTGCACTCAGATTGCCGGCCATTAGGTCCTGTCTGATGAGACGTCAAGAGAAAAGATGAGAAGTAGTACAAGCAAGATGTATGTCATCTTTTCCCTCCAAAATGCCCGTCAAAAGTTCATCCTTCAAATTCCTGCTGCTGAGACCCGGCACTCTTCCAGAATTGCCGTGTCTCTTGTGAACCCACTGATCTTGGCAGCAGCGTCTTAGGCTGAAAGAGCCAGTCTTATAGCAAGCTAATTAAAAACTCGGTGAAATCCTAACTCTATTGAAGACAATGGGAGTTTTGCCATTGACTTCAGTGGGGTCAGGATTTCACCCTCTCTCCGTGTGTGGATCTGTCCAGATACACAGGCACACAATGGCTGCCTTTAAAATGTCAGTATTTTCCAATGGTTATCACACAGTGGCATATGAGATCCCCCACTATTTCCATGATCAATTATAGGGAAATACTGTTGTCTTTTAATGGCAACTGCTTCCATCCCTTCCATTGTTTATGCATATGAAATGGGGTCTATATCAACTCAGCTATAACTATGGAGACACAATCAGTGCTTCTTTAATACCATCTATAAGATACCATATTCTTTTAAAAACATTCCGCCTCCCTACATCAGATTCAGTTTTTGTATATCATGCATCTTGTGTCATTAAGCAACAGAGTGACCGGGTTCAGTGCTCGTTCTAATTAGCCGCGTATGGTATCCCTGGAGCACAATGCCAAGTACTGGCATAATTTCCTCTTTTTATCATATTGCATGACCCAAAAGCAAACTTTCCAGCAAACTGTCTGGAAGAAAGAAAATGAGGCTGGCTGCCTCATTTCAAGCGGGGGCGGTGGGGGCTGGAGGGAATTAGGGCGATTACATTTTCATAGATATTCTGATGTAGAAATAAACAAATAACATACATTTGGGTCAGACACCTTGTTTTCGGTTGACCAATCATTCATCTGCTGTGTGCTGCCTTACTTCATTTCCATTAGGGAATCCAGTCAAGGGGATTTTAAATCCCAACTAATGCTGGCCGAGCTGAGCTTTGCCCATGAAACACGGGCTGTATGTGGGAGATTTAACTTGGAGAACCACCATAATGTCCATTTGTAAGGGTATCCGTACAGAAGATCTAGGTCTAAGGACACAGGGCTGAACTAATCAGCAGTTAACAAAGGGGAAATCCTCTTCTTCTTATCCTCCCCGTAACTGGATGAAATTAATAACTTTAAGAAGTGGAGAAGTACTCTTCCAGGTATCTCTCAGTTCAAGTAACCGCTGAGTTCAAGATTTGGAATGCTTGAAATCCTAGTTCCCATGAAGCTTTGTAGCATTTCTATGCCTCTTTGGAGCCTTCGTAAATGGTGTTTACATTTTTCTCTCTACCCAGTGCATTTATTTTTTAAGAAAACACAGTCGGACTGTAATTTACTTGTGAGTGTAAGAGCATGGGCAGAGTGCCCAGGAGACAGGACTTCATTTTTGTACATCTGCATATGGTGCAGCTCCCAAAAGACTGCGGCTTGGAGAAGTCACAGAAGAGGGTTTGTTCAGTCTGAGTGAAATTCTCTCTGGTGCAGATGGTCTATGCACCACTTAAAGTCTTTAATGCAGGGCCATAAGTGAGGCTTAAGTGGTTGAGTGAGGCTTGTGCTGGTTTTCTGCACCTGAATAAATTTCACTCATTGTCCATAGCTGTTACACATGGTCTGGTTAGTGTGGACTGCATTTTGTCACCTGTTACCCTGGCCTCAGCTGGCCAGGAGACATATTAATTGTTCTTTATTCTGACTTTTCCCACGGTGCACTCTGACCATTGTCAATATGCTACAGAGATTAATTAGTCAATGGACTCAATTCATCACCTAGGGTGGGCCAGTGGAAACCAGCACAGCCGAGGCTGCAGAGCCATTGCTGTGGTAAGTTTGCCTGGAGTAAGAGCATAGAGGTGCAAACCACTTGCAACCCCACTCTGCCAGGGGAACCAAACTGAGCTAGGCAGGCACAGAATCAGCACCTCTGACAAGTGAGCGCTGCTGGATTTTAATACTGCCCTCCCTCAGGGTGAATCTCCTCTCTGATGCAGCCCCCCTGATAGCCGCGTGGGAATGCCAGCTGCCTCCTGCGCTCAGAGGTGTTCAATCTTCCCCAGTGTTTGTAAAGCAAATTGAAAATATGAAGTGCTGTGCTGTCTTGTATTTCTTTCATTAGATTGTGCAATACATACCCTGTGCCCTCGGTGCTTTCCACGGGGTAAAAGGCCCCTAGCAATTAAGGTCAATAAGAGAACTAAATACGCTTGTCATTTATTTTATTAGAGTGCCGTGTAATGAAAGGGAATCCTCCAACCACTCCAGGCAGCAAGTCGTCCCCAACCCCTCAGAAGAGCTCAGCAAAGAGTCCAGCCCCCATGCGCCGGAGCAAGTCTCCAGCCGATTCAGGTAACCATCAAGATGGTGAGTGATTGTTTTCCAGTGGATGAATATTGACTCCATCCACACAAGGAAACAAATGCCATGTATCTTTCGATACAGTGACCTCCGGCATTTCCTGTTATTTTTATTTATATGCATTGTGATAATGTCTAAAGATTCCAATTAAGATCAGGGCCCTGTTATTCTAGCCCCTGTACAAACACAGAGTAAGGTACAGCTCCTGTTCCAACAGCTTATTGTCTTGAATAGACAAGACAATGAAGGTGAGAGAAAGGGAATATTATTTATCCCCATTCTACAGATAAGGAACTGAGGCATAGAGAGATCCAATTTTGTCAGATTAGGTGTTTCTTTTCTCTTAGATGTACTTTGATTTAAAATAACCTCCTGTGCAATGTGAGTGTTAATAATTATGTAGTCTGGAAACGTGCCTGTTTAATCCCTATTTAAGAAAACTAAGAACCTTGCCCATTGCAGAAGCTGGCCATAGACTCATTAAAATAATACAGAGGAACCTGTAAATACAGGTGCTGGAAGTAACTAAAATGGAAATCTTCATTTGCTACAGTAGCTTTTCATATTTCAGTAGTGTGGGATCTGCCTCTCTCCCTCCAGGATAGAAACTGGCAGGTTGTCTAGCAGCTGTTCATGTAGCACGCCTGTGATAGGTGTATATGTGCCTGATGCAATTTGAAGCCAAGCCTAAACATTACATCTCTGATAATGGATACTTGGTGGAATCATATTATAGGAACAGTGGGCCTAGGGTGTTAATATTAACCATCAGAATACTTCCTCCAGGAGATGCAGGGAATGGCTTCTAATTAAAGTGGCAGACCCCCCTCAGAAGCAGGTCCCAAGGTGCCTGCCCAGTCTAAATAGGGTTACCCAAAATGCCAACGGAGCACACAAAATCTTTTTACCCTCATAGAACACATGACCAGAATCATCATTTGTTCTCCCAGCCACTTTATGCCTTGTAATTCAACGTGTGTGACTGGCCAAAAGAAAGCTAACCACTGCATTGCATTGGAAATATCTTAGGCTTTTTGGAAATAAAGCTTTTAATAATTAGTTTTTAATGATATTTTCCACAAGAAGCAGTTCATTAATTTTATTACAATGCTCTTAAAATACAGAAGAATACTAAGTTAAATTAACAGTGTCAAAATTGTATGGTTTAAAAATTGTTCTGTCTCTAAAAGGTATTTTATTCCTTATTTATATTCCTTTCCTTCATGATTCTAGCCATGTGCTTTTCTTAAAACCCATGCCCTTGCTACAATCCCAAACGCATACTATATTTGTGTAAGTGTATTGACAGCATGATCCAAAGCCTATCGTCAATGGACGAACTCTGACTTCACTGAGCTTTGGATCAGGCCCCGAATGCATTATGGGATATTATTTAAGCCTTCCTCTAAAGGATCAGGTATTAATCTCTTCCAGAAACAGAACTGTAGACTATATAGATAAACAGTCCAACACGATGTAGCACCTTCTATTGCTGATATCCTACTTGCTGAGCAACTCAGTATGAACAAAGTGGTGACTCATGGCTTTGCTGGTGGGTCACACAGGGAACATGCAAGAGTTTGTCTGCATTATATAAATCAGTAAGTAGGACATTTAGAACTGCTTATCATTTCTGGATATGGTAGTAAATGGTCTGGAGGTAAGACCAACAATGAAAGACAACTTTCAAGTAGATCCCTCTAATCCATCTTGACAGTGACCCTTTAACACTTTCATGGGTGTTCTCAATATGGAAAGAAATGGTTGCCTGTTCTGTTTCATAAGAAAAAAAAATCAGTTGAACCTTTTGGTGCTGTTACTGTAATCAGCAGATCCTTTGTTGTTTTGTCAGGATGGAGAGAAGAAGGAACACCCTTTTGCCTTCCTGTTCCATTGAGTTTGCTCTGGGTTTACAGTACTGATTAGGTCAGACTTTACATACACACTACATGAGAGAGAACACACTATTTCATAAACGATCAATAGGCTCAGCTGGATCTTGGTGGTACCAAATTACTAGAGACAAGTAAGATGAGCAAGAAAGTGATGCCGAATAAGGTCCTTATTAATAGAATATTTTGACCCATTTTCATACAGTTCTCACATATTTTATCTGAGTAAAATGCAGAATGAATCTTTGCTTCATAGATTCATAGATACTAAGGTCAGAAGGGACCATTATGATCATCTAGTCTGACCTCCTGCACAACGCAGGCCACAGAATCTCACCCACCCACTCTTGCGAAAAACCTCTCACCTATGTCTGAGCTATTGAAGTCTTCAAATCGTGGTTTAAAGACTTCAAGGAGCAGAGAATCCTCCAGCTAGTGACCCGTGCCCCAGGCTACAGAGGAAGGCGAAAAACCTCCAGGGCCTCTTCCAATATGCCCTGGAGGAAAATTCCTTCCTGACCCAAAAAATGGTGATCAGCTAAACCCTGAGCATATGGGCAAGATTCACCAGCCAGATACTACAGAAAATTCTTTCCTGGGTAACTCAGATCCCACCCCATCTAACATCCCATCACAGGCCATTAGGCCTATTTACCATGAATATTTAATTACCAAAACCATGTTATCCCATCATACCATCACCTCCATAAACTTATCGAGTTTAATCTTAAAGCCATATAGATCTTTTGCCCCCACTGCTTTCCTTGGAAGGCTATTCTAAAACTTCACTCCTCTGATGGTTAGAAACCTTCATCTAATTTCAAGTCTAAACTTCCCAGTGACCAGTTTATATCCATTTGTACTTGTGTCCACATTGGTACTGAGCTTAAATAATTCCTCTCCCTCTCTGGTATTTATCCCTCTGATATATTTATAGAGAGCAATCATATCTCCCCTCAACCTTCTTTTAGTTAGGCTAAACAAGCCAAGCTCCTTGAGTCTCCTTTCATAAGACAAGTTTTCCATTCCTCGGATCATCCTAGTAGCCCTTCTCTGTACCTGTTCCAGTTTGAATTCAAGTAAGTTAATTTTTCTGCAGTTCATTAGACCTCCTATCCCTACTTGTAAAAGTTGTTTCCTTTCTCATTCTTTCCATTATTCACTTATTGGAAGTTGGAATTTCCCAGTGTCTATTCTATTCTGTTCTATTATATATAAGTTCTTATACCCATGCTCATCATCATAGTATCTAAGCACCAATATGATGCCCTCTGACATAGATATAGACCTTAATGCCCCCTGAGCCCTAGTCATTACATTGATATTATGGTGATGAGCATGGTAGAGGAACCTGTATAGAATAGAACATATTTCCTTGGGTTTATCATCTTTATTATGCAATTTCTCTGCAAGACCAGATGGGCAAACTACACTTTATTCATCATCAACAAAAATCAGAATGTACACAGCAGTGGATTTGCCCCTGGCCATCATTCAAGAGTGTTTACCTGAGCCCACACCCTCATACATACAGACAATGTAAATCTTAAGGCAAATTCTGCCTCCAGTACTGTGGCTCATTTGTCAGCAAGGAAACTAATGCTGTTTGCAGATATTGGACAAAAGGAATAGGTTGCTTATACAGTACTGGTAGAGAGAACTACCTCAGCACAGCCTTCTTGTGTTGATGGTCCTGATGATGCAGCTTTGATAGTCTGAAAATGAAAACACTTGCCCTACTCTTGGGTCCTAGAAACACTTTTGATCTGTATGTGTTGACATATATAAAATATTTCCTACATTAAGGATTTGGAACCATTTGCTACACATGTAGCAATGGTGGTACACTGGATAATTCATAGGTATGGGCGCCTGGAGACCTCAGTTCTATTCCTGTCTGTGCCAGTGACTTAGTTTGTGACCTTTGGCACATCACTTAACCTTTCCCCTTCTTTTGGGGATAGTGATACTTACAATCCTTGCACAGTGCTCTGTAATGCACAGATGAAAAACTGGTGGAAAGATTCACAGAAAAAGCTTTGAAATGGTTTTTATCTCTATATAACCGGAGAGCAGTCTAGACAAAAAAACTAAACTGGTCTCACAATCTCAGAAAAGTCCCAGCGCTGGAATGACTGTGTATGGCATCCTTTATGTTCAAAGTCATCTTCTCTGTCTGTTCCCGGGCCCACCATTTTTGTGCCTTCCTGCTGGGGTAGCTGGTTGATTTGGCCTGCAATCTCTAGCTCTCCCTCATTACCTTCCCCCAAACTCAAGGAGGGCCAACCAAGCTGAAGTTAAGCCCTTATTTGTCATTGACCTGAGACAACCCTGCAGTCTGTCCCATATTCACTATGGTCATGTATCCATTGATATGCAGTACATTGTCAGATTATGCAGGTGAATTGGGACCTACAGCATTCCTGGAGCACCACTGAACACTGGGTGCATATTTGCTATTTCAGCTCCAGTCACTGAGGTTAGAACTTCTTGTGGATTGCTGCATGTTAATAGTTAAGAAAATATAAAAAGGCAGGTATGTAAGGCTGCCTCTGAGTAACCTAATTATAGCCACTGTCCGCTTGATATGACTGGGAATGTACTGATTATTCTGCTCTGCTTTGGGAGTTTTTATTATGGCAACCTTGGGAGAGTCTCACACAACTATGTACACAATCAGATCTCATGCCCCAAACCCCCAAATTAACAATGATAAAAAAAATCCTTCCATTGTCATTAAAAACAAGCATCAGGCCAAAGGGGCCTGTGCATGGAAGGGCCACAACACCGATCGTGGCAGTTTGCTGGTCTAGCTGGTCTTAGAAGTAGAACAGGAATTGCTAGCACGTTGTTGCCTTCTGCCGGAGGAAGTTTCTCTTCAGTCTCTTCTCTTCAGGAATGTCTTCTTCAGTCTAGACACACCCTGGATGCACCATGAAAGACTCAGTTCCCTCCAAAATGAGGGCTCTATCTAGAGGCATCCAAATCTCACCTCCTCAAGGTACCCTCCAAAAATGAGTTAGCTAATCTGTAGGAAGAGGTCAAACTATTTTCTTGGCACACTCCTGCTCTGCCTTTATTTACCAGACGCATTCAATCTTGTTTTCCCATTAACTGTAAACAAAAGCTACCTGAGCTGTCTTGGTTCCTGGCCACTTCTTATTCATTGTAATGAGACTGTCTATTCGCATCAATGTTTTCAGCCGTTTGTAATATCTCTGAGATGTTCAGTCTTTTACTTGTGTCGTCACTGATGCCAGGAACTAGAACTAACATTCATTACAATAAGGAATCGCCTCAAAATATTCAGTAGGTAACCAGCCATATTCCTTGTGAACCAAGCATTTCCTTTCCTTCTCCAGAAGACAAATATTGGATTGTCACAGAGGCACAGGGTTTCTGAGAAACAATAATCACATTCTACTGATGAGAGCAAGCTTTCTATCTCCTGGGGTGTCCCTTCTTTCCTCTCACTGATAGAGTTGTGGCAGGCCTGTACATTTAGCTTCTCAGTGCTGCCTATGTCATTTCTCTTTTGATACAGTGGCTATTCCCAACATTGAGTGGAGTGTTGCCATATGATGGGTCATTTCCTGAGTCTCAGATTGAACTTCCTTGTTGCTTTGACACTGATGGTTTCTCACATATTATCATGGCAATGTGAACTAATCCATTGAATGTCTCAAATTGTTAGCAGTTCAGAATGTACTTCCATAGAATCTTTTTGCTTGTCCTTGTTTCCTGGGAGCCCAATGGCGGCCCAACTTTTCACCACCATCGTCCAACAGCCTCCCAGATTGCTGTCCCTAGGCATAGAGGGAGAGCAAGATTCATGGAGATGATAAGAGCAAGTAGGTCTGGGGTGGAGTCAAGTCTCTGTACCTTTGCTCCCAAAGCACCAACCAGTAGAACTAAACTGGTGCAGGGAGAGTTTCAGGGACTTGTAAATTGCACCTGAAAAGAGTCTGTAGCAGGTTACTTTCCCCCTGGAGTAAGGAGGAGCAGGAAGGGAATTATAATTCGGGACTTTACCTAAAGGTTCAGTCTAGCCCTCCATAATTCAAAAATTCAGAAAGGCAGATTCTATCCATCTCACTCATCATGAGCAGTACCCTACTGCCAAGAGAAGGCCCATTGATTTCAATAGGACTATTCTCATAGTAAGATATTATCCAGGGTAAGGACAGCACAATCTGACCCAAAGGTAAGTTTCCTTAGAATTTCTCTTTCCTTTCCCTGTGCTATCTAGGTTGTAAGATATAAGTGGAATTAACAGATCTGGAACTCCAAATGCAGGGATCACAGGTGGCTAAACACCCAGGGCCTGATTGTGATCTCACGTACATCACTATAAACTAGTGGATCCCATTGTGCCTTATGAAATTCTTAGAGCAGTCTAAAGGGTCCATAAAAGGGGGATTAAACTGCCCCGGCAAAATAGAACCTGACAGACAGCTATCATAGGAACTATATGCTGTTCTTGCTCCTGTCCCCTTGTTCAGGGAGCATGTTGAACGAAGGGTGGGTAAGAGGGGGCATGGCCCTAGAGCATTGCTTTCTAGTTATTACGTTCTGGCATAACAGACCACACAAGGCTGTTACAGGCTGGTGCAATTTAGAGCAGCCCCCAAGGTAGTTCTACATTATGCCATTGGTCAGGCAGGCCCTGGCTATGGCAGGACTGGGGAGGCACAGAGGTGGCAGGAAAAGGAGAACGTGCAAGGTGGGCCAAATGATTTAAGTCAATGTAAAGCCAGCATAAGTAAGATCAAAATTGGGACAACAGATCTTTAACACCTGGAATAATTTAAAAACAAACAAAAATACAGAGATAAATCTTAGGTAATGAGGTCAGGCGGAAAATGTTGTTTTTGTCATTTATCATTTGCATTTATTTATTTTGAAAAATGTATTTACTCTATCAGTAACATTTACTAAACTCCCAGAAATTCCTCCCCTACACCATCGGCATTAAACCCATACAATAACGCAGTTTTAGCAAGATATTTTAGGATCAGAACTACAGTGTATATGAAGCAAGAAGCAAAAAGCAAGAGAAAGACCAAGGACAGGGTAGGCCCTTTACTCAATGAACAATAATAGACAACGTGGAAATGACAGAAGTATTTAATGACTTCTTTGTTTCAGTTTTCACCAAGTAGGTTGGCGGTGATTGGACATCTAACGTAGTGAATGCCAGTGAAAATGAGGTAGAATCATAGGGTAAAATAGGGTAAGAACAAGTTAAAAATTACTTAGACAAGTTAGATGTCTTCAAGTCACCATGGCCTGATGAAATGCATCCTAGCGTACTCAAGGAGCTGACTGAGGAGAAATTTGAGCCATTAGCGATTATCTTTGAAAAGTCATGGAAGACGGGAGAGATTCCAGAGGCCTGGAAAAGGGCAAATATAGTGCCAATCTATAAAAAGGGAAATAAGGATTTAACTTCTGTACCTGGAAAGATAATGGAGCAAATAATTAAGCAATCAATTTGCAAACATCTAGAAGATTTTAAGATGATAAGTAACAGTCAACATGGATTTGTCAAGAACAAATGGTGTCAAACCAACCTGATGGCTTTCTTTGACAGGGTAACAAGCCTTGTGGATGGGGGGGAATCAGTAGACATGCTATATCTTGACTTTAGCCAAGCTTTTGATACTGTCTCGCACAACCTTCTCATAAACAAACTAGGGAAATGCAACCTGGAGGGAGCTACAATCAGGTGGGTGCAAAACTGATTAGAAAACCATTCCCAGAGAGTAGTTATCAGTGATTTACAGTCATGCTGGAAGGGCATAACTAGTGGGGTCCCTCAGGGATTGGTTCTGGGTCCTGTTCTGTTCAATATCTTCATCAATGATTTAGATGGCATAGAGAGTACACTTATAAAGTTTGTAAATGATACCAAGCTGGGAAGGCTTGCAAGTGCTTTGGAGGATAGGATGAAAATTCAAAATGATCTGGACAAACTGGAGAAATGGTCTGCAGTAAATAGGATGGAAGTCAATAAGGAAAAATGCAAAGTACTGCACTTGGGAAGGAACAATCAGTTGCACACATGAAAAATGGGAAATGACTGCCTAGGAAGGAGGACTGCGGAAAGGGATCTGGGGGTCATAGTGGAGCACAAGCTAAATATGAGTCAACAGTGTAACACTGTTGGAAAAAAAGCGAACATCATTCTGGGATGTATTAGTAGGAGTGTTGGATGCAAGACACGAGAAGCAATTCTTCCACTCTACTCCATGCGGATTAGGCCTCAACTGGAGTATTGTGTCCAATTCTGGGCACCACATTTCAGAAAAGATGTGGGAAAACTGGAGAAAGTCCAGAGAAGAGCAACAAAAATGATTAAAGGTCTAGAAAACATGACCTATGAGGGAAGATTGAAAAAATTGGGTTTGTTTAGTCTGGAAAAGAGAAGACTGGGAGGGAACATGATAACTGATTTCAAGGACATAAAAGGTTGTTACAAGGAGGAGGGAGAAAAATTGTTCTTCTTAACCACTGACGATAGGACAAGAAGCAATGGGCTTAAATTGCAGCAAGGGAGGTTTAGGTTGGACATTAGGAAAAACTTCCTAACTGTCAGGGTGGTTAAGTACTGCAGTAACTTGCCTAGGGAGGTTGTGGAATCTACATCACCGGAGATTTTTAAGAGGAGGTTAGACAAACAGCTGTAAGGGATGGTCCAGATAATACTTAGTCCTGCCATGAGTGCAGGGGACTGGACTAGATGATCTCCCGAAGTCCCTTCCAGTCCTATGATTCTATAAAATCAATGTTTTATTTTCAGGCTTGAAGAAATAATTCTTTCATGCCTTTTCACTCTTCTGGAGTTTTTGCCTTCGGTAGAATTCATATGTGTCAGATCAGGGTTCAGTTGTACAAATATTTGTTCTGTGACAGGGGAGTCTATGATTTTTCCAGCAAGAAATGATTAACATCAGCATGCCCTCAGTGACTCCCATGGGAGATCAGCAATGCATTGAGTTTAAATTTAAATATGACCTTTTCTAGCTACAGTATCTAGTGGCCTAAGATTGACTTTGGCTCAGGGAACCAATGATCAGATCAGTGAGGGACTGTTTCTGGACTTTAATTTCTTGCTTCTCTAATGGGATAGAGAGACAATTGCATTTCCACAAGGCAGCAACAATTAGCAGAACAGATAAAGAACATCAATCTGGCCTGACTGCAGACCTGACTCCCAAGGGTTTTAAATGAATGTGTTAAAAAGGCAGCAGATGTCTTTGGGATCATGCACAATATTGCTCAAACCAGCCTGCTATCTATTTCGACTTCCACTTAAGCTCCAGCTAGCCATCAATCTACACTATATAGAGATATTAAATGCTAAAAGCTACGTTAAAAGAACATTAAGATTGTAAAGTCAAGCACTCAGAAGTCAGGAAATCTCTGATTTAAGGTTGCCCATGCAATGTTAATTCAGCCCCCTTTTGTGCATGTGTTATGATAATCTTTAATTACAGGATCACATACAAATTTTTCCATAGGACTCTGCCTCATTCAGTGTGAAAAATTGACAGTGGTCACTGAAAAGTAGCTATTTACTATTTTATTTTATCTGTATTGTTCAATGTTTTGTCCCAGGCCTTACTACTGCATACTGTACAAACCCTGCCCTGAATTCAGAATGATTAATTTCCTCATTGTCTTTTCTGTGGCACTCATCACTATAGTATCTGAGTGCTTCACAAATAATGAGTATTATCCCATTTTACAGATGGGGAAGTGAGGCACAAAGAGATTAATATCAGATTGATCATTAATTTTGGGCTTCTCCATTTGAAATGCCTCGGGCCAGATTTTTCAGAGTACTTAGCGTTATATAGCACTTTATGTTCAAAGCACAGCTCCCATTGACTTCACTTGCAGCTGTAAGTGCTCAGCACTTCTGCAAATCAGACCCCAAGGCCTCAAATCAGGCACCCAGAAAATGAGGAACACACAATTAGTGACCACCTGAGGAAAATTTGGTTTAAGTGATTCCCCCAGCTTCATACAGGAAATCAGTGACAGAGAAGATAGAATCCAGTTCAGCAGGGTAGCATTCAACTGCCTTAACAAGGAGACTGTCCTTTCTCTCCCTGCAGTCCCTGCCTCATTCACTGTCCACCTTCCATCTTCTGCAACAAATGGGGTAGGTGTCTTACAGACAATAGCCTCTTTCACTGCACAGCCCTTATTCATCCCTAGAGCACAGTCCATCCTGTGCACTGAATGAAAAAAGAATATGTAATCACATAGTTAAAGGCTGCATCATAACGAATACTTGCAAGGAGGCTGAATTAAGATTACACAGGCATATCTACTATTTTACACATATAAACAATAAAGGCTTAATTTGCATTCAACCATGCATTAATTCTGACAGTTGATTATAAAGTCTGGTTTTCCAGGAGCTATGCATATAGGTGCTGGGTGGTGCCGGTAGCCTGTGATAGACAGGTCATACTAGATGATCTCTTAAACTCTAAACTCTATGACTCTATACAGGGCCAGATGCCCAGCTAACATAAATCATCATAGCTGTATTGACTTCAAAAGAGCTATACCAGTTTGACCAGTTAGGACAGTGGTGGGCAACCTGCGGCCCATAGGCTGCACACGGCCCGTCAGGCTAATCTGCTGGCGGGCCGTGAGACAGTTTGTTTACATGGACCGTCCGCAGGCAGGGCCACCCGCAGCTCCCAGGGACCACAGTTCGCCGTTCCCAGCCAATGGGAGCTGTGGCAAGTGGCGCGGGCCGCAGAGATGTGCTGGCCGCCACTTCCCGCAGCTCCCATTGGCTGGGAACGGCAAACCACAGCCACTGGGAGCTGCAGGCAGCCGTGCCTGTAGATGGTCAATGTCAACAAACTGTCTCGCGGCCCATCAGCTGATTACCCTGACGGGCTGCGTGTGGCCCGCGGGCTGCAGGTTGCCCACCATTGAGTTAGGATCTGGCTCTAACACCTCACTATTTGGTTCCATTTGAGTTCAGAATACATTTTTTAAAGTATGATAATGAATGGGATTTTTACTACAAAGCAGAGAGAAAATCAGATCTATTTCCCAACTGTTTCTGCTACTGATAAACAGTACATGAATACTCCTATTGTGATACATCAATCTCATCAGATTGCTGACTAAATGTCCTTTTTTCACCAGTGCTCATCAAATATTAATAGCATTGCTATAGCACTTATGTCTTATTGTATTAGGGAATTTCTCTCCTCCCTTGCAGCAATTACATATTTTTGCTGCCCATTGATGCCTGAACATTAGCAATTCTACTAGTTCTCTGTTTACAAGGGGGAAAATGTTGATGCTGCAAAGAAATTTCATTTTCTTTCTTTGTGTGTGTTTCCTGTAAGGAGAGGTTGCGTTCTGTCTCAAGGTCAAAGATAACAGTACAAAAAGAGACAATTTAGAAGTTAGAGTTGGATTTCCAGATAACACTGAGTATGTTAGAGCTATTTTACCCACCGGCTTATATAAAAGAAAAGCCAAGGTCCCCTCTAAACAAACCTGTCGGAGATCTAAAATCTATTTGTCTGAATTGTCTTCAGTTTATATTTTATGTTGTATAGTTAATAAACTCAACTTGTATGCATCTGCTCTAAGTGCTAATCTGCTCAGCTTTCAAGGGTGAAGTAGAGTGAATGACCACGGCCAGTAGGCAATCTATCCTATTTTCCAATACAGATGACCAAAGTCTGTTTTTACTGCAGAATGGTTTGAAGTGAATTGTAAGGTCACTCCATTCTCTGCACACCAGTATTTTGACCATATTTTAATAGAAATCTCATTCCCAAATGGTACAAATTTGTAATGAAAAGAGAGGCTATTAATGGTGACCTGACCTCTCTACCTATCACCCCCCATAGTATCATTGAATACAGAGATGAAATGATATTGACAAATCTACATTACAAAAATAAAGGGCCAAAGTCAGAAGTGAGTCAGATAAATCTACACTGATGTGACATATACTTTCTTCGGTCCCCACAGAATGAGAGTTGCACCAGTTTAGACACTCTTGAACTCACATCCACATGTCAACATGTAACTTGCATTATCTCTAAATTTGATCCAAAGATATTAGCTAAAATTGGTATTAAAAAGCATCGTAGATGAAGTATAGATAGAGAAGATACCCGAAGCCATCTTAGAAATGAAAGCAACTGCCCAGAAGTTAGTGGGAGGTCAGGAGTGTCTCAGGGACTCAGAATAGCATTGCTTCATTGGAGAATAAATTACTCTAGCAGCTGACCAGAAATTCCAATGAATTTACAATTCTAGATCTCAAAACTGGGGTCAGGGGGTGGGGAAGCCATTGCGACTTTGCAGGAATGGAGCAGCAATGGGACTTCAAAGGCAGAATGTCAAGAAAGTTAGGAACCACAGAAGTAAAGAATTAGGCTGAAATAGGCCGAGGTGCACAAGTGGTGTGAGAGGAGGAAAAGGAGCCCTCCTCAAGCTTGCACCAACTCCAATCATTAAAGCAGCTCGTCAAAGCCTTTCACTGCTACATGCATATTGGATTGTTCCTGGCGCCTAATTTAATGCAGCCTAAATTTAATCAGCTCCACCTTTCACTCAATAGGGGAGGGATCTTTTCCAGTCTTTAGCTTTAATGGTGAACATGGGGAAGTAAATATCCCTATAAGGCTGTCTGTTGCAGATAGGTTCTCAGGATTTTATTTTTATTTTTAAAACACTATGATTATAAAGTGGTAATTGGGAAGGAAAAACATTCAGCAAATATTTTAATGGCAAAACATTCATTCTTCACACAGCAGTTACACAAAACACCTTATTACACTAATAATGTGAAATGAATGGAGGGAAACTATTGACAGAGGATGCTAATGAAAGTTGTGGTGGAAACACAGACCACTGTGGAGACAGCACCGGGATTGTTCCTCATATGGAAATATGAAGACGAGGTGCCAAATTCTGGCTGGCAATCGGAGAGAGGCATAATGGATTCTCAAACATGTGCCTATGGGTCAATCCTGCAAGGTGCTGAGCACACTGGACCTAATCCAGCAAAACACATAAACACACAGGGACTTATCCTACACTACTGAAATCAATGCAAGCTTTGCCATCGACTTCAGTGAGTGCAGGATCAAGCCGATACTTAACTTTACATAGGTGCACATTCCCGCTGAAGTCAACGGCAGAACTTACATGCTTAAAGTTAAGTATATGCTCCAGTGTTTTGCTAGATGGGAGCCATAGACTTCAAAGTAGTACTAATCAGAATGAGATCAGCCCTGCATATAGGCCTGGTAGTCTATTCCTACTGGGGCAAATCTTAAAGACTTCACTCAGTTTTCAGTCAGTCCTTATTCAGGCTCAGGAGGAGTAGGCTAGGAAGTGGTAAAAACCTGATGCCAGAACTCTGCATTCTGTCCAGGAGCAGAAATAACCATGAGGGTGACAGGTTATGTGAGTAAACATCATGAAATGATGACTGCCTAGGAAGGAGTACTGTAGAAAAGGATTGAGCGGGGGGGCTTACAGCGGATCTCAAACTAAATATGAGTCAACAGTGTAATGTTGTTGGGCGGGGGGGGGGGGGTGGGGGGAGGCAATCGTTCTGGGATGTATCCAAAGGAGAGTTGTAAGCAAGACACACGAAGTAATTCCTCTGTTCTATTCAGCACTGATGAAGCCTCTGCTGGAATACTATGTCCAGTTCTTGGCACTACACTGCGGGAAAGATGTGGACAAATTGGAGAAAGTCCAGAGAAAAGCAATAAAAATTACTAAAGGGTCTAGAAAGCATGACATATAAGGAAAGATTGAAAAAATGGGGTTGTTTAGTCTGGAGAAGAGAAGATGGAGGGTGGGTGGGGACATGATAGCCTTCAAATATATAAAAGGTTGTTATAAAGAGGAGGGTGATAAATTGTTCTCCTTAATCATTGAGGACAGGACAAGAAGTAAAGGGCTCAAATTGCAGCAAAAGAGATTTAGGTTAGACATTAGGAAAAACTTCTCAACAGTAAGGGTAGTTAAGCACTGGAACAAATTACCTAGGGAGGTTGTGGGAACAGATTAGACAAATACCCTGTCAGGGATGGTCTAGATAATACTTAGTCCTGCCTCAGTGGAGGGGACTGGATTAGATGACCTATTGAGGTCTCTTCCAGTCCTACATTTCTATGATTGTGAGGTCACTGCTTGTATATACGTATATATATTTAGGCCACAACCCCTATTTAGGCTGGCCCACCTATGCAATACTAACTTGTTATATAAAGTTAGTATTGCATAGGTGAGGCTCAGGCTATCTGTCCCTGCTCAGGCAAAACTCTAGATGACTTCATAGATGTAAGTACCACAGATATGGGGCCTAATTCTCATTTCTGCTAAGGCCCCTTCACATGGCTCTGAAGGTATAAAGAAGCCTTAAACTGGGTATAAATGTCATTTTCTCCCGCTTTAGGGTACTTCTATGCTACTTATCTAAACATTATTTTTCACTCCATTTTCTGATCCTTTAAATTTGATACACTACACACCCTGCCTGCCACTGTTCACAGTATTATGCCTTATAAATTTTATAGGCCTGATTTTCAGACAATTTAGGCGCTCAAATTTATGCTCAATTACATGCCTCATTTGCACATGGAGTTGCCGTGATTTCATGCACTAATCCCAAATACCTAATTTTTGCCATCCTGGCATGCATCTGCTCAGGGCAAATTAGGTACATACATTTGCACACTCAAATAAGAAGACAACGAGTCCTATCTTTGTACTTGTCTTTCCTTCTATGTAAAACTTCAAATTAATAAAAAAAAATTTGTTTGTTTTCTTGGCAGAGGAACATTCTGTTTAATGTATGTATATGGAATGTTAGCAATGTTTAATGCCATTAAAGAAAGCAACAATCAAAACATTTGATTTTTTAGTTTTGGGGATTGTACTGAAGGAATAAGCATCATGGCTTGTTTTTTGATATGTCATTTTATGTAGACTTGAATGGGAAATCTTTATTTTAATGCTTATTTAAGTAACGCCTCCAGCCTACTCCTGCTTGGATTACTCAGAATTGAAGGACCCAGAAAGATAATATACTTAGACGTGGCCAGCTTGACTCTGAATTCCCTTCCACCAAAACCAATGGAATTGCGCCATTAAAAGCCCTGTGAACAAGAACAGAATCAGGGTCTGTCTCCCTGGAATTGAAGCACAGCAGATAGAATCTAGCAAAAACATTACCAAATTCACATGAAGGAAACATGTCCTTATGAAATATTTACTGTGACACTTCATAATATTCAAAGTTATGCACTACTTTAAAGAACATTGGTGGCAGTAAGATTTTCGCTTTCCCTCATTTCATTTTTGTTCATGGTGTTTTGTTTGTTTTTTGCTGTAATTTGGTGTTTACTCTTATTTATTTATTTACCCTATACAGCCATAATAGCTGTCTTTGGCATAGACCGCAGCCGTTTCACTTTGATTAAAATCCAGTTGCTAATAGGCTGTATGAAGACAGCACAGACCAACCCTCTAACACTTTGTTCAGAGGTTAGGTTTAAATGAAGTTTACTTTTTTTAATGATTTATAAAAGTTGGGAAGATTTTTCTTTTCTTTAGTGGTTACGAAAACCCAGAAGGCCAGGTTATAGCTTCGACACACAGGCCTGTGTTGGGTGCAGAGTGAAGCTACCTTGCAGGGGAAATGTACTCTCACTACACCACCTTCAGGAGGGTACAGTATTCACAGGAATGTACTCTCACTACACCACCTTCAGGAGGGTACAGTATTCACTCCTCCATGCACTTGCCCGCTCCCCAGTCCTGAGCATTGGGCAAATGGATATAGCTATGTCTGTGCCCACATGGTGGCTGGCACTTCAAGGGTCCTTAGCACTGAGTGCAGCCCGTGGGCCCAAGAGACTAAGTTTTATATACATTTTAAGCTAATGTATGAGCTCATTGGATAATATTTAAAGTTAGCAATCTAGGCCATTATAGACTTTGATTTTCATTGATAACTCAAAGTAGTGCATAGTTTAAATGGTATTAAACTGCTTGAAAGTCTGGAAATCTTACAGTGGGTTTTTATAGTCGATTACTACATTGAATCAGTTTGGCAAACGTGGGATACTATTTATAAAGTAAAATATTGCCTCTCAGCTATGGCAATGCCCTGTATTTAGAACTGCTGAAACATTCAATCCGGTGAATAATTATTTTGTTCTTTTGATTTTTTTTTCCCCTGCCTGAATTATAGATGAAATAAACTGAAGCCTTTAGATGTTATCGGTCTGAATGTTTTCCATGTCCTGAAGTAGAGAAATAATCTGCTTCTTGCTTTTCTTTGTGAATCCATTGCTGACTTCTCTCTTGTTTTATGACAGCAAATGGAACATCAAGCAGTCAGCTGTCTACACCCAAATCCAAGCAGTCTCCAATCTCCACACCTACCAGTCCAGGGAGCCTCCGTAAGCACAAGGTATTACGTTTCTTATACCTTACTAAAACTGTTCCTAGCAACATATACCTAGACATAGAGACAAAATGGCTAAAACGAAGCCACGTTCTTTGGGTGGCGTAACTTCATGGGTTACACCGTCAGAGAATCTGGCCCATTACCTAGAATCTTTTTGTTTTCAAAGACTAAAAATCCACTGTGAATACCTGTAAATGCACTTTGTAGGCTAATAAGACAGTATGTCAGTAGCACTGACTTTGGGGAGCTTTGTACTGAATGTAACACAAGTGTGGGCTTTTTCAGATGGTTATTTCCTCTGCAGCTGTTTTTAGCATTGGCCTTAGAAACGGCTTGTGCCTGTTTCCACATACAGTCAGTTTGGTACGTTCCCCTGAACAACAGGAACAGGACCAACAAATCAAGGATGGGTATATCCCCCTGAACCTCTGCTGCAAGGAATAAATGAACAGAAGGAAATGCAAGGCCCACAACTTTGGCTCTCACTGTCCATCGGAGCTCTCCTCAAGACTTGCACACTGCTGCTGCAAAAGCTAATGGAGAATCAGGATGGTGTCCCTTAGTTACACCAGAATTTCCTATGGAACAGCAGCTGAGGTTCTCACTCTATATGTGGAACGCAGAACCAAGCCCTTCATTTTCTAAGCACTTAATCCAGTACCTTTCACTAGCACTAAATTCACACAGTGCTGCACTTTCTTATCTGTCAATTCAAATTTCTAGTAGTTGTAAAATTTTAGGGCAAAACTCTAACCACGGGTGAAGGTCTGTAATCTGCCAGGTTAAAACTGGACCCAAATTGCAGAATTCAGAACCGAGTCCAGATGAGAAGCTCCCTAAAGTTAGAGGACTGTTTGGATCTCAGCTGTTGGTTTGAACCCATTCTCAGTATCACATATTTTGCATTAGACCATCTTGCCGGACTACCAGTGCTATAGGTGGGAGGTCCGTGTGAGCTACTTAATAACAATATTTATGTTTGTAAAGTCCTTTCCTTCCCCAAATCTCTTTACAAATGTCATACTTTCAGCACTGCTGAAATACATTCACCTTTAGGTGGATGGTGTATAACTCTGGGTGGGAGGGGAGAGGAGGAATTTTAATTTTGCCTAAAGATCTTGTGGCAAATTCCTGCCCTTACAAGTAGTGTCATGAAATCCTTAATGTCCCCATAGTAGAGATAAGATGTTGGTTTTAAGATCACATCCAAAAGACCCTAAGAACATAAGAAAGGCCATACTGGGTCAGACCAAGGGTCCATCCAGCCCAGTATCCTGTCTACCAACAGTGGCCAATGACAGGTGCCCCAGAGGAAGTGAACCTAACAGGTAATGATCTAGTGATCTCTCTCCTGCCATCCATCTCCACCCTCTGACAAACAGAGGCTAGGGCACCATTCCTTACCCATCCTGGCTAATAGCCATTAAGGGACTTAACTTCCATGAATTTATCCAGTTCTCTTTTAAACCCTGTTAGAGTCCTAGCCTTCACAACCTCCTCAGGCAAGGAGTTCCACAGGTTGACTGCGCGCTGAGTGAAGAAGAGCTTCCTTTTATTTGTTTTAAACCTACTACCCATTAATTTCATTTGGTGGCCCTTAGTTCTTATATTATGGGAAGAAGTAAATAACTTTTCCTTATTCACTTTCTCCACACTACTCATGATTTTATATACCTCTATCATATCCCCCCTAGTCTCCTCTTTTCCAAGCTGAAAAGTCCTAGCCTCTTTAATCTCTCCTCATATGGGACCTGTTCCAAACCCCTAATCATTTTAGTTGCCCTTTTCTGAACCTTTTCTAATGCCAGTATATCTTTTTTCAGATGAGGGAACCACATCTGTATGCAGTATTCAAGATGTGGGCGTACCATGGATTTGTATAAGGGCAATAAGATATTCTCCGTCTTATTCTCTATCCCTTTTTTAATGATTCCTAACATCCCGTTTGCTTTTTTGACGGCCGCTGCACACTGCATGGACGTCTTCAGAGAACTATCCACGATAACTCCAAGACTCCCTCATGCAGTAAACTGCATGGAACTCCATTTATAATCCCCAGACAGATGAAGGGGCTGAAACGACCTTTCTGTGACTTGAACCGATGGCTCTGGGGGGAGTAGTGGTATGATGGACCATAGATCACTGATCCATGCCCTCTATTTTAGAAACAGAGAGAATGACCCCTGATATAGATCCCCACTGTGTATCAGAGAGGATAATTGTGCCCTTAAATTGTATCACTTTGAAATAGTTTCTGGCGTAGTGATGTGGACATTCTTCATATACAGTCATCACCGAGTAAACCTTTCTCTCTTGGAAAGCCTAAACTGCTGGCAACTCTACACAATGAAAGAAATGCGCATGTCTAAGTAGTGAACCTAATATTGCCTTATAAGGAAATTTAAAAAATAATAACTTTAGGTCATGCTCTATTTTACAGGCTACGAATTACTGTGTAATTACATTCTGTGATAATTCCTTTCTGGTGCAATGACTGCTTTTCCCGGTAACATCCTCTCATTTACCACGTCATCAGAAGGGCAGCAGGGAGTTGTATTACATATCTGTGAACTTGTGCTGCTATCATCTATGACCACAGGTGGCTCTTTTGTTAAAGGGTCCCTCAGCACTCACCGTAACTGGTTCTGCTGCTCAGCCACTCTTTTGACTTCATCCAGTTTGTCTTTCCCATTGGCTTCTTCTGATCTCTTTTCTGGGCTATGCTACCCCACAAGCTTGGGTATCCTCTCTCCAAGGTATCCTCACTCAATATAAAACACATGCTCATTGTTAATTTCAGGGGTGAAATCCTAGACCCATTGAAGTCAATGGGAGTTTTGCCATTGACTTCAATAGGATCAGGATTTCATGCTAGATCTTCCTTTGAAATAAACAGTCCTCTTCATGACCTGACTCTTCCGCTCTCCAGTTGCAGGTGGTTTTCTTCATCTCTCTGATAGTCTCCAACTCTCAGAGAGCCCTACAAAAGAATTAGGCAGTTACTTGGTTAAATCGCTGCTGTGCGTTTTCTGAAATCAGAGGAATGTAAGGATTTTCCTACAAACTTTTTTATAGCAAACAGGTGCGTCTCTTAGTAAAGAACAACAATGATCGACATTCCTCATGCCTCCTTACTTCCTCATGGCTGAGGGCTAGTCTTACGCTTCAGTATGTAACAAGATCAACATGGTCGAGGTAGTCACTAGTAATGGATATAAGATTTTAATAGACCTTTGATGGCCTGGAGGGGTTAAGCCGGTGGAAATAAAGCACTTTGAGCTGAAATTTGGATGTATTCGGGAGCACATTTCTTGAACAGATTTTGATTTTCAGGTCGGTGTGGTCCCGTCGCTAAAGGCTGTGAGCTAACCAATACAACAATGTCCTTTTTTTTAAAGTACAGACCCCACTCTGACTTTTGGCACTCAAATGTAATTGAATAAACAAATGCCCCTGGCAGTCTGAGTCTCCATTATAGGGGGCTGAATTAAAACAAAGCCTTGGAATAATCATTAAGGCAATGAGATCTGAAAATCAACTTAGTTAGGATTTGACTAAGCCAATGAAAAGACTCCCATTGCTCATTATGGGCCAGACTGTGCAATCCTTACTCACTTTGAGTGGTGCGTTATTCTTTGAGCAGTTCCTATCTGAGGATTAGGGTGGTTGACTGAGGATCAAGGTGAGTCATAGGATCAGAATCTGGCCTGTAGTAATTATGGGTCTGAATAAAAGTCCAGTGAAATCAATGGAAAGTCTCCTGTTAACTTCAGTTGCTTTGATGAACCACACAGCATGTAGGACCTGAAGGCCTGGCCCCTGTTTTGGGACAGTGGAGTCGTACCACCCAAGCAGGACTTCCCAGAGATCCCTACACACCTTAGGCATACATAATATCCAGTGAAGCTGGGGAAGCATGAGCTGGAGACTAGCTTCTGAAAATCTTGGCACTTTGCATATTTCAATCAGATCCTTAATGTTATTTTAACGTACATTGTTATGATGAAATTAACATGTTCAGAATGGACTTCTAGGGCCTGATTCCAACCCCAGTGAAGTCAGTGAAAAGACTCCCACTGATATCAGTGGGCTTTGGATTAGGTCCTTAATTCCAAATTTTTATCCAGGCTGAGTCTGGTCTTTGAATTTGCATACTCACTTTTTCACATGCAACTGACTGTGGCTGCCAAAGTGTGTGTGAATCAATTTAGTGCATGCAAAAGGGCATTTCCCTGTACATATAGGTGTTAGTACACACAAAACAAGTGCACAGTCTCTTCTGTTGGGACAGTCAGATGTGTGTGCAAAGTGCAAGGCATAGGCTTCAAAAGTAGCTCTTAGCAATTCCTATAGAATGCCTGATCTTTAATAGTGCTTTTGAGTACTTCCTCAGTCACATAATCCCTGTAGAAAAATCCTCTTGTTGGTGAAAGTAGCAGGGGTTACTTGTCACTTGTTTCATGGGGGCAGCTCCTGGCCCACAGCCTGCACACAGCAGTTGTTCATGTATTTTTCAAGTCTTTAAGACTTCCTTTTATACCTCAGTAATCAAGGATATGAAAATACTTTTCAAATAATGTAGGGGTTGGGGTTTCCCCCCGGCTTATAACTAAAATTATAAACTCATCTTGTTTAATGGTTTATTTATGTTTGTTGCCTGGTTGGCTCTGGACCATTTTAGTGAATTTCCATCTAAAATCTACAATTCACTGTGATTACTGAGGGCAGAGCTGATCAACAACAGGCTTCTCCACAGAATTAACCATAGACATGAATGTAACCTTTTAGTTTACTAGAACTTTCATGTGTCATTGTTTTGTTTCCAGGAGCTATTCTAGCACTTGATAAAGAAAAATAGCTTTATCTTTCCCCTTTATCTGTTCTCTTACAAAATTCCCCCATCCAACCATTGTTTTGAGGCTTGAGGTGTGTATAGAACCTCCCTGTCCCAAACAAATTCTTTGTGCTTTTTCTGTTTTGATAATAGCCCCTCCCAGTGCATAACACAGTATTCAGTAAGGAACAAGCAGAGTTTAGCCTTCTTTAGTGATAGTTTGCATACATGGATCCATATGAGACCTTTTAAGAGGTGGGACCAGATCGAAGCCTAAAATAGGAACTTTGGAGTTCAGAGCCAGAGCCAGAGCCAACTGTGGTAGCCTGGACTCATTTTTAAAGCCATCTAATTATTAATGTATAATTATGATGGGCTTGAAATAAAGAACATGTGTTAGAGCATGTAATATCCCTCTCAGCTCTCTAGAGAAGTTGCATAGGGGCAGCTGTCAAATAAAGGTAAGACTCTTTATTCTGGACCTAAGTGCAAGTTGACCTGTATGGCAAAAGATTCTGTTGATTCATGCAAAATCTAGCACAGATTGACACTGAGTGAGAAGGGGCTAAAAGGTTCTTCTCAAATTACCACTGCCTTTTGTGACTGAGATCTTCCTGCTCCACCATGCATGTAAACTGCCATGGTTTCAGTCCTGAACTCCTTAGACAATAGGTTTGTCCATTTGGAGTCCCATGAAGAAGACTTCAGCTTTGTGCACAGGAAGTGGTACTCCACTGAATTGAATCATGGAGCTGTCTCCTTACTATAAGATGAAGTTGGAAACTGATTGTGGGAGTTAACACTTTCTTCTTTCTTCTTACAGGACTTGTACCTGCCTCTGTCCTTGGATGACTCTGATTCCCTTGGAGATTCCATGTAAAGGAACACAATGCTAATTGTCTGTAGTACAAGCTATGTTTAAGATACAGTACAGTACTTCTGCCAAAAGAAGCAGATAGGTGACTGGTACTTTCAAATCAAAGGACACAAAGTTATATGTCATTTTTTTTCTATGATTTATCCTCTGTGCCACAAATTGACACCTATCAACTATTAGGGATAGAGTGATACCATCCTTCTGAGTAATTTTATAGGGATGCAAAATGGGCATTGCCAGCAATCTGACACCAATGATCTCATGCATTTCCCCTTTACTTCAATTTTTTTCTTCTGCTCTAACTTCTTGAGTTTCCTATTGACTGCAGAAAAGTTGACAGTTCCTACTAGAAGTACATAACTAAATCTTTCACTGATCAATTCTAAAGCTAAAAGAAAACAAATACTAATCTCCACCTTTTCAAAATGCTGATGAATGCTAGCAGCTCTTTGAAAGCAGATCTGCTTCTAATTTTGCATCCCTGGCTTTAGCACCTGCATGCTGTCTATCACCAATTTCTGTTGCTGAACGGTGGGCAGAGAGATGGCTTGTTGCTCTGGTAAAAGATGCTTAAGATGCCAGCAGAATGTGAAACAAAGGCGTTTGGACAAGATTCAGAAATGCTGCGTAAGACGCTAAGTAAAGTTTTTATAGCACAGTGATTACATTATAAATTTCTGTATTGGGTCATTTTCTAATAAATAAGCAAGATATATATACATGTCAGCTGAGTGGTGAACCAGATTTCTCCTGTAGCCCAAAGATAATGCTGGCTGATATCAAGTTATTATACCTGCCATATGGTATCTCTCTATCTCTGCTTATAATTATTGCCTTGTAAACAGCCAACACTGAAAACACTGTGAGAATTTGTTTTCAGGTCTGACACCTTTAGGTCGCTTTTTGTAGCAAGAAACCAATACACTTTTTATAAAAAAAAAAACAAAAAATCTTGTATCTGTGTTTTGGGAGTAAGTATTCAAGCTCCTTCTTTTTTATAAAAGCTGGTAATTTTCTTTTGTTTAAAAAACACATTCAGAAAAATTTACAAAAAAAAGCCAATTGCAAAACAGTAATAACTGTGTTTAGAAATCATGTCATCACTGCCAAACAGAAGAGAAGTCAATTCAAAATAATGAATGTTTTGATAGTTTTTTTGTAATGTTTAAACTTGCATTTTTGGTTTATACAATTCAATATCCCTAACTATGGCCAGATGCTCTAATTATATTACAAATGGAACTTTGTGCTATTCAAAGACAGTATTTTAAGAAACTCATATTGGGGGGGGAAATAAACTGGTATGGAATTTAGAGAAAACTTTCACTTTTATTAATTACTAATGACTCTTGCAGGATGCAAAGTTCATGTATTTACAAAATGCTGGTGGTTTTTACTATGCTTAGGCTTTACTGGCATAGGTTAGTTCTTTCAGTGACTCTGACGACTACAAAACTTTACCTGGGTACAGTACATGCAAACAAACCTTTTGTTGTTGTTGTTTTTGCTTTTACTTTTACTTTGTTTCAGCAGATATGCAGATTATTTTATGTCCTTGCAATCCCTTGTCATTAGAATGAATTATGAAGTTGTGATATTGGATGCTACACGAATGCTTGGCAATAGGATGACATCATTTTGTTCCTTCATTTGTGCCGGGATGCCATTCCATATTTTTTGTTTTTTCCATTGCTACCATTAACACTCTGTATTGGCTGCATCTTTTAGGTTCATATGATGATGTGTATAATGCAAGGTGTTTAGAGAAAAAAAAGAGCTGCGTGATCCAAAACAAACATTGGAGTTACCCAGCGATTTGAGTTATTTTGCACCAAATTTGCACCTACAGTCTTGAGCCCACAATTATTTGCACCCACAATTTTTCGTGAGAAATCATTTGTTCCCACGAAAAACTTAATTTTAATGTGTAAGCCTCTGACCACTTTGGGGTTAAGTGCCCATTTGACCTCTTGTATTAAGGTATTTGACTTCAATTCAGATGGATGAAGGTTCATGTTCCTTCCTGGTTAAAGCGCCTTGTTGGGGAAGGACAGTTTTGTGAACGAAGCACAGGAGTGTTGTCAGACGATCTTAGTTCAGCTCTTGGCTCTGCCAGATTTGGTGTATGAACTGGAGCAGGTCTCTTAGTTTCTTGGTGCCTCAATATATTTATCTGTAAAATGAAGATAATAACTGCTCTATTTGACAGCGACTTGTGAGGCCAGATGTCCATTAATGTTTGTAAAGTGCTTTCAGACCCACTGACGGAAGGTGCAAACTGCGAGGTTTTACTATTTGTGGAAACAAACCTAGTTATTTTAGGGGCTGATGGTTGGGTGTATGATCGTGTGGATGCTATTTTAGAGACCATTCTTGAAAATATGGCTCTTTAAGTATAAGGGCATAATAGAACAAATTATTTATGCCAACAATACTACTGACTACAGCCTGTGTTACACTGAAAAGTCAAATTTACCTTTGGCACAATAGAAACTGACTTCCTCTTATCTTCTCTGTTGGAAATCTTGGAGATCCCCACCACCAGTTTTTTCCCAGGGCCTTTGTAAAGGCTCTGCACTGAATGGTAGCTATCATCCTACCTGTTAAAGATGACTGAGCAGTTCTCCAGCCACAATGATGCTTCTTAATGAGACAGAGGAGTGGTCACTTGAGTGACACAAGATGCTCCCACCCCATCCATGGTCTGAGTGTCTTGCCACTCATCTCCCAATCCTTGTCAGTCTAGGAGGCAAGAGATTAGCACCAAAAAATAAATCTGGCAGTTCAGAAGATTTATCAATAGCTCCGTGGGGAATCCAAGTCTCATATCCATAAGCAGATATGAGTCATATTACTGACAGCAGTACAGTACAGTGCTTAAAGATGCATCGGAAAACTCAGTTTCTTTTCTCCAGGATCTGTCAAAATCAGTTTGCATGAGACAAAGCAGGAATCCAAAAACTGAATGGAACTTTGGGCAACCCACTATATGGGTAGCTAAAGCAGAAGTAGATAGTTCTCCATCTGCCACGAACAGTGCTTAGATAATAATTTTTTTAAAAACCAACAAAAAAAACCCTGCTAGTCTGCCAGTGGAACTTGCTAAAGAACTGTTACAGGCATTCTTCGTGAATTGCACTTAAAGTGACATGTCTAAGAACTTGATCCTGCAAATATTCACTCATGGGAGGAGTTTTGCATGCTCAAGGACTACTCACATGAGGAAGGGTTCTGCAGGACTGAGCCTGATGATCATTTTTGAGCACACACTGCCTCAGAAAGGGAATTTACAGAGGCCTAATAGAAGAAAGCATTTTCTTCAGAGGGAAAATAATAGCCATTCAGCTGAGCAAAAGCCACATGTAAAACAGGGTAAGAGATCATACTCCCAGGTTTAAAATGCATTTTTCCAGGTAGAGATCAGTGAGCATTTCAGAGGTAACACATAGGTAGACTGTATGAATGCTGATATTGCATGAGAACTTGTACAGAAATGCATGTGGAATAGCATCCATACGGTGCTAGGCTTCTTCCAGGATCCCTGGAATATAAAAAGAAAAGAATCAGAGACAGCATACTATAGTAATTTCAGTATATGGATGGCCTGATTCAGGAAAGCATGTATGCATGTGCTTATTTATAAGCATGTGCTTAAATCCCATTTACTTCAGTGGGATTTAAGCACATGCTTAATGCTGTTCTGAATTGCGATGAATTATGAATTACTTGTAGCATACTACTGCAGCAATTCCAGTCAAATTGAGTTACTTGGATCAGACCATAGTAATGCCATGATAAACTTCCGAGTTCACTGCTAATTTTGTTCTTCTTTTACAAACACACAAAACTCCTCAGGATATAAGGATTTGCCATATTCTATTATAAAAGCGCTGTCTGATTTCCCATCTGAGGCTGTTTTAAGTGTTATCTGAGACTGAGTCACTATGACCTCATTGTTTAAAAACTATACATGAAGGAATGGTAAGCATTGTGTATTACATGGCTCTATCTGTAATTTACACTGTGCCTGGTCTATTGCAGTGTCTATATATATTAAGCAGTATGTATGCATATTTAAAGGCATATCCACATTAAGGAGGAATTAGAGCAATGTCAGTGGCAGTTTTGTTTGTAGAAGATCAGGCCCACAGAGTATTGCATCAAATTATAGATCCTTCTGAAACTTTTTGTTAATATCAGAATCCTAAAGTGTATGGACCAGCCCCTCTGCTCATGTGAATTGTGGAGCTACACCAGTTCTACCGCCAGAGCAGCTAATCTAATCTCCAATTTACGTACATGAAGTCCCTAAGGTAGACTTTAAAGATTTCAGTGATTTGGTTTTAATTTGGCACATTGTTTGTGATGGGATGTCAGACTTCCTTCTGTCCTAAAAGTGTCTGCATTCCTAACATCTGTAAATTAAGCATGGCCTTTTCCAGAGCTAGGAGCTCTAACTGTGTTACCCCCGGTGAGATCAGAAAAATTAGTTTCGCTCAGCTGCCACATCACTCTTTCACTGTGATCTGTCTGTCTCTCACAAACACACACCGGCTGTGGTTTACCCTTGTTTCAGTCTTACAATTTTTGAATGGGAAAAAGGGAGAGGGAAACATAAAGATATTGATGCACAACCAAGCAATGTTACAAATAAGTTATTTTTAATATGGAAAAAGTGGTGTAAAAAGTATGTTCTCCTTTAATATTATAAAATATAGGACCTTTTACATGATGCTTTGGTGGCTGCTCCTTGTTGTCTTTGACCTTAGAAATGACATCCTGCTACATCACATGGTAGCTCCTGACATTGCTCTTTTTGGGCCTTACAATATCCTTGCTTACGTGCAACTCCATTGACAGACATCAGTGGAAGTCAGGTTCTCTATTCAAGGGTACAATATGACGCTTAAAGTTCAGTCTTTCTTCTGTTAAGTCAATAAGAGTTTTGACATTTACTTCAGTGGGAGCATGATAGGGTCCTTATATCTATCCTTCACCCACTGAAGTCAATGGAAGTGATGCCATTAACTTGAATAGGAGCAGGATCCACCCTTACAGAAAATAAATAAGGAAATAAAAAATTGGTAAGTGAAATACATGGAAATATAGTATAGCCACAGAGTAATCTGAAACTGCACATGGTGTAGTCTCCCCATGTATTAACTATCAAATGTAGGTAAGAGGGAACAAACTAGTTTGTTTGTTTTAATGGTGATTTTACACATTTTGAAAGTGATGAATATTAAAGTTATTTTTCTGGTTGCGGATCCAATATTAAAGCTGACTGGAAGCTGCTTTTCAAGCTCCATGATGTCATCTGTATTTGGGAGCTAGATGGCTCAAAGTGTTTGCAAATGAGACACAGAACTTTTCACCACTAGGTATACGTTAAGATTTAAGACAATACAAAGAGCCAGGTGCGTTTGCAGTGGGGCACATGATTTATTAGTGGTAACCTAGAAATGATACAGCTAGCACTAAGTCTGTGTGTAGTGAGACCAACTTGATTAACTCATTAAGTGCCTTCCAGCACATCTCTTTGTATTTCAGAAACACTTGCTAATATTGAAAAGCCCAATAAGGTGTAAGTGTGAACTGGCAGCCAAGGTATGCTACCTGAATCTGGAGTCTGCTGAGATGATTATTCTGCTTCATATTTATTCAGCTGGGTCTGGGGTAGCACATTGTGAAAATGATGGTATAGTTTATCACAGATTCATTCTGTCTGGTGGCACTGATGCACTCTCACAGCATGTCCATGGATTTGGGGAGGCCTTCTCAGTGGTGGCTCAGGAATGAGATGAAGCTGAATCCTGTTTCTCTGAAGGCAGCCTGCTGGGCGTGTATTAGGTAGGATTGGAGGGTTCTTGCTGCTCCAGTCATGGATCCTGTTGTTGGGTCTTCTTGCTCCCCACCGCCTCCCACTCCCACTTTTCTTCTGGCCTTGGCTCTGGTATATCTTGTAGCATGTGTCTTCAGTTGTAAAGCTGGGTGTGGGATTCCTATAACTCTGCCTTTTTCTCTGAACACTTTAAGATCTGGCCATTCAGAATTTGATTGATGGCTCTGGTAAAGAAATCTTCATCTTCTGATCCATCAGGAGTTGTGCTGGCAAAACGCCATATGCTAATGGTGTAGCTGTATGTGCTAAGAGACCCTAATGTGGTTCTTGAGCCTTTTTTCCTTAGAGCTTTTCTTGTAACAACTGCTCTTTCAGAGTCCCCATTTGGGGCAGGAAATGAGGACCGTTCGTTGTTTGGTTAAGGACACAGGGCCTGGTTCTTATTTAAAGTAAGACCACTTTACGCTGTTCTGGTAGTGAGGAAGAGCCTCAGAGTGACAGTAGATTATGCTTGTACCCATTGTGAAGCCCTTTTGCACTGCCAGCATGGTGTAAGGTGACCTTAAGGTAAGTGAGACTCAAGCCCATATTCTTAGCCTAGTGGATAGAGCACTGGACTGGAATTCAGCAGATCTGGGTTCTATTCCCAGCTTTTCCATGGGCCTGCTGGATGACCTGAGGCAAGTCACTTCTCCTGTTGAGCCTCAGTTTCTGCATGATGAAAAGGGCTGTTGAAGAACTAGGGATTATTTTTATTTATTATGTAATGAAGTCCGCAAACTGCACTGGAGTGAACCCACAGTCCATGATCCTTGGCAAAAGTTTCAAGAACTCATTATCACGTGAACATAGTTTTTAATCTGTTAACCCCGTGTGTGGATGAGTTTGCTGGCAGATTAGCCTCTGTCACATATTGTGAATGGGAAGCTACCGCTACTCTAGTGGTGGTGTTTTTTAAGTTACGTAGGTCGGTGTTTATCGGCTGCCTTTGTCTTTCTCTCAGCTCTCTGCTCTAATCGACACTGTGCTTCTTTTGCACAAATTACAAAGCTTTCCACCAAGTCCATTTTGACTGTCCTGAACACCGGACTGTTTGATGTGCTCTTGCGCTGCACTTTATTACGTCTTTTTGATCTTAACAGATCTTTCCAAGCCTTTCCTCTCTTTGATCTTCTGGTCTGATGAGCCTCTGTCCTTTTAACAGCAGACCATCAACTATATTGATGCTTCATTTATATTGCCAGTATTGTAGGAGCTGTTCAGGGATTGCTCCTTTCCTTAGCCCACCTGTCTCTGCCTATCTGCTTAAGTATTGGCAAGTCCTAGGACCTTTGTTGTGCTTGCTCAGTTTGGACTGGGTAGCTGGGAAGCTTTGACTCATCTGGTCTATATACAGCTTGAGTTCTGTGAAACATTCTTCTTTCATCACTGGGCTATGTGGGGAAGCTTTGGAGAGAGCATCTGCCCACACAAGGCTTATCCTGGGAATGTGCACGACTGTGTAGCTGAAGAGAAGTCAGTGCAGGTGGAATCTCAGTATTTAGGAGGGTGGCTCATGCTGGGTCTTCAACCACAGCAAGGAGCTCAAGACAGGAGATTGTCATAAGCAAGGGAGACTGAATAACAGACAAAGAAAGATAAAGGAATAATGACACTAGACCGGGGTGGCCAACCTGTGGCTCTGAAGCCACATGCAGCTCTTCAGAAGCTAATATGTGGCTCCTTGTATAGGCACTGACTCCGGGGCTGGAGCTACAGGTGCCAACTTTCCAGCATGCCAGGGGGTGCTCACTGCTCAACCCCTGGCTCTGCCACAGACCCTGCCCCACTCCACCCATTCTTGCTCCCTCCCCTGAGTCTGCCGTGCCCTTACTCCTTGCACCTCCCCCCAGAGCCTCCTGCACACCACAAAACAGCTGATCGGGAGGTGCAGGGAGGGAGGGGGAGGCGCTGATTGGCGGGGCTGCTGGTGGGTGGGAGGTGCTGGGAGCAGGGGTTGGGGAAAGCTGATGGGGGCTGCTGACGTGTTACTGTAGCTCTTTGGCAATGTACATTGGTAAATTCTGGCTCCTTCTCAGGCTCAGGTTGGCCATCCCTGCACTAGACTACGCTTTCCCGCTCATGAACGGTGACTTGTGTGGACCCAATTCTGGCAAGGGAGAATGGGGTGGAAATTGTCCACATCACTTCTGGCTCTATCGAAACTCTTGGAGAGTCCAGTAAATCCAACAGAAACCCCAGAACATCATTTCATGGTGTCACGTAGGGCAATGGCCCAAACCCACAGCCAGGTCCCAAACTCCTGCTTCTGGGCTGTGTGGGGCTGCTGCTTCTGGCCAGAAGATAATCACATGCTAACCAATGTTTGCAATGTGCATGTGTGCCTGTTTGGGGCCCATTTGTGCTACTAACCAAAATTTGGGCCCTGCATTTGTAAACAAGGAGCAAGCTTCATCTCTGTAACTCTGGTGATTTCAAGAGCCTTATGCCAAGCAGACAGTGGGCTGGTTGTTGAAGTGTTACTGGTTTGGGAGCCGTTTATTGCTAAGTCTCTTCCTGGGAAAGGCTTGTCTTTCATCTTTTCTCTTAACATCTTTAGCAGGGCTTACCCATTCCTGCTCCCACTCCCTTGCACAGTGAACAGGAACTCAAAATTCTGCAGCCAGTTTTAAAACTACCCCAGGTTTGACAGTTTGCAGTGGAACAGTTGCGGCAGGAGGATTCTTAAAGGGAATTAACACTTTGTAGCAATTAGAGTCTGACAACTGAAAAAGAAAGTTGGCAGCATTAGAGAAAGATGCAGTGACGGTCAATGTCCTGGGAAACAAAGAAAGGAGACTCATTTCCGAGAGGGCCAGCAGGGAGTATTTGTTAGGAAGTGTTTACTGAGCAGTGGGATATGAGTGGGAACTTCATCATAATACCAAATCAAATGGAAAGGAATGCATGAGACAGAGTGGTGGAAATGTCAGTCTTTGACACATGCAGAAATATAAATAAAGAGGGTGGAGAAATCAAGAATAATAAACAGAAGGGAAAGCCTTGGGTAGCCGAGGATGTACAGCTTGGCTCTGGGCTGAAAGCCAGCAGGGGGTCCATGGCTGTGAGTTGTTAGACCAATGCCTAAACTGGATTGCAGCCTACCCGTGGTGACAATTAGTGTCCCGCTCCCCATCACAGAAATAAGGTCATACTTGGCTGTGGGCAGAAGAACTTGATTTGAAATTCCTTTCCTTCCCCATCCCTCTTTTCCGCTGGCACATGAAAATCTGCAACATCCTTGAAAGAGGGGGGAAACTGCAACCCTTTGTCGAGTGACAGCCAAGCCTGTGGTTTTGTTTTATTTTTATTTTTATCCCTCTGCATTGGACTAGAAATAGAAATGCAGCAGCACTGCCTGGTTCCCGAAAGGACAGGCTGAGTGCTTTGTAGAAGGAAATTGCAAGAGATGCAAAAAAGGGTAATGAGGGCATGTCAGATCCTTCCCCATGGAACCCAGCAAACTACGGCAAAACAGAGGTAGGGCAGGCCGCTCTAGTCAAGAAAGAGCCACCGCATCCTCCTGAGGGAAGAGAATCGAGTTTTATTATCTTGTAAAGCTGCGCAGAACAGAACTGCTGAGGTCTTTGACCTGCTGTTGGTCTTGTTCACTGAGTCACAGGCCAAACATGCAAACAGTTCAGCTCACCTCCACTGACCCCTTTCACCAGGAAATGTGAATTAATATAGAGTCAGATTCTGCAATGCTTATTCACACTGAGCAGTGCCTTACTCCATAAAGAGTCTCATTAATTTCGATAGGGCCGCTAGAGGAGCAAGGCAGTCCTCTGTGAGCTTGGGATGGTATAATCTTGCCCCTGGCTTCCTGCGTTCAATCTGTCCCAGGAACTTCAGTATTGATGCTAATTTTCCTGCAGTGATTTATCTGGGGAGGGGTTGTCTTATGTGGTAGCAAATTGTTTTATCAGTTACAATTTCATTATTTTAGGGCCAGTTTCTCTTTCCCTTTCTCTTGCGTAGAGGTACTTTACTCCCTTAGTAATCCCATTGGCTCCAATGGCACCACTTGTGGGGTCAGGTGCTAGCCTAGCTGTCCCAAGGCATCCCAGTCGGGCCCCTATAAAGTGGGAGTTCCCTTTTGTGAAGCTTCTGGTGGGATTGCTGTCTCGTTGTTGAGTTTCCAGCTGTTGCCTCTTTGTTGTGTTGGGAAGAAAGGGGCAGAGCCTTTCAGTCACACAGGTGTCCATATTGGCCAGGCCTGTTTGTAGTTTCTTGGCTTAAAAAAGAAGAAGAAATGTAAACAAAAGTGAGTTTCAAAATGTGTTGTGTACCAGATATTCTCTGGCATACTGATATCACTTTTAAATGTCTACCTTCCTCAGCATTCATCACTGCCGTATCAAAACACCTGGAGTTACCGCTACTGCACCTAATACATTCAGGAGAAAGCACGGCTAGAAGGAACGATCTGCACATAGGACCAAATTTGCGGCTGGTGTAACTCAGTTAACTTCAGTAGAGTTACAACATTAGTGAATTTAACCCTCACATCCAGGTCCAGTTACTTACTCAGGTAAAACTCCCCTGGATTTCAGTGGGAGGGTTGTTGGTTTTTTTAAACAAAGATTGCAGGATTTTGTGGAGGAGATTCTACAGTAAGGACACAGTATAACACTTGACTGTATGAAACCCAACAGAGTAGATTCTCTGCTGGCACAAAGGGATAAAAACTCCATTAAAGTAAATGGAGCTGAGTCCATTTATGCCAGCAGAGATGTTGGTCTTATGATTCAAAGACTGGTTGCTGTAAACAATCCCTGTTGTGAATATTTAATTGCGGGGTCAATTTCCAGGATTATTGTAGCAGAATTCATGTTGGAAATTCCAGATAGACAATAGTCTCTCTCCCTGTATGGATCTGTAATACCTGTATCTTACATGTTCTTTGTTGGTTTTATTGTGGCTAGTGATGAGGCAGCTGAAATGGTTCCATTCGGTTAAGCATCCATCTGAACGTGAGGCTAGGAATCTCAGAAAATCAGGCCCCCTCATGAGTTTTCGGGTTCTAAAGAAAGCTGAATCTGGTCCACCATTGACAGGAGTTCAGGGCCCACAGGGTTTGCAGGATGGGAAATCGCCTCTCTCTCAGAGTTTCTATTCCCAGTCCTAGCTGCAGCCAAGAAGAATGGAGGTTTATGGGTTTGTTGGTTTGTTTTTTAAAAAAAGAAAAGGTGCTTTCTTTTTACCAGATGTTTTTGAACATAAGAAAGAGAGCTCAGATTTGTTTCATTTTAAGTTGTGGGGTAAACTCGAGGCTGGTTCTGATTTTATCCAAATTGGTTGGTCCATCTCTATTTGCAGCCAATCATTCCTTTAGCTGTATGCAGTCAAAGGTTATTGTCTTCCTTCAAAGAGTTGTTTAAACATTTCAGATATCCCAGAGCTGGATCCCCGACCAGGTAGCAAGACTCAGTCTGGGTAGTGCTCAGTCTGCAAGAAGGCTGTGTCCCTTTGGGATTTGCCATGATGATGATAAGAGCAGGGTGGTTCATTTGGCACATGAAGTCGTAACTGGATACGCTGGCAGCAATAGGTAGAGAGGGACCTGAAGCTGGTCCTGAAAATCCTTATGTTTCAGGGACGTCCATATCCAGAGCCAAACTAAAGAGATGACTCCTATCTCTATCATAGACCAAACTGAAATCTTCCATCCGGGTACCTCTGAACATTGAGGAAGTCCAGATTCAGATCAAAATTTCAAGTCTGAGGCCAAGTTCTAGGCCTACATAGGTTCCCTCTGAAAAATTTACAGCCATGTCTTGTTTGTAAAATTCCACCGTAGCTGCTTTCCTGCCTCTGTCACTAACTGTAGGACAGCAGTCATGATGGGTCAATATTCCACTTGATACTGCAGGTGGCAGTCTAAATATCACGGGATTTCAGCCTCCCTCACATGTTATGCGCCCAGTAATGTCTCTGGGGTACTTGCAAAGCAGTACATCTTTAACAGGTTCTTTTTCTTTTCTTTGCTATGGAAACTCCTTCAGATTTAGTGTAAAGTCTAATAATGTGTCCGTTTGAAAAGAAGAATGTCTAGGGAAGTAATTGCACTGGTAATCAATTGGTGTCTATAGATAACATGAAGCAGAAGTATTGAATGTAAGAACAAGAAAGCCGATGAGTAATTACAGTACATGCCGGATTCTGACGTGTAAATTGTTGTTAGTTCTCTTGTCATTTAAACTACATGTGATCCAAGCAAATTTCTCACTGTGGCACTGCTGGTACAGATGCCTCTTCGGAAGAGGAAACCTGTCTAGTTGAATCTCCTTCTATTCTGTGAAATAATGATATAATTTGGAAGTCAAAGACATGCTTTTCACTTCTTGGTGCCCCGCATCTTATAACACTGTATAGCCGAGAAGCACAAGAAAAGAGTACCAGCTGGATGTCTTTGTTATTACTAGCATTTGCCTATTTTCTTAGTCACAAGCTACCATAAGCCAATCTCATCAAGTAAACTCCAGGTTCTTCATGCCACTGGTCTCTGAAGAACGGGTCTTGCCTTCATTCTTTACCCTGAACTTCGCAGTGCTTCGGCAGGCTGCAATGCTGTTGAGAAGTAAATTGTGCTACCGGAAGTGTGCAGCTGAATTGGAACCTGATCGTTGATTACTGTCTTACGTCCTTTATTGATTTTGTATCATTTCATCATTAATAACAAAGCTGCAATATAATATAACCAAGAGGCCATAATGTATTTTCTGTTGCCATTCAGTTGTGGGGGGGTGGGGAGGGGAAAGAAGGGGCTGAGTTTAAAGTTTAGCTGGCATGCTTTAAACTCTCTGTACATAACCTTTGAGGACAAGACGGTTGTAGGGGTTGAGCTGTATTTTGCTAGACTGGTAAACTTCTTTTTGTTTTGTTTAAATAGTGATGTATTTAACTAATGACGTTGTACAAAGCATTGTTAATTTAATGGATGTTTTTATTTTCCTGTAACAGATCCATATAACATTTCATTTTGGCAAGAACTTTTCATAAGCCAGCACCAGTATTGCACGCAGCATTAAGTTGACTTGTCATGCTTTTTTTTTGGGGGGGGGGGGGGGGGGGATTTTTTTTCTTCAGACAAATAGCATTACCCATTGTTAACTTACTGCTTGGGGCTATATCCTGAATTTCCTTTTAAAATGAAATTTAATTTAAAGTTGCCTGTGAGGGATATGAACAAGCAAGAGGCTATGCCAAAATGTCTCAATTGTATCATCTTGTAATATATTGCAGCTTTATGCCAATGATTCCTTGCTTATCTGTACACGGTACATGCATGTTTTGAACTAATTCTACATTCTCCATTTGTGGTGAGTTACTTAGCATTTTTACCACCTTTTGTGCCATTCAACTTGTACAGAAAACATTTTTATTGATGTTTTAAAGGGTAAAAAAAGAAAAAGAAAAAAAAAACTTCTGCTCCATAGCTTTAGGTAGAACTCGATTACTTAGCTAACAGATGTAAATTCGTGGTCGTAGTATTAGAAGTGCTAGGTTGCTAGTGAACAAGCTTTTGAGAGTAAATGCATGGTATTGTACATCTCATTTCTTAATTAACTCTTCCTTTACCTCTGAAAAGAAGGTTCTCTCTTTCTGTCTTTCTCTCTGTCTCTCACTTTCTCATGGTTGTAAGTTACAGATTTGGGCATAAGTAAAATAATATACAACAAAGTTTGAGAAGCAGTTGTCAGCAGGTTCTCCTGAGAATGTGTTACGTATCAAAGAACAATGCCTTTGGCACTCTGAATAGACACTGGACTTTAAAGTAAAACAGATAAAGATCAGTCACATATTGTCTTTGATTGAACTGTACAATTAGTTAAATATTCACAAGATCACATCATTAGTAAAAGATGTGATCTTATTTACCCATTTCAACAGAGGCGTTCGGCATGTGATGTATTTGCAAATTATTATGCCCCATACGTGTCTGTTTTTAATGGATGTAGTCCCATAGGTCTGGATTCGCAGAGTTTGATTTTACTGAATATTCAGTGGAAGGTCGGGGGATGAAATTGTGTTAGGGGTTCTGAAAACACCTCCTCCTCTTCCAAATGTCCAGACTCTGATTTCAATTTACAGGGTTTCTTTGGTAGTTGTGCCTCCATTTGCAACAGAGGACATACAACATTAAAAGTTTGGAAAATATGGGGCCACTTACAAAGATGGGGTTTGTAAGAAACAAAGGAAACAGACATGAACAACCCCCCCCCAAAAAAAATCCTATCCATCCTAGATCTGTGTGTCTATCCCTCATGCCTCTTCTCTCTTAGCAGTATTTCCTTTTGTTAGAAGACTTAACGTTCTAGCCCAAATTCCCATTTTTGTGAGGTGTTGTGAACTGTTTTTACTACTTGTAATAATCATCCCAGATCTGATAACACTTGTAATGCAATGCCATGCAGCAGAGAACCTGTCCACTTTATAGCTTTGCTCTCAATATTTGTTACTCATTCTTTTCTCATCTAAATGTACATTTGCAAGATGTGTGTAATGTCACTTTCAAAAATAAAATTTGGTTTCAATATTTAGGCTGATAAAACCTGTCGCTTCTTTTTTATTCGGCCTGATAAATATGTTGAAAACAGGTCTGAGTAGTTTTAGCTGTTCCCAGTCTTGCCCAAATTCATCCCAGTTGTATTTGCATGAAAGGAAAATGAGATGGGAAAGGAATCTTGACAGTCGTGAAATCATAAAAAGATCCATATACGCGTGATGGAAAAAGTGACGTGCAGACAGTAGTCTGGAAAGGACCTATCATTGGGACTGTGGGGCCAGCTCTTTATTTGTGCTGCACTAAAGGTAGGGATTAGTTCTGCACTGATTAACAACTCAAATAACCCCACTGAAGTCAAAAGGTTGCACCAGGCTCAAAACTGTACTAAACTTGACTCCTGGATTGAAATCTCGCCTGGGCAGCTGCCAGCATAAGGCCTGTGCACCACCTAAGTCTCACTTTAGCCCTGTGTTGAGGGGTTTAGTGGGAGGTGAGTGGTTTCTAGGGTTTGTGGTAGCTCTCTGCATGGGGCTGACTTTCACCTGCAGCAAATAAGGTCCAAGTTCTTCTCTCACAACTACATTAGTGGGACCACAGTGAAGTCAACGACACTCTTAACTGTAAGCCCTTAGAAATGTTAATAGGGTATAATCCTTCTCATTCAGTTATACAGTGCAAGCTATTTTCCTGTTTATTTTCTGGTCAGATCTGCAAAATTAAAGCTGAATGCATTGACTCTGCCTGGCCTTTATCATTGGATGCTGAAACTTGAATTTTCCTCTATGAAGAGCTCAAATTCTTTTCAATATGCTCAGAAGGAGGCCTTTATCCTTTTCCCTGTAATTGCCCTACCATAAACCAGAGAGAGCCAACAAACTCAACCCTCTCCATCCAGGTCCCATTAGCAAGCAATGCAGGGGCTATCCACACATTTCATCACTTGGCTGATTATTGGCATCCATTAGCCATTAACAGGCTGTGCTTGGACAAACTAAAAACAGAGCATAAAGTACATTATTGTTTTCAATGAAAGACCCAGTTAAAAATCTGTGATTCCCATAATGAAACCAGGAGAAGAAAAGCCCTAGTAGAGCAGCATGCATTTGAACGTGCGTAAACTGAAGGCAGTGCAGACACAAACAAAAAAGTAGAACAAATTCTTTAGAAATTTTTCTGCATTTATCTTCATTGTAACCCCAAAGCGAACACAGCACCCCTGTGACTGGAGAGGTTTTAATGGGCCACTTCACCTTGAATGGTCCCTTGAAAACTACTTATACTAAACAGTCTGTTCCACCTTGTATTTAACAGCAACACTGAGTTAGTTTCCCAGATCTGAAGAAGAGCTCCAGGTAAGCTTGAAAGCTTCTCTCACCAGCAGAAGTTTTGTTCAGTGAAAGATATTACCTCACCAACCTTGTTTCTCTATGGAAACTAAGGGCCTTCTTCAGGAACAAGAAGGTTTTAAACCCTGTCCCCTCCATGTATATGTGTGGCTAAATCAGCTGCTCTAGACAGTATAAACTTTACATCAAGTTGCCGCACAGCAAGCCAGGCAATGAATCTGCCACACACCAGCTTGCTGAGCAGTAACATCCCATGTGGAGCCAGCTACGGTTTGGTGAAAGTCCCAGAGAGCAGGCTGACATACTATGCTTTAAAGTAATAGTAGCTCACCCTGCACACCATGACTTTCACTGTACTGTAGTAGGGTCCACATGGGACGTTACTGCTCAGAGATGTGCTGCAGATTAACACCGCAGCTTGCAGTAACGTGGAGACAAGCTCACAGAGGAGATCTGGTAATGATATTAGGACAATGTGGGATTTGGCTAACAAGGACCATTGCTGGAAAACAATGGGCCTGGTTTTGCTCACACACCTGTAAACTCTGCTGACAAAAATGAAATTACTCTTGATTTAGATCAGCGTAGATGAGCCTCCAAAGTTCAGTATTCTCACTATCTCTGCATTGATCAATATATAGACACAATTCACTTTCAGTTTCCCTCCTTCATCATAGCGGTGAAAATACATGGATTAACTTTTGGACGCGTTAAACCCATTTTCTGTTTCTGTTGTATGGACTGAAACAAAACGTCTGGTCTGTTTGGAAAGCACTTGGTTGGTCTCTTGACCTAATCTCCACTTGATGCTCAGCCCTTGCTTGCTGTGCAAATCTGCTTCTAATCAAATGAAACATACTTTTTCCTGTCAGGCTTGTCAGCTGCAAATAATCCAAGGATTCTGCAGTTCTTGGCTTTGAATCCCAGCCCAAAATGTGGCAGAGAGCTATGTAGGGTATTAGAACATTTATCTTATGCTGCTCTGTGAAATGTGGAAGACAGTTGCAAAGTAAGCTATGAATTGCTCTGTAATAAAGTGATCTTTATCTTGCTTTTTCCCTAAATAAGACACTTCTAGCAGAGAGAGGGTCTGCAAATCTAGAATTACTTGTACAGCATCTAAAGTCCCTCCTAAAATCTCACTTCCACTGCTTGCCGCCCACCACGAGCCATCTGCATCTCCTCCCATGCCAGCTCCATAAACATATAGAATTGCACATTAGCAAATCCTGTGCACTTTTGAAAATCTAGCCCCATAGTATAATATAAAACCAAAGTCACAATAAATAAACACTCTACTGAAATAAGTAAATACAACAGCAAGAACCCTGGAACCAACAAAAACTATTTAGGATCTAATCCTGCAGCCATTGAAGTCAATGGCAAAAACTCCCATTCACTTAAAAGTTGTAGAATCAATGGCCTTACCCTGCAACTGTAATTGTGTGAGAAATACTTACATACATGTCCGGTGCCACTGAACTGAAGTCGGGACTCTTTGTATGAGCAAGGATTGCAAGATGAAGCTCCAAAGTGAGAATGTAAACTGTTTGGGGGCAGGTATCATGTCTTATACAGTATGTTTTTTAATCACTAGGCACACCTATGGCCCTGTAACAATAGGAATAATTCACTGTGATCTGTATTTCCTATTCTGTCTGTGGCAAGATCTAAACCACTGATACTGTAAAGATTCCCATTAATTGCACTTTTCCCAACAGTTCCCTTTGAAATTCCTCACTGCTTTAAGATGTCCCACACTGTCATGAATACTACCTTGTTTGTCAAAAAATGGCAAGTACAGGAAGGACGCACAAGTTTGTTGCCGTTTTCCTTTTGGTTCGTAGTGCAAGAAGTGTATCCAGCGCAGCTTCCTGCCGAAGGGGCCAACCTGGCAGGGTGCTGAGAGTGCTCAATGCCCATTGATTTCAAAGGGCGCTAAGCATTTTCCAAAAGATCTGCAGCTCTGTATTAATCAATAATACAGCAAGAAGCTATGGACTTTATTCTGTATATAATCAAATCCCGTTGCCTCACCGTCCCAATCAATGGGACAATTTGGAAGCATAACGCCTTCAGGAAGGCACCTTTCTCTGTGTGTGAAAGTCATCCCAGTGCAGATGGCCAGCACGAAGAGAATTTAGATCTGTATGATTTTTCCTGCCAGCCAGGACTAAACAGCAAGTTCAACTCCAACCGTTCTAGTCAGTTCCTGATGGTGGTTTATCTACCATTGTCAGGAATGTTGCATTCAGTTAGGCCACGTGCAAGAAGTGAGGCTGCAATAAATGAGATAGATATTAAATGATGCTAAATGAATTACTACTATCCTTGTTATGGAATCCTGTTTATTTTAAGCAGAGATATTCCCACAGTTGTTACACCCCAGCAAATGTTGGGAACCCAACACCTGCTTTGGACAGATTTAAATTGTTTCTTCTAACAACTGTGTTCTGAGTGTGTCATCTTCTAATTTAAGTGTTTTGAGTGCACTGTTAATATCAGCAGGAGAAATGGGGAAGTACCATTCAGCTGATAAAACAACATGTATTCATCTAGTCACCCTGAGAGTGATGGCTACGAACTGTTCACAGAATACAGCCAAGGAGAAGTATGTCATTTTTGTAGGTCCCTGCAACCTGTCAGTTTAGTAATAGAAGCTGCCATTCATATAGCACTTTAGATTTGGGCAAGAAGCTTTATTACTTTAAAGGTTCGTGCAGACTGAAGTTCAAACAGAGTGAGATTCTAGATCACTGGGGATGAAGTTCATCAGCTATATTAGAATATCAGTCTTATGCCCAATGTAATAAATTGCCATTTCAAGGCAGAGTGATCACTTTCTCAGTGCACTTGTATATCCTGTGTCATAAAATCTCAAGAAGTAATAAGAGTTTCCACCAGAAGTCATTAAAGTTGGGCAGTTGCTTGGTGGTCTCCATAAAACATGTCAGGGGGAGTTGTCCAGTTTCTAGGGAACAGATGTTCAAAGGTATTTTAGTGCTGAAGGATGAAGATAGGCACCTAGTGGCATTTTCAAAAGCACCGAAGCAGGTTAGTTGCCTGCATCCAGGCACTGAACCTGCTTAGATGCTTTTGAAAATTCAACTAGATGCTTATCTGCATCTTTAGGAACCTACATACTTATCAAAATCTGGCCCTAGGTGACTGAGTCTTAGCAGAGAGACTATTGAGTAAATGGTCATAGAGACTGAAATACTCTCACCCATAAGCATAGGTGCTGGAGTTAGGAGTGCTGGGGGTGCTACCGCACCCCCTGGTCTGAAGTGGTTTCCATCATATACAGGGTTACAGTTTGGTTCAATGGCTCTCGGCACCCCCACTGTACAAATTGTTCCAGCAACCCTGCCCCGAGGCTAGGTTATCCCTGTAACTCAGGTTTCAAGCAATATTGGTAGAACAGAACAGGGACATTTGCTTTGATAATCCTTATTAAACACCAGTACTGTGGGGAAAGAAAAGAGGACTTCATTTTCCAACTAAACATCTTAATTTTTCATGACCTCTAGTTTCATGGTAAAATGAATTAATACAGCTATGAGTGTGTGTTAGGATAGTATAGTAGCATGATTTTAACATCCAGAAAACTTCCTCCTGAATACCGCACCATATACAACCGAATCTGTTATCAGCCTGCAAGTTATAGACATGGTTGTTCCATTGACTGGAAGCTTCATATTGTAACAATATTATCTTTAGCCTACTTGGAAAAAATTGGAAACAAAGCAGGGAGATTTTCTAGCACCTTATGAACTGAACATTTGTTAGGAAGCTGCAAAAGTCAGGGACATATTTATTCCTTTGTGCTACTCAAAGGATAGTCCAAGTGCAGAGGAATGAATCAGTGGTCCTGATCCTTGGAGAACAATGCTCATGGACAAGTTTAGATTTAAACTCTATCTGCTGTGGAACAAGTGAAGGAAACCATGAAAGAGAAGATGCTGCGCTATTGTCAACTGCTCATATTTTAACAGAGAAGTCCTAATTGTCATTCAGAGGAAGCCGATGTCTAGAAAATGGCTGTTGAGAGAAACGTAGCAGTTCAGGGTATGTCTACACTGGCAAGTTTCTGCACCACAAGTTATACCACTTTTATTAAAACGCTGGAATTAAACCGCTGTTGCGTGTCCACACTGTGCTTCTTGTGACTCTGGAGCGCATCCACATTAGCAGCTCTGGCAATGGCGAAGACAGCAGTGCCCTGTGGTAGCTATCCCACTGTGTGCCTGGCCACAGGGTGCTTTGGGAAGGGTTTGCAATGCCTCAGGGGGCAGGCACAGCCTCACATGATACAAGTTTCCCAATCCCATTGTTCCAGGGACTTCCTACTACATTGCCAGCCGCTTTTCAACTGAAGTGGGCAGGGGAGAGTGAGTATGTGTGTATGTGTGTGAGTGTATGGAGGGGGGGAGAGAGACAGTGTGTTTTGGGAGACAGAGAGGGTGTCAGCATGCTGTCTTGTAAATTCAGACAGCAGCAGGAAGCAACCAGTCCTGAGGCAGGGGGAAGGGGAAACCCCAACATTAGCCCCCACCTCCCTCCCTGGGCACCCTGCACAGCAATCTCTCTCTCTCTCACACACACACACACACCTGCCTCTGTGTTCAAAAGCACGAGCTTTTCACATTAATGGTTTGCTTTGGAGCAGATCAGCACAGCACGCAAGGGCTGCCAGAAAGGGTGCTTTGCAAGGAGAGGGGCGCAGGTCTCCAGGGCAGCTGAGTTCTAAACAGTGAGCAGAGCGGTCACTCGAGGCATTATGGGACAGCCCCGAAGGCCAATTACAGCGCAGAAAGCAATTGAGTGTCTTCACTGGCACTCGAGCGCTGGAGCCTCTGTGCAAATAGCCTTACGACTCTCGTCGAGGTGGGTTTTCTGCAGCGCTGCAGCTGAGGAGTTTCTGAGCACGAAGTGGCGTGGCAGTGTGTACACACATCTGCAGTTTGATCACAAAAAGCTGCCTTACTGCGCAGAAACTTGCCAATGTAGACACGCCTTCATTTTGAAATCGAATTAGCCCACACACCAGTATATTGTAACGTAGGTGTAGCAGCAGGTTAAGATAGACTACGTGGTATGCGGCTAAGCCCTGGCAGTTGTGCAGTTTAATGGGCTGTTAACTGGGTGAGGGCGTGAATATAAATGGCAAATAACGAGGCTTCTGCTGGGGTTTTGTTCATGAAGGAACAGTGCAGCTGAAGAGCTGTGACTGAAACTTGCTATACTATGCAATGCTAATCCCTTTCAAAAACTGCTGCTCTCCTGAGGCCAAAACAGCTGTGAGCAACAGGACTGAAACTTACAGTAAGTGCAAAGCGTAAGCTCAGCATGTGAGCATTCACATAGTTTACCCCTTCACCTACTGCTGTCCTGGCTCCTGAGGATTTATAGTGTGCTGTGGATAGGCGGTTTATATTGTACCTCTCTGTTCAGAAAACCAAGGAGATAACTGGTCCCAAATGGAAAAGTCTTGCTCCTGGGGGGGGGTGAGGGGGGCGTAATAGGAGTGAGTGAGCCCTGGGTAGGTTTGTAGTGTATATGTTCATGGCACTTTGATGAAATAGTGTTCTGCTTCCATCCTATGAGAACTAACGAATGTTAAGGCCCTGCCCTTTGCAAACAGATTTAATCACAGTTAGCTGACACATTGGTGAATACACTACACTGACTATGGTCACTATCGTGTCATCTCACTAGCTTGTGTGCAATCACGTTTAAGTACAAAGAAAGGCTGTCCTGTATTCAAGCCTTACAGCTCCCAGAGGAAGCATTCAACTTTTCGGTCTTCCGAATGCCTAACAATGGGGAACGGCCTACTCTTCTTAGGGGTGAATTGGGTGTGGGGTGAGCTGAGGCAGTTATTCCAGCAGCCGCGTGCACTGCACATCTTTTAATGGCACAGTTCAACATAAACGTAACAAAAAATGGAACAGAAAATACAACCCTCTAAGCACAGGCAAAAGAGTGATCTCAGTGCCTCGCAGGAATGCCTCTAAAAAGAGAGCAAATAAGGTACAGTGTCTCCCAGGTGGTGTGTGTATGTTTATTTTGATTTATTCCGTTACAACATATAAACCTCCTCTTCTGCTTTAGGTGCCCTTGACATAGATTTAGAAACAGAAATATCCCTAGATACCAAAATAAAGCTATTCTGCTGCTCATCATGGGCCAAAGAAGTAGATCGTACCTGACTGGTAAAAATAGCAGCTAATTATATTGTTTAGCAGTAAGAAGGAGAACACTTAGTGTGCTAACCTATGACTCAGGTAACGTGGGATTAATCCCCTGCTCTACCACAGGCTTTCTCTGTGGCCAAGTCACTTGAAACTAATGCAAGTGAGGCACCTAATATCTTTGAGGAGCTGGGCCTCTGGGCCTCAGTTCCCCACCTGTAAAATGGGGACAATAGTACTTCCCTGCATCACAAGGGTATTGTGAGGATAAATACATTAAAGAGAGTGAGGCACTCAGATATTAGGGTAATAGCAGATATAAGTATCTTAGAGACTAACATCGTACTAGACATTCTCAAAGCACTGTACAACTATTAACTAACAAATCCTACCAACACCCGTGTGCGTAAGAATTATCCCCATTTTGCGGATGGGGAAACTACAATGCATTGCAATTAAGCATTTTTCCGAAGGCCAGGCAGTCAGTGCCGGACTCAGGCGATCCTGTATGCAGTATAGGTCTAAGAGCTGTCTTCGCAGCACAGGATTCAGAAAAGAGCATGCGTTCCTCAGTCAAGCATGCGTACTACCAAAAAGAGGAGCTGGCCACAGGCTCATATCAGTTAGTACTTGCTCCCAGGGATTTTTCTTTAGACTTAAATAGCACTGCACAGGACAGGATCTTGTCCTATATACGTACATGTTAACTCACAACATTAGTTAAAAGATGGTATTTAAATACTGGCATATGCCATGATACTCTCATTGCTACAGGTTAAAAGAAAAAGACTACTACCATGCCCTTCTAAACCTCCGGTGTCCTCCATAACAATAAATAGTCAAAGCAGGATAGTAAATTGCAAAGACAAGCCAGAGCTGGGCCCATTTCAGATGATAAGGCTCAGAGTCTTCTTGTAAGGCTACTTCAGTCTATAGCAGGGGTTGGCAACCTATGGCACGCATGCCAAAGACGGCACGCGAGTCTATTTTTAATGGCACGCTGCTGCCTGCCGGGTCCCAGCCACCGGCCCGCTCAGCCCGCTGCCGAACCCAGGCCGGGACCCCGGCAGGCAGCAGCTTGCCATTAAAAATCCTGCCCGCCCGGCCTGCTGTCCTCCGCTCTCCCCACCCCACCCCACCCCCCGCCCGAGGAAGGCTGAAGAAGCTTGGTCCTGCCGGCTGCTGCTGCAGGGCAGGCAAGGTCCGCCCTCCCCCGCTGCTTCGGTTCCTGCCCCTCCTCCTCTCCCTCCCTGCCACCCATCAGCTGATGGCCCTTGCGAGGGAGGGGGAGAAGCGGAGCAGCCGCTCACTGCTCCGGGGAGGAGGCGGAGAAGAGGTGGGGACGGGGCCTTGGGGAAGGCGGGTGGAATCAGGGCATATCCCCTCCAGCCCCCTGCTATGAGCTGCTCTGGGTAGGGGGCTGGGAGCATCCCCATGACCCTAGCCCACACCCCCACCCCTCTGCCCTGACCCCTACAGCCCCCCCGCACACCCTCCCAGTCCCCTGCACCCCCCCAAACCCCAGCCCCCTGCCCTGATCCCTGCACCCCCCCACACACCCCAGCCCTCTGCCCTGACCCCTGCACCCCCTCACACACACCCAGCCCTCTTCCCTGACCCCTACCACCCCCCACACACACCCCAGCTCCCTGCCCTGACCCCTGCACCCCCTCACACACACCCAGCCCTCTTCCCTGACCCCTACCACCCCCCCCACACACCCCAGCTCCCTGCCGTGACCCCTGCACCCCCCACACACCCCAGCCCTCTGCCCTGACCCTTGCACACGCCAGCCTCCTGCCCTGACCCCTGCACCCCCCCCACGACCCCAGCCCTGACTCCAGCACCCCCCACACATGCCCCCAGCCCTCTACCCTGACTCCTGCAACCTCCTCACACCCTCCCAGCCCCCCACACCCCATGCCCTGACTCTTGCACCCCCCACATTCCCACCCCCACCCTGAGCACCAAACAGGAGCTCCTGCACCCCCCCTCCCCCACATTCCCACCTGCACCCGTCACACCAAATGGGAGCTGCCCAGGTAAGCACTCCACAGCCAGACCTCCTGCCCCAACCCTGAGCCCCCTCCCTCATTCTAGCTCCTGGCCAAACCCTACACCCCAAACCCCAGCCTGCTCCTTCACCCCCAGCCCTGTGCTCAGTGCACTCCCACCCTCAGCTCAGTGCAGGAAAAGAAAGGGCTAGAAACAGGGAGAAGGTAGGTACCTACCCACTCTATGTGGGCAGGGCTGGGATCCCAGACCGGCAGCGGGCTGAGCTGGGCTGGCAGCCAGGACCCTGGCTGGCAGGAGCCGGCGGACGGAACCCCAAACCGGCAGCGGGTTGAGTGGCAGCAGGCTGAGCTGCTCAGCGCACTACCGGTCTGGGGTCCTGGCCGCTGGCCCCACTGAGCCCGCTGCCAGTCTGGGGTTCTGGCTACCGGCCCCTTGCCAGCCAGGGTCCCGGCCGCAGGCCCCGCTCAGCTCGCTGCTGGCCTAGGTTAACAGAACCTCAGACCAGCAGCGGGCTGAGCGGGCTGGCGGCGTAAGATCAGCATTTTAATTTAATTTTAAATGAAGCTCTTTAAACATTTTGAAAACCTTGTTACATACGACAATAGTTTAGTTATATAATATATAGACTTGTAGAGAGAGACCTTCTAAAATGTTAAAATGCATTACTGGCACGCAAAACCTTAAATAAAAGTGTATAAATGAAGACTCAGCACACCACTTCTGAAAAGTTGCCAACCCCTGGTCTATAGTTTTGCTCCATTTTAAATTCAGTGTCACTACACTGTAAGCAGCTTTCCCATAATAATAAATGGTTCCCAAGAGCTCTGTACTGAAGGCTAACATATATATAAATGTGCCTAATAAATAGCAGATATCTTCCATAATCAGCAGCATACATAGATCTTCTAAAAGAAAGAGCCATGTGTTTAATGGCTTGGAGGCAGCCCACCCAATGGATGATATGTGCTTCACTAACATATTTGCTCATCTGTTTAACAAAAGCCCTTATATGGCGAAAATATCCAAGGTGAAACCATCAATGCCTCAAAACCAGATGTGAACTGTTGCTGCCACCAAAGCAAGTATCATAACAACTAGGAAAAGTCAGACACGATGCCTGGGCCTTTTATTCCTCTCACATATGAGCCTAAGCCAGGCTGAAGTCTGTGATTGTCTTCGCTTCCTGAATTGCACTGTGTAAGGGTGAGATATTTTGCTGGATCATTATGGAAGACGTTTCATACCTTCCAAAGTCCCGAAGTGAGCAATGCCACTTGAAGCTCCTGTTTTCCTGACATTAAACTTATTTAGAAGCAGCTCAGTTTTAGTGGCCTCCAGCTGCTCAGGTTAAGGAGGACCCAGTTCAGTTGAGAGCCTGCGATGGGAACGGCTTTACCTGAGTTCCACTGTGAAACAAAAGTGCCCCAGGCTGTTCTTTTAATATTCAATGTTTACACAACATTAGGCATACAAATGGTAGTTCAGAGGGGAAAAAACCCTAGTGTTTCCTTTAAGCTTCATGTGAGTGTCTTCATGTGTGTGTTTTTCAGCATGATTGACATATGGCAAATAATAGCATTTGCTGCTATTCTTAGGTGTCTTTTAGGAAATATTAACCTCAGCATTGTACGCACTGTCTTGGGCACTTACCGTATTATCTGAGCTCCTCACATTCTTTACTGTAGCGCAGTGGGGGTCAGGTCCATGACTAGGGCGCCTAAGCCAGGGGGTTTTCAGGCCAAATTTTTTGGTGGCCTCAGAGTGCAGCCACCAACGCTTGCTGGTGGCCACTCTCACACTTTTTCCTAAAATACTTAATTAGCTTTAGGAAAATCAAATACATATGTACATAGACACTTCCAAATCACTGTAATTTATTTATTGCTCGCGAGTGTCTGCTGTGAAAAGTGATATTAACAAACATACAAGTATCACTTTTCACAGTACATTTACTCAGCTTTGGCGAGCCTGGGGACAAATTAAGCCCTAGATGGAGGGTTGGGGGAGGCAGTGGGGGCCAGGGGAGATGGAGCTGGGGGAGGCAGTGGGGGGATGGAGCCTGAAGCCCTGCGGCCAGAGCCCGAAGCCCTGCAGCCGGAGGACAGGGTCCAGGGACGGAGCCTGAAGCCATGTGGCCAGAGTCTGGGGCCTGCCACTGCGCAGCCGGAACCCAGGGCTGGAGTCCAAAGCCCTGGGGCTCGAGCTTGTTGCCCCGCCACCCCACCATCCCTGGGAAGGTGGGGAACTCACTGGCTGCCTGCTCCTACAGCGCTGTGCCCCAGGTGACTCCAGAGGGGGCAGGACCCAACCCCTTCTGCTGGCCCCAGCAAGCAACACCAGGGCAGTGCATCCAGGACCTCAGGGAGGGGGAGGGGTCTCTACTTTGCCTCCCCTCCCCCCATATCACATCCCAGGAGGCTGTAGCCACAAGAAAAGCCCCTGGTGGCTGCATTTGAGAAACGCTGGCCTAGGCACTAAGTAATATTAATAATTATCATGAGGAATATGTTGCAACATGCAGAGCCCGTACTACAGCAGCTGCCAAGGCGAGCCTAACCAGCGTGACCAGCCTATTAGACTGCACCATTCCGTTATCCTTTCCTCTGCCAAATTGGGTCAGAAATTCATGTCAGGGTGCGGAGTCTGCAAAGCTTAGCATTTTGTGCAAGCGCCTGGCTAACTTGCATGAGAAATCCACACATTACGCAGCCCTGGATTAACTAGGAGGAAGGCTGAGACAGTGGGTCAGGAGCAGGCTAAGATTAAACAACACTGCCATCTAGTGAGCCGGTGACAGTCTCTTTTCGCCTCATAATTATGTGGGCCGTGTTCTACTTTCCTTTGGGCTTCAATATTCTGCTCTCGCCTGGTAGGCACGAGGTAAAATCTGCCATGCGGACCCAAAAGGGGAATTTTGACTTTCAAAAGAATCAGAGTTCTTATTTTTAAAAATGTAAAATTCAGGAGATCTTTATCATGAATATACTAGATCGGGTGGCACAATAGACCCTTTCGTTGCATAAGGGGGTCCCTTGCCAGCACAGAACTGGTGGAGCAGCTATACACGAGCTTCTCTCACAGCCCGCAGTAGAGGGGGCGTTTGGGGTGGGGAATGGCAGTGGGCTCTGCCTATTCTCAGTTGCCCTTGGCTTCTGGAGACTCTGGGCAGCCCAAGCAAAAGAGCAGCCTTAGGGATGCTCTAACTTTGGCAAGGCTGCTACAAATTTACATAGAGGGCCAGACAGGCCCCCTGGACAACAGGAGGATATGGGAGTGCAAAGCTGAATGAAAGCTCCCTTTGCTGTCCCTCTCCGAGATTTCAGGCCAATCATGTAGTTTTCAATCAATAATTGATATGCTAATTATGGCCAGTCCCAGGTTTTCTGTAATATCATGCTACCACAGGGGAGATGGGTTCTGAAGGGACCCCTGGCCTCTCATTACTTGGGCAAGCAGTGCCTGTGAATACAGTGGAGGTGATGACTTCAGCCTTGTGAGGAGTAAGAGGAAGTGAGCATGCAACTTCCAGTGCTTTTTTGTACTTCAGAGTTTGGCCGTGGACTGGTATTGTTGAAAAGGAGGCTGATGGAGTAGAGGAAAGAGCAGTGGTGACTGTAGCCCTCCTCGGCTCCAGATGAACTTTTAAATTATGGTCATTTTGCAAAGTAACACTGCCCCCTGCTCTAGCTGCTGGCCTGTCCAGTGAGGTGTGGGTGCTTTCCCTGGAGCTGTGGCTGCTTTGGAAGCCCCATTCCTCTCCCTCTTTTCTGCCTCCTTCCCAGATCCCAGACCAGCCCGCCCTCAAAAATCCTCACCCTCATCCCTACCTGTCTCCCCAGCTGCCATACTCTCCTCTTTCACCTGTAGGGTCCTCCAGTAGGCTGTTCACAGCCACTGCCTGAATTCCATTCCTGACACCCACTGTAAGGTTTGGGGACTGGATGTACTGCTTTGGCCTATTCCTGCTCCCATTAAATCCCTTTGATTTCAGTGGAAACAGGACCAGGCCCTTTACGTCTATTTCACAGTGTTTAGAATTCTTTCCAGGGAATGTGTTTAAATAATGTCTTCAAGATAAATGGTGCCCTCAGATACAGTTATCCAGGGACCACCCAAAAACCACCCTGCAGACAATGCCCACTGAAATCACTGGGAGCTGAACATGTGAATCCAGCGGTAGAATTTAACCCTTTGAATTTTGAAATCTTTGCATGCATTGCCTTCTCCCTATTCAGTCCTACAATATGTAGTGATTTCACCCCTAAAGCGCTGACAAAATTAAAAGAGAGATTAAAACCAGGTTTCAGTGGAGAAGGGTTCAGATTCCCATCTCTGAAAAACCCACCCTGCAGCTTGGGTTCTGGATCTAATAAAAAGCAGGAAGGGGACTATTTTCAAGGTCCAGGTCAGATGTGGCCAAAATCTCTCAAGAACAGAATGCAAGAGACTGGTGCCCTTAAGTCCAAGCCGTAATCTTGATTCAGCCTCAAACCCAAACTTTGCATAATGACAGGTTTCAGAGTCTCAGCTGTGTTAGTCTGTATCCGTAAAAAGAAAAGGAGTGCTTTTCTTTAAACCCAAATGTGAACCTAAGGCTAAACCTTACGTGAATCTTGACTGGGATCCAAATGCTGCCTCTTGGGTCTTTCTCCATACAAAACAGCTTAAATGAGAAAAACTAAAATAAACATGCAGCCTTTAGGAGAATCCCTGCTGGAAACAACCTCATGTTTTATTAACTTATTTGTATGGGGCAATTTGTTAATAATTGATGAATGGTGTGTTGGCAGAAAGTGAGAAACTGACAGCATTAGGCATTTGTTTGCAAAGTGCCATAGAATGCTGTTGGGACCTGGTAAATAAATTAATGGAGAAAAATCTCATCACCTCACTCACCCTACTAGCTCTGCTGAAGTCAGTGGTATGAGGTATTTATATCAAGCAATCAGGAATGAGACCAGAGGTAAAGAAGTAGAGTTGGGGCACCTATTCTGAAATAAACAAGCTCCTGCAAGGCTTAGCGGTCTGCCTGGTGATAGAATAGCTTCCATGAAAAACAATCCTGACTTTTATTCTGGGTGGGGAGAGAAAAACAACTCCTCATTCTGTGGACTAGGGATGCTCGCACGTGCCAAATCAATATTACACTGCAGCAGTGTACTTGGGGCCTGATCCAAGTTAAATGGAAAAACTCCCATTGGCTTGAACGGTCTTTGGGCCTGACCCTATCACATTATGACTTTGCATATATATGTCACGTATTAACACTTCCAAAAGGCGGCAGTCATGTCAGAACCAGACATTAAACAAATTTATACATACACGCTGCTAGGTCTGTTCCCCTCCACAGGGATGAGTCTTATTATGGGATTTCTTCCAGGCTCAGGCTCTGAGCCCCAGGACTCTGATATAAGTTTGTAGTGGGCTTGGTCCCTGCTGAACTCGAATGGGCAGTGTCATTTCTCATCACTACATTTAATAATTCATGTTAGCCCAGGCCTAATGTAGGCACCAATTCAGGAAAGCATTGCTATTCAGGACAGCATTTAAGCCCATGATTAAATCCACATGAAGTCAATGACTAAAGCAAATGTTTAAAGTGAAATATTTGCTTAAATGCTCTTCTGAATAGGGCTGGACTTAATTAGAGTCTTAAGTGTTTTCATGCATCAGGCCATAGTATGAGGGGAAGTTTCAAAAAGAGCTCGACATTGGCCTCAGTCTGCTCTCACAGTGTGTGCAGTCAGGCCAATGCTGAGAGGTTTTGGAAATCACATCCTATATATACATTTTTTAACTTAGTACACCGTCACTTAAGGTGATACATTACACTAATAGACCTGTTTGGCTCTCTCTCGAAGGATAATAAGGCATGGAATAACTTGTTTCTGAGACCAAAATTGCATGTACTCTGGTTTATAAGCAGCTTTGTAAAAGATCATGCTATCATCGACTACATTTAAAGTACAGTCATTTGTACATGGTAATAGCATGTTAAACAAAATGTACACTTAAAGAAAATGGAAAACACAAATGTTAGCTTGGAATATTCCTTTCATTTAAAAGTGCTGTCCTGTAGTTAAGGATCTAATCCTCCTGAACGCTCCAATCAGTGAAGTTACTTTCTTGACTAGGCTCTAAACATTGAAGTGCATATACTGTCATCAGCCAGGAGATTCTCCTAACTAACTTCCCTGCTCAGTGAAAGGGAATAGACCCTTGCAACCAACAGAAAATGTACCTATAGGAAGGCAGTCTGCAAAAATCTAAACTAAACACCACATGTTCAAGTGTTTGTGGTTAGTAGAGTCAAACAAGAAATGACCCAACATAATCTTCCAAAATGTTCGGGGGATAAGAGTACTGATCTATTCAGAGATTTTTTTTCTCAATCCTGTCTCATGTCAGATTGAAGCTGTTTAGTTTGGAAGCCGAAGGCTTTGCCCTGTTAGGTGCTCGAAGGCTTTGCCCTGTTAGGCGCTATTCTATCTAGTACAATAGCATTATATGACTTTGAGACATATACCTAGAAATGATTCCAGTGGCTCTGCTCTAGGACCAGGGCTGTGCTCTATGATACTATATAATCCCTTGTCGGACAATCCAATTGATCTTGTTGCCTGCTTTTTTCCATTGGTGAAAGACAATTTTGCTGTCTGACCTTGCAGATTGATTCCACCAGCACTCCAGTTTCCTACAGCAAGGAAATCAGAACCCTTGGGAGATCTACAGTTTTAATTTCACTTCCTGATGGCTGTCACTCCTAGAAAATGGTGTCGGAATGTTCCTTATCATGTCTGCAACAACAAGGCTCGAGGCTGCTAGAAATGACCTCACAGGATGGTCTAGACAGCACTTTTGCAGCACTGCAGCTCCACATCCTGGGGATGCTCTCTCCAGACCACTGGGGTAACACATTGTTCTGTGTAGTGGTAGTTTGAATCCTTTGTTTTTTGTCCCTCCCCCCCAGTATTTGTTTTGGCACTGTTCTGAAGGAAGAGTGAAGTGGTCTCCATGCCCTTGATCATTACAGAAGCAGTCAAGTTCTCGTCTCTTTCAAAGAGAGAGATGTGCTTCCTTCAAGAGCACCAGTGAATGTCTTTTCCCAAAGCAATGTTAAAGCACAGGTGACTGTTAAAGCACATGCAGCTCATGGGTTACCCCTTAATATAAAATACCAATATGAAAAAATTCTCCACCACAAATTCACCAGGTGAAATTTAGCACAGGATAGGTGTGCTATAATATATCACAGCCCTCCACCAGATCATCTTGTCGCTGTCTGCATAACAGACATAATGTGAAGGAGCTGCGCAGCCACAATGGAGTCCAAATAGTAAATGGTTACTGAATATATACAACACACTAGCCCTAGCTGCACATATTATATTACTCCTGGGGGAATTCTGCGCAATGCAGAATTTTGCAGAAATTAACGTTGTGCCTGCAGAATTTCCTTTTCCCCCAACAGAAATGGGCTGCAGTGCTGCTAGCCACCATTAGGGGCCACTGTACTCTGCAGAGCCCAGCTTGCACATAGAAGACCCTGCTGGGGGGAGGGAGAGGGAGCTAGAGGGTTCCTGGCAGCTGCAGTTTCCAGCATGCCCTGAGGGAAGGAGTGGGTGGCATGCAGGAAACTCTGTGCAAGCCTGGAAATGAGCATCAGGCTGTTTCTCCCTCTGGATCCCTGGGTGCTGTAGAGGGAGGGGGATGGGTGTCTGGGCAAGGGGGGGCCCCACAGCTGGGCTCTGGGGGGGAGGATGCAGGTGTCTGGGCAAGGGGGGGCCTGCAGCTGGGCTCTGTGGGGGACAGGATGTGGGTATCTGGGCTGCGGGGGCACATTTGGACTCTGGAGAGAAGGGGGTTCAGATGTATTGGCTGGGGGGGCCCTGCATGTGGGCTCTGGGGGGGGAGGGGTTGTGGGTATCTGGCCCCCCCAGCTGGGATCGGGGGGGGGGGGGAAAGAGGGCAGCGAAACAGGAACTGGGTTGTTATAGGGGTTTCTTTAACTCTCTACTCCCGGGGGAATTTTTGGGTGGGTTTGTATCGTTACAGACATACTTGCTGACAGTTATTTTGAAATAAATTACCAAAATAATTGAAATTGGCATGATTATGTAGTGTTATTTTGACAAATAAAATTTGCACAATTAAAAAATATTGTGCGCAGAATTTTTAATTTTTTGGTGCTGAATTTTTAACTTTTTGACGCAGAATGCCCCCAGGAGTAATATATACTCACTGCTCCTCTGGTGGGGTTCTAGTGGGTTCTAATATGTAGAACTCTCTAAGTCCCACTAGTGGGCTCATAAGCTATTTAGAGGGCTACCACTCTATTCCTATAAACTACATCCACCATTTATAAATGCTTTACATAGTGTGGCTACAACATACAAATTAGGGTATTTCAGAGGTACTGACAGAATATGGTAACCCTGCCATGAATCCTATCCAGTTTCATTACTAGCACACTCATTTCCAGGTATAACATTACAGAAAGAGCCTAGAAATTGCTGACCAGGCTTTTGAATCAACTGAAGAAGACAGGAGAATTCACCCACCCAAAGAATCTAACCCAAATTTTAGAATGGACTAAGAGCATGCTAGAATAGGACTCTCTTAATGTGTATTTTCTCATATAGCCCCTGATTTAGCTGAATATTTCATCACATGCTTAACTATAAGTGTTTTGCTGCATCAGCGCTGTAGTATAAATATGTTCAACACAGATGTAATATGGTGTCTCAATTCATTAATTTAAGAAACTCTGAGTAACTTGGCCTTACATTTAGGGATGTTGTTTTTCTAGCTTTTTATCTGGAAGTCACTTGAAGACCTTGTACAAACTGTCTCTTCTTTCATTTTTTAAAGTAAAATATAGTACTGATCAAATAAAACTCTATTTAATTGGCTCTCTGTTTAATCAAAGGTGGCTACTGTAAGAAGACATCTATTTAAGCTGTGAACATTATCACTGCTCAGGTGATGTTCCCAAGTTCACCCAGCCAGTCAGTGGCAGAGCCAAGATTAGGAGGTCAAGAGTTCCTGACTCTGAGTCCTACACAGACCACTAGGCAAATCTGCCTCCCAATGGCCCTGATTCTGGGCCACATTCTAGCCCCTTTATGCTGCTCCTGTGGACACCCCAATGCTGATGAATTCCCCAGATGCTTTAGGACCAAAGAAGAGACACTATGCCACACCCAATTTAGGCATATGCCAAGAGCATATGAGGGGTTGTAGCCAGAACAGAGTGCTCTGGTTACTCAGGGCAACCTGGTGGCCCCTAGCTGGCCACCATAACTTAGAGCAGTCTCTGGCGTTTGGGCAGCCCCCCAAAATTCAGAAGGCACAGAGGTGGCAAAAAGCCACCTTTGCCTCTCATCTGGGTTTTGCCTGCTATGTTCTGCTGCTCAGGAGATGCAGCAAAAACTGAGGCTCAGTGAAACCACTTCCATGTTCCACTTCAACCTTTTTATAATGGCACATTCTGGCAGAGGTGAGTTGCAGGGATAAGCTGAAGCAAAACACTGACATATCCCCTATTTAACCAAAGAATATTTTGCAAACTAATAAGGAATACCGTTTTTATGATGTGGTAGAATATGTTGTTTGTCACAAAGGAATGTCCAAAATCCTCACAAAACTCCCTTCCCGTATCATCCACTCTTTAAAAATTGTATCACTTTGTTAACTGGTTTTATGGCTACAAGAGTTTACCATGGAATAAATAAGAGAGAGCATCCTTGTTCTTTTTAGTAATATTTTCCCTTATGACTCATAATCAGCTACTGCACGCAGAAGTTAGACTGGAAGACAAAAATTTCTGAAGTTACTCTGAGCCTCCCCTCTGATGATCAGATCTTGGTACAGTCCAAAGAAATTTCAGGTTAAGAAGCCAGGGACTCTTTGTTTGCAGTATTGATTTTGGAGATTTTGTTTGCCTGACAGCTCAGGAGCAGAGACTATATAAGCCAGGTAAGTGCCAACATTAATAAAGCTAACATGTGTTTAGTGGGTTTGCTTCATCTGTTACCAGAAACAAAACTCTCTTTATAGTAATGATAATCACCACTTCGATTTCACTTTGATATCCACAGTAAGAAAATGCTACTTTAAACACAGTAACATACATACTTTAGATAATCATGGCTGGGTTTGATACTGAACTCTGATTGAGGCTTTTGTAAATGATAGATTGTAAAAGCATGACTACCCAGTTACTTCTTCTGAGATAACCAGTCTAATGTTACATGGAGTCTGACTGTTCTACAGGTGTGACTTCTACACAGACAAAAAAAATCAGAAGGGCAAGTGTTGATAAACAATGTGATTACAATTTCACAATTAAACCAGTTTCACAGGGGTATGGAATTGCACCTTCTTTGATTTCTTAAAAGTATGGTCAGTTCTTGTTGGGGACTTTTCTATTGCAAGTCTCACATGGGCATTTTAAATCTTTCTTTAAAAGAGATGTTGATAATATCTAGCAAGAAGTAGGTGCTTAGCATCATGGATAAGTAAGCATTCAAAATAATTTAACAAGAATACCTGCTATTCATGGACTCACTCACAATCATTAATTGTCATGGTCATCGTTAAAACTGAATACGATGTGAAAGCAGGAATAAGAGTTTTTAGGAATTGTGAAGACAGAATTGCCTGCTTTATTTTCAAGCAGAGAACATGTCTAGAAGGATTCCACAAACATTTCTATTGGCACACTTTCTCTAGTTTGTACACTTACTCTTAATGCTATCCTGGCTTGCACTAGTGTTAATTGCAAATATATCATCATTCAAACATGCTTGATTATTTCCTTCCCAAATCAAGAGTGTAGTCTAAGGTTCTGACCCAGTGCTTCTGGAATTAATTTGAATAATAACTAACTAATTGTGGCTGGTTTTATGACCATTGGATAAATCACTTAGGGGCAGCTTTTAAAAGGCATTTGGGTACCTAAAAATTGAGATAGGCACCTAGGTATTTTTGAAAATTCCATTAAGCACCTAACTCCTATTTGGTGCTTTTGAAAATCCCATTAGGCAATTAAATGCCTTAAAATCTGTCCCTTAGCCACTTTGGCTCAGATCCTCAAAGATATTTAGATACCTAAAGATTCAGAAAAGTGCCTAACGGGATTTTCAAAAGCACCAATGAGAGTTAGGCACCAAGGTATTTTTAAGTATCTGGACCTTCATGCCTTAATTTTCCCATCTGTAAAAAGGGAATTACTCTGCTGATCTGTTTAAAGGACGGGTTGTTAGGAATAATTTAATAGAGTTGGGTTCTACATAATGTGCGAGGCACCAAACTGGGTGTGATTTGGGGCTACGCCCCTTCAGAGAAAACAACAGGAGACAAAAATACAAAGTATCTCAGCTGTATTTTTTCGTGAGCGGAGATTAGCATGCTACGCTCCTACTTTCTGAATACCTGAGAAGTAGGACAAGAAAAATGCTTGTATAATCTCCTTAAGACTCAAACTTGGGTAAATGTATGTCTATAATATTTACTACTATGTGTACATTCTGATGTAGCTTTAAAATGGATAAAAGGTCACCAATGCATACACAAAACATGATCATAGGTATACACATTCCTTTTAAGAAGGTACTCCATACGTGAGAATAGATGCAGTGCATTTGCCTTAGAAGGGATACAATGGTAAGTGGATTCTGTGTGTCCGCATGTGTACATGAACAGCAGAAATGTGCTGGTACTTCCCCCCGCTGCCCATGTAGCTTTGATTCATGCACCATCCTTTTCTAAAATGTGCCCGACTTTTCTGCTGAATCAAGCTCTTCTAGATCCTTCTACTCCTTCACACATGGAGGGACTCAGAGTGGCTGTGACTGAAAGAGTGGCAGCATGGAGTTCCATAATCGCCAACTCTTTTTTGACACGTGTGGAGTTTACTTGGTTTGCAAATTCAAATTTTTGTTTTCTAATGGCCAGCCCTGGAAACTCAGTCTGGGCTTTGAGAATTCAGCTGGGTTCCTTCCACCTTGTGCATCATCACCAGTAATAGAGGTCCTTAGCTACACCTGAGGAGCCCTATTATCTTCAGCTCAGCTCTGAAGCACTTGAGTAACCTCATTAGCATGAAGTGAGTTTACAAATTTGTAACTGATGACATAATCCAGAGATAATAGGGTTGCACAGATGTAGCCTAGGGCCACTTTTGTACTCTCCTGCATTTATATAGCACATTTCATCTAGAAGGATCTCCAAATGTTTGCCAGCTGTGTATACAGCTAGGTTGTGACTTCAGACACTGCCTGACCAAGAGATTGTGCATAAACTCCATCTCCTCAGGAGTAGCCCTGGGAGGGCTTGTGCTTCCCTGGCATACATGTGATTCAAATTTCCATCCTGCTTTCACCTTGAGCCTAGAGATTAATTTACTGCTGGCCAGTTCCAGAAGTAAATTACTACCCACTCCACAGTAACAAGTAGTGGCATGGTACCAAGGCTCCACCCATTCCCCCATCTACTCCCCATCCACTTTCTCCAGGGAAGGTATAAGCAGGCAAGAAGCCCTGTTTATTGTTGCAGACCTGAACCCCAGTTTGGGTAGCCTGTGAAGGAACATAATAATACTTGTAGTACAAGTCACAGTCTAGCCCTTAGGAATCACTTCACCCACTGCTGAAAAATTCCCTCCTGCTACGTTCATTAAAAAAATATTCAGACAGGGTGTATCACATGAATATAAACCATAAAACAAGCTATAGGGTCCAATTCATTCTTGCAGAACTTCAGTGAAGCAGATGGAGTCACATCAAGGATGGACTTGGGCCATGAAGCTTCAGTTACCCTTCAAACTATAGTGTTCTTTGTAACATAAGCCTCCTCTCTCCTAGCTCCCAGTCCATAGTCAGTGTAGGGGCAAATTAATAGGGCCAGAAAGGACCATTGTGATCACCTAGTCTGACTGCCTTTATAAGACAGGCCACAGACCTTTCCCCAAATAATTCCTTTTGAAATCATACATCGTCATAGTGTGATCAAAAAGAAAAGCTTCATTAGAACATCATAATGTAGCTGTGGCAGAGCTGTTGCTAGTTTTGGTACCTCCCAGTACCAGAAAATGCATGTGCTCATGTCCTTCTTCACCTTCAGAATTAAATCTGGCTGCAAATGGAAAGTTCACTAGAGTCCCTGACACCATCTACTGATAGCAGTTGTTGCTGTTTCCCTTGGTAATGGCCAGTCCCATCTGGTTACCTCTGGCCTGGTGCTGTTGTCTGCATAGTACCATCCCTCTCCTGTATTTCCCCAGTTGGTCTGAATATACAGGATAAAGGACAAATATTCTCACTAGAAAGTTTAAGGCAAGACACTGTAGCTAGTTTTCCCCTTTGTAGACATACAGCAAGAGGACTGCCATAACTGTGCAACTAAAAATGCTTGGCACCTATTGGTTTATTTGGTTACACAGCCTTACACTCACGTGTGTCTTTCCCTTACAGCATTTCTTCTACTGAACTAAAAGCTAGTTTTGGATAGAGAAACCTTCACATGCTTAAGAAAGTACCAAGCTATCTAATAGTTAACCACATATTTTCTTTTCAATTTTCTTTTCTAACAGAGTGACTTACTGCTGGACAAGAAAAGGGATAATGCTTCAGGTCAATTTAGCTACCAGCAGAACTCAGATCATGTAATATAACTTGGCAAGTCAGCAAACATATGAAAATGTTTCTCTTCAAAATGGTTCTGAGCAAAGTACAGATTTCACAACTGCTTTGAATTTAGCCAGGCTGTTAGTACAGACTTGGAAAACCATCACTTTATAAAGCCCTTAAATCTGAGCAAATAGAAACAAAGCACTGTAAAATTCTTTTCCTTGTTTCCTGGAACCTCTTTACATTAGGAATCTTTCAGGGAAGTAGTTCAGAGCTAGCAGTAATTTAAAGCTTCTGGCTGCAAAACTAGTTTACTGGTCTAGTTGTTGTGAAGTGAGTTTTTGGAGTGCATGCTACCAGGAAGAGATGCATGTTGACTAAAATACCAAAAGGGTATGTGATCTCAATCAAATAGCTGGCTTTTTACTTTGCTTGCTCATTGCTTGTGAGATTCTTTGTTTTTTAAACAGGAGTAGTCAAAGGAACAAAGAAAGTTTTTTGGCACAAAAAACTTTTTGGGGGTGGGGTGGGGTGGATGAAACAAACTGAAAATCTTGACTTGGGCTGTGAAAAATGATTGAACTCATTTAAAATCTGGGTGCAATGGCGGTCTAGTTCCAGTAGCCCAACTCCTTAAAAGTTCTGCAGCCCTGCACAGATGCTATTCACATATCTGTCCCTACCAGCTAAGCCCCCTCCACCAGCCAGATGAGGGAAGTACATGAAGGTCATCTCAAAAAGCTTAATGGAGCATGGAATAAAAAAATTTTGAGACGGGGGTGGGGGGTGAGGGGTTTGTTGGCCTAAGTCTGTCTTCTGTGGTCTTCACTATAGGATTCAGCTGGAAGGAGAGAGAACTCTTATCCAAAACCATGCACAATTGCAGAACAAATACAATATATATGTGGCTAAAAATTCTCCCTTTTTGTGTTGGCTTTTATGTGGAAGCACGTGTTTGTTAATTCTGTGTACAGAACAGTCTGTCTGGATATATAATGAAATAAATGCATTTCCAGTAAATCAGGCCCCTCTCTTTGAAGATAGATCCAGTTTAGAAGGCAGTGATTGTTGCAGCCTCTCAGAGATATGTTGGCCTGCAGAATTGAAAAGCAACTTTGTGCTTATTTTTATGAAGATGAAAACAGCCTTTGTGACTTCACTGCAACTTCATTGCTATAAAAAGAAGATATGCTTGTAGACAGCAAAACACACCCGCTGTGGATATCTGTGCTTAAAGGACATCATTTAAAAATCACACTTCTTTCTGAAACATTCTAACCTACATGGGACTACTTAGTCACACCTGTGATGACCAAAACTAGCAGATCAGCAAAGAAATATTTTTCTCCATTATTTTCAGCATGTTTACTGTGTGCATTTGACAGTGCTTTGTGTATAATAATTCTGACTGTTTTCCCTGCATGAGCAGTTAGTGAGCTTTCTGGTTTTGTTTTTGTGGGTCTTCTACACAGCACCAGGGCACAGAAACTTAAAAAAAAAGGTTATTGTAAAACCTTAAAACTCAGCAGGGGCACTCAGAGGGATAGTGCCTGAAACTGTTCTTAAGTCTCCTTAAACAGATTGGATTTCAGGTTGATGGCCCTTTAATTTTAGAACCACTGATGGTGCCAGGACTCTATTTGCAGCTATGCTGAATGTGATTTAGCTCTGCACTCTCGCTCCAGCTGGGGAAGTGTGGCTAGATAGTAATTGTAAGTAAAAATCAAATAATACTGTTCTCTTGCAGTTAAAATAAGGAAGGGGCCATGTGAGCAGGATCTTATCAGAAAGGAGAACCGCCTAGACTATCTTCACTGTCTGTGCTGATGAGTTTATTCCAGTCAAAATCTCCTGGAAAGGAACCGTTTAGAAAAAGTCTTCCAACCCTGATGCTAGTTCCTGAGAGGTGCTTAGCATCCTCCATTCCAGTCGGTTTCAACAGGAGTTGTGGGTGCCCAGCACCTCCCCGAATAAGCTTTCAGGTCTGCTGCTTGTTTGTGTTGTACTGGGTAGGGAAGTGAATGAGGCTTGACATTCCATTGTCTGGAAGCTTAGCTTGGAGAGTCTAAAGAACGTAAAAGTAAAGAGCACCACTGTAACTTGATAAAGCCAAAGGGGGGATAGCTTTACTAGAGTCGATTGACCTGCAGGATTTTTCTGTCTGAAGGACTTGCTTTCTTTATTTGCTGCAGCCCAGCCTATATAGCAATGCTGAGGAGGTTCTCAAATTGTAGTCATATATTTTAGGACCAGTCATTAGCCAGCATTACACAGATGTTTCTCATCACATGACAGCGTACTGAGCCCTAGTCCAAGGCACACCGAAGAGGTTGCCAAGCCTTGCTGTATTTGCTTGTAAGTCCAGTAAGTGCCAGCAGTGTAAGGTGTAAATATTTTATAGTAGCTTACCAAGGGACTAGGGGGTACGCTGTTGAAACAACATCCTTTGGCCCATGGCAATATCATCTGTTTCCTCCCTCCCTCCCCAAGTCACTGTCGTATCTGAGCACCTCATTATCTTTAATATAGTTATCGTCACAACACAATGCCCCTGCAAGGTAGGGAAGTACAGCTAGGGAACATACTCTCAAAGGTGGATGTTTTACCCTCACTGAAGTAGCAGAAATCAGTTGGATCCAGGCTTCAGCCTTTAGGATCTGGCTCTAAATGACTTGCCCGGGGCCACACAGGGCATCCGTAGCAGAGAATTGTACGAGTGACTCCCAAATTTCAGGCTTACAGCCTAACTCCTGGGCTTCCTCACTAGTATGCCTAATAACTAGCAAAACTGACTCCTTCCAACACCGCTGCCCTGTAGACCCAGCCAGCTAGGCAGCTACTGGTTAGACTATGTTCTTTATTGTATGACTGCCTTTATACATTGCTGCAATATAAACTCTTGTGTAGTAGTTGGGGCGGGATTTTAATCCTGAAAGGATTGGAATTCCCATCCAGTACAGCACACCAAGAGGGGGGATGGGTAAAGTCATTAAAAACCTAGCTCTGTGAATTATGCAATGACAAGTTGAAAACCTTATCCCCCTGGAACAATTTTAAAAACAAGCGTATCTTGCAAATAGACTCATAGTTTGGGATCTTAGTCCGCCAGTGGAGACTTTTTAATTAGAGAACGTCAATGAGTGTTATTATGAGGTAATTATCTCTATTCCATTCAAATTAGAGTAATTAATTTTTCTCAGCTCTCGCTCTCTTTTTTTAATTGGTGAAGTATTCTGCACTTGACTTTGAAGCAGGCAGGGGCTGTGGGGGAAGAAGCAAATCTACTTAATATTCCTGGTCTTTGGAGACCAACTGCCAAGTAGGGTATCTTCTTTCAGGATCATTAATGAGAAGAGAATTGCCCTTAAGAAAAGGGAAACTGTTTAGAAGGATACAGTAGCACTGAGCTGTTTCGCCCCTGAACAGCCAATATACATACTGTTCAGCTCGAAGGCAGTTTGTATTAACATAAGGAAATATCTTCCTCTTTGAATCACATAGGTGGTAAAAGGTCTAATCCTGAAGGGATTTGAAATACGTCCATTGACTTCAGTGGGGCCAGGATTTCCCCCAAAGTCTTTATACTTGTGCAAAACTCCCATTTGTTGTCAATGGGAGTTTTGCCTTAGTAAAGACAGAGAATTTATTAAGCAGGCACTTCAGGATTTGGCCCAAGAGAGCTAGAATGGAAAAGAAATACAGGATCATGGTCTATCACTTTTCTCGTGCAGGGTAGTCACCCAGTCTCTGCTGCGCCTTTCCACATACACTAACTAACATCAATACAGATCTAAAGAAAATCTGCCATGTTTAGTTACACCTTTGGGCCAGATTCTGGCTTCAGTCCATGTGCAAATAAATGCAACAATGGAGGATACACATCTGATATCAGATTGTTCCTTCCACTCCAGTGGGTGAAGGTGCTAACACCTGAAGAAGATCATTCTGATACTTTGATTAGACTTGGGTGAACTTTTTCAGATGAAAATTTTGTTCACTGAAAAATGCATATTTGAGACAATCAACACATCTTGCAAACTCATATCAAATTCACTGAATGGTTTAAGCTTGGGGGAAAAAAAGAAGAAAATTTCCAAGAAGGTCAAAATGTTTTGTTTTGACATTTTCAAAATGAAATGTTTTGATGGTTTTTTTAATTCAAAATGTTTATTCATTTAAAATTTTTGCTTCAATTTTATTTTTAATAATCGTAAAATGGTAAGAAAACCTGAAATGAAATGTAACGTTTCAGGTCAAACAGAACATCTTGTTCAACCTGAAATGAAACTTTTTTGGCTTTTGCGTTTTTGCCCCATAACCAATCAATCAGTTATTTGCCCAGCTCTAACTGTAATTGCATGCCCTGTCGCATGTTATTGCTTCCTATACTCTACAAGGATGTTTTACACACACAGTATCCTCTACTTCAGTGACAGTATTTTTATTATTGCCGATCATGTCAGGGAAAGAGGAGGATGTGGCCCTGAAAATATGAGGGAAAGAAAAGGCAAAGATTCGCCATACAAGACATTCCAAGCAGAGTGTGTTCGTAATCACCCCCTCTTCTCTCCAACAGCCTGGCTGTGTAGAAAATGGGTCTGGCAAAATGTTATAAAAGCCATAGACAATCCTGAATAATTTCTGTTAATAATTCCTGGTTTGTAGCATGTTTACTGCAAATATAATACTTGAGCTGTGTGATTGGTCACCTAAATCACATGGCATGTTTGTGTTACCTAATTGCATAGTCATAACTCTTAGAATCAATGCAAACACAGAAAGCAAGTTTCCTATTCACTTTCCACCAATATTTTCAAATACCTGCTGCTTCTATGAACATTGCTGTCAGGAAAATCAATTTACTAAAATATCTGGAAAAAGCAAAAACAGCCAAAGCACATTCCTTTAAAAATTCAAATAGCTTCTTGTGGAAATTGTGTTGCAGTCTTCACCCACCTCTATTCTTCACTATTCATGCATAGAAGTCAATTAGCGGGCCCCATTTTCTACCTGGCTATTGGAGAGAGGAGCGGGTGATTACAAACACACTCTGCTTGGAATGGTCTTGTATGGTCACTTTCCAGGTTTATCTGGGTATCTCTTATTTAATCATCTCCCTGCCATTGTGATGGCCTGGGGCACCTCGGTCCCTCCTAGTCCCTCCCTGTAGCATATCATAATCTAGTCTCCTGTAGGCTGTAATATTTTGGTCTCATTTCAGTTGTTGGGGTTAAGGTGCGGGTGCTGGGTGGTGTTTAGTGACCTGTGATATACAGAAAGTCAGAATAGATGATCTGGTGGTCCCTTCTAGTCTTAAATCCTATGACTCTGAATCCCACCAGATGGAAAGGAGACAAAAACCTTCCCAGGTACTCTAGTTTGGGAGCACACACCCACTCTGTTCAGAGTTTACCTTCCAAGAACCCTAGAACCATGTGCCAAGAAGGAAATGCCATGCACCTGCTCTGTCCAGAATCTTCGTCATTATTCTTCCTGATGAGATGCATCCTCAGAGTTCTCTCCTACTCAAAAATTAGGGCCTGTGTAATATCCGAAAAGATAAATCCTTTTAAGACTTCATGATCTAACCCCAGCCTAATCTAATTTGTAATCCACCTTTTATCTGACATCAGTCTATAATTTTGCCCAGAACTACTGGTTGTGCAATCTGTTTGTTTTAAGAGCATGACGAGGGGGGAATCTCTAAAACACTCTAAAGTGGGTTCCAAATTTACACAAACTATTAATCTTAATCTAGGCTGGACAGAGGACTATGTTTTCATCAGTGAAATCTTTCAAAGGTCAGAAGTATCATGAACTCAAGCAGCAGTGCATCAAACAAAGACGACTCTTTGAAGATCCTGAGTTTCCGGCATCGGATGAATCCCTTTTCTACAACAGGTGCCCCCCTGGAAGAGTGGAATGGAAGCGGCCAAAGGTAATTTACACCATTCGTGATGAATGGAGCCCAGTTTGTGCTACTCATCTGCAAGGTTAATAGAATCCTTTTAATTCCTATTTACCCTTCAGGGGTAAAATATAATTTACAAAACAATTCTTCTCCTCCCTGTCCTGCACCTCCTGCCCCCATTTATTTCATACAGTTGTAAGGTAGAGACAACAGACTTCCTGCATCAAATTGCTGTCCAGACTACAATAATGCCTTAGTATAGAAAGACACAATGTAAACTAAATGCTGTGCATGACTAATTGTGTTTTTATGGTTGATAACTCTCTAATATAAAACCAGAAATATGAGGTGACTATAATCTTAGTTCCATTTAAATCAATATTCTCTGAATTCACTGAAAACACTCTATCTGTAACAGATCACTCAATACAGTAGTATGTTCTTGGAGTAAAATATTAATTACCTGGGTCAGTCTGCAGAGAAGTCCCTTTTTGGACTACTGTGCTGACAGAAGTAGTACAATATGTGACAGACTTGGTCAATCATGGTTTCAATTTGTGATGTATTGAAAACTTTACCAAAATTACAAGCAATTACTTCTAAGTTTGTAAGGGGTTTTCTGGTCCTCCTTTCAGGCTAGGGGGCTCTGTAGGGAAATGTGCCAGCTTACAGGAAGGTGGCATGATTTGTGCCTCTCTGCCTTAGGGAACAGCCTGCTTTCTCTCTCTCTGTTTTTGATTCTTGTGTGTAAGGTTCTGGATTTTAAAAAGAAAGTAGTGTTATGTTGCAACTTTCCAGCAAGAGTATTTTATATAACATCTGTTTGTGTGCCACGAACATAACACACTTCATTATCTGTCACTTCTGGAATCCCCATACATCATAAGAATTGCCATACAGCATTCGATTCTATATCTGTTTCTATACCATAATATAGAAGTCTTAGTAGCTGAGTATCTTCCAGTAATGCATTAAGCAACATGACTACACATCTGTCACATGTTGTTTCTCTCATCCTCTCCTCAGAGGGAAAAGCGTGTGTAGAGGAGTGTCTTTTTTTGGTAAGGTATTATTTTTATTATAAATATACTTGTTGCTATGTGCTTATATTAGAGAAGGCAAGGTCAAAAAATGGCCGTTGCACATTGTGGAAGACGGTGAGGTTTATGATAGTCTTTAGTTCTTGGAGGAGTGAATTCCACAGTCTCAGGCTACCTCTGGAGAAGTTCTGTCTCCTGCACAGACAAGCTTTACTCTTCTTCTAGAGAGTTCCATTGTGCCAGAGTAGCACATCTGTTGACTATGGTCTTTGTCCCAAAGCTTTAGATGATCTTTTTGTTACTCTGGGCCAAGGGCCCAGGCCATGAAGTACTTTGAAGATAAGGACTGAGACCCAGGGTCCATCTAATCCAGGGTCCTGTTTCTGACAGTGTCCAGTACTACATTTTTTCAAAGGAAGGTGCAGCCCCCTACAGAAAATTTGGTAGAAAATTTTATTTATGCACATGCATACACACACCTTTTTTTTTTTTAACTTTCCGACGGAATTGAAATGTATTTTTCCCACTAGAGAATTTTACAGGGTGGTTCAAATAACCTGTAGAAAAGAACTCTACTATGTTCTTAATATAACTCTCTAGGTGTGTGGGTTTTTTAGAGAAATGTCTCTCAAGCCCCATTAAGTTCTATAGGGAAAATACCCCTAGTGGAAAGTTATAGAATAATCTGTCCAAAAGGGGAAATTTCCTCCTAACACCAGGTGGTTAGCTAGCTGATTTATACACTGAAGCATGGTAGTTCATACAGCTTATTTCTCAGGGATGGTGGAGGGGTCAAAGGAATAGGAATGAGGAGAGACATCATCTCATCAGCTGGGGTATATGCATCCCACAGTATTCTTGTCAGCAAGTTAAGGAAGTATGGGCTGGATGAATGCACTATCAGGTGGGTAGAAAGCTGGCTAGATTGTCGGGCTCAACAGGTAGTGATCAATGGCTCCATGTCTAGTTGGCAGCCGGTATCAAGTGGAGTGCCCCAAGGGTCGGTCCTGGGGCCGGTTTTGTTCAATATCTTCATAAATGATCTGGAGGATGGTGTGGATTGCACTCTCAGCAAATTTGCGGATGATACTAAACTGGGAGGAGTGGTAGATACGCTGGAGGGGAGGGATAGGATACAGAAGGACCTAGACAAATTGGAGGATTGGGCCAAAAGAAATCTGATGAGGTTCAATAAGGATAAGTGCAGGGTCCTGCACTTAGGACGGAAGAATCCAATGCACCGCTACAGACTAGGGACAGAATGGCTAGGCAGCAGTTCTGCGGAAAAGGACCTAGGGGTGACAGTGGACGAGAAGCTGGATATGAGTCAGCAGTGTGCCCTTGTTGCCAAGAAGGCCAATGGCATTTTGGAATGTATAAGTAGGGGCATAGCGAGCAGATCGAGGGACGTGATCGTTCCCCTCTATTCAACATTGGTGAGGCCTCATCTGGAGTACTGTGTCCAGTTTTGGGCCCCACACTACAAGAAGGATGTGGATAAATTGGAGAGAGTCCAGCGAAGGGCAACAAAAATGATTAGGGGTCTAGAACACATGACTTATGAGGAGAGGCTGAGGGAGCTGGGATTGTTTAGCCTGCAGAAGAGAAGAATGAGGGGGGATTTGATAGCTGCTTTCAACTACCTGAAAGGGGGTTCCAAAGAGGATGGCTCTAGACTGTTCTCAATGGTAGCAGATGACAGAACGAGGAGTAATGGTCTCAAATTGCAGTGGGGGAGGTTTAGATTGGATATTAGGAAAAACTTTTTCACTAAGAGGGTGGTGAAACACTGGAATGCGTTACCTAGGGAGGTGGTAGAATCTCCTTCCTTAGAGGTTTTTAAGGTCAGGCTTGACAAAGCCCTGGCTGGGATGATTTAACTGGGAATTGGTCCTGCTTCGAGCAGGGGGTTGGACTAGATGACCTTCAGGGGTCCCTTCCAACCCTGATATTCTATGATTCTATGGGGCAGCAGGTAGCCAGGAGCTAGTGGTATCACCATAGTCTATAATCTCACTATAGGAACAATGCTGAAAGCTTCCGAGCACCCTCAACTCCCATTGACTTCAGAACACGTGGAGAGTGCTCAGCAGCCTGCAGCAGCTTCCCCTCATTGGTACATAGCAAATCCCTTTGCTTCAAAGTACCACCCTCTCCTAGAGAACTGATCTGGGCTTCAATTAAAAGAGCTGCATCCTGACTCTCTGCAAAACCTTAAGAATCTGTGGAATTCTCAAGGACACAGCTGGGTTCCAAAGAATGGTGTTCACTAACTAGCTACAAGCAAACAAAGCCTCGCTCCAGACATACACTGCTGTTCCGCTGGCTGCTGCAATAGGAAATAGGAGGCTTGCTGTAGGGCTCACACTACTGAAAGGGATACTGCTCTACAGAGAGGTGCCTGAGAAATCGCAGAGAATCCATCTCTATAATGGAGTAGAATGGGTCTGACGGGAAATGAAATGGAAAGGAAGGGGGCTGCAATACTGTGGTAGAGGGGACGCCACCCCCAAAGGGGGCTTGTGGAGTCTTCCCTCTCCTCTGAGCCTTCTGAAGTTGGGTGTAAAAATGTCAGCAGGCCGCTTTCTCATCCCTCCTGCTGATATATGTCTCAGGTTCAGCACTATCAGGGCCCCTGGAAAAAATATTAGCCTGAGCAAATGGGGGTTTTCTTTTTTCTTTACGGATTATGGAGACCGGGACAACGTCCTGGCTGTACTGAGGTTGATAGAAGCTTTGCCATGGATTTCCATAGGGACGGGACTTCACTTGAGCCTTAGATGTTTTTAAAAGGGCGACTGTTGCCTGACAGTTTGCAATTAACACAGAAAAAATAATGGAGTCCTTGTGGCACCTTAGAGACTAACAAATTTATTTGGGCATAAGCTTATATTATGTGCTATAATATATATTCTTCTTACTGTATTTTTCACTCCATGCATCTGATGAAGTGGGTTTTAGCCCACGAAAGCTTATGACCAAATAAATTTGTTCGTTTCTAAGGTGCCACAAGGACTCCTCCTTATTTTGGTGATACAGACTAACACGGCTACCACTCTGAAACCAATTAATACAGAGACATTTGTACTGATGACTGCTCCTAGGCTATTTTATTAGTATCTGCCTTAATAATAATCTGCCTTAATAGGAACCAAATGTCACATTGTTCTCTTCTAGCTGCTGCTGACATGCTGTATGGTTTGAAGGAGTACTTGCGGCACCTTAGAGACTAACAAATTTATTTGAGCATAAGCTTTCGTCATCAGCCACACTATCAGAGGCTCGTTCACCTGCACATCTTCCAATGTGATATATGCCATCATGTGTCTCTGCCATGTACGTAGGTCAAACTGGACAGTCTCTACGTAAAAGAATAAATGGACACAAATCAGACGTCAAGAATTATAACATTCAAAAACCAGTTGGAGAACATTTCAATCTCTTTGGTCACTCAATTACAGACCTAAAGTTGCAATTCTTCAACAAAAAACTTCAAAAACAGACTCCAACGAGAGACTGCTGAATTGGAATTAATTTGCAAACTGGATACAATTAACTTAGGCTTGAATAGAGACTGGGCCTGGATGGGTCATTACACAAAGTAAAACTATTTCCCCATGTTTATTCCCCCCTCCCCCTCCCCCGCCCCCATTGCTCAGACATTCTTGTCAACTGCTGGAAATGGCCCACCTTGATTATCACTACAAAAGGGTTCCCCCCCCACACTCTCCTGCTGATAATAGCTCACCTTCAGTGATCACTCTCCTTACAGTGTGTATGGTAACACCCATTGTTTCATGTTCTCTATGTATATAAATCTCCCCACTGTATTTTCCACTGAATGCATCCGAAGAAGTGAGCTGTAGCTCACGAAAGCTTATACTCAAATAAATTTGTTAGTCTCTAAGATGCCACAAGTCCTCCTTTTCTTTTTGCGGATACAGACTAACATGGCTGCTACTCTGAAACCTGTATGGTTTGAGTTGCTGATATTATTTTATTTGGGTTCGTTAGTCAGTTTGCAGTGGGGGTTATGGTTTGTTAATTTTGCATTCCTGAAACTATTCAGAGTAGGACATGAGCAAATAATTCAGAGGGAATTAAAATAATTTTCAACTCTGCTGAACCATATGGCTTTCCAATGGAAAATGTAATTAGGTTATATTTGGACAGATACTGGGCAGCGGAGTGTGGAAACTCTGTAGTTGGATCCATTTAGTGTTTTCATCCTTAAGTGCAATAAGTTTGGTGCAGAGGTTCCAAGGATTTATTCAGTGTTCTCCTGTTTATTGGGGGTTTCCCCTCTTCTCTGAAAAGGAGAGAAGGGAAATGCTATGAAAGCACTGACTGAAACACAAAGAAATGAATTAATACAAAGAGGACAATGCTTCAGTGTCCAGAGGGATGGGAACGGAATCATTCTGTTTCCTTGGAGGTGAGCAAAAGATCTGATAACGATCCAGGGGAAGGCTTTGTACTGCACTTCCTAGGGGACACAGCATGGGAGTTGGAGCTCAAAGGTGCTTTAAGCCACCTTTTGCACTGGCCTGTGGGTCACTGTGGTGGTTGGCAAAAGTTAGCACAGCCCCAAGGGGCTAGTCCAAACCTTGCATGGCTGCCCATGAGCTGCTCCTGAGCAGAGACTAGCTAAAACACATCGTGCCTTTTCAGCCTTTATGACAGGTGGGGGGTCTGCACAGGAGGGCAGTGTAGATCTGCTCGAGTTGTTCCTATGTTGCCTCTGCACTGGAGAAATTCCTCAAGGGCCCTGTTTCTACCCACTGCCACAGCGGACAGAATCTGCTTTGCACCAGCTAAAACACAAAGTTTTCTCTTCCACTGCTTCCAAGTGGCCTCCTGTCTACCGTGTGGGATGACTCCAGTTCTCCACATTCTCACCATAAAGTAACACACAGAACACCCGACTTCCCTTGTATAAGTAGGGGCATAGCAAGCAGATCGAGGGACGTGATCGTCCCCCTCTATTCAACATTGGTGAGGCCTCATCTGGAGTACTGTGTCCAGTTTTGGGCCCCACACTACAAGAAGGATGTGGATAAATTGGAGAGAGTCCAGCGAAGGGCAACAAAAATGATTAGGGGTCTAGAACACATGACTTATGAGGAGAGGCTGAGGGAGCTGGGATTGTTTAGCCTGCAGAAGAGAAGAATGAGGGGGGATTTGATAGCTGCTTTCAACTACCTGAAAGGGGGTTCCAAAGAGGATGGCTCTAGACTGTTCTCAATGGTAGCAGATGACAGAACGAGGAGTAATGGCCTCAAGTTGCAGTGGGGGAGGTTTAGATTGGATATTAGGAAAAACTTTTTCACTAAGAGGGTGGTGAAACACTGGAATGCGTTACCTAGGGAGCTGGTAGAATCTCCTTCCTTGGAGGTTTTTAAGGTCAGGCTTGACAAAGCCCTGGCTGGGATGATTTAACTGGGAATTGGTCCTGCTTCGAGCAGGGGGTTGGACTAGATGACCTTCAGGGGTCCCTTCCAACCCTGATATTCTATGATTCTATGATTCCCTCTTCACAGAGAGCTTCTCCCTAGATCCCTTCTTAGAGCAGGGTGACTCTGCAATCGGGGGATGTGATTGCAACGTGTGTGGCCATTAATCTAGCTAGCAGGGGTACCAATAGCAGAGGCACTTGATGCGACAGCAAAGGCTTCAGCGTGGCTGTATGAGCCGGCCTGGCACACTGGGTAATTACTCAGGTGGCTAGTCCGCACTGAAGTCTCTACTGCTGTGGCTTCCCTGCTGTCAGTACATGAACCAGCTAGATTCAAGCTAGCTCAGGCATGTCTGCATGTGCAGGTAAACCCCTTGATTGCCATGTAGAGATACCTTAGCAAGAGACATGGGCCTGCAGCCTGAGCACAGGACAGGGAGCTAGGAACACCTGACTTCTGAACCTGGCTTTGACACTGACTTCCTCCATGGCCTTGGGCAAATCACATCAACTCCCTGCTTCAGTTTCCCCATCCCTAAAACATGGCTAATAATACCTACACCCCAGGGGTGTGGTAAGGCTGAATTTGCCAACATTTGTACAGTGCTTTGGCTGTGAAAAGAGCCATGTAAGTTCTAAGTAGTAATAGCTTTACTCTCAAGTCCTGGCTCTGTCTAGACATGCAAACATGACTGCCAGCCTGGTGTTCTATTTTTAGCATGCATTAATGCTAACCCCTTGCTTAATCCCTAAAACACTGGCACTTTCTAAGCAAAATTAATGCTAAGGAGGCCATGTCTATGGAGATATCTCTGCAGAGGTTTTGCTCTGATCTGCTAAAAATAGGCCTTCTAATGTGGCATTTTCCCCATCACTTTCTTCCTCACATCAGCACCTGAGAGATTAATGTGTGCTGTTTGTAAAACCCTGTCAGATTAGCAACAGTACCAGGCTACCCTGATTGCCATTAGTAACCTGTTTTTTAAAACATCCCTTGGGACGCAGAAGAAAGCCAATATGGTCTTGTTAAGTGTTATACCTGAGGATGAAGAATTTGATGAGATGAAAGGCACCATGTATCACACTGCAACTCCTCTGGTGACGGCTGGAACTCACAGCAGCATATTTACAAAGAGAGAGAGAGAGCTGGGGTTTCTATACAAAGGTTCCCCAGCCAATCAGCCATCTAGGGCCAAAAGGGCAAGTCTGTTCAATGCACTGTGCATTGGGTTTTTGCATTACTTGCGTGCAGAAGTGGCACTATGTCAGTGCAGCTCCTTTGGCTGAGTTACCGAAGTCTTCAAATTGTAGTTTAAAGACTTCAAGTTACAGAGAATTCACCATTAATGCTAGTTTAAACCTGCAAGTGACCCATGCCCCATGCTGAGGAAGGCCAAACCCCCCAGGGTCTCTGCCAATCTGACTTGGGGGAAAATTCCTTCCTGACGCCAAATATGGCAATGAGTTAGACCCTGATTATGTGGGCAAGACTCACAAGTGTCTTAATGGGCAGCAGGTTTAAAACAAACAAAAGAAAGTATTTTTTCATATAGCGTACAGTCAACCAGTTGAACTCCTTGCCAGAGGATGTTATGAAGGCCAAGACTATAACAAGGTTTAAAAAAGAACTAGATAAGTTCATGGAGGATAGGTCCATCAATGGCTATTAGCCAGGATGGGCAGGGATGGTGTCCCTAGCCTCTGTTTGCCAGAAGCTGGGAATGGTCGACCAGGGATGGATCACTTGATGATTACCAGTTCTGTTCATTCCCTCTGGGGCACCTGGCATTGGCAGGTGACAGGATAGACAGGATACTGGGCTAGATGGACCTTTGGTCTGACCCAGTAGGGCTGTTCTTATGTTAAGGCAGATACCTGGGAAAGAATTCTCTGGAGTAACTCAAAGCCTTCCCCATTAAGTGTCCCAACCATTGCTCATGCTGTAATGCAGTACTTGGTTGGTGGTGGGCAGCCACTGCACGAGAAAGGTCTAACTCTACTTGGCGTATCTAGCACTTTGTTCTCTACAGTGCATTGGTGCAGCATGGTCTGCTGACTGAGCATATCCTTGCCTTTGAAGAAAGCAGGCCAATCAACAGCTCCAGTTCCACTGACATCAACAGGATTTCTGGGCACTTGCTGCTTTTGAAAATCAGAATAGATCACCCTGTCATCTGCAAAATGGGGATATTAATACTTCATGGGGGAACTGATGCATAAGCAGTGAGGGTTCAGCTGTGCTTTTGAGGCACAGCCCTGCATTGGGAGCAAAGCAGAGACACAGTGCCACCAGGGGATCTGTGGGAGGCATTTTAAATGCCTTCCAGAGTTCCCCAGCAGGCAAGGAGCATGCTTCCTTTTACACCTCTTGATGGCATGAAGCTTGCTCCCTCCCTCCCCACTCTTGCTCCAGCGCTGTTCCATGAGACAGTGTAGTGGGGAACCAGGGCCATTGACCCATGTGCTGCCTTAGGGGTGCCATGAGAGTGTAGGCTCTGCAGTTCGGGTTGCCTCTTACGTGGGCCATGCACGGCTGGGGAAGCTGCTTGTTCCCTTCCCAAAATCAGGGCCTGGCAGGCACCGGCCCTGAATGTACGGAAGTGTAAGCAGTGTCAGGATGAGCTCCACCCTGACATCTGGTGGTGAGGTGTGGCAAGTTGTGGAAAAGAACTTCAGGGGCTGATCTCATTTGCATAGGCACACCCACCCCGCCTAGAATGAGACCATAGCTGCCCAAATGGTCACTTTGGCTGCTGTGGGATCCCCAGTGTCTCTGTTATTGGGGCAGGAAGAATAAATTGTTATTATCCTGATTATGGGAACTGTGCTTGGAACTGTATGTGGCCTTTTGTTATGATGGAGGGATTCACCATCAACTAAGTAGCACTCGCTAGGCAAGGGTCATGGGTTCCAAAACTCTGTGAATGGAGAGAGGCTGGGGACAAGTATTAATACTTGATGGCATGGGCCCCGGGGTGAAGGCCTTACATGCTAATTGCACTTCCTCCTCTCTCCACTGTAGAATATCAGAGCTAATTTTGATTTCATTAGAAGTCTAGTTATAGGCTGCTGAGCTCACTTTGGGCTAACAGTGCACCAGCACTGGGGCTCCCCTACTACAAGCTGAATTCACCTAAGAGCTGAAATCACTGAGTGTTGTGTTAAGTAGTGGGGGAGCCTGAAGATATATTGTGGAGCAGTTTGCGGGACGGCTGGAGTGCCTTGGGGACAGGCTGGTGAAGCAGTTCGTGGATGGCAGGAGCTGCTTGTGGGCCGCGGAGCTGAGCGAAGGAGTTCATGGGGCGGCTGGCGGAGCGGAGCGCAGCTGAGCGAAGGAGTTTGTGGGGCGGCTGGCGGAGCGGAGCACAGCTATGGGGCGGTCAGCTTCAGATCATGTAAGGTGCCTCTTACTCCCGTCCCATCTCCGCCCAGGTTGGGAGGTAAAGCTCCACAGATAAACTTTCGAACTCTGCGGCTGCCCTGACCAGGGACAGAGACTTTTGGGTCATTGGACTTTTGGGACTTTGGGTGATTTGGGGTTGCTGGACTCAAGAACCAAAGGGAAAAGGGCATGCCCCAATTTGCTTGGGGTGGGTTTTTTTTTGCTCATGGGTTGTGTTATGAATCCTGTTGGTGGTGTTTCCCCAACATAATGCCACATTGTTTCTCTCTGTTATTAAAAGGCTTTTGCTACACTCAGACTATGTGCTTGAAGGAGGGGAAGTATTGCCTCTTGGAGGCGCCCAGCGTGGGTGGTATATAGTTGTCCCAGGTCACTGGGTGGGGGCTCGAGCCGGTTTTGCATTGTGTTATTGGAATGGATCCCCTAGATATTGAACCCGGCCCTTGTTGCTGCCAACTCTGACGGGCAGAAGGGTTACAGAAGTGTGCTGAGATCCTGGAATGGAAGGGGCTGTCTGTGTGCTCGGAGAGCTGGTTGGAACATGCCAGTTGTCTTTCACAGGGAATTTTGACTTTTTTTTTTTTCAAAATGTCTTGCAAATTTGGGGGATTATTTTTACAAAATTGAAACCAAACCTCTTTACTGAAAATAAGGGGAGGGGAACCTGACTGAAACAAACGTTCTGAGAAAATCTTTGATTTTATTTTTTAAAGAAAAATCTAGCTTCCATTAAAAAAAAAATCAAAGAGAAAAATGTCCATCTAGTAGTATTCAAATCAACCCCTCCCGTTCAGTTTACCTGGAGTTTCCATTCTCCCTGCCAGCTTTTGAAGCATGGGGTAGAGTTAGAGGGAAGCATGAGCGTCCTCTGTGGGAAGCATTCGACTAACCCAGAGAATTACAGGGATTCTCTTCCCAGCCTCCTACTGGTAGTATGGTGTGTCCTCAGCTCTGTACCCACACTAACCCATTGCTGTTGGATGGAAATGCTGCCTACTCTTGGCGGTTATGGTCAGCACCAATCTCTAATGAACAGTTGGCACTTCACGTCTAATGAAAACACCAATGGACGCTGCAATTGGCCTGAGGGGGAGATTTAGGATTTTTAATTATTTAAACTAAAGTTGAGAAAGTTTAAGGCATCATCATCAGAGGCTTTCCTGTCAAAGGATATTAAATCCCAATTCTATCTTTGTCAGTGGTAAGCAGATAATAATGATGATTCCCCTGCTAAGAGAGAACATCCTTGATTATACATAGGATTTCCTTTCCGAATTATTTGTGGGGGAAAGTGATAGTCTGAGCCTCCAGAATGAGAAACTATAATTTGCTTCTCTGGGTTTCCCCAGTTGACCCTTTCTCAGGCCTAGCAGCTTACTGTGTGGTTGTAAACAGTGTTTTTGCTTTGCTCTGCACAGCAATGAATAGAATATAATCTGTGCCTTAGCACACTATAAAGACAGTGTGGGTTCTTTTCCTGGAAGATAACACAGAAACACTCCTGCTGGGAATGTTGCCGTGATGTTATTTGCCATCTCTCAAGAAACTGTGAGTCCCAGAGACAAAACAACACAATGGATTCATTTTCCCTCTCTTTTATTAAATACACATTAACGCCATCATGTCCAGGGTCAGATATTTAGCTACGAGGCTGGGGACTGCATAAACATGGTTCACTATTTGGGTCTCCTAGGTTTTTAAAAAGCTGCTGTCTTGTTTATGGCCCCAGTTCTCTACAACCCCAACTTGATATGGGTGAAATTCCAGTGCTTTCAGGGGGGTTACAACAACATACTACTGGTGTCAGAGAAGGGAAAGCCAGGCCCCGTGTGTTCAAAGTTCTGTACAGACACCAGGTACTCAGGTAGGCATGGTAAGTATTGTCCCTATTTTACAGACTGGCAAACTCAGGCAGAGAGGTGAAGTGACTTGCCCAAAGCTCTACAGCAAGCAAACAGCAGAGGTGGCATTAGAACTTGGGAGTTCTGGCTCTCCGTCCCAGTGCTCATTTTCTCAGGATTATGCTGGTCCTTGTAACTGCGCTGGAAGGGCTCTCAGTCATCCTAGCAACTAGTGAATAAAACCTCTGGCCCGTTGTGAGTGCTGACTTGGGCATTTGAAGCCCCTCCTGTTGTCAAGACTGGTTTTGGAGGAACATTACAGAGCTCCCTTTGAGGAAACAGTAGGCTTAGTGTTCTGACAGCAATTTGTCCCCCATGTGCCCTTTGTTTACAAAACACCTTGTCAGCTCTAAAGTTGGTGGAAGGAATTTAGCCCTTCCTCCTCTTCCTGTCTGTTTCATGTGAGCATGTGGGAAAGGGCCCTGATCTGAAAGATGGATTCAGAGCTGGCAGACTCCCAAAGCTTCCCATCTGTCTGCACTGACCTAACAATACCAGATAGGTTCAGAAAACACATCACTGCAAAGCCTCAAGCAATGGAAGTGCTTTTAATTGTTTTTAGTGACAGTCCCCTAAGAGCATCTGCATTTCACCTTTGAAAGTTGTGGTCAGCTAATGTGCAAATTAATACAAACAGCTAAGCCCCAAATGATGCCTCATTCGCATGTGTTGAACTATAAGCACATGCGGAATAGACAACTCTGGCATCGTGGATGTGTATTTCTAAATAAGCTCAGCTGAACTTTCATAGTGTTCAGGAATCTTTTTTATCTGGATCACAGGCCTGTTTTCTTTCAGCACATGGAGGCGTTGGAGAGAATATCAAATGTGGCCTGGGAATGCATATTGCTGTACGAAACCCAACCTCTACCAGTTTATGGTTCTTTTCTTCTTCTTCTTACTGGGGTACTCTGGTACTGAAATAAGGAGGAAATGGACTGCATTGAAGTAAAGGGGGGAAAGGACATCAGAGGACTTTAACATGCACTAATCTAATGTAAAGTTCCGGTGACTGCTTTTCCTTGCATCACAGGGGTCATAATGCTTCACACAATGATTGTTGTCCTGCACAAATGATATATGAAACATTGAGACTTATAGTATAACAACTATAAGACCATATACTGCCATTTAAAGGCACATTGATACATTAGTTGCCCTGTAAGGCAATTAAAGGGGCTCCTCGGGGATTATTAAATCTTCAAAATATTAGCTTAATAATTATCTGCGATTAACCATAAGTGCACTGAAAGGGTGGTTAATACTTTAGGACCAAAATTTGACTTTCTGTTAAAAGCGGATTTGAATATTGATCTTGACCTCCAGATTCTCTCAAGGGACGTTTTGCTCCAACCATGAGACAATGCAAACATGTGACTTATTCTAGGTCCTACCATAAACACAGTTGTGCGCATAGGCTAAGAGAGTAGACCAGGCATATTTTCATCTTTGTCAGGAAATAAACCAAGATGTGTGTTTGGTGTAATTTATTTTCCCCTTCAACCTGCAGGATCTGTTAAAAAAGATGTATAAAGAATTATATGCAAAACAGCCTTTAAAGTAAGCAAACTTTAAGACCTAAAACTTTGACAGTATCTCTTTAAGGAACTGTGCAAAGTTTGGGATCCAAATTTAATGTTTATTTATATGAGAGAGACAAGATGGATGAGGTAATATCTTCTATTGGACCAACTTCGCTTGGTGAGAGAGACAAATTTATGAGTTTACACAGAGCTCTTCTTCAGATTTAAATGTGGCAATCAGAGGGCTAATTGGAAGGTTTAGGCAGAAATATTACAGTCCTGCCGTGCAGGCTGAAATTGCGTAGGCAAGTATATCTGATGTAGGCATCTATATATGATGTGATCTTGGGCACGTTTAAATGACAGTAAATTTTCCATCTTCCTTAGTTAGCCTGTGTATTCGGTACCCTGGCCCTGAGTACTCATAATGAGCTGTGCATTCCATAGAAGCCTGTAAATGAAGTCTACCAACACAGAACACTTGATTTGATAAGGGGTTACGGCGTCCTTGGTTCCCGATTACTCGGAGCCCTGCTATAACCATCCATCATTCTAACACAAATGCCATTCTTCTAACTGTGAATAGCTGCTTTCCAAAAGCTGGCTGATTTAGTTTCAGTTGTAAAAGGGAAAAGTGGCTCCTGGGGAAGAAGATGTAAAATCCATCCCAGCTGCCGTATCTCAGATGTTGGCACAGCTCCCAGAGATGCATGTGGCAATACTAAAGCATGTTCTTCACTTGCGTTACCCTAGCAACTGCACATTCAAATGGCAGAGAATGGCAGTGACATTCCGCATACGTTGCAGTTGTTATTAAGTCGCATTGTCTTCAAGTTGTTAGTTGTAATTTTCAGCCAGATGGAAAAAAAACCCTCAATGATATTCACAGTGAATTGCTACCAAACCAAGGTCTTTGGGTAATGAGGACTTTTTCGTTATGTGTATCTCTTTGACAAGTTGCATTTTAACCTTCATTCCCTTCTGAGCCTTGTTTTCTTGCTGAAGAAACTGGAATTCGGACTATAGAGCTCTTTGGAATGTATTAGAGACTTTAATGAGGTTGAGTTGAGGATTTAAGAAGGTGGCTGGCCTTGGCACAATTCTAAGATCCCACTTTTGCCTCCTTGCTACTCAGAATTCATAAACTTTAAAAATGGGATCTTCAAAGACACCTGGGAGGTTTGGATGCCTGCTACCTATTCATTTTAATGGGAAATGGGTGTCCAAAAAGCAGCCTTTAAAATTCTTAGCAGAACAGTTTAAAACAATGATCTCAGGTCAGATTCTTATCTTGGCTGTGCTGGTGTAAATCTGAGGTAACTGGGATCAGAATCTGGCCTCTTTGTATTTGGTTTCATGAAGTTGGTTGATTCTTGCTACCTTTCAGCAGGACCAGCAAATATACAGTGCCAGGCATAGAGATTTTTCCCCACATTGCTATAAAACAAGGTTCCATAAGGAGTTATCCTTTGCATCTTATCCTGGAGTGACAGAAATAGACTAAAGCTTTGTGCGTGAGAGAGAGGAAGCTTAACTAATTAAAACTAAATGTGTATGATTTTAGCAGCGTCCTGGTATTGCTCTTGTATATTAGGACTAGTCTTTCCCATGCTTTAAAGCCCAGAAAGGTGACAACAACACTTAACCAAGCATTCTTTCCTCATTTAAAATTATCCTTTGGAATGTATGTGGATATTTTTGTTGACTATTGGTTATGAAGTGTTTGTCCTGTTCTTGACTTTAGTGGCAGTCCAAAAAAATAACCTTAATGCTAATTTAGTGTTCAGAATCAGTCTCTAGACCTGTGATGAGGTCCTCTGCCCAGAGGATGGGCACTGTATATAGCACCGTGCACATAAAGAGTGCTATATAAATGTCAGTGGAAGGCTTTCCTACAGCACTTTACCACTCCCCAGAAAAGCACAGATACTGAACCTTAAGGCTGCATTTTTTATTGGGGGATTCAAATCTTCCTTTTTCTGAAATTCCAACAGGTGAGGTTTGATAATCCAGTTTGGACCAACCTCTAGGATTTAGACTGAAAATGGAATCCTGTTCATTTTTGAACAAAAACAAAGAGCTAGCTATGTAGTTCCTCAAACAGATAACCTCCATTTACCTATCCATTTATCTATCAGGTGAAAGATGTGTAGATGGATAGTTGTGTATTAAAATATTGAAGTTTTTCCCGTGTGTACACTAATTCAAATGGGCTTGATGAAGGATTATGCTGAGTTTTAATGGCTTATGTCTGGCCCTGTGTACACTCTCTCTCTACTTGTAGGTCCTCTTTTTGCCCCTGAAAAATTGACAAATTAGTGTCTTAGAGAAAGAGTTCCAGATGAGCAAATGACTTTAGCCTCATCCTCAATGACAGGGTGGAAAAGCAAAACAGGAGATTCCTAAAAATTGTCATAACAGTTACAAATGGAGTTTTAAAAAACATCCATCAGAACGAAACACTCCAAGGCTTGCACTAGGATAGAATAATTCAGACTGTGTTTCAGGGACAGGTGAAGACAAAAGTGTATAATTTATCATTCACATCTCTGTCCTCTCATTACTGATGTTAACAACTGTAATACCCTAAATGTATATAAATAATGCACCAATCAAAATACAGCAATAATTAGAATCCCTAAGGGCCTTGATGCAGTTACCAGGACATAATAGGTAATGGCTCAGCATAGATGGTGCTAATAGAAGAACAACATAGTTATTACTTGAGTCCTACACAGATAAGTTCTTGTGATTATTTTTTAGTTAATCATAGGACTGATCAAATATTGGCTGACTGAAACTTTTTCCAACAGAAAATTGCATTTTCAATTAGATGAACACTTCCATGGAAAAGGTCTGCTTGAAAACCTTTAATTTTTCTTTGAAAATTCCAAAACCAAAAATATTCAGTCAAAAACAAAAAATATCTTGTTTTTCTGTTTTTGTGATTAAAAAGTTGCAATTTTCTGAAAATGTTGATGGGGAGTGGGGGAGGAGGGGGAAGGAGGGTTGTTGAAAATTTTCCACTTGGGAGGGGGGAGGGAGAACAACATTTTTCTGATCCACTCTAATTGATAACCTGACCAAGTCCCACATCATTTTTCTCATGTTTGATTAGAAATTGTTGACTGTGTCCCATGAAAGGTCACACAGGACTTCCATGTATCTTAGAAAGTCGGCAGGAAGAACAGGATATTCAGATGGCATCCACCCAAATAGTTCCAGGCTTTAAAACATTGTTTGTTCTCAAATGTTTTCCATCATTTCCCCCCAAGTTTTTGATTCTTTTGAATGGTGAATTCTGAATAGAAGGTGACATTTTAATATCCATGTGAACATCTCCTTAGTTTTGTTCCCCTCTCTGTGTTTCATGGTCTTTCTCTCTCTCTCTTTTTTTTTTTTTTATTGCTCTTCTTTCTACTGTTATAAATTTCTTTACTCCAGTTATCCCCAGAAATTCTTCCAGATCAATCATCAATGCTTTTGTTCTTGACAGTTCAGCTGATGGTTCTACTCACAACCAGTCTGGATCATAATATTCTTTTCCAACCCTAACTTTGGTCGTTTTCTGTCTGCCTTAGAATTTTTTATATTGACACCTATCATCACAATTTTGAGTTCCTCCCAGGTTAAGTAGATTCTCATAGTAAGACTTCTAGAGCAGTGGCTTTCAACCTTTCCAGACTACTGTACCACTTTCAGGAGTCTGATTTGTCCTGTTTACCTCCAAGTTTCACCTCACTTAAAAACTACTTGCTTACAATATCAGATATAGAAATACAAAAGTGTCACAGTCACACTATCACTGACAAATTGCTTATTTTCTCATTTTTACCATATAATTATAAAATAAATCGATTGGAATATAAATATTATACTTACATTTCAGTGTATGGTATAGAGAGCACTATAAAGAAGTCATTGTCTGTATGAAATTTTAGTTGGTACTGACTTCGCTAGTGCTTTTTATGTAGCCTGTTGTAAAACTAGGCAAATATCTAGATGAGTTGATGTACCCCGTGGAAGACCTCTGCGTACCCACATGGGTACATTTAACCCTGGTTGAGAACCACTGTCCTAGAGCATGTCTTTTGCTTTTCTAACTTCTCTGGTTATTGGAAGCCTTGGGGGTTATTTCTGGTTTTTGCTTTTGGGGAAGGGTGTTATTTTTGTTTTTCTTGTTTGAGGGGCGGGGTAGTAGGGGAATAAAGTTATTGTCATGAGTGTCATTCTGGTTATGAGGAAAATATTTATTATACTGGATTAGTCTGATCTCTTCTCTGTCCAAAACCACTCAGAAAGTCTTGTCTCTGGTTCTCGTATGTTTTATTCCGGTCTTAGTGACTTGCATTGTCCCAGAGAAGCACAGTTGTCTTAGCATTGATGATCTCTAATGCTCCAAAAATCAGGATCAAGGCTTTGAACTGGCTGCAGAAACTGATTAGGAGCTAGGGGAGGGACCAGAGTACAGGCATGAGGTGCTCCTAGGAGTCTGAACGGTAGATGAGACATATTTTGCACCATCTGGAGCCTTCACAAGTTTCTCACATTCAGCTGCAGATCCTGAATCACAGTAATCCAGTCAAGAGGTGACAAATGCATCATTTGCTGTGGTCATGTCCTTGTTTGGGAGGAAGGGGGCAAAAGAGGGAGGTGGAAGAAGCCATTGTTTGTCACGGATGTTGCCTGATCGTCCATGTTCAGTGATTAATCAATCAGGACCCTGATGTTTTGCACTGCTTTGACTGAGGGATGTATGTGCTCAATAGAGGGGCAAGAATGTGTACCAGCTGAGTCTTCAAAAAAAATCTCTCACTCCCCACCAGCATCACTTTGGACTTTCCCAGATTGCATCTGAGCCAACAGCTCTTCATCCAGGAGTGGATTTCTGTAGGTGTTGTTACACTGGCAACATCTGCGGAAAATGAGCTACATAATCACGTGTCATGACCTCGAAAGATAAAAGAAAACTAGAGTCAGGCAGCGTTAGACTTGGGAATCTTAATGGAAGGAATTCCCTCACCAAATAATGTGGGATCAACACCTGTGGCAATATGGTCCACTGATGGAAAAAGAAGGGACGCAGACTGAGTTTCAAAGTCTATATCTTCTCCTGTAAGTTTTCATTTGTTATAACAGGTGCTCAAATGTAATGTGAAAATTTGAAAGATCTGTATTATCAGCCTCCTGGGACCTAGCTCAGGCATGCAAACTCCTGATGTTAAAATAAGCTCTTCCTTGGGACCATGTAAAAATAAAATAAATGCTTTGCATTCAAAATCATCCCCACTCCGGAGGAACAGTGTGTGAAAGAACCACTGTTGTGCTCCTTAACTTTGATGGCACTTTGACACCACAGTCATAGAATATCTACCGAAATTTTAGGCAGACGGTGGGCACAAGTGAGGTGGGGTTGCAGACAGGTAAGATACGGTCTCCCCCTACTTACTGGCATGTGTACAACCCATTTTGTGTCCATGCATGAAAAGTTTGCACACCCACCTCAGCTACAGTGTAAAGTGGCCTTAGTGTGAATGAGAATGAGGCCTGCTTATGTTCACACCTGTTTGGAAACTTGCAGAGAATTTCCTTAGCCTCCCTCACAATAAGCTACGTTTCACTTTTTGGTTACAAATGCCAGTGATTCCTGCCAACCTAAACAGATTCTGTCCCCTCCTGAGTCTTTCTTCATCTCATTCTGCAGAGATTTCTGTGAGTTACATGTCGGCATTACCTGGATATAAAACCTCATGCATGGAGTTGAGACAAGACCCTTACAAACATAGCTGACTAAATTCCTTCATCAAACTGACATTTAGGAGAAAGCATCTCACATTAGCCATGTAAATCGCTGCTGACAACTGGCATCATCATAGTGGTCTGGGGAAATCACAGAGGCAGCAGAGTATTCGATATAATCCCCCTTTGTTTAAGATTAACGTTGTGATTTGTCTGCTGCTGTTGTGAGCTAATCTCTGAGGGAACATATTCTCCAAAGAGAAGGAAAAAAGGCCTTTATTGCCTGCGTGGAAGAGACAGCAGTAGCAAGCTATTACCTGTCCCCTGATGTTTTACGGCTTCTGATTACGGGACCCCAGTGAAAAGGACACTATCCTGGCTAGAATCCCTGAGTCTACTCCTTGTGTTCAGAGATGGATCATCCAGAGCAGTGACACTGATCCCTTCCCAGCGTGTCTGAGTCTGACAGACGCTCTGCTGCATGTCCCGCCTCATATTCCAGCAGACACTTTAATTAGAGCATTTACTGTCAGGGGTGTGGGTTTGAGAAGAGTTATGTTGACATCTTCTGCAGCCTTGGATTTTTGTTCTTCTTCTTTTCTTTTCTTTCTTTCTTTTTTTTTAAGTAACCTCAGTCGCTGAAAGGCAGCGAATTGATTAATAGGCCTTTCGCTGCAGGCTCACTTGATATATGTTAAACCACCAGAGAACTGTGTGAAAATCATGTTCTGACTGAAACCTGCATTAAAGACAAATTTAAAAGTGAAGGTCAAACTCTGCTCTTGAGTAGACCAGTATAAACCCAGAGGAACGCCCCAAAATCTCTGTGCACCTCCCATAATGTCCTTACCAATATCCTCCATTCTGATTCCAAACATAATCATCAGATGTGGAGTCAGAAGGGATTCTTCTTCCCCCCATACGACCACCGACGCCCCATCATGCACAGAATATAGGCAGGCACCCTGCTAGGGGAGCAGTGCAGGATGTAGCAGGAGGTTGGGTTTTGGGTACACACCGTTATGCCAGTTTGAATCCAGCGGAAATCCATCACGTTTTGAAAGCAGAGTGAACACAATGAACAAAGCATTTTTTTAAATTACATTTTATTTTTATTTTTAGAAAAAAGCAAAGAAAATAAATTTATACTTTCTGCCCCATCAGGGCCAGTTTTGAATCTGATTAATAAGAAGAGTAATGGGAAAACACAACCATTCCAGATGGATAATGCATTAATGTTGTATGGGGAAAGGAATCCAAGGATCATGGAGAAGTTCCTGGAGATACATCAGCAAAAACAGTCATCTTCTCAAAGGGCTTTTGTCTATTTCCAGAGACTTTTTGTTCTTCTTAAGAACGCTCGTTCTCTGTTTTGTCTGGGTTCTGTTCCTTTGTCCCTGTTGGACTGGCCCAGATGATTGGTTAGACTGTGAGCAGAGAACAATGCTCATTGTGCAGAGAATCCAGCAGCTGATGCTGTCCATAGCCAACATTCAGGCCTCAGAGGGCTACATTCAGCTGTATAAACCTTGCCCACTTCCAATTTTAGACAGGAATCTGCTTTTCAAATTAGAGCTTGGATTCCTTCTGCAGACTGTTGCTAAGATAAGCATACTGAAGACCACAAGTCTCTGGAGTCCAGCCACAAACTCTGAGTTAGTGGAAGCTCTGAAAACCTCATGTAATATTTAGCACAGGCTTCTGCGACAGAGGCTCCCAGGGAAAAGGTCCCCTATTCTTTGCAAACACCTCTCACTTTAGACCTGACAAACTCACTACACCAAACATATATCTTCCAAGATATTTATCTATAAAGAGCAACATGTAAGGTACCCATAAAAAGCTTGTAACTTGTCAAGATTCATAATCATGGTGAGATGTATGCATGGGTATTGTTTAAGGAATGATGTACTTATATTGAAAGTATGCTTGATGGACTTGGAGTAAAAGTTAGTCACCAGGGGATAATGTTTTGGTGATAGCTCATTCAAGCAAGAGAGAGTTGTCACCCTGTCCTGGTTAGTTGGTGATGTAATGCCAGGCTCAATTGTTTAGCCTTGCTCAAACCCAAGACTATCAATGGAAAACTATCAGAGATAACAGCAAGGAAGCCACCTGGAAGTAAAAAAGGAACATTACAGCAAGACAGGAGTTTGCCTTGACTATGAGTAGAAACAAAAGACTGTTTCAGTGTAATACCAAGGAGGGAGAGGTACTCTGGATCCATTCACAGGAGGAAACCTCTTGTGGAGTGGGAGTGTATTCATGGAAGTTTGGATCCTGGTTCCTGTGAAGGCAGCCAGCTCTGCAACAAGCTGAACTTTCAGGGGAAAACCTACTTTATTAGAGAGGAAAGGTAACTATTAATTGTAGACCCAGGTTTGTGTTTTATCATTTTGTTTTGTATTGGAACCATTTGTTCCCACCACTCTTGTTTCTTGTTAACTTTTCATTATTATTTAAATAAACCTACTTTTGGTTTATTATAAGTGCTCACAAGAGTGGTGATTTAAGGTAAAACTAGTAAAGTGGGGGCACACTGCTCCTTTCGGGGTAGAAGATCTGGGATTTCTGTGAGTAGCCAGCATCAGGGGCTGGATATCACAGGGGAACGCTTCAAAGGGACTCTGGGACTGGGGTGCAGCTCTTGTTAACCTGCAAGGCAAAGGCAGGGCTGGCATAGCCCAAAGGAGGGTGCTTGAGTGGCTGAAAGGCTGGTGATGTTATGGAGCTTACACCCAGTCACCGCAGGCAATATTCTCTGATGCTGCAGGCTGGAGGTAACAAGGTGACTCTCAGTCCTCTGAGAACTGTCACCACTTCCATTTCTGTACCTGTGAAAAGGCCTCTACATCTTCCTGGATTGCACACAGGAGCCCTGCTCCTGCTCATTAGAACTGGCTTCCCAATTTCCAGTCATGCAGCTCCTGTCATGTGTTGAATTAGAAGACACTTATGTCTGATAGTAGTACTATGCCAAACCTAGCACTGGATAGACCTCCCTGTCATCCTCCCTAACACAGAAAATAGGAATGAGCAATGTAACTGGCCCCACACATAGACACCTGTGGAGAGCATAGCTCTTGGGAACTCTGCACTGTTCAATCCATACTCCTGTGCTGTTTGGTTGAAAAGATTTCCTTTTTCATTCCTGTCCCTTCACAAAGAATTCAGATGCCCAGGTTTTGCCTTGAAAGATGTGGGCAGTGCAATAGGTGTTGAAATAGCTTCAGCTTATTCTCCTAAATTGCACAAGGAATGTTATTTTTACAAAGGCAGAAATCAAACAGGAGGGATTAGGGAACTCAGCTAGATTAGTACAACATTCCAGGAAAGGAAAAGGGAGGCATGGCGTGTGTGTGTTACATTATCAATAAAGCACTTTGGGTGAAATCTGGGCCCCATCTAAATCAATGGGAGATTCTCCATTGCAGCCAGGATTCTGCTCCTTTATGTAAGCAGGGGAATAGTCCCGCTATTGTGGGGAACTTTCCTGACTTCTGCACTACCCTGGTGAAGTGGGCTAGCGAAAGGATCTGAGTCCTCGCTCCCACTTCCTTTACCCAGAGGCCTCCCTGCCCTTGAGGACTCCCCTTCCACTCTCCTGTCTGGCTGAGTCCTCGTAACCCCAACAAGGCTGAGCCCAGGATTCCTGGGGGGCTCGACCCCCAACCTTGCTGGCACCCTTGTTGGTAGCCTCACCAGAGAGACCAAAGACCGAATGAGCAAGAAAAATGAGCTGCTTTTGTTTCCTTAGAGGTGGTCCCTCAACATCCATCCCTCTGTGTACTTTTATGGCTGCCAATAGCATGGTAACTGAGTACTCACGAGCTCCTGTAAGGTAGAGAACTGTAATTACCCAAGCTTGCAGAGGACATCTGTCACAGAGCTGGGAATTTGGATGTCCCAAGTTCTAGTCCATTGCCTGAGCTACAATTCCATCCTACCTCTCGCTGCCAAGGTACAGGGCAGTGCTGGGAAAACTCACATTACCACTGTCCATTCTTTACTTCTCTGTTGCTATATTCAGGAACCTTTCATGGGGTGTTTAAATTTATTTATACTTGAAGCAAGAACACTATTTTGGAAATGGCAACCTTGTCAGCCGTATGATACATCCAAATCATTCAGGGATGAAATGACAGGCAAAGGCTTGTAAATTACACGCAGGCTCCCCAAGCAGACAGCGCTTCAGATGCCAATATTTTATCATCATCTGTTTTGGCAGTTTTGCCAATTTATGTTCCCCTCCTTCAGACGGGATGGAGACAGTTTTCTTTTTTTTTTTTTTTTTGGTAGTCTCTGAAGAAAAAGCTAGAAGAAAAGACCTCAGCATCACCTCTAGAAAATAAACACTAGACTTTTGGTTTCCTTAAATAAAAAGTTTAAAATGTCAAGTTTTTGTTTAACTTTTTAATCTCTCTTAAATTAAAAACAGTTTCTCACAGAGTCAGCTTCAGTTTGTCCTGAGGCAAGGACCTGATGAGTATGATGTAGCTATTAGGCTCAGAACAAATGCTGTAAGACTAAAAAATTGAGGGCAAGATCCTCAGCTGGTATAACTCAGTATTTCTTCGTTGACTGCTATGTTGGCTCCAACTAAGGACTGAGCCCTAAATGTCTGGCTTCATTCAAGGAAAGTTGTAGGATGAATATGTTGTTTGGAAGGAAAAAAACGTTGTTCTGTTGACACTTCACCAACAGTTTCAGTGCCCTCTAGAAATGAATTGGAAGGAATGCATTGCACATCTGAGTTTTGTGCCATTCTTAAGTTTGCTTCCATATTTAGAAGTGTCAGGGGCATGGGGGAAAGCTCTGAAGTTTGAGGTTTCAAGAGCCATTATTTTCTAGGCTTTCAAAACTAGTTCAAGTTTTCATACTGTTTTTCCTGTGATTTAAATGCATGTTTCCTTCTAGGGTAATTCAATTTATAAATTAAACAAATAAAGCCACATGTTTTTCTAGCTAACTGGCAGTCTTTTCTGTCCTTTCCGAGCCTCTTAAAAGCTTGTTTAGCACAAGTGAGTTTTCTTTATGTGGCATCTCTTAGAGTTTTATTACCTATTCATTGCAAAGCTTTAAAACACTACTAATTTGCTCCTTCTGAGTTTTGGGGGCATCTGTGAAAATGCAGGTTCCAGTAAAATGATTCACAGCAGCAAAAATGTAATGAAAGTTGAGAACAAACTTTATTCCACATTTTCTGCATGTCAGCAAAGCTTTTCATTGTGCATATTTGAGTTTCAAGCTAAGGTAGTTGAGTATTGTCGCTTGGTAGAAATCACGTGACATTTCCTCAGGATCCCTGCGCCTACTCTATATTGGTGCAGTAGGTCAGCCCAAACCATCTTGACTTGATCACTTATGTCTGTGTGAGAGGAAGGTTTGTCCTTCTATAGGCCCCTTTTGTGAAAGAGGGGTTAGGGTGGAGACTTATCCAGAGTGAGCTCTGAATCTATAGATCTTTCCACATTGTTAGTTTCATATCCCTTTTTTCCTATGTTGAAGCCAGCTTTATGTTTTCATATGGTCGTAGTGCCCAAAGGCGCCAGCATGGTTAGAGTCTCATTTTGCTGGGCATCATACAGATAGGAAACCTGGTTCCCGATTTGAAGAGCTTATGATCTAATTTCAGACAAGACACAAGTGAGCACAACAGGGGCAGGGAAACAGTAAGGAGTTCAAGTGGCTACACAGGTTGTTAGCTGTGTGCCCGACTTGATGATTTGGCTCAACTTACTGTATTCTGTTATTTTTATTAATGTAGAGTTGCAGTGTTGAGGCTCCTTCACTGAGTGTTTTGGTCTGGAGAGACTTGTTTGTTGCATGCGGTTCTGCGAGGTAACTATGTGGTTTGCACTGTTGTTTTATGGTCCATGCAGCCCTCGAAGCAGAGCAGGGATCTCAGTTTAGGAGACACAACTGAGCTGACACCACTTGGAAAGTGTAAAATATTTCCTGTTAGCTATGATTCCAAAAGCACCTTGTCGCACCCCATGTCTAGATTTTATGTAGCTCAACAGCAGCTGCATTCGGCCTCTCCTTTATACATTTTAAAAAAACACCATCGGGTCAGAGAGTAGGAGCTGCCCCTTTTTCCCTTTTAGTTTCTGTTGTGACTTTTCCCCTTAACACAACAATAATAGCAAAAAGAAACCACACAGGCACAGTATGGTCTAAATAACCATGTTTACTACATATGTACAATGTGCAAGACCTAGCTGCATATACTCATTCTGCTCAGGTTGGATTCTAAAACCTAGAACACAGTGAGTGCCACTCGAGGGCTCACAGACTATTTAAAGGGATACTACCCAATTCTTGTACACTACAGTTTCCATCAGTTTTATTTTCAAAAAAAGAAAAGGAGTACTTGTGGCACCTTAGAGACTAACCAATTTATTTGAGCATAAGCTTTCGTGAGCTACAGCTCACTTCATCGGATGCATAATGTGGAAAGTGTAGAAGATCTTTTTATATACACAAAGCATGAAAAAATACCTCCCCCCACCCCACTCTCCTGCTGGTAATAGCTTATCTAAAGTGATCACTCTCCTTACAATGTGTATGATAATCAAGTTGGGCCATTTCCAGTACAAATCCAGGTTTTCTCTCCCCACCCCCACACAAACCCACTCTCCTGTTGGTAATAGCTTATCTAAAGTGATCACTCTCCTTACAATGTATATGATAATCAAGGTGGGCCATTTCCAGCACAAATGCAGGGTTTAACAAGAACGACTCGGGGGGAGGGGGGTAGGAAAAAACAAAGGGAAATAGGTTACCTTGCATAATGACTTAGCCACTTCCAGTCTCTATTCAAGCCTAAGTTAATTATATCCAATTTGCAAATGAATTCCAATTCAGTAGTCTCTCGCTGGAGTCTGGATTTGAAGTATTTTACATTTGGGGACAATGTATACCTTCAAATCAGCGGCACTGCTATGGGTACCCGCATGGCCCCACAGTATGCCAACATTTTTATGGCTGACTTAGAACAACGCTTCCTCAGCTCTCGTCCCCTAAGTCCTTACTCTACTTGTGCTATATTGATGACATCTTCATCATCTGGACCCATGGAAAAGAAGCCCTTGAGGAATTCCACCATGATTTCAACAATTTCCATCCCACCATCAACCTCAGCCTGGTTCAGTCCACACAAGAGATCCCCTTCCTGGACACTACAGTGCTAATAAACGATGGTCACATAAACACCACCCTATACCGGACAGCTACTGACCGCTGTTCCTACCTACATGCCTCCAGCTTTCACCCTGACCACACCACACAATCCATTGTCTACAGCCAAGGTCTGCGATACAACCGCATTTGCTCCAACCCCTCAGACAGAGACAAACACCTACAAGATCTCTATCAAGCATTCTTACAACTACAGTACCCACCTGCGGAAGTGAAGAAACAGATTGATAGAGCCAGAAGAGTTCCCAGAAGTCACCTACTACAGGACAGGCCTAACAAAGAAAATAACAGAACGCCACTAGCCGTCACCTTCAGCCCCCAACTAAAACCCCTCCAACGCATTATTAAGGATCTACAACCTATCCTGAAGGATGACCCAACATGCTCACAAATCTTGGGAGACAGACAGCCCCCCAACCTGAAGCAAATACTCACCAGCAACCACATACCACACAACAGAACCACTAACCCAGGAACCTATCCTTGCAACAAAGCCCGTTGCCAACTGTGCCCACATATCTATTCAGGGGGCACCATCACAGGGCCTAATAACATCAGCCACACTATCAGAGGCTCGTTCACCTGCACATCCACCAATGTGATATATGCCATCATGTGCCAGCAATGCCCCTCTGCAATGTACATTGGTCAAACTGGACAGTCTCTACGTAAAAGAATAAATGGACACAAATCAGATGTCAAGAATTATAACATTCATAAACCAGTCGGAGAACACTTCAATCTCTCTGGTCACGCGATTACAGACATGAAAGTTGCGATATTACAACAAAAAAACTTCAAATCCAGACTCCAGCGGGAGACTGCTGAATTGGAATTCATTTGCAAATTGGATATAATTAACTTAGGTTTGAATAGAGACTGGGAGTGGCTAAGTCATTATGCAAGGTAACCTATTTCCCCTTGTTTTTTCCTCCCCCCTCCCCCCAGACGTTCTTGTTAAACCCTGGATTTGTGCTGGAAATGGCCCACCTTGATTATCATACACATTGTAAGGAGAGTGGTCACTTTAGATAAGCTATTACCAACAAGAGAGTGGGTTTGTGTGGGGTGGGGGGAGAGAAAACCTGGATTTGTACTGGAAATGGCCCAACTTGATTATCATACACATTGTAAGGAGAGTGATCACTTTAGATAAGCTATTACCAGCAGGAGAGTGGGGTGGGGGGAGGTATTTTTTCATGCTTTGTGTGTATAAAAAGATCTTCTACACTTTCCACAGTATGCATCCAATGAAGTGAGCTGTAGCTCACGAAAGCTTATGCTCAAATAAATTGGTTAGTCTCTAAGGTGCCACAAGTACTCCTTTTCTTTTCGCGAATACAGACTAACACGGCTGTTACTCTGAAACCAGTTTTATTTTATATATTAAACATATGGCCTGTCTCAATAGCTTGCTTTTTTCTCTGCAATATTTGTGGTAGCCTGCAGTAGAGAAGGTAAGTTTATCTGGTGTTCTTATTTAGACTGTAAGTTCTTCAGTGCAGAGATCATCTCTTAAGTGTATATGTACAGCGCCTAGCACCATGTGTCATAAATATAAAGGGAACGGTAACAACACTTATGTATGCAGTAACATAACTTCCCTCCTGGCCAGAGGTACAGAATCCCCTTACCTGTAAGGGGTTAATCAGTTCAATTAACCTAGTTGGCACCTGACCAGTAGGACCAGTGGAGAAAGAAGATACTTTCAAATCTGGGGCGGGGGAAAGGTTTTGTTTGTGTTCTCTTTGGGTGTTCCCTCTCGGGACAAAGAGAGAGACCAAGCAGGTAACCCAGCTCCTACTGAAATGATACATCTAAAAATTATAGAAATTGTAAGTAATAGCAGGGAAATGTGTTAGATTATCTTTAGTTTTAGCTTGTGAATTTTCCCTATGCTAAGAGGAGGTTTATTCCTGTTTTTGTAACTTTGAGCCTAGAGGGGAATCCTCTGTGTTTTAAATCTTTTTATACCCTGTAAAATTAACTTCCATCCTGATTTTACAGAGGTGCTTCTTTTACTTTTTTCTTTATAATAAAGTTCTTCTTTTAAGAACCTGATCAATTTTAGTGTCTAAACATAAAGGGTCTGGTCTGTACTTTTATTAAAAGCAATTGGTTGGTATATTATTCTCAAGCCTCCCCAGGAAAGGGGGTGAAGGGGCTTGGGGGGATATGTTGGGGGGGATAGGGCTCCAAGTGGCACTTCCCTGAATGTTTGTTTAAATCACTTGGTGGTGGCAGCAATACCGTCCAAGGACCAGGAAAGGAATTTGTGCCTTGGGGAAGTTTTTAACCTAAGCTGGTGGAATATAAGCTTAGGGAGTCTTTCATGCAGGTCCCCACATCTGTACCCCAGAGTTCAGAGTGGGGAGGAAACCCTGACACCATGGGACCCCGATCTTGGTTGGGGCCTGTACACACTACTGTGGTATCAATAATTAATAATAATGCTGCTGTCTGAGACTTTATTTAAACCTTCATTCCTGTGACCGTGTGCAGGGAATAGGGGCACGGTTGTGTTGCTTTGGCTACCCGTTAGACAATTGTCTGTGGATTGGGCCTTGATTATTGCTGCTCCTCTGGCTGCTGCAACTTTTCTACAGGTGCATGGACCTCTTGGCATCCAACTCCCTGGGTGGAGCGTAGGGTAGGGCACTCAGACAGGTGCAGGGATAAATACATCTCTTTGTGAGCGCTTGTGAAGTATGTCCATTTTGCGGTACTCCTTGTGCACGGCCCAGGGCCACGGATAGCCTCTTTCTTCCATCCTGTGCATTTACCATAATCTCGCAATGCCATCCCTCATCCCAGGTAAAGAATGCCCAAATCTTGGACTCTCTGGTCTCTGTCATAAGCTACACTCGCAACTCCATCGCTGGTTCCCTAGCCCATCCTGCTCTGTATGTAAATCACAAGCTTCTCTCTCTCCCATCATGTCTCCTCCCGAAAAGGGAAAATTTCAAACATGGTGGTTGTCTCAATCTTGTTTCTACATGATAGACATTTTCACATGGTCACATGATTTGATGTGTCAGATAGATGTTGCCTGACATTCAGTAAGAGAAAAAATGTAAAATCCACATTGTCACCCAACACATGACATTTTTCACCCTCCATTTCATGGGGCTTTCTCTTCTGACTTTAAGTACATTTTGAACCTATGCTGTTCAAGCAGATTAGAAATTAAGCACAAAAATTTGCCCATCAGCACTTAGAAGAATAAATACTGGTGTATGAGGTTAGATCCTTAGCTGGTATATATCAGCATAACTGCTTTGGCTGTAATGGAGCTATACTGGTCTACAGTTGACTATCTGGCTTTGTCTCTGAGCTATAGAGTGAAAACTGTGCACACTCGTGGGATAGTCTGCATGGCAGATGTGTGGAGTGCACATGAAATTACTTTTGCAGACTTTGAGTTGCAAAATGTGACCTTTATTTGAAAATAATGGCACTGGATGTACTTATATTTTACAAGAGAACAGAATATTTAGCAAACCACAGCATTAATAAAAACAGACGTTTTCTGCTTCGTGAGAGTTAAGACATTTGTGTTGCTGTTTTCTCAGGTTTTCCACTGACATTCTTTGGCAGTGGGGCTCCAAATGAATAAACTGGCTAAGATCTGCTTCAGAAAGTGATTGAATTGTGTGAGGCTCAGGCTAAAAATGACTAATTTTTCTAGGAAGTGGCCTATGTGATGGACAAGAGTGATCCAATTGTTGGTCCCATGTACTATCAACAATGATTTCAGTGTCCTTTGTGGGTTGATAATGTTTTAAGACTTCAGTTGACTGGAATTATTGGTTCTTTTTGCATGTAATTATGAAATTGCATATGACAAGAAGGGAATTTTATCATGAGCCTGAACTGTTTCTGTAGCAATTAGAGACAGGATGAGGATGCAGTATTGGACTCCAGGTCAGGGCTGAGTTTGCGATGTCAAGAACTTATGAGCTCTTCTAGTAAGATTTCAGCTCCAAATGGGGGAGATCACAGGTTATCTTTGCAGATTTCTGTGATCTTCACTGATGGAAATTTTGCAAGGTTAGACACTCTCACTAAAACTCCACCATCTTGGAGAGAAATTTTGTGATATTTTAGCCATATCTGAACTGAACACAGAAACTTGTTCACACCTGTTTTTGGAGGATCTGACCTAGAATCAGAAAAATAGGGAAGGTTCCATTCCAAAATTGTGACTCCAGGGAATTATGTTATCTTCTGGGAAATTATGTGCCAAATCCTGTGAGTAATCCCACTGACATCAATAGGAGTATTCATATAATGTCGGCAGGAGCTGTCCCTGTATTGTAGATTTTCAAAATTTCTCTAGCTGTAAATCCACTAAATTTGAAATAACAAGCTGCCTTAACCAGCAACCAGAAGGCTAACTTCTTCTTACTAAGCGTAGTACTGATATTACTGAAACACATACTGATCATTGCTGTTATCCTGGTCACTTCCTACTAAACTACTGGTTCTCCAAGTGGACAACTTGACACTCATCTATATCACCTATGTGTGCTGTAGGACCCTTAGCTGGAGATGTAATTTACATGAACAAAAGGGCTGAAGCATTGCATCTAATCAGAGTTCAAGTTATTCCTGACGAATCATTACCCACAGTAGTGTGAGTCTAATATGCATCCTGGTCACAGTATTGAGTTTATTTAAACTTCTGAACATTCAGGTATTTTTAACTTGAAGTTTCTTGATCAGTGATGTTGTGCCTATCATTTATTATATAGTCTTTATCTGTTTTCTGACAGCTGAGTGGTGCTGTTCTTTCCTAATCTCAGTGCTGTAGAATAGACATACTGGTGGAGTGTTTTACAACGGAATTATAAGCCCTAAACTCAGAGGTCTCTTATTTACATCACACTGGGAAAATATTAGACTAAATAGATCCAATAGCTGCATCATGTGAACGTACAGCATCATATACATAATAAACAACTTATTTTTATGACATATCTCTGCAGTGAAAGCTCTTCTAGGACCCTCACAATTCAACCATACAGATAAAACTGACTAAACTTCAACTGAGATAAAATCCATGATCAAGTAAACTTTCCGACAAGGCTGTTCATGGGCTTATTATTCCCAATAAAGCAAAGGTTTCAGTCAATATTTACGTCTGATTGTATCCACTTTACTCTCTTCTTCCAGATCTAAATGGAAATATTCCTGGGGCATGACAGTAGTCATGGGGTTTCAGTCACTTGCAGTTGGCATCAAAGTAAAAAGAAACCTCCAGGAGTGAAATAATAAGTCTGAGGAAGGAGCACCTCAGGATGTCAAGTCGCGTTTCTCTTGATACTGGCCCCGAGTTGCTGTGGAAAGGTCACTGCACAGTTGGGGCCTGATTCTGAAAAGAAGCTGCTTACCCACAACAACTCCTACTAATAGTGGGAGAAATGGGTATTCAGCACCTCTCAGGATCAGGCCTTTATGTCCTTTTCGTTCTTTCTTTCCCTTGTTTGCTTTCAGGAACTCAGTAAAATGACAATAACGATTGGAAGGGAGGGCAAGAGTGAAACATGTGAGACAGTGTGAGAGATGAGGATAGGGGAAGGAAGGTAAAAGGAGGGAGAGTACGTGTGAATAGCAACTCTGGCAATGAAAAGAGAGGTTAATGGTTTGTTAATCAGCCTTGGGTTTTGCATACCACGTCATTAAACCTTGAGACAATACTCTAGGCAAAATCAGAGTGGTTCTCAAGGTGAGCGAAAACTGCATGCTGATTGGCTGACTGATGAGGAAATCGCAATTTACCTTTTATTCTAGCTTTAAAATCTACTGTCTGTTGCGGTCAGAGAAGCTTGCTCCATTTCATCACTCAGAGCCTAAGAAACTCTTCCCAGGTGCTGATAATTTCTTTGTGGTTAAATGAACAGCATCCTGAGCACAGTTTTAAAGGTTGTTATAGAAATATGAACTGCTGTTGATTTCCAAAGAGTGAATGAAGCCCAGAGACATCATCGGTAGCTGCTCTCTGTTTATAACAGATTAGCCACAGTGATATTTGATCCGCTGAGTCATAAGCTTCTAGTACCAGAACCAGAGTTAAAGAGGGTGCATGGTGTTATTGATGTTACATTTTTAAAGCTGAGTATTCAGACCCGTAGGCAAGCAAGCAGTGGGATTCCTTAAACTGGCCTAGTCAGTTGCACAGATTGTCTGACATACACATGTCACACTGATTTGATTCTGTCTGTTATCCACTGCAATATTTGTAATAGTTCCTTAGCAACATTTTCTATCAGTTATGCTCCCTAGTTGTAAAACAGCTACAGTAGCATCAGAAACAACGCTTACATGGTTCAAAGTGTTTATCCTCACACAGTAATATTGTGCTGTTTTAATATTTATTTGCAGTCAGAAGGGACTACATCATGCTGTAGTTCTTCATTCTCATGGCGGCAACTCAAGCCCATGCTGGGGCAATGAATGACATGAGTTAATCTCAACACAGAGACCTACCCTAGATAAATGAGGACTGGACAATGGATTCCCAGGATGGCTGTAGCCTTGAGCTACAGTTGTGGGTTCTGATGGTCCAGCAGCACTGATTACAATTCCCTATAACGTATCTGGTGTATCGACAACCGATAGCAGAAACTACTACTCTCATTTCTACATTATACCCTTTCCCAGGATGAATGTCCAGACCAAAATTTAAGGGTCTGATTCACAACCCATTGAAATCCATGGGAGACTTAATGGAAAGACTCCATTGACTTCAGCTGACTTTGGATCAAGTCCCGAAAGAGCCAACCTGTATTATCTGGTACCAAACTTATGTCTTTTATTAGTATTTTGTAAATAATATAAACTGAGATTTATCTTGACCCATCCAGCCTCAGCTACCTTTGCATATGTTAAAACGGTTTACCTGATTTGGTTTCAAAATGTAATGTTAAAGGTATTCTAAAACACTGAACTACACTTAACAAGCTTTTGTTTATGGTTTATTGATGGGGATGTCAGGGGAGAACTTGTAACCTTTTAATCCTTGTGATGTCAAGCAAGAATACTGTCTAGAGCAATGAAATTGCATGGATTCATTTAGAATTCAGCCAGAAACCAAGACAGACTACTTATACTCTGTGGCTCAAAAAAAAAAGGAAAGATTTAGTTAGGAAAGCAAAGTTAGAGGGGACATCCCCAGGTGTCTGGTAAAGGTGTCTGATATAATTTGGAGTGGGTAGGGAAAACCAATATCTGGAGAAGAGCATGAAGGATTTTATGTCCTCAAGAAGAGCATGTGGGATAAATATTTGATGTAATAAATATTACTGTCTAGACTGAAACAAAATCCCGCTGGAAGCAGGATGGGGAAAGCAGAACTTTCAGGGCTTTCTTGTAGAAGAGGGCTCCTTTACAGCGGTGGGTAAGCAATTTTTGCTCTGTGCTTTTTAATTGCACTATGTGTGCCATGTGTTGTCATTAATTTGTGTCATAAGGAAGGGGAAAAGGAGAAAAAGGACACATCTTGTAATCTCATTGAATCCAGCAGCATTTACAATCATATGTAACTTCAGGCACAATGAGCCTCTCTTGTGCCCACAGCATCACTCACCTTCACAAGGGGCACACGGGGAGGGGAACATGAGCTTTCAGCCAACACAAACCATCCCTTTCATCACTTTCCACCCTGAGAATGTCTCTGAGAAGACTTGACACTATTCCTGCCAGGCACTGGCCATCCAGGGTACAACTACACTGGTGAAAATCAGAGTTCACTAAAATCCACCAAACTTTTCTGTTGTAAACAGCTGATTCCCATGCTCACCATGAACACAGCCACCATGCTGTGTCCCGATGCCAACCCTCTGAGACCTTTCAAAATGTCAGACTGGACAAAACCTGGAGAAACCAAGCCCATAGGCCAATATGGTGCTTATTGACATAAGGGTAGAACAGCTAATTCCTCAGCCAATGAGACAAGAGTTCACACAGCTAAACCTGGGAATTATTTATTCCATACTAGGATGATGTTGAATATCTCACTGTTATGAAGAATTGTGCAAGACGACTTCCACTTTTTTTATTTGTTTCTTTGTTTGTTTTTCTCCCATCTTATGAAACCAGTCCAAGAATTTGTTCGAAAAACATGTTTTCAGAAAGCAGTATAATCCATAACTGCTAGATCAGGGATCACCAACCTTTGGCCCGCGGCCCACCAGGGTAAGCCCTGTGGTGGGCCAGACCGGGTTGTTTACCTGCTGCGTCTGCAGGTTTGGCTGATCGCAGCTCCCATTGGCCTGGAGCAGCGAACCGCGGCCAGTGGGATCTGCAATTGGCCGAACCAACAGATGCGGCAGGTAAACAAACTGGCTCAACCCGCCAGGGTGCTTACCCTGGCTGGCCGAGTGCCAAAGGTTGCCGATCCCTGTGATAAGGCATCAAAATTTTCTGCATGGCATTTTCATCTTCAAAGATTCTGCTATTTAATCAGTGCATTGAAATCATATATGCCATAATGTATTAAATTCATTAACTACCCAGGATCAGATGGTGAACCTCTTTATTCCTGTTGGTGAGAAGTTATTCACAAAGAGTCCCATTGATTTCACTGCTTGCGTTATAAGTGTTCACCAGGCTGAATAAGGGCTCCATCATCCATCAAGCCCCCAAAAGTGTGTAGTGTCCAAGATGATACTTGCTTTTTGACAGAGCAATACCCTTCCAAAACCCCATAGAAACAACATTTTAGAAGAGAATATTTTGGATGAGAGCCGGTCAGAAAATGATCTGTTTTAATGTGGGAAAATGTTAACTTTTTATCCAAAAATTAAAAGTTGAAAATATTCTTCCAAAACCCAAGAATTGTGGGTCCAAAACTTCCGGTTTAAAACAGAACATTTTGATTTGAAAATTGTGTCATGGTGACTCGTGGGAGTTGTAGTTTGGATTCCTCATGCCTGTATTCTCTTCCATAGCCTGGCTACATCTCCCATGATATACAAAGGTCTCCCACTCTTGCTGAGCCACAGTGGTCTATCACGAGAGGCCCTGGCCATGATACATGTGGGAGATATAATCTGGCTGGGGAACCTGGCCGATAGAGGAGAATGGGGGCATGAGGATCTGAACTACAACTCCCATGAGGCACTATTTCCACACAAAAATCTTTTTTTTGGTTTTGGCTAGAAGTTTTCAGGTGTTCAGTTTTTCAACAAAAAGTCTAAATTTTTGAGTGCAAAACAACCACTTTCCGTGAAAAATATCATTTTGTCAAAAACACAATTTTCCATCGAAAAACTATTCTGTAGAAATTTTTTGACCAGCCCTAATGTAGATTGATTGCAGTTCACTAGGTCATGGTTGTATCTCCTTTCTTGATTGAAGGATATGGGGATGGATACCTGGCAAGTCATTGCTGGTGGTCTGAAAATTAGTTGACAAGGTTCTAATGGACAAATAGCTAGCACACTAAGAGTACCATCTTTATGTGTCAGTCCACCAGAAACATAAGAGAAATTGTAATACATATACTAGAAAACTTTCTTCCTCTGAAGGAAGAAGACAGAAAGAACTAAAGGCCACAGCAAGTCAGTACTTTACTCCTCATAAAGGCAGCCTTTATCTAAAATGAATCCTTGACCTATCACAATATTTCACAGTAATGATCCAAATCACTGTGGCCTAAAATAATGTAAGTAGCACAGTGCTTGGGGCCAGGGGTCTAGAATACAGTATCTTTCTAGAAGGGGGCTGGAGGCTAGAGAATCTCACTGGTCTTTTTCCAGGTCTACATGGCAGAAGGTTCCCAGAACCATAACTACCTCATTGCTTATTGGTGAGGTTCAATGGGAGGTCAGCCTTTCAGAAAATCAGCTGTAATATTTCCAGCAAATGACAGCACTCTCGATGAGAACTGCACCAGAGCTCTAAGGATCAGGAGGAAAATGGTGCCAGACAAAAAACCATACCACATTTCACAGTATATTTTTTTCCCTCTAAACACTGACTTCGAACCCCCCCGAAATGTGTGTTGTGGAGCCTGTGTGATGCTCAGGCTGGTGGGCCTTATGCGGCTTTAGTCATTGTTAGCCCCCAAAATAAAAACAAAAAAGATTTATATAAAAATGTTTGTGATGCATTTAACTTTGCAGAGTGATTTAGAGGAGACAAAAAAAAAAAAGTGTTGCTTAATCTCCAAATAATACAGGCTCCTAAAGTGCAGTGCCAGAGGTATGATCAACAACGCACAAAACTGGCATGCTCTTCTTCCCCTTGGATTAGCTTGCGTACATTTAGTTGGGTTTCTGTTTTTAAAAGTAATGAGCTATGCTTCACTCCAGGTATGGATGGGTTGTGGGGGCAGGGGTGAAGGGAGGATAGAAACTGGCCAGTGTATAAACAGCAGACTGAGAACTAGATCCTGATCTCGCTTATTTACACTGGGGAAACACCACTGATTTCAGTAGTTACTTCCTGATTTACACAGGGGTGAGTGAGATTATGACTGGGTCCTATATCCCGAATGAAGGTCCATCGGAGCACACTACCCTTTCCTGTAACTCACTAGTTGTTTTACATTCTAACGGCAATTACAAGCTAATAGCAAGACCTATTGCACATGATTATTAAGACTTCTCTTTATTCATGCCATAGGAATGGCAGCCAGGCTGCATACTGTACAAAGAGCCATCTCAGACATAACATTTTGAAAGGATTTTTTGTGAATGTTTGAGTGTCTGGCACAGTTGAACTGATCTTTTTTATTATTAAATGTCATTGCCTTGACGCCCAGCCCAAAATGGAGGAGGACTTGTAAATGTGCCAGCACGGCTGGGAGCCATTATGGGACAGACCGTCTCCCCTACCTCTCAAACCACACAAACAGCCCAGCAACTGTGTTCTCCCCCTGCCTCCTTTTTGATGTTGTTGCTTCTTAACCAGTGGGTAAGCTATAGCCGAGGGTGAACTTTCCCATCTGCTTTCTCAATAGCAGGAAGGAGGAATTACCACAGCGGCCACCATGCCCCAGTGCCCATTGAAGTAGGGCCAGTGTGAAGAGGGGCCTGGAGGAGAGCGTGATGCAGATCTGTGCTGAGCATTGTCTCTCAGACTCCCCCTGCCTTGTGCAAAATGGACTGCCTGGGGCAGGTACTGCACACACCATGCAGATCTCATGGACCCAGGGTAGGCCACAGATCCCAGATGTCTTATGAGCAGACAAAGATGTCTCACTTTTAGACCTTTAAGGCTGGGATTTCCAAAGGATGCTTAGGGAGTTACACACGCAAACCCTACTGGGAATTCAGTGGGAGCTGGGCACCTGGCTTCTTTTGAAAATCCCAGCTTTAATCACTGCCCTTGCTTTTTCTTTTTCCCCTCTCCCTGAAGCACTCTCCCTTCCATCCCCACCCACTCCACCACCCTCTCTTCAGCTCCACGATCGCCAGCTCTGAAGCACTTCCTCACAGATCAGGTCCTGCCCAGCCCCAGGTCTCTGTAGCCTCTCAGAATGCTTTACAGTGTGGTTTCAATGGCGCTGCTCTGACAGTGTAGTGAATACATTAGTCTTAGGTGCGGCAGAATTCAATTTTTGATCATTTTGATGGATAATATCGACATCTCTTCTAAAGCCTTTTTATCAATTATCTATTTAAATGTTTGCAGTTGTGAAATATGGGGGTGTCAGAATGGGGGGAGTCAGACAATAATTTTTTAAAGATAGGAAATGATGAGATTCAAAAAGTCAACACTTTATAACCTTAAAACATAAATTGTCACTATCACATGTCAGAATAGACATACTAAATATTCTGAAATCAGACTCTAATAAGTTTTCAAGCAGCATTTTTCTTACTTTGTCTATCTGTAAATTTTGCTTATCATAGATGGAAATATTTTTCTGTCAGCACATGTATGTTGAAATCGATGTTTACCAATATCCACTGATAAAAATCTAATCCTTCCAAGTCTAACTAAGCTTGTTCTCCCCAACTAATGCCAAGGTCATAATGTTACTTTATGGCTGCTGGTAATGTTTAGACCAAGAAACATTTTTACAGGTAAATGGAGCCCTTTACTTAAGCTAAGCTCCTCTAAAGTCCATTACTTCTAATAGTGTGAACCACCCGAACCACTGCCAGAGGATAACAGATTGTCTCTTCTACCTGCCCATTCACAATTAATTACACATTTTGCAAACAACCTTCTAGACTGGAATTAGTCTCCCAATAGTGTCTAATTCTCTATTGTGATTTTCGCCACAAGTAATATCAGTCCTTCATCATCTATAAAGAATTCCATTACAGAGAGATGTACAAACCATTTGATGACTCAGATTGAAACTAGTAAATCTCTGACATTTTACCAGTTATATCTGGGATTTCTCAAGAAATGTTTTCTTCAGGGAAAAAAAAACCCCAATCCACATAAATCCAATTCACCCACCACTCAAACCCTTTCCCAGCAGCTTGTGAAGTCCCAGCCTACAGCCTGTCGATCCCAAGCAGAAGAAAATCTATAATATATACCAGCTAAAATTGTAGTTTGTGTTATGTGTCAGGTACAGTAATGAGCTCTACCATATTGACCTTCTCAGTATTCTGTGAACTTGCTTATTAGCCAGTTCATTTATTATCTTCACTGTTTCACAGCTCGCCAGCTTTCAGAAAGGGCCATACCAATTAAAGTAGGACAAAGGGGTTCAGTAAGCCACTTTCTTTCTCACAGTATCAGTGTGCGAGTGACATTAAATTACAGATATATCACTCAGGGTTATAAAAATGGGAAATGGCACAAGCAGAATTGAATTACCTGAATAAAAGTCTTGTATGAAAATAGGGACATCATTATTTTCAGGGGCATCTCAAGCAGCTATAACCTCTTGCCTCCTTTTCAGACTCCATGAAGACTCCATACAGGTGGCAATTATAATTCTACACATAATGCAGATATGTGTAACTGAAGAACTACTGGGAGAACTGAGCTTTCTAAGGCTGAACTCTCTGAACATACAAGCAAAATACCCAAATATTTTCTTCCTGTATTATTTATAGTAATGAGGTTACAAATTGATTGAGAAGAACAATAAGGGACAAACAGAGCATCATATATAAAAGAGGGTTTCCTGCAAATATTTGGGCCCAGATTCTGTTCTCACCTCCTCCAGTTTTATACCAGAGTATTTCCACTGATTTCAGTGGATTTGCACCTAAATAACAGGTATGGGATCAGAAGAGACCCCTGGGAGCCCTAAGAAACAGCATTATCAAAAGCCTGATAATCATGATAGTTGCAATATAGAGATCTGACTCTCTCAAAGGAGATCTGGATTAGATGGAGCAATGGTTTCCTACACTATCAATTCCTCCTGATACACTGCAAAAACAATGAAAAAAAGGAAACAGTATATGTTTGGAATTAAACAAACACGTAGGAGTTTTTTGTTTGCCTCATCTAAACCCAGATACTATGGTCTTGGGTGCTATTCCAATGTCTGTGATTAATAATAAGGAAAATATACATCACATCATTTGCTTTTACTAGTTGTTTAGCTTCAAATATTTCAGACATGCTAAATATTTTAGTAGGTAAAAATGCGTCAAGCAGGATCTTAAAAAAAATTATGCAGCTGCAATAGAAACAAGGAAGCAGTGCCAATCAACTCTTCAGCCCAGTGTTTACTTTCGGTCATAGTGGTCAGTTCCCTCTAATCATATCCACATGCTTGGCATTTTGACACAAGCTGCTTTGGGACTCTACACAAGCGTATATGAGACACTTGACGAACGTTTATGTAACAATCCCCTCAATAGTTTAATATGGCTATTTTTGGCAAGGAGAACAAATAAGATTAATTTTCTGTTTGGACATGTCAAATATGGGTGTGCTTAATTTCTTTCAAAAATATGTTTTCTTGGCTTCCTAAAGAGACAACAACAAAAATGTTTGGACTACTTTGTTCCTGAGAACAAATCCACCCCATATTAATTATGCCAATGACAACATTTCAACAGGAAAAACAAACTAGAAAATATTACTGCCCGTGTTACTTAAAAGTCCAGCAAAAGATAATCTAGAGATTTATCCTCGTTGGGTTTGGAATGTTTACCACCATTGCAAAGAAAAGGCCAGATCTTCAGGTGGTCTAAACCATAGCAAGAAGCTGAAGTTCCTGCCCTCATTTCCTGTGTTAAAGCTCTTGTACATTCCAGCTAAACATAATGAATCTGTCAATCGTGCAGGTAAGTAATCTGTGCCTAGCTGACACCAGCAATACCAGATTTTCCATGTACTTTCTCTTACTCAAAGTTTCTTGTAAAATTTTTAATTCATGAAGTCTATGTGTGAGAATTACTGACAGAAGAGTAGAGCACTGAATAATGATCAGTTGCCTGTGTCTCCCAATGCTCAACAATTCTCCCAAGAAATGCTGTTAAATGATTAAAATAGTATTGGGGTAAAAAACCCAAACCCAATACCCTTTTTTAAAAAGAATCCCTCCCTCCACCGCTACCCGCTCCATCTCCCACACTCGTCCCTGCCACCACCTCAGCCCCGTCATGCCACCATTCCCACTCTTACTATCATCCCTCTCTGCCCCCCACTTCTCTGCGGTCTGTAGAATGCAGTTCAGCGGGTACTGAAGTGTGAATTCCAGGTTACCAAGCACACCAAACTTCCAAGGTGCTGCTAGCTGTGTTATCTCTGGGAACGTGGGGCTGGAGTTGCATAGACACCAATAACTGAGCACCACGTGTCGATGCTGTATGAGTTCAGAAGAGCTACTTTTCTGAGGCGTGCGAGATGAGTGGTCAGTAATGCTAACAAAGCCAGCACTCTCAAAAAGCTCTGTTCCTTCAGCCCCCTGGGCTTGTTGAACACTTGCAGCTGCATGCTTAGAGCCATCGGGCTAAGTCCTCAAAGTCTCTTAGGTGCCCATTAATTTCATTGGCAGTTTGGTGCCTAAATAACTTTGGAAAACCTCTGGGGGAGGCAAATTAAAGCCAATGTGGACAACAAGGCTCATGTTTTCACCTCTGGAGGTCCCCGGTTCAAACCCTGAGGTATCAGTCATGATGGAGGCCCTTGACAGAGGCAGTAGGATGATAGCATTCCGGTGTGAGGGGCAGTCATTTCCTGCCACTTCCTCTTTTGACCCCTTCACTCCGCCCAAGCCTACCCCTCCCTTCTTTTCTTTCTCCCAACCTTGTCTTTGTAGCAAGTTCCCTGCTCCTGGGTGCAGAGTGATCACTCCCCTCTCATTCATGTCTTTCCTCAAAATGCACTGTCAGATGTTACCCTCCATCATTCTGTACATCCATTCATACTGTATGAAAAGCTAGAAACTCCGGCAAAAATGTTCAAATATGGGTGCCTAAATTAGGCAATTAAACCTATATTTAGGCACGTAACTGGGTGTCCTGACATTCAGAGAGGCAGAGTACCTGTACTCCTCTTTGACTTCAGGGAGAACTGCAGCTGCTCAGTACTTATGAAAATCAAGCCGCTTATTTAGGAACTAGGAATTGGACTTGCACGGCACAGGGGCCCTCCCACGCTGATCCTTCTGGAAGACCCATCCCTCCCTATGGATTTCAGTGCCTAACTTTAAGCTTCCAAGTTTGAACATAAACAAATAAAATAAAAGTTTAAATGCTGTAAACTGGTTGGGGCCATCAGAGAAGTGTGGCTGTGGTGTGCAACTGAGAACTGCTCCATTCAACTCTTGGCTGCAATTACGATGTATGTGTCATCCCTGAAAAGGTTCCCGTGTATAAGCACAGCTTTCACAAGCAGCCATGTTGCGACTGCTGCCCATTAATGCTAATGCGCTCCTGCTAGAGGGTACTTTGGAACCATGGAGAACTAAAATTGTTTCTCTCCAGCCTGCTCCTGCAATTTCAATGCGACTCAGGGGTAGTCTACATGGGAGACTCTGGAAAGTTAAGGTGAATCAATGAAAGGTGTGAAGTTAATGCACATAAGGTAAAGCACATTGAACCCTCACGTGGATGCTCTCGTTCAGGACTAAAATGGCCTTAGTGTACGGTAGCTTAATCCTCCTCCATGCTACAGCAAACTAAGTCATTTTGCTCTTAAATCAGATCATCCACATGCAGGTTTAATGTGCATTAATGTTGCACCTTTCACTGATTCACCTTAGCTTTCCTGAATGTCCCTGTGTAGACCAGCCCTTAGTTCTGCCAGTTCCGTTTCTAACTCCCCACTGGGCTCTTAAATACTTTTGCTCCCAAGTGTACCAGTAACTTCTCTTTTGTTCTGTAAGGAGCTCTGTGAAGACCCACACCTGTTTGTGAATGGAATCAGTGCCCATGACTTGCACCAAGGGAAGCTCGGGAACTGCTGGTTTGTGGCAGCTTGTTCCTGCTTGGCTCTTCGGGAGAATCTCTGGCAAAAGGTATGTGACCCAATATGCTTGGTGCTTGACATCATAAAGCCTGTCCCCAAAGGAGAGCTGAGTGCCCTGAGCCAAGGTGTCCTGCATCCAAAATCACTGTCCATACAAAACCTGCTCATTTTCCTTCCTGTCAGTGTTAATTTAGTGTAACCCATGATCCACACCTCCTCTCCCTTCCCTTCAGGAAGAATATACAGCTGGGGAGTAGCAGGCACTTGAGGTTCAAATTTTCATTAGCTGCTCATTTTTATATGCCGTCTGCCTCACCAGTTGCTGCTCCCACGGCTTGTTATTATGTGTCTTGCCTGGAGGACAAGAAAGCAACTCTCTACTGAGCTGATTTCCCCCATACCCTCATTGGTATCAGGCAGAGGATGTTGCAGAAACAGGGACCACCTGCACCGTGATGCTTCTATCAGTCACTGCAAATATCACCCCAGTGCCATGTAGCCTCCCTCAAGATATGTTTTCATTCTCTGCATGGATTGCACCAAATGCGACTTTAGGTACTTGGGACCAAATTCACTACTGGTGTAGGTGGGTGCAATTTTCAGTGATTTCAGTTTAAGATCTTCAGAGGCTGATGGGGCTGCCAGAGCCATGCCCTTTGTGGTATCTGCCAAGGAACCAGAGCAAGCCACCCCCTGATTAGGTCTCATTTGTTGTGTTTGGTGAACTGTGCTTTTCTTCATTTCTCAGGTGATTCCAAACTTTAAGGAACAAGAATGGGATTCAAAGAGACCCCAGAAATATGCCGGGATTTTTCACTTCCAGTTCTGGTATTTTGGACAGTGGACCGACGTGGTCATAGATGACAGATTGCCAACAATTAATGGGGAGCTGATCTACTGCCATTCCAACATGGAGAATGAATTCTGGAGTGCACTACTGGAGAAAGCTTATGCAAAGTATGAATTAGCTGAATGTCCTTTAAGTGATTTCAGCTACACATAAAAATCCACCTTATCATTTCAGATGCTACTGATTTCCTCTCTCACCCCTATCATATTTCCCCAGGTTACTTCCCAATTACTGCTGCTCTTGGAGAATATGTAGCTTTGAGACTGCCTCCAGGACCCTTCGTTAAACCATTCCCAAGAGCAGAGCTGGTCAAAATCAGACTTCTCATTATTGTGAAACATTTCAAACTTAAAAAATCATCCCAATTCTGGACAAAAAGCCAACATTTCAATTTTGTATTTTTTTTGCAAAACAAAATTCTGGAAAAATTATTTCAGGATCAAAACATTTCATTTTAATAAATTCAAAATGTTTCATTTTGATCTTTTTTTTTTTTTTTTTTTTTTTTTTACATTTTGAAATGAAAAGTTCCTTTAAATGAAAAATCAAACCTTTTTATTCTGAAAACATGAAAATTGGACATGGCAACATTTAAAAAAAATCCACATTTTTTGTTGAAATTGATCCAATTTGGGGGGAAAATCAAAACAGCATTTTCACACAGAAAATCGTTGTAACAAAAATATTCTGACCAGCTCTAGCCAGGAGGTGCTCCTAAGGCAGTGATCTCCTTCCCATGCTTCTTACAAAAATCATGTTTCCCCTTCATTACATCTAAAGCTAGCAGTTCAGAGACCAGGAATCTTAGGGATGCTCTCAGGTCTATTGCATAGCAGTGTAACAAAGCTTTCTTCCCAGTTCCCTGCTGTTCAGACAAACTTGTGATCCTTTTTCTTGGTGGTCTCAAATATTACACAGAAATAATCCGATTTGGCTTGGTTTTAACAGCCAGAAAATGAGTCAATTTGTTCCATCTTACCTCTAGGCTGGCTGAGTCTTATGAAGCCCTGGATGGAGGCACTGCTGCAGATGCAATTATCGATTTCACTGGAGCAGTGGCAGAATCCATTGACCTGGTAAAGGGCAAATATTGTGAAAATATTTCTGAGCAAATGAAGCTGTTTGAAGACTTGCTGAAAGTACATAAAAGAGGCGGGTTAATCAGCTGTTCCATCATGGTATGTGTGCAGACTTTGATATACAATGATTTATTCTGATTTTTCTTGCCTGGAAAAATGATCTTAACATAAATATATTCAGCATATCCTTAATTTGGATTTTGAAAAGGTGGTTTGTAGAAAGCTAATGACTTGGCAATGCTGTCAGCCAAGAACAATTCCCTAAGCCACCGGCTATAATTCAGGAAACCACAGTCACGTGCCCCGCCATTGACCTTTCTGAATGGAGAAAGGTACCCAATTTGTAACTTGAGCAGAGATGAACAAATTTAGAGTATACTCACTTCCAACCAAGGAGGCTGGCACCATGTCCCCTTAAGACATTTAACTTCTTGCTGAAACCTGTTTACAGAATCACTTTTCCAAGCACTGAGCTGCTAATTCTTCTTCCTGCTGGTGGTGACAGGGCCATCTTTGTGTCAATATAGTACTGGAGCTGAGTGGAAGTGGTGAGCTCATCCAGCTGTTCAGAGCAGGAACGTGGGCTTTATGTTTCTCACTAAAGCTTCTGGTGAAATAAAAACCACTGTGAATACTTGCAGTCTAAGACTATCCTATACATATTTATATAGCACCCAAAGTGGGCTGGATGCTTTACAAGAGAGCAAAGAGACATGCTCCCTGCCCCAAGGAGCTACCAGCAGGGTTGTGAAAAGTGCTAGTCGCTGGCCTACCTCTGCTCCCCAAAAGCCCATGCTAAAGCTCCCATTGACTTCAGTGGAAGCAGGGTTAGACCAATGCTGAAAGCCATTGAAAATCCCACCTTAAATGAAGATGACATCACAAGTGAAGGGAAAACAAACTGCTCACCATGCATTTTTGGATTTTCTGTGAATTTATTTTAAAATTATTTAGAAACTGAGTTTACTTATTTTCTGGACAGGAGCCCCGGGGAAGGGTGTGAAAGGGAGAGGGGATAATTCCATAAGATCAAACAGGGCAGAGTTAAGGTTCTATGAAGCTCCTGGCTGCACTGCTCTCTCCTTTCAATTCTGGAGACCTATAAATGTCAAGGCTAACATCTATGGACTTAGTCAAGTCACTTAACCTCTCAGCTTCGTTTCCCTCTTTGCAAAATGGAAATTATACCACTTACCTCCCCCCTAGAAGTACTGTGGTGATTAACTAGTTAGTACTTACAGTCTGCAATATGAGTTCCCAACTACTTGCTTTGTTTGGAAATTGTTCCTTGAAAATATGAGTGTATTAACATTGGCACTTGTGTGCCGATCCCAGAACAATCAGCTCTGCCCCACTTCTGCAGCAAGAAAGTTGATGGTAATCGAAAGATCCCCCATGATTGCAAAGCAGGTCAACTAAGTGTGGAGGTCATTGCTCTAACTACGACTCGGCATCCACTGTTTCAATGCACTGTCTCCCTTCACCAAGAGGGGAGAGCATGGTGCCTGGGAGATGGCTCCCTGATTGGACTACCAGCCTATAGAATGGAGAATGAGCGCATGAGGCTCCCAAACTACAACTCCCATGAGGCACTGCAGCTGCACTTCAGTATCCAAATATTTTGGGAGTCAGGGTGTTTTGTTTTGTTTTTTTGACAGAAACTCAACATTAAAAAAAAAAGTCTGACAAGCTCTATCACTAACTTCCCCCAAAGCCTTAGGCTGGCATCCTGCTTTAATGTGATGGCAGTGGACAGAAATACCAAGGGGGTGATTGAAATTATCACTAAAAAATGCTGAAGCTGTTTATTTAATAACAATAGCTTGGGGAAAAGGTAAAAGTTTAGGTGGCTGGAATAAAATTAAGCACTTGCTAGTGCTTTCCATTCTCCCCTGAAGTTCTATTTTTGCCCTTTGAATTAATCAAATAAAACACAAATGCTTCTCAACCTTGTTATGCAGGCACTATATTTATTGATTTATCCTGGTGTATGAAACTGCCTCACTAGCATTTTACCTCTCGGCTCTGATAAGTGTGTTATACACACCACAGTGCTTGCTAACTGCAGAATATTTAATACTTAAGTGGCTTACATCCCAATTTAGAAGTGACCCAACATGCTCCTTTGTTTACAGAACATCCCAGGGCTTGTACATTTGGCAGTTCAAATGGAAGGCAGTTTAAATTTCTTATTTAAAAGAAAAAAAAACAACAACCTTAAATAGAAAGTGAAAAAGCCAGGTGCCATCCTGCTGAAAAGAAGAGTGCAGTCACTAATGGAGATTCTTCTGGCGCTACAGTTTAACAAGCAGGAATGGTGATAGACTCCTTTGCTGTCATGGAAACTTGTGCTCTTATTTGTGAAGAGTACAAATGAAAGAAAGTGTTGGGGGGGGGAAGCCCTGGGAAATGTCAGTGGCTCTCAATATAACATATGAACTGATTCTTTGTGAGCTGTTGTCGCTGAAATATACTCTGGTCTTGGCATTAGTCCTGCAATTTCAAGCGCATCAGTCAGACCTGATCTGATAGTTAGATGAGGTGAGAAGTTTCTCTGTTGCTTCTTTTTTTACTAATTTATATACCAAGCTGTTCAAATCTTCCAGCTGATTTGAAATGGGTAAGAATGTCTGGCATGGTCACACATCACTATCAGTGCTGTAGTCCATCCCTCTCTTCCCACCAGAAACAAGGCTTGTATCGTCGCTGAGATTTGATTTTGGTCATTCTGTTCCATGAAGAGAACTGAGAAATGCAAAGAGCCAAACCCTAACAACTCATTCCTGCTGCTCCAAGGGGAGTGTTGGTTGTGTAGAGAGTATGTAAGCCCTGCAGGATCTGGCCCAACGTGAAAGAAAAACAATATAAGGGCCTGATCCAAAACCCATTTATTAAACGGGAATCTCTTTTCCATGGGTTTCAATGGGCTTTGTATCAGCCCCATCTGCATAAAACAGATAGAAATCCAAGTGCAGGAGAAGCATTTGTCAAACATTCTTAGATCAGGATTCAGAGTAGCAGCCGTGTTAGTCTGTATTCGCAAAAAGAAAAGGAGTACTTGTGGCACCTTAGAGACTAACAGATTTATTTGAGCATAAGCTTTCGTGAGCTACAGCTCACTGCATCTTAGATCAGTAGCTGATCAGGCCAGGCAGGACACCAGGGTAACACGCTACCAACCTGTCACATCTGGAGACCTGGGTTCAAATCTGAGTTAAGGTCCCCAGAGGAAACTAATCTGATAGCATCAGCATACACAAGAGATGCACCGACTGTCACACGGCAGTAGTCAGCACACAGGGACCAGCGTAATCACTAGAACTGGGATCAATGGGTGAGAGCCAGGGTAAGAGTCAGACGAGGTTCAGAGTCGAGGTAGTTACTAGGCAAGGGTCGGGGTCTGGCTGGGGTCAGAGACTGGAGACCAATAAACAAGCTGAGGTCTGGCATCATAGCAAGCCAGAAGCCTGCATGGTTGCCCAAACAGCTCCCTGGGCCACCCTCCAAGGTTAAATAGTGAGCATGGGCCAATCAGAAGGCCACAGCGTGCTGTCTTTCTGGACTCCTTGGGCAATACATGCTGCGGTGCCTAATCTCCACAGTACACCCTGGATTTCACTTTGTATGGCCTCCTGGTAATGATGTGAGAACATCAGCTGCCCCAACCTCCCCAGACCAGGGTTCTAGTCCCCTGGATCTTTAGGCTGCCTGATACTGGTCTAGAGGGATGTTGACTTTGATCCATTATGGCAATTCCTCTGTTACTGTATTTCTACAAGGGAACCCACAGTGGTATGTAAAAAAATAAACCTCTTGACTGTGTATGTGCTAGGTGCCCTTATTGATTTTGAAGTTCATATTAGTTCCTTGTGGGATTTTTTCTGTGTGCTGCAGACTTCATCCCCCAGTGACACCGAGGTGGAGACGGATATGGGTCTGATCATAGGCCATGCCTACTCGGTGACGGCAGTTCAGAAGGTGCGCCTCGGAGAGAGGCTCCTGTTCTCTTTTAAGTCAGAAAAGCTCTTCATGATCAGAATGAGGAATCCGTGGGGAAAGAAGGAGTGGAACGGTGCATGGAGTGACCAGTACGTGTTGGGGGCTTCTGTGTTCCAATAATTCAGCTGTCATTTGTGGCTGCTGGAAGTTAGATGTGTGATTAAATGCTAAGAAACACAATGTTGTTTGCAGTGTTTGTCCCAGGATACAAGAGACAAGGTAAGTAGTTTTCGAGTTTCCTTCCCCGGACCCGATGAAGAGTTCTATGAAGCTTGGAAGCTTGTCCCTTCCACAAACAGAAGCTGGTCCAATAAAAGATACCACCTCACCCAACTTGTGTCTCTATGAAATGCTATGGCATTCCACAAGACAAGAGCCTCTTTGATGTTGGGAGTGTTCTGTCATCTCTTCCCAAGCGTAGCAGCCTACGAACAAATGGAACACCACATCCTGCTGCAATGAGGGAGATGTGGCTTACTTTACCTTCTGGACTGCAGCATGCCTCTTGCAGCATTCTTTTGGCAAGCGGCATAGTCTGTGGTTAAAGTATAAGGATGATGAGTCAAGGACGGGAGGTCTGTTCTCATCTGTGTCACAGACCCCCTGCATGATCCTGGCAAGCCACTAAGCCTTTCTGTGGCTCACTTTCCCATCTGAAAAATGCTCCCTCTTAGGCTATCTTGAGGCGCTGATGAAATGTGCCATCAAAGTGCAAATTGTATTATTTCTTAAATGACTTTGTAATGGATCATCACATGGGTCATGAGTTCTGCAGAAACCCTTCCAGCAAGTTAAGGAGGAGCAGAGTGACTGGTTCTGCTGGGTTTGTTCCATGACCCAAGGCCTTAAACATTAAAAGAAAGAAATAATACATTACATTTCAGTTGGCCATTTCTAGGGCATTTAGTCAATGCTTTCAACACTTAATAATATGATGCTCCTTAATAACAGTGTACCAACTTCCCTGTCTTTCCTCTTTTATCTGACAAAGAGGCTGTTACTTTCAGTCGGTGCTTTATCCCCGTTCAAACAAAGTGCTGAGCTGGCCAGATGCAAAGAGAAACAAGTTGTCTTGATTTATACTAGAGATAGAGGGCCAGATTCTAAAGTGTACTCTCAGCCCTTTCTCCAGCAAAACTCCATTAACTTTGGTAGAGTTTGGCATGAGCAAGATCTGTGGGGCTGGCCCATTGAAAAATCCACACCCCTACGTGACATAGTTATACCGACCTTAACACCCTGTGTAGACCGCACTATGTCAGAAGGAGAGCGTCTCCCGCCGACATAGCTACCGCCTCTTGCAGAGGTGGCGTTATTAAGCCAACAAGAGAGCTCTGTACTGTCGGCTTAGAGTGTCTTCACCAGACGTGCTACAGTGGCACAGCTGCATTGGTGCAGCTGTGCTGATGTACATTTGTAGAGCAGATTTGCCCTTAGGGCTTGTCCACATGAACAATTAGGCTGCAGCAAGATGGGATGTGAAACTAGCTGTTTGTGCACCCTGCTGATGCACATTAACAATTCACCAATCTGCTTTGATCTAGGCCTGGTTCGAAGAGGACTAGGTGTTAACAGTTTGTTAGAGCACTTTCATCTAGCCCTCTTGGAAACAGGACTAAATCAAAGTGCACTAGCAGACTGTTAATGTAAATCAGCAGAATGCACATGAACAATTAGACAGCGGCACGCTAATGTGGGGTTGGTCACACCCCAGCTTGCCACAAACGAAATGTCCGTGTAGCCACCCCTTATATAATACCTTCCCGTCCAAGTGAAGAGCATGATAAATAGCTCAGGAGGAAATTCAGGCTGTGTTTCCAGAGCAGTTCATATACATTTTGAGGGTCCTTGGGGAATAAAATCATTCTCATGTGGAAATTTCATCCAAATCTGACCTTCCAAGCCAATGGTTCAGCTATACTGAGGGAGAGGCTCTCAAGTGAAGTAAATCAAGTGCTGCTCTAACTGTGTTTAACATTTTGTCTTTAACCATGTGTCAGTGATGGTTTAATAAATGCCTTTGTGTAAGGCAACAAAACTTTCCTATATATGATCCATCTTGTCAGTGCTCAGACAGTATTTGAATATGAGGGGACAATAAAGGGACTTTTTTTTCCCAAGTGAGAAGATTTAATTTCACGTATTAAAGCACTTTTTTACTTCCAGGTCTGAAGAATGGAAGAAAGTGAGCGACTCAGAGCGTAAGAGCTTGGGACTCACAGTTCAAAATGATGGCGAGTTCTGGTGAGTAAAAATATCTCTGTTGCTTGGGGAACCTCCACTGGAGCTGTCTAAGTCAACAGTTATTATTCGTCCTGGTGTTGTACCTCCCTCAAGGATAATTTCTCTGAATGCATGAGGGCCTGGGACTGTCCTGCAGCTACTGACATTGGACATTAGCAACTGGTGTTGCTTCAGATTCTCAGAGGGTGGGGATGGAAAGCGTGCGAAAGAAGCAATGGAACCAAATACCTCGGCCTGAATGAGTACTTACATTACAGGCACCTCAGATCCATGCTCCTTCAGTATTTAGGAAAATCCCCTTCTTCCTAAATTGCTTTGTGCATGGCAAACTATCAAATATCAGGCACTCTCCCAAACTGCATCTAAAACTATCTGCCTGGTACAGTATCTACCTCATGGATTTCCAATTCACCCATCACTGCAGAAGTGAGGTCCCTATAAATAAAGATGTAATTAACTAATTTTGATCCTAGTCATTGTTTCCCCGACTTGGGACTCTGTATTCCAGACAGACTGTCTGGAGCCCTGATGAGTCAGCGGGGAGGGGTCACTATCGACAGACATTCTCCTGTCCCAAGGCTCAGTGTGTCACTGTATACCCTTCGCTTTGTAAGAACTGGGAACAAGGGGTTAAATGCAGAGTTTGGTTCCAGGTCTCTTCTACGTCAGGAGAGACCCCAAGCCATGATTACTAGACTGACCCTACTGGATATTAATCTTCAGGACCATCTGCAACTATGTCACAACTACAGCAAAAACAACCGCTGACCCATGACTAACATAGAATCATAGAATCATAGAATCATAGAATATCAGGGTTGGAAGGGACCCCTGAAGGTCATCTAGTCCAACCCCCTGCTCGAAGCAGGACCAATTCCCAGTTAAATCATCCCAGCCAGGGCTTTGTCAAGCCTGACCTTAAAAACTTCCAAGGAAGGAGATTCCACCACCTCCCTAGGCAACGCATTCCAGTGTTTCACCACCCTCTTAGTGAAAAAGTTTTTCCTAATATCCAATCTAAACCTCCCCCACTGCAACTTGAGGCCATTACTCCTCGTTCTGTCATCTGCTACCATTGAGAACAGTCTAGAGCCATCCTCTTTGGAACCCCCTTTCAGGTAGTTGAAAGCAGCTATCAAATCCCCCCTCATTCTTCTCTTCTGCAGGCTAAACAATCCCAGCTCCCTCAGCCTCTCCTCATAAGTCATGTGTTCTAGACCCCTAATCATTTTTGTTGCCCTTCGCTGGACTCTCTCCAATTTATCCACATCCTTCTTGTAGTGTGGGGCCCAAAACTGGACACAGTACTCCAGATGAGGCCTCACCAATGTCGAATAGAGGGGGACGATCACGTCCCTCGATCTGCTCGCTATGCCCCTACTTATACATCCCAAAATGCCATTGGCCTTCTTGGCAACAAGGGCACACTGCTGACTCATATCCAGCTTCTCGTCCACTGTCACCCCTAGGTCCTTTTCCGCAGAACTGCTGCCTAGCCATTCGGTCCCTAGTCTGTAGCGGTGCATTGGATTCTTCCGTCCTAAGTGCAGGACCCTGCACTTATCCTTATTGAACCTCATCAGATTTCTTTTGGCCCAATCCTCCAATTTGTCTAGGTCCTTCTGTATCCTATCCCTCCCCTCCAGCGTATCTACCACTCCTCCCAATTTAGTATCGTCCGCAAATTTGCTGAGAGTGCAATCCACACCATCCTCCAGATCATTTATGAAGATATTGAACAAAACCGGCCCCAGGACCGACCCCTGGGGCACTCCACTTGACACCGGCTGCCAACTAGACATGGAGCCATTGATCACTACCCGTTGAGCCCGACAATCTGGCCAGCTTTCTACCCACCCTATAGTGCATTCATCCAGCCCATACTTCCTTAACTTGCTGACAAGAATACTGTGGGAGACCGTGTCAAAAGCTTTGCTAAAGTCAAGAAACAATACATCCACTGCTTTCCCTTCATCCACAGAACCAGTAATCTCATGATAAAAGGCGATTAGATTAGTCAGGCATGACCTTCCCTTGGTGAATCCATGCTGGCTGTTCCTGATCACTTTCCTCTCATGCAAGTACTTCAAGATTGATTCTTTGAGGACCTGCTCCATGATTTTTCCAGGGACTGAGGTGAGGCTGACTGGCCTGTAGTTCCCAGGATCCTCCTTCTTCCCTTTTTTAAAGATTGGCACTACATTAGCCTTTTTCCAGTCATCCGGAACTTCCCCGGTTTGCCACGAGTTTTCAAAGATAATGGCCAATGGCTCTGCAATCACAGCCGCCAATTCCTTCAGCACTCTCGGATGCAACTCGTCCGGCCCCATGGACTTGTGCACGTCCAGCTTTTCTAAATAGTCCCTAACCACCTCTATCTCCACAGAGGGCTGGCCATCTCTTCCCCATTTTGTGATGCCCAGCGTAGCAGTCTGGGAGCTGACCTTGTTAGTGAAAACAGAGGCAAAAAAAGCATTGAGTACATTAGCTTTTTCCACATCCTCTGTCACTAGGTTGCCTCCCTCATTCAGTAAGGGGCCCACACTTTCCTTGGCTTTCTTCTTGTTGCCAACATACCTGAAGAAACCCTTCTTGTTACTCTTGACATCTCTCGCTAGCTGCAGCTCCAGGTGCGATTTGGCCCTCCTGATTTCATTCCTACATGCCCGAGCAATATTTTTATACTCTTCCCTGGTCATATGTCCAAGCTTCCACTTCTTGTAAGCTTCTTTTTTATGTTTAAGATCCGCTAGGATTTCACCGTTAAGCCAAGCTGGTCGCCTGCCATATTTACTATTCTTTCGACTCATTGGGATGGTTTGTCCCTGTAACCTCAACAGGGATTCCTTGAAATACAGCCAGCTCTCCTGGACTCCTTTCCCCTTCAAGTTAGTCCCCCAGGGGATCCTGGCCATCCGTTCCCTGAGGGAGTCGAAGTCTGCTTTCCTGAAGTCCAGGGTCCGTATCCTGCTGCTTACCTTTCTTCCCTGCGTCAGGATCCTGAACTCAACCAACTCATGGTCACTGCCTCCCAGATTCCCATCCACTTTTGCTTCCCCCACTAATTCTACCCGGTTTGTGAGCAGCAGGTCAAGAAAAGCGCCCCCCCCTAGTTGGCTCCTCTAGCACTTGCACCAGGAAATTGTCCCCTACGCTTTCCAAAAACTTCCTGGATTGTCTATGCACCGCAGTATTGCTTTCCCAGCAGATATCAGGAAAATTAAAGTCACCCATGAGAATCAGGGCATGCGATCTAGTAGCTTCCGTGAGCTGCCGGAAGAAAGCCTCATCTACCTCATCCCCCTGGTCCGGTGGTCTATAGCAGACTCCCACCACTACATCACTCTTGTTGCACACACTTCTAAACTTAATCCAGAGACACTCAGGTTTTTCTGCAGTTTCGTACCGGAGCTCTGAGCAGTCATACTGCTCCCTTACATACAGTGCTACTCCCCCACCTTTTCTGCCCTGCCTGTCCTTCCTGAACAGTTTATAACCATCCATGACAGTACTCCAGTCATGTGAGTTATCCCACCAAGTCTCTGTGATTCCAATCACATCATAGTTCCTTGACATCACCAGGACCTCCAGTTCTCCCTGCTTGTTTCCAAGGCTTTGTGCATTCGTATATAAGCACTTGAGATAACCTGTTGATCGCCCCTCATTCCCAGTATGAGGCAGGAGCCCTCCCCTCACAGACATTTCTGCCTGTGCTTCCTCCCGGTATCCCTCTTTCCCACTTACCTCAGGGCTTTGGTCTCCTTCCCCCGGTGAACCTAGTTTAAAGCCCTCCTCACTAGGTTAGCCAGCCTGCTGGCAAAGATGCTCTTCCCTCTCTTCGTAAGATGGAGCCCGTCTCTGCCCAGCACTCCTTCTTCATGGAACACCATCCCATGGTCAAAGAATCCAAAGCCTTCTCTCCGACACCACCTGCGTAGCCATTCGTTGACTTCCACGATTCGACGGTCCCTACCCAGGCCTTTTCCTTCCATGGGGAGGATGGATGAGAACACCACTTGCGCCTCAAACTCCTTTATCCTTCTTCCCAGAGCCACGTAGTCCGCAGTGATCCGCTCAAGGTCATTCTTGGCAGTATCATTGGTGCCCACGTGGAGAAGCAGGAAGGGGTAGCGATCCGAGGGCTTGATGAGTCTCGGCAGTCTCTCCGTCACATCGCGAATCTTAGCCCCCGGCAAGCAGCAGACTTCTCGGTTTTCCCGGTCAGGGCGGCAGATAGATGACTCAGTCCCCCGGAGGAGAGAGTCCCCGACCACCACCACCCGCCTTCTCCTCTTGGGAGTGGTGGTCGTGGAACCCCCAACCTCAGGACATCGCATCTCATGCCTTCCAACCAGCGGAGTCTCCTTCTGCTTTCTCGCCCCAGACATATCATCTGGTCCACTCTCCGCAACGGTACCTGCGGAGAGAACATGAAAGCGGTTAGTTACCTGTGTCTGTGTTACTGGAACCCGGACATTCCGCTTACCTCTTCTGGAGGTCACATGTTGCCAAGCTTCTTCACTGGCCTCTTGGCTCCTCTGTGCAACCTGCTCTATATCTTTAGAGCTTTGTGCCCCTAGAAGCCTATCCTGAGTTTTGTCTAGAAAATCCTCAGTTTCTCGTATGCAACGCAGGGTCGTTATCTGTTGCTCCAGACCTTCAATCTTCTCTTCCAATATGGAGACCAGCTTGCACTTTGTACAGACAAAGTCGCTTCTGTCCTGTGGAAGAAAGACAAACATGGCACATCCAGTGCAGGTCACAACAGCTGAACATGGCTACCCCGCTGAAACTACAGCAATATTTCTTGGTTAAAACACTCCCATAGATGAGACTTAAATGGGTTTTAACTGTTTCACATGCCATAGCCCAGTTTAGGGACAGTGCTAGGCTGTATTTAAATCCTGAGTACACTTCAGGAGGGACCCACATTGTAACCATGTATGGAGACCAACAGGCTATAACAAAGTCACCTGAAATGGTTGCTTCTGTGTTGTAGATAGAACCTTTGTAGCAGGTACAGAGATGGCATTTGCCCTATGCCATACATACAGTACCAGTTCCAGCCCTGTGGTTATAACCATGTTCTTAGGATCAGATGGGTTAAGGTCAAAGACGAGTGATGCCTCCACTTGAGCTTTAGAAGGCACCGTGTGTTGTCTTGCCACAGATGGGCATGATAATCCTTTTTATGGAAAGCTTGAGGCCTTTTTTACAAATCATGCCTTGCTTGTGTCCCTGGTTCAGGATGACATTTGATGACTGGTGTCAGAACTTCACCGATGTTGATGTCTGTCGTATTGTGAACACTTCGTACTTCAGCATCCACAAAACCTGGGAGAAGAAAATGGTGTACGGGGCCTGGACCAAGCATTCGGAACCACTGAAAAACCGCTCCGGAGGGTGTTTTGATTACAGAGCCACCTTCTTACAGAATCCCCAGGTAGGAGCTCATTTACACTGAATTGAGAAGGCAATCCTTGGGGGTCAGTGGTGACTCTTGAACAGGAAGCCTGTGCATTTCCATGTAAAGACCACCTGAGAGCATGTTGTTTCATAGATTCCAAGACCAGAAGGGACTGTGACCAACTAGTGTTCTCCCATAGAACGCAGGCCATGAACTTCCCCCAAAATAATTCCTAGAGCAGAACTTTTAGACAAACATCTCACCTAGGTTTAAACATTGTCACAGGATAAAGACTCATATATGTTTCAGTGACTTCTGTAATACCTTGCAGAGTATATAGATATTTATTTAAGACTCATTTTAGCTATACTGAGCCTCGCCCACATGGTCAAGGCAGGAGGAGGAGTCCCTCGTGGATGATGATGAAGGGAGGTGAGTGACCTATTGCCCTGAATCCATGTCCATTCTCCCAACACCTAAAGGAACACTGGTCCAAATTTTATGTTGGCACTAATTCATTTTATTAATAGTATTAACCCTGTAGAGACTTTGGCTGAGTGTGATTAAGGGGTAACTTTTTGCACTGATTAGGTTCCTTAAGGATATATAAAACCCCAGAGTTGATTCTCCCATCACTACTCACAAGGCTCTCTTTTTCTTGTCCTAGCTGATTGCTCTCAAGCTATCAAAGTTAGCTGGTTCTTTGCTCTCTCCCGTGTCAGACATTGCCAGCACAGCGCATGAGGAGTCAAATGCAAAACTCCCATTATTGTCAGTGGGAGCTGGGCACTCAGTGCTCCACGTATTACTTTGAAAATTGACCTCTTTGTTTTTTGGGTTTTTTTTGCAGAACTCCCCATACTTACAATTGCAGAGACTGTTTTTGTGCCTCCTTGTCTACATTTAGTTGGGTGGTTTCTGTCAGCATTCCTTCTATTTTCTTAGCAGGGCATCAGACAGCTGCAATCTTCATTGCTCAGACTAGGAATCATCTGTAACTCCCCGCTTGTCCTTGCCTAGCAGGGAAGAATGGCTTCTCTTCTATCTCTTCCACAAACAGTCTCCCTTGAAAAGGATCAGCGCTCATGTGAATTTGTCCAGTTCACAGGGGTGGCAGTTCCTCTTTCTGATCTTGGACATTTTCTTAGTGTTTGTGTCGGTCTACTTTTTAAGTGTTCAACTACAAAAAAGAAGAGTTCCTGATGTAAGAAGAATGTTATAGATCAGATGCAGTGAAAAGAGCTCCTTTTATTAAATCCTGTCTCAAAGATTGGTACTAGCATTCCTGTGAAATCTTTACCTTTACTTAAGGACAAATTAAATTACCTTGTTCCTGTGTCACATACTACAACAGTCTGGAGACCATTTCTGACCCTCACCCACCGGAGGGAACAGTCTAATTCCCTTGACGGCCTCCTCTGAAGCAAATATTTGCACAGAGGGATTATGAGATATCCACTTCCCTTGCAAAATAAGAGAATTTAAGCATTTTGATAATCTGCTATCAGCACATGCCCAGGGCTAATTTCTCTTATTGATTACTTTATTGGGTACTAGGAGAACAAAATTGGAGCCTAAATAGTGGTTCTCACTATTTATCACTCCTCAGGTAGAGATTCTTGAGTCCCCTCAGTCCTGACAAGAAACAGTTAAACCAGAAAGAAATAACAGGCCGAGAGCCTGGGAGGGAATTAATTTTCTCCAGGACAGCTTTCCTTGTGCCTCCTCTGCAAGAGTTTGACGTTTCCTCAAAGTTAAAATGATATTGCCCTAAAGCATGACGGTAAAGGGGAGAAAGAAGGGAAGGTGCCTCATTCTACAGGGCAGAGTGACTCTGAGGAATCTGAAATCACCAGCAGGGCTAGATTAGACGGTGAAAGCAAAGGCAATCCCAGTGTCCACCCCCGAGGAGAACTAGTGAGGAAAACTTTTCAGCAGCATCGGATGGGAGAAAGCTAAACATACCACAGATTACATTACCCTCAATACTGGTCACAATTTCCAGCGTTCTCTTTAAAACATGAAGCCAGATCAGTGCACTGCACAGTTGGGCCACATTGCAATTTGGTGCTGTTTTTCATTTGCTTCATAGTCTCGGTGCAGGGGAGCATCCAATCTTCCTAATCTTGACATATATAGCACCATTTCTTTCCCTTGACAATTTCCTACAACTGAGATTTGCCCATTAGTGGCAAGTATGAGGAATGAACAGGGAACTTAAAGGTGTCTGTGAATGGGGAAAGAATTTGGTGTTTGGCCCCGTTTGCTTCTTTGTGGTGTAAAAAACACTCTTCTGGCCTTCTTTTATATATTAGAAATTCTGGTCTTGTCTACTCTCTTTTCTCTGAAAGATTCTGAATCACTGGTGAACTAGTAGGATAGTGATACCATAATTAAAAAACCAGTGAAGCATGATTCATTGAGAAGAGGAAGTGCTATTTATACAGGCTGCACAAATATTTTGATTTTTGTTTGGTCTTGTTGAAACCTACTCAACTAAAATCTCTTAAACACTGTTGGGATAAAATATCTCTTAGTTAAAGATGCAAACCATCCTCTCAGTCAATTTCTCTGAGTCTTCCAAATATTTTCAGCAAAACCAGGAAAGACCAAAACGGACATTTCTGAAGTAACTGGGGTCTGGGGGTGTGGAACAAAAAACCCTTTTCATGCTTTCTTTATGCATCATCAGATACAACCCATTTGTCATTTTCATGTCACCGGTAAGGAAAATACCTGGAGTAAACCAGCCCTACTTGGAGATCCATGTAGAAAAAAAGCAAACGCACAGTCCAGACTTTGTTGTTTAACTTTATCTCCTTTCCCCTTTATATTTTTTAAGATTTCTTTTTACTATTGTTTTCAGAGCACATCTGGTGTCATGCCACTTCAATAGCTACTTGGAGACATTCTCTTTTAGCATGCATTGAATGAATCACTGATTTCAATATCTCTGATACTATTAGTTTCAAAATCCCAACAATTGTAACTAATTTTCAGCTACAACTTGTCAGGAATTGATCATGGGTTTGTCGCTGGAATGATGGTTCTGCATCCATTTCCAGGTACCTCTGCAGTATGCCCTTGTGTACAGTATCCCAGAGATGTTGTCCTAAACAGCTGGTTCTCTGTTCTGTCTCCCCCTTGCTAGTATGTCTTCGATGTCAAGAAGGCTGAGGACAAAGTGCTGATTTCACTACAGCAACAGGATCAGCGCATTTACAAGAAAGATGGGAAAGGGGACAACTTCCCTATTGGCTTTGAAATCTTCAAGGTAGGCCACATCTTCATTTGGGTTTAGAACCTAACTGCAGCTTCACCTCATCAATGGGTGTTTGGCAGGTAGATGCACATTTCAGACACCATGGGGTCTAACTGCCCCTGAGATCTCTCAACATGATTCTTGCCCAGTTATTGCAAATACATTCAGATACCAGAGTCACTGGGGCTCTTCAGTTTCAAAGCTCAAACCCCTGCCTCTTGAGCTTAAGGAGCAGCAGGATATGGCAAGCCACATGTGGGAGACATGATTGTGTCCACTCAGCTTCCTCCTGACAGCCTCTACTATTGCGCTGGTGATGACTGTATGAAACAGTTCATAAAACGCTGGAGGAGTTGGTGGGGGGGAGGAGTTGGTGGGCGGGGAAAGTGCAGAAAATTTTGAAGTCTCTTTCATTCATCAGGTTTGGAAATGAAACAATCTTTTTAGTTTGTTACAAAAAAATTATCTAGAATGTTGGTGTTTGAAATGTGAAGGTTTTTGCGGGGTTGTTGGTTTTCTCATTTTCCCCCCTTGCTTTTCATTTTGCCAATCAATGCAACAGAATGAACGGTGTCTGAACATTTGTCTCTTTTTCCCCGCTGTTTCCTATGGCTACAGCGAAAAGTTGAGGAAATTTGCAAAAGTTGCAAAGTAGCAAGAAGAAGAATGGGGGAATAAAAAGCAAACTCTGGACATCATTCATTCTCACTTTAAGGCCGGAAAGAGCCAGCATGATCATCTAGTCTGACCTCCTAAACAGCGCAGGCCACAGAACCTCACCCACCCACTCCTGTTATAGACCCCGACCTCTGGTGAAGTTACTGAAGTCCTCAAATCATGATTTAAAGATTTCAAGTTACAGAGAATCAACCATTTACACTAGTTCAAACCTGAAAGTGACCTGTGCCCCATGTTGCAGAGGAAGATGAAAATCCCCCTCAGTGACCTGAGAGGAAATTCCTTCCATACCCCAAAATGTGGTGATCAGTAAGACCCTGAGCATGTGGGCAAGACCCAACAGCCAGACACTGGGGAAAGAATTCTCTGTAGTAACTCAGCACCCTTCCCGTCTAGTGTCCCATCACTGGCCGCTGGAAATATTTGCTACTAATAATCACAGTTCAGCTACATGCCATTGTAGGCAGTCACATCATACCATTCCCTCCATAAACTTATCAAGCTCATTCTTGATCACTGTCCCTACCCTAAACAACAGTACATGAGTTGATTGTGCCATAAACAGCAAGTTGACATTTACATTCAATGCATATACATTTGATAAATTCACAGTATCAAAATATATTGAGAAGTATAATTAATACATTCTTCTGGAACACTGCATGATTTGTCTATTCCGTATTCTTATCTATTCAATAAACCTAATTATAGGATAACAATCTGAATATAGGATAACATTTTCACAGAAATGTCGTCTTCTTTTTTGTCTGTCAAAATTGTGTTTTGGAAATGTTCGACCAGTCCTACTAATTAATGTAGCTAATTACACACTGAAGTTTATAAGCCAAATTCTCTGCTTCATTGAAGTCAAAGAAATTATGCCAGCAGACAATTTAGTGTTACTTTTGCAGGTAGAATGGCTGGAGAAATACATACATATTGTAATGATTCTGTAGAAAATGTTGCAGTCCCCCAGAGAAGATATTGCTTCAAGGTTGTGAACCAAGCGTAGATGTCAATCAAACATTTTCTGTATTCAGATTAGAAGGGACAGCAAAGGGCATTCCATCAAAGTGCGTGCACATATTCCTGTGTTACACATTGTACGTTTTGAGAGGCACTTACGTGCTCTAGTGAGGGATGCCACAGAAGAACCTCAACATGCAGTAGAGACATTTGTGTGTGAATGAGTGCCCGGACAAGCCTTCGGTTGCTATTTTCAGACCTCTGCTACTCTATTATTGCGCCTCTGCCGGTGGACACAGCATGTACTGGCAGCTCTCTCTGCAGTGGGCCCTTTGAAAATAAAGCAGCTTCACTTCATGTGCACTTGTACGAATGCATTGTCCACATAGTGCAGGTAGAAAGGCTTTCCCATTCTCCATTTGGGAAAGATGCAGCAGTTAGAGCACTGAACTGGAAGTCAGAAACTCTAATTCTGCCCCTGCCACTGATTTTGTTTTGCAAGTCATTTTACCTCACAGTGCCTCATTTTTGCCATCTGTGTGGTGGGGATAATGATATTGATCCTTTGTAAAGCTTTGAGATCCCTGGATTAAAAGCTCTAAATAAGTCTCAAGTATTATTATTAGTATGGTAAAATATTAATCTTTAGAAAATGTGGCCCATTTTGTTTGGTGGTGTTTGTAAGTGAAGGATGATGTCAGCCACTTCTTTAGCACTAAATCCATTTAAAACCAGATTGTTGTATAATGATGTCCAGGATCTGCCTAAATGTACCTTGGGGCTGGCTAGGGAACGCAACGTTTGATTTTCCCGCTCACATGACTGCACATCATTGTGGAGGCATTCATGTCTCATCACTGGAAACCAGAACCAAACAATGCAGCAAGAAAGACTGTGAGTGAGAAATAAACATGCCAGATCTTGTTCTGCTGTGTAACTGTAGGTGGAGCTTAACAGAGACTATCGGATGCACAAGCTGCAAGTACAAGAAAGAGTGGCAACCTCCATTTACATCAATACACGCACCGTGTTCCTGAGGAAGCTCCTTGCACGGGGTCGCTATGTTCTTATCCCAACAACACACTATCCTGGCATCGTCACAGCATTTATCCTGAGGCTCTTTACAGATGTGCCATCAGAACTCAGGTACTTGCTACTTTACAACAGTAAAAAGGTTTCTCCCACTGACTCCAGTTCTCCTTTCACCAGCATGGTTAATCCTCCAAATACCATTGGGTCACGGAAGGTGACTGAGTGACTCATTGAAGTTCATCCACATGAGTCTTTGCTGTTGTAAATGAAGGTTAGTTTTTCAGTGTTTCGAAGCTAGACACCCTTACAGCCAGAGGTAGGCATCTAAACAAAAGTGATGTGATTTTTTCAGACGTGGCTAAACACTCTCAGCCACATTAGCTTCACTGGGAGCTGTGGACCATCAGAATATCTGAAAATGGGGACATTTTTAGTTAGGCCCCTAAAAGTAGGTGTCACAGTTGAGGGTAATTGCACCTGTATTCTCCCTCTGTGGTCCAGCAATGGCACCCACTCTAGGCTTCTGGTTCTCCCAGCCACCACCTCTCTTGAGTGGAACATGCCTCTCGTTCCCTTCTGATCAGGGTTTTCCAGGCTGTACAGTCCCCTGACCATACTGGGATATCCTAGCAAGAGGCTGCCTAAGAAGACCTGCTTACTTTCTCTTCAGAGACTAATAACAGAGTAATTACCCATCACTATAAGGTACTACACAGCTCTTCCCATGAAAGCCCATTTTATTCTTAAGGTAAAAGCATTACAAGAAAAACACATTAGAAACAGTGAAAGAACCTACATGCATTCTAATAAACTTACCAGAGATCACCCCAAGCTTAACGTGGGCTCTGGCAGGGGCAGTCCTTCAAACCCCCCACTCAAGTGCTTTCCTTGTGGATTCAGGTTCACCACAGGTTCTGCTCAGAGACTGTGAACATGTTTAGTCTACCCTTTATACAGTGCAGGGGGTCATTGATCTGGAGTTTCGCAGAGCAGGTAAATAGCAGACAATTGGTTTCTCTCCCCAGGGCATAGATTCAAAAGGATGGTTCCACAGTGGGTCATTTGCATTCCCCTTGCCCCCAGGTATTTCCTAGGAAATCCACTTTACATGCATTGTTCCAAAAAGTCCTTTGCGGTTTCTCATATCTCCCAGTGATTGCATGAATCCTGTCTTCCTGCTTAAGAAGTTCCGTACAATAGTACATAAACATTTGCATTTTTAATACAATGGACCTGAAAGGTATTAAATCTAATTCAATAATGTTTAACTTAATTCAATAAAGTTTGTCTTATGTCCAAAAGGTTTGTCCAGGACATTGTTAGTCTGTCACAGTAGGGGCTCAAGTTTGGGAAATTTTCGCACATGGGTCCGACTTTTATAGCCACCTTCCATTCTGCAGCTGAAATTTTGTGGGCACTAATATTTGCAAGTGCAGTTGATAACATTTACTTGTCTCACAATCTAGCTCACAAACCAGGCAGTTGGACGTGCCAATGACATCAAATATTTGCACCTGAAAAGTAGGATACTGAGTTGAGGTTCCTGTCACAAGTCAGCCTTCGAAACCAATCTTAAGATATGTATGTTTCAGAAAGCTCATAGAGTTGGGACTGCATGGTGGGCAGCTGCAGTGCAAACTTCCCCCACAATGACCTGATCTGGGGAATCACCTGTAGGGATGATAGGATAATTGTCTCCCCATAGCCCATTCAATCTTTGACCTCTCTACTGTGACATTTTCAACATGAGTGCCTGTTTGTGCCGTTGGGGGAGAGGTTATTTTGGTCCCCAAACTCATATCACAGGCCACTGCACAGATTACAATAACATCTTATAAATTGCTATGTTGGTGTGGATTTTAACCTGGGCATCTACTGATGGAAAGGCCCCTGACCCCATTACCACTTTCTTCAGCCATGCAATCTCCCAAACACATCCTTCCCTAATGTCAGCTAAACAGTGAACCTTTTCGTTTATTGGGTCCTATTCTTCTCTCTTTCACGTGAGCGTAAAACTGTCAGGGGACTAGCCTGCAGCAGAACCAGTCTCCTGGCAACCTAATGAGTGCAGCTGGCCCTGATAGAAGCTGTCTGATTGACTGAGCCAGCTGACTGGTTGAAGGAGTCAGTTGGCTTCTACTTAAGCCCAGTAGCAACAGCATTCTAGTGGCTACTCAGTGCATCCCTAGCCTGAAGCTGTGCTTGGTCCAGGCCTTGCCTCTGCTTCTCTCTAGTCTTGCTCCATCCCCAGCCTTTAACTGCTCCTTCTCCAGCTTCTTTCTGACTCCCAGCTCAGACCCTTGGTTCTGCCTTCTGCCTGCAACTCCTGTTAACCCTTCCATTTAGGCTTTGGTTTCTGACTCTCAGCTCTGATCTTCTACTGGATGTTCTGACTGCAACTCTGATTAACCCTTTGGCTTAGGCTGTGACCCTTGGCTTTGTTCCTCAACCTGCTCCATCTAGGTTCAGCTCTAACTGGTAGGCTAGATTCTTGCTCCAACCACTACACCAGACCGCCCATGAGCGGTTCACTGACAAAATCTGGAGTAACTCAGTTAAAATCAATGGACATATGCAGGGTGCAAAAGAAGATTAGGCCCATTATGTTTTTGCATTGATATTAATATAGGTGACTTTTAGTTCCCCCCCTCCCATGTAGTTGTCATATGAGAGATTATGCCATTTTTATTTACTTAAATATAGGACATTCCTGTAACAGAAACCATTGGTAATAAACTGGTGAAGAACTACAAGTATGATGTTCCAGAAAGGTCAAAATTCCACTGAAGTTCACCATTTTGTTGCTTGGCCTTCATCACTAAAGATTTATAATCTGCTTGAATTGCTTAATCTTGATCTTTCAGGGAGCTGAAGCTAGATAAGCCTAAACGGACATGCTGGAGCATTTTGTGTGGTTACCCTCGCATAGTCACGGAAATTAAAATTCACTCCGCCGAAGGTCTACAGAGGCAAGATCGATCGGGTGGTAAGTGCAAAGGAAGACTCTGGAGGATTGGGAATTGCTTGTTATTTCCTCTGAGGCCATGGTCATTTGAGATGCAAATTGTTCACTTCATGAGAATAATTTGTGACTTTTAAGCCTGAGTTGTTTGTGTCTGGAGAGGCAGGGGTATCGTTTATAGAACATTGTGATATGAGAGCAGGCTTTCGAAAGGAGAGTTGGGGTTAAGGAGGCATCAAAAAGCGACAAGAGCTATGAGTTAAATATGCTGGCCCAGATGGTGAATAATGGGCAGTCACTTTTGATGAGCATGTAGTGGGAATGATTCAGAAATTCACAGTGATCATTTCATCTTTGGGGGTTACTTATTGTCAAAATTGAAAATTGCCAGTGAGTCAGCTGGATGGAACTCCCTGTAATGAGATCCATTCTGCTATATACATCTAACCACATTTCATCCAAGGACTTCAAAGTACTTTGCACTTCATAGATTCATAGAGTTGAAGGTCAGGAAGGACCATTAGATCATTTAGTTTGACCTCCTGTTCACAGGCCATTACATTTCACCCATTTACCCCTGCAGTGAGTTCAATAACTTGTGTTTGACTAAAGCATAATTTGTATTTGGCTAAAGCACATCTTCCAGAAGAGCATCCAGTCTTGATTTGAAGAGAGGGAGAATCCACCATTTCTTTGGTCTCTTGTTCCAGTGATTACTCACCCTCACTTGTTTCCAGTCAGAATTTGTCTGGCTTCAGCTTCCAACCATTGGTTCTTGTTATGCTCTTTCCCTACTAGATTAGAGCCCTTTAGTACCCAGTATTTTCTCCCCAGGGAGGTACTTACACACTGCCATCAAGTCAATCACTCTCAATCTCTTTTTGATAAACTAAACAGATTGACAGTGGTAGCCGTGTGAGTCTGTATCAGCAAAAAACCCAAAAAATTAGGAGTCCTTGTGGCACCTTAGAGACTAACAAATTTATTTGGGCCTAAGCTTTCGTGAGCTAAAACCCACTTCATCAGATGCATGGAGTGGAAAATACAGTAGGAAGAGATATATACATAGAGAACATGAAAAAATGGGTGTTGCCACACCAACTGTAACGAGACCAATTAATTAAGGTGGGCTATTATCAGTAGGAGGGAAAAAAACTGTTTGTAGTGATAATCAGGATGGCCCATTTCAAACAGTTGACAAGAAGGTGTGAGTAACAGTAGGGGGAAAAATTAGCATAGGGAAATAGTTTTTCTTTGTGTAATGACCCATCCACTCCCAGTCTTTATTCAAGCCTAATTTAATGGTGTCCAGTTTGCAAATTAATTCCAATTCTGCAGTTTCTCGTTGGAGTCTGTTTTTGAAGATTTTTGGTTGGAGAATTGCGACTTTTAGGCCTGAAATTGAGTGACCAGGGAGGCTGAAGTGTTCTCTGACTGGTTTTTTAATGTTATAATGCTTGATGTCTGATTTGTGTCCAACAATGCCCCTCTGCCATGTACATTGGCCAAACCAGACAATCTCTACGCAAAAGAACAGATTGAGTTTCTCATTGTAAGGCACTTTCTCCAGCCCTCAAATCATTTTTTGTAGTTCTTTTCTGCACCATCTCCAATTTTTTAATATCCATGCACACACCAGAACTCTATACAGTATTCCAGTATCTGTCTTGCCAATTACAACTTAATCACTGTGAGGTAATTACTGTTCTATTACAACTGTTTGGGGCTTGGTAAATTGAGCAGAGAGGTTAAGTCACTTGTGCCTTGTACAGCACAGGCTATGTGTCAGTGTTTATCAAAAAGAAAAGCTCTCTTGAAACCTCTCTCTGGTGCCTATCTCTGACAGCTAATTAAGACTTTCCTCATCCCTATCCTTTGCTCCCTGTCTTTTACATCCTCTCTCTGTCTGCCACAGTTAAATTATTATGCCTTCCAATGACCAAAAGGATAGACGTGGGCGGAGACAACTGGCAGAGAGTAGTAGGTTAAGAGAAATCAAGAGAGGGAACAAAGACAGTCTGGGTGAACCTGGAACAAGAAACAAGTAAGACTGCCGAAACAATGGCTTCCCTGATGTATTTGCTACAGAGAGAGCTTCAGATTTGGTTGGCTTGGAATCTGGAGCTGAGTTGCTGTAACTCCTTATAATAGAGAAGTAATTATAGTGAGACCTGTGCATGAACTTCTTAAGAAACAGTTGCTAAGAATCTCCAAACCGTTGGATAGAATTCTGTTCCAGTTCCCTAATAGCAGCCAATATCTGTGTTCCTCTGAGTGGCTGACTGCAGTCTTCGCTGTACAGGTCATTTTTGCTAACAGCAGTTGTCTTTTCAGGGGATGGAAGGAGGGGATGGAGGAAATTGCTTCAGTTCATTTTTCTTGGCAGTTTTCTTTCAGGGCTGCAATCCTCTTTTATGTGATTAGACTTCAGATGTGCAAGTAATATGGCTGACATTCTTGGAGAGACCAGCTGGATGGATGACACCAAAGGGGGAGAGACCAGCAGAGGAGGGGTTTCAAAAGAGGCAGGGCATTCTTGTTCTTCCCCTCAAAAATGACACTTAAGCTTTTAGACCTTTTCTTCTTTACCCCTTTAAAATTCCTTAAGCATTTTCCTATTACATTCCCTGTGGGAAAACAGTCAGGAGAGAGAATTGGGTTCTATCACTTCACAATCCCTAGCACTCTTGCAGTGTTGCCAAGATCACTAAAACAAACTTCCACTGCTGCCAAAAAGCTGGCTTCAGCTCAGGAAGTGAAATGGGATTTGTCAAGCTGTGATACTGTCTATAATTTACAATGGGAACTTGCAACCAGTGATTAATAGAAATTAATCTCTCCTGCCTACAAGGTGGTTTAAAATACCTATAGAGCCAGATTCTGCCATCCTTACATCCAGCTCTAGCTATGACACAGTCCACAGCTGACCTCCCTCCCCCCAGCCTAGTATTGCTGAGGTGCTTTGAGGAGCTGTGCTAAGACACTTGTTTGATATTACACTGGATTTTATGGCCAGGGGCTAAATACTATACAGACTTTTATTGTGTCTTTTCAAATGAGTTAATAGTACTCCGTTAAAAATCCCGTCTGTAGCTTGGTCATAAACCAAAATCACTACAGCATTAAAGTTAGTGTTCACAGAGACATTAGAAAATATGCTTTGAGTATACTTCCTTAAAACTGCCATATAGAAGCAAACCCTTTTCTTTCCCTCTGTCCCCATCTGGGGACCAGCTTCCACTCATCTCAAAGCACTGGAAAAGGACTGTGTGGGTCTCAGTGACAGCTTTCCTGTGGAGGGAGTGCCATGTGGGATTCCAAGTCCCATGAGCAAGTATCAAAATACCCGCCTTACCCAGTGGCCCCTGAGTGCTCCTAGGTCAAAACACACTTAAAAGCAATGACCCACTCCAGCCTCCTGTCTAATCAGAACAACGGGTATGGAAGGAGTCTGGCAGCAAACCCAGTCAGGACTGATGAGTGAGAGTTTTCACTTGTGTTAGGTACATTCAGTATGTTTGCTTAGAAGGAAAATAAGTAGAACATGAAGAGGTGCTCAGAGAAAGCCTGTTGTGCCCAAAGCACTAGACACATTGTCTAAGGTTAGTTCAGTCCTACATAGAGATTACCTTCCTGGTGGCAAGCTCATTGAGACCTTGCCTTACAAGATAAGCCTCTTGATTGTTTTTACCCCATCACATTTTGTGTATGTAAATGTGAATGTTTTCTGACTCCAGATGAGAGCACCCCATTCTCTCTTTCCACTCTGCTTTGCAGAGTTCCTACTTCTAAACCTAACTTCCCCCTTCCTTAGCTTCCATCATCCATCAGCTCTGCTGTCTGTGGTGGGACTAAAAACACCAACTGCCAGAATCAGTTCTGTATAAGGAATCTCTCCTATCCCTTGTGGTAGAGAAGAGACAGGACTTGGTGGTAATTAATATAATTGGGATTTTTTTTTTATCCTTTTGAACACAGACGAGATCCTGTAGTTCTTTCCAGCTCACTGAATTGCTATCTCGGTCAGTGCTGTAATGTTATCACATCGGGTACCCATAAATTGTGGTCTGGGATAAGCAGTCAAGTAAGGGACTGGTTACCACACAGTAGTATCCTATACAGAAGGGCCTGAACTGGAATGTCTGATTTGAACAGCCTTGAATCTGGTGGAAGTTTAGATTTGGATACACAATTCACCACTTAAAGCCTATCTGTAATATCTGAGAGAGCCATACTGTGGAAGTATTTCTGACCAAACTACTCAAAAATTGGAGCCAAAGAGACCTCTGTCCATGGCAAACACACACCACATCATGGCTCTTGTTCTGGTTATTGTGACAATGTTGCTTCCTGCCACCGGAACGTTGTTTGGTTTGTTTGTTTTTAAAATACTCCGCTTGCTGCTGCTATAGATGATATGTCCTGGCCAATTAATTGATTGTTTGCTGTTGACAAGGTTAAGCGATGGATCTGGTCGCTCAGATGTCAGAGAAACATTAGTATATTTTCTGCTTCTCTTGGAAGTATCCAGTTATGAGTGAATTCATTCTGAGATTTAACCAATTACCATTAAGCCAATTATGGTGGCAGACTTGCAAGGGGATGAAGAAGGGATGTTTGCTTTGGCTTTTCTTTCTTCATTCCAAGTCTATTTTAAAATCATCCCAGCTACTGTCTGTCATGGTCTTTTCATCACAGCTAATCTCAAATAGCCCTCCAAGTTTTCTAAAATGTTGCCCCTGAAGCTTCATGTTGGATTCCCATGTTTAATTCTTTCACTTTGTTTTAACTGCTCCCACTCTTTCCAAAATGGTATTTTAATACTTGTCACTAATGGCTATTTGATAAGCAGGAAAAGTGAGGGTGCAAGAAATACCTTGTAAACATCCTGTGAGGGGGGAGAGAAAATATTTTTGAGTGCCGTACTCAGAGCCAGCTCAAAAACTTGTTCCTGCCTAATTTCTAACACCACTATAAGCACGCTCCTCTATTATTTGTTTTGTGGTAGTGCCTAGCCCTCCCAGTTATAGATCAGGGCCCCACCATGCTAGGTGCTGTACAAACACAGAACAAAACAATGGTCCCTGCTGCAAACCGCTTACAAACCAAGTTACTGTAATCTTCAGGACATTTCATTGGTTAATAACAAAGTGCCATGTCTCGATGTCTTTGGTCAGTTTTTATTCAGTCAATGGGGGTTTTGCTGAATAAGGACTGAATACAGACTGACTAAAGACCTCAAGATCTGGACTAAAGAACACTTTTTCTATATAATCTTGAAAGCCTTTGCCTTGTACAATAGCACCTTATTGTGAATGTTCTTGTCTAAAGTCCATTATCCATAAAGCAATGGGCTGCCTTCACCGTGAGGCTAACTCTGATCAGATCTCATTTTGGCTTAAAAGTTGTCATCTAGATCACTACTTTTTTTGGGACTACATTCTTATTAGCTTTTATCTCTCACTCATGATTTTGGCTTTATTTTTGTCCCTGTGTTATCCTTTTCTTAAATTGCCATGTCCCGTCCATTTCCCACAGCCATGGGATTGTGGTAGAACAGGGATCGGCAACCTTTGGCATGCGGCCCATCAGGGAAATCCGCTGGCGGGCTGGGACAGTTTGTTTACCTGCCGCATCTGCAGGTTCGGCAGATCGCAGCTCCACTGGCTGTGGTTTGCCGCTCCAGGCCAATGGGGGCTTGGGAAGCAGCGTGGGCTGAGGGATGTGCTGGCCGCCGCTTCCCGCAGCCTCCATTGGCCTGGAACGGCAAACTGAGGCCAATGGGAGCTGCGATCAGCCGAACCTGCGGATGTTGCAGGTAAACAAACCGTCCCAGCCCTCCAGCGGATTTCACTGATGGGCCGCGTGCCAAAGGTTGCCGATCCCTGTTCTATCACAATCACAAAGGTTGCCGATCCCTGTGATAGAGCTACTGTCCTGGTGTGACCTTGGGAACTGAACTGCTAGACTTTACCACCTGGCACCTGTGTAGTGACTGATTCCTGAACAACATGGGTATGAAATGCCACCTTTCTGATTTAGTAGCCATTATGCACAGGTTAAAACATACAAAGAGCTGAGCAGTGGCGAATCAGGCCCTTTAAAACCACTGAGAAAATATCTTTGTCTTGTCTCAGATCTTTAGGCATCACATCTCTTTTGAGCCATGTTTCTTCAAAAGATTGTACCATTTTCCTTACAGTAACTGAACGTTCAGCATTCCAGCCAGGAATGTATCTTGCTTTGACACTTTTAATCTTTCTTTCTTTCTTTCTTTCTTTCTTTCTTTCTTTCTTTCTTTCTTTCTTTCTTTCTTTCTTTCTTTCTTTCTTTCTTTCTCTTTGTAACTCCTGAGTAGGTTGAATAGTTTATTAAAATGTTAGCCTTTCTATTTCTTTTGATTGATTAAATAATCTGGGCTAACAGCTCTCTGCTGCAATACAGATATGCCTGTTAACTATTAGAATCCTGTGTACTCTCCTTTCTGTCGCTTCTCTGTGCCTGTTGCTCGCCTGATTGCTATTAACAAGCTGCTCTAGCACTTTGCTTTGCTATTTGCCTAAGGCCACAATAGTTGACACCATTTTGTGAAAAGACCCCATTTTATTCAGAACAGTTTTCAAAATGTCTTTGACTCGGGGTGGGCTCTCGTGTTACTTGTAACAGACTGTAAGTATGTGCCCCAAAGGCTAAATCAACACACTCAGTGACACAGAAATAATTGTCGACCAAAAAAACCAATAAATTGCTACCTGCAGCAGTAATCTGTAAGTGCTATGTGTTGTCAGGGCAACCGTCCTATTCTATGGATAGCCAGAGTAAAGAATATGGGCAAGTCTGTTCCTTTCTCTAAAATATCTATCGTTCTTGCTCCTTCAGAAGTACGTAGCTGTTCTCGTGTGTGTTTGTGTGAGATTTTGGTGTCTGTCCTTGTGACCAAGTAGATGCTTTAGAGAAATTATATGTAATATCAGTTATTAAGGAACTACAGTCACTTTAAATTTAGGTTTCAGAGGAGCAGCCGTGTTAGTCTGTATCCGCAGAAAGAACAGGAGGACTTGTGGCACCTTAGAGACCAACCAATTTATTTGAGCATGAGCTTTCGTGAGCTACAGCTCACTTCATTGGATGCATCCGATGAAGTGAGCTGTAGCTCACGAAAGCTCATGCTCAAATAAATTGGTTCGTCTCTAAGGTGCCACAAGTCCTCCTTTTCTTTTTACTTTAAATTTAGTGGCTACAAGGAAGTTACACTTTACATCTGGCTCTTTGTCCAAAGACTGCAAACAGCTTCTTTTGGAGCAGAGCTCTGTCAATGCAAATGGGCATTATTCCAGTTGAGATATCATCTAGTGATGAAGTTCCGTTGCATGCTGAAAAATTATATTTGCATTAATATAAAAGTAGAAACAAAATGAATCGAAACAATGATGTCTAAATGAAATGTTTTTACCTTATCAAAACCAAATGTTTTGAAATTATTAAAACAAAATGAGAATCTAAATGATTAGTTTGGACACTTTCTTGTAGACAATGGTGTCAAAAATGGACATGTTCCCGTGAAACGTTTCAGTTTGACAAACCTGCGTTTTCTGGCAGGGAAACTGTTCTGTAGAAAAATACTTGACCAGCTCTGGTCCTAATACCAAAGAGGATGTAGGTCAGCTCTTTCCAACTTGGAGGTTTAACGTTAGGCATCTAACTTTGTGTGTAGGGATCTACATGAAAATGATTTTGAGGCCTTTGGAGGGTTGGCTTTCATTGCTTTTGGTGGGAATTAGCACCTCTTGACCATCTATTTAGGTGCTTTCATATGGAGTTTGATGGCTACTCTTATACACACATTTTTTGCCTTAATATCTAGAGAGGTGCTGAGGGGCCTCACACTTTTACTTTAAAAACCATGTGGTGTATAAGCCAGGAGTAGATAGAGAGGGAGAGATTGTCAAACAGACCATGGTGCGGGGAGGAGGGAGGAAACGAAAGGAGAAGGCAGTATGGTCTAGTGGCTAGAGCTCTGGACTGGGACTCAGGGGCCTGGGTTCTATCCACTGCTCTGTGTGGTGTCATTTTCTGAGTTGCTTTCCCCCCTACACCTCACTTCCCCATTGCTACAGTGGAGTTAATGAGAATGACCTCCTTTGTAAAGCACTTTGAGGTCTACTATCAGCACTATATAAGAGCTAGAGGGCGTTGTTAAGAGATCAAGCCGCCTGGATTTTGAAAACACAAATGACCTTTAATAATGTGAGAATTGTACTCTCTTGTTTTAATGCATCTCTAACTACAAGGCTGTACCCCCCCCCTCACGAGGCTGTTACCCAGACCTCAGATTAGCTGTGAATTTATGCAGCTTACCTTTGATTTACTTGGAGCTTCCCTAGGATTTCTCATGATAACTAGGCTGTTGTGTTCATTTTGCAGTTACTGTGTTAACCAAAGTGGGATAAAAAATGATCATCTGATCTCTGGCAAAAAGCAAAGGGGGAGAGACTTTTCCTGGACATTCAGAGATAGGGGGCAGAAGGGTTCTTCCTAAAATGGGCTGGCAGAATGCTAGTGGAAGAGAAGCATGACCATGGCAAACAGCTTCCAGCTGCAGGGAATGCACAAGGATGTTTGATAGTGGTTTTCTTTGTATGCAACCTGTGCCTGTCTCCTAACAGAGTAGGGCAGGACAGGGATGGCAACAGTGGCATTAATTTCCCTCCTCCTACATCTGCACCAATTCCTCTGACCCAGGTGCCCATGCTGAGCAGAGAGTGGTCCGTCACTGCACATGGCTGTGACGAGACTCATTGCTTACGTCTCTGGAATCCTTTTTTGTCACCTTGTCCACCAAAGCATCAGTCCTGCTTTTGAAATACAGGCTGTCCTTTGAGACAGGCCTGTTGTTGATTGTGAGCCTAAAAATTTATCAGCCAGTTATGCCTGTCACTTTGGAAGGTGTAAAATAACCCCAGATTCGGTCTTTTCTCCTCGCTGAGTATTTATGTACCATTCAATTTAGAAGGACCCCAAATCTCTACCACTTCCCCTCTTTGTCTTCTGCATTGACCTGGGGGTGGAGGGGCAGTGGTGGGAGGAGGAGGGTGGTGATGGTGGCTATATGGGTATAATGTTATGCCCATAGTGTTCGAGCGAGGGTCAAAAATCGCCGCCACTCTTTTTTTTTAATAAAAGAGCAGCTGAACGGAAAGCCTGGGCTCGTACTTGGACACAAGGTAAAGGTCAAGCTAGTAAAAGTCAAGCTGGGAACTCAGACTGCCAATGCTCTTACGACCCCTTCGCATGTCCCTGATTATTAAGGATGGTTTATATACTATAATAAGCAACTCTGACCTTCCCCTCAGCACTCTTGATCACACCTTTGTTATGCTTTGGGAAGCTTTAGGTGACTTTTCCTCCCAGTGCTTTTCATCTTCATGCCCCTCCTTCCATCCAGGTGCTAACTGCTGTCACTCACTGTAGGGTTGTCCTTCTACTGGCCTGGTAATGGCTATGCAAATTATGACATAACGGACGTATGGACGTGACTATGCTGCTAGCTTGTGACCTGTGCCCACCGTGAATTAGCTGTTACCACTGGCCAGACTGAGATCGAGCCGGGTGCTTGTCCAGTTAAGAAAAGTCCTGCCTCTTACTCTGTTACACAACATTCCTGGGTGCCAGTTACAGAGATGAATTAAGTGATGCACAATTTCTCAGCAGTTGCCTCTTCCAGACATTCCTAACTGTTTTCTTAAAGGAGACCGTGTCCAAGAGCTAAAAAGTTAGAGGGATCCAGCCTTTGCGGCAGAGCACAGGGACACTAAATGACTCTCTCACGATCCTACGGTGAGCCAGGGGCAGGATCAGGAATTTGCAAACCTGTGCTCTCTTGTCTTCTCCTGACTCCAAGCCAGCCACCTGTTCTCGTCCCTATCAATGGTGCCTCCATAAGTAGTTGGCACTTGTTCCTCTGACTCTCCCTGGTGTTTCTGACTCGGAATCAGTTTCTCAGCTAGTCCAGTGGGACTAATAAAGACTCTGCTGATTGTGTTTCAGGAGCAGATCCCTACCTGATTATCAAGTGTGAGAATCAAAAAGTTTGCTCTGCTGTCCAGCAAGACACCGTCAGTGCCATTTTTGACACACAAGCTCTTTTCTACAGAAAGAAGATCGAGCGTCCCATTATTGTCCAGGTAAGGAAGGGAATCCCAGAGCCTTGCAGCAAAGTACATGCTCCCACAGGCAACCAGAGTAATGCTACTGCAGGGGAAACGGACAGGTCTATCCACAGCATCCGTGTGCAGCTATACAGCAATGCAAAGCAGCAGTGGGGGTTAAACAAATGTGACATTGATGGGCTAAAGGTCTGACATATGTTAACTGCTCCTTCACAAGATCAATACCCAGAACTGGGGCTGCTGAGGCAGAAGAATATGAGAATGACTGCTTCTCCTTAACAGCCCCATGGCTGAAGTAATTCAATTTATATTGATTCTCTTATATCCACCACCCAAAATAGTAACCATTAATAATACCTTGGCGTTACATAGCATTCAAAGGTGGTTAAACGCCTTCATCCCTACTTTATAGCTGAGGGAACTGCGGCATAGAAAAATGAAGGGATTTGCCCAAAGTCACTCACTGAATTAATGGCACAGCCAAGAACAGAGTCTCTTGACTCTCAGACATGTGGTCTGTATCAGCTAAACCACATGTCAACCTCTAAGTAAGAGGCATATCAATGCTTAGAGAAGGCTATGCCAGTGTAGTTATGGGAGTGTGCCCTCAGTGAAATCTGTTACACTTGATAGTTGCCTAGTACCATAAGAATGTAAGAAAATGAAGTCTTTTTCTCTTCCTGGGTTGGATCAGTGCTTCTATAGGATTTTAAGAATAATCCATAACTCAATCCACTGCTATTAGAAAGGAATGGCAGAGAGGGAAGCTAGCCTTGCAGTGCTGTGAGAGCAGTTTACAAACAGTGAACATGTCTGACTGTTCACTACACTATATCTAGAATTCCTCTGGCACAATTCTTCTCTGAGCTGAAAGGGATCTGCTCAGTTCACTATGAGCAAAAGGAGGCTGAGAAAGCAGGTATCTCACAGCCCTCAGAATATAGTCAGGATATGAATTTAACCTAATAACACAGCTGATGGAAAGGGTCTCCTGTTTCCCAATCAGTATGGGCAGGACTGATCCTGGGGACAAGTCACTAACAGAAGTATAAACCTTCTGGATATCAGGCTAACACAACCCCCATCACCTCCATAACACTCAACACAAACTCCCACTTTTCCAGGTTGATTGAGGCAAAAATAGAGAAAAACACAGCTGAGTGCTTCACAGGCCGAGCCAGATGCATGGCCCAGTGAAGACTGCCATGTGCCACTGTGGGAACACAAATCAGCCTTAAAAGCACTTACACTGGCAATGGAGGATTCCCCCATATGGTGGTGTTAGAGCTGTCATAGAGATGCCCAAGCCCCTGTCCCCGCTCCCCCGAGCCTCTGGCGGAGGAGGTATGGCTAGGCCAAGGAGGCATGGCCAAGACTCCATGGCAGGAACAGCCCTTGGGGCCATAGGTAGCTGAGTAAAATGCAAGCAGCCTGGGGCCAGGAATGGGTTGTAGAGAAATGTCAACAAGCTGATTAGCTGCAGGTCTTTATTGGTGATGAACCCAAACAGGCAGTTTCTATACCTCTTCTAGGTTACATATGAGGCCAAGCAAAATGCTGGGAGTTGTGTTTTCATCTCTTTATTTTACTAGTGTATGTAAATGAATATGCAAGTCAAGAACAGCCCTCAGGCTCTAGATAGTTAGCCAACTTTAGACACCCCCCTCCCCCCGTTCCCCACTCCTGCTCCAGGGGGTTAATGTGAGTGCCCCTTATCCACCATAAATGACCCTTTTCAGTGGAGTGTGACAGGAAGCACTGGCTGGGCTGCGGTTATTTCTGTTCCCTTGTAATTGTATGTCTAGGTCTGGAATAGCAACGTCTTGTGTGACCAGTTCCTTGGACAAGTGCTGCTGGCTGCACTCCCTGGTGACCCCAGAGAACCGCAGACTCTCCAGCTCCGGGGAAAAGGCAGCCGAGAAGCAGATGAAATGCCAGGTCACATCACCGTCAAGGTTGTTTCCAGTGACGACCTCATGGAGCTATGAATACCAGAGCCCCGCAGACCCAGACAAAGCTGTTGCCTCGCAGCAAGAACTCTTGTCTGTGCTTTCAGTGTGAACGACTCGGGAGCAAAGGTTTCCAGAAAGCCCCCTCTTGCGCAGTCTGACCATGTGGGGGCGGGGGGCGTGCAGGGGAGGGGGAGGTGGTTTTTTTTTAAAGGAAAAAAAAATATAATGCAGCAGCTATGGCAGGAGACAGGCCGATCTAAAATTCAGTGACAACATTCGCTACCAAACCGCCACCTCCCCATCCGCTCCAGCTGGGGGTGACGTTGCAGTAGATTGAGGTGCACAATCCTACAGAGCAGCCCACTATTCCTGGAGGTTTCCAGCGCGCTGTTTTTGTTGTTGTCTGTTTCAGGGCGACAGGCTGGAAAGGCACTAATGTCCATGGTGCACAGGTGAGGGGATGGAGTGCAGGAGCTGGCCCCATGGCTAAATCCCTGCCCAGTTGAAATGTTTCCCAGCACCCTGTCACTGGTGAGGGATTTGTGTGGGCTGCGGTTGGTTGAAATGAGTTACTTTTCATTTAATCCTACAATAATTTGTATTAACAGCACTTTTACTACTGCTAATCAGACATTACTATGCCTCAACTGAAACGTCATTGGTAGAACCGTCGGAGCAGTCATTCAAAATGCACAGAAGTGGAAACCTGGTGGAAGAAGAATCCCAGTGTTAAAATGATAGACCCAAATCCTGCAGTCCTTACTCAGGCATTGTAGCCAGTGGGAGTTTTGCCTGCATAAGGCTGCTGGATTAGACCCCATATTCCCTTTTCCTGAGCCAGCTGAGCTCACAAGGTCAGGTTTCTGACCACAGGAAGACACGTGAAAATTCAGCAGTGGCTTGGATCTAGTACAAACTCTTAGTAATGAGATCCCATTTGCAGAGCAGAAGTGCTCTAATAAATGAGATGCTTTAAGAGAGGAATATCATTCTTATTAAACATGCAATTCACGTCCCCCTCCCCACCCCAAATGAGGATGTGCATAATGACAAATTGAATTGAGGAGGATACAATCCTCCCAGCTGCTGCGAGGGTTATGAATGAAAGGCAAAGCCATTGGGGGTTGGTTACTTGATTGCGTTCCTGAGTTTTGAATACACTGAGCGCTAATAAATACTTGTGTCAACCAAATATAATGCAGGGCAGGCACTGACTAAGTGTTCCCACAGAGCAGGCCAAGGCACATGCTTCCTTTCAACCTGCGCCTACAGCACAACGGTGGGGTTCCCCAGAGCAGAATCCATTCGTATTGTCAAACTGTAGCAATTCCAGGTGTAGAATAATTTCACAATGAAATCCCCACCCTCAACCTTCGACTTCTTTTATTGCTGTTGCAAATTCTGAGCTTGAGCATGAAGCTCTAAGTTTCCTCTTTCAACCCTTCATTCAGACTGAGGTTGCATTTTTGGAAAATTTGAGTTTTGCACTCAGCTGGAGGCTAACCCAGGCATTCTTGTGGAATTTAAGAGCTTGCAAAATGGTCCAGAACAGAATTACATGACTCTTTTTTGGAAAAATATTCTGAACATTTGTTCATGGGTTTCAGACCCACCTCTGCTGTGTGACAATGATTTTGCTGGTGTCCTGAGGTAGGAATGGAAACACACAAATGATACTGAGCAAGTTGGGAGCCATCTCTTTGGTTTTCTGTGTCAAATACTTGCATTCAGCTTAGGCCATAAATATTGTGCCTAAGCTGTGTTGCACGATGATAGCATGCGTCAGCTCAGAACTGCATGCCTGGATATTTCTGTTGTCTGTAAATTGATGTTTTTAACTTTGCTTTGATTGCACATCTAAAGTTAAGCTTTCCCATATAGCTTAGGCCCTGGTGAGCATCAGTGCCAGGGAGCCAATGTGCAGACACTACACAGTATCCTGACTCTGCATTAGGAACTGCTTGACTATGTTGGGCCTGATTCTTCTCACCCGCTATCTTATACCATTGTAACTCTACTGGCTTCAGCGGAGTTTACTCTTGATCTACACTAGTGTAAGCAACAGGAGAATCAGGCCATCCTGTATACTCTAATTAGGTAAGAGAGCAGAGGATCAACCATGCTGTCCTATCAGAGTAGTCTCACCAAGTCAGTGGAGTACAGCCAGTGTGAGATGAAAGTCTCATTTTTTCCAGTTTGACTTGTAGAAGATAACTGTGCCCTCCCAGGATTCAATGTACTGGATCTGTTACAGCATTCAGTGCTACCAGCTTCCAGGCCCTGCGGCTTAAACCCTGTCTTTCCCCTTTAGTTGCATCTCAGTGCGCACGCTTTCTTGCTATGAATATAGCCTCAGTACTAACACTGTCCTGTCTCCCCTACTGGGCAATAGCCGTTCGATACCCATGTATGTGTCTTGTGGCTGAATCCCATTCAAAGCATTGACAAATATGCCAAGTAGTCTTCACTCCTTCTTAAATACTGTGATCTCAAGCTCCCAGCCCCTTGTAGAAAATGGGCCAGATCCTCAGCCAGCATAGCACCATTGGCTTCAGTGTAGACGCATCGATTGACATCAGCTGAAGGCCTGGCCTAATACAGCCCCCTACATTTTCTAAGACAAAATTGAACCTAGCATGACATTATTGTGCTTTCTAGTATAGTTTACTGTGCTAGAAAGTATTGTGTGTAGCTTCACAGTTCCTTCCTCCTCACCCGATTTCCCCTGTGATTTCCTCCTAAGGCACTGGAAGTTTCTCTTGGACCACAGATGGAGAATGGCTTATTCCATGAAGCATGAGAACTGAATGTCCTTGTGACTTTACCTTCCTGGTGCAGCATCACTTGCTGTTCTTATTTATGGGAAAGTGTTTGAAACTAAAGCTGGTTGCTCAGTAATATGCTGTGGTAGCAAGTTTCCCAAGCTAACTACATATTATGTTAAGATGTGTTCCTTTTGTCTGGTTTAAATTTGCTCATCAACCTATTGTTCTTCTGTTTATAAATACCAGTGCTTCCCACCTGGTAGTCTCAGGATTATTACATCTGCGTTCCTCTAACACATTTGCTCTTACTTTCCTCCCAACTCTAGGGGAAAATGGTGGTACGAAGCCTTTCCAACAGAGCTGTTCCCTCCAATACTGACAGGTTTCAGAGTAGCAGCCGTGTTAGTCTGTATTCGCAAAAAGAAAAGGAGGACTTGTGGCACCTTAGAGACTAACCAATTTATTTGAGCATAAGCTTTCGTGAGCTACAGCTCACTTCATCGGATGCATAAAGTGCATTGCTGGCTCATGATGGCATATATCACATTGGTAGATGTGCAAAGCCCGTTGCCAACTGTGCCCACATCTATTCAGGGGACACCATCATAGGGCCTAATCACATCACCCACACTATCAGAGGCTCCTTCACCTGCACATCTACCAATGTGATATATGCCAGCAATGCCCCTCTGCCATGTACATTGGGCAAACTGGACAGTCTCTACGTAAAAGTATAAATGGACACAAATCAGACGTCAAGAATTATAACGTTCATAAACCAGTCGGAGAACACTTCAGTCTCTCTGGTCACTCGATTTCTGATCTCGAAGTGACTGTCCTTCAACAAAAAAACTTCGAAAACAGACTACAACGAGAGACTGCAGAATTGGAATTAATTTGCAAATTGGATACAATTAACTTAGGCTTGAATAGAGACTGGGAGTGGTTGAGTCATTATACTAAGTAAAACTATTTCCCCTTGTTTATTCCTCCCCCCTCCCTCCCCTCCACTGTTCCTCAGACGTTCTTGTTAACTCCTGGAAATGTGCTGGAAATGGCCCACCTTAATTATCACTTCAAAAGGTTTTTTCTTCCCCCACCCCACTCTCCTGCTGGTAATAGCTCATCTAAAGTGATCACTCTCCTTACAGTGTATATTTTTTCATGGGCTGTGTGTATATAAATCTCCTCACTGTATTTTCCACTTTATGCATCCGATGAAGTGAGCTGTAGCTCACGAAAGCTTATGCTCAAATAAATTGGTTAGTCTCTAAGGTGCCACAAGTACTCCTTTTCTTTTTCCCTCCAATACTGACGTTCTGGCCAGTGACTTGCACCTGACCAAATCAAAGCTAGAATTTCAGAGGCAGCTTCCTTTATAAAGGTCTGAACCCAATCCCACTGAAGTCAATGGAAAGAGACCCACTGACTTCAGTGGGCTTTGAAGCAGGTCCTACACCAGTATGGGCCTAATTTTTCAGAGGTGCTGAGCAACTCCAGAGGGAGCTGTGGATGCCCAGAACCCCAAATTAGAGGCCACTTCTGAAAAGGTGGGCGTTTAAATGAGATCAATTGTACATATCACCATTGTGTTGAGTCCTCAGATGGGATTACCCTTGCTGGAAGAAATGTTCAACTCTTGCACTGCTGTTTTTCATGCTCAAAGAGCATTTTGCAGAAATGGCACTTCTAAGTCTTGGAAAATACAGTCACATGATGTAAAATAAACATTTTTATCTTTATTGGTCCTATGTTCTTAGTGTCCTTCTACCTGGAGCCAGCAAAGGCAACCTTCATCTTGCCTTATGGTAAACTGGACTTTGGAAAGGAAATGTTTTCAACACTTGACTTTGTCCATTACAGGAACATCTGCCCCAAGCACTGATGCATCATCCCGGAGGGCTCTCTGTCTTCTAGGGAAGACAATTGCCTTAGCAGCCTAGCTAGCAAATATCCACTAGAAAGGATAAAACATGTACCTCCATCTAGTGCCAGTTCTGCATCCAGGGAAAGAAAAAGCAATTTAAAAAAGAATTTGCAAAAAGAAACCTTGCACTGTGGTAAACTGCTCCCAGGGCTATGTGCTCAGACCATTTCAGGGGCAACAAGAGACCCTTTTTAGTGAGTAGCTTATAATTGAAATGTGGTTTGATTTGTGTTGAATACAGCAGAACCCCAAGTGTGCATAAGCTGTAGCTGCACCCTGCACTAGGGAATGTGGCAAATGACGCTCAGGAAGAAAGCAGAGCTCCGGGGAAAATGGACTCCAGGCCCCTCTGACTTGTGCCCATCCCATTATGGCAAAGGGCTGCTTGGGCTGGAAGGGATAAGTGTCCACAATGACAATTTCCATTTTCATGGAGCCTTTCATTAGAGGGTCTCAAAGCGCTTGGCACAAATTGGTAAAGCTTGTTATTGCTATTGTACAGCGGAGGCCCAGATGGACCATGTGACTTGCACAAGGTCTCATAGTACATAAGTGGCAGAACAGGAATTTGGGCTCCTGCTTCCCTGCCCTATGCTCAAGACAGTAGTCCCTGCAGTCCAGTACACACCCTTCTACTCAGTGATGAGCCGCCAAAATCTTAACAACCGGTTCCATCCTCACCCCACGAGGGGGTCGTGGCCCACCCCCACCCCCTGGGGACTCCTGCCCCATCCAACCCTCTGTGTTCCTTGATGACCCCCCTGGACCCCTGCCCCATCCATCCCCCTCCCCTGCCCCCAGAACGGGGCAGGAGGGTCTTGTGGGCCACTGTAGTGGGTGCCCACCCAGCCCCTAAGAGCCAGAGGGACCTGCCAGGGGGCGAGGTAGGGAGTCCTGGCGGTGCTTACCTGGGGCAGCTCCCAGGAAGCATCCGGCAGGTCCCTCTGGCTCCTAGGGGCAGGGGAGCGTAGCTGGGGGCAGAGCGGCCACTCCCCCCACTGATCACATCAAAAGTGGCACCTTAGGCACCGACTCTGTGGCGCCTTAGGCCCCAGAGCACCCACCAGCAGCTCCCTGCCCCACGCTTGGCCCCAGCTCACCTTACCTCCACTCCGCCTCCTCCCCTGAATGCGCTGCCCCGCTCTGCTTCTCCGCCCCCCTCCCCCGTCTTCCCGCAAATCAGCTGTTCACGCGGGAAGCCCTGGAGGGTTGAGAACAGGCAGCGGCTTCGTGCTCAGGCCCAGGGAGGCGGAGGAGAGCTGGGGCAGGGAGCTGTTCCCCTGCACACCCCCCGGGTTACCAGCTGCAGCACGGGCGGCCCTCCTCGCACCCCCCGGCCCCAGCTCGCCTCCACTCCACCTCCGTCTCCCTGGGCCTGAGGGCGAAGCCGCCACTTGCTTCTCAGCCCCCCGTTTTCCCATGCAAACAGCTGATTCACAGGAAGCTGGGGGGGCAGGGGCAGAGAAGCAGAGCAGGGCGGCGCATTCAGGGGACGAGGCGGAGCGGAGCTGAGCTGGGGCTGGGGGCAGGGAGCTGCCGATGGGTGCTCTGCACCCACCAGATTTTCCCCATGGGTGCTCCTGCCCTGGACCACCCACAGAGTCGATGCCTAAGGCGCCACTTTTGGCTGATTGTTAAATTTAGAAGCCCTTTTAGACCCGGTTGTCCCTTGTTATCCTTCTAAATTTAACAACCGGTTCTAGCGAACCGGCTCCAGCTCACCACTGCTTATACTATACGACTGCATCACCTTTCTCCATCCACGTGGCTAAGTCTCGGCTGTCTCTATTCTTCTTTCCCATCTCTGCCACTTTGTGGGCTCAGCTTCTGTAGCATGGCTACGTCTACTGGCAGGGTGAGGAAGCTGCAGGTGGATCAACGGTAGGAAATTGCTTTACTGAAAAGGCAGGTGGTGGCTGCATTATTAAGGCCTAATCCTACTGCGTGGAGTAGGACAACGATTTGCCCATTGGAGATATCCTATGGCTTCCCACAACTAGCCAATGTTACCCAAGGGATTGCACATTGTCTAGGGCCGCAGGAGCCAGGGAGTCTATTACTGGCTCTGCCACTGGCTTCCTGGGTAACCTTGGGCAAATCACTTCACCACTCTGTGCCTCAGTTTTTACCATCTGTAAAATGGGGATAATGCACCTTAGCTTCTTTGTAAAGGGCTTTGAGATCTCGTGTGTGGTCTTGGCTGCATTTCCAGGCTCAACATGTGGCAATGCCTCTCCCATGTACACACCCGCCTCGTTTCCTCGTGGCCATACAAGCCTCAGTGATTTTTATCCTTTCCTGGGGTAGGCAGGGACAGTTTGCACTCCACTTTCGCTAGACGAGCTATCCTAATGCTGGCATGCTAATTTAACCAACCCATCCCATGCTTCCACAAGGCCTCCCTGGGAGCAGGCCAACACCTCTCACTATTACAACAGAGCTCCCCCCTGCACTCCCTCCTTGACAGCAACAGTTACCTTTTCAAATAGATTTGTGCAAATAGTGTCATGAGATGTAAAGCACTGGTCATGTGCCTGGTCTTGGACAATGCAAATTAAGCCAGTCCGAGCTCTCAAAGAGCTTACTGTCTAGTAGCCAAACAGCTATATTGGAACCGTACAAGGGAGCCTCAAGGGGGACCATTTCCCTCACACAGTTGTAATGAATCAACATATCCAGTGGGTGGCACTGCTGCTCTACAGTTGGTTCTTTGAGAAACTTATTTAAGAAGACGTTGGGCTTGTCTACACGTAAAATGTTACCTTGGCACTTCACTGGAGACATGGCCCCTACGCCAACAGGAGCATGGTGACCAGACAGCGCATGTGAAAAGATGGGACAGGAGGTGGGATGTAATAGGCACTTATATAAGAAAAAGGCCAAATATCAGGCCTGTCCCCAAAAAATGGGGACATCTGGTCACCCTACCTCCCCGCGAGGTGCGGTACTGGGTCTACAATGATGGCAGTGGCACCAAGGTGCTGGCCCACACTCAGAAGGGGCCCCAGTGCCCGGACCATGTCCCAGTCCCCCGGCTCTGCCTGCGCTCTGCCCTGAGGCCCCAAACACAGCTCACTCTTCTTTGTCCCCTCGCCGCCCCCTGGGTCTGGCCCCTGGGCATGGGGCATGGGGCCAGTGGGCATGGCTGGGCCGGGCAGGCTTTTGGGGCGGGGGGGTGCTCATGTCCCAGGGGTCTGTCCCACGGCCTAGCACAGCTCTGACTCCGCGCGGTCTCTGCTGGCCATCACCTGTGGGGATCCCACCCACCTCCCCACGGCTGAGCCGCCCGGGACCAGTGCAGGGGCTGGACCGGTCCCTGCTCCCACTCTGGCCTGGCCGATCGTGCCACTCCCAAGGGACTGGCTCAATCTGCGACTGGCCCCAGCTGTGCTGCCGGCTCAGCTCAGCGGACACGGTCACCTCCCCGTGGGACTAGTGACTGTGGCTGGGGAGGTGGGGGCACAGGGCCAGGAGAAGTGGGTCTCTGGGGGAATCTGTGGGGCGGCACTGGGCAGTGCGGGGGGCAGTGGGGGATGGGGGAGGTCTGTGTTCCTTGGGGTGCTGGGCAGTGTATATGGGGGGGCTCTGTGTGGGATACTCCTGGGGGGATGAAAACAGGTTCTTTCCCTCACTCACCCCCGCCCCCCGCAGATTTATTTGCTTCCCTGCAGAAGGTGACGGAAAAGTAAAGGGACGCTGGGAGTGGGGAATGCTGTTGGGGGAGCATTGCTCCCCCCAAACAGAGGAAAGGGGTGGGGGGCACACAGGATCACATGCCCCCGCTCCTCATTTCTGCAAGTGCAGAGCTGACTGGCTGAAAGAGGGTGCTGCTCAGCTCCGCTGACTTTGCAGGTGGACGGCACTTTCTGTGGCCTCGTGCTGGGCGTGCGCCCCTTCTGTACAACAGAGCGTGCCTTTGGGGCAGGGACACGCTGGGGCTGGGGGACAGGCACAGTGTGGGCGGGATGGGGAAGGAGCATGGGATGGGGATGGGAAGGCGAGAGGCAAAGCAGAGGAAGGAGGCAAGCGGGAGCCCGGCATGTGGCATCCCCTTGGCAGCAGCTGGGACTCCCCCATTAAGCAGGCCCATCAAACCCCCACACCCTGACAAGCCCACTCCACCTCCTCTGCACCTGGATCCCCCCCCCCAACACACACACTGAGTGCCCCACACCTAGACTCCCCCTGCTGAACCCCCAACCACCTTCACCTGGACCCTTCTGCAGTATCCCATTGCCCAACCCCCCTCCGGCAACAAGTTCATGTGCAGATCCCCCCACTGAGCCGCCCACAGCCAGATTGTTCCACACAGACCCCCTCTTACTGCCATCTGGAGCCACCTCTGTACTTAGCCCCTGCTGCCAGGCTGAGGCCCTCTGTACTTAGCTCCTGCTGCCAGGCTGAGCCTGCTCACCCACACCTGGTGCATGTGGCATGGAGGGGCAGGGCTCTGGGTATTTCTGGGGCAGGTCCAGCCCTGGCACTGTCTCAGGGTCTGGTGCAGCCTCATTGCCATCTCATTGAACCGGGGCAAAGGTGATCTGCCACCAACATGCAGCCAGTGGCCTATGCTTCCCACTGTCATGCTGGAGCCTCCATATTTATTTATTGACAAATAACATTTGCAGAATTTTAAAATATTGTGCGTAGAATTTTTAATGTTTTTGATGCAGAATTCCCTCAGGAATATTAGGTGCTGAGCACTTGTGGTGGGGGGCACTGGGCAGGGCATGTGGTATGCAGGGTGCTGTGCAGTTGTGGGGACCAGCTGGGGGCGGGGGATGTGTCTCTGGGCAAGGGGGTACTGGGCATAGCAAGTCCAGGGGGGTGCTGGGCATACGAGTCATTGGGGGATGGGTGCTGGGCATAGGGAATCTATGTGGGAGGTCTCTGGGCAAGAAGGCACTTGGCATTGGGGGGTGCTGGGCATGGGTGGGCGGGGGGCACTGGGGTGGTGTGACATGGCGTGGGCCTGTCTCCCGAGGGGAAGGGGCACGCTGGCACCTCAGGGATGGGTGGGCCAGTTTACATATGGCAGTTGTGGGTTTGTAAACAGTGCCCTCATGCTGGCTGCACAGAGCAGGGCCACCCCTGCACCATTGCCCCCAGCCAGTAGGGTTACCATATTTTCCTGGACATGTCCGGCTTTTTAGTTCTTAAAAAGCTATCCCAGAGGAATTTTTAAATATCTAAAAACGTCCGGGAAAATAGGGACGTATGGTAATCCTAGATGGGAGCTGCCGGAGCCGTGGAGCGGGGATTGCAGGCACCGGCAGTGTGCAGAGAGCCCACTGCCATGCCCCGCCCTGACCCTAGGAGCCAGAGGGACCTGCGGCAGGAGGGATGAGTAGGCGAGCGGGGAGCGGAGGGGTTGGTGAAGAAATGAGCAGTGAGGGAGCCAGTGGCTGGCTGGCTGGCGGGCAGGCAGGCGGGAGGGTAAGGAGGCAAGGGGCGGGCGGGAGGGTGAGGTGGCAGGTGGCAGGCGGGCAGGGTGAGGAGGCGGGCCGTGAGCCAGCGGCAGGTGTGGGGGGTGAAAAGGCCAGCGGCGGGCAGCCGGGGTTGAAGAGGTGAGCGGCGAGGGAGCCAGCAGCGGGCGGGTGGGGGCTGAGGAGGTAAGCGATGAGCCAGCGGCAGGTGGGAGTTCTCGGGGCAGGCATGGGGGTTTCTGGCAGGGGAGTGAGGAGGCGAGCAGCAGGTGGGAGGAGGCGAGCGGTGGGTAGGGAACTGAGGAGGGATGCAGCAAGCCAGCGGCGGGCCAGGGGGTGAGGAGGGGTGCGGTGGCAGGGCTGAGTGGGGAGGTGGGCGGGACCTGGGGAGAGTGGGGTGCGGAGCGTGGGAGGAGCAGGGTAGACTGTGGGCGGGGCTGACAGCACCCCAATGTGGAGTGTCCTCTTTTTTGAATGTTCAAATATGGTAACCCTACCAGCCAGTCCCTCACTCCAGTGACCGCCACCGCCCTCCAACACACATACACACCATACCCCATTGCTCCCATGGGGGGGGGGCCCACAAATGTGTTTGGTGCTGGGCCCACACAAGGTTAATCTGGTCCTGGTGAGGTGATAGCATGGGCACTGGAAGAATTTTTCTGCAGCCCTAGTGCTGGTCTACATTGTGGGTTAGCTAGGTGTAGCTATGTCACTTGGGTTGGGGGGGCGTGGATTGTAGCTATACTGATGTAAAAGCCTAGTGTGGAATAGGCCTCCATTTAGTATTTTGCAGTGGCGTTGCAGTCGTGTTGGTCCCAGGATGGTCATGAAAACCAAGATAGGGGTGAGGTAATAGCTTTCATGAGCACCAACTTCTGTTGGTGAAAGAGGCATGCTGTGAAGCCACAAAGCACACTTTTTGCATTCTGTAATGTCCTGTCATCTTTCTTTGCAAACCAAAAAATCCCTGCTTGGTAGCATCGGCCCTGTAGCAGTGTGACATTCACTCCACGCAAAACATGGTTGCTGGAATGCTCACATGAATCCCCCCCACCCCACCCCTTTAGTCTTGCAACATATAGCTTGGCCCTGCTAATCATGGGCAAGGACTCAAGTTTGCACAAACCAGAGAGGTGTGGGTTGGCAAATCAGTTTGCTTGTGAGGCTGCTGTACCGTACGGAAGTGTTTCATTGCCAGTAATGGTACCTGCTACATTCAGCAGCATAGCTGGTGTGTTGTACTTGGCTGGACCTACTGTATTTGACAGCAATCCAGCATGTAACACAGCCACTGAAATTGGCCCCCCTACTTCACTTCCATTTTGCTGGAGACCTGCGGTGTGACGTGTTGTGGGCAAAGGAGGAATGTCATGGCTGTCCCCAGCGCTGAGCTATGTGGGCCAGGATGCTGAAATGTGGGGTAGGAACTACTGGCTTTTCTGTGGCTCAAGTTGTTTTCCTGGCTGGCTCTAGGTGTAACGTGTCCAGGCATGCTGGGGGGTGTCAGTTCCCTGCTGGTGTAAATTGCACGGCCTTGAGTGCCATTTTGTTGGCTTTATCTTGGTGTACATGAGGGCAAAATATGGAGCCAGTCAATGATGTTCAGTGTCGACTTTCACGGTGCCCTTTGGCCTTAGCTCACCCGACCTGTTGCTAAAGTCACAATAAGCACTCCTCCATCTGACTGACTGCCATGTACCCTGACTGCACCCAAATCAACCCCTCCTCCTTGCTGCCCCCCCCCCAGCAACATGCACCCCAGCAACTCTGCCAACTGGAAATCCTCTCACTAGCACTTGCATCCCCCCCACTGCCCTTAGGCCAGCCCTTCCTATGACCCTGCCTCAAAAAGGATTCCAACTGCCCCCCCAATCCCTATAGAGCCGTGTTCCATTGGCACCCCCTGCTGACTGTGTCTACCATGCCAAGCCCCAGGTCCCCAGACAACATGCCGGCACATCTTCTGCAAAATGCCCTGCTCACAAGCTGCTGGCCCTTATAACACAGCTAGTTTCCAGGTGGCTATGAATAGAAAACAGGTGCGTTAAGCCTTGGAAGATGCTACCCTGTAAAATACCCACTGAACTGCCCATCTTAAATGTTAGAAGAAGTGAGGTGGGGAACATACTGGAAATATGGGGTTACCCCACAGCAGGCTTGAGTCCACTGATTGCCCGGCACATCTTATGCTATTAAGCTCACAATTAACAATCCACTCCTGACTCAAGGACACAGGCATGTAGAGCACAGGACACGCTCGCTGTTTCATCAGCTGTGTGCACCAGCCTCCAAGGCAAATCATCACCGTCTGTTGGTGTCTGTTTGACATGAGCCTCTCACAGAATCTGTCATACAAATGATTGGCAGCACTTGACATTTGTAAGACAGGCTCAAAGGGCCACATTCTGCCCTTACGTGCACTGTTCCAGGGTTGGCCATGGTTAGCTAGCCGTTGCAGACATTAGCCTCACAATACCCCTGAGAATTGGGGGGACTTATAGGCTTCCAGTTTTAATGATGGAGGTTGAACGCAGAGAGAATAAGGCCGGATTTAGAAAGGCATCTAGCTGCCTAAAGTTGCAAAGTGGCACCTAATGGGAGTCATAAACATCACCTAAACAAGATAGGGGCTTAACTCACTTAGGAGCTTTTGAAAGCCCACTTGGAGTTTCTTTAGGCACTTCAATACAATTTGTATATCTGGCCCTGAGTAAGTGACTTGGTCAAGGTCACCCTGAAAGGCTGAGGCAGAGTCAGGCACTGACACAGGGCTCCTGAATTTCAGTGCACTGCCTGCCTCGTGCCATGGCTCATAACATGAAAAAACCCTATGATAGCTAAGGCTGTAACTTGTTTCTGTCCATTCAGCACCGTGGTAGCTGATGTTGGTTGTCTGAAATGCGAACCTAGGCTCTATATGATGTTATGTCAAACATTAAACTGCATGTAAGGCAAGGTCAAGACAGATGTGAGTGCACGGACTCTGATTGCCTCACTTGGTAGATGCTCACTTCACTATGACTGGCATGCTGTCAGAGAGAGACACGGTGGGTGAGGTAATAGCTTTTATTGGCCCAACTTCTGTTGGTGAGAGAGAGAAGCTTTCAAGCTACACAGAGTTCTTCAGGTCAGACCTAAAGCATTCTCACCCATAGGAGTGGGTCCACTAAAAGCTTTTCCCTCACCCACCTTGTCGCTAATATCCTGGGACCACTACATTGCATGCTGTAAAACAGTTTCAGTGCTTTTTGGCATCTTAGTGGCAGGGCAGGTCTGCTAGTTTTAAGGTTGCCCAACATTTCCCATTATAAGTCCCTGTTTTCAATTCTTAAGTTTGCCAAACATTAACAGTTTGGACTGAAATTTTTACATGCCAGGTAGCTGCCGCAGCAAAATTTCAGTTAGAACAATTCAGGTGTTTCTGAGGAGGCTAGTGAAAAATATGTGATTTTGTCCATCTTTGCTTTGAGAATCTCTAGTGCCCACCTCCACCCCTTCCCCACCCCTTCCGCCCTACCCCCACTTACTTTGGAGCAGGAACTTGAAATTTGTTGGGGGGGGCAGTGTTTCTGTCAGAAATGCCATCCTCATGAAAATCCATCCAACTATACATATAAACCTTTCAAAAATTACAGTTTGTGCACGCTCAGTGGAGATGACTTAGATTTTCACCTCTAACTTCCCTGAGGGTTCCATCGCACTTGGCATGTTCCAGCCTGGGGCAACTGTCCCTGCAATTGCAGCTCTGGCCTGCTGTGGGCCAATCTATGTCTACCTGAACTGCTAGCAGGAAGACTGTCTCTCCTTTGCACTCAATGCCATCCCTGCTGGGCCCAGACAGCATGGAATAAGAAGCTGTCTGAGTCAATTGTAGAGAGGACAGGAGGCAGAACTGCAGGGGGAAGTAGATTGGGACAAAAAGCCTGGAGAGGGGAATGTGGGTAGGCTTGGGGGGAGCAAGATGGAAATGGGATCTAGGAGTTGGGCTGGAAAAGAGTGGGCAAGGAGACGGACAGAGTTGGGGGAAGGGAATACTGGAACTGCATAGGCTAGGAGCCTGGGACTAGGACTGGAGGGATGAGGAGAATGGGGCTGGGCCACCATCCGGAGGTGAAGACTTGGCTTAGGATGGGAAGCCTGAGGCATGGAGAATGGGACTGACTAGGTGAGAAAAGTGGCACTGGAAGGAGGAGCCAGGAATGGAGACAAGTCTGGGATAGAGACAATTTTGGAGGAGATAGGGCAGAATGGATCATGCTTGTAGGGGAATGGGCAGAACGGGCTGTGGCCACTAGAGCAAATTCCCCTCGACTCTGGAATGGAATCCAAGATTCCGGAGTCTCACCATTCCTCTGCTGTCAGCAAATATCTGTGAGACCCACTGGCTGGCCATTCTGTGCCCTGAGTGAGGCAGGAGTCTTGTGATAACAGTGTGTGATAATGTAATTAGCGACTGTCTCATAATGCATGTGCACAAGGGACCAAATTAAGGCTGCACCGGCAATCTTAATTCTGGCATTTCCTGACTTTGAGTGCTTAACTCTGCAACTTAATAATGTTCTTTTAAGGTGTATGTGTGTGTTAGAATAAAAGATAAAGTTCCCCCTCCTTGTGACTTGTTTGTAGGGCAGGGAATGTAGCTTATCTCCAGCTGTGTAATACATATTCATTTTTGGCATTTTATGGTTTATAAAAATGATAACGGGCAAAACATAAGCTGAAAAATCACAGCACTAAGTGAAGTTTCCAAGTGGTGGAGCAGTGAAATACATGGCTGTCTAGAGCTTTGTAAAGCCAAGAGATACAAGAGCTCCAACATCCAGATGGAGGATGACAGGTAGAGGAGGACTCATTGAGGACTGACAGCTGATGAGCTAGCGAGAATGAATGTTTTGTCTGAATATAACAATATGGATCAGTGACAGGAGGTCTCAGAAAGGCTTAAAACATGAACAGTGTGTAACCAAAGGAATGACGTCTGCCTGAGTTTGCAGACAGCCTGGAGGAGGGTGAACTCCCTATGCATCTCAAAGAGGAGTTACCTCCAAGACCCATAGCTCTGGGAGCTTCTGCCAATGCAAACCCCACAAAGGACTATGTGTGTGGTAGGAAGTAAAGACTGCAGCAGGCCCAGCCCATACACTGCTGCCACTACACTTACCACCCATGCTCCAAGTGGGGGCAGAACCACAGGGGGACCCATGTCATGGGGTGCTTAGGGCCCAAGATGGTCTTAATTCAGCCCTGATATTATTTTACTGTACATCATAGGGAAATCCTATGAAGAGAGCTGAGAAAACACAGTTCAGTGGTATTTATAACTTTTATTTGCAATACTTTAGGTCCAAGTTTCAAACTGCAATATTTTTACACTCAAGACACAGTCATGCACAATCCATATTTCAATTTTCTATTGCTTCAACCACAATTTAAAATAACTTAATGTTGGAAAGAAAAAATTCTTTTAAAAAAATGGATGCTGAGGTCAGTACAATGGGTCCATGCCATCAGCATATTTACAAAGTAAAGAACTTAGTTCTCTTCTTAAAAAGATCGTAAGTACCTCTTAATCCAAAGCTACAGAAGAATTCCACTACACACTTTTTTTTTTTTTACAGATAAACACGTCCTAAAAAAAGGAATGTACAGCAAAATGAGATACATTTTTGATAAACAATGAAAATGTAGGATCCTCCTGTTTACGTTTGTCTGGGTACCCTGAAGAAAAACCCAGCAGACACTAGTATAGCTGTAAACTAGTTGCTTCTGATTGACCGGAAGTTTACAGATGGTTAAAACTCAAGCCAGTAAATGGTTGCAGGATTCTTTTGCCAGATCTTACTAGAAGGTAGGTGTATATGTGCGTACAGCACAAGCAGTGCAGTGTAAATAGACATATACAAGCTCTAGAATAACTCCCTGGTATAGCCCCTGGACTCAAGTTCTACCCATAAGGTTAGTTATTATTTCCACCATGGCCTACTGGTCTGTACAGTACTTTGCGATTGGGACATGTCCGTAGCTCGCTCACCCTCCAAGTCCAAGCAGCCAGACATTTATGGGATTTGCAACCAAAGAGTTGACCAGCCTTTTGTTGTTGTTGTTCAACAGACAGATTTATTAACACAGCCTAAGACTAATATAAAGATTCAAAGCAACTGTGCACACATTTCGTTTGTAACCTGGAAGTTCAGAGGTCAAAATCTTAGCAGGCATGGATGTAAAAGAATGCCTCAAAAGTGCAACATTGGACCGATTATATGTTAAGCACCTCGTACGAAAGAATAGACTGGGTCTGACTCTCTTGCACATCCCTACTTCTCCAGGGAATACTTCGCAGCAGCCAGCACATAAAGTGACATTCTGTTTGGGTGGCTCTGCCTTACCAGCACCTGCTAATTAAGGGCCAGCTGCTGCTGTCATTGAAGTCAATGGCAAAATTCTTACTGATTTCAATGAGAGCAGAACTGGATCCTATATCTGTTCCCTAAGTGTACCGTAAGGTTGGACAAACGAAACAGAGAATATTCAGCAGCAAAAGGATTTTAGTTTAGAACAAATCAAGCCAACATTATTCCCTAAGTTTCCTACTATATTAGGCCAGCATGTCATATCTGGGAGACTTAGGCTCAGGAATGTCTTGGGATTGCAGGCAGTGATCTAGTGGAGGTTATGCCCATGAAGGACATGGTCTCCGGGCTGAGGATGCTGATTTAAAACACTGCTGTAAACAGGCAATCAAAAAAGGAATGAACTGAGAAGTTTGACCACTGTGTCTCAGATAATGATACTTGGTTAGAAGCCACTGAGGATGGAAGGAGCAGAGAGGGGTGCAGAAAGGGTAAAAGCAACCAAATAAAATGTAGAGACTAGGAAGAGCAATAACAGCAGGGGTTAAACCCCCTTTTGCTTCTCTCTTTGGAAATATTCTTCTAGCTGATCCAAGTCCCTAAAGGGAGTGAAGGGAAGACACACAAATGATAATTGCTAGGTATTTCCTCACTTGTAGTCTTCGATTCAAACATGTATTTGAAAGTGTGCATTGACGCCTCTCAGAGCCATCTGCAATGATTGCCAGCTCACTGCTCCTGATTTCAGTCCTCTCTTTCCTAACTTGTTTTGACACATTTAATACGCAACTGGTAAAAGCAGGTGTCTCTGGCCATGTCTTGCAGTAATTGAGCACTAAGCATGAGTGGCTATGAATGTGGGCCCCACTAGCTTGGAGACAGCTGCAACTGGCACACAGATGCTAATGCAGACATTTTTAATCCTTTGGGGAAATGTCAGGTGCAAAGCCACCATGCTCCAAAAGTAAAAAAGGTCATTTTTCATTAAAGCAACTTTAACATTAATATCTTATGTTACTCACAATTTCCTAAGTCACGGTCAGATTCTGAAACTTAGTGCTTACTCAGAAGAATAGCTAAGCAGTAATAGTATTTGCAGAATCAGACCGATGACTGACCGGAAGGCACCAATGAAGAGAACATAAGCTTCTTTCTCCCACCCTGCCACACCCTTTTTGAGACTGCAGCTGTTCCCAAAGATCCACACAACCCATGCGTTGAGCCAAAACACGTGGATTTCACCTCCAAGCACGGGTTTATGCGTTTGTGACGCAACCCCAGAATGCTGGCTCATCTCTGAACCATTGATAAACAGAGGAAAAGGTGTAAGCAAGATTCCGCAGTGTTCACCTAGAGAGAACTATCGCTTTAGATCAAGGATGGGCATAAGCAATGAAGTGTTTTAAAGATACTTGAAGATCTCAAGATGCAGATGCTATGGTAGAAACCCGAGCAAGATATCAGAATGGTTGTCCTTGAAACACAGAGGTTGTCCTTTCCCTGGTCCTGAAAAATATGGATTAAAAATGAAGATACTTTCCCTGTCCAAGAGAATAACCATCTTGAAAGCTGGAGGCTTTGCTTCTGGGCCTTAGTCACTTCCCCCCACCGCCCATCTTTAAATTACTGAGTGTGAATGAATGATACTCCATTGGGGAAACACGCAGACTAGCGATCTTTTATGCAGCTCATAAAGGCTAATCTAGCTTTGCTGTGCATGCCCTGGTGTTTCAAGCAAAGCAACATTTCCTCCTGCCTTCACTGGTAGATTTTATGGAATCTCTCTGGCTTGTCAACCAATTCGTCTGCAAACCCGCTGAGCAAAGAAATATATTTATTTACATGCTTAATGTACAGTATTGAGGAATATTCCTTATGTAGCCAAAACCATGACTCCATATGGGAAGTAACAACTACATAAGAATTGGATATGATTTAGTAATTCCCTTCTTTAGTGACTGGAACGTGCTGGGGGCAGAAACTGGGGGGACTGGCTGATAGGAACTATAATGTTGAGGTGCTCTCACTAGCCTCAAAGAAATCTCAACAACAACAACAACAGAATAAATAAATAACTGAGTTCATCTGTGTACAGTGAGATTTGGCCAACCAGTAGCCACTGATGGAAAACAGACACATACATATTTACAAAAGCAGAAAGACACAACAGGTGATAACACAACCGTTGCCCGATACTGTGACCAAAACCTGAGAGCACTGTAAGATCCAGCAATTCCTCTCTGGCTCCTGTGAATGCATGCAGAAGCCCTGTTACATGTAAGGCTTTTTTTTTTCCTTTTCCATTTTCTTAAATAAATAATCTGTACTGTGCTTCTCAAGCTTCCCTGATTTTACTGCTTTCTTGCTCCTGTCCTAGGACCTTTTGGAACCATGGTTAGCTAACGGCCATTTTCACACCTCAATATTATAGGGGACTGGAACAACATTTGAGATCGGGAAGTTCTTTACTGTATTATGAATTTAAAAATGAAATAGAAAAAGGAAATTAACCGGTCTATTAATACCTGGAATGAAAGTGTCTGAAACATGTACAGTATGTTTATCTTTATATATGCTTTTGGCAGGAGGAACAGCTTATCTCTAGTTTCAGAGTAGCAGCCATGTTAGTCTGTATTCGCAAAAAGAAAAGGAGGACTTGTGGCACCTTAGAGACTAACCAATCTATTTGAGCATGAGCTTTCGTGAGCTACAGCTCACTTCAATGCATCTGATGAAGTGAGCTGTAGCTCACAAAAGCTTATGCTCAAATAAATTTGTTAGTCTCTAAGGTGCCACAAGTACTCCTTTTCTTTTAGCTTCTCTCTAATACTCCTTAAAATATATATAAATAATTGCCTAAACCAGGGATGGCTCTCAATAAACGAGATGGTACCACAGACTTATCTGATTGTTTATATCTTTTTTGTTCTGCAAAGGCAATGCCTATCCTGATGTGCTATTTTTCAATTCCATAATTCACACACAAGGCCTGTCTCTTTCAGGATTGTTTTCCACTTCCAAGTCTGCCTCCAAATTCAGGAGGACATAAAAGCAGCTCCTATCTTTCTGCATCCACTGCCTTGTAGCATTTAGTGCCACAGACTCTCCCCAGTGAAGAGCTTTAGGAATGCTACTAGTCCCTTATAAAAAGGGACATAAAGTAATTGGTCCCTTTTACAGAGTACTCAGCTGGGCAATTATATCTTGTGCGCTGGTTGCAATCACTGGTAGGAACTGGATTTCTATTGAATCTTGTCGGCATGCTTGGAATTTTTTTAAAAAGTAAAATCTCTGGATTTGCTGCTGCAAAATAAAATATTTTTACAATAAAAATAAAATAAAAATTAAGGCCTCTTATTAAAGCAGTTGCATTTAAAAAGCCAGTGTCTACAATATTTCACACACTGGAGCACAAACCGTTCTGAAGTGTATATCTTTGATTATACCTTTTAAAATTCTTTCTTTGAAGGGTGGAGCTGGGATAAAAAGGCAAAATATTTATAGCTGAAAAAAACAACCATGGAAAAAACTCAGAGCAAATTGAATAGCATAACCTCCCCCCAAAAAGATTTGTCCTGGATGTCCACCAGAAATGCTCCACAGAAAGTGCTTTCCTTTCAAGGGACGGATGTCCACAGCTTTGTAGATACAAAGAAAAGAAAAAGCTACCCTGGAAATAGAAACTGTCACTTGCCCTTTTACTTCTTGTTTGGAATTTAAATTCATTTCATTCCGACTGATGCTTTACAAAATAAGGTTGGGCCTTCATGAGTTTGAATCACTGGATTTTCAAAGAAGCCTAAACTCCCATCCCCTAGATGTCTAACCTGAGTTGACAAAGACAAAAATGACCCCACTGCAGAAAAAGGATCTTTACTTATTTGGGCATAAAACAAAAGCAAAAACTTGTTCTGCATCCCAGGAGACTGGGGAAAGTTAATTAACAGCTGAGTATGGTAAACTAACAAACACTGCCTCAGTCAAGCCCCACAGAAACTGAGGTGGACAAATAATGAGGGCCAGCCAGTTGGCAATATTAATGAAAGTCACAACCCAAAGATCTGACTAAAATCCAAAGCCAAAGGCTCAAGGCCTAATCCAGGAAAGGGCTGAGCACCCTTAACTCTAACTACGAGTTGAGGATACTTAGCACCTCTGAGGAATGCTCAGCTCCTTGAAGTATCAGAAACTAAATGTGAAGTCACCTTGAGCTACATTCGAGGGTTTATTATTATTTTTACAGAGGCAGGCTCCCCACTACCAATACCCCATATCCTACTGTTGTTTCAAAGGGCTTTGATTTTTAAATGCAGTCTTAACCCTAAAATCCAGCAGCAAATATTCCGTACATGTTATTTTGCTAAGTGAAAGCCAACCAGGTCTGTCCTCTTCACATAATACGAATTGTTTAGTTATACTATTCTGCTCCTTTACAAATAAATTTACTAGCCAGTACAATCCTCAGTCATTTCCAGCAATTATTCTCCCCTCGATATATACATACTAGCATTAAGGCGAGTTTGGTGCATGCATTGAGGGGAGAGTTAAATGCTGACCCAGTTTATGGCCTAAGAGTATTTATGTACGCTATTCTGCATTTTTCTTTCCCTCCCTTCACCTGGCACTACAAAACCTCTAGTTTAAATACATTTTCTCCACCCTCTTTTGTTGGATTGGCAGAGAGCTCATGCAGAACGAAATCGTGCAAACTCCTACTCACTGGAGTAGCCCCAACAAGTTCAATAGGATTATTCACATGACTAAGGGGCACTCACCGGAGTAACAGTTTAGAGCACTGGGGTCCCTAATTGATTGGGAATTTTACAGACGCTACCTGTCCCTTTTCAGCAGTCACAACCCGGCCAAGAGGATGGGCAAACTCAGTTCACAGAATCGCTAGGCTGAATTCTGCCCCTCCATTACATCGGTACAAACCCAAGTATAAATAGGGCTGCATTGGCGTGGAGGCAGCTGATAGCAGATTTTAGCCTACTGTTGGTTAGGGTCTCATGCTATGAACAGCTGGTGTAATCCCACAGGGCACTGAGTGCCTCCCGTCTGCAAAGGGGCTGAGCGTCCTCAGTTCCCTTCAGGGGAGTGCCCTTCCAGCTCACTGCCGGGGAAGTTGTGTGCTGAGCACTTTGAAGGAGAGATTCAGCACCTAGTAAGACTGGGCTGCCATTTTTATTATAGCTTTATATCAGACGAGTCCTTTCTGAACAAACTTGCTGCCTGTTCCGCTTTTCAGTTTACAAGAACCTCACCAAGGCAAAAGTACCATTGTTAATTGCACACATTGTGCTGTGAAGGACCCAAACTCTGGATGTTCACAGCTAAAAGGGTATATCTCAGCAGGATGCGATTCCTGCTCGGCAGGCTATTTAATTTTGGTTGGAAAAGCACCTTCACTTTCATCCTTCTCATCTAACAGTACCATGAATGGGTAAATACTAGCGAATGGGTTGTATTCAAAAGACAACTCGGCCTGGAGGAGGTTTCTCAATGCAGGAGGACCCTTCTTCCATTCCAAACCAAACCAAAAAACTCAGAAAAGTGACTGTGAATCTTTAAGAACCAACCAATCATTTAAAAGTGAAATGCATAGGATGGTCACTGGGAGTCTCGCTACTGAGTTTGTTTGACCTTGGAGATGGCTGAGACAACAAGGCGATTTCTGGCCTGGCAGCTCGGTTTTGGGCCCTGTTTCATCTGAGAAATAAATCAAGGAATCAGAGAGCAGGAAGAAGACACGTGTTAGGTTTCTAGTCCTCGAAGAGCTGGAAAACAGCTGGCCTCCATCATGACTGTGACTGTTTGTTTGTCCTTATGTCTGCCTGTCCTGCAGCACAAGAATTGAGGTTTTACAGAGTTTTGTTCAGTCCTGCTCTGGAGGGAGCTGGCCTGGGGTAAAGCCAGTCCACAATGCTAGCGGCTGCTGTTCTTAATTGCTTCCTTTGCTGCAATGATGAGAGGAGTCAGGCTGGAGAGAGGCTTGGCTAATTTCAAAAATGGATGCTATTTAAAACAAAAACAGAAAGAAAAATTATTCATTATTTTCCATTCAAAGCCCATTTACCCTAACTGTCAAGCAGCTTTTTGGTTGTGCTTGCGCCATCCTGAGGCTCTAATTTTAAAAAGACACAATGCTATGTAACTTTTCAAAACACGAAGGACAAATTAATCTCTGGTGCAATTCTAGTGACTCCAGGGATGAATTTGGCCCAATCTTATTTTAGGCCCAGATCCTGTATTCAGAACCTCTGAGGCGCAGGTTCACATCAGTTGCCTTTTGCATGAAGGCAAAATTCAGACTACAGGGTGCTGGGTGACAGAGTGCACATTGGCCTCTCATTTCTGGGGCCAGGCTCTCACCTCATTTACACCTGTGTTTCAGATTTGGTTAACTTCAAAGGATTTCCTCCTTAACTGCACCCATGTAAGTGGAGGAGCATCAGCCCCACCTCACGCCCCCTTTCCGCCGCCCCATTCAAATGCCATTAACTGGTTCTGAAAAAGAAAACTACACATGACAGAAGACCTATTGGTAGTGTGAGAAGTGCCAAGCTTGACGTGTAATGCACAATGAAGATCCGACTACACCAACTCCTTGTATAGCCAGTGGGGCTCCATATTTGGAGGATACAAATGCCACCACTTACATAGACTTTTCGCTTGCAATCACCTCACACACCTGTGCCCATTTTACCTGCAAAAGCTCCTTGGCAGACCCTCGTCTGTCTACGTCCATCTCCAGACAGCGGTTCAGAAAGTCTCGGAACACAGCAGAGAGTCTCTCAGGATTTTGAAGTTCTGGGGTTCCATTAGTAGCTATCAGATACAAAGCCTAGAGAAACATTAAACCAGAGGGTTTAATCTATTTCTTTCAGAGTTGTCAACATCTAATATGTATTCCTGTTTAAGGCCAGGTCTACACTCGCAACTTTTGCTGGCAAAGCAATGTCGGTTTCAGGTGTGATTTTTCTGTGACATTTCTATGCTGGCAAAAGCCCTAGTGTAGACGCATAAAGGGCTGTTGTCCATGTAGCTTACTGCATTTTCCTAATAAGCTATCCCAACAAAAGCAATTTTTTACTGGCATAAGTTGTGTTTGCAATAGGGAGGTTTTGGTGGTATAGCTACCCTGACAAAACATTTGAAGTGTAGACCAGGCCTAAACACATATTTCAAAGGTACTAGGAATAATTCAAATGCATCTCTGCAGTGCTCACTGTTCCCTTAAACACCACTTCCATATGACAGAGTGATGCAGTAGATACTTCCATTCATTCTGGACAACTGGATATCACTGTGATTTTGTATCATAACTCAAGTGCAGTGCATCAGTTCATCAATTCAGAGAGGAAAATAGGGAAATTTAGGAGTTGATTTTCAAAATATGCCTACAATTGCATGCCCACTTACCAGGTACACAAAGTAGATGGATAGCTGCATGGTACAAGTTGCTAGAGAGTAAACTGAAGGTTTTGCCAGCTGGGCAAGTGACAATAGGGCTCTGATCACTGGAGGGAGAGGGAGGGCACTGGGACTGCTGGCTGAGCAAATTAGCTGGATGTTTTTGCAAAAGTATAGGAGCATGTCTACAATACAAAATTAAATTGACCTCACTTATGTCAGCATACAGCAGTCACAGTAATGATATCACTTGTGCATGTCTACACTTTGCTCCTTGTGTCGGTGGTGTGCATCCTCACCACAAGCACTTGCACTGACTGACCTGTCAGTGTGGGGCATTGTGAGACGGCTCCTGAAAGCCAGCAACAGTTGATGTAAGCAACGCAGTGTCTACACTGAAACTACATCGACCTTGACTCTACACCTCTCGTGGAGTTGGAGTTATTAAGTCTGTGTAGTGAGCGAGTTACATCGGCAAGAGCAAAATTTTAGTATAGACACTTACAAAGTCAGGTCAACTTAAGATGCCTTGCGTCAACCTAACTCTATAGTGTAGACCAGGGAAAAGAAATTAATTAGTTAATGCAGACATTTCAACTGTAATCTTTGTTTCAGAGTATGCAACTGTCATAAAAATAAAGGGAAGGGTAACCACCTTTCTGTATACAGAACTATAAAATCCCTCCTGGCCAGAGGCAAAACCCTTTCACCTGTAGAGGGTTAAGAAGCTAAGATAACCTCGCTGGCACCTGACCAAAATGACCAATGAGGAGACAAGACACTTTCAAAGCTGGGGCGGGGGGGGGATGGGGGGGACGGACGAAGGGTCTGTCTGTCTGTGTGATGCTTTTGCTGGGAACAGAACAGGAATGGAGTATTAGAACTTGTTAGTGAGTAATCTAGCTAGAAATGCATTAGATTTCCTTTTGTTTAAATGGCTGGTAAATAAGCTGTGCTGAATGGAATGTATATTCCTGTTTTTGTGTCTTTTCGTACTTAAGGTTTTGCCTAGAGGGATTCTCTATGTTTTGAATCTGATTACCCTGTAAGGTATTTACCATCCTGATTTTACAGAGGTGATTCTTTTACTTTTTCTTTAATTAAAATTCTTCTTTTAAGATCCTGATTGCTTTTTCATTGTTCTTAAGATCCAAGGGTTTGGGTCTGTGTTCACCTATGCAAATTGGTGAGGATTTTTATCAAGCCTTCCCCAGGAAAGGGGGTGTAGAACTTGGGGGGATATTTTGGGGGAAAGACATCTCCAAGTGGGCTCTTTTCCTGTTCTTTGTTTAACACACTTGGTGGTGGCAGCATAGCGTTCAAGGACAAGGCAAAGTTTGTACCTTGAGGAAGTTTTTAACCTAAGTTGGTAAGAAAAAGCTTAGGGGATCTTTCATGCAGGTCCCCACATCTGTACCCTAGAGTTCAGAGCGGGGAAGGAACCTTGACGGCAACCCATTCAGATGAACGAGCTAGTTCACACTTCAAAAATGATTGTTTCAAGGAGTCTGAAGACTCAGAAAGATAAAACTATATCCATTATGCTTGTTTCACATTTTCAAGGTCATCCTCAGAACCCAAAGGTGCAGAAACATAATTGGAACAAAATAAAAATAAAGGTGAAAGCTAAGACTCTGGAGCAAGCTAAGAATTCAGTGGCAAGGGTTGAATTCCACAGCAAGTTCCATGGAGCCCTAAGCATCCACTGGGCCATTTGAGTGCACAAATATTCAGTTTGTGCACACAATCACATCATCAGCAAATATAAGCATGGCACACAATTGCACGTGAATTTGTGTTCCTTCATATTTGAAAATACTGTCCTTAAGAAGATCATTACTTGTGGTCGAGGCCTAGAAAGTTGAAAACCTATAGCACAAGCCTGTGACACCACTACAGGATGTTGTTATGACATTGACACTTTGAATCCTTACATAGGTTACAAAAGGGACCTATGAAACCCTACCAACTCTTCGCACTTGGACTTTCAGAATAGGAGGAGGCCTGGAAATCCCCCCCCCCCCCCAAAATGTTTCTGTTAAAATAGTGCCAGTTCTGTCCTATTAGCATTCAAATAAACAGTGACCAAATCCACTATTTTTACCCTCTTAAACATAGAGCAAGGCTTTCTAGACCTAAAAGTTTGTTTAAAGCCCTATGGGCCACTTCATCCTTTTAAAGCAACTGTCTTACACAAGCAGATATTTGCTTTGATCTTAAAGGGTACTTAGAATGCCAGAACAGATTCAGGTTTTATTTACACCACTATCCATCCAGAGTAATTCGACTTCACGGATATCTCTGGATTTACACTGGTATCGTTCCAATCAGTGCCTCTGTCTCTGAGGACTGCTGAGTTCGTAGCTGAATTGATCATTTTTAGCTTTTACCACCTAAATGACTCCATCCGGACTGGAGACATTCCAGAGGTCAGATGACTTTTTGTTTCCAATGGACTTTAAAACTTACTGACCCCCTTCTGTTTGCTTTAGGCTAAGTATTGATATACGAGTTGCATCTACCCTGTCTTGAATTCCAAGTCAAACAGGAGCTGCAGGTTAAATGCAGCAGCCCTTTTAGAAGCTGACTCACTGTGCTGATTTCATCACAATACATGAGTCATGAAGAATAGTCATCCTTAGCCAAGCATTGCACCTTTTGAATATTTCAAGGGAAGGGAAGTGGGAAAGGAGGGAATTTTATCATTTAGGTCTTGCAAAGTAAGGCAGGGAAAAAAATGTCCAGTATGTAGGAAGGGAGTGGATTTCACATTGGTAGTAACTGAACTGTAAAGGGGCAGTAAGCATTTGGCATAGAAAAAAAACAGGAAGGATTCACCAGATAGTTATGGTTGCGATTTGGGAAAGTTAGATACAGACCTTATATGGGTCACGTCATACCCACATGTGTGAGGCTCAATTTATGAGGACTCTCAGGCTGGGAACTGTAGCATCCATAGCACTCTAGAAATATTTTGCAATTTTTGATGAAAACTAATGCAACTAGTGCAACAGGTGACTCATAGGATAAAAAAGAAGAAAAATGTTTTTTTTAAATTGAAGCTTGGGAGATCCAACATGGATTTAAAAGTATATTGCATTTTTGTGCCCCCAGGCTTGTATCTCAGGGCCTGAGTGCACATCTGGCACAGTGAAAATCACCGGGAAAAGAAAGTCACACTATTACAGGCTGTATTCATGAACTGGAAGCGAATTAGGATCTCCAGAAGCCAGGAAAGGGCACCTGTGCCATAGATTGTCTCTGAACACTTGTCTTTCAAAGTGGAATGAGTTTCCCCTGAGCTAGGAAATGACACAGGCTTTTGCATCAGGATGGCTATTAACTCTGTCCATGATTAATGACCTTTAAATGCCTTTATTATTTATTTATACATTTATATTGGTGCCAGCAACTAGAGCACCTGGGCACCTTGCATTATTAAAACAATTATTCACAAAATAAAGTATCAACCCTGCAGTTTAAAGCTTTGCAGAACTCCATGAACACAGACAAACTCTTAAACACAACCATTACAATGACCTATAAATCTGCCAGCAAATTGGCCAAACAGGTCTATGCCTAGAAGCTCCCCAGACCACCCATGGGAGCTGGTTTCAGAGGCATGGACCTCTCACTGAGGATGCCCTGAAGAGTTTACTTCTGTGAATTAAGAGTGATCCAACAAATCATAACTTCAGCAGGGAGAGAGACTATCTCTTTGATTTAACCTGGGTGGGAAGAGGTATAACTGAATTTGAATGCAGTCACAGATGAGAAGCCTAATTAGCTTTGCAATAATTGATTTGCAGCGTCTAGAGGAATCCTAATCAGCTCGCTGATACCATATAGTAGGGAGATTGCAGCAGGTCAAAATCAGCTGCATTTCAGAGGGCCAGCTGGAGACTGCAGTGACGCTAATTTTCCTTGCCAGATTTTGGGCCAAATCCAGGGCATGAAGGTTTCTGCAAGGGTTCCCTGAGGAAGATGATGGGGTATGGAATCATTCTCCCCACAAAGGAGCAGAGCACATCTGGTTCTGCTCAGAGGCCACTGCTCTAGCACCAGGACTGCAGTAATAGTGACTACTGGCCTGCCCTTTTGGAGGTGGGGCTCACGTTCAGTGTAATTATCAATGTCCCTTCCCCCACAGTACCTCCATGCAGTGGTGCAGAAAGCACTGGACAGAAGCAGTCTGCAGGTGCAAGTTATTGTGTGCAAGTGAAAGTGCAGCCTTTCCACGCTTAGCACCGCACATCCCAAATCTGTGGCTTTCCAAAAGAATAGAGAACCTTTTGCAAAAGTTGCAACGTCGAGTTTGTTTAAAGCCCTATGGGCCACTTCGTCCTTACTGTTCTTTCCTTAATGGCAATGACCAACACAGTTTCTCCTCCAACGTTATTTTTGTTCATCTACCTGTTCTTTCAGAGGCAGCGGTCTGTGTGCTGATGTCTGCAGTCTGGGTATCACAGATCAGAACCTATGAATATGTCTACAGTGCAATAAAAGGCCTGCTGCATGGCCAAGACTGGCCTGGGTCAGCTGACGCTAGCTTGTGGGACCTGGACTCACGGGGCTATACAACTGCAGTGTAGATGTTTGGACTTGGGCTTGAGCCTGGGCTCTGAGCTCCTGTGAGCGGGGAGGGTCTCAGAGCCTGGGTTACAGCCCAAGCCCAGATGTCTACACTGAAATGTTGGGCTCCACTACTAGGGTTGCCAACCCTCCAGGACTGTCCTGGAGTCTCCAAGAATTCAAGATTGTCATGTGATGAAACCTCCAGGAATACGTCCAACCAAAATTGGCAACCCTACCCATTGCCTGAGCCCGAGTCAACTAACCCAGGCCCTGAGACTTGGTGCCACACGTTTTTTGCTGCAGCATAGACGTATCCCGTGAGAGAAACCTAGAGGCCATGCTTTGTTCTGATATTCTCTCTACGCAAATCTAGAATTACTTATGAAATGTTAATCCATGGTCTGAATTCCTCCTAATGCCATAGGGAAGGGAGATACAAGCTGGACTTCCTCTGGTAAATGTGGGCTGCTGTATCACTCCAGGAATACATCCCAGGGAAGGGAGACCAGTGTTTAACTGGGTGTTTCATTCAGTGATACAATTAGGCAAGACTGTCCCTTAATATTCACTCATTTTAATATGCAAATTGATTAACGTAGGAAAGGCTAAATTTCTTCGGACAAAAATGTAAACTATTCCATAGTATAAATGCCCCAATTTTTTACTACCAGTATTTGTGTTGAAAGATAACCTTAAAACTGCACTTACTAATAAGTAATTACAGATTTCACTATAAGATAAGACATTTCATTTATTTAACAAATACACACTGAGCTGTTTTTGGGAAAATTCTCCTTTTCCCTCTGTTCTGTTTGAAATTCTTTTCACAAGACTTCATCAGCTGGAGAAACTTGGAATCAGAAAGATTCTTGTCATCAGAGATACAGCAGAAGGAGATTTCAGAAAACAAGCAGACATACTGAGAATTTTAAACAGCCCTGAAGACAAAAATTACACATATTGAGAATAACTCCATGTCACTTATCTTCTGAGGTGCCATCATTTAGGTGCCTATAGCAACAGTATATACTGTTATTCTGCAATGATATTGTTGAAACAATACCAAGCTTGTGTGGTTTGGACAGGATTTTGTATCTAAAATTGGGACAGCAGAGAAGGACAGCGCTATATGATTCCACTTGCACCTTACCCTGAGAGGATTTTCATTAAGGTACGGGGGTTCTCCTTCCACCATTTCTATTGCCATGATCCCTAATGACCAGATGTCAACTTTGGGGCCATATGCTTTCCTTGTCACTACTTCAGGTGCCATCCAGTAGGGAGTCCCCACCATTGTGCTCCGTTTGCTCTGCTCAGGTGTGATCTGAGCACAAAACCCAAAATCAGCTGCAAAGAAGAAAAAAAATACTGTTAACACCAACTTGGGCTATGAAGCAAACAAATACAAATAGTCCATTCTCTGCACAAGAATGCATCAAGGTATCTGGCTGGAAACAGGGCCATCTCTTGTTTACATAACAGGATATAACCAAACAACTACTGAATTTGACCGTTTAAGTTCTTTTAACAAAGTTGGACTCTACAGCTCTTATTTATGTGAGAAACTACATGTCTTTCAGGCCTTTAGATCAGAACTCTGGGCTCTGAACATAGTCAAATAATTTTGAGTCACCCTACCTATGTTCTCAGATTTCCCTGTGGTGTTAAAATTGTTCTAAAATGAAACATTCCTTGGCTGCAATGGCCAATATACTATCACTTCCTTCTGACAACAGGCTGTCAGTTAGCAATTCCACAACAACCACTGGAATAATGCCACCTGAGCAAGAATACCTACTCAATTTGACAGATCCATCCATCCCGAGAAGAATGTTGTCACTCTTGATGTCTCTATGGATCACTTGGTTTGAATGCAAGAAGTCCAGCGCTTGCAGGCACTGATATAAAAAAGGAACATAAAGGTAAAAATTAATGGCCTGATTTAATCATATAGGGGGATAAAAATATCTGTAAAAGATTTAATTTCTAGATGAATTGTGAGTAATGGCAGAATATTGTGCTGTCAAGTGAAATAGCTTGCTACTTCAACACTATTAGAATAATAACTTTCTAAATGAAGGCACATTAGCTTTTGAATTAGAAATGTCAATTATTGTTACAGACTATAGCCTGGAAGCACAGACGGAATGATTGCTGCTACAGTGAATTTTGCCATCTCTATCCCATATGACAAACTATTATTTGCCAGAAAGAAATAAAGTTCTTTCAGTATGAACCGGATCACTATTGGCAAAATACTGCATGACAAAGACTTTGGTGTTACAATCTACAGCAGATTTTAAAATATTTTTTTGTCATGTAATTTCTCATACTTTAACAAACTAGCATTTGTTTTTACTTGCAGTTTTTTACATTCTGTGGCAAGACTATTTCCTTTTAAAGGCCAGGAATAAGGTGCACTGCTGAATTATCACAGGTAAACATTCAAAGAAGCAAAGCTAAACACTACTAAATCAATAAAAAGTGTCATCATAACTGAACTTTATTACAAGGATGGCATTTTTCAGCAGAACATAGATCTGATTTCCTTTAAGACGCTCTTCCTCCTCTAATATTAAAAAGACAACTTTTAAACAAAGATGTATTTTGGGATCCCTTACATTCTTATCACACCATTACACTACATTACACACTATCCCAGCAAGCACATCCATGCATGGCACCTCTTACCTCCCTACAGACAGCTGCTATCTGTCCTTCATCCATACAGGTCTCTGTAACAACGTCCGTTAAAGAGCCTCCTGCCAAGTATTCCATAACTACCCAAAGTTCATCACCTACCAGGTAGCTGAAACAAGAAAATGAAGACACCACCATCAGTAAGCACAACTATTTACAGAGCTGTTTTGACAAAAGAAACTCACAGATGACTTTGCCTATTTGGCATTTTTCATTGACAACCAGGTATAATGAACAGTTCACAGCGTTAGAAGAACATGTGTAGTTCAAATGAAAAAGGTTATAGGCAATACTTTAACTATACAGCAAGCTTTAGATAGTAAAAATGCAGTTTAGAAAATGTAAAGAAAGTTAAACTAGGCCGTCTCACATTATTTGTTTCATAGTGAAATATATAGAGAAATATAACCATTAACTCCAAGAGGTATAAGACGCACAGCAGCCGATGGTGGCAGAAGATGGAATTTGATCAACAGTTTGAAAAACCTTGAATAATATAAAGACAGGGAAAGGAAATCCTTCATGTGCTGCCTGCAGAAAACACAATCCAGCCGTAGCTGAATGTTTTTCATTTAGCCCGTCAGAAGCAAAGAAGTGAAAACACAGGAAAAACATTTTTTCAGTGCATTTTTGAAGTATCCCTGGATATACAAAAACAATTTTAAAACTGACAAGACATCAGTTTATGGAGAGCTTTAAACATGAACATTAAAAAAAAATAATAAATAAATAAAAAAATCCTAGCAGGAATCTAGTCTTCACCAAAATTACATGAATGGCATCATGCCTATCGGGGAGCAACAATTGACATAGATTCTAGAACTTTTTGAACCACGCCCACTTAATAAAATAGGAAGAATGTGTCTAACTCATAAAACGTGAAGATGTATGTAGTTATTGACAGTTGTTTTCAGAAAAGGCACGTGCTGGTCACAATTTTCAAAAACTGGGTCTACATAGTTTGCAGGAATCTTTCACATGCACACATGAAGGATAGCTTTCTGTATGCTTGTGTAAATGGATCCTGACGTTCAGTGATCAGCTTTGTGTGCACAAATGGTCATTTGCACACAAAATTTTTTAAAAAATTGTCTGGCTAAATCTTTGACGCACGGTATATAAACAAGCTCTACAGTGATAATGACTGGCACAACTTACCTGTCTAAATAGTTTACAATATTAGAGTTCTTATTTTCCCTCATGACCAGGATTTCATTAATAATTAGTTCCTTTTTAGGCTGCTGCTGGAGATTCATTTGCTTTATAGCCACCTAAAATGACATTTTGTTAAATACTAAGTTTAATAGCATATATTGCAACAGACCAGAATGAAAAAGAAATAAATGTGTTTGAGACCATATGTTTCAGATCAGCTGAGAACTATACCAAACTGCCCTTTAATTAGGCATTAGTGCTCAGTAACTTGCATTGCAATACTATGCTTTATACTTTGAAATCCGCACTATTTCACCCACTACTTGGGTGACAATTACAGAGTGCACTGCCTTACATGTCTTATTTTGCAAAGTATATAAAATGCCTTTAAAAATGTTATCTGCTACTTAATATCATTAACATTCTGTAGTCCTAGCTTATTCCAAAATGGTCTCAATTCATTGCAGTCATTTTTGCAAGTAATTAGTGATTTGGGTACTTTGATTAAATAAAAAAATAAAACCATCTTGCAATAGTATGGCAACAATACAAATTCAATAACTATTCTCCACAGGGAAGATTAGTTATTCCCCTTACATAAATTATATAAAATGCCTATATCAATTTCATACAAAAAGCGACAATAAAGGAACATTATTAAGGCAGAAGAGACCTACTTAATTCTGGCATTTCCTATCTTGAGTGCTTGACTTGGCAACCCAAATAATATTCTTTTAATGAAGTCTTGCAAGCAATTTTCTAGGTTTGTAAAAAACACAACCTGTAACCTCCACCCCCCAGATATTCCATCAAGTAGCATCTTACTGGCACCAACGTGAGTCATCACCAGCGTTAGAACCTCTAGATCCACCACACAGATCTCTGCCACTTGAGCTAATGAAGTAGCTGATAGAAAAATTAGATTGTCATCCTCTATGTGGACCAATGTTAGAAGGGAATGAGACACTTTGCCAGTGGGTTTCACAGATGTTTGTAAATAGCAGAGGAATGGTGAGAGGCAAATCATAGAATATCAGGGTTGGAAGGGACCTCAGGAGGTCATCTAGTCCAAACCCCTGCTCAAAGCAGGACCAATCCCCAAATGGCCCCTTCAAGGATTGAACTCACAACCCTGGGTTTAGCAGGCCAATGTTCAAACCACTGAGCTATCCCTCCCCCCTTGGAATCTTGGGTTCCATCCCAGACTGCAGACCCTTCTGCCTATATCCGCCCCAAGTAGGACTTCTTTTGAAATGCCCCCTGCAACCAGCCCTTCCCCACCCTGGTTGCTCATCCCAGTTTCATTCTCTTCACCTAGCAAGTCCCAGTCTCCATTCATCAGGCTTCTTATCCCAGTCCCACTCTCCTTGACCAACCTGTCCTAGTCTCCCCATCTAGATTCTCCATTCCACTCCCCGTCTTCATCCTCCCCTCTGTTCCCAGTCTCCTTGCCCAGACATTTCCAGTCCCCTCTAGTTCCTTGTCCCCTGTCTCCTTGCCCAGCCAATACCAGTTCCCCCCAACCTGGCTTCTCATCCAATCTGTCTCCTTCTCTCCCACCCCTGGCTTTCCATCACCCTCCCACCTCTCCCATGCTTATGTTCCCCCTCCTCATTGTCTTCCTCCATGGACTCTTCACTCAATCTCCCCCTCCTCCCCAACTCTTTGTTGCACTCTTCTTGCACAGCTGGTCCCAGTTCTCCCCCTGCACACTGGTTTCCAGTCTCAGTCTCCTTGCACAGCCAGTCCCAGTCTTCCCCAACCCAGCTCCCAATCTCACACTCTTTGCCCAGCCAGTCCCAGTTTCCCCCCAATCCCTACTCCCTGGTTCCCCTTTTCCTCCCCATCTACCACCCTCCTTGTCTGAATCTACTCCTAACCCTCACCCCAGGTCTGACTGTTGTCCCCTCCACATTTGAATCAAGCAGCTTCCTCCTCCACACTGCCTAGACCCAGCGGTGGGGGTGTGGGAGTGGTAATCATCTCCTTGCTCTGATTCCTGAGGCCCAGCCCCCAGCAGCAACTTCAAGGAAAGTGCTACTCAGCCCCCAGCTGGAGCATGCCCAGAATTTGGGGGAATTTAACTGCTAAAAATCTCAGATATCTCTACTGAGCACATGTAGTGATTTTTCAAATGCTTATAACACTGCCAAATTTGAGCAGACTATCAAATGGGATGCAAAAGGCACATCCCTGAGAGAAAGGCCAAATTTCGAGTCCCTGCTCCAAAGCATGGAAACACTAGAGATTCTCAAAGAAAAAGTTGCCAGAATTTTTAAACATGGACAAAATAATGTAGTTTTCAATAGCCTCATTCTCAGAGATAGTTGAACCATTTTGGCTAAAAAATTTCAAAAATAATATGGCCTGCAGCAGATCTCTGGCAACGGAAAACAGGGTCTTATAACAGGAAATGTCAAGCAACCATTATACAACGAGGTATTATCTGTCCCATCTATAATATGCACCGGAGATGAAATTCACTCCATCTCAAAAAACAAAGGGTTTGAATGGGGAATGAATGAAATCTAGCCTATATGACATGGGACAAGCAGGCCCTTCATGGCCACTACTCCAGCTCTGTGCTGACCTCTTTGGACCTAGTTAAGAAATCACTTCCCTGGAACGCAGGTGAGCAGGAACTGTGAGGCATCCAAACAAGGCGCCTCAGCTTGACCCCCCTCCCCCAAGAACTGGTTTAAGGTCCCAATATTCCAAGCACTTATACATGTGCTTAACTTTAAACACATGAGCAGTCAGTCAATGGGATTATTTCTGTGATTAAATTAAGCACGTGTGTAAACGTTTGCAGGATTGGGGCCTATACATGTATTTTCATGGTAGACTTAACTATTCTAAACCATTCTAAAGGGTACAGGAACCCTTATAAAAATCCCATTATGGTATATTAGTAACACAGTCAGTTTAATGTGTTTGTGTCTGATCCTAAGAGAAGTCACTGGGAGCTTTGGTGGTCAGCACCTCTGAAAATCATGCCATTGTTATTTGGATGTCTAAATATAGCTTTAGGGGTCTCACTTTAGTCACCTAACCTTGCAAATGTTGACCTTTATACAGGATTTTATATAATTTCAAAAACTTTGGTTTGAAAAAAAAAGAAATGAACATGAAAATGACAACTAAAAGTAGCAAAACTTGGAAGTTCAAAGTCAAGACATTCTTAATTCAAGACTTCATTCATTCTCCACTCCCTGCACTGTGACAAACTATTGCAAGATCACACTTAGATCAGTGTGTAGTGTCTTGTACTGTGAGGCACGACCTAAGCTTAAATGGATGTTTTAAGGACAGATCTTTACCTTTAATTTTGAGTTTTCTTGTTTTTAATGGTCTGGGTCAACCAACTTCAATGTCACTAAAATATAAAATTGTGGCTTAATAATGCTCTGTCTTTAATATTTGCAATGCACTTTGAAGATGAAAAGTGCTGTAGAAAAGTGTTAAGTGTTATTATAATTGAATCAATGATTAAGATAAATTGGAACGAAGTGACGGAAACATCCATCAGCTAATCTGACAAAAGGTTGTTGTATTAATACATTCAGTAATTAAGACAGAGCTAGCATGTCCTTCTGTGCAGGATATAACTTCTCTTTTCATACTCTTTCCGGTTATGCTTTCTGGCAGTGCTTAATAATGCGATTGGAGAAACTTTTTTAGGTCACTGCAGTGAACCGTATTTATTCCTAATACCAATTAGAGATGGGCTAAACTGTTTGACAAACCCTGGGTATCGTCAAGCCTGTGGTTATCCATAAGTCTGTAGTTAGATTAGAGGATGCACAATCTAAAGTCTGCTCTACACAAGCTTTTTGTGTTGTAAATTTATAGATATAAGCTCTTTTGATATAAATACCTTTATACTGGTAAAACTGCTTCCACACTATAGGATCACACAGATTTACCTATATCAATTTCTAAACCAGTATAGTTAAATCAGTAATAAAAACTATGTGTAAACCAGCAATAGGTGCTATCTGGGATGTCTTTACAGATTTCTCTCTATACCGTAATACAACCTGGAATGCCATAATAGTCTAGGTTGCTAGGTTGGGATTGATAAAATTTAAGAGGATGCAAGAACTGGTTTGAGGAAAGAGTAGGTAGGGAAAATAGTCCACTTAACAACTGGCTATACTAAGGGTGAAATTCTGGTTCTATTTAAGTCAATAGCAAATCAAAGTAACCGATACCTTAATGTTAAGCTATATGTGAACAATGAGTATGACATAATATTCATGATAAAAGAGAAAATATTGAAGAATTACATAAAAATCTGGATTTAATATTAGCACTCACCTCTTGTCCTGTGGCAATGTCTATTGCTGTATAAACAGTACCCGATGCCCTAGAAAAAAACAGCAGCCAAGAAGTGAGGAGATGTACAGTGCCTTTGACGAATGTTAAATATATATACCATATCTCTGCCTAAGATGTTTACAAAATAAATTTATTCAGCCAGCACAGTATTTAGCTTTGTACAACAAGCCACCACACCATGCAAAGGATGCAAGATAAAAACCCAAGCTCAGCACCTGAGTGAAAGGAGCACCCTGAGTCATTTATTGTGACTAGACCTGGCCAAAATAAAAGCAAATTTTTTCTATGAAAAATGCTTTTTATTGATTTTTTTTTTGGCTTTTTTGTTGAAAAATGAAAAACCAAAAAATATTCTGGGTTTTGTTGTTTCCCAAAAAACAAAAAATTTTGCATCCAAATTGTGACAAAAAATGAAAAATGTTCATTTTCTTCTGTTTTGTTACTGCAGGAAATAAGATACATTTCCCAACCAGCTCTACCTGTGTCCTCTTCAGATGATTTAGGGGTATGCTCCATGGGCTTCAGAGGGAGCTGTGCTCCTTTCCTAGGAGCACTCTGGGGATGCTGGCAGTGGAGGATAAGAAAACAGGCAAAAATGAGGGAAAAGGATTCCCTTTGTAGATCTTCCAGGAGGAAGACATAGTCACAAACTGAGGATTATCAGCACCTGAGAAGCTGTTAGTTTACAACCCAAAAATTACAGCCTACACTGCATTTGCTTGTAGGCTTTCTGCAGAGCCACTGTTTGGTTTCTTTAGTCTTAAAGCAACAAGCAAACCTTGACAATATCTCAATTTTCCTAAAGGTTTATCTTAACATTGATGAAAAACATCTAGGAGAGATTCAAATGTGGTTGAGTTGAGCTACTTATATTTTCTTCTCGCTTCTTGGATGAAGTGCTGCTAACTTGATTTCCTATTCTCAACATCCCATTTTCTGCCCAACTGCTCACCTTCTATGAGCTCTCATTTGGTTTTTCAACATTGCACGGCTGTCCTGATATTTTAAATGTTTTCCTCAGAGCCAGAGTTTGCTGATCTTCACAACATGGATGGATGGTTTAAGAAGCCTGAAGTTCTTTTTGAGGCAGAGATTTGTTTAGGCCTCGGGCTGGCCCTGAGTTAGCTTGCTATATTGCATGATGTGATTTTTAATTGTATACACGCACTTAGAGACTATGTTAATTTTATTTGTAAAATTCTGCAAGGTGAGAAGTCCTAGACTCCTAAAACAGAATACAAATAAATAAATAAGAAGCCCCAGATTCCTATGCACGTCAAGTCACTCGGCAGCTTCCTATTTTAGGGTGTCAGACACTTGAATCCTTCATCGCCCTTATATTCAAGTTTCATTTTCAAAGCAGATCTGGAGTCTGTCATAGAGCCACCGGAAAATAAAGTGACACACTGATCGGCATATGCAGACTAGACAGTCTGTTTTTTTGCCATCTGTTCCTGATTAAGAAAGATTCTTTCCCTACAGTGTTGTGGATGACTAGAATTGGAAAGAGGTAATACACAGAGTAAACCACCTAATGAATTTAAATGTCAAGGGGCCATGGTAACATTTGTTAACACTACTGGAGGCTAACACCTGAATTAAAGCATTGGTTCTCAAACTGTGATCATCTAGAGAGCCTTTCCTGCTTGTCTGCAGAAATGGATGGACCAGGATGGAAATTTTGGGAAGGGAAGCTGGAACATTTACATACTCTGAGTGAAAACCAGCTAATTTAAATTGAAACCAGTTAGTGTTGCCCAGTGTTACAAGACCTTTATGTTAGTTCTGTTCACCTGGAAGCTGAAATATTTCCATAGCATTTTAATTTGGCAGACTCACTCTTTTGTGCACCATAGACTGAGTGCCTGTATTGGAAACAATGTTAGCATTTGGCATGCTATGCATTCTTTTAATATAAATGCAAATGCATTTTTCTAAAACTAATTGTGGAGTTTAATCCAATTTGTTTTCATAAAAATCCAACAGTTTATTCAGGGTTGCTAATACTGAGCTGTACCTCCCTAGCTCATTCCTGTTAGGGTTTATTTAAAACAGCTATTTGAATTTGGATGCTTTTTTTTTTTTTTTTTTTGTAGGCTCAAGGCTATCTGGTAAGAATTTAGATAGATATGAGTATTTTAAATAAATCTGTAAATTAATTGCAATGCCACTATAATTTTATATTAGGGACTTTTTCTTCCAAGCGATTATAATTTCTGTTCAGTTTCTAACTTTTAAAATACATTGTAACATCTTAGTTTTAACAAAGTTAGGCACTTAGTGGGATCTGGAATTGGATCTGTCTCAGTATCCTGGTGAAGTAGAAGTGGTGAAGATGAACCAAGAAACTAAATCACAGAAACCATAAAATATCTTTATGATAGAAGGAACCAGAAACTGATTTGAGCCAGTGTAGCCTTCTCTATCAAGCAGCATAACCTACATTTCCTAGGTATCCTGAAATGTCCTCAAATCCTAAACCAAGAACAAATACCAAAAAAGAGATTCAGCTCTGAAGCTCACCTATTTCCAAGTGTGACTCTGCTGACTAAAGTACGCTGTTTGCTAACCATATGGAGCACCGCGGAGTGATTGCCCACCCAATTCACTTTTCCTTAAATCAAAAGCTCCTCTTCAGCTGCAGTCTGCCAGGGAACCATGTCTTCCCCTCTAGTCTCCAGTTTCCTTATTAGCAGCCACTGAAAGATCTAGCCACTCATATCCTATTCTATTACTATCTTCAATATCATATTAACTGATTATTTGTAATAAATGCCAGGAAATCAGCTCAATAAGCTGTGTCATCTTCATTAACATTAACTAAATACATAAACAGAGTAATGGCCACATCATCTCATTTATTATGTCCCATCCTGTAAATAGGCACATCAACTCCTTGTCTCACTTGAAAAGCAAAGCCTGAATATATACCATCCTCAGAACAGACTTCACTTCCCACGTGCTTCAGCTCTCTTTTGGGATCTGTATTCAGTGCAAGGTAAAGGAGGATTTACAGTTCCCTTTGCCAGACTCGTGAAATATGTGGAATGAAGCTTTGCTATCACAGCGGCCAAAATATATTTTCATCTTGGCTATGAGATTAAATGTATGTCCTGTCATCATAAAACCAAAGGGATTGTTTTTGTACGTCTTTTCTTTAAATGCAAACACTGCTCTGCATTTTAAAGTAAGTCCTTAATCCGAGTCATTTTATATTTTTCACAGTTTAAAAAAAGATGGGAGTGTCTCAAAAAAGCTTCCTTCAGGGAAGCCTGCAATGATTCAGATGCTAACCCAAAATTCTGTGGTCACAAAATCAAACAGGAATTCTTTGTTGTGAAAGATATTATACACCCCACTTTTAAGTGACTAAGAAATCCAGCAAGAATAGCTTCTCTCACTGTTTTCCTACTTGCAGGTCTGAAGTTTAAAGTCATCATGATACACAGTAGTAGGTAGAGAGTTGATAGTCATGCTGATGGTTAAGGCTGCCCAACATTTTCCATTAGAAGACCCTGTTTCCTGTTTTCAGGTGCTCGTAACTTTGCCAAACTTCAACCAGTTGGGCTGAAATTTTCCATGTGGGGTGTTGGTCTCAGGCTACTTTTTTTTTTAAGCTTCAGCTAAAAATTTGGTTTTGAAAGTTCAGTCACTTCCAAGACTGTTGTTTTGCCTGTTAAAAACTTCCTACAACTGTTTCACTGAGAAGCTCTAGTAGGTCCATGTTCGGGAGTAGGGTCTTGAAATTTGGTGGGAGAAAGCAGGTTACCCTAGCGTCAAGGGTGCCTTTAGCTGTTCTCCTGACACTGAATGAGGCAGGGGAAGTTGTGTCAAAGAAGTGTGAGATCATTTAATTAAAGCCTATCATAATGCAAATGCATGAGCAACCTTAATTGTGTCATTTCCTAACTTTTAAGAGCTTGACTTTACCACTTTAACATTGTGTAAGATGGGTTATTGGGGTGTTTTGGGGAGGCTTATATATATATGAAGTTAACAATGGCTCAAAATGGTTCTGGTCTATTTCAAGTTGAATTTTGGGCAATAATTCCAGACAGTTCTAATTTTATCGAAACTTCTTTGCACATCCGCATTTTGAAACAAAATGTTTGCCATCAAAATAAGTTATTTTGGTAATAGCAGTATTTATGTGCCTTGCAGCTCCCTGACAACCACTGCACTCTTGCACTATCTATAGTTCTAGGGTAAAGTGACCTGCTTAAAGGAAGAATGTGTTTGCTACAGTCTTAACATTGTTCTCTAGTGTCTGGACAGAAAAAAGAAATGCAGACGGAAGTGAGTTTGTTTCTATAGATACATATACCTCCCTTGTGTCCACTGCTTGCTGTTTTCAGCAAAACTTTCTGCTTTGAGGCAAGGTGTGTCTCTCTCCCCTCCTCCCTCCCTCCCCAAATTCACATAATCCCAACTAAAGAAACAGCCTCTTCATTTCTTTGATAAAATTGCTGTCTAATACACTGGAGTACAGCATATTAAATTTAGATTTTCTGTAAAGTTTTGAGTAAAAGTGAGTAACACATAATGCTCCAATTCTAGAAGCCCAAAGTAAGAAGATTGTTAGAATAATGGCTACTAAAGCTTTACCTGCTTCTAAACTCCTGGAAAGATATTTGCTTCTACAATGATAATACATTGTTTAATGTACAACCCCAGCAAAAAAATCTTATGGTTTCCCATAAATGGTTATCAGAAATGCAAAGACTTTAATTCTTCTGTAAATAATATTTTGTGGCTGTGGTAAATAACTTGCAGTAACACATTATATTAGTGTTTGTTTATCCCATCAGAGGATTGCAATTATCTCATCTTTGTAATGCCCAGCTCTGGTGAGAATATGCCTCATGCTTAATCTACAAGGGATTAGATTTGTGATTCCACAGGTCAGAGAATTTCCACGAAAACAAGACCAGAAAGAGGCACCACTATAAGTACAGGAAGACACAAGTGTATTGAATGAAGAACTCAAGAAGTTAAAGAAGAGCCTAATTTCTCACTACTTACATATATGCGGTTTGATCCTGTTTACAAGATTTACATTCTAAAATGTATATTTATGGAAATTAGAAAATACTCACATTGGGACTTAAGATGATCAAAAAGTTCCTACCTAAACCCATTCAGAGCACCCTGTAAGGTGGATTGTGGCTTTGTTATACTATGGGTCATATTACGTTTCATTTCTCGTTTAACTTTAATGAGCACATTTGATGTTGTAGAATCAGAATGAAGATGTAGTTTTATCTATTTTAAGTGATATAAGGTAAATGAAAGTAATGAAAGCTGACATTATTTGAAATCGTCTTGCCATAACTGCCCTTTCAAACCAGAGTCTTTTTATTATAAAACCTAAAAGAAAAAGCAATGTGAGCTTGAAAAGACATGGTCTCTTCTTGTTCTGCATGTGCCAGTTCCAAGTCAACCAGAAGTTATAGAAAATTCCAAATCCAATAATATATACAATGCGCAAAGATACCTGCTAATCTTAGTACCCTTAATTCAGTGATAATTATTGCTGGTAACCTGAAGGCCCAATTTTGCTCTTACATGATGTAAATCTGGAGTAACTCCACTGAAAACAATGGAATTACAATGTTACATAACTGGCTGTGATGGAGAAGAGAATCAGACCCTATATGTAGTCAGCATTAGTATTTAAAATGCATGTCACACACCACACAATTTCAAAATTACCTTGTTCTTACCAGTCTGATAAAGCATACATAGGATTCCATTCTGGGTAAACGCCTAACACTTTGAAGACACCATGTTTATCATTACTAGCAAATGCTGTATCTTATGGGCAGCTATTGAGGATTCTGTGCATCAGAATGGATTGCATTTCTGTATACATACTTTTCATTACATATGCTGGGAAACAAGGGTTATTTAGCCTCTGACTTTTGTTCTCAAATTACATGATTTTAAACCTGACTCCTGAAATACTCTCTTTAACCACTAAATGATTTTTGACTAATGTCATTTTGAGCTGCACAATAACACTCATCAGATAAAATGATAAATGGCATTTTTCATGCAATAAAGTAAAGGTAAACTTCTGTTTCTCTAGTAGACCTATGTAATTCTTGGTCATATCAAAATGGCTTCTTCCATGAAGGCAGATGAACCACACCACACATCTGAGGGATGACAATTTTGCCATGTCCCAGTAACTTATGCAATCAAGCCAGCCATCATGAAAATTTCTTTGATGACTCCTTTTGGCCACAAGAAAATACTGATCAATGTGGAGGGAACAAGTACAATCAAAACAAATATTCTGAATGTATATGTAACTCCCTTGACTTCAAAGAGGTAACGCCAGCAAAGTATTTGGCCCATATTTATGCATATAACTCCAACTGCAGACTGCGATGGAACCCAAGATTCCAACGTGGGGAGGGATAGCTCAGTGGTTGGAGCATTGGCCTGCTAAACCCAGGGTTGTGAGTTCAATCCTTGAGGGGGCCATTTGACGATTGGTCCCCCTTTGAGTAGGGGGGTGGACTAGATGACCTCCTGAGGTCCCTTCCAACCTTGATATTCTGACAGAACAAGGAGTAATGGTCTCAAGTTGCAGTGGGGGAGGTTTAGGTTGGATATTAGGAAAAAAAACTTTTTCACTAGGAGGGTGGTGAAGCACTGGAATGGTGGTGGAATCTCCTTCCTTTGAAGTTTTTAAGGTCGGGCTTGACAAAGCCCTGTCTGGGATGATTTAGTTGGGGATTCGTCCTGCTTTGAGCAGGGGGTTGGACTAGATGACCTCCTGAGGTCCCTTCCAACCCTGATATTCTGTGATTCTATGAACAGTACTTACCCTTGACCAATTTTTTCAAATCGTGTATATTTCTTCTTAGGGTCACCAACACTCACAATGCTTCCTGAAAGAAAAAAGAACAATGAAGCTCTCTTGAAAATGAGTATTATATCTTCAGTGACAATCTGTGGCAAGTCAAAAATCCACCATTATTGCCTGGCATCATTTGCATTATGTGCAGTTTAGATTCAATATGATACTACTAGAGCACACAGATTAGATATAAGAGTAGCAGTTTAATAATTCAGGTGGCATCTACTGGTTTTTTTTAAATCCATTGATGAGCATGTTTGCCTCTGGAGCTGGAAAGAAAACTAAGAACACGAACTGTAGAGAAGAGCTCACGTAAGACTCAGATATGAGTTAACGAATGAATAAATATGTAAATGAGTGTTTGTATACTTAAATGTTAATGAGCGCTAGCATAACAATGCTAATTTCCTCAGAACTAGCTAGTCTCTTTATGATTCCGCAGGGGGGTTCATACTTTCATATACTGAACCCAACTTTGTTTTTGGACTCAACTTTTATAAGCAGTTGCCATGTAGACACGAGGAAGAAAGTGATAAAGAGTTTCCTGGAGTGACTCTCCATTAGCCCTTCCTTGGTTTGCCTTTTTTAAAAAACAACAGTTAACATCAAATAATTAATTACAGGCTTTTGACAATCTTTATGATGTAGGCTTCATTGTGAAAGAGATCTAATTCACTTATATAAGAGCAACACTGCTTGTCTTCAGTCTGACTTTGATCAGTAACAATTATTTTATTCAATACTTTACAGTGAACACACATGCTAATCTTACTACATGAAACAGCCTTTTAAATGGATTAGAAGAGCAGCAGTATTCTTCAGACTGGAGCTTTTAACGTCTTTAAAAAGTTATCTACATTAATAAGGTGCTGGTAATTTTACAAATAAATTGATCTCAACAACAAGCTATGGTGGATGGAGTGCTGCCCTCTATTGAATAATTATTGCAACAACAGGCTTTGATTGAAAGGCTTTGCATGTAATATTCAGAAAGTTGCAAATGAATTAAGGGTGGGATTTTCAAAAGAGTGTGATTTAGGCACACAAGTCCTATTGAAAACAAAAATGCTAATAATTTGGTAGTTTCTTGCTTGGCCAGCAGTGTAAATGGGCTGAATCAGGAAAAAATAGAGCAGTATTTGGGAAAGTGTGTGTAAGCAGAGTCTGAATGAGCTCTCTCCTGACATCTAGTGGTGAGCTGTGGAAAAGGACTTCAGGAGTTGATCTCATTTGCATGGGCACACCCACCCTGCCTAGGTATTCAGCACGATGGGATTGCTTGCCCAAATGTTCACTTGTGGCTTCTGTTAGATCTCCAGTCTCCTTGTTACTGGGGCAGGAGTAATAAAGGGTTGTTATCCTTGTGTGAACTGAGGGCACCAGAACTGTACCTCGCATACCCTGATTGAGAGACTCACCCTCAACTGAATGGCACTCGCTAGGCAGGGGACATGGGTTCCAAAACCCAATGAGTTAAGAGAGGGTGGGGACAGGTACTTTTACTTGTTGGTGTGGTTCCTGTTTAAGGATTCTGAACACCATTTGACTCCCTTTCTCTCCACAGTATAATAAAAGAGCTCATTTAGACTCAATTGAGGGTCATGTCATATGCTGCAGAGCTGAAATCACTGATACCTATATCTAAGTATTAGACCTACTTTGGGACAGTGTCTCTATTGCAAGAGACTGCCCAGTGTGCACGAGTAGTAAGGCTCCTCCACTAACAGCTGAAATCACTGAGAGCTGTGTTAAGTGGTGGGCCCTGAAGACATCTTGTCGAGTGGCCAGCCAGGCAGCTGGCAGAGAGGAGTGGCCAGCAGGGTTGCTGGCGGAGAGGGCCAGGGCCAGAGCAGAGTCCTGCAGAGAGGTGCAGCAATCAGTGGCGGGGCAGCAAGCGAGTGCCCAAATCAGCGGAGCATGTAAGGTGCCTCCTTACCCCCCCTTCCACCCAGGGTGGGAGGTGAACTCTACAGATGAACCTCTGAACTCTGGGGCTGCACTGGGCAAGGACAGCAACTGTGAGTGGGGTGCAGAGAAGGGACGGGCACATTAAAGGGACTTTGAGTTGCTGGACTTAAGAACTTGACAGGAAAAGGACACTACCCAACCTACTTGAGGGTGGGTCTTTTGCTCATGGTTTATGAACAGTAGTTGTGGTGTTTTCCCAAATTAATGCTGAGTTTCTTCCCTCCTTTTATTAAAAGTTTTTGCTATACTCAGACTCTGTGCTTGCAAGAGGGGAAGTACTGCCTCTTAGAGGCACCCAGGGGGGTGGTATGTAATTGTCCCAGGTCACTGGGTGGGGGCTCAAGCCAGTTTGGTGAAAAGGAACTCCTAGATACTCAACCCAGCCCTTGTTGCTGCTGGCTCCACCTGGCAGAAGAGTTACGTGTGCTTAAATTGAGTAATGGAGCCACAATCTTATAAACCCAAATCATACAAAATTAATGTTACTTTTTCTAGTCCACTTTCCTAGATAAAACATAAAAACTGATGAAAAGTAAAATCTAAAAACTTAATAGCAGGGTAAATAGCTACTAAAGATTTAATGTACAGTGTACACTACTAAAATATTTTGAGAAGATTATTCCTTAACTGAGAAAAAATGTCTGGAATGCGATAATGATTTGTGTGCACATATCTGGAAATTTACACCCCTCTCTCTCTCTTGTGTTTACTTGTACTTCCAAATTATGAACATCTAGTTGAGCTGCCAGTAATTGTAAGTAAGTCTCTTTCTCTCCTGTCTATGGTATTACTATGGTGCTCAGTGCTCTGGCATCTAATGCTGATGGGTGTCTGATTGACTCCTCTCCGGCCAGTGCAGTGGGAAGCACAGATACTGTCTGGTGCACCCTTTAGTAAAAGAATCCTGCTGGTCAAGGCAAGATCCCTAATGGGGAGCTGTCGGGAATGGGGATGTGCTGTGGAACATGCTATACTACTCCCCCAACCAGGAGCATCATGAACCGCAAGCCAGCATTTGCTACTGATCCCAGCATATGTTCTTGCTGGCTGGAGGTGCAGCAACCGGCTCCCACATGCCTCATCCTATAAGAGTGCAGCACAAGGTATTCTAACTGTATTTTCAGACTCCACCTCAAACATTTATTGAACTCAGCATTTCAGGGACCTAGTGTGACGAAGTGGGACTGTTCTTAATGGTTCCTCTGAATAGTGTAGGGGTGCCTCAGTTTCCCCTATGCAGTTCTTAAGTATCTAGGTGGTGGGGTAAGGGTGTATGATCATTGCAGTGCCCTAGAGGGCAGGTGTGTGCAGGGGTCTGGACACAGAGACTGGCCGACACCCTGTTTCCTGGCAACTGATGGCCTGGGCCCTTCCCCTCTGCAAGGTGAGAACTAAAGGAATCAGGTGCCCTCCGGGCCCGGGAAAGGGACAAAGCCCAGAGGAGGTGGGGGGGGCTGGAGGGAGTTTCAGTTTGGGGCTAGGTGGGACATGGAGTGAAGTACAGATGTGGTTGTCTGGCTCACTTCCCCCCAAAAGGCACCCAGCTGAGGGGTCCTGTTCTCTGCACCTGCAAACTCTGTGTTAGACCATGTTCCTGTCGTCTAATAAACCTCTGTTTTACTGGCTGGCTGAGAGTCACGTCTCACTGCAAAGTTGGGGTGCAGGACCCTCTGGCTTCCCCAGGAGCCCCACCTGAGTGGACTCGCTGTGGGAAGTGCACGGAGGGGCAGAGGATGCTGAATGCTCCGAGGTCAGACCCAGGAAGGTGGAAGCTGTGTGAGCTGTGTGTCCTGAAGACAGGCTACTCACAGAAAGGCGACTGCCCCAGAGTCCTGACTGGCTTCATGGGGAGCAGTTCCAGAGCATCGCCCAGGGACTCCATGACACCTAGCTAGAAGCTAACTAGTTTACACTTAGGTGGAAAAGCAATAATCCCCACACACTGACAAATGAGTGATAAATGGAAGAGGAAATGGACTCTCTTCAAGTGTGTCATGGGTTTGCTCAAAGCAAACTTCAAACGAATGACAGCACTGAAATGCTATTGATTCCAGTCCACTTATGCTCTCTGAAGTTGGCAGAGTGATTATATACAGCCACTAACCAACCCCTTACCACAGATTGAGAGAAGTGCAGTAAATGCGTTTAAAATAAAAATAATAAAAATGCCATCCAGAAAGGAGAAATGAAATGATTAGATTTTAAAGTAATTAAATACTTCCCATGATAGAGCAGTGATTTCTGAGGAACACAGAAACAATTCTCTGTATTGTTCTTTCAGTTGGAGACACACAATCACAATACTTTACTGTCCCCTTTAACCAGAGACTTTTTTGTTTAGCAGGGAAAAAATATATTTCTAATGTTTGTTATTTTAAGAAACGGTAGTGTCCCACTGACAGTGGCTTGGTATTATCCGTAATTAGAATGAAGGGCATTTTAGGAACAAAGGGAACCCACTTACACAAAAATGCTTCATGGTGAGTTGAGATTCATTATAGCAGAGAGGAGCTGTCTAGCAAAAGAGCCACTTCTTCACCTTGGGAATAATGATATGCTCTCTTGATCCTCTGCAGTGGCGAGGGACACTGGCTGCTGGGGCAGGGTACACCTTATTTTCATTTGGTAGATGATGCAGCAAGATGAGCCAAACTCTGTTTTACTCCACAGCAGGGACAGCTGCATGGAGACTTACTTCTCCTGCATGGAGCAGCGGCAAATGCTCTTTAGCCTGGTCCATGCCACAAAAAATACCCATTGCTGACAACAGATGCAGCTGAATTGATAATGAACACTGTTTAGCGCCAATCAGAGCCTAGAATAAACTGTGTTCAGCATCACTTCAGAAACTGTACTTAAAACCTGCAGTCTGCAAGGTAGTAACTGCTGTAATCCAAGGGGAGTTGCACAGTGGAACTCTATTAGAGCAGAGATGCTTCCTATAAGAGTGAGCTTCCTTATAGGAGTAGAAATCCATTGAAATGCATAATGCAAGACAGGAGTTTTACTGTATTCCATTTTGCTACAAACAGAATTTCACTACAAAATGACTGGTAACTTAAAGACAGTGATCAGTATGAGTCTCTAAAGAATTGTATCCAGAATCACTCTAACTTAGTGCTGTGTTGAATACTACTAAATCTGTGTCTGCATAATGTATTATCTTCAGCTAATTGACGGCAATAGTGTACCCATCAAGAGGACTTTCGGGGAGCTCACTCAGAGGTCTAACAAGACACTGGTTTCCTGCTACAAGAGATCAGAGAAGAAAGATACTAACAAATATATTTAGGTCAGAATTTTCGGAAGTGGCCACTGATGTTGGGCATCTCAACTTTCAGGTACCTAATTTTGAAAATTACGTTAGTAAAATTAGTTAGTTTCTCCTCTCCTCTTCCTTTTACACCAGTGCAAATCAGAGTAATTCCACTGAAGTCAACATTATATTGTTGTAAGACCCCAATTCAGGATAGCACCCCCTAATATAGGTCAGCACTTAAGCATGTTGCTAACTTTAAACTTACAGTTAAGAATATGCATAACTGTTGTCCTGAACAGGGATGGACTTAAGCGCATGCTTAAGTACTGTCCAAAATCAAGGCCTAAAACAGGCATATATGAATGCTGAATCAGGACATTTATGTTTTACAATTATAATGGAACATACTAATGATTTCATTATAGACGGAATTTCATTTTATCCAGTCTCAGTACTAGAGCATTTACTCCCCAGTAAAATATGTGATGAAAGCGATCACATGATATTTCACACAGAAGAGAATTAAACTAATTTGAAGGCTAGGATTTGGAGGCGAGGATTTCTTTCTAAAATCTCCACGTCACATATTTGCTCGAGGCAGACCTTCAAAGACCTTGCTCATGTGGATATCAGATTCCTGAGATAGCAAAAGGAGAGCAGGTGGTTGTAATGCTTCAAAGAAATAAACGGAAATAAATCCAGGGCTCAGTTTTAAGCTGAGAAACACAGGCAATTATAACTGTACATCTTGAATAATCCATTGCTGCAGGTATACATGCCTCACAAAACCAGCAGTGTGCCTGGGGATCTCATGTTAGAAGCATGCCTCAAATACGTAGCCTCAGCTAAAGTAGCCATTATGAGTTGATATGCAAGGGGGTAACTACCTGCACTAGAAAATATCTTCTAACTTACTTCATTGTCTCCTGGGTACTGCCTAGCTTCTTTGAGATCCAACTCTTAAAAGATCTACCACAGAATCATAGAAATGTAGGACCTGAAGGGACCTCAATAGGTCATCTAGTCCAGTCCCCTGTACTCAAGGCAGGACTAAGTAATAACTAAACTGCTCCTGACAATTGTTTGTTTGTTTAACCTGTTCTTAAAAGCCTCCAATGATGAAGATACCACAACCTTCCTGGGCAATTTGTTCCAGTGTTCAACTGTCAGTTTTTCCTAATGTCCAACCTAAACCTCCCTTGCTGCAATTTAAGCCCATTGCTTCTTGTCCTATCCTCAGAGGATAACAAGAACAATTCTTCACTCTCTATTAATCTACCAGTCAATCTGCAAAAGGCACATTGCACTGAAAAATCTACAGTAGTGTTTGGGTTCACACTTGTAAGGGGTAAGCATTAGGATTCACGTCAGGTTGTAATGATTTTTGTTAGTCAATACTAGCAGTGATGAACAAGAGACACGCTGAGCACAGGTACAAGCAGTAATGTGCCTGGTCAGTGAAGAGCCACACTCTCTGCCGTGAAGAGGCTGCTGCTATAAAAGCGTTGCATTACAGATGATCTCAAACTTTGTATTCATTTTAAGGATACAGTTTTCGCTGTTCAGAATGTTGTTGACTTCAGAATCAAATGTAAAATGTTAAAAAAAAAAAGATCTAGAACTCTCCACTGAAATTATTTATCAACTAGTTAGAGCTGGGGACAGACTGAAAGGGCCTATTCTTGGAATCTGAGTATTCATCTGCTAAGAAAGTAGCAATAATCAGTCATTTTGCTTAGAAGCCTGAGAAACCTCTTTTGCTCTAGACTTACCAGAGTTTGGTGTACATCCCTGGGCCATGACCAATATATTTTCTGGGATAGCTCACAGGTGGACTCATTAGAGAACTATTTGGTTAGGAATTAATTGTGACAAAGTCTCATGTACATACTACAATAGATACATTGATGGTTAGCTACTGAGAGATGCTTGCAGAGATGTAATGTAATCATTTCTCAATGATTTTAATCAGCATCTGATTACTCCAGGTTACTGGCACCAGCTTCTTTTTAGACACTTTTAATGAGTGAAGAAGCTAAAAAGTAAAACTAAACTGAGTATAGTATAAAGACAGATTTCTATTAAAAGGCAATTTTTTCAGGGTTTTACAACTTCCATTATTTTTTATCCATCTTGATTAGATAACATACACCTCACGGCATTTGAGCACCAAACCCAGCTCCAGCACCCTTTAAAATGCATCCTGTCCTGCAAGAATGGAGCATTTTTTTAAAAAGGGACTCAGTCTTTTAAAAGGAACACAACTTTCAGGGCATGAGATTCCCGGAAGGCAGGAGGAATTTTATAGGGGTTTGACTATGTATATGAATTACATGGTGACTGTAGTAATACCATATTTTGTTGAGATCCCAACAGAATTTACAAACTGAGCAGGAACAGGCTGAGATGATGCCTAGTTGGAAGAACTCCAAGGAATACTTAGATGCTACAGGAAGTAGTGGGTATTCCATCAGCAGCACTGTAATGTAGCCCTGCAACCCGATGGCACCCAGCTACAAATCTCGGGTCAGGTCAAGTATGAAAATGACATTCTTTGGCTCGGGTCAGGACATTTTTAACATCGGTGTGCATGTGACTTCAATTTTCTGAAGCCCTCGTCCAACTTCCTATTTTTGCCTCTCTCCTCCTCCCTGCTCCCTTCCCTCCCCTTTCCCAGTCTCCTCCACACCATTCCCCTGCTCCTTCTCTCCTTCCACCCTTCTTTCTTCAGTCTCGCTCCTTTCCCCCTACCCCCTGTCTGAGCCTCTAGTCAGTGACCCATAGCTCTCCAAGCAAAACTAACACCCTACAAGTGCCCGGCATGAAAAAAAGTCAACACTCTTGGGCTTGGGTTGAGTTCTGGTCGAGCTTTAATATTAGGCCTGAGCAGACCTCCAGTGTAGTGCTGCTCTGTATTAACAGCTGAAGCTCTCCACTCCAGAGGCTGCTGCATTTCAATGGTTGGTGCCTTGTATAGGTAGTTTTAGTTACTGGACCAAATTCATCCTTGGTATATATAAATGCCAGAGAGCACAGAACTGTAACGAAGATACAGTCATAAAGATCTCCCTTCTATACCACTAAATCTGCAATCTGAGTTTAATACAGATTTATATGAAATCACAACAGAAACACTGGCTTGTAAATATGAGTATTTACGTACTAAGGGCTAAGCTAAAGCTTAATGAACTTAGCCAGGCTGGGGCGGGAGGAGAGGAGGCCAAAGCAGCAGTAATTGGCGGCATTATGCCACTGCAGACCCGAAACAGACATAGTACTGTTAGGATATAGATATTCAGGCCTGTCTGCAAAGGCCTGTACTTTAAGAATTTAGGTGTATTCTTATCGCTTGCTTAGTTCTAGAGGTACAAAAGAAAGAAATCACTGTCTGCCGGTGTAAGGGCCTTCTCTTACTGTGACAGATTGAGGCCCTGTTCTTAGGCTAAGGCCTTTGGCTAAGCAGCAGAGGCAGCCATAAGCTAGGAAGCGACCGGTCACATCCTCACATTCCAAACTAGTCACATTGAAATAAGGTGCTATTGGGCTGTTAGGCACTATCAGGACAGGATTGTATTCCTATCACCTCCAGAGAAAGGGAAGTGCCTAGAAAATGTAAAAGGAAACTTAGTTTGATAGCATCCTGTCTGGCAAGAACTCACTTATCAATAGCTGGGATGTGAAATCCTCGCTTCTGTGTTGTCTTGTCGTTGTAGTTCCCACTTTGCTATTGTTTGTCTGTATAATCTCTGTCTGGTTCTGTGATTGTTCCTGTCTGCTGTATAATTAATTTTGCTGGGTGTAAACTAATTAAGGTGGTGGGATATAATTGGACAATATGTTAGGATTGGTTAGTTCAATTTCAGGAAAATGATTGGTTAAGGTATAGCTAAGCAGAACTCAAGTTTTACTACATAATCTGTAGTCAATGAGGAAGTGAGTGGGTGTGGGTGTGGGTGTGGGTGGGGGTGGGCATGGGCATGTGGGTGAGGGAAATGGGAGCAGGGAATGGGGGTAAGAAAATTGGAATCATGTTTTGCTAAAGGGGGAAATGGGAACAGGGAATGGGAGTAAGGAAGTTGGAGTCATGTTTGGCTAAGGGTAGGAATGGGAACAGGGACACAGGTCTAAGGCTCTGTGGTGTCAGAGTTGGGAAGGAGGACACTAAGGAAGGAAACTGGAATCATGCTTGCTGGAAGTTCACCCCAATAAACATCGAATTGTTTGCACCTTTGGACTTCGGGTATTGTTGCTCTCTGTTCATGCGAGAAGGACCAGGGAAGTAAGTGGGTGAAGGAATAAGCCCCCTAACAAGTACCTTGAGGGGAGGGGATGTTCACCAGTTGCACTTGCTACTATTGTAGAAGAGGTGTAGTATGTGTTTTCTCTTCAGCCCAATGGACACCTGTTGGTGACTCAGTACACCAGGGGTTACTAGGCAACAGTGTTCAGTTTATCCAGAAATGTTCTCTCTCTCTGCTGCACATTAGAAAGCACAGGCAGGCAAATCACAGTTGTCCACTGAGAAGGAAGGGATTCCCTCCATCTCTGTTTCCTGTCCATTGAGCACAACTGCAGTGTATACAAGAAAGCCCAAGTGTCCCAGTGACACTAAAATAAGGACATTCCTTCTGCATGCATACAGGAGGGACACATAGAGACAACCTTTTATCAAACAAGAGGTAAGGCCAGGACACTTACTCAATTTCTCTAGGATCTCTTCATCCGTCATCTTGGATTTTTTTCGTTGCCGGTCCGTGTTTCTGTACAAAGTGTTTGTGTTTGAGTTCTCAGGCTGAGGGGTCAAAGCCTCTTTAACTAGTGCTGGTGCAGCAACAGGTTCAATTACAGACCGAGTGTAGATCTGCAACAGAAAATTATTTTGTGGTCAGAAAGGTGGGTCTGGAGATAGATCCCCATGAGATTTTATCTCACACATAAATAGGGACTCTGCCAACTTAAGTGTCACACTGGAAAAAAAGCAAAAACAAATCATGTTCCTTTACTTACTATCACCAATGGCAACTTACATTAAGATTGGTTTCAGAGTAACAGCCGTGTTAGTCTGTATTCGCAAAAAGAAAAGGAGTACTTGTGGCACCTTAGAGACTAACCAATTTATTTGAGCATGAGCTTTCGTGAGCTACAGCTCACTTCATCAGATGCATACCGTGGAAACTGCAGCAGACTTTATATATACACAGAGAATATGAAACAATACCTCCTCCCACCCCACTGTCCTGCTGGTAATAGCTTATCTAAAGTAATCTTCAGGTTAGGCCATTTCCAGCACAAATCCAGGTTTTCTCACCCTCCACCCCCCCACACACATACACACATACACCCCATTGTGTGTGTATGGGGGTGGGTTTTTGGAGGGGGGTGAGGGAGTGAGAGAACCTGGATTTGTGCAGGAAATGGCCTAACTTCATTATCATGCACATTGTGTAAAGAGTTGTCACTTTGGATGGGCTATCACCAGCAGGAGAGTGAATTTGTGGGGGGGGGTGGAGGGTGAGAAAACCTGGATTTGTGCTGGAAATGGCCTAACCTGAAGATTACTTTAGATAAGCTATTACCAGCAGGACAGTGGGGTGGGAGGAGGTATTGTTTCATATTCTCTGTGTATATATAAAATCTGCTGCAGTTTCCACGGTATGCATCTGATGAAGTGAGCTGTAGCTCACGAAAGCTCATGCTCAAATAAATTGGTTAGTCTCTAAGGTGCCACAAGTACTCCTTTTCTTTTTACATTAAGATGTTTGTTTCCTTTGTGCATTTCTCAAAACATGGACAATGAAAACTAATGAAGTCAGTTTTATCCTTATTTATAGTCAGTTTCATTTTTAGGTTGTTGGTTCTGCAATTTTATGTTTCAAACCCTGGAGGGGAACATTTACTTGCTTATAGTCTGATTAAGCTCTGAAGGGTGACTGTAAAAATGACATTGTGAGGCTCTGTGTCTCATTGATTCAAATTCTGCATTTACACGTACTGCCTGGGAACAGAGAATCAAGCTGGGCTCTTTCTGACCTGGGCTGAAACTCCAGGCAAGAAGTGCTGGGAGAGCAAGAAGACAGACACCTGGGGAAGAGAGGCTGTGCCCAGTTTGGTACTGGGGTGAAAGAATGAAACTTCAAAGAGAGAACAGACGCTCAGGGAGGAGAGGCTAGGCCCAGATGAAACTGTAGGTGAAGACTTTGGGCCTGAATTCTATTTTGAAATATTTTGTGCAGGGTTTAAAAAGTTGGATCCCCAGCAGGGGAAATGTGGACATTTTAAGGGGAAACTGAGGCAGGCCTCTGCAGAGCCATGCTTGGCTAGTACAGGGCACTACAGGGGAGGAGCATCTCTTGACAATCTGTAATAAAAAGATTTTTGGAACTCAGTTAAAAATGCTGCTGAAGATGCATGAGGCAGAAGCGTATCCAGCTCATCCTCCAGAGCTGTGGTGGGCAACCTGTGGCCTGTCAGGG